>NC_064902.1:22716250-24096875 GCF_929443795.1 Astur gentilis | reverse complement strand
TTCTGACATCTTACTCTTCGTATTTGTTCCCTTAACTGATGGCAGATATTGAGTAACAAATTGAGCAAAATGAACTTGTATGAGAATTTGAATGAGGGAAGATTATGCATTATTTAAGTCTGCTGATATTTGGGGACTTATTGTTACCCAGCTAACATCTCAAAATGAGTAAACATAATCTAAATAATCAAGTGTGTGATTCAGGTCTAATTGAAATCAAATGGAATTGAAATCCCATTGGCTTCAGTGAGTAGAAGCAACAGGGCACTTCCATGCAAACGAAAGACGAGTAAGAGATTTCTCAAGGGTAAGGTGAGCAACGGGAGTAATTGCGCTACCATTCAAATAGCGGTAATACAGCAGAGGTATGGCTCTGCCTTATTTTCCCTGGAGAAACTGAAGTCTTCTGAGTCCTGCCCCCTCTCCTCCATTCCAGTCGTGTTCTGTTCCCAGTGGATCTGCAGCAAGAGAACAGAGTAATACCTAGGACTGCAGTATTTTTCACTTTGCTAGCCAGGTCCAGGTGCCTTCGCATAACAGGAAGGACACCACAGTCCAAAGCTCGTGCATTTTGCTACCTGAAGGCTGTCCAGCCCCAAGGGAAGGTGTTGGGAATGAAGCAAACCACCAGCGCTGCTTTGCTTTGCCACAGCCCACCTCTGTTTTGGATGCCAATGAATCAATCCGATGTGGTCCCAGGCAAACCTACACTGGCTGAACGGAGCTCTGGTTGGTGGGTAAGTGAGATGGCAGCATGATGGGCCTCTGAACTATTTCCTCTGAAATTCCATTAGGAGGGATGTCATGGCATTTATGTTTAATATAGACACGCTGGACTATGCTGGCAATAGTGAACTGAATGTGGTGGAGGAAATTAGCACAGTGACAGTTGCATGCCAAGTACCCGCTGCAAATGCATCTCTGTCAGACACAAGGCAACTCTTGTCACCCTCTCATCAGATGTAATTGAATGCCTACAGAGGTGGTAATTACAAATACCATCCAGGCTGCACAGACTCATTTGTCTTTGTTTATCATCAGAGCAAGTATATTGATCATTACTAAAGCATTAAATATCTTTGGAGAGGAACAGGAAAATCAGATTAATAAAGCCTGACATGCATTGTGAAATGCACTTCTCCATGAAAGTCAGGTTTGGTAAGTACAGAAATGACAAATGAAATTACTCTTCTAGCACTCCGTTGACCTAGTAGTGTTATCCTGGGAGAAACGGCATCTCAGAGAAAGCTACTTTGGATTTTTATTACCGAGCTCTTTCTTTATATTTTGGAGCCAACCGAGTCACTGTTTAACTATATATGCACAGCTTTGAGATTTAATATACTCTCTGGATTATGAACCTGACTGCAGTGGAGTCAGTGGTATGAAACTAGTGTGATGGAATTGTAATGAAAATCTGGCAAATAAAACTCTACAGTAGAGATTATGGTTCAAAGCCTGTTTAAGGAACAGACAAGGTAGTACATGCTTGAAGTATGCCAGTGCCAGTCAGGAATTTGATGGGTGGAATTACTGGGATGATTGCTTATTTACATTGGTGTAAACAAACAGAATGTGATCTTTTATACGTTGTTCTGATATCACATGTTATATTTTTATCTGAGGCAGCAGAACATGGCTGTTTTTAGTCCAAACTGGTATTTCCCTTGCTGTGCTCTTAGAAACAATTAATTTTACCAGTAGTTTCGCTAGTATCTTATAGCTAACAGCTAGTGATTACCGATTATGCTTATAAGCTCCCTATTATCTAATAACAGATTTTAGAGAAACGGCAAGGAATATACCATGCAGGGTCAGTTTATCTCATGCTGGATTTTGTGAACTATTGATGTGCTACAGCAGGGAGCAAAGTTTTTCATATTCAGTTCTAGTGAGTCTTCATCAGTACTATATATACACATGAATTAGTTTACAGCATGTCAAAATATTTTGAACTCTGGCTTATCTCAAATACTCCTTAAAAAATTTGGATGGTTATTAGATGCTTAGCAAGTCCTCCCTCACCCCAAACTAAGACCTATACTCACCAACACCTATTGCATCTGGATAACGTTACTTATGCAGATATTCCCATTTGATAGATAATTTTCTGTTAGATTATTTGCTTGGCATTCAGGTGAATCCAGCAGATGAAAATAAAGATAACCACTTGCTATTAAATTGGCATTTTCTTAAGCTTTTCTTTACATTAGAAAGTAGGAAATCTTAAGTTGTGCTCAGCTGGTAGGTAGGTAGCATCATCTCTAAATTGTCCTCAGTGGTTCTCTGTTGCTTTACGCTTGGCTGTACGCTTTGGTACATTAGGTTTCCCTGTGGTTTTTTTCAAGCACAATATATCCAGTTTGTCTTCCTTCTCACCTATTTTTTAGGAATTTGGGTGTTGATGTAGAAATGGACCCAAATTAGTGCTCTTTCTTCAAATGAGTAGTGAGATTGCATGTTGGGCTAGTATCACTTGCAAAGACACCCATTATTAAAGGAAATAAATTCGGAGATTAACTCTCATACATAGCATATTCCAAGCTGACTTATAAATTACTTCTCAGAGTTAGTGATAGGAAAATGTTACAGGTGTTCAGTTAGCAGTCAGCATCTTTTGAGCACTCAGCATCTTTTGGAACTCACTCGTGCAGTGATGGTGGTTTATCTGGGTGACTATGTGAAGATCAGATGCGTTCCTGTAGCTCTATAACATGTGCCTACCTGCCATCATTGTCAGAGTTGGAGAGACAGCTGACCTGCACATCATTTTTTTTGGTATGGGTAGCTTCTTTTAAAACTCTGCTAAAATCTCCAGGTTAGTTTGACAGGATATCGCTATCTCTTATATATGCAAAAATGTGTACAAAGCAAGGGGCACCACCAAAGAGCTAACTTGACCAGCTGCTGAAGCCATCTTTTTGGTTTTGATTTGAAGCGTGGTCTTTGTTGTCTTGAAAATATGCGAAGCACCTCTAATGGGCTCAAATATTCACTAATGGATTGGTAATTATAAGATACTAGAATCATTCAGTCAGGTAAAAAAAGACCCAAAACCCTAGCCCTCCTTGGCCGAAATGCTGATCTTCAGGTACAGCTGCTGTAAGTGCCTGTGCAGTCAGAGGAATAGTCAGAATTGACTGTCTTCCAGAATGGGAGACCCAACTCTGCAGAGCGAGTTGCTTTCAAATATCCGTAATCAGAAAAAGGCTTTAATCACTTGAGTTTTAGCCTCCATTTAGGTTTTCATGCATGCCAATTAGTAGAACCTTGTTTTCTAAAGATACAATCTTTCCTATTTTGAAAGCTTGACAGTTCTAATGGTTTAAAATTATTGAAGCTGACATGTCTCCTCAAGAACTGTTTAATCTGTCAGATTCTTCATTCTTTTATCGTCTCAATCATTTAATGACTAAAAAAAGAGAAAAAGCTCCCAATGAGT
Organism: Astur gentilis; assembly: GCF_929443795.1. Lineage (NCBI taxonomy): Eukaryota > Metazoa > Chordata > Aves > Accipitriformes > Accipitridae > Astur > Astur gentilis. The sequence continues at coordinate 24,093,433 of NC_064902.1, read as the reverse complement.
TATTTTTTACCTTTCTTTAACTCACCAATAATTATAAAGATTTTTACTTGTGGTAGGAATTTCTCTTTAGAAACAGAGAAGAGCTAATTAAAGATGTCCAATATCCTAAATTATGAATTATGATGGAGTGCAGAGTAGTTTGCAGGTGGTAATGCCAATGTGGGTTGGAGATAGGATTTGCTTGTCATACTGGATGCTGGAAAGAGATTAAGCTTCACCCAAACCAGCTGACCTCTCATGAAGACATGCTGGCTGCACTGGATTCACTGCTGTGTGTTGCTCCAGCCCAGCACCGCAGGTTTGTTGTCCGTGCCTCCAGCTGACAGCAGCCCCCTATTTACCTCCTTACTGATTTTACAGCTTCTTATATTGGCCTCTTTTTGGGTACAAGGGACTTGTCCAGATGGACCCCTTGCCTTAGCCAATCTGGAAATCCTACAAGTGGTGGATTTTAACTTCTGCCATAAAGTCTTGTCTTTGGAAGCAGGAATAGGTTGTGAAAAGGTGGTAGTAGGCTGAGGGGAAATTAGCCAAAGAAGAAACAGAGCAAAGAAATAGTTACGATGAAAAAGAACTGCTGTCGGTGTGGGCATCACCTGCCTCTTGGGAAGGACAGGAGAGTGGCAGTCAGTGCTGAGCCCTTGCTGGCGGCGACGAGCGCCTTCCTCCCCGGGGAGGGCTGGACTCCTGCCTCCGTCCCAGTCCGTGACGCAGGGAGCAGGCGATGGGGAGCAAGGACAGGTCTGCTCCCTTACGCCGTGCCCGTCCTCTGCTGGTAGACATCTGACCTCAGTGGTACAGCCGCTCTGGTGGGACTGTGGCTGGTGTGCCGGGGGCAGTGGGTGCGCGTGGAGAGGAGAAAGGCCAGGCACGGCACGAAGCTGGGCGGCACCTCCTGGCCTTGTTGTTTTGAAGAAAACAAAGGGCTTCTATGAGAGGATTCGGTTAAAATCGGTCAGATGACATTTCTCAAATTGTATTTAACCAGCTGTGTTCAGAAATGAGTTGCACTTTATCACAACGTGTATGCGTGCTGCCAGCGCCAGTACCCTGCCTGCTGTGCTGCTCCTCATGGGCCGTTATCAGGCTGTTGCAGACTGCATGGACGCTTCTGGAGGAAGGGCGTTTCTGTTTGAAACACAGTTGTCTTTTCTTCCTGGTGATACCTAACTCCAATGCACTGAAATTGTGATTTGCATGCTCAAAGACAGCATTCTGAAGGAGGTCTGAAGTACTTTGTTTCCAGTAATTGTTCACTGATTTAAGAAATAAATAAAATCCCTCATACTGACACAGTTTAATTTATAAACTGGATTTTTTTATTTTTATATTAGTGTTTTCCTTCATGTTCTTACAGGCAAATCTCATTTTTCTTGGTACGTGAATGCTGGTGATTTTGTTGAATACTTTTTTTTCAGCTGAGGTCTCAATCAGTTTTTTTTGAATGAATTGGCAGGTTTGGCACAAACTGGCAATCTCTTCTCTGGGGAGAGCCAAAAATGAACTAGCAGAAATGTCTAGACGGGCATCCCTTGGAAGCATGTGCTGAACAGCTCACATAGCAGGGGATGAGAGCAGCACCTCGCCCACCTTCCCACTTTCTGAATGTCATACTGTCTCTGTGTGACGGGTCGACCCTGGCCACCACGCTCGGTTTGAGCTAGGTGCTTTCTTTGGTATGGGATGAGTCACATCTTCCTCACAAAACTATCCCAAGAGCAGTGAGATCTCGGCTGAGTGTGAGCCTGGAGCTCGTTGTGGGGCAGGGCTGGTGCAGGTTTGACTTGTTTCCAGCCCAAAGCCCTGATGAGGCACTGCTGCCTGAGCTGGTGGTGGACAGAGTGATAGCTGGGCATGCAGCAGCTGAGTTATTTGACATCAGCTCTGCAGCGTTTTACTAAAATCAGTAAACCATGCAGATAATTACCTTAACTTCATAATTGTTTGCACTGATTCAAACAAGGCTAGAATAGTAGCCTTTGGGTTTAATCTTGCTTTGTAGTTAACTTCGCAGTCCTTTCTGACTGGTGTAAATTGCTACGGGAGCATCAGCACAGAAGTGGGAAGATGGTAAAATTTAGTGGGATCTGCCGAGATGAAAGAAAATACATGAATGGATGATATCAGCACTGTTAGTTTTCTTTTGCTCCTTAAGTGAAACCAATTATTGATTGCAGTGGGAGTTTGACTGAATAATAGATGATTTAAAATGGGTGAGAGTAAGAACATCCGGATTTGATTTTAAAATGCTCAGATACCCAGTTGTAGCCTACGTGGTATTTTCGCTTGCTTAGTCATAGCAAGAAGACTGTATTTATTATTCTGTGGAGGGATAGTAACAGGGCATTATGCATTAACAGTGTAGATTCCTAATTAAAAACAAACAAGAGATGCGAACTCTCACAATCAAAAGCGTTTAATCTGTGGAGGTTTAATTTTTGGAAGCTTTTAATCCTCCACATCTGCATATATAATGGCAGGTAAATACCCCATTGTAAATGATTGATGTGAAAATATAAACAAAAGCAACTTTGATATATGACTTAAAATGCCTTTTGAGCCGTTTTAAAAATACACACTCCAGTTACCTTCTGTCATTGCAAAGGCACCAGTACAGAGTGCAAGATTTCACTGTAGTTTCTCATTGCTGTTTACAAAAATAGATAATTTCACAGTGTGCCCTTATTCCATTCATTTTAGTGCTTTCCACAAAACCAGAGGCTTTTGCAGATCAGATTGTAAGAGGATGGGCAGTTGTGCCCACCTTCTTTTTAGTCCTCTGAGAAGATGCATCAGTAATTGGTAGCTGCTTGAAATGCATACTTCTCTAACAGGAAGAATCTGGAGAAATGTCAGATTTTATTATATGCTCCCTGGGAAATGCACTGGGCATCTGAGTTGTGTTTGTCTGTCCCTGAGCTAGGACCTGAAGTAGGCAAAACTTGCTCCTATTCAGAGAAGAGAATAAAAGGTGGACATCAGAGGAAAGCATAGTTACCTGCTGGTTCTCGCCTATAAACTGGCAGGAATGAGGCACAGCTGTGGTAGATCAGTGAGGTGCAGGAGTTTAACGCTTTGGTTGGGGGCATAGCTGTAGGGGTGAGAAGCTGGTGGTTTTGAACTAAATTGCTTGTATACAGGTGCTGGTACCTTTCCATCATAATATTTATGGTATGTCAAGTTAAATAAAGCTTGTCAAGTCTTTTTTTTGGTGGCGTTTTTAAAATAGAAACAGTATTTAATCGAAACAGCTTACAGGGAGGGTGGAGCATTAGTGAAGAAACAGCAGTGTGTGGTGGCTTCAGGAATGAGACTTTTTTTCAGCATCTTGTTTTGTTTCAGTGGTGCTGGACAAGGGCTGGGGTCTTTGTCCTGGAGAGTCCTGCCTGCTGCGCTGCCAGCCTACTTTTTCCATCTGAGCTGTCTTTTCTGAGAGAAAACTGGGGGAGGAATCCTTGCTTTTCAATTTCATTCCATCAAAACCAGAGGAATCAATGTGCTTTTGTTTTTATTAGGCTGTGTCTGAAAAAGATGATGATTTTTACCAGAGTGGTGTTTGGGTATGGCAGTGGGTTTATTTGCGTGTTTCTATTAATCAGTGGAGGTTTCCTAGCACCGGCCAACCTCTTGCTGTTACTTGCGTGTGCTTACGGTCCCTGGGGTTGGTCTCACGAGGCTGCTCGGTGAGGGACCGTGTTCTTTCTTGCAGCTGGGCAGCTCTTGCTCCTTTGAATGTGTTTCTCCAGCACTGCGTTTCAGAGGCTGGGGGGCAGTTGGCAGATGCCCCCGTGGATGAAGTACTCATAATGTGCTGGTAGAACCTCCCTCCAGCCCTCTTCCTCCCCGCGGCCGCCTTCCCTGCTGCTTATGGCCTTTCTCCCGTGGGTGACGAGTCGGCTGCTGGTGCTGCTCACTGCCCTTCCCGCTTGATGCGCCTGGCCTCACGAGTCTGTCACGTTGTCGCTGTGCGCAATTGAAAATTAACATTTTATTTTCAACTACCAATTTCAAATCTGAACCGAGCCTCACCGTACAGGGTTACCAGCATTTTCTAGCTCTTCTGTCTTTGCTTAGTAGGCCTCAATGCTTTGTTGGGAATGGGCTTGGGGATGGAGGGGTGCTGGAGATGTGACTGCACGTTTGCACACTCATAACAGTCCCCCAGCCCAGCCGTGCTGTGGGTTACCTGGCAAGTTTATTTTCAATTAATCTGCCCTCTGGATCTTGCATTGTTTAATCTAAGACATGTTACCAAGCTTTATGCTGTCCCAGGCAGCTCCCCAATTACCTTTCTGCTCTCCTGAGCCTTCTGCTGAAACTGTAAGTAGTAGATACGTATCCTTTAAAGACTCAAGAGACTTCTACCATCAGCTCCCACGGTCTCTGAATCAGACCCAAGACGAATAAGGCATTGCAGCATTATCTGCTAGACTGTCAGTCGATATAAATGCCTGTAGTCAGTAAGTTTAGCCTCGCATCACCTGAGGATCAGCCCTTGTTTGTTCTACAAGAAGCTGTATTCCATGTTTACTCATTAGAAACAACAAGAAATGTGTATTGTGGGACAAAATATAATGGTACAAAAGTTCAGAGTGGAATAAACAATGCAGAGCTGTGTGATGAGCATGTACTCAGCTGGGAAATGCAAAATGATAAAGACATTTATGCCAGGGAAGAATCCTAATTGCTAAGAGGAGCTGAGCAGAGAGTATAAATAACCAGGCCTTGCCATCTCAGAGCTAATAAAATCTTCATCCGCACTCAGGGAAGCCCATGTGCAGTGTGCTCACTGCTGCTCAGCAGCTTCTAAATTTTCACCATTGAGAACAAGGGCCAAAAACTTTGTTCTTTGAAGTAAGCAAGAAGGTTACGGTCACTTAATGATCCAAGGTGGAGGAGGGAAGGTAAGCTTGGTGTTTTTAATCAGCAGTAATGGGTTGCGGGCAAGGAGATCTCCTTTGTGTGCACGCCTTTTGTTTTCCTGCAGCACCAGCACAGTGAAAATGATGTTTAAATGTTTTATGAACATGGACATTAGACAATGAAAGTCTATTAAAACAGAAGTTCACATCCCTTTGTATGTCACTGTATTGTGTAATGGGAGTAATTCTAGGTAGTAATATGCCATCGCGGAGCAAAGTGTACATACTCATTTTGCATATTGGGGCCCAGGGGTAAAAGACTGATTCTGCTAAAAGTATATAAACGGGATTTAGGGCAGGATCCAAGAGAAGCGTCCTAGAAATAACCTGCAGGGAAGAAGCTGTCACAATCCAGCACCCTAACAGTTGTAAGAATCAAAGATCTGTGTTTTCACTCTAAGTAGACTACTGGTTGCTTATTCTTTGCAGTTATTAATCGTGCTTACAATAATATGACACGGCAAAGCCAGGGCACTACAACTGGAAGCAAACAGCTAAGTTCCACTACTCCCAAGGCTTGAGTAGTTTATTGCAGGGTATAATCTCAGAAGTACCAGGAAGCCATTTCTCAGTGGCTACCTCTTTGGTTTTTCACTGACATGCTGTGTGAAGCTCCTACTGGGAGAGCAGCAATATACTTAGGCATGTTTAGGCTATCTCTGTACTTCATTGGAAGAGCAAAGGTCACAGTGTGTTCTCCTTCCCACCTCCTGCTGACCTTATCCACTGGTAGACAGCCATGTCTGACCATGCATGCTTGGTTTTGGGAGTGATCTCAGTACTGTCTTTATATACAGGTGATCTCCATGGGGTGTGAAGAAGCTGGTGTGTGAAGAAATGTTGTACAATAGTGGGCAAGAAATTGATCATTAAGTAGCTTGGAAAGCCTGCTTAGTTTTCTGGAGGGAGATTCTGTTTGAGGTTCAGCTATAGCATGGAGATGGTCTTCCAACAGCCCTTTTCACCATTTGGCCAATAGTCTAGAAATGAAAGGGGAGTGCAAGAGGGAGCGTGGAAAAACCTGGTGTCTCCTAGAAGCATGGCAGTGATAGACCAAGAACTGCTTCAGTCACTGCTTGGGTGCAGCCACATGGACAAGCCTGCCTGCATCCCACCAGATCATGCTTCAGCTGTCATGCAGGACAAGTCTCAGCAGCAATGTCCAGCCTTTGAATGTGCTTCCTATCTTCACTGCTTCCTTTCCTTAATTTCCTCAGCACCTCCCTCCCCGAGCTGCAGTGCTGGGTGGAGTGCGTGGCCTGCTTGGTATAACCTAATGGTTTTTTTCCTACTCAATTCATCTTCATCTCTTGCAGGATGAGAGCAGTCATCATGCTTCTAAAGCTAGAGGAAGTATGCGCTTCTGCTATGGCAATTACTCTTAGAACAATTTAATAAGGACTGGTTTGTCTTAGGTTGGATAGGCTTTATGCTTTAAGATAATTCAATGTAAAAAAAATAATTGGGTTTACATTTGAAAAACCCAGAGTAATTGTGCTTAAGCTAGTAGAGTATGCCTGGGTTTTTCAGGGGTCAGAGTGTGGGGCCAGAGCTCACATAAATTGGGCAGCTGCAGTCAGTGAGACTCTGCAGTCATGTGGCAGCGGATTATCTGGTCCCTGTGACTGTTGGTTTTAAGTAGTTATGCAGCACAGCTCTTATTTCCTCTTATTGTCAGTTGTATTGCAGAACCCCTGAATATCTGGAAGTGTTTATCTCATACGTCTGTGCTTAGCTTTTATCTTGCAAATTTTCTGCATGCTTGTGGGACGAGCTACATTTTTCTACAGCTAGTGATTTTCAAGGAGTCTAGTAGAGGTGTCACCTGTCAGGTATCTGTAAGTTTTGCTTGAGCCTGCTGTGTTGAGCAGCGTCAACAGGCACTGTTAGCTCCTCCGTGGTGCATGTCTTTGCCCACTTCAGCCTTCCTTCCCTGGGCTGCCATGCCTCGAGAGCCGCTCTCCTTCCTGACCTGCTGGCCGTAACCTGCACAGGTGACACGGGCTGCTTGCACAGCACTGGTGACAACACGTAGTAACAGGTAGCGACAAGTGTGCATTTTAATGGGTATCTTAGAAAAAATTCTTGGTGATAAAATTTAATTTAGTCTGCTTATTACAGTTTTAACATCAGAAGGGCAGTCAGTCTCTGAAAAACTACAGCTTACTTGGAAGTGTATAAAAGCAACCTGAAATAAAAGAGGGGAAACTATCAGTCTCTGGGTTCCATTGCATAACTGGGAGAAGAGGGAAGTTGGTTTTCTTTTTCCGCCCAGTATTCATGCTTAATGTAGCTGCTGACAAACTCTACCAATATGATGTAACTCATATGACTAAAACCAAAAAATGATGTGGAGTCCAGGTAGCACCAGAGCAGGAGAATCTGGACAGCGTGACTTGGTGCTAGATTGTAGCTTGTAGTGGTGGGATCCCTGCAGCATCTTCATGTAATATTCTGACCTACCCCTTTCAGTTACCACGTCTTATCTCCTCCTGAGTGTGAATGGTTATGGTGGTGTGTGATACCCAACTACTGAAAATGACAGTTGTGAGGAATTCAGTACTAGCTCAAGAGTAAAAACAATGGAAAGATGTGGAATAATGCAGCTGTAAATCAATTAAGGGAAAAAAGAAAAGAAAATGATGCCTTGCTTTCCATAGCAGTCTGTGCCAGGAGGTACTTTTTACTGTTCTTATATTATGAGAATGTAGTTCAGGGTCTGCTAATGGCGTTTTGTTTGTGCTCTCTTCCGCAGAGATGTTCTTGGAATAACTTGCTAGATTCTGCTCCTGTTAATTGCAAGTGGAGAAAAATGAGATTCTGAGGCTTGCTTTGAGTCTTGCACTGTAGGGAAAAGGAACACTAATAGTATATGAATAATTAGTGTGTTGTTCTAAGTTCATATTCTAAGCTAATGCAGTCAGTGCATGTCTGTGTTATCATAGAGATGATATGGCAGCTCCGATAGCATTACCTCTTGCTAAGGTTGCCTGACACTGCTCATTAGAGGAATACCTTTTCAGAAATAAAACTTAGTGATCTGAGTTGCATGCCAAATGTAGGCAGGTGATAATTTCAAAATGCCACAATCCTCCCAATGAAAATGCATTTCCTGTATAGAGGTTTTTTCCCCACAGTACATCTTTCAGCTTGCACTTCAGTTGTAAGCCGCTTCTGAAGAGCAGTTTGGTCAGATGTATGAAGGTTTCATTTGCATAAGTGGGTATCACAGATACTTATGTCAGGTGACAACACCAAGGTAGACAGTATAAAAATGTGTTTTAATGACTTTTTCAACCTGTTGTTATGGATTGTGTTAAACTGTGCTAGGACTGACAGCTTCTCTGGAGGAAAAACGTGAAGATCAGGTAAACCTTCACCAAAATACAGCCCACTTGGAAGAAAGAATATGGTGCCCTTTGGGGCTACGGGGCTTTGCTGATTAATGGATCTGTGACAGTGAGTGGAACAGAAAAAAACATCAGGAGAAAACAGCAGAAGGAAAGTGAGAAGGGATCCAAAAATGGCCACATGGCCTAAGCGAGTGGCAGGAGCATGGTTCTGATGTCAGCCTGGAGACAAGGGTCTGGAGAATGACCAGGGATGTTCACACTTTGTACACGGCTTGTATTCAAACGTCCCTGCTGCCTCACCCGTGGGTGTTTTGTACTGGACTTCTTCAGAGGCAGAGTTTCTCTTCTAGGCCTTTCCCTAATAAATGGGTAGTTTAATTAGACACACAACTCAAAGCACAGTGAAGGTCAGAAGGGACATCATAGAAGGTTTCCTTGTTTTATTTGATTATATTTCTTTGATTACCATGGGCCAGACTGCATCCTGAATCTGTACTGCGGTGCATCTCTACTTGTTCCCTTTCCTGACGCAGCTACAACCCCTCTCTGTGCAGGCTCCTGCTCCTTTGGTCAGGCTTTTTGGCTGTGTTTCCTTGTTCTGAGTGCAGAGTGTGTGTGGCCAGGCTACTGGTATCCTCCAGTCATCTTCAGGTACTGTCAACAGCTGGTGTGAAATTACTCCTTCACCTTTCTTAATTCATCCTCCCTCCCAGTTGTAATGAAGATCATCTCAAGGTCAGGTTGGTGCAAAAGATGGCTCCAAGCAGCTTTGCACCACCTCCTCTGAAGCTGTGCAGTGTTTCTTAGTGTGAGCAAAGACTGGCTGATGCTATTTGGTGTTTTGGTGATGAATGCAGGGTGACATATGGAAGCAACTATACTGAAAGAGGCTTATGTGCTGGACCGTAACGGTCAAGCTGACTCTGCTGTTTGGATTCTGTAACCCTACTGAAAATTAATTGTGCAGCAGCTATCATCTTTTAAAGGCAGAAGTTACTTGTCAGGGTCATCATCTTTTCAGTGATACAGCTTGCCAGTTTTGGGTTATGTCTGCGAAGCCCTCTGAGTCACGGTCAAATGATTGTGTTTGTGACACTTTACAACACATGTGGTATGAAGGGTTAATAGTTGCATTAGAGCAAATCAGTCCAATCTGTCTTAATTGTGCTTGATCAAGCAATTATGAATGCAGATGCCTGGCCCTCATGGTTATGAGACACAGCTGTAAGCTCTGTAATGAACAAAGCAGTTCAAGTTTGACAAAGTAGATACCTCAGAAAAGCAGTAGCAGATATAAGAAAATAGCTGTACAAGGGACTTAAAGGCGTCCTGATGGTTTTTCACCTTTTTTTAAATTCTAACCTGAAATGTGATGTGTTGCTTAAAATTGGTTCTAGAATCACTGAACTTCGAGCTTTAAGTTATGACCAAATACACCATCAGTGTAGTGCCTGCAACCCATGTGCACCAGGCTTCTTAAAAGAATGGCAAGGTTGCAAGCAGAGCTGGATGGGGGTGTCTGTGCAGCATCCACTTAGGCCTCCAATGTCCTGTATATGTCATATCATAGTTTTTCACTTCCAGGCTTCTCTGGGCCATTTGTCGTTGTGGTTATCTTCATCTTCTGCAACTCAGCCTCATGACCTACTTTTGTCGCAGACACTCATGGCTGCACACTTCAGGAAAGAGGAAAGCAACAAACAAGTCTGATTCTCTGTCGAGAAGGTGTCCTTGGCCACCAGTTCCTCTGGCTTTTTTAGAAAACAGACAGGCCTTCCTTTCCTTTGAATCACTATCAAGTGGTGAAGGTAACTCCTAAGGGTCTTTGGTGTAATGTTACTCTACCACCTCAACATTCAGTAGCTGTACTATTGCTTTAATTCCTGTTTGTTCTTTAGCTTCCTAAGACCCCTTACTCATTGTAGCTACTAAACTCTTTTTTTTTTTTTTCAATTTGCCCTCCTCTCCACTCTCATTTCATGTTTTCATGCTGATGGAAGGCAGGTGGTTCTCTAATGATCTCTGACTATTTAGCTTTGAGGCCCAGACTGAGAGCAGTTCACCCTGCCACTCCTACCTCCTTTCCCTCTAGCCCCAAGCTTCTGATTCTGCTCTTGACCCTTATTTTGAAAGGATATAATTGACACAAAGATCACCTGTCAGTCCCTTACTTGGGGAAGAACCTGAATTTGTATTGAGATACTGAATTGATGAGTATTTGCTTATACTGATTGCTCTCATTGAATGTATTTGATTATATTGAACAGTGTAGTCAAAAGAAAATGAAACTGTTATAATTATGTTGTTATTCTATTTAAGTAGAAGTTGTTACACAGTGCAGGAATAGTTAGAAGTCCATGTTATATAATCATTACTTTGCCATAGGCTGGTTCAGTGCCCCAGTCCCATCATTTTGTACACATTCAGTAACTACACGGTTGTGCGAGCCATGTTTGTGCGAGTAGGACAAATGGTTATGGTTCTGCACGCAAAGAAACTTTACAGTGGGGTGAAGGCATCAGATACAAAGATCAGACGTTGGGTACTGCCTACCCTACAAATAACCAGCTGTGACTTTCATCAGTTCGAAAAGAAAAACAGCAGCAGTGATTAAATGTACTTGTAAAGTCAGAGAAGGTTATGTGTCTAGGTAAAAGAAACAGATTGAGCAAGCCTCATCAGAAGGGATAGAGATGAGGAGGTAATGCAACGTGTAAAGGCTGATTTACATTATCTTGCTAGATAAAAAAACAGATCATGTGCAATTTGTTACTTACAGTTCAGCACTGTAAAATCAATTACTGAGATGCAATTTAATTAAGACAGGTTAACGCTTAATCTAAGGCACTAAACCCGTAAGACGTAATTTCAGTTTACTAATCATTGTAACGCTAATGGCTATTTGACATCTGTTCAGTTAAATTGGGCAATATGTTTTGGTGCCAATTTACTCAGTAATTCCTCCCCCCCAGTTCACTAGGAACAGTGCTCTTGATCACAGTGAAGGATTGGACATTAGTAATGGAGAGTACTTTTCCTTGTTTAATTCTTGCTGCTGCTAATGTTTCGGATAAATCTGGTCTGGGATACAGTTAACCTTTTAATATGTTTACATTAAGTAATTTTTCTTACCAGGAAGTTGAGTGCTTCTCCCAGTTCTGATATTGACCCGATAGGTGACTTTTGGCAAGTTTTTGGCTTGTAAGTTATTCAGCAAAGACTTTCAGCTTCGGACCCAGTTGCGTCTTTGTTCTTTACATAATATTAACTGTGTGAAGGACCTCCAGGATCTAGTGGGAGTCTGAGAAACTGTTTGCTCTCCACTTCATTGTTATTCTGCTTTTGTTTTTCACCATCCGGAGGTAGCTGTGCTTTAATAGAAACAGGAGTGAGGAAGAAGGTGGGAGGTCTAAGTATAGCAGTGCTATGGTTGGGAGAGCTGAAGAGAGAACAAGCTGTCACCTAAAGGGCACTTTGGTGAAAGGACGTTATGATTGTTTCCGCACTGCTGCATTAGTTCAGTCCCAAGGGCCCTCTCTGAGAACGTATATTTGCAGGAAATACCCAGAAAGCTGCTTGAGCGAGGCCAAGTCTCACCCCAGCTACATGGAGCACTTGGGGCACAACATCAGCCCACAAGCTCACCTAGCACCAGCTCCACCAATCCCACCAGCACAGCACACCCACTTAATCGACCATACAGCCCGCGTCAGTGCCGTACCTCGGTCTCACTGTTACTCACGACTGCCTTGAAGCAGAAAGGAGGGAGGTATAAACCTCAAACAGGCGAAGTACTCTGTATGTATTAGAAATCTTTATCAGCCAGGTTGAGCACTCTGAAGCAGATGTTTTCAGAGTCTCTAGACGTTTAGAAAGATCTGGGCTTCTTAAAGCTCAGATAAGTTCTGACAATTCATGCTGGGGCAATTTCAGCTGGCAGCCAGGTATTGTTGTGCAAATAGCACAACTTGGATTGTTCCCACTCCTCCCGTTTTCCCACCCCATAGATGATTTTGAACTGGGATGGGCATCTGGGGACTGTGCCCTCTCGGACCACCATGGCACGGCTCACTGGAGCTTGTGAGTCAGAGCCTTTGGACTGTGAGTGATCATGCCTGCTCCAGCACAGGTTCATATCCAAAACCCGAGTTACATTTCACTTGTGAAAAGAAGTAATCTGCAGGTTTTATCTGTGTGAGCACTTGGTTCTGTGGATTTTAAAGGCACTTGCTATTGAAATAGAAGACTCCACGGTGTCTTGAGTTATTCTCTTCTAAGGGCAAGGAATATTTATTAAATTTCTTCCTAAGTCTTCTCAAATATTTTGCTGCAAAGAGCAAATTGAGCTTGAGCACTTTCCTAGACTGTCTCCATTCATCCCCTTGGGACACAACTGAAGAGGAACTCAGACATGGTCCTCAAGAAAAGTATTTTTTCTGTGTGTAGGCCAGTTATTTCTGAATCGAGCAGTGTATAAACCTTATGTGTAAAGAAACCCATGAACTCAACTTTTGCCCCTTTTTTTCAAAATGAGAAGTATTGAGAGAGATTTGAATGTTGAGAGCTGAGTTTCAGGTGATGATTTAAGGAAACCACAGACCGACTAGGTTTGTTTTCTAGCATATCAATACTAAGGTGAAAATCTGAATGCAACTTGTAGAGGTAGAGCCCTGATGTGAAAATCGTCAGCCCCTGCTGTGCCAGGCGGGAAGACTTGCGCATCAGCCTGCTGCTCCCCAGGGGGGATGAGCTGTGCCGCAGTTCTGCGGGTGCTCACGCCTGGTGTCATTCCCTTTCACAGGATGGATGGTACCATGTGTATTTTAACCTTATTCTTAGATTGTGCTGGAACTGTAGAGTTAATAAAGACTACACGTGGCTTAAAATTTTTTTACATCAAATGGCATTTCAATGAAAAGTTAAATGTTTTACATGCAGTAGCAGAATGTTCACTAGAATATGCTTCCAGTTTGTTGGCTCTAGCAGTGCTGTGGCACAGTTAGAAATACTGATAAAATATCAATGCACGAGTATCTATTTTTCCACGTTCTTAGGATGGATCTTTCAACAGGGCTGACTAACAAAATCTTACCTCTGTGAGAAAGTGGACAAGATCAGCATCGTCTGAAGGTGTTTTTATTTTTGTCTTGCTTGTTTTGATAACTTCTTCAAACCTAGAAAGATTTCATTGTCTTTTCTCACTTCTAATATGATTTAATACATGTAAGAGTGGCTATTCATTCAAATGTAAGAATTATTAAATATCTTTAAGGTAGAAAGATAACAGAGCTTAGATTTGGGAAGCATTTGCCTGCTTCTGTGTGTAAGGCTTTTGCATAATCCTAATAACATTTTCTTTGTTCAGTGAAATCGCATTTCATTAACAACATAGTCTTCAAGGATGTTCTTGTAGGATTGTCTGCAGAGCTGCCTCTCTAGGTGAACCCCATAAAAAACTTGGTGTTAGCTAGTTTTTACTCCCATGGAAATCCAATGGGTAGTCAGTACTTTAAGTACCTTGTGCTGAACAATTATCCAAGTTACTGCTGGTATTTTAGGGTCTCAGATTACAGAAATGAATTCTTCATTTATAATAGTTATGTGTATGCTTAACTCTAAGTGTGATTTTTACCATTAAAATCTAGATCTACCACTCTGCAGAGCCATAGAAGTCAGGCTGACAAGCCTTACTGAGGGTAACCATGTGAATACCTCCCCTTACTAATCCCAGCGTAACTTGTCTTCTCAGACCCAACAGAATTATCTTTTATTCCCATTAATGGAACCATCACTGTTGACTGTGATGTTTGTGTGAGTGAGGACTTAGAATTGGATCTCTTCCTAGCTTCAGAAAGTTTTTATACTATAATTTCAGAACTGGCATTTGTAATTACACCATAAAAGAAGGTAATATGTGAAAAGGGTTCAACTGCTCCTTCCAGGATAGAAAATATGTATTGTAATGCATTCAGAAAACATTCTAAGGGTAGAGGATCAAGTTGTATTTGATTTTCTCATTCTCTATAATAATCATTTTTGTTGTCTTGCAAAGCTCCAGCTTTGCAGTGCAATGCATAAAAATTCTGCAATACCAGCAACTGTTTCTCTTTAGTTATTTTCCAAGTGATTTGATTTCCTCAATAGCATTAACTATATGGAGGTCTAACAAGTTGTAATTAATGTATTCAGACATTTTCTTTTGTGACAGGCTAGAATGTGAGTGACAGCACGAAGGGAAAAAGCAGAATAAAATTGGATACTTGAGAAGATTATCATAACATAAAAACTGACAACTCTTTGGCTCTTGAATAACATATTGTATTACACTGAAAGGGAAGGAAAAAGCCATTTCACAAAAAACCTGCCGTGGCTTAGAAATTTTTTGAGGAGGGGAGAGATTTTCAAAAGCCTTTTTAATATTAGACAGATTTGAATATTAAAGTTCACAAATAGTTTATCACATGCTACAGTGTGTGTAAAGTGGAATACATGTGTACACGATAGAATAAAATCTCCTCGAACCAGTTGTGGTTTCGCTGTGTGCCCTTTGCTGAGCGTGGGAGTCCAACCAGCACCTGTAGAGGGGTAGGAGGCATGAAAGCAGGTATGGAGCATCAGCTCATCGGTGGAAAAAAAGACTCTCCAGGTTATATGTTGGCAAGGAGTTTTGACTACAACTTTGCACCCTTGAAACTGGCTTCAGGGGAAGTGAAAGCAGGGAAGAGAGGAAGGCATTTATATCTAATTATGTATGCATATTTGTGAGTGTTCAGGCATACTCTGCTTGGGACGCAAAAACATTGTACTGAGATGAAGTCTGTCTTTGTACAAGTCTGTTCACAAAAGCCCTCTGCCCTGGTACAGTCTCACGACACCGGTATCCCTCCTTCTGACCCTGTGGATGTGAGTGGGGGAAACCAGAGAAGGTGATGGTAGCTAGCCTGCCTGCCTGGGGTGGTGGACGGCCTCAAAAGCTGCTTTGAGAAGGGCATCTCACAAAGCAATGGAGAGAAGGGTGCTCTGGGTATTGTGTGTTGGTGGCATATTAGTTTGGGGACATAAGTCCTACTTCTGTCACATACTTCCATGGTGTTCTTCACAGTAGGATCTTTCACTTGGTCATTCTTGTGTGAATGTTTGCAGTGCAGTAGGAATCAATTGTATGCTATGGGAAAGATGCACTGAGCGTGGAAACTCAAAATGTTTCATTGCATGCCTTGTCACTTCACACTGCTCATGATAAAAAGATATGAGAATGCTTTGAGAAGACAGTCTGTTTTCTAAGAGACACTTAGTTTTGCTTTATTTTCTGTCTTGAAAAACCAGTGTCAAGAAGTATGCACAGAGAGATGGCACAAGGTATAGGTGACAACGGCAGGAGCTTGTCATAGTTTGTTGAAGGGCAGCAGCAACATCAGAACCACCCTAAATACTGGGTATTCAGTTCCCTATTCTGCACTTCTTTCAGGCTGCATTTCACAAGGTCTGGTTTGCCTGGGCATTGCTTTCATATGTAAGATGTTTTCTGAAGCTTTATGTGGAAGGTCGGATATTCTGGTGGTGAACCTGGCAGAAATATCTACATGGAACAGGGGGAGAAAAGAAAAAAAAAAAAAAAAAAAAAAGAGGAGATTTCTGTCCAGGTCACCTGGATCTGAAGATAAAGTTGGAAAGCCAAGAGCAGAATTAGAGAAGAATCTTATTTCTTTCTAATTTGAAGAACTATGTCTGTGTGAACTGCTAGTCTGAACTCAGAATGGGAAATTCATAGGCAAAGTAATGTTCTTTTATGAAGAAAGGGTATATTAGGAAGGCAGAATGATTTGAGGAAAGCAGCAGGAAGATCCTGCCTTGCAGCTATCCATGAGGTATGTGCTCCACAGATGAACAGAGGAGGACTTCTGTCCCTGGGGCTGTCAACCAGGCACTGGCCAACACCAAACTCGGAGAAATGGGCTCAAGCGTTGGGAATTTTTGAAGGGGTTCTCCTTCCAACTTCAGGGCAAAAGTTGGGATTATTTTTACTTAGTTTGAAGTTGCTTGTTTGTCCCTAGAATAGTAAAGCATGAACAAAACCAATGCCTGTGCTACTGAGTTTTTATTTTTTAGGGGTGTTGGTAGAATAAACCATCCTAACTCTTATCTGCTTAGGTTTCTAGGTGGCTTCTAGGAGAGGAAGATGAGTTGAGCAGTGTGAATCTGAATCTGGTCTGAAGGCTGTGAGAGAGCATTATTCCTGTATCACTTACAGGAAAACACAGTGTCCACAAGCCTTCCTGCGCAGCTGGAGAACCACTGCTCCTGTACTTTCCTCTCTGCCCTTCCCAGGCGGTATGTAGTTGTCTCCTGGCAGTGGCCACCAGCCGCTCTTTTCTCAGTGGCCTCAGCCCATCCCCTTGGTCCAGCACCAGAGGTGGCTGGTTTGCATTTGAGAAGCTGGGATTCTTCTTGAGAAGGTGCATTGGATAATTAAAGAACGGTGCCGGCTGCCTTTCCTCCCTCACTGCCATCCATCCACCACAAGGTCATCTGTACGCTTGCCCCTTCATGTTTATTTCTGAGCCAATAAAACTCGCATTTGCTCTGGTACATTTTGTAATCCACAGCTTTCAGACCAGAGATTGATTATCTGTATTCCTAGATAAAATCAAAGCGCAGTACTTAAAACAGATTTCCACTCAATTATTTCCCCCAGACAGCTTAAATGGTGCTTTGAAACCCAAGATTAACTTAGTAGTGGCTGAGAGATACATATCGGCATTTTCCTTCTGGCCTTGCTAAATTTCATTTTTAAAGCAATTTTAATGCTGGTTCTTTAATGTCCATGAAACAGTGGACTAATATTTGAGATTCAGACTGGAGTCTGTGCATGGTATCTGAACCAGGTGAACTTATGTCAATCAAAAGTAACTCTTGATTTCAGAACCTGGCCCTCTACTTCCAGAAGTTGGTACAGAACTGCTAGACAGGAGTCTTGGCTGGTACAAATTAATAGCTTTGTTTTCTGGGGAGGTCAGCCAGTTCCCAATGAATTTCATAAGCTGTTTAATAACAATTTGCATTTGCTGCAGCAATGAGGATGAACATGTGTTTTCTGGCACGCTAGACCTGCCTTCTCTCCATTTCACTTAAGCAGGAACCAGATCAAATACATTTTATTTGAGCTTTTCTCAGGTTTGTATTTCTTGCAGTTGTTGGCCACATCTGGGTTTCCTTTTTTCCCCTAAGTAACCACTTCACTTTTTTTAAAAAAATTTTTTTTTATATACTGAGTAGATACTGATTTCTTTAGAAGAAAGTTTCCAGGAACAAAAGAGGGGTAGGCTCTGCGAAGCACGCTGCCCGTGCTCTTGTTCCCAGCTACTGCATTCTCATGGATTTCCCTGGTGTTAAACCAAACGGAGAGAAATGCAATGAGTATTATTTTATTGCAGCTTGTCTCTATGGCATGTCCCCACACAGCCTGGCTAATAACTGCATTCTTGACTTATGACTCTCTCATTTTCCAGAATTTCCTATGCTCTTTCCATAGGCTGCTGTAGACCTAAAGGACAACGCTGTTGTAGGTTACCTGGCTTTTGTCTTAGTAAGGTCCTACCAAGCTATTCGTGTCCCACAGGAGATATGCTGGCTAGCGAACCAAGTTCTTGATGAAAAATTGCAATTCTAAAATGTGTTGGCTGAAAAGTAAAATATTGTTTTGAAACAGAAATTCGGAGTTCCTGGTGGGAGCTGTTTCCTCTGCATGCCTTTCGGTTTGGATCAAGACTGTATTCAGGGAGCCTCAGTTCAGCAATTTAAATGTGTGGAAGTGAAATTCCTAAGGATATCAGGAAGGAAGAAATGAAGTTAAAGGAAGATGTTAGAAATTAGGATTGGAGGAGATCTTCGTGTTAGTATTTGTTCTAATATTTCAATTTCAGACTAGAGAACATTTTTGCACAAAGCTTTTTCAACAGAAATATAAATTTTGTCTCAGCATGATTTGAAAAATACATTCATTTTGAGTTATAAAGCAGACGGAGGCTTTAAAACTGTATTATTTTGCTTAGATTTATTGATGTCTTGTTTAGAATTTTTTTTAATTGGCATTTTCTTCTGAAAATATTCAGTGTTACATTGATAGGTGTAAGATTGCACATTGCCAAGAAAAAAAAAAACAAAACGTATTCAGCCCAAACCAGATATTTGAACTTTTTGATTCATGAGTATGTTAACATTTATTTTAGTTAGGCTTTTTTTTTCTTTTTTTTTCTTTTTTTTTCACACTTCTGAGAATGATCAGTGATTCCAAAGTATCTTTTCCTTGCCCAGTTCTGCTTGAAACCAGGGCAACATTAAGTGAGTTCTTCAGTTTTATGGAGACAGTTTTGTAATCCAGAAAATTGAGATGCTGGTCAGGGAAGAAGACATCCTTGATCTCTTTCTTGCTGATATCGAAGTTTAAATTGAAACTCTGACAACAAAGTCCAGTATCAGTGATAACGGATTGCAGTTATACGTAGTATGGGATGGGTTCATAGCTCACAAACAGATCACAGGTATTAGATTAGACAAATAATTGGAAAAGAAACCTACAGCCAGATCCTCCAGCTGCAGTCAGTTACATACAGTTATACTGTAATTTCAGTGAAGTTCTTCTAGCTATTCTGTTCTACAAGTACAACTGAAATTAGAATACTTTCAAAATGAATGTGATGGAATCAAAAGAGCTGCTAAAATGTGTGAGTCATCAAGGAGATGACCCTAAAAGGCATTATAATACAGGATGATGACATGTCTCCTTTTGGTGATTTTTTTCTTAATCTTGAATTTTGGTCCATTTTCTTTTTTCCTCGGAGTGCCACAGTACAGGTTAAAGTGCACTCTGAAAAGCAGCATGTGGAATAACTGCATAGTTTTGCAATCTTGTGTTAAAGCAGCTGCATCTGTAACTCGTTTAATGGAAGTTTTACCACTTTTTTTTTTTTTCCTTTTACCATATCGTATTCAAAGCTCAATAAAGATAAACTTCAAATAACATCAGTATATCATGGAAGATTCAAACCCCTGTAACTGAACCCATATTCCCTAAAGTGCTGTTTATGAGCAATGTTATTTTAATCTAGTGGTAGAAGTAAAAACAAACATTTGGCAGTGTTTATGTTTGTACCCTTGGGACAAATGATGAAGGAGTTACTTGCTCCAGTCTTTAATCAATTTTAGGTAAACAGCACTAGTGTACCTTGAACATCCATATTTTCTAATTGGCTCTTTTAAATGTGAAGTCTCCCATAATTCACAAAACGGATTTACAACTGAGGGAGAGAGGGGAGCAACCAGCACTTACCAGTTGTTTCTCTGATGGATCTGATTCAGCAGTGAAAATGGCAGAGCCGAGTCGTGAGCTACAGCTTGTTTGCAGATCAAAATGCAAAACATGGGTGATTTCCCTGGCTTCAGTTGATTCACTGCTCTGCAAATCTGCATCTGCATTAACAGCAGAGATGCACAAGCAATACTAATATTTGATTTAGCACAACCAAATCTATTTATTTTATGCGCGGTAAATTCTTTGGACCGAGTCAGTTTGTGTTATTCATACGAGGACTTCTCATAGGGTTCAAAGAGTTTCATGAATCTATTTTTTGCACTTGCTGCAGTTGAGGTGAGGTGTCTGTGCCAGCATCTACGGAGAGCACTTATGGTGAGTTGCAAGATGAGTCAAAGGTGGAGATGAATCTTACTGTAGGACTGCATCCAAAATTATACAGGACATGGCAGACAGCACTGAGTACAGGAGAAGCATGAGAAGAAGAGAGTGACGGTAAAAAATGGCTTGTGCTGTTTTAATGCATTTGTTCTCATTTGGCTTCACTTGGAGTCTCCCACAAAGCTCTGTAGACCTCAGACTGAATCAAAGTCCTGTGTTGGTGTGCATAAGTGAATTTGAAGGAAGATGTAGTGACACAGTATTAACAACAAAGGGCAAGTAACTGATGGAAGTTTGGAGAGTGATGTTAGGTACGTAGGATTTGAGGTTGGGATGATACACTAGGATTTAAGTGGACCTTGCCTGTTGACCAAAGATCTGTTCTCTGAGTTTGACCCTTGTAAATTCATTCAGTCAAACTGAAGCATTTTAAACTATTGTCCCCTGAAAACATACAGGTATTGATTCCAGAGCATAAAATGTGGTTATGTGTCTGGAAGGGAATCTGGCAAAGTTCCTGTGGATCCACTTCTGAGGTCATCTGGAGAAAAATTAAACCCAAGCATACTGCAATTGCATTTTGCCTTTATTTTCAGTGAATCAGTGACTTTTACTGTAATATCAAATTAACCAGCTGGCTAACCACCAGGGGAGGTATGACATCTTGTGACAGGCATTTATAATGTCAAAGAACAATTGAACACCACCTTTTTGTTTAGATGATGTCCTTATGTTGGACATTTCTGGGTGGTTTATTTTTATTGTATTAAGCCACTTGATTTTTTATTATTTTTTTTTTAGTTCTTTCTCATTTTCTGATTTATGGCTAGACTAGATTATTTTCCCCCCACTAGGAAGCTTTATAATGATTTAACAGCAAAGGCCTGGTACCATTAATCAAAATAATGCATTTATGCTTATCAGTATTGATTAAAAGTCCAGCATTTTCTTGTTTATTATCCAGTGAGGAGGAGGGCTGCCTTTGTTGCTTTTGTCTTTTTTACTCACGGTTTACTCAACATTAGTGTATATGCATGCTGTGATTCTGAAAGCTGGAGAATGATTCCTTACATATGTGCTTGTGTATTTTTCTATGTTTGAAATGCATAAAGACAACATTCTGTTTATGACGTGCGCTGTTCAGTGACGCACCTTTTCATTTGGTCTCCAAATGTGCTAACGTTAACTTGGTAATAATAATTTGGGTTTATAAAAACAAAGAATTATACGTTGTTATTTCTTCAGTTAAATTCTGAGTATCTGTATGCTTGGGCCATAGAAAAGTAAGCACAAGTATGATGTTGTGGTTGACTTTAATCTCTCATATGGTGGTAAAATGAAGAATAACTCTTAACAGCTTCATGAGGTCGTGGTTGACTTTTTCTGGAGTAACTACAGGATCCCCTGAACTGGCAAGGGAGGAGTTAGTATTAGCTGCTGCCAGGGGAATTTGCAGTTGATAAATATGTCTAATTGCAGAACCAACCTCTGGTGTCTGTGCTCCTCTTTACTGGTCGCTGGTTGGAAGGAGATCTTTAAGGGAGGGGTTAGTTGAAGAGGACACACAGTCAACAAACAACAAACTTGGGAATTCAAAACCTTCCTTGAAAAAACAGGAGTTTGTTAACAGAGGTGTTTTTAAAGGATGGGTGTGTCGGCTTATCCTGGCACTAAGCCCAGGAGCTGTAGGATGACCTGGTGCAGGTGGCAGCTTTGTCCACACTCCGGTCCTTTGGAGATGCCGGAGGCCCCAGGCGTTCGTTGTCGCTGGGTGAAAATCTCTGCCTGCTGCTGCGAAGTGCATCCGCTTCCCCGCTCGGGTGCTGCAGGCTGCTTCTGTTATCACAGGGGCACGCACTGCCAATTGCAGCGTGAACTACAGTATACAAAGCAACACGTATTATTCCAATGTTATAGGCTCTGTTACTACCAACTACAATTTTTTTTAAAGGCTTTTTTAGTGTGGCCCCAGCCCATGAGCAGTTTAAATGCTGAGCTATCCAGTGTTCAGAGCCAAGGACCTCTGCATTGGCTACCTTCAACTCCCAATGCAGTGGTAACCACAACCGTCTAATATTAGCTCAGTATTCCTTTGCGGTCCTTTACCTGTGCATTGTCTGTGTGTGCTACCCTTCATGTAATTCACTTCTTATCTTTGCCTGTGACATCTTGGTGGCAGGAACATGGTGGGAAGGAAGGTGGTTCTTCTGTGAGCGGTTGAGAATGATAATGATGATATGAAGAGTTAAACACTCAACATACTTCTCTGTATTTTTAGTGTAGAAAATAGCACAGTAAATATTGTAGTCTGACAAATGTTAAGTATTTGAGGGGCATCCATGTAAATTTAGGTGCAGGAAATGTAAAGTAGCTATCAACTTAACTGCAGTGAATGCAGCTTAATGATGTTTGGGGCTAAAATAATTGCATTAAGGCAAGTAGTATGAAAGGTCTGTGAAGTCAAGTACAATACCTTTGTATAGCTGGAGGAAACAACGTTTAAGTGTAGCTGCTGTAGTGCCTAGTACTTACTGGTTACTGTAACCAGTGTCTTTATCTTCTCCATGCTGAAAAATACTGAAGTAATCTGGGAGACAAAAAAGTAAAATTTAAATTCTGTTTCTCATTTAATCTCCTGTTGTGTGGTTTAACCCCAGCTGGCAACAAAGCACCATGCAGCAGCTCACTCCCTCCCCCCTGAGTGGGATGGAGGAGAGAATTGGGGGGGTGGGTGGGGAGGGGGTGTGGTAAAACTCATGGGTTGAGATAAAGACAGTTTAATAGGACAGAAAAGGAGGGGAAAATACTACTACTACTAGAATGTACAAAACAAGTGATGCACAATACAATTGCTGACCACCCACTGACCAATGCCCAGCCAATCCCAGAGCCATGGTGCCCCCTGGCCAACTCCCTCCAGTTTATATACTGGGTATGATATCCCATGGTATGGAATACCCCTTTGGCTCATTTGGGTCAGCTGTCCTGGCTGTGTCCCCTCCCAACTTCTTGTGCACCCCAGCCTCCGCTGGCAGGGCAGTATGAGAAGCTGAAAAGTCCTTGACTTGGTATAAACACTGCTTAGCCACAACTAAAACATCAGTGTGTTATCAGCATTATTCTCATCCTAAATCCAAAACACAGCACTGTACCAACTACTAAGAAGAAAATTAACTTCATTCCAGCCGAAAACAGGGCATCTCCATATTACCAAAATATAACAGGGTCTGGAGTGGGCAACATCTAGAGCCCTAATTCCAGTTGTGATTCCATGTCTTTGCTTTCCCAGCCTTGACCTCATCTCTAGTCTTTTGATGCCAAACAGTGACTGTCATGGTTCCTGTCTGCACCAGCTGTCAGCTCCGATGCTTCAAAACCAAACACTTTTCTGTTTTCCTCATTTTATGCTTTATGTATTCATATGAGTCCTGGGAGCCTGGCAAAACTTGATAACTTAGAGATGAGTTTTTGTTAAGAGTCAGATTTCTGAAGTGCAAATAACTCTTTCCAGCTCTTTTACCTGTGACAGCATACACAGATAGCCCTGTTTGAGGCAACCTCTTTAGCACATCTTTCTTGACAATATTCTGCACTTTCAGCAAGATAGGACACCCTTTTTTAAGATTCAGACTTTATGCACTGATTACTACTTCTCTGCTATGGCTTAACTTCTCTGGCATGGCTTAACTTTGAAACCAAATGAAAGAAAATCCAATAAAGATAAATGAGATGTCTTTAAAGGATCCAAAAGGAAATACAGTAGAGTCAGCAATGAATTTGAAAATACAGTGTGCTGAGGAACTTGAGGATAATGGTTTCTTTATGAGGTTAGATCTGTTCACAAAGGCTTGGAAGCATTTAAGATAATGCATTGCTTTAGGAGCAACACTTTTTCAAACTATCATGGCTGTGATTCTCTACATGTCCCTGTCTAGCCACAGAAGTATTCTGAACTGGATGCATAAAATGGTAGTTTTAAAATTATGCCAAGCAGTGTGCAGTGAGCATTGACAAAGAAAAATGCATCTTCCTATAGAACTCCTCACGGAAAGTGTGTTTAATATGCTTCCTCAACAACTGAAACTGTTTACCTCTTTTTAGGTCTCCTGCTGCCAGTGATGACCAGAGGTTTCTATGGTTCCTGAGAGACAGGTAAGTTGCTTGAACTAGTTACTCAAAATAGGTTGCCGATGGTTGGCTCAGCAATTATACATTACTCAGGAGTGATCATCTTCAGATGTATTCCCTGTATTTTAAAGGAATTAGTGCCTTCCAGAATTTGGGTTGTCAGTGTTGGCTTCAGTTTGACTGCTTAGGGTCCCTTACAGTAAGGGTGTATACAGGTGAAGAACCAAAGAGCTGTTTTTAGTTCCTTACTGGCTAATTGAAGCTCTGTAAACAAATGTCTAATGAATCACAAGTACCAATGTGGACAAGCAGACATTTGAGTTAAAGCAAACAAGTTTTATGTACTAAGATCATTCTTATTCCCATTTGTGGCATTGTTCCCGTCACCTGGCTGGGGGTGACCTGAGGCCCAGCTGCATGGCGGGATCTGCTGGTGCCCCACGGAACTGCTGCTGATGGTGTGGGGCTCTGTGTGACAGCAGTCAGCCCACGTGCTTGTCCTGTGCTAGTGCCACTCTGCTGGGTTAATGGTACTCTGCTCATTTAGCAGCTTTTATTGCCCTTAGAGCAGCACGTACCGAAAAGGATGATATTTCCTATAATTTGCTTAGGAATTGGAGCTGGGATTTTGAGACACCTGCTTCTGCATTAGAAAAACAATAGTTTAAAACAATCTTAGTGTGGCTGGTCTGTAAAATGTCAGAGGACTTCAGCTGTTGTTAAAGGGGAGTTAACCTGGGCGGTCAGTTCCCCGAAGGCGTGCTCTCAAAATCAGAGCGTGCCTGATACGATCAGCGTAAATGACTGAAGACGATCCATCCTCGCTACTCACAAAACATCTGTACTCGCATCTGAACAAATTTGGAGGAAGGGGCTGTTTTACAGTTATGGCAGGGCAATGGGCATGCATGAATTCGTGCAGTATTTTTTAAAACATCCATGTACAACATTGCTGACTACATGATTGCTGCTTTTATGTTCAGTTCTGCTGAAGCGATGTGAGTGCTCTAGTTTTCAGTGCGAAGGGTCAGACTTCCAGCTTGAGACGGGTGAGACACTGAGAATCTGTTTCACCCTGACTTCACTTCACTAAATATTGAGCTCTTCTAAGCTGTGTGTGCAAGGTCAGAATTTTTTGTTGGGTGTTTCATGATTGTTTTAAGGAAAAATAGCCTGTACTCATATAGGGCTTATTCAGAGAAGAAATATTTCAGATTTCAAGGTCAACCGCTCTCAGTGCAGACTGTGTGTGACATTTCAGGAATGAGTCACAATACTTAGGATTTCATCGTGTTTACTGTCATACAGCATGTGGCTTGAACAGCTTGCTCCCTGCATGCTATTTTATAATTCTCTGTCCAAACTTCGTATAAATATCCCAAATGCTAGGACTTCTTCCTTTCTTTATAAGCCTGTTCTACAATATCTGTTTAATAAGATTTGTGCTTGAGCTGTCACTTCTGATTACATGTTACCCTTAGTTTATATTGCTTCCTTCCCAGTGGTCAACAGTACGAATGTCTGTGTGAATCTTAATGCACTTCCTTTTTCTTCTAATGTATAAATGTCTGAAAACTGATCAAACCAACCGTCCTACTTTGATTGTGTATTTTATTTCTACTGAAAGGTTCAAATGTAATGAAAATAAAATGTTCAGTGAGCATAACACAGATTTTCCAGAACAAACAGGCACATTTAACTTGTTTTGAAAGATGGATGAACACTATTAATTCTATATATATCTTCTCACTTGATAATTGTTATTTAAAGATTTTGTTTGAGGTTATTGCTGTACTTACATTGTAGAGTCATTTTACACCAATGCATGGATCAGTAACTTAATTATAAATAACTGGGTTTAAGCCAAATGTAATGGAAATAATGCTTTCTTACCCAGAGTCTGCTTAGTCTCACGTACAGTAATAACCTGGTGGTGTGGTGTGTGTTCCATTTGCCACAATGAAGCAGAATATCCTGAGGTGCTGAACTTGTCAGAGTTTTGCTTTAGGTCATGTTGCGGAGGCTGCGCGGTTTGGTGCAACACTGTTTGAAAGTCATGAGAGGCAGTGCCTGTGCCAGCTGTAACATTCAGAAGCTATGGCTGTGCCATAAGTTATAATGAACATCTGCCTACATTTGAGCAAAAATAGAGATCAAAATTAGAGGGAAGTTATAAACAAGGCTGTATACTGAACTGTTCATTTATACTGATGAAAACTTTGTTACTTGTATCTCTAACCATTATCAAGAGTACCTGCATTTAATACTTATTTTTGATCAATTATGAGACCATGTGTGTAACTTAGCCAGTCATGCCTGTTGAAATTCACCTGTGTGCAAAGGGCTGTCTGTGTTCATTAACATTGCAAAAAGGGAGCCCACACAGTAGTTGAAGAGACTGAGGCGGTTGTGCTGACGACATCCGCAGACCTTGGCTGCACTCACTGAGTAGATCTGTGCCCTGGAAAAACATTCACCGCCTCACTGGGACTGCTTCTGGAATAATACTCCATTTAGTGTGAGTAAGGACTCATGACTTTGGGTTTACAGTCATTAAGCAGGGCCTTGGGCTCCTTGCAGAAACTCTTCTCCATTGAAATCCAATGAAAATCAACAATATAAATCCAGACTTCCCCGTGGTCACATGCCAGAGGCAGCGCATAAGGTGCTGAGTGATGTATAGTGCTAGGATTGTGTTCCGTCCTTGTGCTCTACCTCTGTCCATTTGGTTCCCTGTCTAATTGCCAGCTTATTAAATCAAAAATGAGTTGGGATGCCATGCTGGGAGGAAGCAAGAGAGCAACGTCTCTTCCTACCTGAGTGGGAGTGGTGCCGCGCTGGTGTCCGGTCTGTCCCAGGAGGTAACTACCTGCAGATGCACAGCATCAGAAAGGTTCACCAAAGCCGTCGTAAACCGATTGCTTGATGTCAGTACGGGGGACAGAATTTAGAGCTGCTTTGCACAGCTGTTCAGAGATGTCTGCCTAGCCTGGAAGGGTAAAAAGAGATGCTGGTGTAAAAATATTATAGGGTATTATTTTTACACTTTATTCTTAACCAGAAAAAGTGGTAGGTATTGTTCAGCCTGAGCCCTTTGATGCATATGATTGTTAACATTAATTTTAAATCCTTTCAAAACCATCTTCAGAATGTCTATTAAAATATTTAATTGCAAGGTGCTTTTTCTTCTTTTCTTGCTTCATCACTCTCAAGTATATTGTTCTTTATCTCAGAAAATGAAGCACTTGTGACTTTGACAGCCCATGCAGGGAAAGGAGACGATCAAAGAGTGCAAGAGGGTACAGCAGCAAATCATTCGGAGGCCTGAGTTTGGGAGGTTAACTTCTGTTTATTAGAGGATTTGCAGGACTTGGAAAAGAAACTGACTGCTTGTAATTCAGAATTAGTATCTGAAAGTTCAAGTTATCTTTATCGATTGTAGTTGTTGTTCTCACATACCAGCAGAGGGGGAAGGAGCAGAAATATTTACTGGCATCTAACCTGAAGGAGATTCTCCAGGCTATGAAGGCGTGTTGAAGTACCTGCCTGTCATTGACTTTTAATGGGAAATAAATACTGTGCCACGCTTTGGGGCTTTCAGAATTTCCTCTCATACATTTATCCTAGATTTCCCCTTTCCACGCTCATTGGATTGATTCTAAAAGCTGTGGGACGTCCTTGCCTGGAGAGTTTAATCATAGGGCTTTATGAACCAAAGGGCCTGAGGTTGCTGGCGAAGGAGGACTTGAGCAGCTCTGGAGAGTCAGGGACACAGTCGTGCCGGAGATATGTGCCACAGCCCATGTGAGCCACCTGGTGCATCGCTTATGGCCAGTGCTGAGGCCAGCAAGTCTGTGCAGAAAGACCTGCTTTCTGCTACAAGGAGAAGGTCCTAGGAGCAAAAAACCCCATCATCATTCACGGGATGGGAATACCTGTGAATCTGAGTATCACCTTCTGTCCCTGCTGCCTGAGGCTACTAAGGGCTTGCATGTGTGGGGAATAACACTGTACCTGCTCCTTCCCTGTGGCTGGCTGATGTGTTTCTCACCATAGAAGAGGAAAGGGTCTGTCCTCAGTGTAGTTTTGATTGCTGGGAAGAATTGGTGGAGAGTTGAAGGTAGATGGGAAATCTGGGAGATACAGACTATGAAATGACACAGGCTACTCCTGTAAGAAAGAAGCATGGGCAGCAATTTAAGAGTGATAAGCTCTGGAGAAGGTGACCTCAGCAGATGCAGTGGACTGGGGAGGTAGGATCACTTGGGATGATGGTCTAAGGGATGAGAAAGGGCAGGTTCTGAGAGAGAACTGATAAACACACAGCAGCCAAGTATCTTCATGCACAGGGGTGGTAAGAATATAGTAAAAACCATTAGGGCAGAATCAGGAGCTCCTTTAGGACTGAAAATCCAAAGTAGTACAAAAGCAGAGGCATTTGACAAGAAATGAAGGTGAAGGCATAGCACAGGCATATAATGGTAAAATGAAAAGCCTAAGGCAAAAAATGTGTTTCATTTAGCAAGTGAGATAAAAAGCAGGAGGAAGTAGTGCTGTATAAATACATTAGAAATAAGAAGATAGGAGAGGAAATACAGATCTAGTACTTGACAGAAAAGTGGCTGCTTACAGAAGGGTCTAAAATGCCCTGGTTAATTTTGAGCAGAGTGCCGAATAAGGGTCCAGAACAGAGAACAAACAGGCGAGAGTTTATTTGGATCTGCTAGATAGGTCAGGACACAGGATCTGAAGAAATTCTCCTTAGAATTAGAAAGAATTAATCAAAACTATTTTTGAACAAGAAGCAATTATTTTTAACAGCTTGTGGAGCTCAGAGGAGGTCTCAGAACTATCAAAATGCAAATACAGATCCTAAATGTAAAAGGAAAAAAATACAGTCTAGTGTATTATTGACTAAAAAGCCTAACGAGTTCTTGGAAAGGCTCTGAAATTAATTAATGAAAAAAATCAATCCATAACACTTGGAAGAGGTGAATAAAATCGAAACAAAACAACCATCATGGATTTGTCAAAAGCATAGCAGATTAGTCTAATTAACTGACCTGGTGGGTAAAAGGGGAACAAATAGTTATGATGTACTTTGACTTTTTTATTTGCAGGTAAGCTGGAGAGACATGTCTAGGTGTAAGATGCACATATAGCTGTTTGAGAAATTTGTTTTAAGTAGTAGCTATGGGAGACCATTTCAAGTGAGCGTCCCAAAGGGACCTGTCTTGCTCTCGAGTCTGTTCTCTATTTTAATTAGTAATATGTATGATGGAGAACTTGTAAAATTTGCAGGTGACATGGAACAGGGAGGGATCACAGGAACTCCGGAGGACAGAATTAAAATAAGAAATTATTTGCAAAACTGAGATGTTTCTGAAAACCCCAGGCTGAAATGCAATGAAGTAAAGTATGAAGCAGTGCAGAGAGGGGAGGGGAGTAAGTGGGAAAGACAGAAAAGGAGTTGGGAGTTTGGAGTGGCCGACAAATGAAGTGTGAGTAAGAAGTGCAAAGCTCTTGTCAAGAAGGGAAACTCCATCTGGAATGTGTAACAGAAGGGTCATGGGAGAAGAGACCTAGGCAGTCATTCTGCTCTGCTCTGCTCTGCTCTGCCTGGGGGCGACTCCAGCCTGGCTGCACTCTCTGGTGGGGGGAATACAGCTGAAATAGGGAAATGTCTTCTGCTCTTTTGTTATTTGATTGGTTTAACTTATCAGAAGTCTGGCCAAGGAGAGTTTTATTGACCATCATTAGAAAGGTTGTGACAAAGGTTCGTTTTACAGAATGATAACTAAATCAGCTTCAGGAAGATCTGCTGCTGTGTATAATGTGCAACATCAAAAACATGGGTAAGTGCCCACAAACAAAAACAACAAACCGCAAACAAAACCAAAAGCTAGTTAGTAAAATCTCTTCATTAACCTTAACCTGCTATAACTAGTAATGCATTACAACTTTAACCTGTCTGTGACTGCAGTTTTGCCCCATTTCAAAGCAAAGCTGGTCTTCATCACTGGTAACACAATGTACAATGACTAGCAACAAAAATTAGCATCTTGGCAAGGTGATATGAATTCATCCAGAAAATAAAAGGGGTGTCATTTGCACCATCTGCTGCACATGAATCAGGAGAGAAGAGAACAGCTGAAACCTGGAGACATCAATATTGAAATGCTGCTGGGAGGCAAAACAGTGGCCAAGTAAACAGAGGGGCTGCCTGGCCAGCGGGCTGGAACGGTGAGGAGACGTGATCAGGCATGGCCAAAACATTTTCCAAAAGTTTTCCTTCTTACTTGCCTTTCTTCCTTTCTGCATTGTAGAAGCACTAACTACAGGTGTGTTGTAGAAGGTGGAGGTGTAAGTGCGGTACATCTGTCAGTGAGAGCTCTTTGGGCTCAGAGGGACAAATGCTGCAGCATGGCTGGTTTGTGCCCTCCAGAGCTGGGCATAAAGACAGTATAAGGGGTTTAATTTCTGCTTTCTGGTGTGGGATGGAAAGGCAGAGGAAAAGGTTTCAGACCAGTGTGGCTATTTGGATTCAGTTTTCTGTATTGCATGTATGTGTGTTTGCATATAAAGGAAGTACAGACATGTATTTTGTATGTAATGGAGACAGGGCGGCTATGTGCGTACTTCGGGAGAGCCCCACTGGTGTGTGCAAAGCACGAATATTTCTGTATGTACAGCCAGGAGAGCACGTGGTTGCTGTGCAGGGAGCCTCAGCCATAGTGTTACTGAGCTGGATTTTCTTAATGAGTGCGAAAAAGGCGATGGCAGGTGTGGACTGAGAAGCATTCATGAGCTGTGCGTGGTACCGTGTGTTCCTGGGCCGGGAAGGAGGCACGGTGTGAGTGGCATGGGGTGGCGTGCCGCCCTGCCTGCAGCCAAGCTGCCTAATCACCTTGATAAACTGACTGAGCACACGTTTCCATCTTAGCTCCCAAAATCTTTCCCTAGCCAAGTTGGTTAGAAATCTCTGTGCTTCCAGCCCAAACCTCCTGAAGGCCAATTCATATTTACCCTTTCTTAGCCAGTATTGTCACAGGATTCTTCTCCCATCCCAGGGTTCATCCCTGGCATGTATGCAAAGAACAAACATTTCCCTCTGGACCTGTCTTTTCTCTGGGTAAACAAGCCAAGTCACGTTATGCTTCTGTGTTGTCTTTAAGGTACCGGGCTATATTCTCTCAATCTTACGTACATGAAAGAAAACTTTACTGCACTGTTGGCTCTTTTAATTTCAACAGGACATTCCTAGGGAGAAGTAACTAATCAATAGGCCTGCTCCAAAGACCCTGAAGTCAATAGAAATTTTATTTTTACATAATTGCATTCTGGACTGAACCCAGCTGGGGTGGTGATGGGAGGAGCTGGAATCAAGAGTTTATAAATGCAGTTCTCACAGACACTGAATTCATATGGGTGAAATTGAGCTTGGAGGAAAACAGATAAAGCTCTGGTGTTTAAAATGTAATGCCATTTTCTAATAGTAACTGGCTAGCTTAGTTTTGGGCAAGATCTGGAAAAAGATATGCCTTAATAAGCATGCCAGAAGGGGTGAACACCCAGCTATAGCTCCCCATGGCCTCAGGAGCAAGTCCTTCTCACAAAAAGCCATAGTTTTTAGGTGTAGCTGACACTCACTTCTCGCTTGAACTTTCGGTGGTGTGAGCTATGGTGAGAGGCAGGGGGCTGACGACCTCTTCTCTTCCTCTGCAAACATGAGGAACTATAGAAAATGAGTTGGAAACTGGGGGGATGTTTCCCCAGCTCCGAGACAGAAAACCCAGCTGCAGAGGGGAGGCTTTGAAAGCGAGAAAAGCCCCGTGCGAGCACGGCTTCACCAGGGTTAGCGTCCCCAGTGGCCGGGGTGCCGTCAGGGGCAGCCCTCGCCTGTCTCACCTTTTACAGCAGGCCTTGCGGCACGTCACCACGTCCTGCTTGCCGCAGGAGGCTGGCTTCAACACATGCCGGAGTCAAAGCAAATTTTTTCCTTCGTAGCCTCTTTGACCCTCTGAAGAGCTGTCTTTCCTCCACCAAGCATGGGAGAAGGGTTATATGAAACTTGGCAAATCATGAAATCTATGAAAAATGGAATTTCAGCAGAAGACTGATGGAAACAACTTTTAAAAAAGGTTAAAACCTAGGTGGTGATATTTGCAGAAAGGAACTTCTTTGAAGTGGTGCTTTTCTTCTGAAGTACTGCCTTATATTTTTGTAGTGAGAGCATGGTGACAGTTAACTGACCCAAAAATGAAGAAGGAAAAAAGTGATCTCATTTGGAATAAAATGTTTTATTTGATTGAAACACTGAATCCATAACACTTCTTTCTGTGTTTGGCCTGAACCAAGCGCAGATTCAGACGTTGAACCCGGCAGAACAAGCCCTTCTCAGCCAGCGCTCATCTGTGCGCCCATCCAAATACTGACATCCAGCCCCACACGTGCAGGGGGACCTTGTCTTTTTCTGCTCCGGTAACGTTCTTGCCACGTGTTGGGCTGTACCGTAGTAAACTAATCGCAATATTTGGATTTACTCGAGGAACACGTGTCAACCTCGGTACATACTACCTGGCCCTTGGAAGCTGCCCATGCGTGGTGTGGTGCGCTGTGCTCCCGCCGGCCGAGCATCCCTGAATCCCTGCGATGTCACACCCTGTTCCCTGACGGACGAGGGATTGCTGATGGGGAGGGGCGAGCCGACTTTGTACCTCTGGAATAAAATGTGAGTTACGCAAACACTCTTGTATTTCATTTTCAAATAATTACCTCTTACACAGAATCACCTCTGATTGAAAGCTAGCAAGATAAGTGGTAACTGGAAGTTGGTGTCATTTTTTTACTGGTTCACTGAACCATTTAAAACTGGTATTGACTTTTACATTATCATAAATTGTTATATCCAGTGAAAGAGCCAGGCTCTGGGGTTGGATGTTTAACAGTGAAAGCTGGGACTGCTTCAGATTGAAACTTGATACCCAGTAGAATATTTATTTATATTCAGTGCTGTTGGTATTGATACTATTGTTCCTGTTCACAGCTGCTTCCTGAGGGAACCCGTAGTGTGAGATGTATGCCACGAGGGCTGCCTTTATTTAATACTGAAGTTGGGAGAATGGGGCGGGAGATGTGCTGGAGTTAGCTGCCTCCTTCCCACGCGAGTTTTCCTGAAAGCGCTTCAGTTCAGTATGTGGGATTAAACACGTTTGGTAAATTAGAAAGCTAGGATTTGTTTCCCTCGGCTTTCACATCCAGAAGTTCAGCATTTCGTGTTTGGTGGGAAGTTTGCTCTCCCTGTAACCGTGGTAGGAGACAGGTGAATCACCAGGTGTTCATCCCGGAGGAAAGCATGCAGCCAAGAGAGGTGCTCCCGTCCGTGGGCTTGCCCTGTTCACAACGGGATCTTCTCTTGGGCTGAACTGAAGTGCCACGGAGGGGTCGCTCTGCGGCTCCCCTGCACAGGACGTGAGCTGCTCTGCTTGAACAACTGGGACTGTTTTTACAAGCCACCACGGTTGTTTTCTCTGGTGATGCACTGCTGTGGGAGAGGTGTCCTGGCTTTGGCTGGGACAGAGTTCATTTTCTTCTTAGTAGCTGGTACAGTGTGTTTTGGATTTAGTGTGAGAATAATGTTGATAGCACACTGATGTTTTAGTTGTTAAGTAGCGCTTATCCTAAGTTAAGGATTTTTCAGTTTCCTATGCTCTGCCAGCAAGCAGGGGTACAAGGAGCTGGGAGGGAGCATGGCCAGGACAGCTGATCCAAACTAGCAAAAGGGATGGATATTCCATACCATAGAACGTCGTGCTCAGCATATACATTGGGGGGAGTTGGCTGGGAGGGGCTGATGACTGCTTGGGCCTCAGTCAGTGGGTGGTGAGCAATTGCATTGTGCATCACTTTTCTTTTCTTGGGTTTTATTTCTCTCTCCTTTTTTTGTTATATTACTTTTCATTACTACATTATTATTATTATTATTATATTTTACTTCAGTTATTAAACCAATCTTATCTCAACTCATGAGTTTTACTACTTTTTTTCAATTTTCCTCCCCGTCCCACTGAGAGGGGAAGAAGTAAGCAAGCGGCTGCGTGGTGCCTCGTTGCTGGCTGAGGTTAAACCAGTACAAGAGGTACCGGTGGGAAGAGCAGAGCTGAGCTCTTGCTCCAGCCTGGGAGATCGGGCTGTGCCGGACCCATAGTCCTGGGGAGGAGTTTTGGCGTCTGCTGGTAGCTCACACCTCAGAAAAACTCTGTTAAAAATACCTCCCCGCTGCTGGGATTTAAGCTATTCTTCCTGCACCACTTCCAGTTACTTAGGGATTTGAGAAAAGTCATGATCTATCTTCCTGTCATTTTAAAATTACTGCTATTTTGATAGATAATTAAAACATTAATTTACAAATAAGTTGTTGACCTTTTCTTGTAAATCTTTGCTTAAATGTCCTATTTTTTCCCCAATTCTAGACCATTAGACCTACACTTTGTTGTAAAATTTGGCATACGTTTTGACAACCATAAAATACCGTAAAGGGGAAGAGAGAAAGGAATATGACAATAGGACCTCCATCTGTAACTGGCAGTAGAAACATCACTCATTGGTGTCTTTTAAACTATCTTACACTGAGCTAAGAAATGCTTAGATTTATTTCTATGGATTCCCTTTTTAAATGCTTTCTCTTGGAAAATGTTACTTTTAATTTATGATTATTTTCTGTAAAATTCACTTTCTTCATGTTTCCCATATTTTGAAAGCTGACTGCTTACTCAAGAAAAAAACCACTTTGATGTCATGGGAATAATGAACACTATAAAACCCCTAAATAAAGCGACTTTTGAAAACTTTAAATTTTGTTCCTGAAATGGCTTATACTGTCATTTATTTTTCTTCATTTCTTCTTCACTGCTATTGAAACTACAAAAAGGAATAAATGGGAAAGCAAACAATACCCTGCAAATAATAACTAAAATACTTCTATAGGAGTTAATCTATCCTTTTTCTAAAAATGAGCGACAAAACGAGAAATAATTCTATGAAACCAGTAGGAGAAGCCACTCAGGTCTGTCCCTGTCCCAGTCCCTGTTCCCGCCGCTCTTCTGTGCAGCCACTGGTTTGGGCATCGCTGCGGTGAGGGGCTGTGCTCTGCCATGCCCCCAGCTCTGTGCCAGCCGGACATCCAGCTCCTCTCCCGCCTCCTGCACGCGTGGGGCGAGTTTGTCGGCATCACGATGCCTTCGTTTGAGATTTTAGAACAGACTCACCAGTGAAATGTAAAATACAGCAAAGACTATACATTTGAAAGCTTACAGCTGTGGCTGGTATAAGCAGTCGGGTACATTGCCTTCAGTGACCATTTATTCCAGAAGGATAAACCTGGCTTTAAATCTCTTTTTGTAAGTTAGAGAAGTTGGGAGGCACGTGGAGGGAGGGTTATTTGTTTTTCAGGCCCCTCAGTGAAAGCATTTCCTATTATACAGAAGGAGGTCCTGGCACCAACTAACTGGAAATTATATCCTGTGTTTTGCTGCTCTTTCTATTTCCCTACTCATATTCCCAGGGGTTGTTTTGTGCATACCTGTATTGTGTTCATTCTGCAAGTATTCTGCAGTAAATCTGGAATATTACTATATCAAGAAAGGTAAATTTTTGTACACGAGACATTTCTGATGTACACCCCTTTTGTAGTAATCAGGGCACCTAGTGTAGAAAACGAAGGTACTGTTACTGAAAGCAAGTAAAAGCTGAGTACAGTACAGACAGTGAATGAAAGAAGCAGAAGTAGTGCTCATGTTTGCAATGGTTTTCAATTCTTATGCAGAGCAGCAAAACGTGGATGTTTCCACGGGACATCAGACATCGTGGTACTAAGCTGTGTCTTGGCACATGGGAGTTTGTCCCGCTCTCTGGATCCAGGGCAAGGGCACTGATCCTACTTCCCAAACCCCAAAACTTTCCTGATGCTGCTGGTTCTTGTGGCTGGTGCTGTCCTCAGGGAT
Source organism: Astur gentilis (assembly GCF_929443795.1). Lineage (NCBI taxonomy): Eukaryota > Metazoa > Chordata > Aves > Accipitriformes > Accipitridae > Astur > Astur gentilis. Next base: position 24,057,336 of record NC_064902.1, on the reverse strand, counting down.
GTCAGACCTTCTGCCTCCCGGGCTGCTGATTTCCTCGGGTCTTGTAACTGTGTCTATGCCTTTAGTCCTTAATTATCTTACAGTAAGAAAGCAATGAGTTCATGCAGTTGCTAATAGGAGCACTATAGTATTTACCCTCTTTAGCAATAGATATATTGCAAAGTCCTCAGCCATGCTAATTTTTTGCGGGGAGAACGTTACATTATGCAGGTTCTGGAATCTGCAATGAATACATTTAAATTCATTATTTATGCACAATCCCCATCAGCCCACCGACTTCATTATTGCTATTATTGTGACACTAATGTTTCTGTCAAATTTCAGTTTACTCAGTTTCAAAATCCAATTTAGGATTAGCGTAGACGCTTCCTTGCCTTTGATTGAAAGTGACAACTAGTGAAAATCGCTTTCAAAATTCCAGTTTTGTGAATGTTATCTTGCAGCACTTTAAAAAAGATACCACTGTAGGCTTATAGAAATCTACACATATTAAAAACAGTCAATGGGTTGATTTTTAAAACAGAAAGCAGTTAATCTGCATTTCTACCTACTGTCAGGTTAACCCAACTACTTCACTCAGTTACGATGCAATGGTAGTCAGCCACACTTTAGTATGAAATATTGATGTTATTACAGAAGACTTGGTTTGATGCTATTACAGAGTCTTTGACTTTTTCTTTCATTATTCAGTGCGTCCCCATGTTTAGTTGTTTCCAGTGATTACAGCATTGTTACGTGGGCAGGTTTGATGTGACTGGCAAAGGCCAGCTTCGTTGGTCTGAGAAAAAGCGATGAAGAATGTGAAAGTTATTCTAAAGGGGGGAATTTCAAGGCCATTGCTGCTGAAGAGATGGGGACGGTGGGCTGCCCCCGTGGCCATTTCTCCAGGTCCTTTTTCCATGTCCTTCACAGTTTGGATCAAGAAGCCCATGGGAGCCGAGGGCACTGGCAGTCCGGCGGTGACCGCCCGGCAGGGCCACGGTGCCGGCACTGCTCCGGCGTCAGCGAGAGCTGCCCGTGCCTGGGCACTGTCTTCTGCAGCTGGAGGTTTGAGCAACGTGCTCCTGCCTTAGGTCAAGTTGGCCACCATAACTGTCAAGAGGAGAAAGAGCTTTCTGCTAAATTATTTTCATTATTCTGAATACATTAATAGCCACAAAACAACATATCTGAGATGATGAATTGGACATTGAGAAATTAATTCCACACAGAGTTTTCTCCAGCAACAAATTGTAACTGTCATAGGCACAGCCCCCCAAATATTTTCTATTGGTTCACGTTGTAATTTATGTTGAAGAGATTTAATGCTGATGAAAATGTCATTGTAATAGATTATATTGCTTCTCATGCGAAGAATACATCCTATGATAATTTAGATGATGTGAATGTTTGAGCATACACGCAGAGTACCCCTCGAAAGGGCATGTCTTATCCCAAAGAGGAGGTTTCTGTGTAAAAATCCCGTCAAAGTTTAGCAACTGAAGATCCAAGTGAAGCAAGTCTTTATTGGTGTGGGGTTATACTTATTTAACAAGGCTTTGGAAGGCTGGTAGCTGCCAGAGGTGCAGGACTTCTGCAGGTACAACAGGGACGTGGGTGGTGGGAGGCAGAGGACCCCCATCCTCCTCTGCGCTGGGTTGTCTCAGCGCCTGGGTCCTGTCTGCCGCACTGGTGGCAATTCTCATGATTTTATGGAGCTGGTGAGGCACTTGGTGTGGACTTCAGCTCCTGCAATGACATATTCTTAGTTATAAAGTTCAGTATGTTGGTGTTGAGGCGGGCGAGCTTCCTTACAAGCCTCAAATCTGACCTCTGGCAAATTAAGTTCCGAAATTCTCCTGCATTTCCGAATCAAGACTTTAATTCTCTTTGGCCAGAAATTTAAAGGAAATCGATAAAAAGACACAAAGCAATCCAAACCCACAGTGTTCCTTTTAAGTGGTTCCCATGGTACATACTCCTCCCTGCCTGGTAAAAATGAGTGCTTATTTCTGGTCTGGTTTTATTTAGTTTCTGGTCTCCTGTGCCTTGTTATGCTTTTCACTTTGATTTTAAAAGCTACCTGTCCTCAGAAATGCCTCTTCTGTGTAGATGTTGGACTCGGCCATCTCTTGGATAAAGTGAATAGACTGAGGTCCTCAAGTCATAGAACTTTTTGTAACTCATTTCCTCAGTCTTTTTCTGTGTTTTTCCTTCAGGTTGCAGTGGGGAAGAGTCCCCTGCATCCCCCTCTCCCGCCCAGGCTTGGCAGCTGGTGCGCCGGGGAGATGCCGGGTGGGTTTGCCGTGGGTGCGAGGCGAGCCGGCATGCCGCCCTCGGCTGCAGCGGGATATCCCGGGCAGAGCTGGGCAGGCTGGGGGGGACTGCCCGCTGGTGTCCAGCCCGTCCAGCCCGGGATGCTTCCCGCACGCTGCGAGGTGGTCGGCTTGCGTTCCGCACGCGGGGTGCTGGTGGTGCAGCATCACACGACATCACCACATGGTACCGCGCTCCGTAACCGCAGTGCCGTAATGCCGAGTGCAAATGGCGAGCTGGGAAGGCGACAGAAGTTGTTCCGAGCACGTCTATGCTTTTAGCTAATCAGGTATCCAGAGAGGTTGTTCCAAGTTTAACAGATAATGTAATGTAGCAGACAGGAAAACACAGACGCAGGCAAAAGCATTTTTGCCTTTTTAGAAAATCTTTGAAGTCCAATGAGATAAAGGATGGCCAGCATTAATTTTACATTTTACAGTTTGAGGAAAAAGGAGTAAGAATGCAGAGAGCGACTCACGAGGCTATGACAGCATTATTTTCTTTCCCTGTCTGTTTTTTTTTTTTTTTTTTAAGGAGGAACTTGCTGTCTCCATGTAATTGTGCAGCTCTTCCTGCCTTTGTGCCGAGACTTACAATACCCTCTGAAGGAATGCTATCAGTTTTGCAGCGTGGACTGCGCGGTGGTCTGCTGCTTCCCTTTCTCCCTGCGAGGGTCTCCAGTATCTTGTTTGTCCGAGCTTTGTGACTCAGTCAGCTCTGCGCCAAACCTCTCAATAGACGGTTCACTGCACTGTTCCCCTTTGTGTGCCGGCTGGCGGAGGCCACTGAAGACCCTCTGTCAGTCTGTTTGTCTCAGCACTGCTCTATACGCTGGTAGAGAAGTCTTAGTGTGCAGAGCACCCGTTCCCCTTTGTGTTTATTGCACGTTATTGCAGCACCAGGAAAGAACTAATAATGATTATTAATTATAAATACATTTTTCTGTCATTTAAATAATTCATAAGCTTCTTTCTCATCATTAGCTCAAACCTGTGGCAGGACTGGGTCTGCCAGACTCGCAGCAGTAATAGTTTTTGTACATACACCAGTGTCCGGAGGGGTCTGTGTCTTATATGGGGCAACCCGCTTTAAGTCCTGTGCACATGCTAATGTGTGGTGCCTAAATATCTGCTTAGAAGTAGTAGAGAAATATGTCTGTAGTGACATCTTTTAAGATGATAGCTCAACAGCTTTACAGTTGGTCAAAATATTTTCAGTACTTGTAATTAAAAAAAAGATAATTTTTTCAAAATACTTTCACACTTCCCAGCGAGCAGCTGTGAATACTCTCATCAGGTTCAAAGGAACATGGCTGAGTGCTTGGCTGAGTGAAATCTTCACCTAAAAGTACACGAGATGATGCCAAAGGAGAGGTCTGCAGAGATGTGAATAATTACGCTCACAATTAGTTCAAAGTGTTTCCGTGTGCTTTCTGGCAAGGTTGTTTCCAGCATAATCTGTGCAGCTCTCATCTCTGACTGTGAAACACAAAACCTGTAGCCATTCTTCTGTGAGCTGATGGGGAAAAATGGCAATGCTTTGGGCTTGGCTTAGTGGTAGATGCAGCTAGAGGTGCTCCAGGGCTCAAACAGCATGTGTGTTTGCAACAGCCAGTTTTTTCCATTCTCTGTTGGGTTCACCGTACTGTTTTCCTGCTATTTTTTTCCCAGTGTTCCCTGGTTTCTTTGTTTCTTCCTTTCAAACTTGGTTTTAATTTCCTTTCAGTTGTAGATTGCTGAAACTTTCTCTGGCTGAATTTTAGCAACCTTGAAATTTGGCTGAACCTTTGTTTTACATTGGCTTCTCATTCTGGATTTCGTTTCTCAGGTCAGTTCTTCCCTAGCCCAGCAAAAATTGCTTTCCTTAATAGATTTAATTGCCCACATTTATTTTTTGTTCCGCTACTTTTTACTCAAGCTGGACTAGTTTGAAGTGTTGTAACAGTGTCTCTGCACATACAGATTTGACATACGGAATGACAAAACCCATTAGGAAATTATATCCCCTCTGAAACTAAAATACGCACAGTTCTACTAGTAATTCTGTTTCATGGAAGAGCGTGTTCTCTTACAGCAGACACATAGCAGATGGTCAAAGTAATAAAGCAGACAATGTCCAGCCAAGTAGAGATCCCAGATAACCTTGATGAATCGTCTCATCCATCTCCAGCTGAGGAGAGGTCAAAGGAATCCTTTCTCCTGAGGGAACAGCTTCCTTCTCAGTTACCTGCGCTGATGTGGCATAAAAGCAGAACTCCAAAGAGGAGGTGGGGATGGGTCAGAAGAGCAAAGGATGAATGAGCTGGGAAAGGCATGGAATTTCTGGTGCCGGTACAGCTTGAAGTTTGCCTGAAAGACTTGAATTCTAAACCTGCCCCCGCCCCCCCCCCCCCCCCCAAAAAAAAAAAAGGAGATAATTTTGCACAGTGAAGCTTTTTATGAGTTTTTTAATTATTCTCCTGGGCCAGAAAACAATGCAAGCCCAGCTTTATTGTGGTAAATTGTCATTGCTATCCCCAGTCACTTTACTAATCAAACGGGTTTTATAATTAGGCTTTTCTTGAATTGACTATGAGAAGTGAAGCTGAATCCTTTGAAATGACTGGCACAGTTTGTCGCTAGAGATCTTCCCTGCTGGTGAAATGGCATGTGTGGGATGCACACCTATGAATGTTTGCTTCCAGAAGCATGACTGACTGCAGCAATTTAGCAAGCAGTGTGCTAGGCTGGGCTTTCAGGAATACAACAAGGATATTTCTCTTACTCTCCATCATGAGTGGCCCTGTGTTCTTACTGCCTTTAACGTGCCTCTAATGTGCCTTGATTTTATTGATACAAACTTAATGAATGGTGCATGATTTGTGTAGAAGAGAAGAATAATCTCTGTCCCTTTCTCTTTGTCTGATTCAGCATTATAATGCTTTAGTGACAGATCATTAACCCACTTCTGCAGATGCTGCAGAAGCAGAGAACCAAAACACATCAGCTACCCCCGCACCTCACTGTTGAACAGCAAGCAACAAATGGGGGTAGGCAGGACAGGGGGGAGAAATCTGCAGGCTGGGGACAGTGCAGGCCAGCACTGTCAGCAATAATCTCATGATTGAGGTGTTTTGATGTGTGCTTTACAAGTGCAAATAGTTGACGTTGGTTTCTTTGCCTGCTTCCAAGTGGTTTGCATTTAGGAGGGGCTTTGCATGAAATAGTTGGGTTTTATTTACACAGTAGGAGTGACAAGGAGAGCAGTTTGATGGTTGTATGTGGAGAAAGGAAAAGCCACCAAGATACCTGAATTCAGAGGTGGAAAGCAGGGAATTAAAATAAAGGTTGCACCAGTTTCCCAAGGTTTGAGTTGACATTTCCAGCCATTCAGAATCATATGGCAAGCTCAGCAGGCCCCATCATGGACTGCATATGACATACCAGTCATTTCGTGGGATGCCCAAGCCATATTCCTTCAGGCTTTGTGCCTGCCGGTCAATTTGGCTTGTCAATAAAAAATTCAGGCTGCTGTGAGCAAAGTTAAAATGTTTGTGTTGTTTGAACTGACAAACATCCTGTTTCTTTACCGAACTGATGTTCAGAAGAATAGTAGGTCTTTCAAACATCTAGAAATGGTGATGCCAGAGGGTCCAGACTGTACAGCTTGCTGCTGCCTTGAGGCTGATACTGGTAAGTAATACTATTTTTAAAAAGGGTAAAAAAAGCATTTTTCATTGGGATGATCTACGAGCATTTGTTACTGGCAGCGCTTTTTCCAAGCAGTTTTCAAGAACCGTATGTTCTCAGCATTTCTGCTCTTGACATCACCCGAGGCTGGTGCTTCATTTCCAGCTTCCCTGGCAGGCTGTGTAAAGTTAGCACATCAACAAATATGCAGGCATGTTAAATGTTACTTTTCGAGCCATCTCTCAGAGCACTCTATGATTGTTACTAATAATCTCATATTATCTCATGATGGAGTGTCACAGAGGATGTGCAAGGAGTACTGGACAGCAAAATCGATTGCTAATTCAGCTACCACGCTTTTTAAAGTCCAGATAAGTCAGGCCAAGAGTCCCAGGCTTGGCGCAGGGACCAGTGTAATTGCAATTAGCATTTTATCTGGCCTATTGATTCAACCAAAATTCTGGCATCAGTGTTTGGACACTCTTTAATTTGCAAGCAGATGCCTCCACCACCTGCTTTCCCTGTGCAGATGTCTCCACCTCGGAACAGCGACGGCGAGGTCGTACGAGCCACGGGAGCGTGGGGCTGATCGAGGGTCCTGCCCAGCACTGGATTGCTCAGAGCACACCTGGGGATACTTTTTTATTGATTCTCCCACTGCAAGGGCTCATTTCTGCCGGCGGACCCCAGCACACCTCGGCGTGTGCCAGCAGACATGCCCGCCTTGTGAGGGACGGATGGGATGCTCCGTGGTGAGCGGCAGCGCGATTCCGCAGCTCGTGGGAGCCCCACAGCTGGATGCCGGGGCCCAGACGCTACTCTTGCTTTCTCAACATACAAAATTATTTCTGTTTCCCAGGGAGAACAGCAGTAAACCCAGAAAGTCTGTTTGAAGATGGCTCTCTGTGAAGGGATCGATGCCATCAGTTCCGCAGACTGAGGCGCCCGGAGGAGCGGCTGCGAATCCAGTTACGAGCTGGAGCAAGCGTGGTGGGTCTCTGAGAGCATCAGTAGCAGCAAGAGTCAGGGTGGGCGTGAAGCTCCCTGCGGGATCGGGACGGTAACAGAGAGACTTCTAAAAGCTGGGAAGCTTCATTATTGACAACTGGAATCAGGATGGAAAACAGGTCTATGAGGCCAATAAAACCTACTTCCATTACCTGTATTAAATTCAAATACCCTGTTTTGCTGATGCACTAGTAGGATGCATTTTTAAGACTTTTCTTGCTCTCTGTCCTGTTTTTAAGGGAGTTTAGGTGAAATGAAGACTTAAATTAGTTATTCCTTTCTGCCTTACTGATTTGTTTCCTTTTAAAAATTTGCTTACATGTAATAAGACATCATATTTGCATCTGATGAATTTTCTAATTGGTTTTTTTTTCTCTTAAACCAAACAGTTACATTTGCATCGTCCAAATGCAGCCATAAGCAGGTCTTCACAACCTGAAGTATTGCTAGTTAGTGACGTTTTTATTTACAGATTAAAATCTCACTTCAGATACAAACGCATCTGCCTTGTAAAACCATCCTGATGATTTTTGCTAAGCATCGTTTTCAACTTTTGTAACTACAAACACGTTGCATTTAATTCCTTCCAGATCTTTCCAAGTAGACAGACGTACAGTAATAGCAGTGATGCAGTTTTGCATACTGTGAAATTATTATTATTTTTGCCTGTCTCTCTGCAAAGTTTTATTTCGCAGTCGCTATGAATAATCTCTGAAGTCTCTACTTCAAATAAAAGAGGTCATTCTGCTTTCCTGCCAACATAAACAGGAGTATGATTTGTGTGTCTAAATAAACAAATCTGTTATGCGTAATAACTCCTGTCAAACAATGCATTGCCTGTTCTGATTTTCATCTAGCAATTGCAGGATAAATTTACTGATAAATTGAGAGCTCAATCCTGAAAGGGTGTTGGGATTTGAAGTCTCCGCTGAGTTTTGCTGGAGATCTGAAAGCTGACGAAGAAAAGTGAGTTTCTGCGTTCAGTATAGCAGCTGACCTCTGGGAACCCCTAATAGCACCCTCCTCCCCTGGAAAACCTGTGGAGATCAGCAAGCTGAGGAAGGATTGGCAGCTGTGGGCCCTACGCAGCCGGCCTCGCCGTGCCCGCCCGGGACGGAGGAGCGAGCCGATGCTCTCAGCGCGGGTAATGGGAAGGGGAGGAAGGAGCCGCGGGTGCAGGCGGACGGGACGGCAGGACGGTCGGGGCGTGGGGGCTCAGCACAGAGAGGACTAGGGGTGCTCACGCCGCCGGAGGTTGCACCGGCACCGAGACGGCGAGGCTGCGCGAGTTCTTGATGCTTCTCCCAGCAGCGCCTGCGACAGCGATGGGGGAGACTCCATCAGGAGGGATCGTGAAAGCCTGGAGCTCCACGGGAGACGGGCAGGGGACATGAGTGGAAGCGACAACACGCTTCAGCACGGCAGGGAATTCGTTTGACCGTAGGGTTGGTTTTTTCCGTTGTAACATTTCTTTATTGAAAGGAATATAAGTAAAAATAAAAACCCCTGCACATTCAAGTCAAGGGCACATTCAGCCATCATTTTCACCGGCTGAATGTTACCTTAGGCCAGGTTAAGACTGGCGGAGAAAGCTGTGTATCTTCTCTAGAAATAACCCTGAAGTAGGAAGAAAGTATTTTACATGCCTATTCCCTTGTGCCTTTCCAGATATTCAGGAATATTCACAATGTTTTGTTTGTCAGCCTAGAAACTGTATTCATTTAAAATAAACTAGGAAACCTGTGCTGCAGTGTTTTCCTGTCGAGATGGGACTTTGTAGGCTTCATTGTCATGCAGTGTATGGTACTGCAAAGGAAAAAAGGAGTATGAAGAAATTACCCAGTGAAACAGAAGAAACCCTTTTATTCCTATCAGTTTTGATTGAAGGTGGGAGGTAGTAGAAGCAACACAGTAAAAACTAATTCAAAATATTGCTGCAGATGATAACTCCTGGCTTCATTTTTCTGCAGGGGCAATATATCCCCTTCAAATAAATAAATATTTCTAAAATCTTAGTCCAGTTTATGGGCAGACAGCAAATGAATTTGAGTGGAAGTCTGGCTAAGCTGAATGGTCTGGAGAAAACTACAGTGGACAGGAGCATGCCTTTTCAAATGAGCTGCGGTTGGCTTAAATTTTCACATTTGAAAAATATCAATCTGGCGGGCAAAAATTTGTCAGAAGGCAAAAATTCCCATTTATTCTGCAGATGTTGACTTAGGAGAATATTGCCCAAATAGCAGGCTTGGCAGAAGGGGCCATGGGTTGGTACACGCCAGGTGCTGTGTCTGGACTGACCTCCTTGGGGCAGAACTTCTGTTTCCGAGGAGGTAAAGAAGGAAATCTGATATTCTTTCCTAAAGAGACATTTGGTAACTAATGAAGACACAATGTTTTTTTCCTTGTTTTCTCTATTCATGTATGGAATTTGGCTGCAGCCCCCATCTAAGAGAAACAACTGATTTCTAGGCAATGGAGTAACAAATGGACAAACAACATCCCTTTTTGCCTGCTGCATCCATCCTCCAGTCTCTTCTTGATTAAATGTCAGTCTTGTTACGTTGCCTAGTATAACACATAGCTTGTTTATCTTGTCATTTACTGCTACCAGAAGGGTGACTGACAATCCTTTTAAGAGCTTGGCTATTTGGAATTAAATGGAATCAGACTGCATGCATGTTTTATACTGAAAAGCAGCTTTGGGGAAGTTTCCCCAGAATTTCACGTAACAGGGGAAGGAAAAAGGGGCTCATGAAGGAATCCAGGCAGGCCGCTCGCTGGAGTCGTCCTGGGGGTTGTGGGGACCCACCGCACAGCTGCTCTGCACCGGAGCAGGGCTGCGCTGCCTGCTTGCTGCTGCTCATTACTGCAGCTCGTTACTGCAGCAGCACCCAGAAGCTACAGGGAGGGTGGGCACCTCCGGGTGTGCTCTGTGCTCTGCTGGCACCGAGTCCCGGCCAGTGACAAGGCGGAGGTAGGATGAGAGAAGGGAGAAATACTATTGTTTTCGTTTCGTAGGTGGGATGCCAGAGCTTCAAGTCTGGTAACGTAAAGCACTTAATGCCTCTGCTTAGTATTAGTCAACGTAGGTCTCCTGCACCCAGCATTAAGCAGGTAATTAAAACCATTCATTGCTTTACTACACTCTCATGACTGTTCTGCTGGAGGTGAGAAGATGACCCAGCCCAGCTAAATATCCCGTTGTATTCGGCCATGAGGTTACACATGTGCCCAGTACTGATGAAGTCCTTTACCTAGAAAAAGGGGTGAAAGCGTCCCGGGGAGGTGAAGGCGGGCGACGAGGTGGCTCGCTGCCGGGCGTCTTGCTTTGCCAGGGCTGTGGCCAGCTCCTGTGAGTGAGAGTCGCAGCATCTGGGCCCTGGACCTTAAACTAATTAGCAGAGGAAAGGTACAGTTTTGGGGACAATTCTGCAAGAAGGTGGAGGAGAGAGGGAAAAATGGCTCTTGGAGGGTATACTGACACGGACTGCCAAAATCCATCACTATATGCATGACATTATTAATAAGGAATATAAACAACATGCTAGCCCATCATGATTGATAAGACAATAAAAATCCTTCTAACAGCTTCTGAGGTCTTGCTGCTGTTGTTAATTATAGTCGAGCAATTCACTGTAAACTGCTCTCTGTGGGTTACAGAGCTTGCCCTCTATTGAAATGCAAAGCTAGCGCGTGTGCTTATTTCTTTACATACTTAGGAGGCAGCAAACAAGCAACCAGCTGAACTGTTTTAATTTAGGGAGGAGGAGAGTACACGGAAAGTGTGTGGGTTTGGGATCATTTTCTGTGCAGTTATCAACTAGAACGGGCTTTGTTTTGAAAACGCGCCTGTCTGGCCTTGAGATGGGCAAAGCTCTTGTTAAGAGCTCGGTGTTGGTCTGTTTGGAAAAACTTCCCTGCATGGCTGCAGCCTGAGGACTTGCCCTGCAGCAGCCACCGCCGCTGCTGGGGGGGTCCCGGCCTCGGGGGGAGCAGGACGGCTTCCCCGGCCTCGGCACACGGTGGGGACTGCTCACGAGTCGTCCTGCTGACGACGTTCAACGCTTTTCTTCCTCATGGTCTGAATAATTCAAGGGCTAGCAATAGTAAAAATAATTTAAACTTCAGTAATAATAATGGTACTTAATGTGTGCTGTTATTATTTCAATTGCATATACTTGAAACCACAAGCATTTGGTTTTGTTGTTTTTTTAAGAAAAGAGTATGTTAAATGCATACATCGTGAAACTCTTCTACATCAAAAGACTATACTTGCTCTGTGAGCTATTTCTGGGATTTAATACATTTTTCGTAAAATTTATTTTTCTGTAAGTACTTTGACGCCTCCAAGAACATTAAACCAAGAAGAGGTCATTAAGGATATTTGCTAGATTTCATTGTTCCGACAGTAACCAAATGGGAAGAGGTTAAAAGGCACTGGGGACTTTAAGCTCTAACCCGTTGTTCAAGGCTGGGCTAACGCTAAGGGCCAGAGCGGAGCTGGTCCCCGCTCCGGAGCTGCGGCAGTGGGCTCGCGGGCAGCTTTCGTGTCGGGGGGTCGGGGGGAGCGGGTGTGGAGCCGAGAGCTTTTCAGCTCTGGGGAACCTCCGTTTTCATACCTCTGTTGATGTGACTTGTGTGGATGCGCAGACGTGGGTTTATCTAGTTGGTGTTACAGTTTGAGCACAGGCTCTTAGGACAAGTAGCGCTAACAGCCTCGTGTTAGATACGGTGTCTTAGCTGGGCTCTTTCTTAACCTGGAATAAGTTTCCCACTGAGGTTGTTTGGGGATGCGAGCGTAGCAGTGCTCAGTGAGGTGGAGGCTGGTGGATGCTGTGGCAATACCGGGACAGTTTGCGGCGTCCTTGGTTAAAATGTTCTCCCAACATTTCAAAAACCTGTGACAAGCACTGACCACCTGCGGCCACACAAACCCAAAGGCAGCATCTTCCAGTTCTGGAAGAAGCATTGATTTATTTAAAAAAACCTGTACAAAGGATGCTACTACTAAAAATTAGCACCACTCACTATTATTTTAGTCAAAAGTCTCAATCAGAATGAGCAAAACATTTATTCATTTAAATGGGGAATTAGCAAAGGGTACATTTAGGAACCAATACAAGCCACATTTATTCTAACGTACTGGTCACTGGCTGTTGTTCAGCCAGCTCTGCTCTTCTCTCACCGAAGGCTCTGAAATCTCCTCCATTCCTGCAGAGAACTCAGAATCTGGTAAAAAGTATTTGCTTTCTGTCACTAAAGATCTAAACTATTATTTTCCTAACAGAGTTTGAGCCTCCTGTGTCCCCAGGAATGTGTTATTCTAGCTAAGCATATGGTTGCTATAACTACCAGCCTAGTTTGCCTCTGACATACTCTTCAGTATGACATATGTGCCTGATCTAGCAATGAGCTTTGCACATAAATTCGTACCTCCTCCATTATATTTTATCCTTCTGCTTGCTGTTCAAAATTATAATGGCTTATTGGTTACCTGCTGCACATAATTTATTTGTTTGTTTGTTTGTTTATTTGAAATTCCGGATTGGATGATATGAGACTAAATCGGGGGATAAATTAATAAATTAGAGAATAAATAAGATGTTATAATCTAGAAGTTAATGAAGAATAAATTAGAGAATAAATCCAACATTAAGACATCAGCAGTGCTTTGTCATCTCTGTGTGAACAAACATGGAATGAAAGTTGTTGGATTCTTTTGTTTGCCTAATAGTCCAAAGAAAAAAGCCATATTTGCAAATACCAAATCCTGTTGCGCTTTGCACATAATTTAAAGATCTGAAAGTGAAGGGATTCTTTGATTTTCAGAAAAAACAGGGAAAACTACTAACAATAGCAACCCTAAATTGAGTTGCAAACTGGGCTCTGGTGAAGCTTTCCTTGGGCTTGCTGTTTTGTCAAATTCTGGTTTTACCTGCCAGTAAAAACTCTAGGAACATTTTCAAAAGACTCCCCTCCCCCCAAAACAAATAGAAATTGCTCATCAAAATAGTCACCAAGGACACCATGCTAGCAATAGTTACATTAATTCTCGACATACGAATAATTTTGAGGTTCTTCCAGACTGCCGTAGAGTTAATTCGTCCTAATCTGCATTGCTTGTTCCAGAACTTTGTTTATCGCTGGCTTAGATTTCTCTGGATTGCATTTGCACCCATCACTAGGTATGTGTAAAAATACTGAGAAATCACAGGCATCTTTCAAATTTGAATGATTGCACAGCCAAGTGCTGATACTTTGGCATTCGCTGTTTTGCTATTTAAAAGATTTTGTTCTCCAATCTGTATTGTACGACTCATGCAGCCAATAGCGCACGGTGAGTACCGAGCAGCAAGCACTGAGAAAAGCTGATGGCCCTGCTGGGTGCTGCCCTGTGTGGGCATGGGCACGGCCGTGGGCACGGCTGTGGGCATGGATGTTTCAGCAGACACTGGTGAGGAGTGAGGGCATGGGTAGAATTCAGGAGACGTTTGTACATGCGATGTGAATGAAAAAGGGGGCTAGATCTGCATTAATATTGCCAGTTGGTCCCTTACATGTTGTGGCTCCATCCCTGCCAGGTGCTCCTGGCTGCCTGTAAGTGTGTGCAGAATTTTCTCATCTCCAGCTCCTTTCTAGTTGGCTTGAAACTTTGTCCACTGTTCCACCTGTAATGGCTGGACCTTGTCCAGGGTCAGGTGTTTGAAGTCTTGGCCGAGCTTTGGAAAGTTTTTAGTAGCATCTAGGAAAATGTTTAGAAAAAGATGCACTCTCCCCAGATGCTAGAAATCATTCCCTGGGGACAGAAGTTCCTGTAAAAATGAATTTGTGTTGATGAAAAGCCATACTCTATTATGGCGGTGATGATCACCATAGACTCTGCCCTAACACAGCTTTGACCTTTTGCTAAATTAGTGGTTGTCAATATTTCCTAAGTTAGCTGTCTGTACTTTGTGGCTCCATAATTTCCTACCCATTTGTTGATACAGTTACTGGCAGTATATTTCTGCGCATCTCAGAATAGAAACACATGATACAATCTAAGAATTTAACCTTAAAATCATGGAGGAGAAAATCGTTAAAACCGAATCCTCTCTTTCAGAGGTTTCAGCTATGTTAATAATATTAGCTTTAGAAATACTAGCTGAATAAATAGCATGACATTAACAATCTTAAGAGGGGATAACATTGGGCCAAACATGTGGGTTGCTTTCCTCCTTTTCCTATTTTTCCCCTTAATTAGACATGATTAAATACCATGATTTTCTAAACAGATGCATTATTTTTTCTTCATCAGTCTGTATTGCTAATGGTCTTGTCCACATGCTTTCTCAGAAGGACATAGAAATGCAGACTTCTTGCCTCGAGAAGACTGACGTACCAGGTCGGACCTGAGTACAGGCGTAGCTCCGGCTCTTACCCCCGGCTGACGCGCTTGTCCGGGTGCTCCGTCGTGCTGGGTCTGTGCTCAGGCGCAGACTCCGGTTTCTCCAAAGTGCCCTTCAGTGACAGCCTGTAAAGCTGCTGTCGAAGTTCCTGGTGGGTTGAAGTTGGGTCAGGCTAGTTTTGCGGGTTTTTTTCTCTGTGTGTATAACGATCAGCTTTGCACCCCACCTTCAGCGGGGTGAAGTGCAGCAGAGCTGACCTGGGGGGAAGAGGCTGCCGGAGGCACCTGCCCTAAGTCTGAGCCCCTACATTGTGTGAACAAACCCTCCCGTTAACCACCAGGTGTGTGGGATCTCCCTGTGCTTCTACACGGATCACTTTTAAAAAAACAAGCTCCAGCCAGCCTGGAAAAAGAGTGCTGTTTAAGCAGCAGCGTTGCAGGCCATCTCAGGATGACAGATCAAGAACAGGAGTTTGTACCTGCAGATAGATGCGGTACAAATGAGTAGCTTGTTAATATGTGAAACTCTCAGAAATAAAGATGTCAGTGTGGAATAACACCTACTAGAAATGATTATTGTGACAGGAGAGTTGTTTGAAAGCATTCCACACTGCTCAGCACACCTCATGTCTCTACAGTTTTACTTGTTCGTTCGCGCACACATTCAGAGTGAAGCTGTCAAAGTTGTCAAACTGGGGCAGCCGTGCAGCGGTAAACCTTTTTAATGCTCGGTGAAGCATGCAATCAGAATTATACAACATGAATACAGTCTTTCTTGGGATATGTAAATAAATGCACAAAGAATGCCTTTATGTGTAATTCACTTGTTCCTAATAATATTTGTTTGTGTGGAGGATAATAAAGTGTAATCATTCTTAAATTCATAAATGAAGTTAATCCCTGGTATCTGTCATAAATATGCAAAGATTTTGAAAGCTGCTGAATCCAAGGCTTGATTGTAAGTGTGTCCTGCTCGAAACTGGAAGGGTATCTAACATGAGGCTTAGACCGACCCTGAGGACTCGGCCCAGAGTTAAGTGAAGTGGCAGGAGGTGGTGATGGGGATGCCTACACTGTTTGCTGAATGGGCCTTGGGGACTTTCTGGGAAGAACAGTGTGAAACATTTTCCTCTCTAAAGGCCAGTACTAGGACAAGTATTTTGAAAGCAGTGCTTTTATTCATGGTTTATAAGGGCAGAAGAGATCCATAAATCATTTATCATGCTCTCTCTGTATCAGAGAAAAGAAAGTCTCATTGCTCATCCTGTACCTAGCCCAACGCTGTCTTTTATGGCAAGTCCCCTTTCAGAAAGGCTCCCGGCTTGCTCTGCAGAGAGACAGCAGCTGGGAGACCGCTTCCCCAGGCAGTCCTTCCAGCGCTGGGTTGCCTTCACTGTACTTCTAATCTGTATTTTTTAGCTTTCAGCTTCCAGCAATTGCTTCTACTTGGGCCTTTCTTCATGAGATTAAACCCTCTGTTTGTACCCTGTGTTGGAGGGATGGGTTTCTTGCGTGAGCAGCCTCAGGGTCCTGACCCGTGTCCCGGTGGGGCTGGGGCAGCAGCGGGCAGTGGGTGGGAGCCACCCGTCCGCTTCAGAGACCAAGAGAAGCGCATGCGTACAAACCCCGTCACGTTACATCCACCGTTAATTCTCTAACGAGCCTATTGCCTGTGTCGCTCTGTGGCAGCCTGGGCACTGTCGTAGGGAAGGAGGCACAAAGTGAATCCATTTTGCATGGGCGGCATACAAAGTTGGAAAGAGGTTTCACTCCGGAAGATGGGAAGGCAGGTCTATTCGTCAGTAGGATCCATTAAAAAAAGGTGCTATGCATTTGTAATGGGCTCTTTCTGGCTCGCTGGGGTAGGCTGTGGCCGGGCTACACGAACCCCAGCTCTGGCAGGACCACGGAGGTGTGTGGAGCGTCCTCCCGAGCTTCTCTGAGCAGCAGACTTCAGCCCTCCCGGAGTGACTAAGTGAGAAGTGAGTATCAGCCTGGGTCACAGGGCTGCGAGGAGCCCCTGAAATAAGAAAATAAACTGTTCCTCCTTCGAGGATCGTTGCTGTGTGTTTCTCTGAAAGGCAAATCCCTTTCCTTGCTGAAGAGCAATGTGAGTGGTGCAGCCAGGGAGGAGAGAAGGGTTGGGGCCTGGGGAGAAGTTTTAATGAGAAAAATGCCATTCAGAACAAATAATACACTTACCTTGTAAGAACCCTGCTGGGATAGGAGCCCCCCACCTCCGCTCTCCCTTTTTGTAAGGGCAGGGCCCTTCCCAGCGCTCCCTCCTCATTCCTGAGCATCCAAATCATCTGCCCCCGGACTGAAATGCAGTATTAGTGCTCTCCATCAGTTAGATTGCTCCCACTGCATTCACTAAGGAAAACACAACAATTGCCAAAATTAAACTTTAAAACCAAGCATGCAAACAATAGCCTTCTCACAGATACTTCAAAATTGCTCGTTACCAACAGAGTATCTGTTCGTATGCATCTTCAGACATTGCTTGTCCATCCATAGTTTCTTATTTGTGGGTGTAGGAAACTCTCGTCTCAGGCTATGGAGGTGCCTTTAGGAAAAGCCAACGCTGGTATTCACGTGATCAGCAAGAATGCCTGGCCCTTTACAGCACTGTTTGATTTGCACCGGAGATCTGTCATGTGCCTATTCCTAGCCTTCTATACAAAAAACTTCAGTAAGCCAAACAATAATATTTTAAACTGTTTCGCTTACTGTTTTTAATTGCTAAGCCACAAATATCCAGATGGCCACAGATACGAACTGAACCAACTGGAACAATTAGAAGCCCCTGATACCTTGTAGACTCCTGTTCAGAATAAATACCAGCCCTCCGAGGTTGAAAGCAGGTGGCTCACTTCCTTCTCATAATTTTTCATTTTTGTTTACCTCCGTATTGTCCGATACAGGCCAGGAGTGAAACTGGAAGAGCTAGAAATCTCAGGAAATACGGTCTAGTAAAAAAGGATTGTTAAGACTTGTCCTCCCCTTGCATAAACCTCAGTGGTGATTTGCATGTACAAATAATTATGAACACAGTAACATTTAAAAAGCTTTCTCTAAAGAGTAAGTTACCTGTGGAAACACATGTATACATGCTAGCTTGTGCCTACTCGGAGGCAATGCATTCTTTCGGGTCTAGGTAGGTCATGCCGCCCAGAAGTTTTCCTACTGATTTCATAAAACTTCTGTGTTTCTGACCTGAGCGTGCCCTCATCTCTTTAAGTGCTATAGAGGGGCCTGGAGCTGGCACGGGGACGGGTGGTGTACAGCTGCCCACTCTACATGCGTGTCTACCCTCCTGGACATCTTCTGTCAAACCTTGGACTCGGTGGTGTAACTCTCGTTCTTGTAATAAAAGTCTGTGAATACTAAGAAAACTTCTTGCAGTTGGTAAATCTGAACAAACAGCTTGATGATTCAGTGAAGTCCATGATGGCAAAAATCTGCTGGTAGTTTACTGAAATCAATTACCTGTCAGTTACTTTCTTTTAAATTTACATTTACAGATAACCGTATTCTAAAACTGTGATGCAGATGCTGAAGGAATTAAATGAGCTGGGATTTCGTATGCTAGCCAGAGGAGTAGTCTCATATTGTGCAAAATTAGCATAGCAAGGATGAGTTTTTTTCAAGTTAATTAAGTTGTCATCAATTAAATGCAGATGCCTGAATATATACAGTAGTTTTCGGCTTTTACTAAAAATTTTTCTTTGCTCTCCCACATATGGAGGGAGATATCTCCACACTGCTGTTAAAACAAATGCTGCTATAATGAATATGTGTGTTGCTAAATCCCAGCTTATACGTGTATGTGTACATATGTGTACACGCACATCTGTACCAGGGGCCTATACTTCAATATTCTCTATGTAAGTAGGTACCCATATAATCATGTAGATTATCAAAGAGAAACTTCATGAATGTACAATTAAGTGAAAGTGCAAATCTTTCCCTGGCTGTTATTTGTTGTTTATCATTTCACAGTACTGAAACAATGGCCTGATGCATTCGGGAACAGAAGCAGAAATTGTTGCTGGACACGGAGCAATTTCCCGCCGGAGAAGGTTGCGCGTGGGGTCCCGATGCCAATGAGCCCCGGCTGAAGCTGAGCAATGGCGAACACTTAATTGGGGTCTGCCCCAAAAACCCCCGAGCGCGGGCCAGGACTGGGGCATGGCAATGTAGCTGGGTTGCTGGCATGGTCTGCGGCGTAGGAAATGGATGTCCGGGTGCCTAAAACTCTAGTGCTTTGCACGTATATCACCACGCGACCCAGGAAAACCCGTAGAACAGTAGTATTTGCAGTGGAAATGCAGCCCCTGGATCTCAAAACTCCTTGATTTGACCTTGCTCCGCTCTGTACAATTAGGCAGTTATTCTGCAAGGCAGAAAAGCCTCTGGCTCTCCTGCCTGGTGCTCACATCACTTAACCTGAGTGGGGGGCAGACATGGGTCCCATTCTTTTCCCCAAAGGTTGTTTAGTATTTCATCTGTGGCTCTTCAATATAAAATGCTGGAATGGCCAGAAAATCATATTAATTTTCACTCCATTTTCTGGCCCAGTGACTATCTAATTAATCATGTCAGCTATACTCCATAGCAACAACTGGTACATAATGTGATCAGCTTGTTTTGGTTTACAGTGTAGACATTGGACCAGTTTTAGGATGAAAAAAAATCAGATTTTGCATTGTTTTGATGGAAAAGATGTATTTTTTCATCCTTCTCCTGGGTACATGAAAAATGACTTTTTTTTTTCCTCACTATAGATTAGATTCATAACAGGCTGTTGGCTGATTTCATGGTTACGGTAATGAAGACTGAAAATTACATGATCGCAAAAGTTTGGTTGAACTCTACTAGAAACTCCTGACTGGAGTTATGGCTAATCCATAAGGAAAAGGATTACTTAATTCTCCTACTTTTTATTTGTCTTTAAATATGTGCTAAACAGGTAAATAGAGAATCTGTTTTTGCCCTTTAACTAGTTCTCACCAACAGAAACTGCAAAAATAACGCCTGTAATTCAGGAACTCATCCAGCTCCTGGAGCCTGGGCAAGCGTGCAAGGAAGATGCACTGACAGACTCCCAGCCAGCTACTCTTGCCTGGTGGGCAACACTGGGTGACTGGGATGGATTATCGGGCACCGAGTGGACACTCTTTTGTAGGACTTGCTGTAGGACTAAAATTTTAAGCGTGGCTGACTTGTGAAGCTTGGGTTTCTGATTTCTCAATTCCCTCATTTTGTGTTGGCTTGAAATGTTGCATTTCAGAATTCAAAAAAAAGAAAGCATGAAGTAATCAGGCATATGTAAGCAGAAGGAAATCTGTCATTAATGGGGAAAGATACTCTGAGCTCTGTCATTAGGCTACCACTTCAACCAGGGTCATGATGTCAAATATTATTACCCTTTCCTGATACTAACTGTGTTTCTTTTCAAGTTGGTATTTCACATGGAACACTGTTTAGATGTTTTGTGTGTTTGTACATGTAATACGCCAAATGAGAAGACAAGTGTACATTTTAAAACAAGATTACTAGGAGGCACATAGCATTAATAATCTTTACTGTTCAGAAGAAGTAAATTCCTATATACATTTGAAATTCACTACAATACTAAGAAAACAAAAAAAACCCTGAATCCAGATTGTCTGATATTGTGAAAACCATAAACAACCTTAGCTGTGCTCTTTCTGTATGACCACAAAAGATTAACAACAAACAAGTCTGCTTGGGAACTTCTACAGTAACCTCAGGAGACCTAGGAGAATACTTGAAGCTGGAATTTCAACCCAGTTCAGGATCTACAGCCTCTAAAAGGATATATTGTAGCAATAACAAGAACTATAATAAAATTATATACCTATCTGAGTTCATTGTAGAACCCCCTTGAATTTTATGAACATCAAAGAACATACTTGCTGCTGGGACACCATTATTATTGTTATCATTGTTATCATTATCATTCTTCAGTTCAAAAGTATTAGTTATTGCCTTGCTTTCATTGCTGTCCCCTGTTTTCTTCATGCAGCTTTATACCTGACAGTAGAGGAGCATTTGCTTGCTTTACAGTGTATGGACATCTCTTTTCTTCCAACATGACCCTGGGATCTAACAGACCACTTCAGACACACACTTCTCACTGAAATTCTATGATCCACTGAAGATTAAGCGAGATGCCTAAATACTGTTATAATGCTTTAGCAATTACTGTTCTTGCAGGACTGCACTGTTAAAGTCCAGAGGGCAACACAAAATTGTACTCTAGAGTAGGACAATGAAGAGGAATAGATACAACAGAAGTAGACAAGCTATTAATGTCCATATTAATATTTTTATTTCCACTTAATTCCATAAGTAATCTTACTTGCATGGTGAGACTTCTCAAGCAGTATATTAATAGTTAGTGTAAAAAAGTAACTTCACCCTTAAATAGATAATTTAAACTAATTTGGTTGGGGCCCTGAGATTTACAGCCCTGCTGCAGTGAAATGGTGTGAGAAGTGAAGAGCTTGAGGTACCAATACCTTTCCTTAACATCAACAGAGAAAACTTTTTATTATTTTCTGTGGGAGACTTTTCATGTGAATATGCCTATTGTGGAGCTTTGGAAGAGAGATGAAGTACAGTCGGCAGAATTGCAAACAGAATAATCCGGCATGTGTCACGTACTGTTGATTCAATGTAAGGCTGGTTTCTGGAGTCTGTCACCCAAAAACCTCTGCAAGAAAAAGAAGCGGCTGGGTTTTCCTACCACGGGCATCAGGCTTGTTCAGCTTTGTGTCACAGGAGCCTGGGGATACTTAGGTGTTTCTGGGCTCCCGGTGTGGCTGGAAGGGAAATCTGCTGGGGATTACTAAATACAGGGAAGCCACATTTGGCCCCAAAGATGCCAGCGGTGGCCGGGAGGCCGGGGGAGCTGAGCCTTGGCAGAGCATCACACCGGGTGCTCCCCTTGCTCGGCAGCCGGCAGCATCCCACAGCCGGCGGGCAGCGGTGCCAGGAGGGATGCTCTGCTCGCGCCCCGCACGGCCCCTCGTGCTCGTTACGGCTCGGTGAGCTGTGGGAGACCCGCAAAGTAGTAAAGCCTGTGGTTTCGTACTCGTGCGTTACGGCCTCTGCGTAAAATCTCAGGCATAAATGCCCCTCGGGAACCCAGTAAAGGCAACCCGAGGGAGATGCAAAGACAACCCGAGGGAGATGCTGGGTGTCCCACGGGGGTGGTAGGTCGGGCACTGCGGGTACCTGCCTCCCAAAGGCTGGGGCGGGCGGCGAGCCTCCCCCCGTGTCTCCCTCCCTGCCTGCCGGGTCCGTCCCTCGGAGGAGGCTGGTTGGCTTCGCATTTGTTGGTGAGGAAAAGCCATTCGGTCCGTTCGCTGCCAGTGTCGTCGCTTCGAAAGCTGCTGCTGCAGCCGGGGTGCCGTCCTCGGGGTTTTGCCTCCGGTTCTGCAGTGACAAACGTCGCTCCCTTCGGTCTGCATGCCCGAACGGGAGCTTCCTCTTGCTGCTATTTACGTGGACGTTGTGGGCTTGTGAAAGCGGGGTGTGTAAACCAGGCTCTGTACGACTTATTTCATCTCAGGTGATGAATAACACCTCAGGAAGGGAGCTGGAAACTGAGGTCATTTTCTAGGCACAAAAGGCAGGGTTACCTCGCTAAACAGTGCTCCTAGCTGCTACGTAGCCTTTGGAAATATATTTTACATGGCACAGCTAAGAAGAAGCACAAAGAGGCTTTCCCTTGTTCCTCTATCCCCTGTTGCGCTGTGCTTCTGGCTGTAAAGGAATAAACCTCGCCTAGGCAATACCAATACAAACCTCTCAGAGACAACACATTAATCTCCTGACATTTTTATAGACATCTCAAAGGCCTCAGAAAATTGAAGTCCACGTTGAAAAAAAAAAAAAAAAAAAAAAAAGCTGTATTCAATTAGT
Organism: Astur gentilis; assembly: GCF_929443795.1. Lineage (NCBI taxonomy): Eukaryota > Metazoa > Chordata > Aves > Accipitriformes > Accipitridae > Astur > Astur gentilis. Next base: position 24,035,022 of record NC_064902.1, on the reverse strand, counting down.
CCGAATCCGAGTTTTAGTGCCGACTGAACTGCGATGCCATTGCAGCTGCATCTCCGTCCTCCTGAGAGAGAGCCCGGCTGGCGCGGGGGCGGCAGGGGCATCCGTCAGCGCTGCTGCGGGGCAGCCCGAGTCGCTCACTCGAGGGCATCTCTTTTCTGAATCGGGCCGTGTAATGTCTTCATCCGCACGGCCGCCGCTCAGTTCTGTTAACAGACTGTGTTGACTTCAAGTATATGGAGCGAGTAATCAAGAGGAAATTGCAGAGCTTTGTGTTTCTCCCCCCCCTCCCCGCCCCTGGCATTTCAGTTTTCGGCAGTGTTTGTTGCTGGTGCTGCCACCCCAGCAGCGTCCTTTTCAGTTCACCTCTGCCTTCAGCACGCAGTCCAGCGGCAGCAGGCCGCTCTGGGCCCTCAATCATGGCAGCATCAAGTAGCTCTTTTGTCACCAGCAGTTGTTCTTATACAGATACCTGTGGGTGTGTGCATGCATGTATATATTTATATACATATATACATGTACATGTATATATTTATATAGATATATGCACGCAGGTATGCACACGTGTATGTCTGTATGTATATATAAAAATGTCTGTATGTATATATAAAAGTGTGTGTATGTATATATACAAATACATATACGTTACGCATCTGTATATATACAGATTTCATTTCCCAGCAACACGAGTAGTCCCGGGAAGGTTCAGGCTGAAGGCGCGGGTCCCAGAGAGGGGGGTCCTGTGGGTGCCGCGGGCTGCAGGCTGGCTGGAGGCACGCCGGGGCTGGGGACGTGGCGGTCCCACTGCTGAGGCATCCGCAGCTCCGTGCCGCTCCAGCCCACGCTGTCGGGGTAAAGGCACGCTGCGTGCTGTGCCGGCGGGTCTCCGGGCCGGTGGGGTGAGCTCCGTACCGCGCTGCAGCCTGCAGCGGCAACCCCGCATCTCCTCTGCAGCTGCAGCCCCAAAGCCGTTGAGTCCTCTCCTGGTAAGTGGGTAGAGCCTTACTGGGGATTTCCATTTCTGACCTGCAGTGCTCTTGATTCGTAACTTCCCCGCAGGGTGAGAATTAATCTGCACCGAGAGGAAGCCCAGTGCGTATGTCCGGAGTTGTGATGATGAATTTGCAGCTCTCCGTGGCACGATATAGAATGGAGTATAGAAGAACAGAGGAGTTCCCATTGGGAGGGACCTACAGCCATCATCTAGTCCATGGATTTACACTAGCAGCGCGGAGAAAATGAACTCCTCTCCTGCAGAGCGGCAGTGGGACGGGGACCCCGGGCTGGGGAGCACCAGGTTCAGCCCAGGGACTGCCCACCCTGCGAGGGGGTGGTGGGAGGGCGCTGCTGCCGTCCCTGTCCCCGAGGGCCACGGTGTGCGGCACGACCCAGCCGGCTCCTTGGGAGAAGAGGGAAGGATTAGCGTGAAGAAAGACAGCCTCAAGTTTCAGGGCGACGTGCAGGAATTGTGGGAGAAATTATCTAGCCTATTTTATGTACAGGATTAGATTGCCTGTTAGCAAAGGTCCCTCTGGGCCGCAGTAATTCTTAAATTAGCTCCTTTTTACTGCATTCATAGTTCCTATTCAATAAACTCCACAGCAGTTGCTAACATGACTTGTGCACCTCTGGTTTCCATAGGAGAGGGAGGGAGTGCGGGCAGTTCTGCACGGGGTCCTCCCTTGTAATATGCGTATCCAAATATCAGGGAGCAGTCCATAAAAAGCACTGGCTGTACTCCACACCATTCATGAGATACTTTTTCACTCTTTCTAGCCTAAATGAAACCATCAGAGCTTGTCAAGTTGGTGGGAAGTGAAGCAGTGGGGGGAATTTGCCTGTCATCCCTGCTGAAAGCCTTCTTGAAACTCGTTTGTGGATATTTTTACCTGCAAAATCTTTTGCATGACTTCTCATCCCAGCTTGTTCCGTCTAACGTTGCATCTGGCTGTGTTCAGCGATAGCCTAATGTGGTAAGACATAACACAATATGATGCTTTCTAAGTCATCAAATGCACACAAGGTCATAAATTCAAAGCAACACTTCAGAATTAGAATTTGCTGTATTCTTTTAAAAACACAGACCTGATCATGAGCATTGCTTGAGCCAAGGTGCTGTTTTGCTTTCTGTTATCTGTATGTTCCCAGGGCTCTGCTGATCCCCAAGACTTTTGTAGTGCTTGTCCCTTTGGCAGGATAGAGCATCCCATTAAAATAAGCCCAAGGCAGAGATAGAAGGGTCCTTTGTGTGGCTGAAGCAGCATCAGGACACCTTTTGTGCAGTACAGTGCTCCAGCTTTTGTAAATACACAGTGCTGTCTAAATACTCCCTTTCATGTGCATATTCGGTAACTTTGACAGTGTGTGACACAGGTTGTTAGTATAATTGATAGAAAGCGATTTCTTGTTTTAGTTGCCTTTCAAAGAAAAGAAGATGAGAGGTTGGAAAGTCCTTGAAGCTGAGGGTTGTGACTTCTCTCCTAATACCTCATATGCAATGGAAATGTGTTACTTCCCCCCTGGCTTACGCCCCTTGCCAAAGTTCGTGTCTCTTTAACCCACCCTGTTAGCCCAGACCGCCGTCCTTGGGCGAAGGCTGCTCTGTGCTACCGCATTATGCAGGGCCAGGGCAACCGCAGCGTTTCCCCAGGAGAACGGCTTGATTGACATACCCGGTCGATGCATCTTGCCCGAGTGAGTGTTGTGGAAGGTGTGAAAGCAAACACACAGGGTTAAAGCGGGGTGTTCCCCCGGCGGAGGCTGGGGACGAGGCGATGGCCCCGGGATGTGCCCTGCTGCAGGAGCGTGCTGAGCGGTGGGTACGTGGGTGCCAGGCAATTACAGCTGCGTGCAGTTAAGTCAAGCTCTGTAGCTATAGAAATTGGAGGGAGGGTGATGGGGGAGGGACGTGTCCTGGAGGCCCAGTACCTTGGGTTGGCTCAGGCGACTTTTCTTCTCTCTCCCAGCCCACCTGTAAAATGGGGTATTTCTGTTCAGCTGCTGGTTGCCTGTCACGTCTATCCAGATTATCAGGTATTTGGTGCATAACCTGCCTCTCACTAATTCTTTTCTAGACCTTCTTGAAGAAAGGGGCTTTTATTGGAATGTGTAGATTCAGTATAAGAAACAGAATCTGGTTATATAACTGTATGGTGACAAGTTTAGCTCCTAGTTAAAGATCATTAACAAAGGAGGTAATTAGCCACAGGAACAACCTGACAGCAGAGTGATGGATTCTCTGCCTCACCCTGTTCGCAGTCAAACCCAAACGTTCCTGGAGGCGAGGAGAGGGCTCTGTCCTGGGGAGGAGCACCGGCACAAGCCGGCCGTCTCCGGAGGACCAGCCTGCCGCGGCGAGGCTGGCACGGCCGCACGCTGCTGCCGGAGGGCTGGGTTCGGTGGCCCACCTCCACCCGGGTGGTCTTGTCAGACCACGAGCTGGATGACGGGACCCAGCAGCCTCCCTTCCTCCTCTCGAGGTCAGCTCTGGGGTTTGCAGTGCAGTAGGGTTGTCTGTTTTAGGGTTGTCTGCTTTAGGTACACACCGATATTTTTGCTCTTGCCGCTTTGCGTGTAGAAACGGCGCCGCATGCTAGCACCTTGGCACCGTGTCCCACAGCATTTCAGTAAGAATAAGCCTCAGGGGGACAGCTTTGTTTACGTTTAAATGTCTATCCCAAAGGACATCACAGGACAATACAGAGCAACAGAGGAGTAGAACTCCCACTGGTGCAACATGTAATATCCCCATTAACTTCAATCAAAGCAATGGTTACTGGGGAAACCACATAGAAAGACCTACCAGTAACCGATCATGCTCATCATGGTGAACTGAAACACAAGCTGGCTCTTAGTAGAAAAGTACTAAATCAAATTAGCATTCTCATTTCAGATGAGTTTAAACAGGAGACATGGAAGCAGCTGAAATCTTTTATTTCAGCTAGCCTGTCTCCCAAATAAAAGCCGTCTGACATATTTGCTCCATACACATTTAGGTTTAAAATAATCTCTGCAGCTTGGATGTATACCGTAAGAACATAGCTTTGCTGTTTTCCTGGGAAGAAAACTTTCTTATTTAGTTCTTACTTTGCCTGAACCACCCCCAGAAGAATAAATGCCAGCCTTTATTTTCTAGTAACTCTTCTGCTCTTCTCATTCGGATGGGTCTGCAGAAAAGATGTGTCACAGTGGGATAGCCACCATCATGCAAGCCCATGGAAAAAATCTATTTGGAAATAAGGTCGTGGAGATTAGCGAAGCCAAAAGAGGCAAGGGAAACTCAAAATGAAGCCTGTTGCTTTGTTGTTTATCGCGCCTCTTGTACCTGATCACCACAGGGAATCCTAGCGCAGTGGCTGATCTGTAAGTGAGCTGATATTCTCCATGTGGTTTCAGGTACCTGAGCTGAGTGGAGATGGCTCATTGTGGATTGCCAGTCTGGTAAACTTCTCTGCCTTTTAAGGACAGCTTAGCAAGAACAATCATTTAAATTCAAATGGCATTGGATCAGTTAAAACTGAATAGGATATAACTAGACAGAGTCATTATGATCCTTGAGACAATATTGTATACCCACCCGGCTATTAATTGATGCGATTTTGCGCTGTGCTATGTCAGCTTAGTTCCCAAAGGGGAAAGGGCAGGCAGATCTCATAGCCTGGTTTCCAGCCAGGATCTGTTGTTGGCATCATGATCCGATAATCTCAATTTATACAGCTAATTCTGGCTGGGAATCTAACTGTTTGTTGTACGTCGTTTAGACTTAATATCACAGTGCCTCTGTGAAGCAGCCAAAGGGCATCGTCCCCTCTATTTTACATGGGAAATGCCTTGTTGCAGCTGTAGATCTGCTCCTGCTCTCATGCAGCCTGGGGAAAGGCAGCAGCATGTCCGAAATCGCTGCAGCAGATTTACTCCAGCATTTCCCACTGGTATCTTGCCTGGGAGAAGGGCGGGGGTTAAAGGATACCTCTGTCCAGTCCTGTCCTTCTCTTCCTTCCATTTTAGGCAACGAAGGGTTTACCTGGGTAAATCTTTTTCACATAAAAAACTCAAGTGCTATCTGTATTCCTGTGTATTTCTGTATACTGTGCTATTATTTTCTGCACAGTCATATAGCCAGGGTTAATGTGTACATGTCGTCAGTGAGGGCTGGTGGGGAGCAGACGCTGGGTGCAAGATCCTGCACCTCCTCGCTCTGTCTGCACCCATCCGTGGGTCCGCCGATGTGTCGTGCACCACCGGCATCCCGCTGCGGCCGTTCCTCACCCTCCATCGGTTTCGGAAGACACGGCCACGTCTTTTCTCCAGCAGCAGAATAAATGCAGCACTGACACAGGGCTTTCAGCCCCCACTGTGTCTCTGGGGAGGGCCATCAGGATGCACCTCAGCCCCCCCGGGGAAGACCCTGCCCATGGGTACCCGGCTCCGGCTCCGGCTCCGGCTCCTCCCCAGGGATTTTCCCGTCATTTCTCCCCATGGGCAGCAGTTGCTCCGTGAGCTCAGGTGGCACAAAGGCACACTGAGAGGCTGAGCATCTTCTCTACATCCAGCCGGGACCAATATTTTTACTGTTCGGAAAGGAAAAGTTGGGGTTTGCCGCTCTGCAGCATTCGGCAACCAGAGCCTCGGTGTTGCTGATAAACCCACTTGCTTCACCTTTCGAGAGGCCAGTACCTGAATAAAAGCCCAGACTGGAGAGCCGTGCCCCGGGCTGTCAGCGCAGGGCTGCCACGGCCGCCATCTCGGTGCCGGGCCAGTGGCCGAGCGGTGCCGGGGAGGGTGACCTGGCCCCGGGAACCGACCAGCCGCTCGGTGTGGCTCCAGGAAGAGAATTAGTGGGATTTGTGGTGGTGCCTTAATCCTACTTAGGATGTAGATTACTCCATTTTAAGTAAGGGGAGGAATGGAGCAATTTACATGTGTTCGTATATTTAGCATGAATTATGCAAAAAGGAGAACATCCTTCTCCACCTTTCGCGCACACGACCTGCATTTTGTGCAGGAATTCACCGCCATGCTGGCAGGGGGAGGCTCTCCGTAAAATACAAGATCATTTGAAATACAGTCTCCTTCTCTCAGATATATCATTATACCTTTCCAAATATATTTTAGCTCATAACGGGACAAAACTGTCCATTTGATTATCGTTAGGTTTCTGCTGTATTCTTTCATCCCTGAAATCTCTTTTTTAAGTCAGGAGCAGCCTGTGCACTCGCCATGCCAAGTTTTTCACACAAAGCCTTGGCAGAATCTCTTTGCTTAAAAATATTTCTATGTGTTTGCATTTATTAAAACAAACAAGTACTGTGAAATCTTTGTTTAGTTAGGTTATGAATTATTTGCTTATTTTGTTCCATATTTGTGCAGCTGCCGATATTACATATTCCTAGTTGCGTTTCAGCCCAGCCTGTGTCATTCAAATAAGTAATGCTGGTAAATTTAATTAAAGAAGTTAATATTGGCTTTTGTCGTGATCTGACGTGGTTATTCCACCTACAGTGCAAGGAGGAAGCTGGTACCAGGCTCACAGGGGAGCTGAGGGACCGTGAGGCAGCAAAGGAAGAGCGCGGCGAGACCTCGTCCGACTGCAGCCACCTGTAGTATATTGGGTGTATTTCATTTCTGAGGGTTGTGATAGCGGCAAATAATTTGTTGGATTTATGCAGGCGTCCCAGGTACGCCCGTGTTTGGAGTGTTCAGGGGAGAAAAGGGAGAAGGTAGGAAATCCAGCCTTTTCCCCTTGGTTTTGATTGTTTGGGTTGCAGACTCGCTGACTCAGGACTGGGCTGTCTCTCGGTCGGCCTTTTAATGACACGTGCCGGACTGGTGGTCAAGTGGGACTGAGCAGTGGAGGCTGAAGCCAGGAAGCAAGGATTTGTATTGCTTTGGAAGGTCACTTCTTTGGGCTAATAAAAATCATTCCTCTCTAAATGAGGCTGGTTTGCTGGCTTTGATACGGGCTGAGGAAGCTCTTGCAGTGCACACCACCTAACCTAGGGGTAACCAAAGGAGGCGTGAGTCTGTCGTGAAGTATGATGTCGTTGGGTATGAAGAAATATCAAGGGTATTGATGCCACAATTAGGGACATTATATCCTTGATAAATGACCTGGGGGGTGCTTACAGGAAATTCTTCTTCTGTGTAAACAAAGACAAATTCAGATTAGGGAAAAAATGGGCATGTCTCAGGTGAATTGTTTGTGTGGTTGTCTCCAACATTTCCCGTGGGCACAGTTTCTTTTTCAAAATTGGATAGGGTGGTTTAGCAGGCATAAAAGTAACCCAAAGCAAAGTTGAATCAAATTCACAAGCAAAAAAAAGCCCACCTCAAAGGCTTAAAATATAACCACAAAAGACAAAAGACCTGCTGGCTTTATAGCAGTATAATTGAGAGCATGTAATAATCCATTGACAGCATGACCACAATAATACACATTTAAAACAAAGGAGAGAGAATGAGTGAAAAGAAAGAAAAAATTATGAGATAAGACACTTTACAGTCATTGCCTGTTGTTTTTGTTGCCATGGTTGTTTTCCTCCTAGTACCATTAAATTATGTTTATACTGGATTATCATAAGGAAAAAGGTATCATAAAGTTTTATGATGAGAGTCTTTGAGAGGATAAGTATTTGCAGGAGGCTGCTGCTGACTGTCTGAGCAATTCATTTCGTGGTGGTTGTCTAAGAGGGCCTGCTGATAGAATTGCTGCTTGGAGGAGGATGTCAGGGAAGTCATTTCTGGGAGGACAGGCAAGGTGATACAGCCAGGAGTGACAACCTCTCATTCTGGGTGAGAACATAATTCATGTGCACCTTACGACTTGACCTCATCAAAGTGATGTAGCTATAAATTATTAGGAAGATTGATCTACCTGTGAACTTTACTGATCACTTGCCCAGGAGATGTAGGCGCTATCACAGTGAGACCCCAAAACGCTTCTGCGAGCTATTGTAAAAGCTGTTGTAAAAAATAACTGGCAGTTCTCCATCAGTCATCCATGGTCAATAACAAGTTTTTTGTCACAGGACTCTATTTACTGGTCAGCTCAGGTTTTCTTGTGAATGATCAAAGATCCCTGCAAGGTCACAGTGGGGTAATTGAGAATTACTGCTCAACAAAGACCTACCCTCTGCTGTGCCTCAAAGGTGGATATTGCTCTTTAAACCATGCATCAACATGATCAATCATATGATAAAATTCATGACACTCCATTCCTAATTCACGACATTCCTAATACCCTTGAGATTATCAGCAATTGAAGATTGATTTGGCCGCCCTTGTCCTAATGGCTCTTCTCCTTCCGTCTTGCCGCAGAGGGTAGAGATGCACCTTCAGGCGTGCTTCCAGTGGTGCAGCTTGGTGGGGATGTGAAATGCTGATTTTAGGGGCCCATTCTCTGCACCACTTCAAGAGCTGAAAGTTAAAAACTTTGGAAACCATAAGGGTTTTTGTCTTGAACTCATATACATATGAGTGTTCTGCCCAAGAGCAAATGGGGAGGTTAGGACAGTAGTTCCGCACAGGGACAGTCTGGCAGAGAGCAGCGCTCCAGCAAGGATGCTTCATGGGTGGAGAAGCCCCTTCCCGTGGCAAGCTGCGCATTAACACCAGCAGCTGCATTCCTCCCAGGACCCCACCATGATCCCAGCAGTTAGCAGGTGAGACTGCGATGGAATGGGCCAATCTCTCTTTCTTTGAAGAGTGAGGGTGCAGCAGGAGATGTTGACTGGCGGATACATTAACTGCCCCAGGTTTTGTAGTCACTCTTTATTCTCTGAGAATCAGTGAGAACTGACCAGGCTTTTGACGCAAAGGTAGATCCCCAAGGTAGGAACAGCTGCTTTTGAGGAGAGGGGAAGGAGTGGCTCCTTCAACAATAAATACGATTTGAAGTCAACAGTAGGGGCTGAAAGGTTGAAGAAATTTGGGAGTATTTTTGTGGACAGCATCTATCTTCCAAAGATGCAGTCAGGCCCAGTTACAGAACTCAACATATTTAGTGGCAGTTTTCTGTGATAATTCAGAAAATAAACGCTAAATCAAGTGAACTTTGAACAATACAACTGTCACATACTGGGATTCCTACTTGCAAACTAAGCACATCTATGAGAAGAAACAGTAGTGACATAACTGGGTCACACCTTTGAGCTTCATACGTACCATATTTTTTCCTTTCCTTAGCTGGAGATTTTCTGCATTACATAAACAGCAGTTAAAAATCTCTTGTCTTTAGTTATTCTTCTTGCTCCCCATGTTCTCCGTTGGGCTGGGACAATGGTGCAACGAGTGTTAAGGTTAAACAATTAATTCCATTAATAACACATGGCCAGCAGTTAAATCATGCACCTGACTTGCCATGCTGGACACCGCACACGCACTGAGCAAAACGGCAGTCCTTGAATCTGTGAGGTTGTGGTTAATCCTGACAAAATATCATAGATAAAAAGAATTGAGGTTGATTGGCACTGTATGGATCGGGTTTATCCTACCCAGATAGTGTTAAAATTCCATCGCCTGAGTGAGGGGGGAGGGTTTGAAGAGGGCGGGAGGGAGGCTGTGCGGGAAGCCTCGTGAGCACTGCTTTGCACAGGGGTTCCCCTCCTCCATTCATTTATTCAGCGGTGCCCATTGGTTACATGCATGAGACATCTTCAAGAGTTCCCAAAGTAACCAGGAAGATGGTTTGACTTCCTCTAAAGTAGGTCTTTGGGCCTGATCCTTATCCTGTAGGAGCTGCACTGAAGTTGGTGCTTCTTTACCAGTGTCATTGGCAAGAACAGGGCCTCCATACTGGAAAGACACAAGAACAAACTGGGTCTGCTTAAATTTCAGAAAAATCACAGAGTTTAAAGGATCAGACATGAAGGAGAATCTTCTAATAACGTGGTTGTTGAATTTCACTTTGGGGGTCGGAGGGCAGGTAATGGAGGTTGAGAACAGCATCATGCATCCCGGAGAAAGACTTTGTTTAAATTGTCCCATTATTTCCAGATTTACGCTGTAAGAACCATTTCCACAGACAAAAACCTTTTTCATGGAGTCCTTGACAGTGATGAGCACCCCAAAATACCATACAATCAGCTTTCAAGAATGATGCCTGTAAAAAAAAAAATTAAAAAATTAAAAATCCCCCTGCAACTGCAAAGACTGTGAACTTAATTTACCAATGCAAACAAGAGAAGCCTGCCAAGTTGCCAACATAGTTATCTAATTTGTTGACAGAGAGATCACAGGCAACATTTTATTTAGTTCTATACATCTGCATTTGTTTGCCATCCGATCAGGTCTATAATCCAGCCACTTCTGCATCAGGGAAAATTGCTCTCTGTCCTTCCCGGTTCTCTTACAGCAAAGTGCAGCTGGGATATTTCAAACTATATTTCTGACTCTTTCTGATGCCTGAATCTGTTGACCTTAAGGGCACGTTGTGAGGGCTGTTTGCTTTCAGGAGCGTTTGGGGAGGGTGGCGGCAGGCAGCAGTGAGATGTGGAAAGATGACGATCGCGTGGACGTGCCTGTGCTGTTAGTGTGAATAATGGGGTCCTCTGTGCTTTGGGTTGGGGTTGACTTTGTACGTGAGCCTTCCAAAGAAATCTGTGTGTCTGTGAAAGCTTAACTGGAGCCAAAGCAGCCGGGTCCAGCGATCGGGCTCCTGGCTTTGGCACCCTTGTCTGGACCCTGCTCGCACCCGGTGCCGCCTGGGACCCAGGAGACTATCCCAGCCCCGTAATATTTTGCCCAGACAGAGTCAGGGAGGTGTGTTTCCTGCCCAGGAGAACCTGCTTCTCACTTTCAAATTTAATTGACCTTTTCCATCTGCTCTTCCCCTTCCATCTGCTCGTGCCCATCCTGTTGCCACTGTCAATTCTTGCATCTCACCAGGTCCGACACGGCACCAGGCAAACCCTTATACTGAAAATCCCCCAAACTCTGTGGCCCAACTGCTGCTAGATTGCTGTGAATATCTGCACTTTTCTGGCATGGATATGGGAGATGGAGAAGGGCAGAGAGGTCACTCAGTCTCTTACCTATTGCCAATGCAAGTTTACCTTCAAGAATCAATTTATCATAATCAGCAAACCATTTTGCGTGTGTCCAGGTGGCATAAGGGACTGGATGTGGTCGTTCTGTCTCAGGAAAAATCTCATTTGGCATCAAAACATTGTGATCTTAAATTTTGTCTCCTGACCTCTGAATAATTCTTGTCTCTCAGTCATATTTTATTCTTTTCCTAATTACCTCTCATACATATCCTTTTGGTCACCTCTTTAAAATCATCACTCACCTATGCCATACCAGATTTACTCCTCTGGAGCTTCCTTCACGAGACAATATCCCCAGTCACTTAATCATTTTGTTGCTTGTCTCTGAATTCTCTCCAATTTGTCAAAATGAATGGCTCCTAGCAATTGGTGACGATGAGAGGATAGAGGGTGTATTTAATGTGACAGTTATTTACTCTGCTGAGAAAACATCTTTGTTTTCCTTCTCAGAGAAATAAGGCTGTACATTTTCATCGCATTAGAGGCACAGCTATCTTGTGTACTTACGAGCCGTTACACAGAAGTACTTTCTCTTGCAGCATTTTATTCTTTATTCTTCTGTCGCATCTGCTCTGTGCCTGGTGGCAGGAAATGTTTGAAGCGTGGGTATAGGTTCTAATGCTTTAGAAGGTTTGTTTTTCCACAGCTAAGGTTTGGGATCACTATTTACTGTTTTGCTAAAAATGATCAATGTATCATCGCCTTTCACTGCTAGCTCAGTATATATTGAAAGCGTTTGCCAAATTAAATCTCAAATTAAAAAAATATCTCAATGACTGTCAAAGTCTCAGCACAGATGTGTGTCTGGAGAAGGACTCTCACTGTGTATGTACTCTTTAACTGTAGAGAGGTAAAGAAAAATATTTTCGCTCAGAATCACAACTTGAAGGTATTCCAGTGTAAGGTTGCTTTGACCGATGCAAAGCTGCGAGGTCTGTGCACAGGACAGCTCTGGAGCTTTCGCCCCGAGAAGGCTTCACTTTCATGTGTACCTTGTAACAAAAGCTGAGGGGATACATTTGGGAGACTTACTCCATCTAAGCGCATGGTGTACAGCTGCCTTCTGTTTTACCGAGTGCTTCACTCTCTTAAGCAAGCACACCGGCTGATCAGGGGTTGCTTTAACCGAGCTTCACTCTGCTGACTTCGAACAGGGAGAGAAACCATTTCTTACCACCGGCGCACAGACTTTCCTTGGCATCTGCATCTGTGCTTATCAACACCGGTTGTTGCCTAGATGGAAGGAACTCTGAAAAATTATGAACTTCATTAATAAGATAAGATGATTTCTGAAGCAGTGAATTCACTAAGGGCCAGGTTCAATTAAAGCAACGTGCATCTTTCAAAAAATTTCTGGGTTTTTTGATCTCTTCCTAAGGACATTCCACTTTTTTGACCTCAATGTGTTATTTAATCTGTTGGGGCAGAATAAATAATCCAACCACCATAAAGAGCTTTCTCCCTTTATACTAATAAATTTGAATAACTCTAACTTTTAAAAAGGCAGGATGATATTATTTAGTACTCTAAAAATTTGTAAACAACACTTTTACCCTAATGATAGTTGGTAAAATTAATCCTTTCAAAAACTATAATATTTTTTTAAAACCACTATCTCCCACCAGCTCTACAAATACTTATACAATGAATTGAAGCCCAGAAAAACCTTTGTCCTTTATAGATGTCCTGACATAATCCATTCAGTTTGGGACAAAAGCATCTCGGGATGCACCATCCCGTCTCTCTGGTTTGATGACCGCATCCCCCCGCCTGACTTCCGCGCTGGATTAGCACTTTCCAGATGTTGCATTTATGTCATGCAGATCTCTGCGGGGTCATGCAGATGCACGTGGGGGTGTCCCCAGTTTTCTGGGGACCCTGAAGGGTGGGAAGGCAAAGGGGGGGGGGAGGGGGGTACCACAAAAATGCTCTGCTCTGCAGTGCTGCCCCAGATCAGCTGCTGCAGTCAGTATCGTGGCGCTCTCTCTCAGCCTTTATAAACCTGTGACTGTCATGAAGTACTGCAAAAATAAATCAAGACCAAGTAACACTTGCTCAGGATCCCTGCCAGGTGGCCCGTGGTTTTATGGAGCCTGCCTCGGTGAACACGGCGTTGCTGCAGCAGAGACCACGGGGCCCAGAGGAGCTGCTGTGAAAAACCCCATCTACGGCCACGGGGAGTCCTGCGCTGCACCTGGGAACTAGACTCCTTGTTACATCTTTGGGCTATTTTAGGGAAAATGTGGTCTGGTGTTCTCCAGGACTAGCAAAACGCACCACTGAAATCTGTTGGTGGGTGACAAAACTTGCCCAGCGTGAATCACGCAGCCTCCAACAGCCAGCAAGGAAAATGAGTACAGGAGCCGCTGATTTGAAATCTCGTGGCGAGTAACCCAAACTTGTGTAAATACTCGTTTTCCTGGAAGCAGTAGGCAAGAAGGATATCGTTCGGAGCTGCTTCATGTGAGCGGTGCAGAAGGTGACACAGAGGCGAGGGGCTCCAGCTCGCCTCCCAGCTGTAGAGCAACCCTGACCCTGTAACCGATCCAAGGGAGTTTCCACTTGTGGGCTATGGCATATTCAATGACGCTTCTTAGGGCATGAACCCCAGCAGAGTGCTCTGAAGAGCCCAAGGGCTTCTCAATGGTCCTTACTCATAAATGACCTCAAATATTTCATCCTGATGGCAGAGCAGTGTAGAAGTCCCCAAGTGACCTCTGCCTGGGACATCTCTTCCCTGCTTGGGTTCACCAGAAGCCTCCTCGCACTGGGTAGCTGCATGTTATTAGCAGATATTAGTTCAGGTTGGGGACTGATTGTTCGTATGAAAAGCTGTGGTAATATCTCAGGTTTTTACGTAATGAAAACAGATTTTAACCGTTTTCTTGTTAAATGTTTGATAAATGGAATTTTATGTCTGCACAATATTTTGTGTTTGAAAGGCAACATTTGTTTGGACTTCCTCAAGCAGGAAATTTATTTTAACAGCTCATTTCATAGCACTGAAATATTACTACTACTACTTCTACTACTACTACTGACAATAATCATATCACTTAATTGTTAAAGTGCCTTTCAACTTCAGGAGTATCAAACAGTTTTACAAACTCCTCCACCCTGGAAAGCTTCCAGTCTTGCTCTACCTCTACGCTATGTTCTGGGGCAGAAAATGAGAACTGTGCTTTCCCAAGAAAATTGCATGGGAGTTTTACATAAGAAAAGTGAAAAGACACCTTCACAGTGCCTTTTAGATAATGGTTTAAGAGATGCAGTTTTAGAGTTTTGCTGACATTTGCCTTGTTTCCCTTGGAGTTGTTTATCTGGTAGCTCTGAGGTTTACCATCATCTACCCTCTTCCTGCCGTACTACAGTGATATGTCGGATGGTGTTACTCGCCGTTTACCTGTGACTCCTGTGAGATGTCCCCTCTGCTTCTGCTGCGTGCAAGAACAGTTGAAGCAATTGGGCAGGTCTTTGGCACAAATATATCACAGCTCTGTTGATTATTTGGCTGAGGAAATTACCCTGGCTCAAGTCCTTCTTCTGGGCTTTCTTTTCATAGCTCAGTGAAGCAAAATCCATTTGTTTCATTGATGCTCAGGTTGGACCTCAGTGATTTTCCAAACATCTATTAAAATAGAGCCTATGCCTTTCTTTTCCAGAAAACCTCCATTTTGTTCCGTGATTGGAACGATGATGTCAGACCAGAGTATTTTGGATTTACAAATTCCCTGCTACAAAATAGGAGTGAGCTAATCAGAGGGACAGACAGGCTAATTATAGCAGAGCGAGCGCTTCTATTTATTTCCAAGTATCTTGTTAATCATCAATAATGGAAAAGAAAATAGCAAGAAATTACATGGCAGTTAAGTGAGTTTTTGTTAAAATATATATTCTTAAATTAACCTAAGTGTCTTTGAATCATGAGGATGTAATTTAATTTAATCCATTAGCAATATGAAACTTGAATCCTACTTCCCATCATATCTTCAAGGGTGTAAGTAATGAAATGTTTAGTGGCGAGTCGGTAGTGTTATTATTAGAGACCTAATTGCTCAAAGGTGCAATAATATCCACTGCAATATTTCATTTTGGGGGGTTAGAGTCTTTTATAATGTCACAGTTGAAAAAGGATGGGAAAGAAGTGCTGGGCAGTTTCTCGCGAAGCCTAATGAAATAGGTCACGGTCTGATGCATGAGCTACAGTGAGGTTGATTGGGATAGGAATGGGAGCAGAACCTGTCCAGCAGAAATAAATGTATAGAGCTACTTGTTCTTGTTCTCTGTGGTTGTACCACGAGAACATTTATACAGACATCAACATTTAAAAAAAAAACCAATTACATTTTAGCCAATATCTGATCCTTTCACAGAAAGGGATCTAAAAGCAGTAAGAATATTAATATCCAGGATGGGTGGCAAGGGTGGCCCAGGAGCCCCCCGCGCTGCATGCAGGGAGGGGAGGAGAAGGAGGAGGAGGAGGAGGAGGAGGAGGAGGAGGAGGAAGAGGAAAAGGAGGAGGAAGAGGAGGAGGAGGGCTGTCCCATGCTGGCTAAATCAGGCTGGACGAGGAGCTCTGCTTGTGTCTGATGCCCGCTCTGTGGGGAGGGGGGTCACCTGGCCCTTACAGGAGGCTTCTCGCAGGTCACGCAGAGCTTGAGGAAGAGCACAAACGGAGCCCCCAAACTCAGAGCCCAGCTCCTTGCTGCTGGAGAGCCTTCAGCAGGAGTGATGCTGGTCCCAAGGGATGCCCTGCAGACGCCTGGGCTGTCCTCTGCATTGCTCCAGTGGCTCACACCTCAGATCTCTGGATCTTCTCCCCCATTGCAGTGTCAAAGAAATGTTCTCTACCCATCTCCGGGAAGGATGTAATAACAGAATAAAAATTAATCGCTGCTTTGTTTGTTCCGGTGGCAGCTTTTACTGACAACAGCCAAGAGCAGAGGCAGGGGTAGTGACAGCAGTTTTGTGGGGTCTTGCTTTGTATCACACGCCTCGGGCGTGAGGAGCTGCAGATACGGTTTGTCCCGTCCAAATTGCCACCAAGAAATGACCTGCCCCTCTCTGACAATACTGTTACCCTGCCCAGCTCTGCATATCACCAGGAATAGCCACCACATTATTGCTGTTATTTTTTGAAGCAGCAAATTTTGCAACACTCAGTCCTGTTCCTCCAAATGAACTCCATCCCTTTGCCTTGCCCTGCTGCTCGCTGATGTCTTTCCTCATCAGGGAGCAGGAAGCAAATAGCACGGTTTAGTAGCTGCAAACAGCAAGCACCTCCTTTTTGGGGATGGATTCTTTAACACCCAGTTCTGCAATGATCTCCTTTTTGGGCAAACTTCCTTTTGGGCTCAAGACTTCAGTCTTCAGTACAGGGCAGAAAGCAATAGGATTTGATCTTCATTTTGAGTCTGTTTAAGGAGGTTTATGTTTACGAGCATATAGAGTTTCCTGACTGGGGAAAAAAAAAAAAAAAGGCACTGTTAAAAATCAAACTTTGATCCCCTCAAGTCACATAGAGGCAGGCACTAACAAGCATCTTATGAGCTGAAAATTGAATCTTATAGCATTTCAGCCAGGCAGTCTTGGAAAATTAAGATTAGGGCTGGAAATAGGAGAAATCAACATTAAAGCTTATGTATATATGCTTTATGTATTTGCCGTGGTGACCAAAAAACCCTGAATTTTTTCACATGGCAGATAAAGAAACTTTGGTTGGAGCACAAATTTAAGAGCAGAGCAGAGGGGAGGTCTCAGCGTGGCCTCTCACTGCCAGGGGCTGGCAGCGATCTGTCCCAGAGAGGGCAGATGCCGAGGGGAGGAAAGCAGGGAGCCCTGGCCTTGGGACAGTCTCGGGGCGGCTGGGCTGGCACGTCACGGGACTGACACCCACCTCGGGGTGTCACCAGCTCGGGGTCAAGGGGTCTGTGTTCACCCCACTCCTTCTGTTCTTTCCTTTTTGGGGGGAAGGGGGGGGTGTTTGTTAACATCGTGGCACACGGTTACTTTTCTGCAGTTTTCTCATATTTTTGCTGTCATCCTTCACTCCCTTCGGTGCGTAAAATTCATTTTGCTTAGTTGCATTTTATTTTTAAAAATGCTACCGTTTCCACTTGACCTACTGTGATTTCAGAAGAGCAGTGTGGTACATTAATCATCTGGGTAACGATTGTCTAATATTTATGTGAAGCTTCTTTCAAAGTTGGTATATTAGTTTACATGGAGAAGGTCCTGTTGATTTTCCCGCTGCAGCCAGAGCCGTGGCGTGCATTTGCCTTCACTCATCAATAGGATGGAAAAGGGTCCAAGTGGCTGTTGATACCTTTTGCAGCCTCCTCTCCCCAACCACACAGGCACCTTGAGAAAATAGTTTGTCAAATATTCATGGTTTCATCTTTTCCCTTCAATTTCTGATGGTGCGATGCTATTTGGAATAACATCTTCTATGAGGATAACCTTTAAAATTCAGCAGAGAGAGGAGAAAAAAGAAGAATAATGCTTACGGAGGTCCTGAAGGAAAAACTAGCACAGGCTCTTACTTATTACTCTCAGATTGGACTTTTAAGTAATCTACACAGGTTTTCTAAATATGCACGCCTACATGTCCTGATGATGAAAACCCTGCTTGTTTTTCAGGACGCAGACTGACATGTAACTCTCTGGCATTTAAATCCTCGCGTCTGTAGTCCTTTGTTTTGGAGAAGGCAGCAAATTAAACTCCCACCAGCAGACACCCAAAGCAGGTCCTTCGGGGGGGTACGCGGGGCCGTGCAGCTCAGCGTGCCCGAGAGTGACTCACCGAGCTGGCGGGTTATTGATTATTAATTGGACAAACGTTCCTATTTCAGTGACTGGAATTGCTCGTGCACCAAGGAGGAGACGGAGAACTGGCTGGGAAATGCCGGGCTGGGCAGGCGCTGGGGCGAGAAGCGGCAAGGTCTCCGTCTGGAAGAGATGAAGGGCAACGTCTTCTGCCGGCGGCTGGCTACCGTCCTGCCGGGGCTGGTGGCCAGGCTGCGGGCAGCAGTGGCCCCTGCCAGGGCGGCAGAGCTGGCGGCCGCACCAAACCCCCGGTGCCAGCGGGCAGGCCAGCCCGGCCCCGCTCTGCCAGGTCCTCGTTACAGATGGACGCGTGGGTAGAGAGCAAACCGCTGCAGGAACAGGCGGGGAGACTGCCGAAAGGGGTGTCTGCTGGAGAGAACATGCCCCAGGGCATCGGTGCCAGGGACCTCACCGCTGCGTGCTTCTCCCACCCTATGGCACGAGGTCAGGCTTCGCGGTTTTGTTAATTAAGTTCAAGCAGCATAAACCTCCTCGAGTTTCAGTGGGCTTAGGTAGCTGGGTCTCGTCCTCCATCCCTGCTCCCTTACACATCCGTTTATTTTTCAGGAAACCAGACAAACTTTGGTCCCTTTGGGGCTCTTTCATTCAACCTTTTCATTTTGTTGTTTGGTTTTTTTAGATTTCCATTGCAATCAAACAATCCAAACCAGTCTCAGCTTGAAGATATGAAAACTGAACTGTTACACTAAACGCTGTTATTCTTTAAAAAGGCTGACAACTTTTTAAGGGTTGTTGACATTTCCTGTCTCAAGAATAATGTAAAGCAACAGCATTCAGAAATCCCGCAACAGTGATTCCTCTTTCCTTGATCGGCTCTGGTGTATTCATACAAACTTACAAGAATAAGTATATTCCTCTATACTAGTCCCACCTGGGGACTGGGGGGCCCCAGGGCTGGGTGAAGGCAACACGCAGTGAGTGCCACAGGGACTGGGATGTCGCTGGTGGTGCTCTGCTCTGCTGGGACACAAGCAGTGCTGTGGTGCTAAAAGTAAAGCAGACAAACTTCCTTTGCAAATAGTAATGCATGGGTACTGTTCTTATTAAGATAGACCCTCTAATCATTCTGGTAGATCTGGGTGGTAATGTTTTATTTCAGTCAGAAGTGTTTTTTGGTAAGATAGAATGAAACTTATGAAGCTTAATGTCCATGTCAAATATAAAATTTTCCTTTTGACATATTTTATCTCAATGCGACCATGGGAAGTATTGGATGATCCACTTCTAGCTGAATATTAATGAAGTAAATTATCTTAGAAAATTTCCTACTGTGTTCAGACTACAGGAACTAACATGCCTCATTAGATGCCTGTTGATTAGAAATGTTAAAGTGGCTTTTCTTTCTTTGAATTGTAATTAAAATTAATTTGATAGACTTAACCCCCACCCCTGTAACTGGCTATCCACTGAATCTTGTAAGTTGGAAGAAAAGCGTAGTTTGCCCGGCTGTAGCTTGTCTGGGGCTTGGCTTTGCCCTTGCGTTGAAGCCAGCGCACACCCGCGTGCCGGAGGGTGCTGGCACAGGCGTCCCGACGGTGCTTCTGCGCGAGCGGTGGGACCACCATCGGGATGGAGCCGGGCCAGCCGGGAGGTGGGCGGTGGGCTTGGTGCCCCAGGGCAGGGATGCCTGCAGGGAGAAGAGTTCCCACTGTGAATCCAGGCCAAACACAGGCAGAGAGCTCTCAGAAATGTGCTCATTTTGTTCATCTCTCAATAACAGCCGTTTTCTCGTGCCAGAGGTGCATCTCAAATCACTCCTGTCGCCGTATCCTCTCTGTTCTGCAATTCATATCCTTCTTTTGCCTTTGCAAGTATGTCTAGGATTGTGCTTTCCTTTTAAACCTTCTCCAAATCATGAAATATTGTTTATATCATTAATTCAGGTAGGGAGCCAAGAAATGTGCTGAATGCAATCTTGCCTTTGCAGCCCAGTAAGCAGCAGTGAAAGCTCGTTGTAATAACAGAGCATTGCCCGTTATCGTTACCAGATGTACAACACAGAGTGATTGTAACTCTCTGAATCACAGGCACATCGGGGACTGGAGGGTTAGAAAAAGTATTTAATCACTGGTCCCTTTAGGATTAATAGGCAAGGCAAGGGATAACATTTGTAATAGATTATATCTTTCTGAGAGCAGAATCTAGGCAGATTAAGTACTGTATTCCTTACAGTTATTTTTGTTCTCTGGACGTATATTTGGGTCAGAAAGATCTTTAGTGCTGTAATGGAAATGCATTACATGGTAGAGGAAGCTTTAGTTGTTGCTGGTAAAATGAGAAAGCAAGTCACCTCGCTCTGCTCCCTGGTAAGTACGTGAAGTTTAATTCCATCACTGCTCAAAACAAGCCAAAGCAGGTGGGTAATTAAGCCGGAGGAACACAGGTCAGGAATTTCATGCTTTCTAGGTGTTCAGACCTGTTCAGCTCTGTCTCCTTCTGGACAGCCTTCCCCCTCCCCGGGACCCCCGCCCCAGGAACCAGCCCCTTGCAGGGCTCTGGCTGCGGGCTGGGGTGCTGCACGGCCACGGGGACACAGACACGGAGCTCCTGAGCAGTTCTGCAGTGACAGGGACAGTCTGAAGTGCCTCCTCTTTTGGGCCTGCTTACAGCGTCTCGGACCTTTTTTTAATGTACGCCTACAGCTGTCCATGTTTCCTGGAAAATGCACAGTGTCGGGGGGAGGGAAGGGAAGGGGCCCAACAGCAGACGTGTCCAGCGGCAATCTTGAAAACGCCGTCATAAGTAAGGTCACAGAGAGGAGCTACTTGGCTTGAGACTGTGTTTTAATTACTGAGCTCTAACTTCATTCCTGCGACACCTATTTCTTTCATGTTACGTATAACCGAGCACAATCCCTCTACTGAAAAGCTCCGGGAGAATCACCAAAAATCAGTCCAGAAAGACTGGCCGTTCAGAGGCAGGGAAAGCTCTTTTCCAAGCAGAAGAGCGGGGCTCAGCTTCAAGCCGGTCGCCGTCCTTCCCCTGCCCGTGCAGCCTGGCAGCACGGCCCCAATCCCGGGGCAAGGGCTCTCCTCCCGGCGTGAAGGACGGGGTTTGCAGGCGGCGCCAAGAAACCCCGCGGGATCTGTGCTCCAGAAACTTCGCTTCCCGTTGGAGCAGTCCTCAGCACAGCCCCGATTTCACTGCCTCTGTGGATGGTGCCAAGCAGTTGTTTTTGCTCCAGGCTTTCTCTGGATTTAGGGACTCTGAAACAGAAGACTTGTGTTAGAGCATCCCCCCAGGTAGTTACTTACATTAAGGTACAGCGTTGTTTTCCCTGAACCTCTCCAGCATGCCCTAGCCCCGGAGGAGACTCGGGCAGCTGGCAGAGCAAGCAGGCAGCTGGATCTTAAGGGTGTTTGAAGCAGCAAAACAAACTGATCCAGGTGTGAGTCTAAGGGGCAAATCCTGGTTTCCCTCAGGGCCTTTGTAGGGACGAGCTTGCAAGGGTTGGAAACATTGCACATGGCTTGTTACAGCCCTAGGAGACATCCACTTCTGTCATCACACAGTGTCAGTGTTTGCTCGCCACCTTGTTTTCCTTCCCATGTCTGCTGCTCCTTTTGTTTTGGTGCTTGCAGGACGGGCCTGCCAGGTATTCCGGAGCCCTTACCTGGAGCAGGATTAGCCTTCGGGACATCAGCTGGGTTTGTTTCACCAGCCTAGTTAAACAAAGCAGCATTTCCTACCCAGTAAGTAACTATTCACATGCACCTGGCTGGGATTCAAATGCTTAACAGCGATAACTTAGAGGAATGCCATGTGGCATGCACTAAGCGGGAATGCCAAACTTGTTATATTTGCAAGCCAAAATACTTATGCAATTAGTGCAGCCTTGGCCAGTGGCCACAGCCAGATGTCTAGCTGTGCCCTGCGCACTCCTGGAGGAACAGCGCACGAAGGAAACAGAACAGATTTTCTTTAAGTAAAATGAAACAGTAGGATTCAGCTCTCCTAAATGAGCTGTTTATGAAGAGCTTATATGGTTAACTTGCGCTCAGTGATTTATTCCTCTTTTCCCTCCCCTACACCTCTTCTCTGTACTCCCAGCGTCTACTGAATGTCTAAATTAAATAATTGTCCTGATTTAGACATAAAAGAAGTTCTCAGCTGTCTGAGGCCCCAGTTGGGCGTCAGGATTCCTGGGAAGGGATGAAAACTCCTGCAGCCACAGCATACAAAGCACTGATTTGGGAATAAGCTCTCCCCGAGAGTTTCAATATGCTGATTAACTTGGTACCAGCCAGCTCTGTGTCAGATCAAGCCTGTCTGCCCCGCTCTCCTTTGGTGCTGTAATTCTGAGACCAAGTAATTTCCTGCTTTGGCATTTAAATAAATCACTTGTGGCTGCACAAGCAAAGGTGCACGTGTGCAGGGCTCCAGCCCTTCCCCGCCACCCCGGTCCCCAGCAGGGACACAGCACCCCTGTCTTGTCTTAAGATATAACAGGACCCATCTTCCCGAGTCCCACCCATGATGTGCTGTCGGTGCTGGGTCAGGATTAGTCCCTCAGGCGTAAGCTAACCAGCAGGAGAAAGCAAGCACTGTGGTTCTGTGGGCTTTCTCTGGGCTTTCACAGGGGGGAATGCCCGAAGGGAGGCAGGCGTGCTGCAGCTGGGAGCTGTGTAGGTCAGAGCGTGCGTAAGGAAGGACGATGTGCAGGGGAGCTGGGAGATAAGGACAAAGCGAAATGGAGTATTTAGCAGGAGAAAAGGGACAGGTATCAGGCTCTGCTCAAAACTGAGCTCTACCTTCAGGAGTTGAGAAAGATTGCAGATGAGCGGTGTGGAGGTGGCTGGAGGGCAGTGTAGGCAGAAACCACTGTATCGGCTCTGCAGTATGTCCAGACAAACCAGTCTCCATCAGGAGCTGGAGGATTGACTATGGGATGAGGCTGAAATGCCTGAGATTCTGGAAATTTCCAGCTGATGCTTCAGCTTTTTATTACTCATGGATGAGGACTGTGGCATAAAGTACCGCTTCAGTACAAAACCAGGTAGTTTCCGGGACACTTGATGTAGGATATATTTCTTCAGGTCCTCATGAACTGTATGTTAAGCAGCTTCTGGATCCATTGAACGCATGGTCCATTTAGCTGTTCACTGACATCTGCCAGTTCAGGATCTCCAGGCTCCTGGGGCAGAGAGTAATTCTGCAATGGTGAGATTTGCAATGTTTTTTTCTTCCAGGTATGGCCTAGGTCTGACATTTCGCCAGGTTGCTCAGTTGAACATTGATTGCGCTGCAGGAGAAAAGGGAGTGCCCTTTGCCTCCAGGTCCTTGCTTTACAGGGCGTTGAGGAAAAGCAGAAAGAATGGTTATGCATCAAAAATCTCTTTGTGTGAGGGATCTGCTGGAGCTACAGCAGTAACAGGTGGATCTTCATCACAGCTTTCCTGAAAGCGAGGAAAGCGGAGCTCTTTGGGTCCAGGGAACAGGTCCCTGCACAGCCCTGCGCAGGGCTTCCCACGTGCAGTGCTTGAGATCTTGTACGAGCTGGGACATGAAGAGTATTAGGTGGGACTGCCACGTTGCTGGATACACACATTTGAGAATCTCACCAAGGACCTAACAGCAGAGTCCTGAATCTCTTGTGTTACGGTTTGTCAAGCTGTTCCTTAGGGGCAGGAGAGACCCCCCCACCAAACTCACACTACTTCTTGCAGATTCGGGTTCGCGGTTGGGCAGAGACCCTCTGCTGTGCTTTGCTTCCCCACCGGCCGCCCTCCTCCCTGGCTGCAGCCGGTCGCAATGCTTTCATAAAGGCAGTGTTCTCCACAAACGCGCTTGATTACTTTCAGAGGTAGAAACTTGCTTGGAAGAAAATGGTGAATAAACCTATCATACAAGGTGACTCATGGAGATCATTAGCCACAACCCAAATATGTATAAACCCATAATTTCTTCATGTCTTGCTAAGTATCTTCAGTCTTAGAGGGCATTGTGCTAGTCTTCTTTAATAAACAAGCAAAAATCCCCAATTCAGCTGCTCAGTTGTGGCATATGTGGGACTTCTCATGGGTTAGCAGTAGATTACTACAGATGAGCTCAGAGTGGCATGTCATTTGTGTTTGGCACTTGGCAGGGACTGTCATGAGTGGTGGGCGAAGGAGACGGAAGAGGGCAATACCTGCTTTAGTATTTGCTGTCTCTACATTTGAAATACTTAGAGGAACGTCAAGCAGCTTCACCCATCCCACAGCAGCGTGGGGAGCCCTGTGGCCAGGAGAAACTGCAAGGAGTGGGGCTGGAGTACATACCCTGGGGAGAAGACGTTGATGTGTTTCCCAGATCAGAACTGGCCCTATCTGTTATTACTGAAGCCGAAAGAGCTCGGTTTTGCAGTGATTGCGTTAGGAGGGGTTGGTGGGGGAACTGCTCCTCACCCTCATCCCGGTACAACGCCACTACAACATTTATTGATTCTTTTGCAGTCGCAGCTGTCAACTTACGCACCCACAGCATTTGTTAGTCCTCCTTGGAAAGATTTTCTGCCAGTTCTCGCCATTATCAACTTCACGTCATTAGCAGTAATATCTCCCTGTAATGTCAAGGGATAGGAGAATTCCGCAGGGGTCCCTTGGGAACCTCTGCAGAGACCTTCCTGTCCCTGTCGGATGGGCAGGGCTGCGCCGGCTGGGGAGGACGCGGGGCGTTTCGGTATTGCTGGGGGTAGAGCCAAGGCTGTGGTCAATGCCCGATTGCTCTCGCTGGATAGATTCAAGGTTTGTGTCAGACAGCGTAGGGGAAATGGTTGCTGCAGCGAGCGGGCGTGAATTCCCCGGCTCCAGCCCTGCAGTGGCACCCTTAGTTTTCCCAGCTTTCAGTTTTCTCAGCTGCCCGTATTAACTCTGTTTCTAACCTAGCCCACACTGCAGAGGCTATCAGTATGAAAAATAATTCCCAAAATAAACACAAAAAGGAAATTTCTGTCTCCCCATCACTGTAATTTGCGGGGAAAAAAACCAATGCAGGAATTGTGGATGGATGTTATTTAGGCCAAATTGATTCACCCAGCTTGTATGCTCCTTTCCGCACCTTATTTGCAATCAAAAGCCCATACATAATTAATCAAACACACATGAAAATCCGCAGGACAATGAAGACTACTGCAGAATGCCTCCCCCGGTGCTGGCAGAGCCATCACTCCGGAGCCAGATTTCTAAACTGGCTCTAACAAGGCATTGCCCAACGCCTGGGCTCATCTGGCCGTCGTGCCGGCAGGAACCATTCCGGCACAGCCGGGACGGTGCGTGGGGACGTCCTGCCTGCACGCCCGGCTGCTGGCACCCTGCCTCTGCCTCGGGGGATGCCAGCCTTCCTCAGCAGTCTGCCGTGGGGCCGTTGAGAAATGGAGACAGGAAAGATGGGGGAAAAACGTGTCTTTCCTGAAGTAATTCCAGATAAGATGACCAAGTGTATTTTTAGAGCAACAAGTTATATGGGTTTAATAACATGCTTTGGCTGAATGTGTGGCTCCACCTTGGGAGGACGAGAAAGCCCACGCTCATCTTTCAGGTTTATTCCTCTCGTGTCGCACGTGCACAAGGATTTCTTACGGCTGGGTTTCAGGACAACGTCCCCTCTCCCAAGAACACAAACAGTTAAGCACCGCAGTGTAATGGCAACATAAAATTGTTTCTGCAGCCTGTGTAGATGCAGTGACAACGGATATTACTCACTGTCAGCCGGGTCCCTGAGAGCACTTTATTAAATTGCCTCTAAGACTCAGGAGTGGGGTTAATTATTTAGGTACCTTAATTTTCAATACATCTGCAGTACCAGAAATCTAAAACTCTGGTTCCAGAGACAGAAATACAAGAAACCACGAGCAGAATTTGTTTAAGTGCAATCACTGCCATGTGAAGGAGGTGTGATTTACAATGATTTCGATGCCTAGAATGCAAAAGTGAATATTTAAACAACACCGATAATTTCTCCTGGACGTACAAGACCCCAGATTCTCACCAGCTGCTTTTGCCTCTCTTAGTTAAATGTTAATACACGTCCCAGTTGATGCAATTAATTTCGTTCCGTGCTGTCATCGCTGCGCAGCAGCGGCACGTGCAGGGTGAACCCCCCCCCCCAGCCTGCTCTGGGCCAAGGCTAACCGAG
Source organism: Astur gentilis (assembly GCF_929443795.1). Classification (NCBI taxonomy): domain Eukaryota; kingdom Metazoa; phylum Chordata; class Aves; order Accipitriformes; family Accipitridae; genus Astur; species Astur gentilis. Next base: position 24,009,019 of record NC_064902.1, on the reverse strand, counting down.
GCTCTGCCGGCGGCGGGGGCACGGGGCTGGGGGGCTGCACTGGAGAGGCGATAGCTGGTGAACGGGGACCCTTATGGTGAGCGCGGGTCCCGAATGTGGGCTGCGAAACGGATGGATGGTGGGGACGTGCTGCTCGTTCATCCAGCACCGACAGCGGTTAATGGGGAGCTCAACTGCCTTATCCAGCCCCGAGGTGCTGTGCTAAACATTGATGCGCTCTCCGGGGAGGCCAGGGGTTTGCAGGAGCCCCCCGGGGGGGAAGGCGAGGGCTGTGTCACCGGTGGGTGCCGGCTGGCAGGAGCGGGAGGCACGGCGGGTCCGGCCGGTGGCACCCAGCCTGCCCAGGGCAGCACCGGGGGGCTCAGCCCGCTGCCCACCTCCGAGCATCGCCAGCCAGCGGGAGCTGTGCCCCCCCTCGGGGCACTGCTTCTGCATCCCCCGGCCCCCAGTTAGACGGTGTGTCGCTGTGAAGCAGACGAGCCGTTACTGGAGCAGCCGCTCTCATCGAAGGGCTGTGGAGCACTTGGAAGGTTTTGCGGCGTGCGTGGCGGGAGGTGCGTGCCCCCGCTCGGCACCCGGCACGGCCGGGCATCCCTCCCGCTTGCCGCCCTCTCCGGCGGCTCTCCAGCCGGGAAATCCCTGGGCAGCTCCTTCGCTGCCTTGCGGCGGGCTGTCCTCTGGGTATTTAGCTTGAAAAAAAAATAATAAAAAAGTCTACGCTCACCTGGTCCTTTGCTGAACAGTTGCGTTCTGGGCTTCACGAATGTAAGGAGCAGCGTTTTAGTACAAACGTGCACTCTGGCAAAATGACAAGAATGATTTTCTGTTTTCGTTTGTTTAATAAATAATCACAGCAATGGAAGAATTTGCCTGACTCAGTCTACCAGCATGAATTAAAACATTCAATTACACCAGTAGGGGAAGTTTAAATATTTACTTATTCTTTAGGGGATTATAAATTAACCCTCAGGACCTCCATAAACCTTAGTCAAGACATTGACAAAAAACCAGAATTCAGACCTTAATTAATCTAGGGGAAACAGCGTGCAAGCCCCGAGGGACGTTGGATAGGGGAGAGCCCCAAGGGCCGTGCTTGCTTCTCAGCCGTGTAGAAATAGGCACACCCAGCTGTAAAAAATTCAGATTTAGTGAAAGTGCATTGTGGGGATAATTAAAACCCACTGTACCTGACACATTTCATGATGGTCCCTGAAGTGGGAGCCTTGACTGTTGCCGTATAAATCAGGCGCTTTGCGGGCTCATTAACATTTCACGATTCAGATATAAAGTCCTTCCCCTTGGTGGGACGTGCGCTGCGAATGTGCTCTGGCTGCTGCCGCGGGCATGGGGATGCTCTAACGCCAACCGTTCCTTCATTAACTTTCAGCTGGGAAAGTGCTTGCTTGTAAACAGATTCGTGATCTCCGTGAAGTTGCTTTTTCTCTTCCCAAAGGAAAAATAGGAGTTGAAACTTGCTTACCCAATATATTCATTGCCATTCCCTAAGGAATTAAATTAGTGCCGTCAGAGTGTAATAAATTAACGAGAGAGAGTTTTGATAAGAAAACAAACAGCAGTATGGGGAGGTGCAGTTCAAGGCGAGAAGAGGGTGGAAGGGCAGTTTGCATTTTGACCACACCACTGAACGTGCTTATTTTTCATGGTCTGGAAGAACGTTATTATCAAAATGATCTGCTTGCTATGATTTCCCTTCCCAGTAGTTCCTTCCAAGCAGGCACATTTCTGCAAGGCAGAAAAAAGGGCCATTTGCTGAGATCCCTCTGGAACGCTTCAGGAGGCACTCAACGCCCTTCCACCCCAAATGTGCTCTGCTTTGCAGGTGGCAGCTGGTGGGTTATTTCAGGAGAAAAGCAAAATTCTGCATAAGAAAAGGTTGCTCCGCTTGGCCCTTCTTTTGCTTTGGACTGATGCTGAAGTCCCTCTTTGATTTAGATTTATTTTCTTGAATTATATTAATGTGTGGCAAGGCTGTTTTGAAAATCACCTGCCCTCTAAAGATTATCTTGTTCTCCAGACACCACTGAGCTCCTGAAATGAAGGCACCACATCTCTGCAGGGCAGGTGAACCTCTTAATAGAAAGGACTGTAAATTGGGCCAGTCCCGGAGGGAAAGCAATTGTAGGGATAAAAGCAGATACGGTAACTATACTTCAATGACCTACTTTTTCCCAGCCTTTACTTGCTATGCAACAACTCACGTGTGCAAGAAAACCCCTCCGTGTGTCACGTACACGTGAAAGTGCTATTTAGCCTGAGCCAAAAATGGTAAGCCAAACAAAGTAAGTGGCAAAATTAGTGGAATTGGGGATGAGAAGGAGGATATACGACTTTCCGTGGATTTCTGTAGGCTTTGTTGAGGACCTGCTCACAACACCCACGCTGGCCTGGGCTGAGCTGCACCTTCTCCTGCCACCCTGCTGCCGCTGGGTCGGGGCATGACTGCAAAAGCAATTTGAGGGGAAATTTACATTTTGCAAGCTCTTTTTCTTTCTGTCGTTTTCATTTGTCTGCCTCAGGTTTAGGCACCAGCAGGCAGAGCCCTTTCATGTACCCCGTGGGCCAGCCCAACAGAAAAGCCCCCCCACCTCTGCCTGGTTCACAGCATGAGGCCCAAGTGAGAATGGTTAATTTTATTTGAGATACATCATTTCAGTGGTGACAGAATCTCTAATTAAAGTGCGTGTTTGCCTGGCACAGGGCAAGGGCAGTCTTGGCAGGTAAACAGCAGCTTAAGCGGCCTGAGCTTCAGGAGGGCTTCTTGTCCTTCAGGGGTTGGGGAAGATTGTGGTTTATCCCTGCTGAGTACCGAAAAGGGTTTATTTCCACACGGGACATGTTTCGAGCCGTGTCCCACCTCCTGGGTCAGCTGTGCCTGCCAGGAGCCCACGGGCAGTGCCTCTGCTCCCAGGAGCATCCCTGCTGCACGGCCACCTCCTCCCAGCAGCTGAATTGCCATGGAAATGTAATGCGGGCGGTGGGGTGAGGCTGGTAGGAGGAGGGAGAGGTATTGATTTTCCTTTACTGTGCAGACCAAATTTCAGCTGAAGAAGAGTATCTGTTCTGTGGTATCTGGGCATAGCCAGCCTTCAGACTGAATAAAAATGGTGCCAAATATTTTCCTTTAAACTTGCATCCGTTCCTCCTGCTCACTGTAGCTCAAGCCAAGTTGAGAAGACCTTCGCAATACGAGCTGACAGTTGCAGCTTCATCCAGGTTCACGCCTTGTCTTCGGAAGGTGCTGGATACTCACCAGTCAGGGCATCTGGCTCAGCAGCGTGTTTGCTGTGCTTCCATCTCTCGTGAATCAAATATTTGCAGGATTTTCACAGCTCTTCTCTGGTTTAAAGTCAAAGGAAATACATTTCCTTTTTCTCTACTCTTTAACAACCTCAATAAATTGAGTTAAAACCAGCTAATTACATACGACTTTAGCAAGTGAAACGTGGTCATGTGCAATTAGAGTCTTTGCTGTGCTGCCGCCTTGGCTCTTCTGAGCTCTGTTAATGACTTGGCCGGTTGATTCACTCTTCCACACAGTGTTTTGGTAAGAGACAGCAGAAATGGGTATCTTACCTCCGGGTCCCTCTCACCGAGTCTTCCACACTCCTGCTTCAAAGCAGCACTGCAGAGTCACCCATCAAGAAACCCAAAAGAAACTGAGCACTGGAAGGGGACAGAAAGCAACAGCTGGAGGCAAGAAAACAAAGAGCTTTTCCCCTCTCTTATGAAAGATGGAACAGATATTTATTTGCACTGTGACTGCTCTCTTTTCCTCTAGCCTGGCTGTACAGGCCATTGCTCTGCTTCCAGTTATCAAGGGGGTATCACTTACTGACAATCGGCTCGCGCTGGATTTGGTTTTTGCCTCATCTCCGGTCACCGCGGAGTCGGTTACGTGGCACGGTGCCACGGCTTGTGCGTCATCGGTTGTTCCCCCCCTGCGAAGCTCGGCCGGTGCCAGAGCCACGCGCTGCGCTGCCGGGAGCAGGGGTTCAGGTGCCGTATCATCTGGCTCCCGGGGGCTGCCCTGAGCCGGGCTGGAAGGCGTTCTGCTGATGCCCTCTCCGAGCAAGGGTCTGTGCCGGGTGAGCTCTCGCCTGGGACACTGACGAGAAGAAAGGAGTCGGCGCAGAAAACCCTTCACCCACAGCTCGCTTACTGCCGGCAAGGGAGTTGGTTCTGCGGGTGAAATCAAACAGCGTTCGGTGGCAAAATTTCCGATGCAAGTGTTACTAGGGAAGGAAGCTGACAGCGTTTCATTTAACGCCTGTCCGTTAAATACAACTTGCGGCCTGGGGCACGTTACATCCCCCCAGGCTACACCTCTGCGACCCCGTCCCCCAGCTTTGCTACAGGCAGCCCGAGCGCCGCCAGGAGTCACGATGTCTTTGACAGACTCTCCTTTCAAGTGCTGCAGAAGCTTATCGAGTGGGAAGACGTGGAGTTAAGAGACTGAGGCGACAGAGGTGTTAGTGCCTCGGAGCAGCAGGAGGAGGAGGAGGAGGAGGAAGGCAGCCAAGCGTGATGCTGGGCAGTGGCTGCAGCAGCGCAGGAGCTGGGCTGCGCTCACCCCAGGAGCTCGGCCTGAAGCAGCAGGCAAGCGTAAAGCTAGGTCTGCACCCGTGCCGGCCAGCCTCAGCTTAAGGCAGTGCCACATCCAGGTTATAAGCTATTCTGGTGTTTGGGACAGCAGCCAGGTTAAAACCAAGGCTAAGGGTGCAAGGAAGACAGGTCCTTATTCCTCACTCATCATTTCTCCTTTTCAGGCATTTTCATTCCCGCACGCTGTATCACAGCATACCTGGTGGGGCCTGTACCATTTTCCCAACAGGCTTATGAAGTACATGTTCTGTGGAACCAGGCAAGATGGCAAGAGAGAAAGAGCTAATAAAAATTATTGGGGGGTCTTCCTGCTGGTGGACTTCCTGATAGAAGGAGCCTGCAGGCTGCTCTGACAGCAAAAGACAGCAGAAACAAATTACTGAATCGGTCAAGGCTAATATTTACCCTTCTGTCTCTCCTGAATCACCCTCCTCCTTATCAGCGCCCTTCCTGCTGAAGCCCGTAGCAGGAGGGAGAGGCCAGCATTAACTTAACAGCTGAATGGTGACGAGAGTGTTTGCATACCTGACACTGGGCTCCTGATTTCCAAAAAGCAGCCTGCATCTACAGTCCAGGCCTCCAGGGCAGCTGGCAGCTTTCAAACTCTCAAATTCTGGCCCGGCAAGTAATGTATTTATTGTTCAGTCTTGGAGGGGAAAAAAAAAAAAAAAAGAAATCCAAACCAAAACCCCACCCACACCTCTGGGGTCACAGGCTTCTATCTCCTTGCTCTCTAGGGAGAGTTTTATTGTTGTCAGGTGCAAGCAGGCATTTATTAATTGAGCAATTTCTCCTGACCTTGATGGAAACCATCACTAACAGTCAAATAAATAGATTAATATCATAATTTTTCAAGGCTAGGCTTAGAAATTAATTGCATTTATCTGATTTTGGCTGTTTTGCCATGGCAGTGGTTTAAATTTTTTTCACGTTTTCTTTCCAATTTGCACAGATGCATATATCATACTGAGGACAATGCTACACCTAATTTACTTCAGCAAATGAGACCAATTAAAAATAACTCAGTAAAAATGATACTGAATCTTCAATTACTTGGGGAAGATGAGGAGCAGGGCATTCTGTAATTGACTTGTTCATCTTCTTGTCCTCCAAAACTCTTGTTATGAACGTGAGCCAAAGTAGTTCACTAGCTGGTTGCCATTATTACTGACTACTATTTCTACTCTATGACCAATATAAATCACATATTACTGTTTTAGTTTTCTGGTTGGATGAGAGCTATTATCTATACCTATGGGAGAGGTGGAAGACGGAGCATTTTTTTTCATTGGAACTGCTGTTTTCGTCCAGCCCTGCTGTATACGGTGTATTCTGACACCTCCTGCTGACACCGGCATATGTAGCTCCGGATGGATTATTATGATAAAGAAAAAACTAGTCAATAAAAATGAAGCATTGTACTTCCACTTCAGGATTGGGAGTTACAGATGCACTGCGCATTACACCTGTTTTGCATGATTTGTAGGTAATATCATATTTCAATAAGTAGCAAAAATGAAACACCATAAAAATGATCAAAATTCTTGCCTTTTGCAGATACCTGCCTCTAAAATAAGATGCTACCAAACATGCTGTGGTAAATTCATTTCTACCAGAGCAATTAGCAGCTCTCGTGTCACTAATTACAAGGATTTTACAGAGAATGCACATCTCTAATTAAGGCCCTATTACACATGCTACTCATTCACAGCTAAACTCACTTTGATGAATAGTGAGCAGCTGTTGCTGATAATGCCAAGATATGGATCTTCTTCCTTTTAGTTTCGAGAAGCAGCCTCCATTGGGCTTTTTGAAGGGTGTCAACATTAAGATGGAAAATGCACGTTAGTGCTGTCGAAGTTTCCCGAGAGAGAAGCGATGGAGGGGAGAGCTGGGCTGGGCTCCCGCTCCGCAGCAGGTGAGCGGGCGCTTCTGGGCGTCTTCTGGGCTCTGGTGCATTCGGTACGTTTTATCGGTCAAAGCCTGCCGTTGGCTGAACAGTAACCTGGGTTTTCCCAGAGCTAGCAAAACAGTTAGCTCTTTTGGGGTATCTCCTACAGGAGGGTATTGCTGAGTCTGTGTCTCGGTCAAGGGGGAAGGTTTCTCTCTTGTTGAAGGCTGTATGTTTGAAGACGATCCACTGGAAAACTGCTGGCCAGGTTTGGTCGTGAGAGCTGCCATTCCTAGAATGGTATATGGCCAGCTGGTTGGCATCTCTGCTTTTTTATTCTACCGTTTTTCTTTTATGCTTCGCCTGCCCTGTGAGAGATGTAAAGACGTTTAATTGAAGAGTGGGTCTGAAGTGCTTTGAAGTCCTTGGATAAAAGACATTATATGTGCACGATGTTCTGCAGTTGCTTGTTTGGATGAGCATATTCACATCTTCTTTTTCTGTTACTAAATTCATGTCCCTTTGTTCACTTCTAAGGCAATATTTCAAACTTCACATAACAATGAAAAAATTTGCTTTCATATTTAATGCATAATAAGATCATGTAATTAGAAATGAGCCTTCATCATGATACGTGAACATTGTCAGTACAATCACCAAGGAAGACTCTTTTCTCTCTTTTCTCATAGCAGTCAGTGTAATCTTAAGGCCACTGTATATATTTGCTGCCTTTGATCAATAATTTAGGGTAATCATTTTGTTCTGTAAAATTTCCAAAGTCCATATATATTGCATAAAATGCAGAAAAGCAAATCCCAGATTGGATTTTAAAAAGCTTTTCATGAAAGGTTTGGGTTTTTTCAACTCGGAGGAGGGGAAAGAAGTGGGTCTAGAGATGTGAATAAATCTGTTTGTTTGGGGACTTTGATTCCTGAAGATTTATTTTCTTAATACTGTTGAGTAGCATTTAGACTGTCTCCAGCTCCTATGAGCTTATAGAAAAGCTATTTTTCTGTTTTATTTTAGCCTCTAGCCTTCTAGCCTCAGTCAGGAGAAGAGAAGTGGGACTTGCATATCACACTCCCTCACAGAGTGCCAGACAGGGAATACGACGCTATGAGAAACTGCAGTGTGAGCTCTGTTTTGTGCTATGATGTTACTATGTAGATATGCTGCAAGTTGCTGTTCTGTAAGTAGCTGTCAGCACACATTCTCTACCTTTTGCAGCATTAGGGGCAGAGGAGAATATTTAACTTATTGTTTGGTGGCTGAGAATACGTGTATCTGGAAAATAGCTGAGATGGCTACAACCAGAGTTTTCTTCTGTTTGGAGTAGTGGAGATCTGCTAAAGGAAAAAACTGGGTGGAAGGAGGGAAAAAAAAAAAAAAAAATCTGTTAAAGGTGGGAATTTCTGTGATGAGCATCAGGCAGAGATGAACAAGAGAAGGAAGAGAAGAATTTTAAGGGCTTTTTCAGTGGTGGTGGGGGGCTGATTTATTTGCGGCATTGACTGAGGTCAGAGAAAATAGATGGGGAGCAGTATTTGTGCTGTGAGAAGCCTCTGCAGCAGAGGCAGTCTTGAGACTTTATTTATATATTTGTTTATTTTTGAAAGGGAAGAAAAAATATCACTAAACAGCAGTGGGGAAAACATTCACATGTTGTATCTATGACTCTGCAAATAATGAGGTGTAGGTTTATAATAGGTGGGCAGTGAAACCTTACTTGAGTCTAATATTTGCAGACTTTCTGATTTTTCTTCCAAGGAGAAACATTTAAAAATGGCTCAGGCAGCGTGAGCTGATGTGTTATTCCCTCAGGAAATGGAATGCAAAATCATATTTATTGCTGCTGGTAGGAAAACTGAGGCTTTCTCTAGGCAAACATTTCCATCTCCAGAGGTAAGAGAGTACCAGGGCATGTTTTAACCTCCCCGTGCGTGTCTGGGTATGAGATGGGAGGTAGTGCCACAAAATGTCTGGCTGTGGCTCGTTATTGAGAAGGGGATTAACTAAATCACTTTGGACTACCAAGCAGAAGTTACGTTTTCATGGATCCTGTTGCCTCGCAGGCTCAGCAGAGTTTGCCACTTGATGGATGATGTGCCGAGGAGGAAGGACCCCGGTCGTTGGCTGTGTGATGGAGGTCTTCAGCCTCTGCGCCTTCCACGTGCCCACCCTTAGGTGCAGCAGGGCCGAATGGCAGCTGCTGTTCCCTGACGGGGTTTTGAGGGTTATGTTAGGGCTGTGTGACACCAGCAGCGCTGCTTTATGGCATACAGTACTCTGATCTTCTGGAAGGTTTAGGAGTGACTTTCAGCAAGGAAGACAGACCTGCTCTGGTCTCAGCAAGTATCTTTCGCTGAGTCCTAAAGGGTTGTCCTTGTCTGCCTACCCTTGCTGCTCCTTCAAATCCAAATTTCCATCTTTGCGTGGCAAGCTTTTGGCATCGGTATACCTCCTATATTGGTATGGGGCTACAAGGGTGGCTTCTGTGAGAAGCTGCTAGAAGCTTCCCCCATGTCCGACAGAGCCAACGCCAGCCGGCTCCGAGACGGAGGCTTAAAGAAGGGGGAAAAGTTGCTGCACAACAGCAGCCGCAGCCAGAGAGAGGAGTGAGACCATGTGAGAGGAACAGCCCTGCAGCCCCCCAGGTCAGTGCAGAAGGAGGAGGAGGAGGAGGAGGAGATGCTCCAGGCGCCGGAGCGGAGGTTCCCCTGCAGCCCCTGGTGATGAAGACCACGGTGAGGCAGGCTGTCCCCCTGCAGCCCAGGGAGCTCCACGGGGGAGCAGATCTCCACCTGCAGCCTGGGGAGAGAGGACCCCACGCCGGAGCAGGGGGATGCCCGAAGGAGGCTGGGACCCCGTGGGAAGCCAGCACTGGAGCAGGCTCCCAGCAGGACCTGTGGATCTGTGGAAAGAGGAGCCCAGGCTGGAGCAGGTTTGCCGGCAGGACTTGTGACCCCGTGGGGGACCCACGCTGGAGCAGTTTGTGGAGGACTGTCTCCCGTGGGAGGGACCCCACGCAGGGGCAGGGGAAGAGGAGTCCTCCTCCCCCTGAGGAGGAAGGAGCGGCAGAGACAAGGGGTGATGAACTGACCCCAACCCCCATTCCCCATCCCTCTGTGCTGGGGGGGAGGAGGTAGAGAGTTTGGGAGCGGCGTTGAGCCCGGGAAGAAGGGATGGGTGGGGGGAAGGTGTTCTTAAGGTTTAGTTTTTATTTCTCATTATCCTACTCTGTTTTGATTAGTAGTAAATTAAACTAATCTCCCCAGGTTGAGTCTGTTTTGCTCATGACAGTAATTAGTGAGTGATGTCTCCCTGTCCTTATCTCGACCCATGAGCCTTTTGTTATATTTTACTCTCCCCATCGAGCTGAGATGGGTGGTGATAGAGCGGCTTTGGTGGGCACCTGGCATCCAGCCAGGGTCGACCCACCACAGCATCTTAAATAGAAAGGCTTCTGTAGTTGTTTCATGAGCAAAGGGCAGCAAGCAGCTGAAGGGATTTTCCTGGCAGATGACAAGCATTGCACAAGCGTTCTGCTGCATCGGGATTGTGCAACTGGTGTTTCTTGCTGGAAGTAACTCTTTTTATGAGGAATTACTCATATTCAGGGCTTTCCCTTCTGCGCTTTTCATTGCCCACCAGTTCACTGTAACTCACGTTTCAGTCAGTGACACGAACACCATCAGAGACTGATCTGTCACCTGGCTGTGAGTCAGCTTCTCATTACCAGCTGGGTTTCTTTATGTAATCTATGGGTGAATGCACATGTCAGTGTGGATTTTGCCATCTGTATGACACTGTTATTGAAGTTGAGTGTCTCGAACAAGCTAAACAAAACAATGAAAAATTGTTCCCTGAGATAATTTAATGCTGGAAAATATTTATGAGGTGTTATAATTTAAACCAAGACATTCATATGACAAAAATCTTTATATTGCTTTGCTGTTTTAATTAAATTATGCTCAGACAGCCACGCGTCATCTCTGGGTTAAAATTGGTTGCTAACAGAATATTTTCAGCTCTCTGAGGAATAGAGCTATTTTACAACTGAAACATTAGGAAACCTCTCTGTGAATTTATCAGATAATGAGTGCTTATTAGACAGTAGTCAGGTTTGCTAAGGCGGGTGCTCTTATGCAATAGTTTGTATCCCGCTGGTGCACTCCATTTAGCAGTATGTTATCCTGGGATCTTCCATGGCCCTGAAATGAGACAAATATAAACCTCTGAAAGGAGGTGGTAAAAGGAGCTTTGAGAAACTGGGAGAAGGGGGCAGAGGAAAGCAAAGACAAGGCAGGCGTTTTCTGTTGCTAACTTTAGAGCTTAGTATGCATTGGCCAAAAAAAAGGAGTATAAGTGTGATTTTTTTTTTTATTTATTTTTTTTAATGTACCACAGCACAGAAAATCATTAGTCATTAGGGATACCACAGCCTACATGTGTTAAAATTCCTTCCATGTTCAGCAGTAAAGCAAAAAATTAGATGTGGAGCTAAGATTGTGTATAAGGGCAGCTGAGCTTGTGCCTGCCGATAATCCATATTCAGTGTAATCCATGTTCACTGGGGGCTGGTGAGTTTTGACAGCACTTCTGACGCACACTAAAACCCCCTCAATTTCTTGAACTTTAAGTAGTGTTTTCTCTCACCTATATTTTTGATTCTGGAACCTAGGAGGAAAAATAATTGGATATATGGAGAAAATAGGAGTCTTCAAATGTAATGTTACCATAATGTACTCTGGCAGTTCAGGCAATGCATTCATTTTTTAATCCTGAAGTATATGAATAAAGCATAGCAATACATTGCACAGTTTGCATGTACTGGAAATAGAGGCAGTCTGGGCAAAGAGCAAGTCAAAGGTGGTATCTATAAAGGCTATCCAAAGTTTTATCTTCTGCAGTGTCAGGCTATAACCTTCAATCACCTCTAAAATGTCTGGTAGCTTCTGGTGAGTGCAATGTTGTCTTTCTGATGTTTATTCCTTTTAAATCTTTAAAGATCTAGTTCAGTGCTAGAGTTGATAAAGATATCTTATTTTATTGCCTCTTTGCAGGGACCTGTGCACAAAGAAGCTTTGCAGTAGCGGAGAGGCTGGGGGACCGTTACGGGAGGTGCTGGCACCTCTCCTCCTGAGCGTGCCCTGCGGGAAGGGACGGGAAAGGAGAGTCTGTGCCAGCCAGCTCTGCTCGAGGGTCTAGCCTGGTCATTAGGACTTTCTGCTGCAGCAAAACTGTATATATACTATTTTATATATATATATATATATATGTGTGTGGTTTATGTGTGTATATATAGAGAGAGTACTATTTAGTCTTTATTGCAGGGTGGACATAAGGGATTTACATTAATTAAATTCAGATGAACATAATTCGTTTCGAGTCCTTTTGTCTGCCACTTCTCTAGTTGCTACACTGAAGTACTGAGACGACAAAAAATGACTTCGCTAATAAGTTGCAATAAGTAAATGATGTTGTATCGATCTAAGCATTTGGAGCAGACTGAGCAACCGATATGTTCATTACATTTCTTCCAGGCTACTTCCAAATAACACTTACTATTAAATTTGAAATGTGCATCTCCAGTACTGGATCAGCTATTAAATTATGCTCATGGATGTTAATAAAGAAGGGCCTAAGGCTTGTCTTTATGCAGGCAGAAAAAGAGCACCAGTTAAGTGGCAAATGGGATGAAGAATGTATTTTTATGGTACACTTAAAATTTATTCCATTTTAAGATAAGTAGCTGTTTAAGAAGGGAGATTTTTTTAAAATTCTGACCTTTCTGTGCATGGGTAAGCATGTTTGGGTTTTTTCTTCCCCCCCCCCCCCCCCCCCCCCCCCCTTTTACCCTAAGAATCACGTTTGTTGGCTCTTGTTTTCCCTCCAAGTTTCCAGCAGATTAATGGCTTGTGCTCTTGAAAGAGGTATGACGAGATTTCAGGGGGTTAGGGGACCAACCTGATGAGCTCATCTGTTTCAGTCAGCAGCGGGCAGAGACGATGCTGCTGAGCTTGGGCTGCGCTGCTTGTCCAGCGGTGCTTCCCCTCCACTTCCCTAACAGCTGATGGATGTGGGAGAAGAGGCCTATAGCTCTCGTGTTTCCACTCTAGATAGATAGCAGAACAAGATATTCATAGCACAAATTACTGAAAACAGAGCAAGGACACCAGCCCTTGCAGCCTCTGTCTAAATGTCTGTGGCAGCGAGAGAAGTGTCGTGCAAAATGACAAGTGTGAGGGGTTCTTGCAAATTCAGAGGAGTTGTGTGAGATGTTATATGGGTTTGGCCAAGGGTGCTGCTGCTTTTTCCTGTCTGTCAGAAAGGACAGGTGATGCAGGTAAAAAGGTTAATTTTTACTTGGCACAAAATGGGAAGTTTCATTGTATTGTCTATGCAAGAATGGTAGAATTTCACCTGAAGCTGTAAAAGAAACCTATTGCAGTATTTGAAGAGAGGCAACATTTGAGGAAATACGGTATGTCCAACCTGAATGTCCATTCTGGTCTTAAACCTTTGATGAGAGAAACTGCTCAAGTCCCTGGTTTTCCATTCTCATAGCAGTTTTGCCCCATTACCTGTTTTTTCATCATTGCTGTGTGTTGAGATGGGGGGTCTTGTTCTCCCCTGCTCTCCTCCCACTGCCGCTCTTCTAAAAGTAACTCGGTTTTTCTGCAGATTTAGTCCAAGGCAGAGGATTATGTGGGATAATTACAGGATGATGTATTTTAAATACTGTTTAAGTACTGAGCAGTATTTAGTAGTGACCAAAACTGATCAAATGCAGCAGGAACCTGAAGGAACTGAAGGTCACCTTTAAAACATTTTCTAGCCTTTAATTCCAGAGGGGAGGAAATAAGGATTTGACCCTCTGTTCTGGAGGCACATTTGAAAAGTTTTACTCAAAATGTACTCAACTTCAGGTACGTTATTTTAGCAGCCAGTGGTATATAGCTGTGTACGTAAAAGTCAAGCTTAATTATAGCCAGTTTTCACTGTTTTTAAAGTTCCTAGGAATCTTGTGATAGACTCCAATGCTATCTACAATCAAGAAAATCGTATTTACAGGTAGAAACAAAACTCCTGTTGTTTTTCAGTCTGCAGAAAACCTAATACTACTTTCTCTCCTCAAGCAATTTCCCTGCAATTGCTGTAGAAACCCACCCGACATACAAATGAAGCTGTAATTGCAATAAATGCTTTAGGACATAACTTACTGTGCAATAACTCATGCTCAGGTGTTTTTCAGCCAGAATTTCAGCTTTGTTTAGTATGTCAGCCATGGTCATCTCGCATGATGACAGTTTGCTTGGGAGAGTGTCACAAGAGAGTGTCAAAAGCCTTCCTAAAGCCAGTGCTTTACTCCAAGTCTTGGCTGAGGTTTGCTTCAGGATCAAAGACCAGGTACATAAAGCCATGGCTGACCTGATCTGGTGTTGGTGGTAGTTGTGAAAAACGAAGCTTTTGTACAAACAGCATAGGAAAAAAAAAAATCTGTAATATTTCCCATACTTATTTCCTATCCCTTGGTGTTCATTAATGAGAGATGCAAGCACAGGACACTTCTGGTGGAAGTACGTATCTTGTGCTGATGCTAATCAGTTAATGGGAGAGTACGGCTTCATGGAGGCTTTGTGAGGCTCTCTGGCAGAGGAGTAGCTATCTGACAGAGATACAAATCTACCTGGAAATAAGCAGAAAAACGGCACTGAGAGAAGATCAATACTGAAGCAAGAAACTTGCAAAACTCTTACCAAAGTATTAAGATTTGTGCAGAGACAGCAAAGAGAGGGTTAGAGGTAGAGCATGATTGCACCTGATAGGGCTTTCAGAGGGATGAGGAAGCTTTCACCCTGATAAAGGCTGCCCAAAGAGACACAGGAGGAGGACAGAAGCAGATCTGACCGACAGACGATGCATGGGGGGCTGCTCTGGCCGCTGCTGTGCCGGGGCTGGGTAAGCCCTGCTGTCGATGTGTGATCATCCTGCATTTTGGTAAATCAGGAGTCAGTAAAGATGGAGGTGTGAATTCGGAGTGCGAACAGAGTCCAAGCATCCTGACTTTCAGGAATTGATAAGGATCGAGCGCTCTCTGTTTCAGTTAGCTCTCCCTTTATGACTACATTTACTTTACTTTTAATAGTGCATTAAAACATTGTGTTGAAAATGCACTATTCAGAGTTACTGCCAGGTATTCTGGTATCTCTTATTTTGAATATGACAAATACCAAATCAGATAAAAATAGGAAGAGGGTGAGCAGTAGTATTTATAGCATTACATGATAGCTTCTGTCTGGTATGAAAATTGCATTTCCACTTCCACTAATATTGAAGGAATATTCTGCTTTTTATTTTAACCCCATACTACCAAAGACTTGAGCATCGAGCAGATTGAGCTATACTGCCTTGAGCTCTAAATCCAGTATTTTTTCCTGTGTAGTACCCTACCAATGCTGCTTCATCACAGCAATGTTTTACGGTTGTTGGGCTGCATTTTTTTAGCGCATGAACATTTTGACTGTCGTACCATCCATCTGTATAGTGCACAGTGAAATCTGAATGTGCATGTAAAATCCATTGCTGAGCTGTGCTGCCACTTTAAGTGTTTCTGTGTAACTGTCTAGCGCCTCTTAAAATGGAGTATTTTTTTAGAACTTCTTACCTCTTTACTTTCTATTAAAGAAATGACTGGCAGCTGTGTTTCACCCAGCCTTTGTTTTGCTGGGCATGAACATGGCAGGAACATGGCAGAAGGACCTCTTACCCAGCGACTTGACACCTGCGTGCACTTCAGGGGTCACTCTGCTTTCGCTGGGCTGCGTTGCACCTAGATTTACGGGCTCGGCTGCCCGGCAGAGTGAGCGTGTTCTGTAAACTTTCAGATACAGCCTCTACATTAGTCGGAAAAAGGAAAGCCTGAGCTGAAACATCAATACAATCTGAGGAATGTCAATACCTGTCGGGGAGGAGGGCTTCAAACGCTTTGGAGCTGTCTTTGGGCATTACGGTTATCCATTGCTGAAGCTTTCAAGTGACCTTCATCATTCCCAGCCTTCATTAAATATTAAAAGGTTAAAAGAACGCAAGCAGCAGGTTTGAACTAGTTCCTGGTGAATCTCTGCTCCCACTGAAATAAATAGTCTCTGCTGGTTTAGTGCGTGTTTCATGTTGCGCAAAAAAAAAGACAAACGCTTAGCCTGGGTGCGCGCCGCCGTGGGCACTATTACTTGTGTGACCACCAGCTGTGTAATGCCTGTGGTGAGCGTGCTTGTGCCTCCTTCTTCCATTCCCACTCCTCTGTCCCGTGTAACCACAGTGAATAAGTCTTCCCCGACACGGAGAGGCGCTCTGGTTAGTGCCATGCGTTTCCCACCCTGCTCCTGGAAGTTCGCGTTGCTTCAGGCTGCCGCAGCCAGCGTGGGGATGCGGAGAGACGATGCCATGAACACCAGGGAATGGCAATCAGCAGCCCTTCTCTCTGCAGAGCCCGTCTGAAGTGCGGTGGAGAAACTAGGCTGTTATTAAATAATGCTTTGTGGCTGATTATAATGACAGAAACTATACTTGCAGTCTCTAGGTGGATCTGATCATCAGTCATCTCCATTTATTAAGTTGCTAAGAGAGATGAGAGCAAGAGTGCATTTAGTTCTTTCCATTTATAAGCCCAATTACCAAACCGTTTCTGCCCAAGCACAATGCTTGTCAAGCTTAAGTGAGAATAAATATTGCAGGAAGAAACAGAAGATGGCCGGTGACGAAAAATATCAGCCCACTAGCAAGGCTGAGTTAAAGAGCTGGCAGGTGGAAATTCTGCATGTGCATTGTGAAAGGCAGGGGAGGTTTTACCAGGCACCAGCCCTCGGCACCTCACAGCATCCTCCTCCGTGACGGCCGTGGTGCCCCTCGGTGCCGTGGGGGGCACGGGGCTCCCCGTCCTGTCTGCGCACTCCCCTCCGCCCAGCGTGCTCGGTGAATTAAGTTCAAAGCTTATCACCAGAGTTCTGAAGGTGTTTAGGTATATCTTTGTCCCTCTTCGAGAGGTAAAATAGTCCAGGTCCAGCGTACCCAAGCTGTCCTCTAATGTGTCCACACAAACACACCAGTTGTCAGTCCTTCTCGCTCTTTTATTTTTTTTTTTTAACCACAGTTTGCCATTTATTTAAATTTTGAAAACATAGGTTGTGTTTTGATGTTAATACTTTGAGATTGTTTGGGTGGTGCAGACAAGAAAAGAAGGAAAGGAGAGAATGAAATGAGTAGCATTTTAGTTAATCCTGATTTCTGATTAAGTGATCAAGGAGGTTGGATGGCGGAGATGGGTAGGTACAGACCTGCTCTGTATGGGAAGACGGGATTTAGCAGCCACAGCAGGTGATGTAGGTTTATACACGATGCTAGTCATTGCGCTAATGAGAGGGAAGTGCACTTCCATGTCCCCTGGTACATCTGTGCTTAGCGCAGCAGATGTGATTTTGGGAGCTGCAGTGTTTCATCATTCCAGCTCTGCTGTGCTCATCCAGAGGACAATAGAAATCAGCTAAAATACAGATGTATGACTGCAGAGCAAACCCCAGAACCTGACGTGGGTGGCCGTGGTGTTCCCACTCTGCGTTTCGGTGTGAAAACACACGCGGGTGGGCAGCGGCTCTGCCCCCTTCCTCGGCTCTCGGCACGTCCCTGGTCTCCCCCCCGTTCGCTGGCGTTGGACCAGTAAGTGCAGAGGCACAGTTACTTCTGATGCTTGCTAAAGGCAAGCGTTCAGCTGCTTGAATGCATTAGGAAAATCGGCCATTAAAAAGAGGGCTAATTATTCAGGAAAATATGTTGTGTAATTTGACATGGATTGTTCCGCTCTCCTTTTCTGAGCAGGACTTGGGAAGAGGTGAGGCCATTATATTTACAGATGTTTATATCTGCTCTTATTTATCTCTAGAGGTAAGACCACAAGCAGATGGACTAGAAAATATTTCCCAATATTCTCTCCTCCTCTTCTTCCAAAAAAATTCCTGTGGAAAAAAATCTGAGTTTAAGGTAATTTGTACTTCTCAGCCGCACCCTTTAAAATCCGTATATTGACAGTTAAAATCTATTTAAACAGGTTTAATCTTTATGTATCCCCTTCCGGTGGTGGGTCAGAATTTGAAAGAGAGCTTTAAGTTGCAGAAGACAGACTGATGCATGAAAACCTTCACCGTTAGAAACCTGTGCAGCTGCCCCGACCCCAGGGAAGCCGTGGGGATTTACACCCGCGCACCGTCCAGCCCAGGGCATGTTCAGGAGACCTCTGCCTTGGCCTTTCTCTTTATTAGTCATGTTTCAAGTCAGTGGTGCAAGTGATTATTGTATTTGTCTTTGTTTTTCATGTTCACTCTCTCTGGTGGCACTGTGTAGGCAATTAACAAATTTCCAGATAAAGATTTTATTTTTTTTCCTCTTGGACAAGGGGCTAGGATGATTTAAAACTTTAATTAAGTTTCTGAATTCTATATATAATTAATGGCACCTTTCCCTTGCTCCTTACTCATGTCTAAAGCAACAAATGAGCTCCTTGCAGGAGCCTGTAACCAAGAGATTGCCGCGGTACGTTTCCCACTGTACACACTGGATACGGAGGAAGATCGGTGCTTTGGGGTCATCGTTTGAACTCTTCCTCCAAGTCTCAGAGCTTGCATCGGCACTGCAGGACCAGTGCAAAGGACCAGCGCTCAGCATAGCTTCCCAGACAAATGGCAGGGAGAAAGGGAAGACAGCTGAAAGGGAGAGTGAATGTTTCTGCAAAAAGTGCTGCAAAACCGTGTCCCCTCCTCCAGCCCATGCGGAACAAACCCCAACCCCATCAGCTCCGGCAGGCAGCTGTGCTCAGTGCCCGGTCCCTGCCCTCCCATCCGCGGCCGGTGTCGGTGGGAGCCGGCAGAAGACGTGAAACAGTTAAGGCACGCGGTGTTTGGATTTAAGCTCCTTACACATAGTGTCTTACACGAATAAATCTAACCGCAGCCATCATACCTCTGCCTTCCCCAGGGCCAGTCATACCTAGAACTCGGATCCACTTCTCATTGCGTAACACCCCGATCACCGCAATTACTCAGTAGAGCCAAGATTAATGGGAACGGCAGCGCAGATTTAACAAGAAAGAAACGCTCGTTCATTTTCAGAGGGGTGCTGGGCTCACGCTCTCATTGCGTTGTCCCTGCTCCCTGGATTTCCCAGTGTGGGTCTGTGGCATGGCTGGGAAAAGCCCGTCCTTGCCCACTCCGGGAGTTGCCGCTGGGTTTAGGGCAGCTTGTCGTTTCCCTCGTGTGCGGGTACCCAGGGCTGCTCGGGGACTCTCTGCAGGGTTTGGGGCCGGCTTGTAGCCAGGGTGTGAAAATGCAGCAAGCAGAGATTCAACACGAGTGTGCTGCTTTGCAGGTGGAGAGCTGGTGTCGGGGGATTTTACATCTTTCTGTAAACATTTAAAGTATAATAAGTTAGCTAGGGCTGCGGTGAGGATTTGAAGGGAGAAGGGGGGGAGCAGTGGGTGACGAACCGCTGCAGGGCTGGGTGGGAACTGGGGAGGCTGGTTGAGCGCAGGCGCTGGCAGAGCCCCTTCCTCACCCTTCTTCTCCGTGAGCTGCGAGTGATGCAAATCCCCGCTTCGGAGCTCTGCTTGAGGATAGATCGGTTTAGTGATTATAGGACTGGAACCTGTACCACGAGGATGAGGTTCAGCCACGCTTTCACGTATCACTGCTGTGAGGAGAGTTCGCAGCAGCTGCAGCCCAACACAATGAAGTTGGTGAAGTTCTGCTTTTTAGCTTCAAATTGCCAGGGTTTCATTCACATCCTCTCACAGGTCCATGTCCTGAGATGTGCATAGGAGAGGTGACTTTTTCATTCGTTCAGCTTGGCTTGAAAGCATCGAAAGTATTTTGTTACTTTCATTTCTTTTGAACATGTTTAATTTATCATTCAAATAGTGCTTCAACTTCCAATCAATATATTTAAAAACATGAGACGTCATCTCACTTTCGATGCACATTATAAATATTCCAGCTCATATCAAATATCAGAATCTGCTGTTTGATTAAAGTAATACACTAAAATTGTTAAAGCAATTGTCAGGATAGAATTTAAGGACACTTTTTAATTTGCTGTCATAATTGGATAACTGGATACAGTAACTGCCTTTCTAAAATGTTTAAGCATTTCCTCAGATTGAATATAGGTAAGAGCATCTGTAGGTAGTTGTGTTGTTGCTGCCTTGGGTAAAACACGCGGTCTGTCTTTCCTGGCTGGGTTCTAGTTGGAAAGGCTTGGGCACGGGATATTGGCCGCGGTCGGCAGAGCCCACGGTGAGGGACAGCAGTGCCAGCCAGGCTCCCGGGGAGGCACGGGTGAAACGGCAGAGGTCGGGGCTTCTCGTGGATGTGGAGGGTCAGGTAGGGCTATTTCTGCAGGTAAATACAAATGGCTGAAGACAAGTTTGCAGAAATGGCTCTGAATCAGAATTCACAGATGGAGAAAGGGATAATTACCCTCTTTCTGTGCACCACGGATTTCTTACTTCCCCTTCTTCTACAAAGTTGCTAGAAAATAAACTTTTTTTTTTCCCTCCCACATTTATACAAGAAATACTCAGAGTAAAAATAATAAATGGAGTAGAACAGAAAAATACAACCGGATTATTTGTATCCTCATAAGAGGCCTAGCAAAGCAAAGTAATAGGCAGGAAAACGTCACGAGTGGGAGAGATGGAGGCACAGTAAATATCCAGACCTTTTCCGTGGTTCAGCAGCTGTTTCTGTGTTATTAGTCCCAACCCTTCTGTATTTTCTCTCTTTCTCTCTCCCTCTCTCCCCCTGGTGCAGTATGAACAAAAGCAACTGTTATTGCCTTTTTATGAGGGAGTCAAACTCTCTGCAAAGAGTAAACAATTTTCCATCAGTGGTGTTCACGGCTGATGACATACAATGCCGGTAAATAGTTGTTTTGGTAATCTGATGGGTTGTTTCCTGGGGTTAGTGCTTTCTCCCGTACCATCGCTCTCCATTATTCTGCTCAGGAGTAATACCGTGCCCTCCCGCAGCACTGCTGCAGCCGGTTGTGTATCACAGTCATGCTTGACACAGCTTGGGTGTGTGTGGTTCTCGGTCTGCTTGGTGGCAGTAGTTCTAAGAACCTGATAACCGTCTCCTCTGGAAGCCATAGACCCGAAGCAGGTGTCTGTCGACAGCAGTTGTATGACTGCTCGCGTAGCTCCAGCGGTGTGGTGGGCACTCTGCAGACGAGTCCCTAAACGAGGCTGCCGAGCTGTAAGAGCTCGCAACCAGAATCTAATGCTTCTCTAGCATTTCATGACTTTGTAAATGTTGACGATTGTGAAAAATACAGATGGGAAGGGAAGCAGGAGGGGAAGCCGCCTGTGTATCGCAGCAGTAATGTCAGGAAAACATCACCACCTTTGCAGTTTCATTTCTCGAGGTGCTCGCTTACTGCTGCCTTCCCGTAACTGTAAGAGGATGACCCTTAAGATATGAACAGGCACATGGTACTGGGTGGGTCAAGATGAAAGTGTTTCCTTTGTGCTATGCATTGTAAAATGTCCTTCTGCATTCATTTTAATTAGCATGCTTTAGACTGACTGCCACATTGCTTGGTATCAGAGAAAGAGCCGCATTCAGACCACTAGAGATAGCATTGAGTAAGTCTGGGATAATCCTGTAATTCAGCGATGCTCGTTGTGTTCCCTTGTACCTGACACTAAGCAGGACTCTCCGCCACTGCTGGAGATGCCCACCTCTGGGGGGACAGTGCGAAAACAAGGTCTCACTTGCATCATATAATTAAAAACCACACAGCAGTTTTCACACCATTACAGGTGTTAATTGGGGTGTTCTGGCCAAAGTCCAGCTGGCCGGTGGAAGCCCTCTCTGCTTTAGTGTTCCCTGGAAGGGGTTGCTCTGCCTCTTTTTGCCTAAAGTGCCACGGAGTTTTGAGTGGCTTTGTCAGGTAAAGCGGCTGCTCACGTCCCCTCCGCGGCAGCTGAGCTCCAGCGTGCGGTAAGCGAGCATCACTTCCTACACTACTGCTTTTCAGGGGAAAACATAGTGACTTTTCCTCTCAGCCTGGTGTTATAAAGCGTAGTTAATATTCATTGTGTGAGATCCTGAGGTGGGAAGAATGGGTGATACTGCAAAGCATTGTTCGTACAGGGCTCAGTGTAAGGAGGCAGCACTGAACACGGGGTCACACGCCAGACACCTCCGTGGATCCGCATCTTAAAATCAGCGAATGACACAGTTCTTCCCCTTGCTGCACTGAGAACTTTGGGGAAGCATTTTAGTCACCACCTTTTGCTTCATCAACCTTTAGGCTGCACCCAAGTGAGCTTCCTAAGCTTTTCTCTAAAACCTGGAGGAACAGAAACAATTATTTTCATTGGCAATGTTGATGTTCTTAAATACACCCCACGCCATCCGTCTGCTCTCCTTTCCATGGCGAGTCTCCTGCACTACAGCTCTTCCCTTGGTGAGCAACTCCGGTAGCCACTTGCTCTGAGAGCGATCCGGAATACCTACCGAATGGGCTCAGGCTCCTCGGGATCCAGTGGGCAAATCTGCTTGCATTTAGCACAGCTAGTACTAAGTGCGTTTTGCTTCATTAAGGCGGTTGTAATTCATTTACAATGCAATGAAATTAAATTGATAGGCGTAAACCAGCAGAAAACATGAGTAATGTGGCAGTCACTCGGATTGAATGAAAGTAAATATTTAGATAGGCTTCTTATCATGGGTTACAAACAAAACTGGTGTGGTGGCCTCCACTGAAGTCTATAATTTGCTTTGATAGTAATATTAATATTCAATATATTCAGCTCGTAATTGTTTTATCTTTCTTACTGATGTGTTTGTCTCTCCTCTGCTGCATCTTTGCCTTTGTGTAAATCTGTCCCTTTTCTCCAGCGTTACTTTTCCTGTACTCTAGCACCAAGGCACCCTGCGTGGCAATCCCGTTCCATTCGCGCGAGCCCAAAGCCAGCTACAACTTCAATAACACACTTTTTTCTTTACACAACTTGTTATCCAGTAAAGGCATGCGGGCATCGAAAGGGCTTTTCTGACGCTCTCTGCTCTCGTCTTGAAGCCAGTGACAAAGATGCTGGACGTCCCGCGAGCGGCAGTGCTGCGGGACCCCCCTGCCCCGTTCCCCCTCGTCGGGATGCCGGGATTCCCTTCGAAGACAGGCTGCACCTCCTGGAAACGTCCCCGCATTTTACAGGGCAGGGAGGAATCTCTGACAAAGAGCAAAGATTGCACCTCAGCAGGGGGCCTGTTCTGTGCTCTGTCGCTCAGCTGATTACAAATGCATACAAATTAGACAAACAGAAGAAATTATTTTATTTTATGCTAATTTTGGCCCAGCCACCTGCATATTAACTAGAGTTGCATTTAATTGCAGAGAGATGAATTGTGGTAGGTTACACAAAGTGGATTTATTTTACTTCTGCACTCTTCTCCCTTTTTAACACCTTATTGCTGTTTTGCTGGTGTGTGTGCTTCAAATGTTAATCAAGTATTTAACGAAAGGCCTAAATGAAACTTCAATTAAATTTCATTCACTTCCTAATCTGCCTCTATGGAAACCCAAAAGCCACAGAGTAGAAAGTGCAATACAATTGCAAAGTCGTCTTTTTTTTTTTTTAACATTATTTTGCTGTACATATCACTTTATACTTGCATTTGTTACATTCAGTCGAAGGTTGATTACCCCTAACTTCTAGATAACAAAAATTTCTGAAACCCTGTATGACTTTGTTAGGGCTTATTATTATATTTTCAAATACTCATTTTGGTATTGGAGTCTTTCCATCCACATGAACACCTCCTACTTCTCCTCCCAATGTTGCACAGATATAAAATGACTGTCAAATACTTTTCCGTACCCGTCTCACAGCCTAGTGCGCAGGGAGCCCGTGGGACATCCCACCGTGGCCCCGGCCGAGGGAGGGCAGGGGCTGCGGGTGGTGCAGACCTGGGGATGCTCCATCTGCTCCGGTGGTCCAGGCAGCCGCTCCTTCCTCGGGGCTCTGTGAGTGGGACCCGGTGCATCTCCTCGCTCCCCTTACGCTTAACATTTGCAGACGTAGAAAAAGGTAATAGTTAATGTACGCTCTGTACTTTATTTTTCATTTAGGTCTTATTCCCAGAGCAATTCTATTCTTATGCAATTTAAAGTTACTGCATTGCTTTGAAGATCTTTTAGCCAGTTTTGTTTTAATAAATTTTAATTAATTCTACCTTTCCTTTTAGGTCTATCCTCAGGAGCTAATCTTTCTATGCTTAATGCATTCTAAAATGAGGTGTTTACAATAATATGCAGAGTGCGTAGTAACCGAAGGCTGTATCATGCTTACTAAAAGATCTTGCTATGCTGAGAACGAAATGGCTGGTTTTTCCATGGATTTATACTGGTAATGCTTCTGTATGGGAAAACAAACATGCAAACAAACCAACCCTTCTTGCGCACTTGGTTTTTTGGGATGCTCTGGGATTCAGCGTCTCGCCAGCAGAGAAAGCTCCCAGAAGGACCTGGAGGAGCGGTGGGGCAGGCAGGGGCACGGTGGTCCGTGGTGGTGGTCCATGGCAGCGGTCCGTGGCGGCGGTCCGCAGCACCGTCGCACCCACCTCCCCTCATTCCGTGGTTTTCGTACGGAAAAGAACCGCACAGCCTCCAGCCGATCTCTTGGCATGATCCGATCCCTGCGGTCGGATGGATATATTGGTGGGGTTTGGTTAAACAACAGAAAATCTTTCACATCTGCAGGCGTGCTCTCTCTCTCCCCCATCCCCTTTGCAGCAGAATGGGGTAGTTGTTGCCAGACGTGGGTGTTGCTCTTTGAATGGCAGCTTTCTGCACTTCTTTTAGAACTTATTCCCCTCCCCAGGGGATAATATACTTTTATCATCCTTGGCAAAAGTGTAAATATTTCCCTAGCCCCAGAAAAAGTAAAACAACAGCAAAAGCCTTATTATTTTCCGTGCATGGGTATGTTTAAGACATGGATCTGACAGGGCAGGGCACTTCTTGCGCTGGAAACAGTTTTGTAGGAGTCAGTCTGACTTGTCAATATTACAGCTTACTGTGTATGTGTCTGTTTTAACTTGCATAGCCTTTCCCTCATCTATCATGCTTGCTAATGAGGGTCTTCTGTGTGGGTTGAAGACGTAACCAGTTGTCAAATTAAGTAGCGGGGAGAATGGGCAAAACAGGAAGGATGGAGCTGTGATTTCCAAAAAAAAAGAAAAAAAAAAAAAAAAAGGCAAACTTAAATCCTGGGGCAAGCAAGTGCCCCAAAGTATTGGCAATATCAAGGGAGGTGGTTGCAAACAAAAGTTTCAGATGTTTAATTTGTACGGGTGATATACTGGTCCATGAAGACAGCCATAATCTGATAAAAAGCTGATAGTTCATTTGCAGTTGGCACTGAAGATTAATGGCACCTAGTATAGCTAATATTCATAGAGATATAAAAGGAAGATTTTTAACAGAAAATACAGTCCTTTTATCCATATCTCAGAGGAAGCCTCACCGTTTAGTTTAATGTCTTGGATCAGTCTGCAAGCGGCATAAGAGCACGTGAAAGAAGTGACCGTGTCTCGCACGGTGGCTGAAGCGGTTTGCGTGATGCCCGTTGAGGCGAGCGATGAGGAGCGCGGCCCTGGGCATCCCGGGGGGCCGCAGCTGCGCGGGGGCACGAGGGACCCAGTGGGCCGGGATACGACCTTGCCTCTGCAGCCCGTTAATGGGGTCTGTGTGGGAGGGAGGAAAATTGAGCAGTAATAAAGGACGGCAGCATCTGGCCCAGGTTCCTCCTTCTTCATAAATGGCTTTTCCCAGGGGGATGAGGTGTGAGCTCAGTGGCACCGAGCTCCCAGTGATGGCAGGGATCTCAGCACGCGTGTCAGAGATACCAAACGATAGAACCGAGAAATCAGTCATCAGAGAGGATATTATTTTTTTTGTGGATTAAAGAAAGTTTCGGCTATTTTAACAAATTTTCAGGAGTCTTGGAGAAAAAGGAGACTAATTTTCAGAGCACTGCTCAAAACGCAGCATCTCTTCTCAGCCTGCTAGTAGAAGGAAACGTTAAATGGATTACTTCTATAATTACTTATTTATTATTTATTGGTCCTACAGAATGAAAAATCTGCTGGTGGCTCAGTTCTCACTGGAAGTTTCTCTTTGGCAAAAACACAACTTGCAATCACCTAGTTGAAACAACCCTTTCAGTACTCGGGGGCTGCTCACTCCTTATCAAAGCTTTTTCTGTACATTTTACTTGTGTAAGGTGAGTCTGTACAAGGAACTGAGAATTTCTGTTGTGCACTTCTGCCCCCCCACCCCCAGTACCCCTTCTGAAAACCATGGGGGAAATCCTGAGTATGAAACCCCGTGTGTTTCTGGAGACGGTGAGTCCCTTGAACACGGCACAGAGGCAGCAGGTGGATGTTCAGATTCCAGGCAGGAGATGTGAACACAAACCAGTCCCTTAACTGTTGCTGTGGCACATTTGAGGAACTTTTCTTCCAATTTTAGACTGGAAAAACTACTGTTGTTCCTAGTTTTACAGACCTGAATTTGCACTGTTACAATCTCACGGCTTTTGATGGAGCTAATCCTGCTGGTGGTGGTGCCGGCTCGAAGACGAGCACCATTCGCACGGCTGCACGAGCTCGGTGTGCACACTCGCTGCCTTCCCACACGGCAGCCCGGAGCAATTTCCCGGCACACGGGGTGGCTGCATGAGCTGTCGCTGAGATTTCTGGAAGGAGGGGTGCAAAACAGCACATGCCTCATGGCACAGAGTAATTAATTATAGAGCTTGCTCTGTAGAAAAATCATAAAAGCATGCTGTGTAGGTAAGGAGGTATTTAGCCCTTTACCTCCCTTTTTCTTGGAGGATTGTTCGCATCCTCCCCATTGCCCAAGGTTCACAGCTCTTTCCTCTCTCCGTTGCCATCACCCATCAGTGGTACCACCCTCGCTCCTGATGGGAAGGTCTACAAACAAAGAGGCATTAAAGGTCATGGAGAAGCTTCTCTGCTGTCCCAGAACTAACCTGTCTGTGAACTAACCTGTTCCCATCGTGATCCAGGCCAGCTCTGGACGTTTTGCAAGGGAAATAGTATTAAAACACCGGTTCTTTCATTTTAGGGAGTGCACACGCTAACACTGCACCTTTGTGATACTCAGGCCCTTTGGCTTTCAGTCAAACTCTCAAGATCAAGGAGGTCTTCGTTTTAAAGTGGGCCATTTGTCCAGAGGTGAGGTATTGATTGCTGCCCTGGGGTTACATGTGAGGCATTTCTTTGGGTTTGAGAATTGACTGGATGTAACTGGACTGCATTTATGAACCTCCCTTCTGCCAGAGACTGTGTGCCTGAACTGCCCTTTTTTTTAGTTTTAATTCCACTTCTCTCAATCCATATGTTAAGGTCATCATTATTTTAAAGTCTCTTGGTGTTTCAGGCAAAAGACCAAGTTATTGGGTCAGGCTTGACCCATTGATTGGTGACCCTTTATTGGGTGGTTGTATGTCGTATAACAGTTGTATGAATCATGGCATTTGCATCTTGCTTATTCCTAGAGATGCTCACTGGCTTTAATAGGCTGTGCCTGGCTGGGTTAATAACAGAATTAACTTCTCCTCAGTATAAAATCTTTCATCTGAATGATGATGCATGAACCCACAATAAGGAGACAGCTTGTCCCTCAGTGTTCCCTGTCGCGTTTGTACTTACCGCAGGGTGCACTGTCCCATATTAAGTCCCAATGAGAAGCAAGGAGTCCCAAAGCAAAGGGTCAGATGTTTAGACCAGATTAACTTGCTCTGTTCTTTTTTTCTATACCTTTTAATAATTGTGAATCCTTACCTGTTGGCTTACCTGTTAACTTTGGGTGGAATGAGTGTTATTCTTTCCTCATAGTCAATTGAAAGTGAAAGGTGAAGACAACATGAGAGGGTTCATTTTCACATTATTATTTACTTTTGAGGTCATGCAATTATGTCACTGTGTCAGCATTACTTCCTGCCACAAGGCATGCAACAGCATGTGCTTGATCTAATAGATCTACTACATCGTGTATGGGCATCTTTCAGTATGCCACCAGAATCCCTGTTACAAATTAACCCATAAACAGGCTCAAAAATGAGCCTTATTAAAATAATGATTCTTCTGTAACTCGTGTAACATTAACAATGATAATAGAAAATTTCAGCAAGTAAATAACTTGTTACCCTTTTTCCACAAAACCTGGTATTATGCTGAGCTACGCTGTAATGCACGGGTTAATAAGAGGGACAAAGAGTTGCTTCTAACAGATAGTTGGGGATGTGAAGAGGGGGTTAGGAACAGAAGAGGAACTAAACACGATTCCTCAGAAGCTGACGCTGCGGGTTGAGCCCGGCGCTCGTTTGCATCTGAGTAACAAACCCCATGGTGTTTGTGGTAAGGGAGGAGACAATGGGAAAGCACATTGGGGGTGAGCTGGGCACAGAGTTACCCGTGTCCCCGGGTGACCAGGGTAAGGGATGAGACGATGGCAAGGCACATGTGGGGTCACCTGGGGACACAAGGGTGACTGTGCCCAGCTCACCCCGAATGTACTTTCCCATCGCCTCCTCCCTTGCCATAAACACCTCACAGTAAGTAGGTTCAATTTTTATTTCATTAGCCGAAGTAAGCTTTCCAGATTTTATTGGAAAATAACAAAGTTCCCCTTTCGTTACCATATAAATGGTCTGAGCAGCTCAGCTGGGTCTCTTTGCCAGTGATGAAACCTCCCATTTTTCTTGTGAGACTTTTCTTCCTATTTCAATATTGTCATCTTTGTTTTCTCAGGCAATAACTTTTATGGGAAAACAAACAGAACCATAGCAGCACACTGAAGTGGGAGCAGGGGAACACTATTATCTGGGAAGCAGAAAGTGAAACAGGCTGGTTTTATCTTTTAGCACTCAAACATAAGTTTCAGCCAAGTGGCTGCCAGCCTAACTTACTTTTATTTTAACCTTTGCGAGAAGATGTAGAATTCACTCACCTAATCAAAATTATCACGGTTATTGGTATGATTCGTTACAATGGAGTTGGCTGGATTCAAAAAGAACAACAAGGGAATTTTTTCTATGAGGATGTGTACAGGAAGGTGAAATCTCAGTATTTCAAACCAGTAAATACTGGCAAAGAACTTCATGACAGCAGAAAAAAATGACAAGTGTTGTCCATCTCTCATGAAGCCAAACACCAGTTCTGTTTCGTTCTTTAATAAGCAATATCCCTTCATCTGTAATCAGCGTTCCCATCTAATTTCATGCTGCAACAGTCTGTTGTGAACTGTTTGTGACCGTCCCGTGGCTCGGTCTCGCCTTCCCATGGCGTTCACGCTGAAGACTCGCCCCTTGCAAAGCACAGAGCCCCCAGCGCCTGCCCCAGCCCTCCCGGGAGGGTGTCCATGTCTTCAGCTCTCCTCGGCGTATGGTGGGGAAGGCGCAGGCATATCCGAAAGTTTATAGCCGGCACTGGCAGAATTTGTCTGAGGGGAGTGTGCCAAGCCTGCCCAGGCAAGCCTGAGCCTGTGAGGAAGGCTGAGTGTCCACCTGAGGTCTTAGATGGGTTTATTCTAAAGCGGTAAAGATCCTTCCTCTGTTTAATTACCGAGCCGTCAAAGCAGGAGCAATGGGAACATGCTTCTGCCTTTGGAAGGTGCTCCATGGGAAGAACAGATCCTGTGGTAAGGGCTCTTTTGGGTAACGTGTACAGGCACTGCAAGAACCAAAGGTGGGAGGCTGAACCAGAGGAGTGTGTAGGCTTAACAGAGCGGGAGACTCATCATTGAAATAAAAGCACAAAGTGTGAATTTCTGTGTTTTCTAATTGAGGTTATATGCTCCTCTGGAACATCTGTTTTGCCCAGCTTCAAGTTAGTGGGTTAAACAGAGATAACAGGGTCAAATCCTGTAGCTCGTGTTACACAAATGGCCAGCAAGCAGATTAATTAGAAAATTAGATGATATGCCCTTGAAAATTTTCATGTATCACTTTATTTTAAGGGTGAATAGATTGATCTGTCTCCAAGCTTTCGCTCCAGCCTGAATGGAAAGAATTGCTGGTTTAGGGTGGCTTCTGTAATATAATCATTGCTTTGAGATGTGGCAAATTGGTGTGAAGAAAATAGTCTTTTGCATTGTCCCTGCCTTTAAGAAAAACTAGCCAGGCTATGTGTACCCAGTTGGGGGTGATGGTGAAGAGAAAGCAAGAGAGGTGGGTTTATTCTTTTTATTTAGGCAATTTTTATTAACACCTTGACATACTAATTCCTTGTGTTTCAGGAAAGAGTGATTTTGCATAAGCATGTCTCTCTTCTTATCAGGGCTCATAGTTGCTTTTTCTTCCTTGTCTGTGCTTTATGTTAATACCCCATCACCTGAAACGAGTCTGATCCTTTCAGTGACTGGTGGAAGCTGTCCCAGTGCTGGATTCCCAGGGCTTGGCTCTGCCGCTGGGATGGACTGCAGTTGTCCGGGAGGAGATCGCATCTCCCCGGCAGCAGCCTCCCTCCTGCATCCTCACCCACCGAGTACGGAGCTTGGCTCCCAGAAACTGAACGTTTACTCGCTTGCTAAGAGGGAAAACCAAAAACCACTGTATCTGATGAAGATTGCCGTAACAATAGTGTTACAACTATTTTGACAGTGATTTGCAAGGAGAGGATGATATTTGAGAGTGTGAGTCAGTTTTCCCAACACCCTGAATATATTTTTCCACAAAATTTTCTGTGGTTTGATAACAGGTGATTATTTTCTTAGCAGGTATCTTTGCTCCAGAAACAATTTTTGGCTTTTTTTTTTTTTTTTTTTTGGTAAAATGTATCTACTGAAAATATCTCTTTCACAGTACAGCAATAAGAGTACTTTGAAGCAAGGACAGAAAATAAATGCATGACCAGATCTGGACATACACTTAAGAGATGTATGAGGAAAAGAAGAGGCAGCCCAGATTTATTACTGGATGACTCCATTTTCATCTCATGTAATTCTCCTTAATAAAGCTACATCAAAATAAAATTGGAATAATATACTGCTGGCCCTGCGCGCAGCAGCTGATAGGAAGGACGTCTACACCAGTGTGCTTGGACGTGCAGAGGATCCTAACAGGGAGCAAAGAATTTGCTAAGGAGGTGAATGAACAGTTCAGCTCCCCGTGAGACGCTAGTGCAGTCCTTGCTTTCTCTGAGCTCCCTAGCCTTTTCCTTTTTTTATTTTTTCCAGTTAAGAGTAAACCAAGCGATGTGCCTGCTTGGCAGTTTGTATTAGGTCTTCCCCGTCTCTGTTCTGTAGTCACCCATGTGTGTCACCGGACCGCGTTGCCTCGCCGTGCGTGCTTTATCTGGAATGGGGCAGGATAAGGAAAAGCCGCAGCCCTAACCCCCGGCATTAGTCAGGGCAGCAAGTTCAGTTTTGCAGCCGATTTGCTTCCCCTGCCTCTCTGCGCCCACCGTGTAACAGCACAGGGTTACCGATGCTCGTGCTTGATTTTTTCCTGGGGTCAGCCGCCGTCACGTTCCCAGCTGATGGAACGTGTTGGGTCCGTGCAGGTGCCCCAAAGTACTGTGGTTCTTTTGTCATCGGCTCTGAGGAAAGCCTTTAGCATTTTAGTATCATGTTAAATTCTTAAACCCCAGCAGAAAATGGTGCCAGCGAGCGTCAGAAGTAATGAAACTGCCACAGGAATTGTGGAGTTATTAAAAAAAGCAGCAATAGTGAATAAATTTAGCCGTCCTTCCATAAAATGCCAAGTAATGAATAACAAATAGAGGAGCTAGTGAAGATGCTGGTCCTGCCCCTTCCTTCGCATGGCTGGTGGCACCGGTGGGTTGCCTGCCTTCGCTGGCCCCGATTCCCTGGCTGCGGGGATGGGGGCTGTGCACCCTGGGACCCGCAGCTGGGTGCTCGGGGTTGTCTGGCGGCGGAGGTCCTTGCTCACCATGGGGTGGGAGGGATGCCTGGCCCCCGTAGAAGGGTTACTTTGTCGGCATCTGAACCCTCAATAGCTAAAAAAAAAAATAAAAAAGAAATTATTAACAGTGTGGAAACTGTTTAAGTACTTCAGGTAATTAGAAAATATGCCGGCGCTTTCAAATAAGTTAAATTAAATGTGTATTAAATAAGTACCAAAAGAGAAGCAAGTGCCAGGCATTAAATGAGTTATGAATAAAACATTTTTGCAACGTTACCCAGTAATTTAGATAACTTCACTCAGTGCATAGGTGGGAAGCGGTTTTGAGCGAACAAGCCTTTAATGTCTTCCCAAAGTGTAAAGCCAGGGGGTGAGTGGCCCGGAGCCGGTTTGGGGGGTCTGTCACCGGTCCCCGGGGGCACCCGGCTGCCGCTGATGTGGCAAGTAGCCTTCTCCAAGGAAAACGCTGGCATTGGCCGTGGCCGTGGTGCCCAGAGCTGGAGGAGAGAGGCAGGGACAGGCAGGGCTGCCCGTCCCTGGGGAGCTTCCCGCTCCTGAACCCAAAGATCTTCTCCAGAGCGCACGAGATGTCGTAGCCGAACCCCCGGCTCCTGCCTGGCCCCGTGCAATGTGACGCTCGGCAGCGGGTGCCTGCGAGGTGGGTACCGGCCCCGGGGCCCAGGGATGGAGACAGGGATGCGGGGCGAGAAAAAACCCGGGGGAATTGCGGCTGGAGGCTGTGGTTTTCAAACAAGGTCTTGCAAAGCAGTTTAAGTATTTTAATATTATTACAAATACTTAAATGTGTTAAATGAAAGCATGCGCGAGTGTTGGTTCATTGAGCATCTTTGAAATGAAAATAATGAAACAAATGACCTCTGCTAAATAAAACAGCTTTGCAGCACGCGGTTCAGCTGTGGAGTCTTTTGATAGTTAACGCTAACCGAAGGAGCGAGCGCCGGGGTCGGGGCTAATCCTTGGGAACACGGAGCCCTCGGAGTTTGAAAGCGCATTTGATTGCTTCAAAGGCAGCCCTTGACATAAAAGAGAGCCCTCCTCCACCCCCTCCCCTGTCTTTAAATGCATTTTTCAGACTCGCCGCCGGAGTTGCTGCTCCCAGCAGCGCTGCTGCAGACGGCGGGTGCTCCGAGTGCCCGGGGAGGGATGGAGGGATGCCGGGAAGGATGCCCTGCTGTCCCACGGCCCCTCCCAACCCAAAGTGCTGGGACAAATCCCGAGGTTTTCATAGCTTTTAGCCATTTCTTGGGCAAAATCACTAATACTGCCTGTGACGTCCAGTGTGATCGGGGGCACCTGCGTAGGGGGGGCACGAGGAGCTGCTTTAACGGCCGCGGCTGTGCTGTCACTGGTGGGGTTTGCCTCTGACTGCGGAGCTCGTATCAGTTGAGGCTTGTCTTCCCCTAATCCAATTACATCCGATACGTAACTTGTACCGTTTTAAAATTACCTCTATGTCCTCCCCAGACTTAACTAACCAGTAATGAATCATAATTTTATTGTACTTTGGGCCATAAAAGTGTATTGTATCTTGCCATGAAATATCTTTATAAGCCTCAGCAGCTGTTTCATATCCCCGTTTTGCTTTATTTGATTTCATTTCAGCAGCAATCCGTACAGAACGGGCACACCGAGGAGGCAGCACAAAGCTGTATTATCTTTCACTGGTAAATACTTCTTGACTAATAATTTGATTCCTCCTAGAATTGTAAAGCAATAACAGAAATTAAAACAAAAGCCTGATTAATTAGAGGATAAATGGCAGCACGTCCCAGTGCAGAGCCGCGAGCAGGCAGCACCTGCCCCTCTGCCGCAGGAGCACGGGCAGGAGGAGAGGAGGAGAGGGCTGCTGACATCCCGCACGAAACAGGGCGGCTCGGTCAACGTGGGGGCTGTAGCCTGTTCTTTTTTTTTTTGTGTACCTCAAAACTAATTTTTAAGACTTTCCCTAACTTGCTGCAGAGTGTAGCTCCTCTGTTGCTCGTTTAAAGCAATCTTCCCAAACTCAAATTTCTAGATTTATATGTAAATGCACTGCAGATCAATTAAAAGATAAACCCAACTTTTATGTGGGCATATAGAAGGAATAAGCGCAATAAAATGTAATTCTCATATCCCAATTTCTGTATACAGTGATCAGAAAGCAATTAATCAGATTATTTTTTATCCCCCAATAATAATTTTCCACTTTGTGGTCATTTTTTTGTCTATAATTTATAGCTATAAAATATTTTTATATCAAAAGAGATAAGCTCTCTGTAGAGGATCTGTTTTGATCAGAGGCAGACTAACGAATCATACTGGGAAATATAACCCAGGGTGACCCTTGTGTGAAAAATACTGTCATCGACACGATGATTTCTATCTGTATTTCGTAGAAAACCCCTGCTTTGGGAAGGCACCGGCCTGTCGGGCTGAAGAGGGTGGCAGCAGCGAGGTGCTGGCAGGGAAGGGGAGGTGGGATGCTGCCCGGAGCTGGCTCCCGGCGGGCATCAGGATCTACTCCGGGAGGCTCCGGGATGCTTCGGCCCTGCCGAGGGTCCGGCGAGAGCGAAGGTCTCGCAGACGCGTGGGTGTTATTTATGAACAGCAGTGGTTAGCCTTCGTCCAGGCGGCACCGGCTTCATCCCGAAGCGGGTTGGGGCCGGGGAGGGTGTCAGAAGTTAGAGCTGCTTCTGCGCGGAGGTGCCGGTCGGCTGCGCGGAGCCGGGTCCTGTCTGTCCGTCTGCCCGTCCTGCGGGGCTGGGGACCCTGCGCCGCTCCCCAAAACCCCGCCACCGGCGTCGCAATGTCGCGATGGCCCCCACGTGCGGGGTCCGTCAGGCGCGGGGTGAGCCGGTGCCTACCCCGTTTGGGTGGATGTGATGAGTTTAAAATACGCAGACAAGTAAGGGAGGTGAGGGGGCTTAGCAGAAGATGCGGTGGTCAGCGTTAACGCGGTAACACGTACTGCTGGATGTGACCCACCGTGCCTCTTATCGTAAACCTTCTTTTGATTCCAGATCTTATCATAATTCCCTTATATGATAGGCTCTGAGCACAGGGATAAGGGACTTAATTTACAGTTATTAGGATGCCTGGCCTGTAGCCAGTAAATTGCCTTTGCCTTTCAGGGGCGGTGTTGGTTTGTGCTGTACTGAAATAACATTGGAAATCATAATAAAAAAAGAAAATCCATATCTCATCACAGTATAATCACACAAGCTACTTTTTCTTCTGATGAACAGTCCTACAGGCAAGATAAACTTTTCATTATCCTTGAACTTTACATGTGCTACACGTTTCAGAATTTAACTTGGGCCAAGAGATGCATATGCAACCTAATCTTGGCTTTTTGTAAGTGCCAGGAGATTTAATACCATAGCAGAAAGGGTCATGGAGGTCTCCCAGGTTGACTCCCATTAGGGAAGCCAGCATATTTTAAAAATAATATAGGCATAAGCATCTGCCATACTTGAAAATAAGATGCTGGCTCTCTAGGTAATAAGGAGACCTTAAAAAAAAAAAAAAAAAAAAAAAAAAGTGCCTAAGTCTACTTCCAGGTGCCTGTATGCCCAGCTGCAAGGAACAGGTAAGGAGGGTTGATACGTGTAGCTTCTGCTTCCCTTGTCATGTAGGAAATCAATGGAGAGGAGAAAGACACGGTGTATAAATTAAAAATAAGCAGCAGCAGCAGCAAAGAAAAGGCTGGTAAGGCAGCATTACTCAAGAGGACAGAGAAGAAAAGAGAAACTCACTTGGCCGCTACTTAATTTAGACATGCTTAGGGACTTCTCTCATATATGTTTAGATTTTTGTGACTGCTTGCGGGAGAATTTTTAAGAGGTTCTTGCCGAGTTGCCATGGCAACGTCTGTATTGCAAACCCTGCATCCGCTGCCCGGACGGTGCAGCCGCCTTCCCAGAGCAACAGAAATACGCTCAGATTTTTTTTATTCTATTTTGTAGCTTTAAGGCTTGGTTGGAAATATTTGATAGCTCTAGCTCTCAGCCCGGTGTGGTTTCCAGGTGGTTTACAGGCTCCTCTGCAGCAGTCCCCTCCTGTACAGGGCAGCACAGCCGCTGGAGGGGGAGCCGGGCTCGCTCCAAACCCCATGCACCTGAGCCTGGCAAAGGGAGAAGAATAGTGACCTGCTGAAGGAAATTTTCAGTGTGAAAGCTGAAATAGCGTTCATTTTATAAACCCTAAGGACAGGCATTTGGGAGGGAATCAAAGGATTACATAGACTTGTTCTTTTGCTGCTTTAAAGTGGGGGGCACAGAGATGCCATGTAATTTTTCACGTGCTCCACGGAGGAGCAGACGTGGCCAGCCGGGTGCTTGTGCTCCGCATCCATTTCTCCGCTGCTTTGCTGTGCCAAGCAGGGATGTTCCTGGGCCTGAGCGAAAGGTGGCGTGGACACAAAACGTGAGACTGAGAACCGTGACATCTTGAGAAACTGTATTTGCAGGGCTGTCCCTGAGAGGAGCAAGGGGCAGGATGCCCGCAGCTGGTACCTGCCAGCGCAGAGCCTGAGGGCAGTCAGCAAACGCCTGTATCTTCTGCACAATGCGGCCATCGGGTCTGCAGCTCCCCTTTGCTGGTCGGGGTCGAGAGGAGACATGTGGCAGGGTTGGTCTTGGCCCCCCAGCTCCGGAGGGAACGGCCAGGGAGAGCTGGTGGCGAACGCGTGGCTGTTGTGTCCTTTGCAGAACCACCGAGGCTGCTGGAAGGACTCCGGCCGATGCCGTGAGACTTTGGGTAAGGCTCTGAATTAATAAATCACCACGGTCTTCCTCCCATCCCTCTGTAAAATAGACAAATACACCAGGAAGGGGATGTTCAGGATGTCCAAATTCTCATTTAACAGTAGCTGCACAAGCAACCCCACAAATTCCCCAAACCTGCTGTTGTGGAGATGTTAGACTACGAGCACTGCATCTGCTGCAGCCCACTGGCGTGACTGAAATGTTCCTCTTGGCTTCAAAGGTGTTGAATGGAGCTTTTTGATCCCCACTCTTGATTTTTATTTCAAGTCTCCAGAACATCCACTCCAGCTATTTATTTTAATGTCAAGAAAATTGATAAATGGTCATTTTTAATTTCTTTTTGTCTACTTCAAAATGAATTTTTTAGTACTTTGTTTTTAAAATGTGAAATTTGTGAAAGTTGTAAATAATTTTTCATGGTGGTCTTTAAAAATAGGTTTTTGCTCTATTTTTTCAGATCACCACATACTTATCCTGTATTGATGTGCAAAGAAAACCCAAACCCCTGTTTTTGAGGAGTTGTTTTGGAACTTAATAAAACCACATACATCAAACAACTACATACAGATGGTGGTACTTTTATTCCATATCAATCAAACCCACCAAAGTATCTTGGGTATTAGGAACACAGCATGTTCAACTGTAGAAACACATTTTCAATTATATCATGGCTATTGATCAAAACTCAGTAATCTGTATCTCAGAAGATATTAAGAGTTCGATCTGAAGATCAATCCATTTTCTTAATCTTAATTGCTCACTGTAGCGAAGGGATTCACTTTGAGCAAACTACGAACGTTGGACTAAACCCATCAGAAGTACCGCAGAGTGGGGAGCAGAAGGCATACAAGCTCAGGAGAGGGTGCGTGCCAAAAAGCTACCGTTTTATCCAGTTCTGTTGGTTGGACATCTTACAAAATGTACCCCTCGATGGGAGAGGTTTCCTTCAAAGCGGAGCTGGGCAGGTGCTGCTGTGGGTGCAGGAGCTGAGTGAGGCTTAGCACAGGCAACCGAGGTGTCCCTCGGGGTGTGCCCTGTCCTTGTCGCTCCACTGATGGGTTTGTTTTTGACGTAAACCGCAGCGACGTATTTGTCGCTGATGTTTTGGCAAGGAGCGTATCTTGCTGAAGGTGTTTACAAAAGCAAGTGTAATGCTAGAGATGCTCTGGAGCACTTACAAGTTGTGCTAATGCATCTCAACATTTTTAGCTTAATCTTTGCTCAGGTGTTAGCCAATAACTTACAAACTTGAGTCACAACTTGCATTTTTGTTTCAACCATGAAGCATCTAGAAAGGCACTTGGATCATTGGTTCCCCTAGAATTGTCTTCAGAGGGTACTGCAGGTTCAAAGCTGTGAATGGATGAGTGTGCTGTGGGATGGGGTTGTTGGCCCCATCCATCAGGTGTCTTCACAAGGCTCACTTGGTCCTGCTGCATGCATTGCGGTGGATAAAGCCATTAAAACTGAATGGCAGAGAGGTCTCTTTGTAGAAGAGAAATTTGCAGTGTTCAGGGGAGACATACATTGTTGGTCCTTTAGGATCAGAAGGATTTCAGAAAGGGCCTCTTTGATCACTGAATAGTTTTTGGGCAGCCATAGCAAAGAGACGTAAACTTCTCCAAAATCCCCTTGGTTTTGCTCTGTCTGTAAGACTGTTCCCAGTAACTCCTGCTCTGAATTTGTGCTTTGTGCCCGTGCCTCCTGCCGTTTCGTTCACAGCAGTGGAAGCTGCCAACCAGAGCAAGACCAAGTTGTGCTACGGCAGCTTTTGAGTTCTTGCTCATCTGCGTGGTGACCTGGAGGGCAGCCGCAGCCAGCCTGAAGGTCTCTGTAAGGGAACACAACACCTGGACAAGTTGGATGTAACAGAACTGTTTGCAGCCTCCAGCCTTTTCCGCATTAACGTTCTGCCGCGGTGCGGGGGCATTGCCTTTCTCCCCTTCTCACGCAGTTTGATTTAGAGCTCATTGGTATTCCCAGTGATGGCGGTAGGAAAACTTTCATTTGTCATGAGTTGTGCCTCTAATGAAATATCCATTTCCCAAATCAACTGCTCAAATTTCCTGTCACTTGAATGACTTGATATAGCATTGGAAGTATTGCTTTCGAGTGCTAACAACTGCTGAGCACTAATGCACAGAGGAAAGGCTCTGAGCCTCTAAAAGCTGAGTTTTCTTGCCAAAATAAAGTATGCGACTGGCAGGAAGCGTTTTTCTAAGATCTATGCACTCTTCAATGGTGTCGCACCTATGACTGTGCTTCCACGTTAGGACTCTCCTGCTGTAGTTTTTACTTAAATGAGCTCCAAGTATGGGAACTGCAACTGTAGTTTGTGCTGTTGATGAAAGGAGTCCTTTCCACCTCACCTCCTGGCTTTTCCACCCCTGGGCTGCCTGTCCCTGCCCTTTCCCCTGTGCTGACATTAATCTTCTTTTGCTCTGCTTGTTCGTACTCTCTGGTTTCCCTCTGCCTGCCGTCTTCTAGGCTACCAAAGCCAGAGCCTTCTAATGAGCGATAAGTAGCGTTAACCACTCTAATGGTCATGGGCTTATTTCATTGACTTTGCAGAGCTATTGTGTTGGCAGTGTTCTCATAAAACCCTATGAAATGATGTGTCATCCTTCTGACTTAACGCTAAAATGCGATGTTTTCATGATTTTGTTTAAAATTAGAGGGTTTAAGCCAACACTCATTCTATTTGGCAGTTAGTTTAATTACATTTGAGCTCACTTTAGATGCTGTTTGCAGACTCTGCCATCACAGGCAGGGCTGGACCGGCCACGCTGGTGATGAGCTGGGGACATTGGTTGTGGTCCAGGAAACCCTTCGGCAACAGATATTAAAGAAGATGTTTTATGAGAGCAATATTGCTTCACAATGAGGATGCAAAGCCTAACAAAGCATGCCGAGCAAGCTACAGAAACCAAAAATCATGTAAGTTGCATTTGCTTTGGAGGCATTGGAGAAAATAGAAGAGATACTT
This sequence comes from Astur gentilis, assembly GCF_929443795.1. Classification (NCBI taxonomy): domain Eukaryota; kingdom Metazoa; phylum Chordata; class Aves; order Accipitriformes; family Accipitridae; genus Astur; species Astur gentilis. The sequence goes on along the minus strand of NC_064902.1, from coordinate 23,969,750 downwards.
GTAGAGGTCGCTTTTTAAATGACAGAGGAGGACAGGAAGAATAGAAAGTGTTACCTTGAAGAGATACGCAAGAGAAACGGGAAGAACCACCATGCGACATGTTTCCTTGTGGCTCCTAGCAGTGATAATATTACTAAGAATATGAAAAAATAATTATGGTGTGAAGACGGGCAAAAATTAAAGACATTTTTTCTGTGAGGTTATATTCTGTTTACTCTAAAAATAAATAATTTACTATTTGTGATTTATGTTGTTAATTTAAATTACATTTTTCTTGAGTATGAGACTGCAGTAGATAATCATGTTCACAGTGCCAAAGGCTGTGTTATGTCTTTTATAGAAGACAAGTCCTGGCCTATGTGTTTTGTGATTCAAGTTCCAAATTACATTATTCACCTCTGCCTCTGTGGTTTTATACCCTATTCAAGATATGTGCTAGCAGTGCATTCTTGTATGCCAAGAAGATGTTTTGGTTTTTTATCTTTATGAATGACCGCATTATTTATTTGAAATACACCAAATGCCAACAAGTACTCATGGAAGCAGCAAGCAAAACCTCACAGCAAACAATGTGACACTAATCTGTTGTTTGTGCTAAAATACAGAAAGGAAATTACTGCTTGGCTGTCACGAAGCTCATAAAGGAAAAAAAGAAAAATGCCACTGAAAAAGAAAAAGCGTCAAAAGAAAGTTCCATTATCAGTTTGTTTCATGCCTTGTAGCTCCAGCTGCAAACAATCCCTTTCATAAATACACCCTCAAGATAAATGGCAGCACGATTCTGGTGGTATCAGTGAGATAAAACCACAAGTCTTCTCCATTTGGGGGAGGGAAGATCTGCTGAGACTACTGCTTTATTTTGTTACATCTCATCACCATCTTGGGGGAGAAAATGAATATGTATCGTCTGTTATCTTGTCATTTTTGAGCCAAACATCTTAAAATACATTTTCTGTGAAATAACCCTGGGGATTTCAAGACCAGAATAAATTATTAGAGCAATTTGAGCTTGGAGTCCCTGTACTTGCTTAAACATGGCAAAAGCTCTTCCTAGTGTACGAGACTTGCTTTTGCTTAGTAACGAAAGAAAAGAAAAAAAGAGGAAAAAAAAAACCCCTGAAGCATACTTACCCTAGGTGCTTCTGCCAACTGGGTAACTACTTAAACTTGCACGAGCCGATGAGACTATTTAGTGAAGCTCTCCAAGGGCTTGAGCTGCAGATTGAGTAGGTGTGGTGGACAGATCAGGTGTCGAATGCCCTTTCGGATTGTAACACTGATCCTCTATTTAATAATTTGTGCTGGAATTTGTAAATGTTTCTTTCTGGTTTATGTTTTCCTTAGGCTCAGTAATAACTTTACAAGAACGTGTCTGGCTGTGAATGCCCAGGGAGAGACAGCGGATGCCCTTGCCCGGCCGAAGATCCCCCCTGGCCGTCACCAGCAAGCGCTGCTGGTGCAGCACCCGTGCAGCACCGCACAGCCCAGCAGTACCCGTGCAGCACAGCACGGCAGAGCCGCAGTGCCGGCGCAGCGGCATGCAGCGGAGCCGCAGTGCCGGTGCAGCGGCATGCAGCGGAGCAGCACGCGCTGTGCAGCTGCCCGTCCCCAGCCTGCCCTGCCCAGGAGAAGTCCAGGTCCTGCTTAGTTTGGCCAAGTGCTTTTCCGAGGTGAGGGCTCCCAGCAGACGGCTAGGGCTCTTCTCTGATAGCTCCTGTGAATATATAATAACTACCTGACTTCAACGAGATCACCACGCCGCCCCTGGAGTCGGTTCACTATGAAATGGCTTTATGGTATTTCCAATCTGAAAACACTGAATGAGATAATTTGCAGTGGGCTTTAATGAGTTTCAGTCATTCCTTGGCTCACTCCCGCCACCACGGTGCTGACTGCCTGCAGCCACTTTCACAGGTAGCATTTGGTCCTAAAAATTGGGTGGTTTTTTTTTTAATAGCACTGCCGTCTAAATCATGTCATATCCTCAGTGAAACATTCAGAGAGTAAATGTAGAGTCCTGGAGAGAAAAATGTTATTCCCAATTTTCACATAATGGAGCTGCTGCATAAAAATGCCCTGCGCTGAGGAATTCTGAAAGTAAAGCCACAAATAAAACCCCAGATTTTTTCCCAAAGTGAATTTCAATATCACATATCCACAGCATGAATAGAAGTTTAATATCCATCAATATAAAAGGATTACAGCTTAGATTTGCATAGATCGTCATACTGCTTGGCTACAGCAGCTGAAGGTTCTGGATCCTGCCGTGGTGCAGGACGTTAGCCTGTACGGTCACCTGTAACAGCATGAAATGGTAAAATCTAAAAAAAAACACTTTAAAAAATTTATTTTGTCCTACCAATGTGCATATTTAGTATCATTTTCGGTAGAAATTATTTTAGAAATTTTAGAAATTATTTTTCAAAGGATTTATTTCTTTTTCTCCCACTGGCAGTGAAAGAGCTAAATCTTAGGCCAGAGCCACGACCAGGGAGCTTCCCGGCTGGTGCAGGGTTCCGCCTCGACCCGGCCACGCAGCCTGGCTGGTGCTGGGAAATGCCTCCTCCGACCCCTCCGCTACACGGATCAGCCTTCCTCACTTACGGGTACGTTGCTGGCCTCAGGTTTGGGGTGACTGTCCATGCGGACTCTTTAAGACATATATATGATATATAATGAGGAATACTAATGGTGCAAAGTCCCTTGTATAGAGCCTATACATGGGATTTGAGCACAAATGAAGCCTTCTTTTGAGGTGCGTTGCCAAGACAAGTGATGTCCAGCATGCTTGGGTAGACTCGAGGAAAGTGTGAATTGCAAACACGGGTCACTGTAAGTTTCCTGGTTGCAATGCAGGAAATTCCATTTAAGTGTAAGAAAAAAGCCTTCTCCTGTGAGGGCTGCTGAACGTTGGCGTGGGCTGCCCAGGGGGGCTGTGGGATCCCCCTCCCTGGAGAGGAGGGTGCTGCACCCTTACCAGGGCTATGATACAACCTGACACCAGCCAAGATTGCTGTAACCCCGGTCCAAGAGGTCTGAAATGTTTTTTAAATGTACCTAAGTGACTGATGTTTATGTATCTCCCCAGTAACAAATGAAATGTTCTCTTAACAACTATTAAATGTTAGTCATAAACCATCCTTAGCTGAGTTTTGCAGGTCAAAGATCTTACAGTGGTGGGTGACATTCAGATTTATTTGGAAAAAAAAAGTCCTTGTTTCTAGGAGAGTTCTTAAATTTAGAGGTGGCTGTGATTGCTAGGAAGTAAAGAATCTTTTTATTTTGTGTACGTAGGCTATCGTATTTTAAAAACAGATAAATAAATTAGGTCTCAAAGCCAATGGCATTTATTCTGGAGGGTGTTTTGGGAAGTTTGCTGTGAACGGCTGAAGCAGAGACAGGATTGGGGCTGGAGGGGAGCTAAAATTCATTATTCTGAAATTTCCCAGTGCTGCTTAGTCTGTGACTCTCTGCTCCCGCCTGCTTCCTCCACAGCATCCCTCAGCCCTGAGGCACCATGACCCCGCTCCTCCCCGGAGACATTTCTCACCCCTCTATTTAGGAATGACTGTTCTGAATAATTTAGTACATTGGAAATCTTTGTTCTGTACCTCCAGACTGATGTGGAAATTTGTCTCAAACTTGAAGGCTATCTGAAATCAATAATATCATCAACTTTACCCGCATTTACAAAGATAATATTTCCATAATATTGCCTGATTTCAAAGGGAAGAAGAAAGGCTGTGCAGTAGAAAAAGTCATAAAAAGTATTGCAGTGAAGCAGCATTGAATTTTAGGAAACTTTTCCAAGACCATTAATTGAACTTTGTTACAAGATTTAAATGAGATATTGAAAATCAAACACTGTGGCGTAGTTTTAATTGCCTGTTCTCCGATAGAGCATAATCTTAGAGATGTAGTTTCTATTTTGTATCTGTAAAGAAAGGTTCAGCAGCCCCCCAGAGAACTGGTGTCATCTGTTTACTGCTTCAGAGATCGACATAGCATTTAAAATTATTTAGCTTGTATGTACGCTAGTTTCTCAGCTGAACTCCTGTGTGCCAGCACACTTTGGGGACCATTTGTTGTCGGTACTTAAATCCTGTTCCGTGGCGCTGCTAAAAGCAAGTCTTAATGTAAATATCATTAAGAGTGTCTTAAAACTGTTGCTTATCACTGCTCTGGTTCAGCGCTACCATCTCCCTCCCAGTAGCTTCCAGTCCTCTGTGTGTGTGTGTGTGTGTGTGTGTACATATACACCCATTAAAAAAGGGCTCCTCAGGGTCTCTCCTCACCTCGGGAACTGTACATGCATGACCGGAGCAAGGCTAGGGGTTCTGAAGCTTCAGAGTTTTTGGTATGTAAAAGTAGCTTCACCTTCCAGCCTGGTCCCATCCCAGGCCGCTATTTCTTGTCACGAACTCAGTGTTTAATGTTACTGGTTTTTTAATTATTGCACTATGTGAAAGGCAGATGCCGACAATAAATGTATTCTAAAAATGCATGTATTTAATGGTATTACTTCCACATACCCTTCGATAGGGCAACTATGTGAAAGGCAGATGCCGACAATAAATGTATTCTAAAAATGCATGTATTTAATGGTATTACTTCCACATACCCTTCGATAAGGCAGCTGTTGGCTCCGTCTGTGTGTCCGGAGGGGCGGATTGCTGTGTGCTGGTACAGCCCCGTGCGCTGCCTAGACACCGACACCCAGAACCTGGGGCTAAACTGGGGTATGGGGATGCCCGGGCAGACAGCCAGGTTTTACCCTCTACCTGCATGAGAGTGAATCGTCTTTGAGAAAGGAGGTGTATTGTTTGCTATTACTCACTGTCTTTAAAGAAATCTTTAGAGCAGGAGGATAGGAATATTCCAAATGCTTGGGCTGAGCTGGCAGTAACGGGAGTTGCAGTGATTTGTTGGGTATCCAGCCCAGTGAGGCCCCTGGAATATGCAGACAGGGCTTGTCAAGGGTGGGCAGGTGTTGGACCAAGTCAACACAAAATTACAGTAGGGAAACATTTGACCTGGTAGGTTCTGTGCCCAGAAACTCCACTCCTTGTCACATTTTCCTTGCATGCTCTACTGCATTTCAGCTTCAGTCTGTTTATTCAGAAAATAACTTCTGAATATTTTATCATCAGAGTTCACTAATCTTGATTTTTTTTCCACAACACATATGCTAAAAAGGGAGATAAAATGTGCAACGAATGAAAAGCAGTTTTTCTGTTCGTGCAGACTGAAGGGTGCTGCTCTAAACCCAGGTGCCACATGTGTGCCCCTTGCCAAAACCCTTGGCACTGCAGAGTACTTGCAAACCATTTCTCTGGGTGTAGCTGATTAATACCCATTCTTCACGGCTGTGCGCTGTACCACAGAGTGGGGAGTTACAAGTTAGCAAGGAAGGAAAACATGAACTTCATAATGTTCATGTCATAGAAATAAATAACGGTGGGAACCGTCCTGGCCTGAAGCATGGTCGGTGCTTTGCACCACCAGCAGCAATCCCGCCCCATGAGTGCTTGGGAATGCAACAAATTGGGAAGGGAATGGACCATTTTGCTAAGTTTGGTACCTCTGTACTCGGTGGCTGTACTGACATTTGTTCCCTGTCCTCAGGCAAATGATTGTGGCCCCATAGCCAGATTTTTTGAGACACGGACAATCGAAGTGATAAAAATATATGCTGTATTTTAAACTTCCACCCTTTCCACGCGTATTCAGCAGTTAGTTTGTCAACTTGGTAGCTGGCACTTACGAGCAATTCCATGATAAATGTTCCAAATTGTTTCACCCAAGCAAAAATCGCTGCAATTTCCTGCCGTGTCTGCTGTGGCATCTGCTGGGAGGAGGGCTGCTCCCCAGCAAGAGCCTTCGTCCTTCCCTCGGCTGCTGCAGCTGAGCTCAGCACCCTCCCGTACGGGCTGGGGAGGATGAGGAGGGCACGCTGCCACGCGCCAGCCATGGTTGGTAGCAAAGAAGACATTGGCATTTGTTCCGGCAGTAAACTAGCAGTGTGCGGTTAACCCTAATTTCTGCACTCGAAGGGAGGCGGGTTGACGGATGGGTCAGTGCAGCGTGGGAAATACTGTGTCCCTAGAATGTTGTAATGAGAAATGACCGAAGATAAAATTTAATTATGCAGCTAGAGGGTTTCTGAGTTAGCCTGACCTAATGCCGTTCGGGCTTTCCTTATTGAGAGCAAACCCTTGAAATGTACTTAGCAGAAAGCTGGCTGGTAATTCGCATGGGCTTTGGATCAGAAGAGCCCAGAACAAGATCCAAAAAGTAAAGCTGAATCACAGTTGCATGTGAATTTTACGTATCTCCAAGTTAAGAATAGCCAAGTTTTACTGTATAATAGACCTTATATCAGTAACACGATTTTCTTCTGCATACATTGTCTCCCACTGGTAACAGAAGATATACCTTTGTAGATATATTGTAGATAGTATGTTTGAAGCAACTGAATCTGTACTTTTATACTGAGACATAGTAGCAGGAAAGTGGTAAACACAGCTTTAACTTATTTTTAATGAGAGTTAGTGGCTGGCAAGAGGTGGGGGAAAGCAACTTTCCGTGTCTGCACAACCAACCTGGGCTGCTGGTCTTCCACATATGACTGGCAGGGAGCTGCTCATCCCAGCAGTCAGGTAAGGTCTGCGCACGGATGCTGTGCACAGTGCAGAATTCAAGGCTTCCCTGTTAATATTGCACTTAGGAAAAGTATTCCCTCAGTCATTTTTCCATTGCAGGTTTTCATAAACTGCTGAATATTTGATGAAAACAACACCAGTCCTTACTGTGCTTCCTGTGCGTATCAGTGAATGGCTTGCTTTGGGATCTTGGGGTTTCCTTATAGGTCTGCAGTTAGTGTTTATTTGGAAATAAATGCACCAGCAGGATGCGCTTAATCCTATTTTTTAAGTATTGTAGAAGAAACTCCCAATATAGGGAACATGTGGTTCATGGTAGAGAAGGTTTAATGCAACTCGGTAGGTGTGAATTTTTGATGCAGAAACAATCCAATAATAGCCATAATGTCTCACTTAATGGGCAAGTAAACAACTCTGGTGAAATTAAAATAATTCACTGTATTAATACTGCAAGTTGAGCAGTAAGCAGGACACATATTCATGAAAAAGAGACCAATTTAAATCCAAAGGATATTAACTCTGTCCTTTCAAGAAGGTGTACAGCTTTTTATCTTTTGCAGCTGGCAGCACCAGTCCAGTGGAAGGGATCCTCCGTGCCGGCATGGCAGAGCAGGCGCAATTTCCATCTGCTTTCTATTCCCAGCAGAAGCAGGAGCTGCTTACTCTTTTTCCCGGGGTCGGTTACATGCCATAGCAGTATTCATCGCCTTCACTGTGAATTGGTGTTAACCATCGCTGGAGAATAGGCTGATACATATCCCAGTTACTATTGAGTAACTGAAACACACCCTGGGGAGACTTAGCTCTCAATTTATGGGGCATATGCATGGGGTTTCATATTGACTTTTCTAAATCTGTTATCTCTGCATGAATCACATCCATACAGAAATGGGAACTTCTGACCCAAACTTAAACACGTACTTAAAAGCCCCAACCAGATGAGAACCATAAATTGGATAGCTAAGTGCTGTGTATGTTGGAAATGGCAGATGCACAGATGGCAGGAGAGGCAAAACGTGTATAAATCTGACAGTTTGGAGAACTATGATATTTACACCCGGTGAATGCTTAAGGAGAGTGGCTATAACGATAAAGCTATGGTCCTAACTGCTGATCCCTTTTCTTTTCGTCTTCTTTTTTTTTGTTGTTTTTTTTTGTTGGAGAGTGCATTTACAGAAAAAATTATAAACCTGAGTTGTTTCCCATTCATACCAGAGAGCCACAGCTTCATTTCCAAGGGGATTGGTTAGCCTACCTCGCTAGTTTTAAATGGATTCCCTGTCATACAGATGTTCCACCAGTTTTTAATCTGGACATTTTAGTCTGCCAGCAGGCATTAAATACTCTGGTTTCTTCTGTTTCTTCCCTGAAACACTGGCCAAGCTTTCCATGCGGCAGTGTTGTTTCATGAAACGTTTTGCGATTACGTAGTATTAGTTTTCCCCTTAAGGAGCTAGCTGGACCAATGCTGGTAACCAGCAGCGAGTACTAGGCAGGGGGAAGAGCTGCAGAAGGGCAGGAGGAGGAGGAGGAGGAGGAGAAGAAGGAGGAGGAGGGCCGGACACTGCGGCGGGGCTGGTGCTGCCGGAGGAGAGCATCCCGCACCGCGGTGTGCTGGACCACGGTGTGCCTGGTCCCTGTCCTGCTGGCTGCTCCTGTGGGTTTCAGCGGGGCCCTTCGCCGTGTTTGCAAGGAGATGCTGGCCAGAGCGTAGCGCTTTCTCTTTCCTTTTAAAAAGTGAGTGTGGCAAAGCTTTTAAATTCGAAGTAAGGAGAGTTTTAAATCAAAGCCGGAGACCAGAGGACGCTGCAGCATGCACAGGCAGTGTAAGAGGGCAGTCGCACCCCGGTATCCCAGCCGGTATTTTCCGTGGGAAGCGATGCTCCTGTGTCCGCAGTTGAAAACTGAACTCATAGCGTTGGTGTCAATAGTATTAACATCTGTTATGATAAAAAGCACGACTGTCTGAGAAGTGTCAGGCACCTTCTGCTGGAGGTAAAACCGTTGTCTGGTCTTCCTTGTTATTAGCTTCACATTTTGATGGAAAGTGCATGCCTAAAGTAGAGGTCATTTTACCAAATCCATTACTTCTGTTATTACTATAGTGAGTATAACTGACAGCGATGTGGCCGACAAGGACAGCCAGTACCACACGTGAAGCCGGGTGAATGTGTGCGTGTGCCTGCTTTGTGGCACGATCTGCTGATCATACGATTTCGCCGTCATTTTGTGTCTGGAGTACACCTGAGCGCGCCTCCTGGCGTGTACCTGTGCTGAGCGTGCCGGTGCGCGCGCGGTCAGCTGCGTGGATGGCAGGGACGCCGTGGGGAGGACGTTCTGCTGGAAGGGTAAGGCAGCACGGGAGGTGGGACTGCCACCAACTGCAGCATTTCAGTGCCTCTGGAGAGGGGAATGTGTCTGGAAAATCTACGGATGCTTGAGTCAAGCCTGTGTAAACATCTGCCTGGCAAGTGCCCCTTCATGTGTGAGAGATGGGAGGTCGATAGAAGATCCTGGGTTTGTTTATAAATTACAAAAATGCAGAGAGGAGTACGTATGTCTTTCTATACATATACTATATGAGACCTTTTGGATGAAGCGTCTGTAGGCTTGCTTACCCTCACGTTTCAGGCCTTGCACGCAAACCAGCTCTGACGAGGTGGAGGGCAGTTTTATCACTGACTTTAAAGAAAAAAGGATTGCACCAGCATGCTTTTATTTCCATGGGACAGCGCAAACAACAGCAAAGAGATCTGGGTCCCAGGCCTGTTCTGCACGATTTCCCAGGCAGGAGGCAGATCAGATATTGTCCTTGCAGTCTCCAGCGCTCTGGTTTGATGAGAGGAGGTCAGAAAACGGCCATGACGGCGAGCCCTGGCGAGGCACACACCGCGTGCTCCCCGGTGCAGCCGCTCTGCCTCGTACAGCAGACGCAGCAGCAAACCTTTGAGAAATGGCAAGGTGCAATGCAGGAACACGATCAGAACAGTTAGCTGCAGTCTCTGCGTGGCCCAGAAGATAATTTTCTTTTGGGGCTGTCTTGGGATTCTTTGAGATGGAGAATTTTATTTTTACTGGCATTGCTGTTACGTCACAGTGGTTTTACGTCCCGTTCTTGCAGGTTTGAAACAGTTAATGCTGCCAGGGTCAGGGTGCTGATGGCACCGGCGGAGCGGTGGCAGGACGCTGCCCAGCTCTGCGCAGAGGATGCTACTGAGCGGATTTCGTGGGCGCGCTGTTGGAAGGAGCAGCGACAGAGTTTCTTTCTGATGTGTGTTCTCTGGCTCTAAAAGTCCTTGTTCTAGTTCAATAAAGAGCAAGCGTACTGCCAGCATATCCAAAGTTTCAAACTGGTAACAAAATAGTGCTTAGCTTTTTCATAGTGTATGCGGTATGAGCAGGGTAGGACTGATGAGGAAACTGGGAATGTCGTAGGAAACGCAAAGTCCCAGCACGGGCAGCCAGGGCTGGCAGGCGCGGGCGGGCAGTAGCTCACCGGGGTGGTGCTGAGGTCGCTTTTCACAAACCTCAGCAATGGTGATTTTCGTAACTGGTGTCACTGTGAGCAGCAGGAATGAATATGTGAAAACACGGTTTCAGAGGTTGCATTGCCTGTAATAAAATACTTACTGGTTTACATTATAGAGGTGAGAGTTGTGACACCATAGTTAAAACTGAGCTGAATTTCACTTTTTAAAACGCATTTGTTTTTCTTCTGAGTTTAACCTTGATGCAATTTTCCACATTCGGTCAGAGTATTACCTGGCTCTACATTGTGTTTCACCCCAGGCGGTGTTTTCTCTGTATCTTAACTTCATCGCGCTGTAATTTTTGTCTCCTTATATGCACATATTCATTGATGTACTGGAACGCGTGTACTTATGTTTGAAATTTCTTCACAGAGGGTGGAAAAGAGATTGCGTAGTCAAAATTGATTGCTGTTGAAAATTCAAACCGTGATGGTTACTTGTGCCTGAAAGTATGAGCAGAGAAGAGTCTCCTGTGCAGAAGTGCCCGGGCAGGTGTGCCCACACACTTTATTCGGTACACTTGCCGGGCGATGCAGCGGCACGCTTGGCCCTCACTCAGGCCCCAGCAGCAGCGAGAGCACCAGCTGCCTGGGACGGCTTGCTGACAGGGCAGGTGCTGAATCACCGTCCTTGAATCCTGCCGACTGCAGTTCAGGGAATTACAAAAAGTTATAGTTAGACAGGAAATAATTATATTGCTATCATATGCTGTAAGTAACTCTGTGAATAATTACAGTTATCCAGCCCATTGCTGTACATCAAAGGCTGTGAGATAAGGGTCCGTTTCCAGAGTATGTTCTTTTAAAAGCTGTGTGTGACGTATCTTTCCTTACGCTGAAAGCTGTAGCTCATGCACAGGATAACTCCTTTAGCGTAGCCAGAAGCTCCTCATTCAGTCCCTGTCTAGTGAAATTACTGCTTAATGTGAATCAGCCTAAAACTTAGCTACCCCATTAGAAATCTGGGAGTGACCAAAATACTCTGCTCTTGGAGAGTGATTTCACCAATGGCAAAATATTTTACTGTGAAATTGCATTAGGTGCATGAAAGATCAGGGTCTTTATCAGTGGCTGTATGTTATCTCTTCCACCGTTCACCAAAACCTGAGAAGCCACAGACAGTTCTTTTGCTGACTTTTAACGGCCTCTGGGGTTTTACTACATTGAAAACATTGTAAGCCAACCAATGGGAGATTTGACGCACGCTCTCCAAATGGTGACCCCGTGTTCATAGCCCGACAGCTATACACACGAACAAGAGGCCAGCGCTGTGCAGAGTGGGAGCGTCCTGAACAATTTTAATACTTAGTTGCCTTTTCTTCTGATTAATTAGGTGGTGGTTTGAATATTAATCCCTGTTCCTTACTTACCAGTATTGCCGTAATTTTGTCTCCTGGGTGTAGAAGATTAAAATGCCCAGGAAGCAGCCTGAACCATTGAAGATACTAGTGGGAACTGCGTTACTTTGTAAGCATAATATGATTGAAACATTTGTCTTCCCCCACGATTAATAATAAATCAGGCCTCTTATGTCTCCTACTTTAGGTTTCAATTTTAAACGATCTGTTGAAATACAGACTGCATGCAAGAAAGGGTTCAGAACAGGCTTTGTTTGGATTGAAAACAGAAGTTTTGTGCTGTCTTGGAACTTAAAAAATATATAGCTATATAAAAATTCAGCCTCGTGTAATAACATATGGTCGCTTTCTGGATTTGTTGAACAAGGAAGATTTATGTCTGCAATCACACTATAAATCTTAACAGCTGTACAGAGATGAAAACCGTACAGTATGTATATGAGAAATGCCCCAGTCGCCAGTGCTCGATAGTATCAGCTCTGGGTTTTCCGATGGGAAAGTCTGGTCCCATCAGACCAGGGGTAGGAAGAGTCTGTCCGAGAGTCTGCCGAGAAGAAGGCTGTAAAGACCCAATAAATGTGTGTCTGCAATGAAATGTTATTGCCACAAACTGAGGAACCACGCAACGGTCTTATTTAAAGAGGTGAAGGAAGTATCTCGGTATAGTTTGGCTTTCTCCAAAAATTCCTGTTCTGCTTTTCCCTTCCATGGAGGTGCTCATGCTGCCCAGATCGCCTGGCCGAACCCGGGGCTCGGCCACTCCGTCCCTCTGGGGCCCGGGGGATTCATTCCCATGGGCTGCTTTGAAGATTGCAGCCTGAGAGGAAATATTTCACTTCAATTCCCAGAGTTAGTTTTGCTGTTACATGTGATTTCTTAATTTAAAAGTGTGAGTAGAATACCAATATCAAACAATTTTTTAATAAAAATGGAGCTCTACACAGGTATGTTAGTGTGTGGTTTCAGCCAAGGGGCATTCATTACTTTTTCTCTGTACAACTCTGTGTTACTCAGCAGTTTATTCATAAAGGAAAAAAAAAGGCGCAATAGGAGGAATAACTGCACACTAAAGGAAAATTGAAAATTTTGCCTTTTGCCAAGTGGGTGAGTGAGCAGAACATCAGCTCATCCAAAACAGCACTGACAGAGGTGCAGATTTTTGCTTGAATGGAACAGTGTTTTACTTTCTGTAAAAAAAATATTTCCAGGCTATTGGTCAAGATGTTTCTATGGTAACTGATATAATTTCATTTTAGTGATGGATAACAGAGGAAAACTCCAGGGCGGTTTGAGATGATGGAGTTTCATCTTACAGAGCCTGGCAGACCCTTTCTCTGGAGTTATTAGGCAGTTCGGGTTATGCTTTATATTTACTGGACATTGCTTGGGACGGCTGTGCACAGCGTCTTGGGAAAAATGATAGTAGAGCTCTTCTGCTCTGGCAAGGAGAGACGCTGAAGTTTGTTCACCCCCAGAGCGACGGTGTAGTAGTAGTCGTCAGCAAGTGAATTCGGTTGATCCAACCCAAATGCCCACGTACTTTCCTTCCCCAGCCCCCCCAAGTCCCCAGGGTGTGTGTCGCTGCTTAATTATTCAGCGTTCCCGTCTTAAACCAGCGTGGCGGGACCCGTCGTGAAAACAGGCTCCTGCACCCGTGTTCTGCTGCCCACCGCCGCGAGGGACGGGCAGAACGAACCCGCCGTGGCACCGGGGATGCTCAGGGACGTCTGCGGCCGCCCCGGCACCAGGCTGTGCTGGGGAGGGGGGTCAGCCCCCCGGTACCCCCGGTCTAACGCCCGGGAGCAGCGCCGCTTGCTCCTCTGCGAGCTGGCACTGGGTAAACGCCTGCTTAAAGATTTTAAATCGAAAAAAAGATCTTATCCGCGGGTGTTACACCTGTCCCAACGAGGTCTGACCGGCGGAGGTCAGGACTCGACGGCAGCCCCGGTGCGCGGGGTGGATCCGCCGCCCAGGCTGCAGCCCCGCAGAGTCGGGGCAGCCGATCTGCCGAGTGCCCCGAAGCCGCCTCTGACGGAAGGATGCTGCGGGCGCTCCCTCGGGGACAAGTTGGCTTTCTAATGGTTTGTGGGCCAGGCACTGTGGAGTTTAAGGTAATTTAAATGTAAATTTTGGATTAATTGATATGTTTAATATATTCGTTTAGAGGGAGAGAGAGCGACAGAAAGACCGAGGGAGAGTTAACGGTGTTCAAGTAGTGGATATATTCCATCTAACATCATCTTTTCTTTTCGTTCCCTCCTACTTCTAGTTTTCAACGAGGGAGACATAAGAACCTTGAGATACTGCTTTTTTCTGGTCTGTCAGATCCCATTTTTACTTAGTACCAGGGTCCATAGAGTTACTCCAGGCTCGTCCTCGCATACTTGGGAGCAGAGTTTCCCCATAAAATGTGTATGAGGTAGTTTCTGAATTTTGAGCTGTTTTACTGCAGCCATGCAGCACCGGACTGATTGCACTGGTTTTGTAAAGAATCAGAGAGTGACAAAATTTGAGATCTTTGTTTTTAAAAGTTAGCTATTTCTACAGCAGGTATAAAATACAGGTACAGATATAGCAGCCAGAAGAAATCTAATTTTTTTTTTTTTTTTTTTCTTGAGGGGATCAATATTCTACAATAGGGAAAGATATCTATTCCCAGCTATAGTTTTATAAACAACATTTCATTATGCCTATTATCATAACAGCCCTTTCTATCTCCTCTGTCAATATTTGGCTCTATCAGGCAATGTCTTATCTTTGAAGCAAAAAATCCATCACTGTGGCAAAAGGGAAAAAATACATTAAGAGCCCACCTGCTAATTTCTATTTGAGGCTAGAGGCCCAGAAGTGCTTTAAAGAATTCCTGTCTAAAACCAGCAGGTTTTGTATTAATTGCATATTAGGACTGTTGCAATGAATTCCCACATCTTTTCGCTCTGAGGTTTAGCAGAAGGAGCGCAGGCAAGAGCACCAACGTTTGCCACGTGTCCGTGCAGACGACAAAATGTCCTGAGAGTTTGCAGCTCCCCGTGGCCGACGTGGACGTCTGCCGGGACCCTCTCGTGGGAAAACAGGAAAGTGAGGAGTCAGCAGGAGTTAGAGACCGTGTCGTGGGGAGAGGCAGCCCGCAGCTCTCCAGCTGAGTTAGCAGCTAATCCCAAATTCCTCTCTAATTTTACCTGCTGACTTGCATGAAGATTGCAAACGACCTTGCCTTCCGTAGGATTCCAAATCCCATTTGTTACTTTCTAGGCTTGTTCTAGTTTAGACTAGACTTGCCTCTGCTCCAGAGACGATGTGCTGTACACGGCTAGATGAATTGGCCGTGATTTTGGAGGTCCCATGGACTCATGCAGTCCCACTGAAGTGAAAAAATGAAATTTACGCTTGTGAATCTCTTAATAATTAAACCAGTGGTGAAATTGTAGTAAAATTTCTGACTGGATAGATGCTTCTGAAGCCACACTAGCGCCAAAGGAGACAAGAGTAGGCTTCACGCGGGGCTGGTGTCCCAGCTTTTTGTTCTTGGAGGCTTTGCAGCAGCAGGTGACGTAGGAGATGCATATGGATTACTTAAACCCCTTCTTCTCATGTTCTCTTAGCACTGTTAAGACTAATCAGTACTTTATCCTGACGTTTCACTCGTTTTAGTTTTGTCACACCAGTATCCTTATAAAAGCATCGTGTGTCTGCTTCACGAGGGGAGAAAGCTTTATTCATTTTAACCATTTCCATTGAGAGAAACGCATGAGGTATTTCAGATACATATCATTTTCGTGCTAATTCGTCTTGAGCGCTATGGAAAAATATGTGGCATATTTTTATTCCATTTTGACATTGCACAGAGACATATACTGCAGACTGCAGTGGTAACTGAGCCTCCAAAATTGCATATAATGTGTGTAACACCTGGTGTTAGAAGAGAAATAATTGCAGTGCTTAAACTCTATGGCAGGTGTCAGGAATAAAAATGTTACTTCTTCCTCATTGAAATATACAGGGGATAGTCTGCACACAACAGAGCAAGTACCAGCGTGTGAGCCTCAACTCTCTGCTGCCTTTATTTGACAGAAAATAGTCTCAGAACCAGATTTCTGCCTGTACACTGCTGGGGTGTGCACCAAGAAGCCTTTCATCATTTAACAGAATTATAAAAAAAAGATAGAGGAAGTTATCTGTGTATCGTTTTTATGTGCTTGAGGGCAAGGAAGGTGCCTTTGCAGACTTCAGACCATCAACGTACATCCATCTGGGGCCTCTTTGGTTGGGCCGGTGGGATTTCCCAGGCAGGAACGTCGGTGCGCCCTCCCCTCCGCTGCCCTGGCACTCCTCTTCCTCATCCTCTGCCGAAGGGCATCTCTTTTTGAACCGCGAGGTTTTCGGAAGGCGTTACGTAGTCTCCTGGGAATTGCTGCTTGACGAGCCCTCTCCCGGGCTGCTGGCCGGGAGCCCAGGGCGATCCTCCGGCGAGCAAGGGCTGCAGCCCGTGCCCTGGCAGGGGTTGCCTCCTCTTCCTCGCTGGGAAGCCGACAACCTTGCTTTTCGTCTTGTCCGGCGGCTCTTCACGTGCTTGCTCTCTCAGCCTGCGGTAGCTGCTCCGTGGTGTGGCCGGGCGGTGTGAATTGCTGCCTTCATCACAGCAGCGAGGAATGGAAGGGGTTAATGTGGCCTCTGAAGCGCAATGAGGAAAGGGAAGGGAAAAAATGAATTGAAATCAAGAAAATGTCTTTAGAACAATTAATACGTGTCGGTACATAGCTCCTCAAATGCAGCGCATAGGCAAAGCGCATCATTTTAAAAAGGTTAACACCTTGGCAGAGTTAATTGCTGTTCTTCCTCTACAATTCCAGTGTAATTTCTGATTTCTTATTTTGTTATTTATCTTTCAGCTAAGTAGGTTTTGAATAAAACAAATATTTATGCCAGTAAAGCACTATAGCTTAAATATGTAAGTCAAGCTAAGCAAACAAAACATAAGAGCATAAATATTTAAGGAAAGCAAAACAAACAAAACCAGAAACCCACACAGCTGAAGGAAACTGCCTTAAAAATCTGAGGAAGAAAACTTCATAACTAAAAAATGGTAAGTTATTCATTTAATCACTAAGTTGAGTGATTTTGTGTATTAAACTTTTTTCCTTCAGATGTTGGGGTTCTTTGTCCTCGCTTTCTGCTGTCGCCTCAGTCTCCGTTTTCCCCCTTTGTGCGTAGAGCAGATTCTGAAACTCATGATTTTCCCTGGGGAGTGTATCATAGGTCTTTGCAAAGTGTTACGTATCTCTAATATTTATGCTACATGATCCATTTAATATGTGATCCTTAAGCAGGTGTGTGGTATTTATTACAATAGTAGTTACATTGTCCTCCTCTATCGGCTGCAAAAATGTGTTTCTGTGACATGACTGTCCAGGTCAGAAATGCCAGTTTATATACATGGTGTAACAAAGGTGTAGATTAAACAGGCCGAAGCAGCCTAGATGCTGTGTATTTAGCAGTTAAAGTACAAAAGTACGGAGCAATTGTAATGCAGCCGGTGCTCCCGTGGGACAGTATGTCATTCAAAGAGACATACAGTGATTTACAGATTTCAGTGCTCTTTTCCTCCTGGTTGTGTACAGGAGGCTGGAAATATGCAGGGCTTATTTCTTGGCCATGAACACACACATCTTCCCATATAAATTCTTTATCTTATTCCATTTACATTTTCTTTCGCTGGGCAGAATCATGAAGGCAAGCTCAAACACTTTGAAGGAGCATACTTGGGGAAAAATTATCTGCCTTTTCATCTTGCCTCATTTCTCCATGAGCCTTGACAGGCTTTAAAGTCCTGGACTTCAGGCAATTCCTCGTGGCACATCTTCCTCCCAGCACATTTCCCTCCCCTGTGAACGAAACCTGAGTTTTTTTCACTGTAAATAAAAACAACCTCTGTAGAATTTGAAGAAGTGGAGTTGGCTTTGAAGTTATAATTGTGTTAAGCAGGGTAATGTGGTGGAAACACTGTCAAATTACCTTCATGGTGCTGAGAACAAATGCCCGAGTATCCGTTTCTGCGGTTGGAGTGATTCTTAGAGAAACGTAGCGATAATCAGTTTGGGAAGTGGAAAGGACACCGTGTTAGAGGTGCCACTCCAGTCAGGGAGGAAACTGCTGGGGCGGGTGGGCATCCCCCGAAACCCCTCGGCAGCCTTCTCGCGCCTTCCCAGCCGCGGGCTCGTGCACCGGCAGACGCCGCGTCCCTGGGGCGTTCCCGATCCTTGCGGCTCGGCTTGGAGAAATGGGACTTACGCAAAGTCCTGGGGTGCCCGAGGTGTTCCCGCTGTGCCCCGGCCGCCACCCCGTGCAGATCTCGGCTGGGTGCGGAGCTGCAGCTGCCCACCTGGGACACCGCGCATCTCCTGGCCTTGGTGCTTTCCGCAACCAGTTCGTCATCGCATCCCCCAGTTCAGGTTGGTGGGACGGGGACAGACGGCATTGCGTTCGCTTCCAATGAAAGGAACGCCCCAAGCACGGGCATCAACTGGTTTAGGTACTCGGTGTAGTTACATGCGCTATAGCCATACACGTTTATTACTTGGCATTTTTGTTAACAAAACAAATCCTTGTTTTCTCAAAGCTGATGATTTTAATGTTTATAATATTTATTTATGATGTTTATCAATGGTAATTATAATTAGTCCTTTTCCACACTAGAAGTCTCTTAATTTATTAAACAAAGGTGATATTCACTTGCTCGAAGACTGACGCTGATTTCTGCTGTTCAGAAAAGTACTCTGTATCCTCAGTTACAGTCTTATATAGCAAACATAGCAGCATTCACATTCATAGTATTCACTTTTTATTGTACTAGAAAATGAAAAAGGAAATTTCTTATTTATTGGATTAATTAACTTTTTTACTCGTGATTTGCGTCAGACAGCTTTTGGATGGCAATGAAAATTCATTTAAAAGGCAGATCAGCAGCATCTTAGAACTCCTTTACTACTTAAGCAAAACTACTTCAAATATGTTGAATGCATCAGAAAAGTTCCTGACAAAATATGTTTTTAATTTTAAAATCTCTTCTGTACTAAATAACAGAAATACAAGCTAAAGTTCATGAATAGAATTGCTGGCTATTGAATCATTTTAAGACGTTGCAGCTAATTGCTGTGAGGCTCTTCTGCATAGTTTTATTCTGTTTGGAAATGGGAAACAAGTTTTCCTGTTTTTTCAGCTCCCGCTTGGATTCTCCACTTTGAATGAAGGAGCTCTGGAGGAGAAGCCAACTGAACAAACGGAAATTAAGAAAATATTCTCCCTGCACCTGCAGAAGAGACTACAGCTGATTCATAATTTCACAAGCTGCTTGTAGGTGTATACTTGGGAATTTCTCCCAGTTCAGCGGTCTAACTACCTCTGAAACTCCTGGTACAGTTACTGCTTGGTTATTTATTTGTTTAATTGAAATAACAAGAAAATCTCTGTAAAGTTTGCCCTGATGTGCCCTGTTACATTTCAGTTTAGTTTTTAGAAAGAAGACTTGGTTATAGCTAATTACAAGGTCTTTTATGTTTTTGCTCTCTTAAGTCACCTGCTGGACAGACCTACATGTAGGTGCGGATGGTAATCCGATATAAAATAAAGTGTACTCATATAGCTATGAATTGCATTGTAAATCCCACATGCAAGGGGGTAGCATTTTTAGCATCCCTAATGCATCATAAAATCAGATATAAAATAAGCACTATGTGGCCACTGTGTTGAATATTATTTAGGCAAATAGGAAATCAGACACTTTTCCTTCTACCTTCCTTTCCACCTAGGAAAACAGAAGACAACTGTATGGTGTCAGCAGTTTCTCCTGTCGTGTGGAGCAAACTGTTGTATCTCTGACCTTAGATTCTGTGTTTTGGTTCCAAGATTACTTTTTTAGAAATTCTTCTTAGTTTTATTTTGTTTCTCCTCATGCATGTAGCATTTATCTTTTGTGGCCAAATAGAAGCAATTCATCAGCTTCAGTGACTTTATCTTTGTAAGAGGAAGATTTTTTTATTTTTTAAAATGGATTAACTTTATAGCTCTCCTCTGGTCATCTTGAGAGTACCACGGCCGCTTTGATCTCTCCCGATTCCTTTTGCTGGGCAGGTGTGAAAAGGCACCAGCTGTGAAAATTGTTACCTTTGGATTTGCAGACAACGGATTTGCGTGTGTTGTTCCTGTGTGTCGGGCATACCGCTTGCGCGTGTCTGCATTTCACGCGGGGGTTTTCTCGGGGCCGGCGAAGGAGAGGAGGGCTCCCCAGCAGCCAGCCCGCGCCAGCACCTTGCTTCAGGTCTCTGGCATCCTTGTCAATCCCACCGGGGCTCCCCAGGAGATGTGAGGGAAAAGGAAAGCAACGTTTATCGGGATGCTGTGATATGTCTGAGAGGACCTCGGAAGAGGTGTGAGACAAATCTGCGGCAGGATGAAGGACCAGGGGCTCAGCACAGCTCGCCGGGAAGGAGCTCCCTCGAGGCTGGAGAAGCGTCTCCCTTGGAAGGAGCAACGTGGAGGAGCCCAGCACCGCTGTGTTCTCCTCCGCCAGCTGCCACGCGTGTGCGTGCAGGGAAACGGAGTCTTAACTGCTCCCGTATTACAAGAGGCAGCAGATGGGCAGCTGTCGGGGTGATGGGCAGCTTTTGGGAGGCAAAGGAGCCTTCCAGTTGCCCCCTGTGGCGACCAGGACCCAGCCCTTGCAGAAAGCCACAGGGGAGAAGTGTGCGAATGGACACGGACCTCTCTTCTTCCCTCCTAACCCTCATTTACAGCTTTGGCCGGCGTCCAGACATTGATCCCTGGGTTTTTAGCTGTAGACCAGCTTTTAGAAATAGGAGCTCTTTATTCTTCCTCCTCCCTCCGCAGTAATGTGGGTGGAAAGTTGTCCCTCCCCGGGTGTAGCTGCTGGTACCCCCCGAGACAGGGCAAACCCCTCGGCCGTCCGAGGTCCCCGGTCGGCAGGCAGAGCCGTGTGGTGGGCGCCCTTGGATGGAGCTTCGATGGGCTCTTGCCAGGTACTCCCGAAAGTCCCAAAATAAAACGTGGTTGGTAATTTGGTCTTCCAAGAGTGAGCCTTAATGAAAAGACAGAGGGCTGTTGTGCAAATATGTTTGCTTTGGTCTGCTTTTCCTAAGAGTTACAAGGAGCTCAGGACGTTGGGGATATGAAGGGTCAGTAATGCCACCTTGCGTCAGAGGAAACTGCTGGAAAAAGCCTACCAATGTGTGTAAAACACTCAAACCAGAACAGAGAACATTGACATGCTTGAAAATGAAGTTAATAATCTTACAGGAATTATTTAGTAGTATTAGGTAGTACAGTGTATTATATGGATAGTTATATTCAGAGAAGGTTTTGTGTAGGTCACAGCAAATAAGGCCTGGGGCTCCTGTTGAATGATGTGACTAAAATGAAGTGTGGGAAGGCTGCTAATTAAGTAATACTGCCCTCCTAGAATCTCTTGGGGAAAAAAAGAGTATGCTAACATCTAATTGAAATTAAAGGACGTCTGATACTGTATTAAGGGGGCAAATTAAGGCTGTACAACCAACCTTTGGCCGCTTCCAAAGCTCAGAGTGATTTCTCCACAATATCAGCATCCTTCAGTGCAGCTTTCTGTGCAATACGTACTGTTTAGTGTGATTGATAGTAAATATACAGCATCCTGTGGGCCAGTGATTGTATACACTCACAAACACTGATCAAAGTTGAGGAAACTACCAAAAGAGCGAAATATCAAAGCCAGCCTGGCAGCGGTGAGGTAAGTCCAGTAAACGACGGGCGTCTTTGAGCGTGTATGTGTCACCCACGGGGGCAAGGACTGCTGGATGGTGTTTCCCCTTATCCCAGGTGCTATGCCCAGTATCTTGTGCCCTCAATAAATTTGTATACATCCTTGCCCTCTAGTGTCTGCATTTTGTACGTCACCCTTGCTTAGTTTAAGTAAACACACCAGTGTGTGTGTGTGTGTGTCAGTGATGAAAACCAATTGAGAAATTTCTGGAAAATTCTCCTTTTGAAATTTATTCCTAAATTACACTTTATTTTGCTTTCTTAATCTCTCATAGTCTACCTTTTGGTTTCTATGTGTCACTAGGGGCAGATATTACTGGGTAGGTGACTCCATGCACAGCTTCTCCAAGAAAATAAGCTTGATATTGTCCTCTTTAGAGGCAGACAACACTGGTGTAGAGCTCTGAACCCTGAAATATGTCATGACTTAAAGCTTAAAGGCCACTGTCCTTTTCCTTACCAGCTGTGCTATAAATGTCATTGGTCATACATGGACTTGAAAGACCTTGTCATTTGAATGGTGCTTGGAAATTTAACCCCACATGCGGTATGGATCCCTGTCCTGGGGATGGCTAACAGTGCTCGGTACTGTCACATCGACACTGGGATTTATTTGACAAGAAGAAAGATACCTTTCAGGTTGTAATTAACCCCTTGAAAAGGCTGCAGAATACTTCCAACATCAGAATTTTGCTCCAGAAAAGTAGGTCTTTGCAAAACCAGACCTCCACAGAAAAGGAGGTGGGCTGCTGTCCCCATTAGACTGAACACAGGGGTGGGCTGCAGTATGTCACTGCACTCCAGAGTTGTTAAAAAACTTGATGAATCTGAAGTTTTCATTACCAAAGTACTGCTGATTATCATGTTTTCCTCCCTTTTCCTACAGGTTTCTAGGTTTTTCTGAAGTTCTTTTGCTCCAGTTTCCTACAAACCATGAAGCTTTGTAAATCCCCCAGTTCTTACTGTACCTGGTGAGGATGATCGCAGCCTTGAAAACCAGGGCTGAACAGCACGTGGCAGCCAGGGAGCCATAACACTTCTGTGATTTACTGCTTTGTTTCTGAGTAAACTACAGCTATATCCAGATGCAGATAATACAGGCGCACATAAAGTCGTCATACACCTACGGCTGCTATGTATAGAAAAGACAGGAGAGTGTGCCTTATAAAATCCAGTGTCTCGATACAAAGGGAAACTCAAGTGAAGGAAAACAAAATAAAAATAGGTCTTAGCGAGTTGTAATATCACCTTTGCCAGAGTCAAAATTTCCCTGCTGGTTGGCTTGTTGGTTATATGTACTTAATTTCATCTTCTGATCTAAAGAGGTAGATAGGTTTGTAAAAGAGAAGGATGTAAAAAATGAGAGGGATGAATCAGTATGTGGAGAAACTGAAAAGCTGTGGGCATAGAAAGTGGGTTTTGTTCCAACTTCGTTCTGGCTTTTCCTAAGCAAGTGAAGTCTAGAGTGTTCATGAATAATGAGAAAAACAAGAGTAAATGTTAAAAAAAAGTATCCTTGCAGCTGCCCATTGTGATTTATCCTGTAAACAGATTGATCAGCCTGTTTTCCTCCAATGACATAAACCAAGTAAATTTGTTTATTATTACAGGGCTTCCTGTTGGTTTTACTTCCCCATCCATGAAAGTTCCTAAGAGAAGAAGAAGCGTTTTCCAGTGACTTCTAGCGTGAGGGGGTACCAGCCCAAGCAAGCCCTTCGTCGGACGTCTCGCCCTTCTCCGTTTGCTGAGCTGTCCTCCACTGACGGCTGCGGTGTGCCACACCATGCTCAACCGAGGGTCGAAGGCAGGGGGTCACGGGAAGGTCCATGTAGGTTCTCAGCATTTGCTGTGAGTTTAAAAGCCCACAGGTGCTGCCTGGTGCATGTCGTACTTCTTTTGGGATTCATTCTGCAAAACCCTCCAGGCTTTGCAAATGTAGGAGTGGACATCATTCATCCTCTGACCAAAGTACATTTGCTATATGAATTTTGTGGCTGTAGATCTGTATAAGCCATACACCCCATATGCATACGTTTCCCTGTCATTCAGTTTTTCCTACTTTGCCATGTGAATATTGTAGATTTTATTTTTTCCCTGCAGTTTTGAATCATATTTGCTTGATGGCACATCATCATTTGCTTACTTAATCAGCAGGCACCGTCTTCCAGCCTTCACACAAGAGATGAAACTGAGAAGTATTTTTAGGACAAGGAGTGCTTCTGAAGTACCAATTAGAGTGTTGGGATCAACTTCACAAAATAAATGGGTAAGCAGATGTATGTGAAGGCAAATACACTTGTGAAGAAACTTATTTTGTGCTGTACATGCTTCTGTATCTTGGAGTCATTCATTATCTACAATGAATGTGAACACATGAGACAAATCTCCATCATAAAAAGTGATACATGAAAAGGACTTAGCAGGAATGACAATGGCTCAGGTAGTCCTCTTGTATAAAGATAAAGCTATGAAATCCGAGTCATTCACTGTATTGTTTGTAGCTGGTTTGGTTGTCTTTTTCTTATTTGTATGTGATTCTGTTTTTCCCAGGTAAATAGTGTCTTAAGTTTATACATGGCTAAGAAGAATTAGCCTGACTAAGGGTAATTCTGGCCACTCATCCTTGTAGTGATGGGAACCCAAAAAGAAGTATGGAAGCACCAACCGAAAGACATGAGGATGCCAGAAATACTTCCCTTGTTCCTTTGCAATGCTCTGCTGCCTGGCTTTTAATGTCCAATAATCTCTACCAATTCACTAACCCTCTTTTTCTAGGCACTGGGAAAGGTGCATGCAGAATAATTTATCATCTCCTCCAAAGCCACATGTGAAAGAGCAGATACAGGATTATACCAACTGAAAAGTTAGAGCAAGCCTCTCTTATCTTATGATTTAATATAGTAGGAGACAGTCTTTTTTATAAGTTAAAAAGCAATAGATTGAGATACATTCATCACAGATTAACTGAATTTCTTCCTTGAAGGGGCTCATTGAAATGTATGTGATGTTCATTGTTGTGTGAGATGCTGTTTAAAACTTTTAACAACAAGATAAAAGCTTGTGACTAGGAGAAAGAACTGCTGTCATTGCTGGATTTAATAAATCTTTGGCTGGGACAATAAGCCTGTGATAAAACCAGACAAAGCCTATTGCTTAAAAGTTATTTTGGCAGGTGGAAAGGAAAGACATTCTGTCACTGCGGTTCAGGGCAATGCATATCACTGAGCATGCTAAAACCTTCCCGGGATCCACAGGGAGAAGGCAGAAGCGTTGTCTTTCCCTGACAATAACCGCGGGCTCACAGAACGGCTGGGGCTGGAAAGGGCCAGCTAGGTCCAGATGCTGAGGACCTGCTCTGGTTGGGTTTGAGCATCTCCAAGGACGGAGACTCGGGGCAGCGGAGCCAGCTGATCTCCAGCCTCCCGGAGCTCCCTCGTCCCCAGGTCCCCAACAAGCACACACATCCAGCAGTCATGGACTCCATCAGAAAACCAAAAGCATGGCTCAAAAAAGGCTTGGAGCTGTGAACAACGAAGTAGTCACCTGGTTTTTTATTCTTCCCATGCCCAGAGAAGTTGCACATTCTTTGAAAGAGAAATTGTATATTTCTTATAAATAGACTGGGTTTCTTTAGACACCATCTTACCAGTTTGTCTTCTAATGCTGACAATCTAGCCACATACACCAAAAAGTTTTAACGATATTTATCCACCTAATAAACTAGAAGCTCACAGGTGATGTAAGTTATAGGTAACAGAACCTAAAGATTTTGGAATCTAAGCATTGAGATAGAGCATTTCATGATAAGGTAATATTCTTAAAAAAAACTTTGAAGTTCCATCAAAAATCCCCAGTTTGCGTTGAGACTATTAGAACAAAGAATTAAGAGTTAAGAGCTGGTGTTAAATTGAGATCATGAATTCTTCAGGAACATTTCAGATTTGTTTTCAGTCGCAATGCAGCTGAGATGGACCTGTCCAAGAGGATGGCTTAACTTGTATCAGTTATGTTGCTGCTTGTGTCACATCCACCAGAAATTAATTAGCCAGAGCTTAAAAGAGAAATCTGCGGTTGTCAAAATAGAAAAAGTATGTATGTATACTGTGTATACATGTGTAAAATGTATATATATGTTCATGTTCATATCTGTATGTTAAGACTCAAGAGTAGAATCAGGCAGGCTAAAATAGCTCTGTGGCTGTGGGACTCTGGAAAGCACTTTCCTCTGGCTATGTGGCTTGATCCCCTGGTGTCTAAGGAGGAATTTGGAAGCTTTTCCTATAGTTGATGCATCTCTAGAGCAGCATCTCTCCTCACCCACCTGCTACCCTCACAGCCTTTCCTCAGCAGAGGTGGCTACAGCCTCTCTCAGCCACCTGTAGTCATGACCCCGTACCTGTGTTAAAACCTTTGTAGACGTGGCTTCAATACCGGTTTAAGCTGGCAGACTGCGTTGCTGTGGGAGAAGGTGCAGGTCAGTGCGCAGGCACTGTCGGAGGGGCTGTGTCTCCTGCGGTGGAAGCATCTCGCCCCGTACTGGGCACCGAGGGGCCGTTACCGCAGCGCTGCGTCCCGTTGGCAATGGCCGGAATGACACCGAAAACTACCCCAAGCCAATCACGTGGCAGCAAGAACACAGTTATTGCCTAACAAACCTTAAACAAAAGGCTGATTCATGCTCCGTTGCCTAATTATCACACTTTAGCACTAATTGTGAATTGGAGCTGACCAGCCAGGAGCATCAAGCTGTCCTTATTGTACCACTTTGAGTATCAGTAGCTGCGCGAGGAGTTTGGGACACAGTGTTGGGCCTGATTTTAAGACCTTTACCGTGCTGATTAATACTTCACAAATCATCTGTTATCCATTTTATAGGACTTCCTATAAGTCGGAGAAGATGTCAAGATTTACCCCTTCCAATAGTTAAGAATTAGGGAAGAAAATCAGAGTTTGGCAGAACGTACGTACCTGCCTGTGAGTTGTAAAGAGGCCACTGAGGGACAGCCTTAATCATTGCCCATGCATCAAGTGCAAAGGGAATTAAAAATGGTGTAAACTTTTCTTTAGGTGAGGTTTGGAAGTCGGAACTAGGACCTGCTGAAGTCCACGGGACAGAGTAGGTGACACTTTATGACGAATGGAGTCATAAGATTAGGTTAACTAAAGATTTCCATTGCGGCTAATGGGTTCAGAAAAATAGCTAAAGCTACCGAAATACATTTTGCACAGACCATTAGGCTGCCAGGAAAACCCATTTGCTCACTGAATAGCATCAACAGTCCACGTGTTACTCACATTGTGTAAGTACTATGAGATGAATTACATATAAAATTAATTTCCCTGCTGAAGAAGGTACTGGGACAAGAAGTCACATTTTGGTAAGTTATTTCAGTAAGTTACTCTCTTTTGTATATTTGTAAATGAAAGACAACAGACAAATAACATTTTCTACTGGAAATGAAATAGTCCTCAAAAGAAGCTCACCTCTTTAACAAAAGCAGCTTGGCTAGATGAAAAGTTCTAGCTGACTGGAAAGCAATTAGACAAGACACCAATAAAGTGCTATTCTGGAGGAGTTTTATATTTTACCTCCAAGTGTTAGACTGGCAAGTTCCCGCTAAAGCTTAAGCATGATGAACAGGGAAGATGATTTCATTTGTCTTCTGTATTTTCTACTGTTCTATTTTGTTCTCTCAATAGGAGTTAGTTGGTAAGCTTCCTCAAGATCCTTCCATCTTAACATTTCATAGAATAAAAGTTAACACTGAGTCACTTATCTATGAGCAAAATGAGTGTTTATGCTTTTCCATATGTTATTGCAGTGCATAAATTTGTACTTCACTAAGCACTACCCACATGTACCCCAAAGGGTTCGGTTTTTCCTCTTTCACTAACACATGTTCAACAGCTTGAGTCAACATGTAAAAAAAAAAAAAAAAAAGTAGCTGTGGTCTAAAAAAACCCCAGTTTTTAATGATAGACCTTTCATTAGTTGTTGATTAATCTGGGGAGAATGTAACATGTTTTATCTCTGCCTCCCAGAGGAGATGTGCCTCGGAGGCGCATTTTGGGCACGTGCGGGTCTCTCGGGGATGTGCCGCGGCCGCTGGTGGGGCAGCTCCCCTGCCCGCTCCTGTGCTCGGGCTGCAGCGAGGTCCTGGCTGCACCCCACATTCAGTGCGGGGTCTACGCTCAGTAAGTAGTTCATAGTTTTGACCTTGACTCTTACACATCTGAGAGTCTTAAGCGAAACACAGCCACAATCCCATTGTTTTAATGGCACAAATAACATATAAATATACGCTACGTTTTTCTGCTTTGCCCCTGAGACCAAGGAAGACTTTTACCAACTTGGGAGGCCAACAGCAGCATCAGAAAAGGTGAAAGAAAAGCAAACTTTTTGCTTAACAGCACCCTTGATGCATCCTTGTCAGCAGGGACCTGGCACTTTGGAGGTGAAACTGTCACCACCTGCCCAAAGTTAAGAAAGAAGACCTGACGGTGCGGTCACAGCAATGCGACCCATGTCTGCAGCCCGCGGCGAGGTCTCCTGGCAGGAGCAGGAGGGGTGCGCGTCCTTGCAGACTCCGCACTGTCCTGACGGCAGCAGCGCGGCTAAGGTTGGCTTTCCGAACAGACAGCGGGTCGTCTCCTCTTCCAGTTTTCTCTGAATTACTTTAGCGTGGTGAAACCGGGACCTGGTACAAGCTCGACCCTGCTGTCGCATCACTAGATCAGCGCGCGGCGGAGCAGCGTCACTTGTCTCTCCATCCCCACGTCGGAGAGAAGCAAGGCTTCGGTGTGCAGGGAGTGGGCGTGCGTTGTGTCGCTCGCCTCACTCCCTCACCCCAAATTCATACGTGACAGAGTCTCAGGGTGGCCTGAAATAAATGATCCTTACTTAGAAGAATTCCTGCTGGCTGTAAGTAAACATTTACCATTTCAGCTTTAAATAATGCCAGAGTATAATCACAATCATTAATATTCACTATATGATTTTGCTGTCTACAAAATGAATGAAACGAGTGTAGTAATCCAGGCAAAAAAGGGGTATGGATCATTTTTTATGAATTATTTTGAAAAGGCAGCCTTTTATATCAGCATCCTGTTAAACAAAGAGGGGGTTGTATATGGGAGCATGTAATCCTTTATGTTATACACTTAATGGTGAAGATACAGAAAAGAGGTCGGCAGAATTTAAGACACATCCTGGCATACAGAGGAGAATAGACCAAACTGTTTAAGTCTTAAAGCCGAAGACCATGGCTCCCAAGATGATAGGAAAATTACTCTCAGAGCCTTTAAAGGCCAAGCCTTCCATGCCGTCCCATCTGTGCCTTGAAGAAGCCCGTTGAGGCCAGAGGACGGCTCACGTCTGCAGCAGTCTCGGACGTGGGCTGCCCGCGCTGACTTCACGAGCCGTCTTTACCTGTGGCTCCTACTATGGAGACCCTGAGAATGGATGGCGTTAATACAGGAATTTAGCAGCTAGGCAGACCGGATTTTTGTCTTCATGGGCGGAAGGGAGCAGAACCCGCTGTCTTCCTCAGGCACAGGGTTTTGATGTCCTCCAGCAACTACCACTGCAGGAGTTTGGATCCCCCTGTCAACTCCTTCCAGAAGGCTGTTTTCTGACCTGCAGTTGCCAAAGGGGATGAGATATAGTTTCCTTTCTCTTCTCTCTTCTGCAGCTGTAACAATTCTTAACTACATAACCAGGGCTCAGATGCACCTTGTAATTCATGCACTTTTTTTTTTTCCCCCTATTTTATGGAGCATGCCTGGGGCAGTGCCCTCGGCTACCGCACTAGGGAGCCCAGGGTCAAACTCGGCACTGTAAAGCTGCTGTTTGATGATGTAGCGGCAGCGGAGCAGCAGTAAGACCCATGTCAAGCAAGGGACTTGGGACTCTGGAAGAGCTGGTACTACTGTGATTTCACACGACGTGACAGAACAGTCCCACCGTGCTCCACCTGCACGCTGTTGGCAGTTTTCTGGAATCCAGCAAGATTTTAGAGGGAAAAATTTCTTCATCTCAAGATGGCTTAAAGCGATTACCCTACACCTATGCAGTAAAGCTATGATCTACTCAAGATTTGGTCAAAATCAAGAGATATAAAATAAATGAATAAACAGAAACAGTCAAGAGACCACAGAAAACCCTGGGGTTTATGCCGCAGTGGTTTAACAGTTTTATGCCACTGTGTTGCAAAGCCTGGATTGACTTGGCACTGATAGATCTGGGGGCTGGAAAGTTGCTGGGGTGGGAGGGTGGAAGCCGGTTTTCCCAATGTCCGACTTAGGCTGCTGGTTTACCCACTGAAGCCACCCAGTACCCACGTAAATGCCATTCTCTATCAGTGCCATTGGGACGAGCATCTTTTCTCCGTGTACGTGGGGGAACTGTTGGCATTTCAGCCAGGAAAACAAACCAGCACCTCTCTGTACCTGTACCTATCTTGCTGGTTTGCAGCCTCCAGCCAGGCGGCCGCGGGGCAGAGCAGCCCTGGTGCAGCGTCCCCTTGTCACGCAGGGAACAGCCTTGGGGAGCTCAGCGAAAACAAGAGAACGGGTATTTCTGGCTGGCCATACAGCTGAACGGTTGCCTCCTGAGGGATTTCAAGCACTTTTTTTTTGTGTCCTTGCTGAAAATGGCTCATTTTTAATTTCATTATATTGCTTCGTAATATTTAGCATCTACCAAACATGGTATCTATGCAGGCAGTACCGTATGTAGATTATTGTCCTTTTCAGCCATCTGTCCACAGGTGTCCAAAACTCTAATCTACCACTTACCTCGCGACATCACTTGTGTATGTCCTGCTCGGCAGCCCCACCGCTCCGTCCCGGCAGTGGCACGGCGTGGTCTGGCAGCCATCGGGACCGCTGCTCCGGCTGCTGCCGCACGCTTACCGCGCCTGGGGCTGCAGCGCGAGAGGGGCTTTTGGAGCCTGCTTACGTGGATCACCTATCCTCTTAAATTGGGAGGGCTTTTCTTCTCGGTCCTGATGACCAAGAAGGCATTAAAGGCGATGGCGTGTGCTGCTCATCGGCTCTTCTGCTAAGCAGTGCAAAACGCAGCCTAGCTCTTCTAAGTGAGTTCCAGCAGGAGTTGGAAGGGAAAGTTGATACTTTTCCCTGTAGGTCCATTTTCTGTACAGGTTCTATTTTTGGTTTTGTACATTATATGCAGCCAAGTATACTACAGGCATCAAAAAAACTGGAGGAATAAATAAAGTCGAGATCATTCTTAAGGGAAAAAAGAGAAAGAGCGCTCTTCTTGGGCAGTAAAAAATAAAAGCAGTTACTGAAAATAAAAGAGTTACTGAAAATGAATGTGTGATACACATACAAAGCTTTGTGGCTGTATCGAGAGAGCGAACAGCAAGTAGACATCTTGGAAAATAAATGCAGTCCTATGCACAAGTTGTTAACAACAGTAGTTAAGGCAGTACAACCCCTGCCCCGCCTGGAGGTCTTGGATTAACTGACCGCGATATGGGGTAAAATAACTCATGTAAGTGCTATGATGTATTGCTACCGCAGGCACCCTTATGAAGGCTAGATTGTAAATACTCGCTAGGCGCACAGCAAAAGGGGCCTCTTCAGAAAATTACTGACCTGGGCTTAAAGCGAACAAACCCAAAGCGCGGCGCGTGGCTGAAGGAGCCCTTGCTGGCGCAGGTGAGGAGGAGGAGGGAGGCAGCAATGCTGAGGCAGCACAGCAAGCTCTCCGCGTGCCCCACCAAGGAGAGCTGCCGTCTGCGCGGCGAAGGGTTGACGGCACCGAAGGCTGTGGGAGCGCGGCGCGTGGATTTTGCCGTGTAATTCTGAACAATGTGGTGACTTGCTCAGTGAGCAGGAAGCCGTCCCACGGACGGGCTTTCCCAAACTGCTGGCAGGAGCAAACGCGCTCCTCTGAGCCGACGTTGCCGGCGAGATGCCAGAGAACCAACGCGTGTCCCTCCGAGGAAGCTGAGCGCAGCAGCGGGCTCCCACCATGTGCTCCCAAGCCTAAAATAACAGCCTCAAATGCAGCAGCTCTCCCGCCTTCTTTCTTCTTTCCCTCAGTAAATATTAAATAAAGCTGTGGTGATTGGCAAGCTTACAAGAAAATAGGAAATTGAAGTTGGCAGCCCCAGATGTGGGAGGTGTAAGTTCAAATCTGTTTCCTCCGAAGTGTGGGCTGAAGGTGAGTAACTAACAGAAACAAGACCACAGAGCACAGCCCAGATCTTACGGGACTCCAGCTTTTGTAACTTCGTGCCTACAGCCACCCTCAACGTACTCAAAATTTGTCTTTTTTGAAGTAGTTTTGGGAAAGGCCGGAGACACTGAGGGCTGGTGGTGTAATTCTGACTCCGTGGGAGTCAAAGGCAAAGCATCTGCCGAGCTGGATGGAGGCAGCATCTCACCCCTCGGCTTTTATTAGTTTGTTATAAATAATATTAATTATGCCTGTAGCACAAAAAGCAATTATAAAAATATTTTGCTAAACATCTTATCAAAAAAGACTGTTTACCAAAAAACACTCAACTGTATCAAAGCCTTTACATAAAGCTCTCTTAGAAATTAATAAATATGTTTGATTAGCACTTTCATGGATGCACAGATTCTGTATATGGAAGCATTATAGTGCATTTAATTATATATAAAGGCAATTAATGTCACAAATGAAGACTAAGCTCTGACTCAGCCTAAATAATTGTCATTA
The DNA here is from genome assembly GCF_929443795.1 of Astur gentilis. Classification (NCBI taxonomy): domain Eukaryota; kingdom Metazoa; phylum Chordata; class Aves; order Accipitriformes; family Accipitridae; genus Astur; species Astur gentilis. The sequence continues at coordinate 23,937,677 of NC_064902.1, read as the reverse complement.
TCTATCATATAGCATGCCCAGAAAGCTTAACTCTGCAATGATATTTATGAACAATAAACTTGGCATTAACATACCAAAACAATTTGGGTATAATTCAAACTAAATAATAAATGGCAACAAAAAAAATCACTCCCATTCTTCATGATCTTTTCCTAGCGTAATCACATAGGCTTTTTTCACAGTATGTTCATCACCATGAGAAGTGAAAAAATTTATTCTCTTGAGCATGTGCTATAGATTGCACGCCAGAGACCGAGCGCGAGTACATGTGCGAGTAGCTGCTCTGCCTCCCCGTGCCGGCAGCACCTCGGGGAGGTTCGGAGGTTGTCCATGACTTGGGTGGCTGAATCTCTTCCAGCTGAAGGACAGCTTTCCATGGAGGTGCAGAGCCCATGGTCATCTCTTACTTTACATACACTTACCTCAAGTAATCATCTCTCTGCTCAGTACAGCCTGACGTCTCCATGCTAGAGGCAGCTTTAGTTTTACTTTTTTTTTTTTTTTTGCAGCACCTACTAACACAAGCTCATGGGTTTTTGGGGGGGGGGAAATTCCACGGGCTTTCCTTGTCCAAACTTAGTCCTCCTTACTCATGAAAAGCCCCATCACTGTCAGCTACCATTCATATGACATAAAACTTGTCCTTAACACCAAGGGCCAGCTACATTTGCAGCTGTTCAGTCCACGGGTATAATAACACACCAACAGGGACCAAAACCGGTCTCGTAGTACCGGTGTGTAGTCATGGGGTAATGCGACGAAGATGTTATGAAAACAACGGTAACGCTGCATTGATGCTAAGTACAGCCAACTGTAAAATAAAGGACTCTAAATGGAGCTAAGGGCTCTTTTTTTGTTGTTTGGAAATGTGCTGTGTGGGTGTAATAGCATGGTGTACTTTGTGGCGTTAAAAAAAATTATCAACAGTCTACAATGCAACATCTTCACCTTGTATAAGCTGTTTAAACACTGCCTTGCTGGTCTCCTCAGTGACTGACTTCAGAGTTTTAGTAGGTATATTAGACATAGATCTAGATCTAGATCTAGAGATATACCTATAGATAGAGAGAGGTAGAGGTGATTCAAAAATTTACTAATGCATTTATAGTATTAAATGTAAAAATTAATCCATAAATATTTTAATACAACAAGCATCATTATATATTGATTATAAATTACGTTTTTATATGTATGTAACACAAAGTGGTTATCCATATATGGTGATACATACATCTATAGAAAGCTATTAATGTACTTTATCATATAGTTAGGTATAATACAGATATACCAGTACAGGTCTTTAATTTTACACCACGTGCATGGAGAAGCCGGTCATACGCTGGCTGAACGTTCAGCTGTTGCAGGAGGGAGCTGTAACTTTATGGCCTTGCCTGCACCAGCTTCACCAGTGATCTGGCTGTGGAAGACACCAGTGAATGACACAAATCGAAGTGAGCATATTCCATGAAATACTTTGATACGTGAATGTATTTCCAGGGTTTTCACGCCTCCTCAATTTACTTACTTTTTCAGGCAGTGATCAAACTAGAAAGCCATTCAGGGTGGTTAAATCTTTTAAAGACTGACTCTGTGTTAACCTGAAGTAAACGAGCAGAGAACTTTGATGTTGAGTCTATGCTTGTTCAGAGGAAACGTGGCCCCGACTGCAGCCAGATGTGTAAAACATCAGCCAGCTAACCTTTAACGAACAACGCACATCACGAACCAGAGGCCTGTGGTTGCTCTACACACAGTGTGTGCGTGTGTGAGGGTGTGCGCGCATGCTCACACAGCTATAAAAATAAAATAAGCAGGAAAATGAAAGGCTTAGGTTCTATTCTCTGTTGGATCTAATGCAACATGCGCTGGGAGAAGAAATAAAAAAAACAAACCCCACATCACTCCCTCCCAGCAGCACCCTTTCCTCCTTCTACCTCATTCCCCCCTTATCCAAAGTGAAAGCCAAACAAACCAATAAACCATTTTTTTTTCCCATTGAGAAAAAAAATTGGGGTCTTTTTTGATGGTTAACATAGTTATTTAGCCCAATGCTGGCTCTGTCGCATTTATGGACAGCACAGAGAAAAAGGATAGTGTTGCAGAGCCTCTGCCTTCGTTATTTGTTGAGCTGATAATTCATTTCCTGCTAACAAAGCCTTTACTTGGTTGGAATTTCATCTTTCATTATTATATCTATGAATATTAAAACAACAACGAGAAGGCCTTGCAAACATCTATCCAGCACCCATGCTTGCACGCATAAAGAGTCAATCAAGATCTGACATGGAGGTCTTCATCACTATGCACTGTGGCCCATGTTGCAGCTGTCAAATTTTCTTTTGATGCTGATTAACTTCATCAGTATAATTGATCAAGTTGTCTAGAGAAAATGGGAGGCTAAATACTTTCCAAAGTAATCGTCACACTGCACCCAAAATGCTGTTACTATGCCAAAGGCAGCACGCAGGTGCTGTGCTGCAATTGGAATGAGTTTCCTCTCACCTCTTGCCTAAACTTTTCTCTTTTTAACCCCCAGCTCACTCAACAGTTGCCTGGCAGATTGGCTTTGATTAGTTGCTCATTTAATTGCATTCTGGTGTGCTGTTGAACATAATATCCTTCAAAGTCCTAAATAAGACTCAACAGTTGAAGACAGCTTTGGAGACCACCAAACACAGGCAGGAGGGCTTTCTCCATGTGACTGTAACTTGGCTTTTGGGGGTTGCTTGAAAAGCATTTTTTTTTTTTTTTTTTTCAATTAGCTGCCAACTCCCCCAAGACCTTTTCCAATCCCGCTCTTTGTGCATAAAGCCTGAAATACCTCTGTGTTGGGTTTTTAGATGTCCACATCTGACAACATCATGAAATAAACTTTACTCACAAGGGGGAAGGGGGAGGGAGCAACTGAAAAAATATATTTATTGGAGTAAATAAAAAAAAGTTAACCAAAATCCTTTATTGATACATTCTTGGATAATATCACAGGATCGAGAGAATGGAAAGGAAGGGAGGAGTTTGCGGCAAAGATTGGTTTCACTAAATTGGCACATAAGCAGCAAGATTAACGAAATTACTTATTACAAACAGTATAAAACATACATGCTTTTTTAAGTCCTTATCACACTGGTCAATCATGGTGGGGCATCAACAGAGAAAAAACCTCAAGACATGTAAAAGCCATATTCTTTCCTCCAAATATCATAAGAATTATTCAAATTATTGCAAAATAGTCATATACCTTAAATAAAATAACAAAATAGAACACAAATACAAATATCAAACATAAATTATTAACATGTACCATTAAATACATTACTGGCATGCATTCCAAATATCAAGACCTCTACTAAAACTCAGCAAAAATCCTTTCTGCTTCCTCTGCAGCCCATCAGAGTTGTGAAGGGGGGGGGGGGGGGGGGGAACGACTAACTTCGCCAGCACAGTTTTTGGTCTTTAAATTCTTTTTTTTGTTTGTTTAGTTAAAAAAAATAACGTATATGGATTGCAGTGATACAGTAGTAATCATACAAGTCATGTACATAGGTCTTTTAAATCCTTAGTTGCTGTGGTGGTTTGTTTTGAATGTGCCAAGTCTGAGAGAATAGGGCCTCAATGGAACTGTGCATTCAAAAAACAAACAGTGAACTCGAAACAACATGGATGGCAATATGCAAAAATCCTCACAAACTGTACAGAAAGTTCAAAAACTTGCAGTCTGGAAGTACATAGAAAGACAGAATTAGCCCCTTGAAAGTCCTCGTAGCTGAACGCAGCCCGCCCCGGGGAGCTGGTCCTCCCGTGCCGCAGCCGGGCGCGTGGGCTCCCACGGCCGGAGCGGGTCCGAGGCCACGGCCGACGGCCGCGCCAGCGACGTACGAAGCCGAGAGCGATGAAGGATATTTCAGGGAGCAGCCGTCGGGAGCGCGGGGCTCCTCTCGCGCTTTCCCGCAGCATCGCCGTGCCCTCGCCCCCCCCCCGAGACGGACACCCCGGGGCTCGGGAGGAGCTCTGCGCCAGCGGCGGATGAAAATCCTCACCCGTCCTCCGCCCCACGTGGCAAAACGGACTAGATAACCAGGTTGTTATAGCTGACGTACTTCTTTTTTGCAGCAGGGCCTGAAAGAAAACCGGAGAACGGTCAGAAACCCGCCAGCCGAGACCCCCTGGGAAAGGGCCGGCTGCTGGTCCGGACCCCCCGGCAGGGCCAGGGATGCGCCGGCAGCTCCCGCATCCCCGGGAGCAGCGGACCCCGCTCGAGGCGGAGGGCCGACGGATCCGCCGAAGCGGCGCCTCCAGCTCCAGCTACTACTACAGGCAAAGCTACCGCTGACTGATTTTGTTATACTCGTGCAGTCGGTACGACGCCCCTGCTAGAGGCACCTTAACTAGATCCCGTTAAGATTTCTTCTTTGTAAAAAAACTGTGGCATCCTCTCCCACTTCCTAAATCATCCTGGGCTAAACTTGGCTTTTCTCACGGATAAAGTGGTTCTCACTCAAGTTTTATGACCTCTGCGAATTTTTCAGTGTGGGGATGAAGGTACCAGCTTTCCTAATTACACCCCTCAAATTAAATCTGTTTGCAAACAGAAATAAATAAAACCGATCAGTAGCTACTTCGTGAGCAACGCTACACACTTCTGTCAGTAAAAATTGCAAATACTTCCAGCTGAATACAAGGCAAAATGTTCTGCAACACTTTGGCAATGGCGACGGATTAGGGACTTGTCAACTGATTACATGTTCTCCATCAGGCACGTTAACAAAAACATCGCTATTTAAAAGCAAATTCCGTAACTAGGATGTAACTACATGTACTGGGCTTATGAGATTTTATACTGAACTGTGTTCCAATGAATACGGATATTTTCCTACTTATTCATTTGCCAAAAAAAAAAAAAAAAAGAAAAGCCAGTGTATGAAGTATGTATGCTCTTGCAGTAAAGATGAAAATCCATTATTCTAACTGAGTTTTCACGAGACCAGTTTAAGCTAATGGATATTCTCAAAAGGTTAAAATTATCAGGCACTGTTGTTATTATCAACTATTCTTATTCAGCATCTGTGGGTTTTTTGAGTAACTTGGATTCAATGAAATACATTAATCTGAATCATAATCAACCCTGCACAGCAAAACTGAATATATAAACAAACCTGATCCTCGATACATCCCCCAATAAAACAGACATTTGGAAGATAAGTAAGAGAAAGGGATAAGGCTGATTTTCTGGGATTGCTGAAAACCTTCTGTTCTTTTTCCTCCATTCCTGCCCTTCCCCGGGGGAGAGGAGGGCTCCGGAGCATCCCCCCACCTCAGGGACCCTAACGCACCTCCCTCTGCTACCCCAGTCAGGGCCTGGTTTTTCTTGGTGTGTCCAGCAGCCAGAAAGCATTATTAATCAGAGACCGCTATTAATTTTTCAGGTGGCCTGCTCTTCAGAAATACTTGCTTAAATAAGGACAGGGTCTCCACCAACAATTCAGAATATTTTAAGAGTATAATGCATGAGAGTGCAGTCAAATGTAAATATTTTTCATGGTGTTCGCTATCTTTTTTACTCCCAAAGACAAAGAAACAGTTTTACTCCTAGGTATTTTCAAGACTGTCATTTAAGAACCTCCTCTGTAACTCCAGTGCTTTGCACTATTATTCTGAAACCCTAATTCAGCTGTTTCACCATGTTCCATACAAGAGTCAGAGCTGTCTGTTCAATCAAGGACTGATCCTACAAAATGCTGATCATCTTCAGTTCCCATTAACTTCTCTTGGACACGAAGGTGTTCAACACATGGCAGGATAAAACTCATTATCCTTCAAGGCTAGACTGCAAATATTCAATAAACTGTGGTATGCTATTAAATGCTGAAGAGAGGTAAAATGAAGCTGGAAAAAAAATATCATCATGAAACAGGTTGCAAAGTAATTACATGTATTATTTTGTGATATACTTCAGCTTTATCCATTACATGCTCCAATTTCAAACAGCAGCAGAGCTCCTATGACAGAGAAGGAGATTTTGATACTTTCCACTGCTGGTTCATATCGTGTCAACCCTCTAATGCTAACAGGGGCTTTACTCCAGCTTTCAGCAAACCTGATAATTTTGCTTGATGAGTTTTCTCACCAATTCAACCACAGTAGCCCATTGCTCATTTTCAATATGACAATGAACCACCAGTGCCAAATGAGTTCAGCCAAGAAATATTGTTGATAGCGTGTACTTCTGTAACCTCTCTGTGAAAAGATGGGCTCCACGTGTCTGAGCCTTAGACAGTAGTTATCTTTGGCACTGCTCTGCTTCACAAGAATAATGTAGTTGACAAAAGCATCATCCATAATTTAGATAAAATGATCAATAAAAGCTTCATGGTTATTTTAGAAGAGGAAAGACAATCTTCCTGGGTTTTAAAGGCTGTTAGGCCAGAGGAGATGATCTCTCTTGTTAGGTAGCTGCTGCATTTCACAGCTCTGTTCCTGCACTGGCTCCAGGGACCTGGAGCTCAGCTGATGTATAACTTCCAGAAGCACTCCAGTCTTGAAGACTTCAGGAGAGAGACAGTCTACCTCGATAATGAATCACTACTGAGTCTCAGCTCATCATTATCATTGGCAATTAGCAGCAGGTATGGATTTTCCTCAAATAAATTAATTTACATGAAAATGGGGAATGCTAATGAAACATCAGCATTACCAGAATTCACCATGCTTTAATCCACAGTACATGAGCATTCCTTGTTCTTTAAATGGAAAACAGATACAGATCTCATACGCTCTGTTGCTGTTAGTGTTAATGGATGATGGCATTCCAACAGTGAAAACAGATTGTCCTCTTGCGAATAACTCATACATGTTAATTAATATACATATAATTATGTCAACCTCAGCTGGCCATTGACATAGACCTATTGGAGGCGAGCCAATAGCTGTGGTATGCAGAATCTGAAATTCGGGACTATACCTTCTGTACAGAAATACACAGTCCAACTGCATCCCCCTTCCTGAGGTCAGTGCAAAGGAGCAAGCAAACAAACTGTGGGATAAACGTGGGCTGCTAGCTATTTTTAAGTACTGTGTAGAAAGGAAACATCCTAGATGTTGACTGCCTGCATATTTGCAAATAAATGTGTTCTTGAGGCATTGGCATCGTATAACTTCTTTGAAAAAAATAGGACCTTTCTATTTAAAAAGAGGCTACATATTGCAATTAGTGAGAAGTGCCCTTTTCTGCTAATCAGTGGTGAAGAGCAACAATGTTAATAGAGGAAGAAATTAGCATGAGGAATACCTGAAGAGTACAATCTCACATATACGGAGAGGACTGCTCTACTGGAAACAATCTCCAGGTTCAGTCCAGCCATAGGTAACCGCATCCCATGCACTTGTCAAGCAGAGCGCAGCACAAGGTTCTTCAGCCCGCATTATAGTTTTGCCTTTGCTTGAAAAGAAAATTGTTTTGGCCACGTTATGGTGGAACCCAGCCAAGGCTGTCACACTTCAAAAAGGTTAGGTAGGTCTGCTGCAGGGATGCACAGAGTGATGAACTGTCGTAACGCATTACTGCCAACATACGGTACTGGCGAGAGGGAGGTGCAACTATCACGTCTCCCGTGTGCTGCTGACACTGCTGTTTGTTAGTCTTCTGGGTTTATGAGCATTACACTTACTCCCAATTTGACAGTAATCAGGAACCTTGAAAAACCAAGAAGGCAAGAGCAATGCCTTCCAAGACGAGCTGAGACAGGGCGGGTGTTCGATTTCCTGGCAGCTGGACTGACGGAAGCATAAAGAAGGGACCTTGGTCATCACGAACCCCGGGCACTTCATAGCGTGGCATTAATTGTAAGGATGTGCCTGTGTACAAGATGCTGACAACCACACGAGCTGTGAGTTGTCCTCTTAGTTACGTGCTGTGCCTTTTCCCGTTCTCCCTAAACAGATCCCACCCTCTTCCCTTGCAAGCATCCATTTCAAGACACCCGCACACGGCCTACAGCAGCACAACCCAGATGAAGACAACCTGTGGAAAATAAACAACATTTCCTTACAGCATAACAGTTAATTAAAAGCCTGTCCTTTACAGCTTGCCAACAGGAGGTGGGGAGCAGTGATAGTCTACACCCATTCCCTTCCAGAAGTGAGTAACAGGATTTCAGATAACTGCATCTCTGTGCCAACAACATATTAAATACGCAGGAGCAAAAATCCTCTTTGGATATATAAGTTTCATCACTTGACTGGTTTTCATTATCTTGAGCATGGGCCACAAAGAAAGAAGCTCCCACAGCATCCAAAAGCAAGGCAGATCTGTCAATACTTGCTCAGAGTGAGATTTAATCACTTTCACTTCAATTTTATGCACATTTGTAACCTCTTTCGTGCTTAAAGAGAAAAGATTTATGGGGCAAAAGATGAATTTTATTACAGCCCACAGGCATCTTAAGCTATCAAATGTATGAAACATGATCTTAGTATTTCCAGCACTGAGCAAGAACTGACATCGTGATGGCTACAAGTCTGGAACTTCTGCTCTGATTTCCTTTGCAGTCACTGTGGCAGATTATGCTTACCTCCTCTTTCTCATTTTTTTAATTCTTGCTTAGAAACCTGTATCACTCATGCCAGGCAAAGCGGAGGCTGATTATTAAATCCCGCTTCTAGTCCATCTAAAAGGGAAATAGATGCAGGTGGCTCCTCCTCCATCTCTGTACCCGAAAGACAGAGCTATCCACATGCTCTGTTGCCTTTAAATTGGGGAATATATATGAGAAAAGAGATGAAAGCAACAGTCCTAAATGATTCTACATGCTTGTCCCAAACGTGACAAATGGAATGAAGCTTGGAGAAAATAATATAATTTTAAATTTAGTATCTAAATGTAAATAGATTGTTATATCACATTTTCACATCTCTCCTGTTGTGCTCCCTACCGTAGTGTATTGGCAACTTATCTGGTATATAAATGCCTACAGTTATACAAAAAACATCTCATTTTATTGCCTGTGTCGGTGGGTAGTTGCTTGTCTCTGCGCTGCAGCCTGAACTGCGTGACTTTTATGCAGATTAGCACACAGAACCTCATGTTTTAATAATAGAATACGAATATATTACATTACAGATATAACATTAGTAAAAAGTGTGCTCCTCTGTAATTGCTTTACAGCCTTCTCTTCTCATAAATTACATCACCTTTGGCTGTCATCTTTCCCTGTCACTCTCAGGAAAGCAGCAACAATTAGCGCCTCAGCGCCGAGGACACCCATAAATAGCAGCGGTGTTCCTGTCGCCCGAGAGGTTTGCCAGCAGATCACGAACGGCAACAGGGAGGGAGAAGCTGCTAAAGAGATTGTTTCTGTTTCCCAACGACTAATTTATCCAGTAGCTAAGTGGCCCGACGGCAACCTGGTGACAGGTTCAGAGGGGACAGCAGCGGGTCCATCGTTCTCCTGCTGCCGCCCCTGGCCGGGGCGATTCCTCCGCGCCACTCGGCATCTCCCGGGCTCGCCGGCTCCTCACCGGGCACACGTCACCCATCCACACGCTCGGGCTCCCTCCCGTTTGACGTGACCATCCTCCCCGGGGGATAAATGCTGCAGGAACGGTTTCTTTCTCTTTGGGCGGTCTTGTCAAAAGTGAGTCAACAAAAATACAGCAGTGAGTACAATTTAACCTCCAGGATGAACGATACTCGTGTTGAAGCACTGACTGAGGAATGAACAACCCAAATAAACTTCTCTGACCATCCCTGCATCCCTTCTGAGGGGCACGGTCCTCTAGGTACTCCAGGTGGGATAACTGGATCGATTGCCCTTAGCGATGACTGAAGTACCCGGTGGAGGGAGAACCAGAAAGAGCATGTTATACTAAATGCCGTAACGAGAGGCAAGGGCTGCTTACAAAGAGTAAACGCACTTTGGAAGTGAATAGAAAAACAGTTATCTAATAGAATTGTATAGATTTATACAGTCATCACTGATACTTCTTTCGCTAGTCTTGTGACACGCTGTGTGTTATGGCAAGTATTACTAATATGCTGCTCGTAATCCCCACGAAATGTTAGAAAATCAAAACCAGAATGAAAGTGGGTGGTGTCAGTTACATTTTGTCTTTTCCTTACCTTTTTTTTAATATATGCTTCAAATTCCTCAATAATATTACATCCCTCTGCTTTGCTCTTGTAAAGTGCTTTTCTTTCCTATTTTTGTCCAGTATTCAGAGTGATGTCACCACAGAATCCTGATAGGCACTAACTGTATTTCCAGACGAACGCTAAACCGTGGCAAGGATCTTCTCTGATGGGGGGGTCATCCAGAAGAAATTCAAGGCACCTGGAAACCCCCACCCTGCCACAATCGCTTTGTGAGAGACCCAAGTTTTTGTCTTTAAATAACTTTTCTCCAATTCGCTTGGGTATCATACATTGTTAAGGCTACTGATTTCATATCCCCCCCTTTTGCAACTGCCTCACTCCTCCCACCCTGCTCTGCCCCATCAGTAGTTTCACCTAACCCGTACTTGGGAAATGTGCGTTGAGATTTTGGAGGAGGATGTCCTGCATGTTACAACAGCAGCAAAACCACATGGAGTGAAAGAGCGAGCCCTGAGGCTGCTTAATTCTCTAGAAAAGCCAGAGTCTGCGAACAGTGTAATTAATTCATTAAACGCCATCAAAGAGCGCTACAGGAGGATGGAGGGCGCATGGGGGGAGATAATGGCGTTAGGATGGCACAGCCTGGGCTCGGGAACGCCTCTCTGGCAGAAAACAACCCCCAGTTTCCATTTCAGTTTCACCAGCTCCAAAACCAAATGTGATTTTCAAGTGTGACGATTGGTACATTTTGTGTGAATTGGTATCCAAGGCACAAGACCCTAAATTGTCACTGCAAATAGGATCAAATTAAGCAGCTCCAGACATGGAACATAAAGCTGAGAAGAAACTAAAATGGCATAAAAAGAGAACAGGGCCGCGTCGCTTAGCAACCACCACCTTTTTGGGTGGATTATGCGAGTCCGGACACATTTGCACCATTGACAGTCGTTGCTTGTAATGTAAAGGAGCTTTCCCGTATCTCTGTGTGACAAGTTCGGTTAGGTGCTGGGCTGGTGAGGACCACGGGAGCGTCAGGCGAGCACCAGCCCGAGCGTGACCAGCATCCCGGTTATGGCAGGGATACCCCGCTGCGGCGCAGATCTGCTCCAGAGCTGGGTTTGCAAGAGCTCAGCTCTGACGGGCAGTCCCTGGAGGAGCTCCTCTTGTTTGGGGTTTTGCCTTTTTTAAGAACTTAGAGGTTTTTTTAGTGCTAATCTCTTCTTGAGTTTTATTCATTTGAACTGAAGTGCTGTGGGTTGCCAGATGATTGCCATCACAATAATAAAATGCACCAGGTATTAGGAATAGCTGTAAAATCTTCCAAAGGTAATTTGAAAATTTCCTTTGGAGGTTCCTTGAAAGATGAGTTTGCTGTCAAAGAATTTCCAGTGCCATTATGGTATTTGTTTCGGCTTTTCTGAGATGCATTAGATTGGCTGAAGTATTCAAAGGACAGCACTGAAAGATGCTTGCAAACCACAGCCTGAAAAATCGCCCCCCCAGCCGTGCCTGTGCACCTCTCCACGGAGGAGCCAGGCCTGTCCGCAGCAGGCGTTGTGTGTGGACAAGGTGTTCCCTGCTATTTAATACAGAATACGTTATCTGGGAGATTCCTGCTAGCAGGGAGGAAGAAAAAACATCTCTGTGGTCAGGAAGATTGAAGTCTTGCAAATATATACATGAAGCAAATGGCTCACAAAAAATCACGGACTAAGGTTTCTGAAGCCAAACTCTTCAAACTACGTAAGGGACAGTTGATAGGTGAATATGAATACTAAAAAAAGTCCTGCAGATTTTAACTGGGAAAAACCCCTAAACTAGGTTCACTGGATAAATGTAGAATAAATAATTCACCTGGCTTTAAAAATTATAAATATCTGTTCAGATATTCATATATGCAGATATTTTCTTCACAATTTTCACAATCTGTCTCATTTTCTGCTCCCATGCATTTAGAAATTTTGCAACAAAATGCAATTACATTTGCAGAACCTGATCTGCTGCAGAGGCCGTACTGATCTATGCAATGCAAAGAGAGAAAAACTGAGCTCCTTGTCCCCCTGTGACCTGCTGTCACCGTGTAAACAGGCAGGAGCAGCATTGCCAGCGCCGGCTTCGGCAGCACTGTCTCAGCCTCGCTGCGGGGAGGGCAAACATTCAGCTGACTCTCTTGGGCTCAGATTGGGTCAATAATGGGATATTCTGGTCAACACCTTGATCCAGAGAAACTGCTGTACCTGAACCCACTCCAGCTACCTGCCAGAGACACCCTCCTGTGTTGTGCTGTACGTCCTTCAGGGGGCTTGTTTCTGTATGCCACCTCCAGATCGCAGGCTGTGCCCACCCTGGAGCTACGCTGCGCCTACGGGGACCCACCAGAATCTGCTGGCGAGTCCACGCGAGCACCACTCCCACGGCAAGCCTCGGAGAACTTGTCTGACTGCATCCGACTGGACACCGAGATGGATGGAGAACACGCAGAATGATCCCACCTTTACTTGGAAAGCAAAAGCAACTTGGCGGCAGTGGCTTTTTAAAGTGTCCCACAGTTGTAATTCCCCCATTGCTGCTAAGAAGACCCACACGCATGGGATTTACTGCAGAGTTTGTCTGATGGAATGGGAAGCGGTGAAGAAAACCCCAACGCTAGCTAAAATCATCGCAAGTCAGGTCGGGCCATATGGGCAAATTTTTACTTACCGTAGGCACAGAATATAGCACTTAAGGTTAGAAGTCTAATGAGCTGTCACCAAAATGTCAAATGCTGCAAAAGAAAAAACCAAACCAGCCTCCCCCACATGTGCACACACACTAATTTAGGAAGACGAGGCCAGATTCCCTATGGGCTCAACTCCACCAACGTGAACAAGGTGGCTGGAAGCCAGATGTCCAACCACTCTTTCTAGTTACATCACCAAATGTCACTCAGATGTCTTTGTTTCCAATCTGCAAAACGCTGATAATGTTTATAAACTCCTACCTCAGAGCGAGATCGTAAGGTGACCACCAGCACCTAGAAATCTTGAATAAGTGATTAATGCCAAGAGAGCACAATCAGAAAAATAGCCTAAGCAATCTTGCCTGGCAGTGCTGCTCTATATACGCTCGATAACCTGGATTCATCTGGTTCACCTCTGTGGCATTCAGAATGCAATTAATAATGAAATGATTACTTCCAATTATTAGAATAATTATGTTTATGCATATGCATTCAAATGTATTGTTCAGAGCAGGGCTGGGCAAATGCTGCAGGTGTATTTCTATCTAAAGAGCATCCACACATCTGTCACTTTACACAGCTTCCACTTCTAAATTCCTCATATTCTAACCAGGGCTACATTTTACCTGTAGGGCTTTCTTATTATTATCCCTTTTAGAAACGGATATTTACCCTGTCTATCATGCAGCCCCTAAGCAAAGTCAGACTGCATAGCTAGTCAAGTGAATGATATAACTACACTTGAAGTGAGCCTTGAACCCAGGGGAATGGCAAAACATCGTACAGAGTAGTGCCAGGGCCATAAGTAACAATTACAAATATCCAATATAATGGGTTCTTTTAACGAGGATTGCTTTGAAGTTCCCAGAAGGATTTAATAGGAAGCAAGAGTACGACCTTGCCAGTTCCCCAGGGCACACTGGGATTTGAAGTAGGTTTTTCTTTAAACAAAAATCCATTTTAGCTTATAAGGCTTTCCAGTAGTACCTGCTATCAGAGGTGTACGTTTTTAATTAATCAGGTTTTCAATTCATCAGGTTTTTTTACAATGCACTTTTTGTGAGAACAGAGAATGTATCTGATAGGAAGAATAATAAAAGCAGTTCGTGGGTGAGATAATGGCATAATGACAGAAATCAGTTCAGGTCAAAGTGGCAACGACATGACATTGTTATAGCCTAAGATAGCTTGTTTGGGTTTGAGTACATAAAGTATGTGTTTGCTTCGTCACTCTGCAAATGTATTTGACTGAGACCAATCTGCTGTTGAACTCTTATCTCGATAGGGATGAAGAAACTCTAAGCTCAGACAACATAGGGAAAGCGACCCTATTAGACAGATGATTGCACTACAGGACAAAACTAGAAAATTCTGACTTCAGGTAGAATAATAACCCATTAATTTCAGTGAAGCAGGCTTTCCCACAATGAATCCCAGAAAGGATGGGAAGCTTATCATACCAACCACCCTAAAACCCACAAAATGATGTAAATATTATTCTGCAAAGTCAGTACACACCATTGCACGTGGCACTTACCTGTTTAGAAAAAGAAAAGATGAATGAATTGCTTATTTGAAAGTTGGGCACATTTTCATATAGTGTACCAGATAAATAATGAACTCTAGCTCACGCACTGACTTCAAAGCCACAAGAGGAAAGAAATACAGCTGCATGTGGTTGGAAGTTTTGCCTGCTGGCATGCGGTAACTGTTACACTTCTCTAACGTTGCTCTGTAGACAGCAAATTTAACCTGTCTTTGTAAAGACAAGTAAGGAAAAGTCCTATAGAATGTAGCACAAAACATACACTTTCCATTGAAATGGTGAACTCCAGCTCTACAAACATGAGTGAAATCCCACTCCCGTTCGAGTCGAGGGCAAAGCACCTGCTGATTTCAGCAGAGCCAGTATTGCTTGCTGTAAAAATTTACAGTATAATATAAAATAACGTGGAAAGTCATTGCTTTCTTACAACGCTTCTATAGCACTTTTCCACGTGGACACAGGGAGCGCTTTTGTGGGTTTTGTGATTTTCAGGCACACTGCTGTATGCAACCATGCACCCCATGGCCCTTCTCCCCCGCCGACAGCCCCCCACCACTGGGATCTGGGGGGCAAAACACGTCACTGAGCAACTTTACCCAAATAAAATGGCCTCTGACAGGAGACATGCCTGTGGTAAGGGCAAAAGTGAGTGTCAGAGGAAATTCACTCCTCGGAAGAATATAATAAAGATATGTACCTACGTTAATTCTTACAAGCTCTAAAAATAGGCCACAACTGGGATATGTGACACACGTTTCCCCTTTGCAACGGCAAGATATGGCATTCATCATTATGAATATTTAGCAATGAAAGTGATAGTTCTCTGTAAACAAACAAAAAGCATGACATTTATTTCTCTGCCCCTGAACGGCTTATGCTGATAACTCTGTCAGCATCAATAAACTCCTTTTGTTAAGCTGGAAAGATGATCTAAACCACCTGCGGTGACCGACACTGCTTTCAGCCTCCTCAGGACTGAGCTAAAAGACGTTTTTTTATCAGCCACACCTTTGACTATTTTGCAGGGTATTATTAAGGTAGGTGCATTCAGAGATAAATTCAGAGGTTGTTGTTTAATACTAATTTTCCCATCTGAGCCATCAAAAGAAAATGTGACTTTGAGTCAAAGCACAGAGCCAGACCCATACTGGTTATGGCCTGAAAAATCATCATGTTTTTGCTGGAAAGATAACTGTAAGATTGAGATTTTGAGGCAGGTAATAAGACTGCAATAGAAAAGGATTAGTTTTACCCTTCTAAACAAAAGCTAAAATCAACAAGTATTGTACCGCTGAAGAACGTTAATCTTGGGCACGTTTGGCTGCATCTTTCTCCCATCTCCTACTTGTCTGCTTTGCAGATAAAAACTTCTGGGTCAGGTGAAGTTTGAAAATATCTGCAACGCTGGGATCAAAGAATAAACAGCAGAAAGTCTTATCAATGCTTCCAGCAAATGAAAGATTGCAGAGAGGCTTAAAGAAGACCTGGCACGAGGAGCAGCCACGTCGCTGGCTGGGGTGTGTGTGCACTTTGGGGTGAGATGTCGTTAGGGGATGAGGCCGGGGAGCCGAAATCCCGGCTCTGAGCGGAGCGGGCACTGGGGAGCACGCAGAGGGACCCGATTCCCAGTGGACCCCAGAGCCGCTGTACGAACCTTCACATCAACTAAATTCACAGCGCTGCACTGCAGGCAGGAGCGTGCTAGAAAAGTGCCCAGGATCTTAGGAAATGTGTTTCCAAATCTTTAAGATATCGTGGCAGGGAAGAAACAAAACCAATTCATATTACTCCATAATTGGAGCCGACAGTACAGAAACCATACTAATTTAAACTACATTTAAAATGTTTCTCTTTGAATGCTGTGGACTGGAAAGATAACAAACAGTAGCAAATTATTTTCACCTGCTTAAAACAAAGCAATTAATAGTACGTTGGTTATCTTACCTGGAAAGCCAGGCTCTGTTGAGAGCTGTTAAAGCCAAGTGTGAAAACAGTTTGCATGAAACATAATTAAAATTATGACCCGAGAGATCTTCTAAAACATCCCAAAGGAGTCCTGAAGTCAGAGCTATAAGAAAACGACTCCTCTCTACCTCTTCACTTTGCTCCCGAACCGGCTCCTCCGTGTCCCCCACCGCCTCGTGCCGCTGCCCCTCGGCACGGCGGGGGGGTCTGCAGCCGCCCTCCTCCGCCCAGCACACGGGTGATGCTTTCCACCCGGCTGCACGCCTCTCCATCTTTTCACCTGGAATCCTGCAATGTATGGTTCCCTTCTCTCCAGCTACTGAGAACCGATACAAAAAAAACCCACCCCACCCAAACCCATTTCTGACACCGCCTCAACAGCACTCGTCTCCAGTCAGTCCCTGTCCTAGCAATACCCCGGCACTTCCCCGTGCAAATCCCTGGGGTTTGACCCAAGCAGATATACAAGTAAATACATGGTTATAAAGTAATCACGCAAGTAATCATTTTCTTTCTTACACCCACATTCAGTAAATACAGCTCTGCATGTCTAGCTAGTTTATCCATTCAGTGATCAAAGAACTGAAAATGTTTTTCTAATTAATCATTCTATTTAATAAAAAATCAAGAAAACTCATATTCTGTGCAGTTGCCAAACAACAGGAACATAGGAATGAACAGCAATTTTTTTCTCCTTTTTTTTTTCCCCCAACTATATTCAGTTATGGGTTTCATACCGAGTTAGATTACAAAGGTATTTTATGTTTACTCATTTAATGAGTTACAAGCAATTCCATTATTTACTCTGTTTATTCCAGGGTTTTTTTTCCTACAAACTAGCACATTACCCTCCAAACAGCCCCCTGAATGCAGTGGCTATTTCTCTGTGCAGTGCCAAACCAAAAGCCTTGCTAGGACCTGGGCTCTAACAAATCATCCGTTTTAACTAAACTAAGGCATTCACGGAGTCAGAGCCAGATTTGTATTTCTCACAATTTGGAAACACGTACTATTTTTCAATAGAAAATGGAAACCAAGACAACACCTGGAGAGAAAACTTTTGGAGAATTTGGATTTTGCTGAAGTCAGTCTCCCAGTCAATAAACTGCCCATTCACGCCATCAGTCACATTTCTGAGCACACCGCAGCTCTGCTTCTGACGTGCATGCTAAGGGAACCAGACGACGGGGAGAAAAACAACATCTTGCTGAAGGACTGTGAATCTGAACCTATCATTGGATGTGAATGACAAGGTTACACCGAATACAACCTCCCTGTTGTAGAGGAACAGGTCATAGCTGTATTTTAAATAACAATAAGTGTCATATTTATTGGTCCATTTTTCTTTCCAGGAAAACATAACGATAGAAAAGACTGGACAAACGCTTCAACATCCCGTGGGTAACTGGTTCTTACTCCGTACGTCCTCTCCTCTGAAGAGATGAATTTCCCTTGATAAACACTGGATACAAAGCTGTATTTTGTACAGGGTTTTATGGCGACTTTTCACATACCCAAGCACATACCACATTCAGCTGCAGGTCTATTGGCATTAGAAAGACGTGCACACTTCTGAGAATGCGTGCATGTGTACCTTTGTTAGTCTAGATAGATATTTGGGGTATGTTTGCACTGGCATGCAAGAGAGGACACAGGCACGTGCAGCGCAATCACAGTCTTCGTCCCTCTCACCTGGGAACTCTGAATTACTTCATCATGGAGCAAATGCAACGCCATACCACTGACAGGGTGAGGTTCCTCACTTGAAAGGAACTCCCCTCCTTTTCTTCAAGTCGGCCTGCTCAAACTAGTTGGCAAAGAGTTGCAAGTAACAAACATCTTAACAGAAAAATCAAGAATGTTCATGAAGTGCAAAGAGGCTAAATTCACTGGAAAATTTATTCATGGTACATAATTCTGTAATACAGTGTCTAACAAAATTACACTCTGAGCTGCATGGTTAAACAGTACAATTTTGCTGCAATCAACATTTAATTTTTTTTGCAGAAAGTCTTGATTTCAAATATCCTGGAAATGTTTAACAGCTGATATTAATAAGAGTACAGATTTAATGTAAGGCTCTTTATTCCATGGACATGATAAGCATCATGACAAGTGGTGTAACTATGGCAACTGTATTTTTTTTTCTTTCTTTTTCCACCGAACGGCAAGAACAGACATCTCTCTAGATGCAGTGCCAGACTCTTCTCCCAGATAAGAAACAGTGCTCTGAGTTACAGAGGAGTAACTAAGCCAAACATCAGATCGCAGGACTGGAATGCCTCTCTTTCCTATTCTCTGTTGCCATTGTGTTTCATGGGCATTTACATGTATTTAGCCGTTAACCTAATTCCCTTCCTTTTTTTTGCACTATGGCTAGAAAATAAAAACATGCTTTTGTTCCTTGTTGTCACACAGAGTTCAAACCCAATAAACTCACCCCAAGTCAGAAATACCTATTTTCATGAACAAAAGGATGCTCTCCTCTTTAATGTATCACCATACATCACTGAAAGAGATGCCCACGTTTCCTTTCCTGAAGCCAGCGACTAGAAAAAAAACTGGTGATGTTTTCCAGAGATGCTGGGTGTGAAAGTGGTGTCTATTTGTAATAAGAGAGAAACACTGAGAAAGACCAATTTCTTAGGTGCCATTTTTTTGATTTGCTGCTGCTTACTGGCCCCCAAATGACAAACCAACCCAGGCCCCTGCTGCACAAATATATTCTCTGTTTGCTATCTGTGTCAACATAAAATAATATCTATCTCATTTTACAGTATTATTTTATGTCAGTGACAAATGAATGCTCAGCTGCGTCTCACGCTCGTTTTATTCACGTGCTCCTTCAGTTCATCAGCACTGTCATTTCTGAGCGCTACACCGAAATTTTCTATGGGTTTGTTTTCCACAAGGTGACAAAATACATCAAAGCTTGGGTAAAATCACCAAAGATACACAACCGCACGCAGGAACAGGCTTGTACAACGTTATGATACCCATGCCTGTATACTGCAGACACAAACAAAATACCTTGACCAGAAGCATGACAGCTATCAGGTAAATGTGGCTATAACTGACAGGCAGTTGCTGGGATATGTTTGATTTTGTGGCAGCCATCATTTCTTTCTATTCCTGTTGACTGTAGCACACTTCAACGCAGAGCGATTTTTTACCATCAAGGTTTTTTTCTATTTTTTTTCTATACAATCTTTGAACAGTTTTCTTCATGCTTGTAATCATGCACACAGAAAACTGCACGGATTCACATCTCTGAGAACATAATTTACCTGTAATGTTACTTGTTTTCAGTTTTCCTGGCCTTTTTACTCCATTATTACTATGATTAGCATTTTAAACTCACTTACCAAATTTTCAATAGGTTTGTGAACAAACTCTTTCAGCCAACCTGCTGCCACTGGTTCTGCCTACTGCTGGAAACACTTTGTACCTGCTTGCCTGTGAGCTGTTCCACTAAAGACTGGACTCCAATGACTTCAAATATCATTCACCTCAGAAAAACACACAAAGGAAAAAAAAGAAAGAAAAAAAACCAAACCAAAACATGTTTTGTTCTAAGTAAAAACACAGCAGCAAAGTCACCGGGTCTAACACAAAAGCAAAATCCCAACAGCCAAATCCGAGAGGAACGGGCTCCACCTGTTCCCAGAGAGCCATGGACCCTTCTTCTGCAGGGAAAAAAAAGAAAGGGAGCATTCCCCCATCAGATCTGCTGGTGGGTTTTCTGTTGACTGAGCTTCACTGCCACATATCCTGTTACTTCAGTGGCAGCTGTGAATAGACCTCCTTTATACCCGAGAGGAAAAAAAA
Source organism: Astur gentilis (assembly GCF_929443795.1). Lineage (NCBI taxonomy): Eukaryota > Metazoa > Chordata > Aves > Accipitriformes > Accipitridae > Astur > Astur gentilis. The sequence continues at coordinate 23,917,532 of NC_064902.1, read as the reverse complement.
ATTAAGTCACTCATTTAATACAGGTTTTGCACCTAACCTTATCGTCTATATAGATTTCATCACAAATGTAAGCTACTCACTTCTAAACCAGATGTTAGATGTCCTTAAAATAATTCGTTTCACTGTCCTTTACTCCCTGCAGTATGTGACAGCTGTTATGGTGCTGATGGCTGTGAAACCATTGCATGGGGACTGAAGCAGAGCTTCTTCATAGATGTTTTAATTCAGCACAGAATTTTTAAAGGAAGGTTGTTTTTTTTAACGAAAAAAAGGAAAAATTATACCATGCTTTGATGACCAGGAAAATAAAACGTATATCTCAAGGCATGTGTTACTGGCTACTGCCGGGCAGGGCTGGGCAGGATGATGTGTGTAAGCGCAGGAATCCCTCACCACTACCACCGAGACAAAGGGAACTGGATTCCACCAGGGAACGGCTACTGAGCATCAAATCGAAGAACAACCATTGCACTTCACAGTCCATTAGAAATATTTTATTTCCCAGAATACTGCATCTCCAGCATGCACTGAAGGCCTTTCTCTTCTGTCCTGTCTGCAAACCAAGCTTCAATATTTAACTGCAATGGGGCTTGTCCGTGGAGGCCGTAGAGCGAGATGAGGAGTACTCAGACTTATTCCACGTGCACCACATCAGAAATAGATCTGCAGCGTCGGTTGGTGACGGCTGCTTGTCTAACTGTTAATAATAACAATTTAATAAATTCAATTAACTAATCGTAATAACCACAGGCAAACTAAAATGGCTGCAAAACAATTTTCTAGCAGTCAAAAATCACCAACTGCAAACAAGATCAAGAAAATCTGCAAGGGCTAGAAATTCTAAAACCTCAAATTCAGTTCCCATACTACCTCAGAGGCCAAAACACAGTACAAAGTTTAGCATATGATTTCTTCAGTCTTTGACTTAAAGGCCGTTAGTTGTTCTCTCCTAAAATCTCTTTTCTAGCCACTTCCAGTAAAATTATCCACGCTTTTATTCTCAGTGGCCAGACAACGTTGTGCATCAGAGTTTGTAAATTTTTCTTGGGCTTGGAAGATTCCTGATTATATTGAGTCAGGTTTTGCACCTGAGGTTATGATCACGGCTGCTCGTGGGAACACTTTTGTTATAATTATAGTAGCAGTAACAATTAAAAGAGTACACATCCCTAAAGCTGCAAGATGCAATTGCAATGCTTCCTATTGCTTGGGTAGGGGAGAAAAGAAATATGACTCCAAATATTGCAATGTCCTAGCCTGGGGTGATTCCAGTGAAATTAAGCTGAGAATGTCAAGTCTGATTTCATAATCCTACAACTCTTTATCAGAGTCACCTCATTAACATAGAGGAGGATGTGAGTGCACATAAGAGATTACAGCAAGCTACCATGTGAGAACAGCACCAAGTGAGGCCTGTCAGGGTGACATGTACCCTGCCCAGGAGAAAGGGAGTCATTAGAAATATATGGAAGACAAGAGAGCCAAAAGTCTTTGTCTTTTCCCTGATATTACGATTTATGAATTTGACAAATTCTCCCTGAGAGGATGTAAGGACTGATAAATTAGTCAGAGGGAGATCTCAGCACTACTAAGAGTTTATTAGGCAAAAAAAGCAAGAGAGGGACTGGTCCGTGAGGCATAACAGTGTATGCTCACTCTTCTTCCAAATTTCCTAGGAAAAAAGATCACATAAAAAGACAAAGAGAAACGATGGAACAAAAGAGGAATAGTGATACAAATATACTAATTGACACTCATTTGTGTCTCAATGACATATATCTAGCTACCTAGCTTTTAATATCCAAAGCACTTATGGCCATGAATACTGTGTTTTAGCTAGCATTGTTCAAACATCAAACTATAAGGTGATTGTTTAAGTGCATAAAGAATTTCAGTGTTTAAAAAAAGAAACAGTCTGACACTTTCCTGCAGATGTACGTCTTGTATCGTGTAAGTCACGAAAGGTGTGAGACAGTCTGCAAAATAATTAATAAGGGAGCATGCGATTATGTGAATGTATTAAAGTGCATCATCAAAAGTTGTTATTCTGAGATGTAAAAAAGAAAGTAACCCAATCCCCAAACGTTCAGACAGGAGGGGACCTGGCAGAGGCTCCAGGGGAACCGTGCTGCACTTGGAGGCTGCAAAGTCCTAGGGTCTCATGGCATCTACTGGCTTGTTACGGGCACACTTTGGAGTTTTTCCAGCAAGATTTCCTGGACATATAATAATATTAAAAATAATAATATTCTCATAAGTAGCCGGATTCTAACTACGCTTAACAAAGTCAAAAGGACAAAGACTTGGCTTCCCCTAACCTACCTTTAGGTCTCATTCAAGCAGCAGTTGCAAAAGACTTCTTTCTGAGAGGTTTTAAATGAAACCTTTAAACAACACATACTGCTCTCTACCATACAAAGTGCTGTGGTGGCTTAAAAAATATATATCCATTGAGAGGGATACCCTTCACAGTTTGAAATGTCGTGAGAAGAGTCTAACCTTGCATTGCCAAGAAGGGTAATTGCAAACCCCCTTGTATCACTCACAAGATGCTTAGGGAGAGAATAATTTCTGGCACTAGCTTGGCTGCCGGGCAACAGGATGCTGTCATGGATATATAAAACCTGAAGGAAAACATTGATTCAAATGGATATTGAGACCTTGAGAAACTGGTAAAAATTAAAATGCAAATTGAATTTGCAAATACAAACGGAGGGGGGAAGAGGAATTATGTTCCTGGAACAAAAGTCCTGCTTTTTGCTGTTTTTTAAAGTAGAAACCTGGAGAGAGCAGCTGCCATGGTCCTATGCTGGTAGCTGCAGGGATGGGGTGCTGCTCCACTGCCCTGCGGGGAGGGCTCTGCTCTGCCCCCGAGCCCCTGGCCACGCTGGTGGCAAATGGGTCCGAGGACAGCATGGGAAAGGGAACTCACAAAACCCAACAAGTGCGTCAAAAACATCAAACAGCACATTTAAGTTTCACTTGTCACTCTTCAGAACATACCAAACTGTATTTTCTTTCCAGCATACTGGTCTTACGGCACTTCAGTCCTGCATGTCTTCATCTCTTTAGAGGTTGCATCTGTATAAATCTTCTAATTTAAAAAGTCAATAAGACCATATCAAACCAGCAAAATTGTACCTGTGGAAAACAGGCCTCATTACGGATACCCCTTGGTGTGTACAAAATTAAAGGTTGTTCAACTGTTCAACCTCATCAAATGTAGCTGGGCTACAGCTTGGAAAATATGTGCTAATGAATAAGTAATTTCTGGAATAAATACTTACATGCCAGTTTCCGGCTTAACTTTGCAAAAGTTCTGGAGTGCAAGGAGCCTAATAGCGCGTAGAAGGGACCTGCGGGCATCTCTCGAGCAGTGTGTGCCCATTAGAGACGTGTCCCTACACAGGGAGTGACCACTGGGAAAGCAGCTCAGGAGAAAAAGTACGTGGTGATTACAAGAAGAGGGAGAAAAAAAATAATCACCTCTGAGCTGTAGAAAATAGAAAATAAAAAACGCACCTATGGCTCATAGTGTGGCACAAGGGCAAATTGTGTTTTACCTGCTTTATCAAACTATGCTATGCAAAGTTACATAAAAATAAGAGTTAATGTTCCTGAGGAGGAGCAATGACAATACAGTCTGTTGCAACACATTTTTGCTAAAGCTTTAATAAGTGCCGCCCGATCAATGTTGAGCAATATTTCTGCAAGTCTCCTAGCAGAAGCACAGCAAGTCTTGCCCTGGTCCTCCCCTTCAGACGCAGGGTGAGGGACTCGGGGACTGCAGCATCTGGGACTGTGCCACAGGCAGGAGACAAGGGACAGCGTATGACACAGGGAAAGGCACCAGCCTTGATGCTGCAGCGACCTTGCTGCAATAAAGTAGGTGTTCCCTCGATTTCCCATTTATTGCCTGGGCATGGAGTCACAGAGCAGTTTGGGTTGGAAGGGACCTTTAAAGGTCATCTAGTCCAAGCCCCCTGCCATGGGCAGGGCACGGTCCTTCCCATTGTGTCCAAAAAAGCTGTAAAGAGCAGTTTAAGTATCAGTTGAGAACATCAGCTGGGAAAACGCTCAGGTTCTGCAGTAAAAAGTAGCTGAAAACTAAATGCAGAGCTGAGCTCCTGTGTAGGGAGAGGACCAGCCAACTCCTAACCCCCAAATCACATTTTGGTAGCTCAGAGCACTCACATTTTCTAACCTAGAAGAAACTGGAGGAAGTCTGTGGTCTTCAAGAACTGAGCCCTCCAGCAGGAGAGTGAAAAAAAAAATCTATTTTAACTGAAAAAACTTGCTAAAAAGGGAAGTGAATTTGTTCATCAATTTTATGCTTGAGTGACTCCACTATCACTTGAAATCTGTTCTGCAGACGAAGCTTTACAGACCGTGGCGCAGAGGGTGCCATGGCGGTGGCCACACTCTGGCCGGCGATGCCGTGCCGGTCAGCAGAGGGGGATGCTGTTGCTCCTGCATCGCTTCTTGCGCAGACCGAGGGCGAGATTTGGGGCTCCGCACCCCCACAGCGCCCAGGCGGTGTGGGGGTCACCCCCGGCAGGACTTGTCTCATGATCAGCTAGATAAAGTGGAATCTACCATCTCAATACAATCATTTACAACTTGGGAAGCAGAAAAATGTGTATTAGGGTCTAATTTGGGGTGTTGCACAGGCTTATTTGGATATATCTCTGTGCAATACTTTTAAAATAAGCATATCATCATTAGAAGAAATTGATGATAAATGTTTAGTTTTTCAGTAAGCCATCCTAGAATATAAAGAGATGTAGTGAAGACCTGTCAAAGTCTTTTGCTTATCAATTTTGACTGCAAATTCTCATTTCTTAGCAGTCTCCACTGAATAGAAAATCCTTCAAGTGAGGTTAAACACAGAGCACTTTCTCAGGATGAAACTAGCCAGACTTAAAAAGAAAATGATGCTTCAATCCAGAAAATAATTATTCTACACCACATACTCTAAGGCGTGACGAGCTGCAGAACAACACACAATTTGGACCCAAAGCCTTCAAAGAGTTGCCCAGTCCCCAGAGATGCCGCTGCTGGATGGTGTAGGTGGCCCCGGGGGGGCCCTGGGCTTCCTGGGACTGCAGGCAGGGGGAGAACAGGCACGGAAAATCCTTGGCACTAAAGGGTAACTCGAACTATTTACCTCTTTCAACATAAGCCCAAGATCAGTTTGAAACCATGTCATGACTCGTATCACAACAGCTTCATTATAGCATAATCTAAGTAATTGCATATATATTCTAGGAGAGATACGACCAAGAAACATAACGACTTCCCACAACATGGTGCTGCACATCCCTTACAAGTGATCTCAACGCTTTGCAATCACCACGGAAATTCCTCCGCATACAGATCAAGCAAAAAAATGACTTGTAAAGCAACTGAAAAACTTGTGGAAGCGGCACACTGTGCCCAAGCCCTGGGAGGAGAGCCCTTGCCTCGAACTGTGGCTGAGCTACCCTCACTCCTAATGGGACTATAATTGTTTAACAGCCTAAGTGGTGCTAATGGCCTGCTCTGTATAAAAGCCAGCCCTCCCAGCTCTGCCCTTGCAGAGAGGTACAATGATTTTCAAATTAATTCAGCTAATACTGGAGATCCACTCATTGCCCAAAGCAGTGCGCGGGACCAGCTTTGGGGAAACCCAGCGTGAATTCAAGAGGAAAGCAAAGTTCAAGGATCTGCCAGCTGCAGTACAAAGTTCAGAAAACATTTCTGCTGAGCAGGTAGCTGCTCCTCTTTGTGTCCTTAACCCCTCGCAGTGGAGCACTGCGGCACATAGCTAAGGTGGAAAGGTTAGCTGCTGTTTGAAAATCCGAGGCCAGTGCCTCTGCTAGTATCGATTGACGTTTCTTCTTCAAAGCAATGGGACCACTGTGGTTTAGACATACTCAGCATCTGGCCCAGATCAAGTCAAAGTTCAGCAGAAAAGACAGACAAATGATAAAACGTCGCTGATGAGTTGCAGTGGTTCAGTGCATTATCCCTGCTAAAACAGCTTTAAGTGCTGAAGGACCACGAGTACCATCTCGTTGCAAAAAGCTACCGAAATAACAATACCTAGTAATAATAATCCAATCAAAAAAGCAGGGGGACACTCTCCATTTAGTCTCCCCTTGACTGCTTTTATGAATGTTATGACAGACTTCAGAGCACAGCAAGCTCATGGGCATCACTCATGTCCTTCCTGGAGGAAAAAAGTAACCCATGCCATGGTTTTCTTTGTCCTTCTTACACTGAAGCAAATCCCTGTTAAACAGTATGTATTATATACATAGCAAAGTGCTCAGTAACTCCAGTGTGCTGAAAGGACACACCAAAGAAAGCCACAGTCTGCACCAGCTTAGAAGAAGAATTCACTGACCTTGGCACGAAGCGTCAGACTGCCACCCTCAGAACATTACGGTCCTTGCTCACCACGTCCAGAAGGCAGCAGAGGGAGGAGCTGTCTTTCTGGGACTTACGTGATCCCATCTGCAGTGCATGAGCATCTCACAATCATCATCCATGGGAGGCAGCGCAAGGGGAAGGGAGCGTGGCACCACTTGCCAGCCTTGCACTGGGAGGCTGCGAAAGCCCAAGGGACAGATCCAGGTCTTTCAGATATCACACGCACTTTAGTCGCTGGACTGGCTTTTCCTCCTGACCTGTAAGCATACTGCTCGGTGATGGATCAGGAGAAAAGTGCTGCAGATAATTCTACAGTGCCAAATGTGACTCTACAGCTCTACAAAAGCATTTGATGTTTCTTTGCCTTGTTCGGGTGGCGGACAATTTTTTTCCCTGACCCAGATACCATGTAAAGTTTTTCAAGCCTTGTATTTTCATCAGTCTCAACAGTAAAGAATTCCCATTTGTCACTCACAGGAAACAATTTAAAAGCATTATAAATGCATCTCTCTGTGCATCACATAGCGGAAATTGATATAGTCAAGTAACAGCTTAAGCACTACCTTCATACCTACATATAAATATGTTACTAACAAAACAAGTGTCAATTTACAACTAAGTTGATGTTTTCCTCATATCATTGCTGTGCTTTTAATACAGTATATTGTTTCTTGCTGTTTTTTGTTTTGTATCCCTGGAAGAACAAATCAAAACATAGCAACCAGAGCTAGAGCAATCAGCCCAGCTGGAACCGAAGCACTCACGGGTGAGAAATGGAAAACAATACCCGATGTGGAAGAGCACTAGTGGGGGCAAGACCATTGCCAGCCCAAACCATCCTTGACTGTAGCATTTTTCATAGCTTTGTGGGGCCCAAATTTTAAAATCTGCTTCAAGAATCTGAATGGCCAATCACTTTTTATAGGACTTGGATGACAAAATTATTTGTGTGCCTTTGCAGACAGCAATTCCCTATATTATACAATAATGTTACATGAAAAAAATAATTTTTAGAAATCTGTGTGAGGTCCTAATTCTTTTAACTTGAAATGGTTTTTAAATTTTATAAAAAAAAGTGATTTCTCCTGAGATTTAGGGTGCCTTCTATCTCTCTCCTATTCTTCTCATCGCCTTCCTTTAGCAATTTCATCTTCACACAGTTGCCCTTTACTCTTTCACATTTGATTTGCAATAATACTTTGAGCAGCCCCTTCTCTCCTCCAACTACTTTGTTATATTTCCCTGGACACCAGCCACCATCAACCTTTCTGACTCTGGTGCTCTGGTAGAGGCAGGTCATCCTGGTGTTCATAAAGAGCTTCACACCTTAAAGAAGGCTTTCTGCCTGAGCTCTGTAAGTTAGAATAATGGGCATGATTCAAATACAATGAAAAGCAATTTGAACACTTCACAAGAACTTGAGCTGCATTGAAACTGGAACCGTGGCAATTTACACCAGCTAAAGATATTAGTATTTTTTTTCCTATGACTCAGCGACTCAATTCAAACAACATTCCTACCTTTGCTGATACAAGTTCTCACCTATTAGGGATCAGCTAACCATTCTGAAGGCTGTATACAGCAATTTCTTCTAGCACCAACCGCACCATACCGCAGTAGTCAGGCCAGCACCCTTCATACCTGGGCAAAGCCCCAAAGGAGCGGGCAAAGCCGTCTGAGCACACACACAGAGTTGCAGATATGAGAAATATTTATTAATGGTTGTTAGTTATTTGTCTCCAATATCAAATGCTGTCTCATTCCTCTAATTTCACTAGAAAAGCAGTAATTCCTGGCTGATGAAGTCACAAATATGAAATTAGCTCACAAGATCACCACACAGGCAGTCACAACACTCAGGAAAAGCCAGCCCTCAAAAATTGTTCACTCATGGTTATACAGAAGTGGTCACTGGGATCACCCGCAGTGAAAAAAAAAAATTTTTGCAAACTTTTTTTGAGCCATTTATAATTTTAGAGTAAAGAAGATTGCTCACATGTTAGCAAATGTTATTTTTATGCTGCCAGGCAGCCCTGCTGGTAAAGCTGCTAGAAATGACTCAGAAAACATCTTGTTAGTTGTTAGATCTGACTGCCATAATTAACTTTTGATCATTTGTTTGTTCCTTTTTAAATTGTTATCAAATATCTACTTCTTCAAAGACTTTATTGGCAACCATCTCCACTGGTGGGAAGTAGAAGACCACCAGTAGAAGTCTCTCGTTTCGCTGGGCACAGCACAGGGATTAAATCACCCAAGTCCTGGGTGTCCCTTTTTCAAAGCAAGCCCTTCACATGGGAGCTTTTGGTGATGGATGTGTGAACAATTTTTAAGTTAGATACTTGTTTTAACATAGCTGCACTAATGCACATTCATCATTTATTTATGTATAGAATAATAATAAAAATAATAATAATTTGAGAATAAAGTAATAAGAAGCTAGATTTTTCCTTACCTTTTTGGAAAGCAGGCAAAAGCTATACAGTAGGTGGAAGAGTGTACCAAGTAACAGATTTTTGAACACTCTTTCTTACTGGTGGTATGCAGTCTACAGGAAAAGTAAATACATTGGTATGTATAATATGTCTGTTCACAATAAACTCTTCAAATTTTGCCCTGTCATGGAGGCCATGACATTAATCCAACCAAAGAGCTCAGATTAGAGCAGCGATAGTGGAAAGCTGAGAGGCACCACTACATGAAATGAACTCTGGGTTAGAAATCAATGAACCAGTTCACAGAAGTTCAGGTACCTCTGAACATGGGAGCAGCTGCTCAGAAAAGAGCGGGTCTGGTTGATTTTTATTTTTTTTCCCCTTCCTCTCCCCTGAACAAACTCTGGAACATTTTGGCTTTAGTTTAAGACTCCCCAGTCCTTCCTCACCCGTGCAGTCACTCTCAGGTTCCTCAGCATCATCGACAACCATTTTAGGTTTTTTCCTCAGGAAGATGGAATAGGCAACGTCATGTCAGTGATGTTAAGGATGAACAGGAATGAATACACAAACACACTAGGGCACAGCACGGGAGCATTTGCACGGTGGTGTCTGCATGTCTGTCCGAGACAGGAGATACTTGTGTTCCCCATACACTATCCAGAGTTTACTGATGGGAACCCACAAAGTCAATGTTCATTCTCAATGCTTGGAGAAAAGCGAGGATGGGCACACACTGCTCTTGCGGCCGTTGTGACAGAGAGGACCTGACAGCGCACAGGAAAGCACTGTTTTAAAATAGAAACGTGCAAACGGTGCCTGGCCTGTCCGGGGACAACAGGCAGTGATTGCACTTCACTACTGAAAACTGAATCAACAGCCAAGTAAGTTCTACTTCATGCTAAATAAAGGAGAAAGAGAAAAAATCTTCTTGAATATGTCTGTACAGGTACTGAGCCCTCAAAGCACTGCTAACTGAAAAGTCCACAAAATTATAACACTACTGAAAATTAGACTGAAAATTGTAAGTCTTTAGGCCTTAAGGTTTTCTGGCTAGTCCATGGTGACACCGTTCCTTTGCCACTTCTCAACAAATCTCAACTAAACTCCTTGAGGAAAGCGGTCTCTTCCCATGAGCTGCTCCATCTTTCCAACAGTTGTTTGTCACTTTGATGCGCTCGGTCTTTGCCACAGAGATGCTGCACGCCTCCTGCTCGCTACTATCTGCTACTGGGCTACTCTGCACCTTGATCTCCGAGCCATTCTCATAGATGGTGAGATGAGACTGGAAATGGGGACACTGGAAGACCAACACTCCCTGTGCTGCCAAGTCCCGATAAACTCTACCCCTATCCCTGCAAGAAAGCATCTTCCCAGGAGAGCTGCTCCCAGGAGGCACTGGGCATCTTGGCTTCCTTCTCACTGCTGCTTCGAGAGGGAAATGCATGAAAGCAAACACCCGTCCAGTAAGGTCTGCTCATCCAGCCCCCGAGAAGCACAACCTCCTCATTACCAAACCACCAAGACGCTGATTTCCTTGTCGCTCTGTTTGCTAAAGCTGTGAATTAAAACAAGTTGCTAGGGAAAAGGAGTAATTACGTGTAAATCTCAATGTAAGTTAAGTACGGGTTGGGGGTTCAAATGTTTTTCTCATGGTCTGACACTCAGCCCCTGCAGCAGAAACACAAGCAGACAACCAAGCAGAAGCACTCACTGTCTCTTCTACTTCAGACTTGATAAGAAGTGTCTTCTCGAATAGTGTGAAATTCAACCAAAGACACATGAGAGCAGAATGAACTCATTACACGAATGGAAGCTGCTGTACACCAAATTCTGCTCATCTGACTCTGCCGCAAACAAGTATTAGCAGGAAAAAGCTGTTGAATGAGTAAAAGCATGCACATGCCAGATGGCAAACTGGAATGATTGAGAGAGTTTTCATAAGTAATGCAGTTTTAGATTGAAAAGCTTTGCTTTAATATATCCCATTCAGCATGAAAGCCCTCCCAGGTCATGGCTGGGGAGCTCAGCTTGTGAACCTTCTTGCTTCCCATAGAACCTAACAAAAAGCTGCGACACAGTGGGTCCTTATTCCTCCAGATGGGTGGGATATAAGACCGCTGCATTTCAAGTGATATTCCTCCCATGTTAATGTTTCTTTTTTTATACTCCTGCTAAAACCCCAGTGCTTGAGCCCAGCTCTCCTAAGTGCTCTGCACATTTTTCTGAGCTCAGGTTCCTGCAGCTCACCCGAGAGTTGTGTGCAGTGTTTCCGTAGGATGCTCAGCACCGCTGCTGAGGACCACCTGCTCTTAGGAAGCCGTGAAGGCTCAGGTAATTTATAGGCCTTCCAGTTTTACATGCACACCTTCAGTTCATTAGGCATTCTTTTCAAGTTAATACTAAAACACGGAGGTTTTGCTCAAGGCTATTTTTCTCTAAAACCATCCACATCTTGCTTTTGGTTGTGACTCTGGCATATACGTAGGACAGGTCATAAATTTGGGCTTAGTCACCAAATTCCCCAATGTTTGGAGGTACGTGAATCCCATGCTGGTGGCTCAGTGCTAATCGGTTCTTAGGAAATATGAAATATGCGTGTATTTTCAGTAGAAATGGCAACTCCAGTCTCCAGTACCTGAGCAAGCCATGAACAGCAGCATCACCAGGAAATATAATAGAAAATCAAACTGGAAAACCCAACTGTACTTTTCCACTTAGGAGAAAACACTTGGTAGCTAAGCCAGATCAGCATCCCAGTTAGCATTGCACAGTGCTGGTGAGTCTCAGACTCTTCCCTTAATCCCTTTCAGTTAATTTACTTTCAGCCTGACACGGTGAGCTCCAGAGGAACCTGCCACAGAACCCACAACCAGAACTTCCCAGCCTGTGCCCCTCGGAGCAGCAGGTCACCGGCAGGCAGGGACGTGCTGCGCTCTGCCAGCTCCCTCCGCACCTGTAGGTAACTGTTCGCCGTCCGTAGTGGATCGACACCAGTTTTAAAAAGAGAGATACTGAAACGACATTCTTTTTGTTTTCTTTTGAAAGAAGATATTTGAGATCTTTGAAAATGCTCCTAGCACAGATGCAAGCATCTGGGGCAACTTTTTATTCACATTTCCTACTTTCCAATGGTAAAATTCTGAAAATTTCCCCATCCATCCACTGTATAAAATATTTTTTGAAGTTGAATTGCGATGAAAACACCAAAAGCTTATTTATTTGTGGATACCATATTCAAAATTTCACTGAAAATGAAGTTTGGGGAGTTTTGCTTGCATGACATTGAAAACCATATTAATGAGCTCAAAACCCCCAATTTTTCCACCTAAAAAATGGAACTGTAAACTTTTTTTTAAACAAAATATTCAAATTAAAAAAAAAAAAAGAAACTCAGTTCAGGTATTCAATGAATTACTTGTATAGACATACATGCTGAATGTTGCTTAATTATGGGGTTGATTGACAATCTATTGAACGCTATAGGAAAACGCCCATTAACTGCTGTAGTAGCCTACGCGGGGACTAAATGTACGCAAATACTGTAAGTACAGCAGTAGTTTATTTCATTTGATTTTCTAATAATTTCTATCAACACACATATCCAGGGAATGAAATAGTAGTAGTAGGTGCAGCTGATAATATGAACATATGGTACTATATATATAAAAAATTAAAAGATTTAAAAGAAAATTTATTTTCCAAAGCATAAAAAATTTAAAAGCCCAGTACTTGGAGAAAGACATAGAAATTAATACTATTGCACATTTCCTGACTGGCTAGGTTGAACAAACAAATTTATATGCGTTAGAATCCTACATGTAAGCAAACGAGTTCACAGAAAGCATTCTCCCCTCACGCATACTAATTTTGAAGTTGTGAAGGTTTTGCTCCCCGTGGACTTCACCCCAGCTTTAAATCAGTGTTAACAAAACCAGGACTGAAGACTGGATGCTTAAGGCAGAGCCTGATGGATCTCAGCACGCATGGGGGATTCTGTCCCTTACTTTTCCTGCCTCGGAAAAACATATTCTGGTATATAGTCCTGGATGAAAAAAATGTTGTATTTTATCAGAAATACAGGGGTTTAAGTGAGCAATCTTTCTTTTTAATAAAGATATCTCCTTCCCAGGGAAAAATCTGACTGTTCTTTGGCGGGGGGAAATATTCTCAGAAGTCTGAAACCAGCAATAAGATGCAGCACAGGAGAATGGGACCAGGAGGGGAAACCGGGAGCAGGAGAGCAGCAAGCTGTTGTTCCCACGGGGGTCTACCTCTGTTTCTACACTGAACATTTAATCATCAGAACTTTCATATTTTTCTCGTTATTCAAGTCTTCTGAGTGGAAATTTTTAGATTTTGATTTTTTCTGGAGGAGAAACTAATTCCAGCTCGTTTGACCAGAACAGCAACTTGCGAAATGCGGTTCAGCAACACACACTCACCTGCCCTTTCCCAGCTGCCTTTCCAAATCCCTTCCCCTCCTCCCTCCTTCTCTCCCTCCATCCTCAAAGGCCTTTTCCGACCCGGCCATCCCAGAAGCAATCCTCCCCGAACACGTGGAGGAGCGGTCGGACTCTGCACACCCGAGGGCTGGACCGCAGCAGCAGCAGCAGCACAGCGAGGGGCAGATGTAGAGAGCAGAGACGATGGAAGGGGTTCCTTCACCGTGGCCTGCGTTACCCAGCAGAAATGGGACTTGGCAGAGGGCTCTGCAGCTCTCACTCTTGCTGGGCAATACCCCAGTGAGGGAAATAGAGTTATTTCCTCTGGCAGTGAGGGCTCTGTTCAGTATGACTGGAGGAGGCATAATATGGCCCTTAATTTATGAGGAGCATTTCCTTGCTGTCTTATGTCAGAATCATAGTTCAGATAGTTCAGTTTCCAAAGACAAATTTTGTTTTCCCAGTTAGAATGTGTTTTGTATACCTGCATGATAAGACATCAGAGAAAAATACTCCAGGGGTGAATAAAGGGAGGAAAAGTGCTGTGTCAATAATTTGCTGGCTGTTTCCACTTTGCTTTGACAGCAGAGTTTCTGCTTTGAGGCAGATATTCAGACAGCAGTTAATAGACAAGAAGTGGCAGGGATTTCAGCAGCAAATGGATGAACGGATCATGGGCAAGGAAAGGGCATTTCTCCACATTCAGATCTGTTTTTCATAAAAACTGCAGACATGCCTAAACCTTTCCAATATGCTACAAAGTTGTGCAGCTGCCTCCTTCCTCAACTCCTTCCAGATTCAAATGTAAATCAAATTTGATGGCCTCAGTATGTAATTTTGTGCTACAATATACCATGCTATGCACATTAAGGAAACTGGAAGCATCTTTTCGATCTATTTTCCTTTTAAAGCAGTGGCAAGATTTGCATTAGGACCGGATAAAATCCTTAAATGGGAATCTTCAAGGATTGTGAGATTTTTGCAAAGAAACTTTGCAAGAAACAAAATTATAACTCAGGTTAGCAGAGTTATCAATTATTTTGGTGCTTGTCTCTCCATCCATCCTGGAAACTGTACCTGCCAGGGTTAGGAAGGTTTGAGTTTGACCCAGGCTGAAGGGTCCAGTACTCAAGGATGCTGCTGATCTCTCACTCGCAGAGGAGGGAAAGGAGGAGGAGTTACTCACAGCTACCCAATGTTTTGCAAGGAGTTGCTGCCAACTGGCACAACTCAAAAAAGGCAGGAGGAAATGGAGAATTTGGGGGGGGGGGGGGGAAAAAAAGTATGCGAGACATCAAAAATCTTTGACTGAGAAGACCAAATAGTATGAAGACCCTAAACCTCAGGTATTGGTCAATGCCTCCAAAACCCCCAGCCAGCCAAGGAACAGAAGAGCAGCAGTACTTACTGTTTGGGTCTACGTTCTCACACAGCTCTGTTTTGGCTTCGCCGTTGGGCCTGTCGCTGGGTTTGTGCGAGAGCCGTGACGACATGGTCGCTGCTGTGACCACAGCCTTGAAGCTGCGTTTCCGTTTCTGGACGTTTAGCTCAGGGTGGAAGATGATGATGTACACCTTCGGCATGTAAAGCATCCCCAGGGCCACTGAAGCACTTAAGTTCATGGATATTGTAAGTGTGGTAGTTTGTATGTAGAGCTAGGAGACACAACACATGAGACACTATTACAAATAAGATGACTGGGAAGCAGGCTGCAGTACTTCAAACACTAAGTAACCCTTTAAAAGCCTTTTTTAAGGAGTTTGCAACCAAAGATACGTGAGCTGAGATCTTTGCACTGCAAACCCCCGTGAGGTCCACCACACATTTGCTACCTGTGGTATCGACAGCCTCTTCGGAGACTCAATGCTGGAAACTTTCAGTGTCCTTAACAATTACAATTTCTGCTGTACGCTTATGGTATAGCTTCCATTTGTTTACTTAAAGAGTGAAGGTCAGATTTGGATTTCAATAATGCTGGTATAAATTTAAATTTCTGTCTACTGTAAGTTATAGAAGAGGAACTGTAATAATAGAGGTTAGTAAAAAAATCTTACTTTTTAAAAAAAATTTGAGGAAGGTGGGATTTTTTTGGTTTTACTATTATTCTCTACAATTCATTGAAATACCTTTGCAGAGAATACACAATGATTCGTGTGCTCATGACACTAAGTTATGCTTATTACGAAAAAATAGCATATATGCAAGTCAGAGAACAGGTACTCCCATGAGATGGGTATTCAAAGAAACCACAAGGATTTAAAAATGTACTCTGCAAATATACAGTGGTGGAAGAGCCTTTTTTTTTCCTTTTTTAAAAATTTATTATCTTTTCGGAGGACACACTTAATAGATAAACAATTCTCGCAACTTAAGAGGATCAGGTTAAATAGTTAAAAGTTAAAAAGCGCAGAGACAGCACAATACAGGTGTGAGTGAGGGAGCTGAAGAGGGAGCAAAGCCTCTGTGGATCCTCTTCAAAAATTAAATATACGGTAAATCCATATAGATGAGAAAATCATTACACATTGAGGGTGATTTCTTCAGAACACTATTTCCTGTTCTCCTCCTATTCAGTGCTAATCATTCTGAATTTCTGATGGAAAAACTCCGTGAATAAATATAATGGCAGAGTAAAATGCTGACTCTGCCCAGGTATTTCCAAATCCCCATCTTTAGAAAAACATGAATGTCTCCAGACTTGCTAGTTCTATCTACATAACAGTTGCTATCATAGTGATTAAGACCACCACTGGAAGCAATAAAATGCCTTACAGAAAACATAAAAACATGCTGTGCATGGATGTGTCACCAGCCAGATGCACACATGCAAAAACTAAAGTGCTTTCTCAGTTTCTATTTACTCATTATCAGAAGGAAATGACACTGCTCTTGTCAGAAATTTTGCCAAAGTCAGGACACTGGGACATAACCCATCTCATCTTGTGAAAGGATACCCTGGGCCAAGCGACACCACTTGAGGCTGGGAGGGAGCCCAAGGGGTCACCTCGTCTAAACGCCTGCCCAAGAAGAAGCCATTCACACCAGAACAACTTCTGACAGGTCACCCTGTCTACCCACGTCCTAAACCCACCCTCTGACGGAGGTTTCGCAGCCTCCTGCGCAAACTCTTGCAAAGGTCTCCGAAACATTCAATCTGGACCTGACCGGAGCTGCTAATTGTCCTCCGCTGGTGGCACGGGGAGCAAGTGGCCACCACGCCCTTCCTTCACCTTCTACATATTTAAATCGTTGCTGTCTTTTGGAGAACTTTTAAAGAGCAGCATGTACCATGATGCCCCTTGGTCCGTGACAAATAATGGGGTAATTTCTCCTAACTTCAGCCACTGGGAAGATCTCGGGTCCTTCCGTCTCTCCCTGACCTGGACACTGCTGTCAATCCGCTGCTTCACCAAGATGTGATAATCCAAACCGAGTGTGGAGCTGGAGGATTATTTTCAGAATTTATCTTACAGCACTGCTGTGAAACATGATGTTTATTTTTTGCAGTCAGGTAGTGTAGTTGCCTGCTGCTCTCCACTGCGGGGTTACTACCCGGCTGGTTGCTCCTCACCTTATACCTTGCAGCTTAATGTTGTTACACTACAAATATATATATTCTACACCTTTGTTTCTACATACATAGACACTACGTCTATTTATCTTATAAGAACATTTAAAAGAGCAGACAGTTTGCAAGGCATTTGCTTCCTTGGAGCTGATCCTCCTTTCAGTTATGTTCCCATAAATCAGCTGTAACTCAATTGGGGTCAAGTGCCTTGCATTGATATAAATAACACAGACTTAAATATTTATTAAATAAATTGAATAGCTCTTTGAAAATTGGAAATTACATATATAAAATATAACATTTAAGGGCTGCAGGATAAACAAGAAGATACCCTTCAAAGTGTTTGTAACTTACTACCAGCTTCTATCCTTGCTAAGTAAGATAATTATTATCTCTATTTTATAAAGAGCTCTTGCAATGGCTATAGGAGCTGCAGATACCAACACCTCGAAAGGCTGGGAAGATGCTGTGGACTGCATACTTGACAAATTACATTACATCTAGGGACTGTCTGGTTCCCAGCTCTGTATTCAGACCACACAACTCTCTGCTGACACTTGGGAAGAAACCTTCCTTAAATGAAGTCTGCAGTCCTTCTGGTTTAGCCTGAAAAGGATGCAGCTCTGTAACACGTTTAATAAGAATTACCTGTTTCTACATACAAGATATGTAACTAAACCTGACAGGCACGGAATTCCTACTAAGCAGAGTTACTGAATGAGATCTACATTGCTACAAGGTTAGAAAAGATCTGTGTCAGGGAAGAGCTTTGTCAGATCTACAGAAGATGTATCGGTACTTCAAAGTGGTGTTTTGATCAGCAGTTATCTCAAATGACTTGAACTCGCAAAAAGGCTGTTCGAGTAGCCATATGGTGAAAAAGGCACAGTAATATTTTGAAACTACCTCTTGATTCACTTTCCTAGAGAACATAAAAACCTTTATACAGAAAGCAGGAATTAGGACCACAAGGGGGAAAAGTGAAAAAAAACCTAATGGCACAACATTGCCAGCATGACACGCATCATTATTTGTTTATGTTCCACAGACAGAAATAGCATATTTATGTTTGATTACAGATTTTGTCCACCCAAATCCCACTTCTTCTTCGGCGTGGAAAACAACAGCTCCCCCCCATAGGAATTTTGATGAACTTGTCAGTTAAACAAAATAACTTTGTATCACCACACTCATAGACATATGTCATAGACACGCTGTGTGTGACAGCAACTAAAAATCCTAGAAAAGCAGAAGGAAAGATGCATTTTGAGTAAGAGCTACTTTTAAAGCGCTCTGCAGCAAGATGTTTTCAAGTGGGTCCTCAGCAGAAGTATTTGTTACCTACGCGTGGCATTTTCTGCATTTTGGAACAGCTCATGAGTGGGATATCCAATACTAACGTTTCTTATCAGAAAGAGAAGCTAAGAACAAGTGAAGACGGTACACACCAAGAGCAGAAGAGGCTCCTGTTTGCACAGCTCCTTTGGGACAGGACACTCAACCCGCACTGAGGCCACCTCCTCTCGCGCGGGAGCCGGGTCCCTACATTTGATGAGCTTGTGGTTTGGCAGGTACCATCAGCCCCCGGCAAAACCCCACCACCGGAGTCATTCGCTGTCCTCTGAGCCATCGCTCTCGACACGGGTGTTTTGGGTGGGTGGGCACAGGTTTCCTGAGCCATCGCGGGAGATTGCTCCCGAGTGCTCGAGCACCTCCACAGCCACATGCTACGGCCAGCGGCTTCCCTACGTGGTTTTCCATGGGCTACACCGCTGAGGATCTGGTCTTACTTGGAGGTGACTTACCCTGGGGATGGTTTGACCCAACATTTTCCCCTTAATCCCGGGCTGCTGTGATTGCAAAATGGCAGAGTGCCATTAACATTTTCACCTAGGTGCTCACAGGTATTAATTTTTACTTCCTTCTGCTATTAAGGGGTGGAAGGTTAAACAATTATTTAGTCAACGGGGTCTTTTGCAGCACCACACCAGCAAAGTTTCCTACCTTGCAAGTGCTGATGGGAGATAAAAGGAAAGGGAGAAAAGAACTTTTGTAGAACAAGGCAAGATGAGTGACACACAATGCTTCTCATGACAAATGGGAGCTTTATAAAGATAAGGGAAACTAATAGATATGCTTATTATGCAGAGCCTTAGTTTTATGTATTTTATCTCTGCTTTGTGGCTTTACCAGTCAAACGTAAAAATGCAGTTTACGTGAAACTATTTCATTTCTTATTTCACTTCTGATAAACTCTCTGAAAGCGCTTTAGATGAATGCAGGTGGGTGACTTAAAATACAAAGGATAAGATTTAACTGACAATGGGAGTCATGCACGCCTTTTATTGCTGGCTGGTGAACCTGGTAGTTTCAAACCTGATAGCAAATTAAGAAATTAAGACGCAGATTTAGTGAGAGATGCTCGAACTTGATGAATGAGAACTGGGATTGAGCAAAGTACTGCCAGTGGAAATCAAAGCTTGCTAAAATGAATGACGTGTTGGTCTCTGCAAGCCCACTCCCATGGAGGGTTTGAAGCCACGCTTGCTACAACATAAGGACAAAGTCAGTCTGGAGGGTCATCCTCAGTCACATCTCTCTCCTTCTCTCTCTCAAGCATGCTCTGAATTTTGTCGATTTTTAACTCAAGCTTAACACACTGCAGTTACAAAACCATCAGACTTTGAAGCAGTGCATTGGAGAAAACTCAATCCTGAAGATATCATTCACATGCAAAGGCACCTAGATTTTATAATTTATTTTACATAAATGATTTCCATTTGAATTTTAGATTTCTATGTTTTCCAGATTCTTGCTGTATTCATGCAAATGACAAAAGTTACCTTCAAAACCTTGAGAGAAAATTAGACTGGTCTTGAATACACACATCTAATAACCAGCAATTTTTATAGAACAAATTATATCAATGGACAATTTTGCATGAGCTAGGATTACTCTCAGAAGTAAAGAACTGCAGGATCAGACCTTTTGTTCTTTGCTAACCCAGGGGACTGATTTCCAACTGCTGGGCCATAATAACTGAACTTATAGCTGCAGATCTTAGCAAAGTCTCTTTAGGAGTCAGAAATAATTTTTGTAGGCTAATGCTTTGCATTCGCAGACTAATCAGGAACAACTCTCCTTTTATCTAATTCAGCTTTCTAATTATGCAGTGAATTGTGTTATTTTGTAATATGGAAACAAAGTGGTAACTTGAGATATTTTTGGACTTGTGTTATCACAGACCAATTTGTCTCACTTTTATATGGGAATTAAAACAAGTGTTCTCACATATGAAGTAGACAGTTAATAAATCTCCCGGAATACTCTTCCAGGTCATCTTAAGATTTAATCTCATTCTCTACATTATGTTGTGCAAATATAAGAATGAGAAACATTTTTTAATAAAAATTAAAATTTGCTTCCACTGCATTATATGTTTGCAAAGATATGGAAAGTAAAAAGACTGGAATATAAATGTGTTCTCAGACATTTTAGTGTCTAATGCCCCTACCCACCAAAGTTACCACATCATTTTAAAGGCAAATTAAGAAAGGAAAATACCTGTTTTCCACCGAAACCTGTGCTTCTTGTACTTTGACTTTAAATCGGCTTTGCTTTGGAAGGACAGCACTGCCCGTCTACCTCCAACAAAGGTGTTGGCCTTTCGTTACCCAAACCGCTGCAAGGGGCTACATCGCATTTCTCATAGAGCAACGCCAGCTGTTATTACGGTGGCCTACGGCCAGGACCCAGGGCGGGTGTCACCATACAAAAATCTCCAGTCGCAAAGCACTCCTAACACTACGCTAATTCAAGAGAGACTGAAGAATCAGCAGCTGCTTGCATCCCTTTGGGGACCCTTTCTGCCCCTCCAACCGCGGCTCTGCGTGGCAGGGCGGGCAGGCTGCGGCCACAGCCCTGCATGGGCTACGTGGGGGGTGAAGGTCCTCCAGTGCGACCCCCTCCTTTTGGCAGCACCATACCCTCAACTGAAAAACAAAAACCAGCTGCAAAAGCAAACGCCGTTCTCATTTCCTTAGACAGCTTGATTTATGGAAGTTTCAGGCAACAGCGACTTTACCCAGGCAACCATGTCTTTCCACAAGGATTGTACACTTCTGTTGTCTGAGAAATATAAAATATTATGTGTGAAGCAGTCCTGTCAGCTCTCTTTACTGACCTGGCTCAGTAATCCTCTTTTCATGCCCCACTGAGGCTTTCCAGCAGCCCATGCACATCCCAGGTTCCCGCCACCGGCTCCCGCAGATACAGACATACGCTCACTTTCTTCACTTGGATGGTACCAGTTCAACTGCAGATAATACCACACCGCCCTGAAGCTTATCTCCTGACGACTTCCAGGACCCCTGCCTCCATCCCCATCCTTTTAAGCATCATAATCTGCTCAAGCTGTCATTTAGCAGTGACCTTTGGAGAATAGAACAGTTTGAGAAAACCCAAAACTCTTTTCCTAGATTAGAAGGTTTTAGGGTTTTAGTAGTGCTTAGAGAAAGTGGTTTCCCTTTCTTTTAAGCTAACATTATTTTGGAAAAAAACCCCAAACACCAGAACCACCCCCTGCCCCCCCTGTGGACATGAGGCTCCAGCATTCTGCACAAAAGGGGCAAACATCTGGCAAACAATCCAAAAGACAGAGATTTCCAGTGGCAGGAGGTCACTTAATAGATGAGAGACGGCGACTATAGCACTCATCCGCTCTTCTAACCTACTGCTCCTAATGGTATTAATGTAATCCACACTGTATCAGTAGTTCATCATACTTTTATAGCATTTGAATATTTTATAGGCAAAAAATACATGCGCATGCCAACACACCCACTCTATACTTATGACAAACTCTAAAGGTTGCAATGTCAAGCAGTCAGGTGCTGTGATGTTAAACCAGGGTTCTCTGTGCTGCTTTAATTTGGTCTCCTGGTACACAGGTGCTACGATACAGCCATCAACTAGATGATCACATGTGCTTGTTCCTCAGGAGTCTCTTCATTCATGGATGATTATTTAATACACTCTTTTCTCCTCAGTTTTCAGCCTGTTAATTCCATTGCCAATAAGTATGCCCTTTGATCTTTGTTGTGAAGATACAATGCCTACTTCCTTTGTAAGATCTTTACAGATTTTTGCCTGTCATCTGTGCTGTTGTACCGTTTGGTGTGTACTTTTCACAGCGTGTGGAAAACAACTGTGCTCCTCTCCAGAGGTGAGCATCAGCGATGCTTCAGAAACACAACTCAACAGCAACGTGAGACAGGCAACGGCACATAAATTGTGATGCTCACCAAGTTTTACAGATGACAACGGATGCTACCCAAGGGACGTTTGATAAACAAATCATAGTAGTTATGCTGATTGCAGTTATTACTGTACAAAATAGCAAGGCACGCAAATAGCCTTTGTGAAAAGTCTATGGGAATGTCACAGAATCAGTCATACCATTTAATTATAAATTCTGTGCTTAGTAATTATATGAAAGGTGACACTGAAGGAAATGATGGGATTTTAGTTTCAGAAAATTTCCCTTTAACGATTGGTTGTTTTGCAGGCTGACAGCCCCAGGGCGGCTTATCAAACACACAATACTCACAAACATCCCCACCAGGGCTGCTCCCGGTGCCGAGGCCAGGCTCGGCGGACAGGCTGCGCGTCCCCGGCACGCAGGGCTACGCACGGCATGTGGGACACGTGGGCTTTGGGGCACGTGTGCAGCTCCATGACATTTTCTTTTTAGTTTTTCCCAAGCTGATTTTCAAGCTAAACCCCATGTTTGTTCTACAGCTCAACACGGAGCTTTGTGTGCCTGGCAGGAATCATTTTACCAGCTGGCTGCGGCTAGACCTGAGGTTGGATGGCTTTCATCAGTGAAAATAGTTGGTCTATTAAGTTAGTGTCCTTTGGAAATTCTCACAATATTACATCTGGTAGATCAGAAAAAAATGCAGGTTAACTTAGTGGGTATATTTCAGCGTAATGGAAAAACAAGAATAGTTCCACAGGAACAGCAAGCACCCAGAGAGTAACATCACAGTTCCCTCCAAGATGTGAAAGTAAAGAAGATTAAAGTTTGGAAAGTAGCTCCCCAAATTACTTTTCTTTTATACCCAGTAATAACAACCACATCTCACTCTTTCAAGAGGTCATCAGCTCTCTGCTGGCCCTCACTAAGCAAGAGCTCATATCAGCACAGCGCTGAAATCCAGTGATGGGAGCAAAAATATTTATCTTATTACTGCAGAGCTGCCACCACGAGAGGGGCTGTAGAACCTGAACCCCTGGCCAGGCTCCCTGCCACCGGTACAGCACACTAGAAGCAGAACAGTGGGGAATTTGGTAAGCCCAGAAGAAAACCTTCTCATACAGGTGGGGAGAAACATTTTGCCTTTTAAATTAATTTTTTTGTTAGGGCAGTTTAAGACAACTCTTTCTTCCAACAGGTTCATAGGCCTTTGAAGGCTTTTTTTCTTTGCTCACAAGAAAATGACTAAATATCACAGACTGTTCCGTGCTTTTTTTAGATGCAATCTCTGTGTTTATCCTTACAAACCAGAAATTTAGAGTTCCAAATAAACTACAGAAGTAACAACTAATAGACCATCACAAAAACATTGTGTGCCTGGATAAGTTTCTTAACCAGAAACAACTATTATTCCTACTAAGAGAACAAGGGGGGAGCTAAGAAAAGATTCTGATCTGAAGAATCGCCACCGTTGAAGCAGAAAACAAAATGGTATTAATCTCTTCAGGAAACTAGCCAAGCCTCACATGCTATATACACTGCAACATAGACTCATCAGCTAAGTTTCCACAATTTCATCTCCAAAGGTGACCAAAAGCAAAGTGGCCGTTAGCAGGAAATATTGCATTTAATGACAATATTCAGTTGTCCTGTACACGGGAGACTCAGTCGAAGAATTACTTCTGTAAACGTTGGCTTCGAGGACTATAAATAACCATTCACTATTGCCCAGTCCTGCTCTAGTTCTGGGAGGGATTAAAATTCAGTGTCTGTCTGCTGCCATGGGAGCAGTAAGTGCAACACGTGGCGTGGAGTTTGGGCTGGGCAATGGTAGCCCATTGAAGGCATCACTGGCCAGCTCTCCCCGGGGGTACAAGGGCCGACAGGAATGCAAGCGTGCACGGACCCTCACTGCGGGGACCTTTACACCGAGATGGCCTCAGACACCCTTTCAACCTGTGGCAAACGTGCATCTCCATTGACCACAATGATGCAATGCAACCTACTCTACCGATACGGTCTTCTCTCTGACATGCACCGGCTTCAAAAAATACCTGCAGAGAGGCAAAGAAGATCTTTCTACTTTACCCGGAGAGCCCTTAGAAACTACCGCAATGGAGCAGGACCCCCTGAAAGGCAGCAGTCCCTGCATGGCACGTGGCTTCAACAGCTCACACGGGGACTTTCACGGGCGCTTTCCTGAAGCATC
The DNA here is from genome assembly GCF_929443795.1 of Astur gentilis. Classification (NCBI taxonomy): domain Eukaryota; kingdom Metazoa; phylum Chordata; class Aves; order Accipitriformes; family Accipitridae; genus Astur; species Astur gentilis. The sequence goes on along the minus strand of NC_064902.1, from coordinate 23,893,204 downwards.
CATGTAGCCGTGATGCCTATGACAGCAATTGGTTGAAGTTGCAATGTCAGTATTTATACCAATAAAATGAGAACGCCTCACATAGACGCATCTAAAAGACTGACTTGCTGAGGGCAAAATCAAAGTCAAACCAAGGAGCTGGATGCTCCCGGAGATGTCACCATCATCGCTCCAAGCCCACCTCACCTCAGGACCCATACCAAGTTCCCACAAACGGCGTTTCTAAACAGAAGCGCAAACCCCTCACGGTTACCTTAATTGTTCAGCTGTGAAAGGTCCGTGTTCGCGCCCAGCACTCTGCAAGCCTGTGCCCCCCCAGGGCCCTCGGCCCCGCGCCCCCCCCGCCTCCCCTCAGCCCACCTCCACCTCCGTCCCCTCCCCGGCACGTGTCGTTGGGGGCGAGGGATGACTCTCGCCCCAGCTCACAGCGACGAGGACGGCCACGTCTCGTGTGCGCGCAAGAAGCATCACCATCGCTCGCAGGACGGCACACGCGCCGCGAACAGCAAAGGCGACCCGCAGAGCAACCACGGCTGCTTCAGACACAGGGCTTCTCCTCTGCCCTAAGAAACCGCTGATGCTAAAGCAAGCTTTGATGTCAGATCTGATATTTCTGGCCACCTGACGACAGCTTGTGACGTTCTGAAAAGTTGCTTTAAGTCACATCATGAAGTACAGAGGTCTGGGAGAAGAACGTGCCCAGAGCCGTGACATTCGCCTTGTTGCAAACATGCCAGATGGGATCTCGCTCCCTCCTTACGATACAGTAAGACATGACAGACACCAATGCACAGGTATCATGCTGGGAGAAAGAGCAAGAGTGTGATAATGTTGATAAACCCTTAGACGTGCTTACGAACGCCATCACGTTCACTGCTCCCGGTGGTTTACTAGCTCGGCAGTGACCACGTTATACACCAGAGCTATGCAGGTAATGGGTGTGATGAATTATGTTTCAATATGTTTCTTAGCAGCAGGAGGCTTAGCATACCAAAGGGAAAATTGGGGTCATATTCTGAAAGATTACCACCTGCAGAGGCCAAATGCAAAGGCAGACAGTACAGCCGTAAACAGGTCTACAAGGACTAATTTCCAATTCCCTCTGCCTGCACTATAAAACTGTTCCTTCTAGTGTCACACTGCCAAATCCAACTTAAATTTTCATGTCCTAAGAGCATCCGACACATCTAGTTTTTCATCTTGCATTGCACTGGCAAACATGCAGAGTAAAGATGAAGTAAATGTACATATTTTAAATATATTTTCGCTATTCGAGCTCAATATTTTATACAGCTTGTTCCCTTATAATAAGAACTTCCTTATGCAAGAAATTTGCATACATCAGAAAAAAATAAATATTTATGGATTATATCCTTAACTTGTATGATAATTCAAAATACCAAATGTTAAAGCACTTGCTCTGAGGGTTATGATGCAGATACAGAAGGAGGAGGAATTTTGTCTCTCCAGCCTGAGAGAAACTCTAGCAGCTTATCTAGAAGGAAATTAAATTATTCAGATAATTGGACAGAGCAGCAATGGAAAAGCATGTTGCTGCTTTCAAAGGGCATCAAATGGCTAAAAGAGAAATTGAAGCTGTATCAAAGACAATCCCACAAGTCAAATGCTTTATGCAGACTATATTCGGCAGAGATTCCACATCCCCTGGAAAAAAGAGCTGTCTTTTCTTTCTGTATCAGTTACAGAGACAATAAAGATGCCCATGAACTACTTAGAATCATTTGGGATTTGCTCAGTGAAGAAATGAACAGTGATGGTCCTGGCTTAAGTCAACAATGGATTAAAGTTGTTTCGAACTGGCGACTCCCTGGAACTGACTTTACGAGGATTTCTGAATTTTGTTGTCTCTTTGAAGGAGAAATTTGGCACAGAAGGATGTGCCAGCAAAAAAATTTTCTTGCAAGGACAGTAGTGTTTGAAGCAAGGTCCATGCCTCTCCACCACTGAAATAAGACGAAGTTCTGTCTCCTTTTGGGTTCATCTGCTCTGTTTGTTTGCTTCTGGACACGCAGTACTGCTCTGCAATGCTGCTGTCCCTGGCACGGTGATGAGAAACGCGTGTCCTGCTGCAGAACCGGGGGTGGTGGGTGGGCAGCCAGGGATGGGGGCAAAGCTGCGAACCACGTCCAGGTCACAGCGAGGGTGAGCCCTCCTGGTCCTGTACCTGTTCACGCAGGTAATGGCGATGGAGAGCTGGGAAACAGCTGCACGTACCTCTTCTTACAGTTTTCTTCTATGCTAATTCCACATCTGTGAGCTGACGGACATAAGAATTTGAAATGGATGAAGTTTTCCCACAGGGATCTCAGCTGTGTGCTGTTAACCAGCGCAGAGGTCTGTCCACAATAGGAGTGTCCCGAGACCCAGCAAATCATTTCGCTTGGGTCACTAAGGGGTCTTCAGGTGCTAAGAAATTTCAGTCACAGCTGAGTTTGGCTGTATTTCAAGCACAGACAGAAGTGAATAGCTCAAGAAATCCCATTATCAATCCTCAGAACTGTCTAATATCTCTTGCTTGACATTCGTGTTTGTTATAATAGCTATAAAATAAGTTACACATCACTAAAAGAGACAAACACAAAGTGCAACAGAAGTAATGTACATCCCCAACTTCTATTATTAAAATAATGGCTTTTCCCTCTCTCACTGGCTGAGCACTTAGCTTTTTTGAGCTAGAAATAATTCTTCATCTGTCACTTTTTCAAAAAAAAAAAAGAAAAAAAAAAGCAAGCCTTCATTTCATTCTTCACCTTCACCGCTGCACTGCTAAATTGACTGACATACAATCTTGGCATTTTAGGGTATTCAGTGCCAGACTTCAGCTGCTGTTATAAATCATATTTCTCCACACTTATTGCATTTTATTCATTTTATACATGACCAGAGATTAGAGTTCAAATGAAATAGATTTTGCTATCCTTCTTATACTCCAAACATCACTAGTCTAGAAATCTTTAATTTTACTCACTTCAACTACTGAATAATTCAATGTAAAAGGAGAAGAAAAAACCCTGCAATGCTCGGTTTGAGATTCTGAGCAAATAAAGCGGGGATCGTCTGACTGCCACGGCTGTGTCTCTGTAGCCCGGTGTGCTCGCACGCACTGCCCAGCGCTGGGTACCGCCTCAGCACCAGGGATCTCTCCGGCCGGGTATGGCCCCGGAGCCGCGGGACGAGCAGGCGCCTCGGGAGGTCTCCCAGGAAGGGGATGCCAACAGCGGGCACGCTCAAACCCTCACCCTGAATTTCGGGATTTGAGAAGGTCTGATCACGAACCGACTCTGTTCAGGCAATACAGTATCTGCAATTACCCAAATCCCTATCTTCTAGCCTTAGTTTTCAAGAGAAAATTTATGGAAGTGTTAAAATGCACTCCTTTGGGGAAATGCTGGCCATCCAGTGGGACACCAGCACAGCAGAAATGGCCATTGCAAGGCCCTGAACTTCCCAGAAGTATCTTAGGGATCAAATATTGCTCGTAATGGTAGAGTCCAGATAGCCTTACCACACTTACAGTTTTTCCTTACCAAATAGCTGCTGAGTGAACATGAGGCAAAGCTATTGCACAATTAATGTATTCCTGAATAGAAAATAAACTCAGGCCAAACGATTTCAAGACCATTCCATTTACATTAGATGGATGAATAAGCAAGAGTGAATATTCAGTGAACGGTATTGATTATAAAAAGATGAAAAAACTGCAAGCTAATGTGTGTATAAGTAAACATATAGATGGGCAAGTAGATGGGGAACTGAAAATATTATGGCCCTCATAAATAGTTATGCATAATAAAACAATTTTAAAGAAACTTTCACTCAGAGAAGCTGTCTAGCTTTCTAGAATTTTACTTTGCAGTCATTCAGGATAGATGGTGTTAATAAATAGTTCAAGAAAAAGAAAAAGTTTCTTTTTTAAAAAAACAATTTTAGATGTTTAATCTCACACCAATAGCATGTTAAGGTAAACCTCTCTGATCACCAGTCTAAGACATTAATGTTCTTAGAAGAGGTCTCTGTCAGACCGAAAGAGGTGCTGGCATTTATTACTCACAACAGGAAAACCTGAAGCCATGATTAGGTTTATCTGTCTTCCCACACTGGAGATGCCTTTCCCTGGAGTACAACACCCAAAGTTTGGAGAAAACGAAGAGAAAGCATCTAAGCACGGCCGCAGTGGAGACCATCCTACACTGCCAGTGAAGATGTGTCCAACGCTCATCACTGCAGCTCAAACACTTACGCATGCAGAGAAAACGTCTTCAGAAAATTGTACCACAAACTGGTGCTTGCGTATCACACGACGTACTAAGTGCAGAGACTTTCGACAAAGAGAAATACAGATGTACGAAGCATCAGTTGCCTGAGGCTACGTGACGTCCTGCTGAAAGAGCGCATCAGACTGAGATGTGAAGCCCAGAGCGTCATTTTGTAGTAATGACATGGCCCACGAGCTACAGCTTTCATGTATGGCTGGATTCACAGGGGAACACAAAATGACTGAAATGAGAAATTACCTGAAATAACCACTGAAGCATGCTAATAACACACGCTAATTTCTCAAATTCTAAAAATCGAAGCTGCAGAATAATAATTACAAGTAAGTCTCATTTTCACTTCTTGTTAAATGTTACTTTTCTCTGGTGAAGCAAAAATGTTTATGTCCTTACAACACTGGCTTGGGCTAAGGTTACATAGATACCATACTAGTACAGCAATGCTGAAATAGGCATATATAAATAAAATATGCCTATTTTAGCATTGCTGTAATAGTATGGCCCTTAGGAGCAACATAGAAACTGTTGGTTATGTGTGATCAGAATGGAGATGCAAGGTGCTGCAGGTCTCTCCCACCTGCAGTCAGAGAAGACAGCAACTGGAGCATCCACATGCCTGATTTCTCCCCTACAGTGCACAAGCTAGCGAACTAGATTGGCCTTCATAGAAGATCTTCGTGCGCCGTTTCTTTCTCTATGCGGGAAGTACAAATAAATGTGGAAAAGTAACTGAATGACCTTTCTATTTATTTGGAAGCAGATCTTCTTGGTTGGGAGTAAACCTTCTGTCAGCACTGAAGTAAAACTTCTACTGACCTTCTCTTCAGCCAATCTAAATACACAACTTACAGCATCCAAAAAGCGATCAGCGGTCTTGTATTTTGGGGCCTACAGCTTAACCTCCCCCCCGCACAGGCCATCTGACCCCCAGCCTTTGGGCTTTCAGAAAGTCACAGCCCTTCCGAGGTGCCACATGTTGAGCACTCAGAAGGACTGAAAAGCTCCAGGCACACCACAGTGTGCACCTTCTCATGGACCTTGCGGCTTAGGACGAAAACAGACCTGCCACGGTAAACATATTCTGACCTCATTGAGATAACTTATCGGGCTACACATGCCAGAAGGATCAAACAGTTCTCTTCCATCCTTTGCAGGGAGCTACATGGAGCCTTTTGGAAGCTGCATGAGACAAGGTGCGAAGCATCTCAAAACATGAAGAATCATCCTCTAAGGAAAAGCAAGATGGAAGCCCAGAGACAGCAGGAGCTTCTAAAACTCCCTTTAGTTCACAGGTTGGCTCTTTACACCTCGTATACTTTTATCAGTGCGTGCAAATGAGATAACATAGTATGTATTAATGCAGGTAGGCTCCTTTGTCAAGCTGCAGGTCACAACTGACGACGGGCTTGACAGTCAACAGCAGCTCATGTATCTGCACAAGGTTGTCATGGCAATGAAACATCTGCGAATGCAGCTGATATGAACTGCTGCTTTGCCTTGACAGCACTGAAAAATATTGCCAAAATTATTCATAGCCTGAAAATAAGAGAGGCGCAAATGCCCTAATGGTTTTCTCCCCACTATATGCTGTTAACCATTTTGGGTTTTGCAATTTTCTTTATTTTTATTGCACAGTAAATCAGTCAGCCTTACATTATGACAGCAAGCAGCCCTTTCAAGTAACTTATTCAGGTCTTGCAAAATTAAATTTATAATCCAAAATAAATATAAGCATTTTTATAATCACACACAGTAGCCTAGTAAGCTAATACTGCGGGGAACAAAAAAGCAAAAGAAAAAAGGCAAGCCCCAAACCACCCTTACAAAAGGGGCCAATCTCTGGCCGCACTCCAGGAGGGTGTTTCTCCAGGTTTCACTGGGGGTTCGGATGGGGCTGGAAAGGACAAAGTGCATGCACGGTGCCCATGCTGATCCTACCCTGTGGAGGCTAGGTTTTCCTGAGCTGTCAATTCAGAGTCTTAAGAAGGAAAAAACCAGAAGGTATTTCAGCCCATGCTATGCTCCTAATGAAAAGCAGGGCTCCACGCAGAAGATTCATTTTATAGAGCGAGTGTCAAAATTTTTTTCTGTCCTTTCACCTTCAATTTTGTCTCCCCTGATCCAGCCATATGAATGTTTTATTTATATCCAGTCACTTTCACCCAGTTGGAAGGCATTCTCTGAAATAAAATTGCTCTTTTTCTGAGACAGTCCAGTTAATGGATTCCCTTCGCATCCAGTCTCTTCAGCAACAGAACCTCCTTGATCTACTGACACACCGGGCTTACAAAAAAACCCAGCCCAAACCATCTCCCCTCCAAATAAAAATCCCCTGCCCCACCCAGAAGAACAAGACTTATTCTCCTACACAGCTGGATGTCATATCCTCAATAATTATACAATTCTGAACATACGTGCTGGTGATACTCTCTTTTGATCTGTTGAAGAGATTTCTGGGAGGTTGCACCCAAATAGGACTGAAGTAACACGCTGCCATGCTACACAACCGCTGGAGAGTTATTTCACCTGCTTCACCAGGTCTGCGAACACTGTCTGGAGAATTTATTTGATTTCCTCATAATTCTACTGGCTCCAGGGTATTCATTTCTGGGAGCATCTATTTCATGGACACACTCGTTCTGTCCCTACCTGACCTTTTATCTCAGAGCAGACTCCACCTGGCCTCCGTCTAACCCTTCCATGTGGCTTGTTGAAGCAACCACATATTCCTCTACACAAGAACAACCGGTGTGCAAAACCTCAAACCAATCCCAGAAAAAAATACCTTGCCCCTCTAACACATCTAAGAACTGAACTATGGCAACAGCCCTGCCTGTTCCCATGCTAATTACGGTCATCTCGTTTCCTCCATCGCTGTGGCCCTGCTATAAACCCCAGAAAAGTCAATGGGAATCTTGCAATGTCAGTGAGGTTTGACTCAGAATACTGAGAATATATTCCATATATTTGCATACAAAGTAAGACCTAATTCTGCTTGGAGACCTTCAGGGGAATTCAAAGTGCAAGCTGGTGTCAGCGGAAGAGAGGGGAAGAAAAAGGCTAATCCTACACATATTACTTCTCTTTAAAGACCTTTAGAGTAGAACACTGGTTATTAAAAAGCACTGACATATATATAAAGCAAGCCAACTTTTCACTGACTTTTTAAATTATAATGTAATTATTATTTAAAACAGAGCATTTCCATATTGCTTTTGCTACTTAGAAACAAACTTCGTTTTGGAAGTGTCCTTTCTGTTTAACAATGCCATCACAGTGTTGCACAGAGAGTGTATGTGACCATGCAGTTTGAATGTGTTTTGGGATCTGAAGGTTGCATTCAAGTGCAAAGATCAGTCTGCAATTCCAGCCCATCAGTTACTTTAACTAGGCTCTGATTTATTTATTGGCATGATAATAATTTTATTTTCTAAAGTGTAAAAGTGAACAGAGAGCGTGTTAGAGCTGCTTAAAAGAATGGTTGGATTCACATGAGGATAAGGCAGCAAAACCTTCATTCCTGACCAGCCATCATTAGGAATATAAATCCTGGCAAAATAAAGAAAAATAATTCCTTATATTAAAAAAAAAAAAAAAAAAAAAAAAAAAAAAGTTTAAACGTTTCCTTTTCTGTGAGTTACCTGAGGATACCTCCCTCACTATTTTTATGGAGCCTAATTTCTCAAAAGCTTCTGTGGGCAAAGCAAAACACTGGAGCATGAGTCTGCTTCAGAAAGCAGCCTGAAAAGCTGTGCCTGGACTCCTGTCTTCGCAGGGCTTGTGAAGCAGCCAAAACTAATGGGCTTCTTCACATAATCTCCATTTTCCCAGTCCGCAGGGAGAAAAGTTTCTGCTGTTCCTGAGGACACAAGCCCCCGTCCTGCAGTGCAACCCCACCGGAGTTACTCAGGGGCAGAAAATTGCACAGGGAGACCAAAATATTTTTGCCTTTGCTCTGTCTTGATATATTGGTTCTCAAAAGACTAGATTCCTCCGTAACTGCAGAATGGTCAAAGGTCAAACTGTATTGTTTTGACAGTGGTAGCAGTATACTGAAAGTTTTCCACCCTCAACCCCCCCCCCCCCCCAAACAAAACCCCAACATTCTCCCGCCCCCTAAAAAAAAAAAAAGAAAAAAAGAAAAAAAAGAAGGATTTCAGACATGGGATGTGGGCAGCAAACAAAGCCCCACGCAGGTGTCGCCCATGCATGGTTGCTGCCAACAGCTCAAGCCAACCGTCCCTGCAAGAAGGGTGAACCCAGACAGTTTACCCCCAGGAGCAACCCTTAAATTCTGCCAGCAAACCCCAGCACCTTCCTTTCCGAAAACCAGACTGGGCTTTCTCCGACGCTCAGATGAACTCGTGTGAATACAGAAAGGTTTGTGCCAGCCCTCTCCGTTACAAGCCCCTGTCCCCTCGCCCGGCGCAGTCGCTCCGAGTCGCGTTCCCCAGCCGAGGTCCAACGCTGCCCTGATCCAGACAACAGGCTTCCCCGACCCCTCACGCTGCACCTTGGCAAGCACTTCAGAATAAATCACACTGCATCCCGCAGGGAAACACGCAAAGCCAGGAAAGACACGTCAAGAATAGAGAAACGCTTTGTGATTATTTTTTTTTCAGACAAATTGTTCACGTTTTATAGGTGTGCACTAGTAGGTGTTAATTTTCTCTGTTATTCCTTCAGAGCTGTCCAAGTTTGCATTTAATTAACTAAATGACTTGAGCCATCCAATTCTTGTTGCTACTAATGTTTCACAATTAGAACAAACTGTTGCCACGGCAACTGCTCAATCTATCATAATTCATAAACTGGAGCGAGCTTGCTTTGTGGTTTACGCAATCCTTGGGTTTCTGTGACATGCAGATGGGCGTTTATTGTTATGCTAAATTGGGAATGGGTAATCCCAGAATACAAGATGATTTAGGTGCTCATTTAAATGAGATTTAATTACAAAAACTCTATCATTTTAGGGCCTGCCAAATTCCAGTCATTCCACGATCCCCCATACTGTCAGGAGGTATCCATGCATACCAACACTAATCCAGAGCATCAGGAAAGAGCTTCCTCTCTTAATTATCAAATGCTACATTTATTTTATTGTAAGAATAAACTGAGTCTCTGTCTCAAGTCTGATGCTGCAATGACAATTTACAGCAATATCCAAACCATTTTCCAATATGGTCTAACGAGGTGATACCGCATCCTGCTGCATCCTTTATCACTGTGTGACAGCTCACAATTCCTCGTTACCAGCTCCAAGTTAACTCTGAAATTAACTCCTACACATCATACCTGAGAGATAACATTACAAATCACTATGAATTATTTAGAGCTCCTTATCAGCAGTTTCATTGGGGTATTTATACAGAAAGCAATCTAGAATATTACAGGATGAGAAAAACCTGAGCTTTAAGCCAAATCACCTCACACGTTTAACCAATCCATGACCTGACAAAAGTTAATGGCCCACAGACCCTATTCTGCATCTATATCTTATTAAATATATTTTTGACAGGATAAAAAAGCCAAACGCTGTTTATTGCTGTCTTCATAGCTGCACAGCATACCTGCTTTTATACTTAACTGAGATTTATTTACTGTCTTCTATCCCTTATTATGTATCAAGAAATAAATGTTGAGTACCAAAGCAGTTCCCTTATCTCTGCATGAGGAAGCCACAAGGAAGCTTGTAAATACAAGGCTGAATTTGTGAAAAACTACACCTTCTGTCAGCGAATGCAAGCCCTGGGCCTCAGGGGAGAAAAAGCATCCAAAGGAGGAATTTTTCTGTGTGTATGATCGCAATCAAATCAAGCCAGTCCTGCTCCCACAGGGAAGTTTACTTTAATAAAGCTTGTCTTACCCATTACCTTCCTGAGCCCAGTGACACAGCGCTGGGCACTGAACAACCCCCCGTGCTCCGCAGACGCTGCCTGGGCACACATCCAGAAGATGTGTTTATTTTTACCCAAGCAAGTCCTTGCTCAGGTCCAAGTTAGACAAAATCTGGTGCTGGCACTGGGCTCTGCCCAATGCTGGCGAGGTGGCTGGCAGCGCTCAGCACATGGAGCAATTATCAACAGGGATATTTAGAGGCCCTGACCTTTCCTTCTTATCTTCAGCCATTAACAGATTTCATCTTCCAGTCAATAAAATACCCTAAAACTACATTGATTTTGAAGTTCTGGAGAAGCAAATCACTTGATCTTTCTGCTTAAACTTCCTTGGTCCTCCAATTAAGGTACCAGAATAAATCTTAACTACCACCTAATATCAGTTTTCACAAGACTTTCTCTCCAGCTGTAATCGTGTTTTAAGCACCTTGGCTAAACTAATTGATTTTCATTCCTTTCTGTTAACATCACCTAACACAATCTAGTGCTAAGCTTTTAAATGTGTTTTACTCTTCAGCTTACTGGTGAATTATTGTTGCTAGTTAAGTTTGTTAGCAGGATCTGTTCCACTACTAAAAAGAGCTATCTTGTCTTCAAATTATATTTAATTATCTCCATTAAACATTACAGGCTGCTCTGATGTCGAAAATGTAAATCACAGGGAACAAGAGGAAGATGATAGCATATTGTTCACATATTTTGCCCTCCTACTCCCTCCGCATTCTTTTAAATAAACGTCTCTAACTGTAAGTCCAATGAAGATCTTGTGAACGCTCGAGATATTCAATGCACAATACATGCATTATTTTTCAGTTGTTATAAACACAACACAAGCATTACTTAATTGGTGAAGCCCTATGACTCAGGGGCACAGGCAGGGTTAAACCTCAGGTTTCCCTGCTCTAGCAGAGGCAGTTAATGGCTGAATGGATGGCATTTAATGGGCAATTAGCAGTGTAAGACAGAAAGGGGGTTATTGCCGAGTGAGTAACCAGTTCTTCAGAAACAGGAGTTTCACCTCATTCCCCTGCCCTGGGTTTTGTCACCACAGACTCTTCAGCCATTTTAAAGCCAACTGCCAGCACGGATTGAAGGATCTCTTGGTGCAGTGCCTGACATCATTAGCTGACGAGCGCTAAACCCGAAAACCCCTTCCTAAAGCCCGGAGAGTTTGAGGCCAGCAAGGCTCTCCTGCCCACCGCAGCCGAGCCCAGCCGCAGGTAAGGACGATGTCCTGCACAACACGCCTGCCGTGGTACCGCTGCCGCTCCGTGGGTGCAGTTCATGGAATCATAGAATCATTTAGCTTGGAAAAGACCTTCAAGATCATCAAGTCCAACCGTCAACCATGCCCACTAAACCATGGCCTGAAGTACCCCATCTACAGGCTTTTTGAATACCTCCAGGGAAGGTGACTCAACCACTTCCCTGGGCAGCCTGTTCCAATGTCTGACAACCCTCTCAGTAAAGAAATTTTTCCTAATATCCAACCTAAACCTCCCTTGCCACAACTTCCAGCCCCCCACCCCTTTCCCACCCCCACTGCTCAGTCTGGGAAAGAAAACACACGGATCTTCAGTTTCTGCTGCGCAGAGAATACAGGCGGGCACCTTAGCCATAGCAAAGACAAAGTTTAAGATGGAAACGGTGTCAAACCACCAAACGGCAGAAGGAAAAGGCCTTCCTTGTCTCTCTTTTCCCCTGTCTGGACAGGGCATCACATCACCTGGTGACATCCCACGGCGGGGGCCATGCCACAGCCATGGGCAGGGAGGAGACCTGGGTCCCGCTCCCACAGCCCCCGCCCCGGCGGTACGGATGCGGGCTTCAGGAGAGCTCCAGCTCCGCGTCGGGACTGCACCTCCCACCTGCCGAAGCTTCGCTCAGGCAGGTCGAGCAGAGCACTTCCCCAGTGAGATCCCTTCTTCAACAGGAGGGAAAAATGGTAAAAAAATAATCTCTCTCTGATCTCTTTCCCTAGGTTCCCTTTTCTCTTCCAATTTGTCTCCTCGCCCATGCATCAGAGCAGCCCTTCTTGTATATGCTTGTAGGCATCTTTGTTTTGGCAGTTGCAGACTAACCTCTTTCTCTTTGGGAGGCTTTTCATTTGTCATAAGGTATTGATCCACTGACAATAGTCCTCCGCTGCTTTCTGCCATATAAACAACATCACGGATTTCAAAAGCTGCCTGGGAAGTAAGGGCAGAGCGGGAATCGGGGACATCTCTGTGCCAGGCACCGCAGGATGCTCCTTTCACGCTCGCTGTTGATCGGGGACATCTTGGTCCCTCCGTAACCAGGTTAAACAGTGTCAGGGCAGCTCAGCCGCTGCGGAGCGAGCTGGCCAGGGACCACGGGACGTGTCCTGCTGGTGGCCATGACCTGCCGGTGGCTGTGGTCCTTCCGCAGCCCCGACACCCACACACCCCACGGAGCAACAGACTTATTTGGCACTGGCACAGCACGACCGGGTCTGCAGGAGCCCCACAGGTCTGCAGCACGGTAAGGGAGGAAGGATCCTCGCCAGCTTTTTCTGTGGAATCATTTTTGATGAATATGAACACAGATTTTAAAAAAGCTATTATTTCAAAATGCAGAACTGTAAACATGCCTCCAATCACTTTTGACGGGGTACACCTGGGACACAAAATTTTTGCTTCGGTCTACAAAAATTCATTATTTTTTCTTTTTAACCTTCTGCTAAGCTTGTGCCTCAAAGACAAAATAGAAGGCAATTTCTTTGACTGAGTATGATGGTTTCTACTTTTACTATTATTACATGCCTGCTTAAACCATTTAAAACAACAAATAAATCCTTCAGGTCAACATTTTTCTGTTCATCTCTTTTTGTGTTTTTTTTTGCTTTGCATTAAACTGGCCTTGCTAGACTGAAAATGCACTTTCAAGAATAGCTGTTTTCTTCCTCTGCAAACTCAGCTATATTTAGCTCACTGGTATGCACAGAGGACCTGACATTTTTGTGTTAGAGGAGCTTATTCAGAGCAAACTGCAACCATCTCCACAATCAACGAAGGTTTTGCTTTGCGATGGAGGAGATTTCCTTCCCAGTCCCTGCGGCTTTGGATTTTTTACCGATTTGGTAGAAAAGTCATTTCAGCTTTACTCTCTTGGGTAAAAACATCAGCTGAATTGCTAGCTCCAAAGTTGTGCGTTCTCTCTTCTTTCCACACTGCTTTGGTGCAGGGTAATACAGTTGTACTACACGTAGGAAGTCACTGCTCTGTGACACCCATCCCGCAAGCTCACCCCGACCGAATGAAAGGCAAAACTTCTCTTGACTGCCCTAGCAGGTTTGTTTTCTCCTTCCCTTTTGTTTCTGTTTATTCTAAAAGGACCAGAAGAAAAATTTAGCTCTGAATGCGTGACCCAAGTAGGGGCACTAAAGGATGCTCCTTCCATGTGGGACTGACAAGGGTACTTGATTTCATGCCCTTCCGCAGGCTGCTTTCATAAACCATTCATAAGCAATGACAAAAGTGCTTAAGGACCCATTCTTTCTGCTGAAGTAGTTTGATCAAATGAAACCCTGACTCTGGCATACAAGTTCAGCAAGAAAATTGAGAAACATCTGCATAACTTACATTGTATTGAATAAGCCCTTCATGGTTTTCTTTTTGTTCCTGGATGAGCTTAGAATCAGCAGCCATTATTTCTTACTCAAAATAACATTATTATGTTTCTACAATACCCGTGGGGTTCAGAAACTGGTTATGATCTGCTCTCATAAAATGCTACTTCAGTTCCTAGCATTTGGCTTACAATGTTAGCCATGATCTACAGGATTTTTCTGAAAAGATGATTAACTCTTGTTCAAACAAAGGAACATTAATGGGAACTGAGGTTTTCCACAGCAAAAATCAACCTGCACTATACATCACACAGACCTAGCAGAGCACACCATCCTCTGGTCACCTGTTGTTGAAAAATCCTATAGAGGTTAGCACAGGGAATGACCTTTCAATACAGCTCCAAATCATCCCACCCGAACCCCTGAAACAGGGCTCTCCCAAAAATGCATGCTAGAAGAGAATCAGGGTTGCAGGAATATATCAGTACCTCTGGAAAACCACATCGTCTTCGTCATGTATTTATCTCAAGCCTCACATACACAGGAAACTCAAAATAAGCATTAAAATACATTATCACAAATTGAAACTATCTGCAAAGACATTCATATAAACTTACCCTCCTCTGTTCTGAGCAAATGAGATAAGTTTATGATTAATTCCTTGTAAACTAACTTTGAAGAGCTGTTTTATCATGATACAGTTACCTCTTTTTCATATATGTAGGTGCCCTGAGGTACACGTGACTCTTCGCACTATTCAGAAGTGCTATTCACCAAACAGGATTTTGTAAGACTGGTTTTTTACTGTTGCTACCATAGAAATAACAGCAAACTTGAAAAAATCCCCCACTAACACCCAACAGCAGTTGCATGGTTGATGCAACAGCTCTGCTGGAGAAATTACGTTGTCAGCTCAAGTGAGTTTGACATTGCAGAGATATCAAAACGCAAGCAAAGAGAAAAGTTTCATCAACAAAGTAATTACTCTTCTGGACTCAATGGAACTGCAATTATTTCACGTTGAGGTGTTGTCAGTTTATGCTGCGGATAAAAACTGTTAGGTAACACTGACAGGGGCCTATGCAGAGATTGCTTTTCAGATGTAAAACTCTCCTGGCAGTTCTAAATTTTCTAAAAAAAAAAAAAAAAAAAAAAAAAAAAAAAAAAGAACCAAAAAGTACATGTCAACACTATGCATTAAACACCTACACATTTTTCCCTTTAAAAATTATGTTGCTTTTTAGCCAGAGGCAGTTAAGTATGCACTAGAAAACACAGAGGAAAAAGATACCCTTCTTCCACACTTTCGCTCAGCATCTTTTTGAAGTTCAGTGCTGGTGTGCGTTCACAGGACAGGGCAGCTGGGCACCAAACAAAGCTGAGCAGAGGCAGGGTGCCCGGAGAATGAGGGGCAAATGCCCCTGCCACTTCAGGGGCTCAAAGCAGGCAATGTGAAAAGGCACCAAAACCATGCCTAAGCCTGCTGTCCCAGGCAATCTGGGATTGTTCATGCCTTGTGGCTCTTGGTTAACTTGGCAAAATCAAAACACAGAAGGCTGAGGAGGAGGAGCTGGTTTTAACTCCCTGCTTTGATGACTTGGTGAAGCAATTTGGCTGCTCTGGGCTGCACCGGCAGCATGGAGGAACGGTTCTCCCCAGATGCCAATGAAAAATTACTAATTTAGGGTTTTGCCCCAGAACATCCCCTTCGTCCCCCCAAGGTGGCACCTGCAGCAGCACGCCCTGCTGTGACACGTTCTCAGAGACCTGCAGTTTCTCTTCAAGGGGAGGGCATTTTCAGTCATTTTTGGTCTGCTTAAGTGGTCCAGAGAGGGAGATCACAGAACACAGCAGGGAATTTGGCAGCCCTGTTGCATTGTGCCCTGGTCGCTGAGGCAGAGATAGGGGTGACCCTCTCCGGATTTGCATGGGGGTATTTTCCCCTCTATAATGCATGCTCCTTCCTGGGTTCCATTTATTTTTCCATCTTCCAAATCAGATTTTTTTCTCTCTCCTCTTCACAAAAGGGAATGGAAAAGGCTAGAATTACCACAGCGAAGAGATCCCTCACTTTCTACATCAGACATCAAAGCAGCACGCTCGCAGCCTTCAAAGAGTCCCTCGGTGACTGCAGAACTACCGCGGGGTTGCTAACTTAAAGTAATTTCTGCTTAAATGAACACATCTCTGTTATGAGACAGCCACATACAAATTTAAACGTAGTATTATTACTCCATTATGAAGATACCTGCTTCAGTAATTGAAAATTTCACAAAATGAATTGATTGTTAATTATCTTTAGCTTTTACCTATACATTCCTGTAAGGCTATTACGTTATAAGCATGAACACAACAACGGCACCGCTTATACCTGACTAACAGTTGGTGGCATCCCTTCATTGGAAATGTACACCCTCCTCCTTAGGTAATTATGTGGAACATGATTGTGGCCTTGGGCTCTGCCTGCTCCGTGTTTTCAATTAGATTTTACTACAGAAGTATATATTAACATTAAAGGAGCATTACAATGCAGCAAATGTGATAAAACAGATCAATGTTAGATGTACCTTATGCTTCTGTTGTTTCAAGAATCATAATCACCATTAATTTATGGTCTTCTGAGGAGGATCTAATTACTCTAATCATCTCTTATTTCACCCAGAGTATGCACTTTTGCTGTTACCTAGCTTTAAATACCTGCCTTGACAATACAGACAACATAGACCTGCAATTTTAGCAATCCTACAGCCTTTTACTGGCTTGGCTGAATTTAGAAGGTTCTGAGCACAGTCAAGATGCTCAGATGGGAGATCTCCCAGACAGGATCAAGTGTGGGTAGAAATCCCTCTTCCAGAAGAGTCCTGACTTGGGAATACGATTGTGGGTAATATATTTATCACCAAAATGTCTTCATTCTTGCAGTGGCTAGAGATGTCTCTAAAGAGCACAGGTGTCGACTCCCACAGCCTGGCCAAATCCTGGGTGATTATTTTCTGCCCAGTGTGAATTGCCCCATCTTCCCCACCTGACAACACCGTTAATGCAGTCTTGGAGGGCACTCCGCATACCCCCGTGGTGAACACACCCTGAGAACACGCATAGAATGACACACGCCTGCCCGCCTTAAGCTATATTTCTGAGTGCTGCTAAAATAGCTACAAGCTAGCTGATACAATGCTTCTAACATGCAGTTTTTAAATCCATCTGTAAAGTGCTTTAGGTTTCTTCTGCATGCAAGAAACTGTTATTACTGTTATTACTGTATTCATTTCTGAAACACTCCAATCTTTGCCTGGCTAAACATTATACAAATTAGTGGTGGATAAAAATGCAGAATCATTATATAGTTCCAGAAATAAGTGAAAATCAAAGCTTTTAAACACATTTAAATATACAGAGATATTTTCCCACCGCTCATTGTTTTCTACCCGGTGTAGAAATGCAATTACAAGAAATTTCATGGCAACACACATTAATATACCATTTTAGTCTCACTTCAGAGAGTAGCAAAACTTTAGGAAATATTTAATGCTTTACAAAAGTGACTCAAAGTGCTTTTGAAATACCGAGTGTCAAATCCGGTGTATAGAAATGCAGCTCCATCAGTGGAAGCGAGATCACATTTGGCTATCCCAGAGCCAGGTTCCATTTCTTACACGATTGCTCCTTTTTTTGTGTTGCTTTCTGCAAAGACCCCACCTACCCGGCTTCACTCGTGCAATGCCTCACGGCATTGCTGGCGTCCTCTAAGCAGAAATAGCAACTGTTTCCCGGGCTGAGCTCTGCAGCAGAGCAGCTCTTCTCCGTGCTCCCACCTCTGAGCAACGCGAATGCCCCCGACGGCAGCGAGCCAAGTGCTTGCACCAAGTCCCGCACGCAGCACCTCTAGCCCCCTGCCTAGGAGAAACCTGCACCGCCGGCAGTGAGTTCTCGGGATAAATTAGATGTTTTTACATCCATGTCTAGTAGCTGGAGAAAGCTGCATGGAAGAGAGCTCACAGTCATCGCAGAACGATTGCACTCGCTGCAATGCAACGCTGCTGACTCGGTGCGGTGCAATGCCGCGGACTCTTTTGCAGGAAAGCACTCAGGAGTTTGCACAGCTGAGGGATTGGCATCCCCCGTCCGCCCCCCGAGTCCTGACCCGGACAGAGCCCAGGGTCCCCTCAGCACCCGCTGGCCCTGCAGGCACCAGCGCGTCCTCCTGCGGCGCGGGACGCGGGCCGACACGTCGCGGCACGGGCAACCGCGCAGAAAGAGAAACCCGCGCTCTTTGCTTTCCATGCACAGCTCTCCTGTGGCAAGAGGCAAGGTACGTGTACAGCTTGAGACGAGGCAATGAAATTATAAAGTGGCCTGTCTTCTCTAGAGATGTTGCCTCAGGCACATCCTGCAGAACCACAAAGTAAGAGAGCTTCAAGGTTTCTTAAACATACAACCACCACCCAGAAGTAAATCTACCCTCCGTCGTGCATCTCCTCATGAATCTCTGCGGCGAACAGCCTTCATCCCATCCGTCTCCTGCTAACGAGAGTCGCGCTCATCCTCCCCGGGAGAGGTACAGCACCATGTCACAGCAGCCTCCGGATCACCCACCCAAGCAGCGAGCACTCGATCGTCCCCCAGCCTCGACCGCGGAGGGGAGAGCCGGGCACCGGCAGTATCGACCTCCCATCCTTTTTGGCATCAACCAGTCTAACAACTTGTTCTATCTAAGCTTTAATTTGGCTCTCTCTTCGTGGGCCCGAAGCCATTTCCCATCATGTCAAGAAGAAGTGACAGATAACCACACTTCTCTCCGCTATACTGAAGTGGTAGGGTATGGTATACCCAGAAATCCCAGGTGCCCAAGTTTAGGCCGCTATAATTTTGCTTCACTTTTTTTTTATCCCCCCCCCCCCCCCAATTTTTTTTACAGCAGCCTACTAAGCAGAGGGAGAGGGGGCAGGTATTCCTGATGAGGCCATCTACTCCCTGAAGTGATTAGTAAACACTGTGAAGCAATCCAGTCAGTAATATTATATTTTTCCTGAGCTGTACTCTCCCGTAGGAGTTCTTAAAAGCAGCTGCTAAAGGTCATAAGCCAGCTATGTTCAGTAAGCAGTGGGTCTGTGAGTGTCTGTTTGTTTAGGGAAGAAACCTCCCACCAAAGCACCAGGGAGAGAGAAACAAGCGTGTGGCAAAAGATCGATGACTCCAGAACTCAAAATTCCTTTAGCACCTACTGCTTCAATGATATTTATGTAAATACTGACTTCTTATTTTAGGGTTAATTCATTAGTAGCAGTAACATATTACAAGATTTTTGTGCTATTTTTTGACTAGCAACAGCATCCCTTTCCACTTGGAAAACAAAATGGATGCAGAAGGTAATAAAATAAATCTTATTGAGAACTTTACCGAGAAGTTAGACATTTAAGATTTTTGATTGATTAGTTCTGCTTAAATTAACTTTGAAACTCTATAGACACTTAACGGTATTCACAAGGTTTTTTTACATACTTTTATGGTAGTGCTCTTGTATATCCTGACAAAAATATATGCCAGCAGGATCATTTTTGTAATAAAGGTTATCACCAGAAAAAATTCCACTGATTATTTCATTTCTCTATTTCAAAGAACACTTAATTTTCCCCTCAATTAAAATGAAATGCTATGTACTCACTGTGAATAGCCCAATACTCCACAAAAGTGGACTTTATTGTATACTCTGTTCTTGGAGCGCCTCCAGACCTTACAGCTCCAGCCTGAAGGGCCTTAACTGAAATTAAGTGAAGCTGCTTTTCAGTTCAGGCTTGTCTCAAGACAGCTCTAATATCAGATACTTACAATCTGTAGTTTTGTCAGGGATACAATCTTGAGGCTGGATAAAATTAAGAACTTCAGCATCTGAACATGAAGCAATGGGCAAACTGAAAGCGTATCAACGAGAGAAATTAATATTTGTGGTTAGCGAATTTTATGCAGGTACTACTAGCAGAACGCTTCTTTAAACAAAAGCTACAATTCACAACTGTCCTTTTATGAGCCCCAGATTATGGCAGATTCAAAGTCACGTTCCCTGTGAGCCTCAAAGCCTGATTTTCTCCACCATCCAACAGTATAAAACTCCAGCAAATGTTGCATTAAAATCCTCATAACTCCAAAATCCACATATGTAGAGTTGCTATAGCAACTGTCATCTCAAGCCTTCCCAGGGGAGAAAATAAATGTGTGTCCTACCTGGTTAATCGGTATTTGTGTTACAGAGAATTGAAGGGTAACTTAGTTTCACCAAAAAGTAGAACATATACTGAAGTGCTACCGCGTTAATGTGACATTATTTAATCTGAATAAGAATTTGCTTTGCATGTGCCTTCAAATTACAGTATTTATGTAACACTCAACACAATAAGTAAAAATATGGCTGCCAAATGTACCTGACTTATGCTGCTTATTGATTTGAAGAGGGAAGGTGGAAGAGTGGATGGGATTAAGGACTTCAGTTTTCATAGTAGTTGTATTACAATAAAAAAAAAACAACATACAAAACAAACAGCCCTACAACCGAAGGGTCATGTAATCTGAATGCAAAAATAAGCTGATGGAAGATGATGACTATATAGTCAACTTTTCCCCATTTCTCTTCATTCCAGGATGAATAAAGCTCCCAAGTAGGAAGACCACACTGGCTGAGAAACCATCATCACTCAGTCAGAGTCATGACTGTAACTGTTTTAACTTGAAAAATGTCCTGAAAATAATTCAAGAAAAAAAATCCCATTTGGAGAATATATTCAGGAGCATGTTGACAGTTATCACTTGCTTGTAGAAATATCCAGAAATGTATTATTTTAATCTTAGCAATTACTAAATAAAAGTAATCACAGCTATGAGGCAATAAAATCTCGGTGAAGCAAAAATATAATGATGACATATCCCTCTATGTTAGTTCAATGACATAATTTGAGAAAATAAGATCTTAGGAGAATATTCAACATACACAACTACATCTGTACATAGTTAAAGAGTACAGATATGGACTTCAAACCTGCAGAGACAATGATTTCTTTTAATCTAATGGTTATAGCTCTGGCGAGTTTCCAAATTGCACTCCTCCTTCAAAATCTGAAGAGCACGCTCACAGGAAGCCATACATCTGCACATACTAATAAGCGATGCCGTCAGTCTGAGTAAAATGCCAGACGTGCTTGTACAGTAATGCAAAGCAGCATTAGGTTTTGGGCAAGCAAAGTACCCAAGTGGATACTGTCATGCCGGCTACATAAAGCAGATTGATGTTCAGGTTTGCCATTAAAGGGAACCAATTTTTCAGTATTACATCCTAGGGATTCAGGAAATCTAATTTAAGCAACAGTGTATGTATATATAGTAGTACTAAATAACCACAGGAGAAGAAAATAGCTTGTGATCTCATAGTCCTTCATAATTAGAGCTAAACATTGTTCGAAGAAAGGGAGAACACGACGGCAAGACAAAACCCCACCCTAACCAAAGCTGTTTAACACAAACCCACAGGCGATTCCTCCTGCCCTATTAATCTCCATATACCACCACCAATATACCCAAACTCAGCATTCCATAGTCTCCCAATCCATCCTTCCTGCGCAAATTTTCTTAAAAGAAGAGATTATTTCCTAAAGCTTACTTCCACTTTGGGATGTGCTTTTTATCTCAGCTTCCTTCCTGGGAGATTCTCCTGCAAACATGGCGAAGGAGAGGGACGAAGCACCTCTGGGAAGGCTCCTGCTTCTTCAGGCTTTGCCGCCAGGCTGTGAGGAGGCTCTGCTGCCCGTCTTTGTCACTTGGCCACCAAGTGCCGGTGAGCAGGGACCCCGGGGCTGGGGACACACTGCCGGACAGACAGCCTTACAGACAGAGCTGCTGCGTGGTGGTGGCTCTGTCGGAGGAAGGTGAAGGCGAGTTTCTGTCTGTATTGCTGCAGAAGGCACTGACTGAGGATGCCACGCATGGGTCTGGGAGTCGTACTTCTATCCGCCTGTCCCAGCCATCTTTTCATATTCACTTAATCATAAATACAACTACGTTACACGACAAAGGCTAAAAAAGTGGTAGTAAGAAGTGTTGAAAAGTATTGTTTTTCCTAACAATAAATTGACTTCTATGCACAGAGAAAGCAAAGCAGTATTTTAAGAACTCTACATCTCACACTGATTTAACTACAGATGCTTTTCCCCCCTTCACTTTGCTTTTATGGTGAAAGTATTGCCTCTGGAAATCTGCAACGGTGTAAGTTTTAAAAATATTTACATTACAAGCGAGACTAATAATAAAAAAAGCAAACTATTACTGCCACCTATGAAGTGATGTTTTCAAGTTGTGTTAGAGCATATCACATGCTCTGCCACGCACTATCTGTAAAAGGAAAAAAAAATAAAACCAAAAAAACCCCCCAAGAAATGAAAACGCGTGACTTTGTGAAACCAGGTTAATCTCAACGCGTCTCCTAAAACATTGCCCAAGCAGAAGCGTGTTGCCAGGGAACAGCCTTCCCACGGAAGGAGCAAACCTGGCATCCCTGCAGCAGCAGCAGCGGCACGAGCCGGGGGTCCCGAGGCACCACGCGAGACGGAGCACGGCAGAGCTCCCCGTGCCGCACGCAGGGACAGGGCACGGGGACCTGGCCCCTATCAGCCCCGGCAATCCCCTCTGCAGTGCCCTGCCTCTGGAAACGAGTTTCAATCAGAAACAGATAATCAAAGTAAAAGTGGAGGAACAACCAAGCGAGAGGCTGCAGGGACTAATTAGTCTCCGGTGCAGGGCTGCGCGGGGCAGGGTGCGAGGCGCAGCTTGCCGCAGGACGCGTTCCCACACCACCTGCACCCCTTCCCGTCCTTTCACTTTTGTACTCTAAAATTTTGACTCAATTTGGCTTATTGATTTAGCCGTGCTTTGCCTGACCTTACAGAGCAATCTGTGCTCTTTTCAAGTGCCACTTCGTATTGACTCTGCCGTGGAGCTATGACTCCTATAATTGGTTTAACAGCTCTTTGAGGCCACTTTGTTTCTGATAAGATACCCACACATCTGCCGAGAATTTAAAATAGTTTTGTTGTCAAAAACAATTACACCAGGAGCGTAAAAGCAGCGTTTCATCCCTACAGTCCCTCTCCAAACGTGTGGGTTAACAAGCTGAGCAACACCAAGGTGGGAGCTGGGCGGCAGGCAGGGATGGGCACCGTCCCCTGTCCTCAACACCAAAACCCCACTGACCCTTCAGCTGATGAAGGGTTTGGTCGTTAGGAGCTGCTTAGAGTGGAACAGTGAGCGAGCCCCTCTTCTCTGTTGGGATTCCTCTCTATATTTAGTGGCTTTCTACCACCTACTAATGGAAGGATCATTCCGAGCAAAGACATGGCACGGTTCCAGTCCCCAGTACTGTGTCCTGGTCCTCGAAGGTTACATCAGCAGTTTAGAATATATACTGACAGTTACAGGAAAACACAAGAAAACCCCACCCCAAAACACAACCGCCAAAACCTAGACAACAGCAGCAATTACCAGGTATGGGGCAACGGCTATGTGACCATTGCATCAAAGCTGAAGAAACCCAAAGAAAGGTGAAATGTGGTAAGGACAACCATATTCCACGCCCACTAGGAAACGACACGTTGCATTACCAAACTAAGCTTATAAATTATAAGTGACCATGTGTTTTCTGAATTTTTAGATAGTGGACAAAGAAACTGGCTGAGTAAATGCAAGCTGTGAAAAGGTCAGGAATCTGCTTTTTCCATGTGCCACCTCCCATACACCTAATGTTTTACCTCCATCCTGTAGC
Source organism: Astur gentilis (assembly GCF_929443795.1). Taxonomy (NCBI): domain Eukaryota; kingdom Metazoa; phylum Chordata; class Aves; order Accipitriformes; family Accipitridae; genus Astur; species Astur gentilis. The sequence continues at coordinate 23,869,621 of NC_064902.1, read as the reverse complement.
ACAAACTCCGATATCTCACCTTTCTCAAACCATACCACCCGCCTCCAGTCTGCTGCAAATGCTACTGCTTGAATTATTTGCCTTTTATGAATTACTTGGAGCATACTTCTAGTTCTTTTTTTGTTGCTGTTGTTATTTTCTACACTGAACAAGGTAGGTATTTTCAATATGCTTTCTACAAAACAACATTATGCTTGTATTTATTGATAAAATAAAGTAAATCTATACAATGAGAATCACAACATTACATATAACACCATTTCTCACTTTAAAAGATTGTGTTGCATGAGATTTTCAGCAGGTGCAATTTCCATTTCAGCAAAGAGCTGTGTGGCTAAGCTTAAGCACAATATTTTCCAGAGAAAATATCTGACAGGAAATCACTAGCAATCACCAAAAAGTACAATCCCCTCACCCCCACTCAAAAAAAGAGGGACAGAAAAGCAAGCAAAGCAGCAGAACTACTGCAGCTCAATTTCTGCATAGGGCAGAAGGGGGAAAAAGCCCAAAGAGCAAAGCCATCGGTACAGCGCACTGACCGAACCTGCTACAGCCAACGTCTGCCACCGCCATGGCCTGGGGCAGCTGGAGAGACCAGCTATCGTGGCTGTACCTAAGTGCATGCACTGCACATAAGCACATTCACTGCACGTAAGCGCATTCACGGTACGTAAGCGCATGCACTGCACGTAAGCGCATGCACGGCACGTAAGCGCATTCACGGCACGTAAGCGCATTCACTGCACGTAAGTGCATTCACGCATGTTGCATGCACACCCATTGCACAGGTACGATCACGCTGGGCGGTTTGTTGGACAAAACATCGCAGCTTTCAGTCCACGGAATTGCAATAAGCCCCCGCAGCACCCGAGGAGTCTGGGCTGCGATGGCCAGCAGGTACTGAAGTCCCGTGTCCCCCCTGCCAGGGCTGCACCAAGCAGCAGCGGCCAGTGCCGCCGGCTCCGTCCCCCTGCGCTGGAGCACAGCAAAGGGAAGGGCTGTTTCCTTCGCCCAGTACCCTCTTCTGTGCTCTGTGTGAAATCGAGTTAATCAGCATCTCTTTTGCTGTCCTACACGAATTTGTACAAGAATCTTACGCTTTCAAAGAAGTACAGGGTAAATCAGCTCTATGACTGCATGGAAACCTAAAGCTTTTGCTACTGAATTATTTTGAACACTGGCAGCAGCCTTTGAAATTCTTTGGGTCTTTCTATCACCTGCTTAAATCTTTGCAGACAACAATTTAAAGCACTTCATCTTGGTCACCTGCAGGCCTAAAGCATTCCCAGGCAGGGAGCACAAAAGCTGCACTGTACTCCCTGCATCAGACCAAAGTTACAAACGGGCCCAACTGTGTTTAAAGCTGCTTATGCTGTTTCTTATCTCTCCCTTGACAGGGAGAGCAGAGATGTTTGAAGCATTTGTAAGACTTGGCAGACCTCCTTTCTAGTTGAAATTAATTCCCTTTAGGGATGCAACGGCTGCCTGTAAAGCCCATTGCAGAGGTGAGATGATACGTGAAAACCTCCATAACCTCTGCTTCCTCCTGGGCAATTCCCTCTTCCACCAGTGAACTGAGGCCAAAACAATTGCAAATCTCTGTACAACCAGTGTCCTGAATTGCAAAGAACAAAGCTCTGGTGCAGGCACCTTCCTATGGAAGGGACTTCTAGCCAAATCACGGACCCGCCCGAACGACACCGCTGTCTTCCTGCAATTTTACTTCAATAACCCGTAATTTTAACAACTGCAAATTTGGAAATTATATCCCTGGCACAAAATGAGATGTGGTAGCTGGGATCTGAAATTTGCTCACTCATTTAAAAGATGCAATAATTTTATCCACAGCGGTGAGCTTGCCCAAGTCTTGCATTAAAGAACAAATGTTAAACGAAGACAGAGGCAAAAAAAAAAAAGAAAGGCCAAGAAGCCAAAGCTCTTTCCTGCACAGGGAAGCTTGGGTTCGGTAAGTGGAGATAACTGACAATGTGCTACTAAATCCATGCAAGATCTGTGGGAGAGCATTTGAGGTGAGGTCAACGATGCCTAGATTCAGCCGGAGGAGTACGCCACAGGTAAGGAGACATGGCAATGGTTTTCCCTGGGCTGGGGAGGGTAAAACGATCTTACAGTTGTTCAGGACAGCCTAGTATTTTCATTTCTCCCTGAAGACTAGGCTTGCAGGTGCTTGTCAAATCACTCTGAAATTACAGCTATCTCCAAACGAGATTCAGAGGGAAGCAAAACCAGATCTCTATCACTGAGCATTAGCTGGAGCCACTTGGGCAGCAACAGGAACGTGCAGAAGGGGCCCGAGACCCAGGAGGTAATTGAAGTTGCAATGCTCAGTCACTCACAGTTTGATTCAGCCCTACACATTGTAATAGTAGATTGATTTTTCACCTCTTGAATACTGTTTACTCAAAACACACAGAGCAACTAAGGTTTTCCCTTTTTAAACACTTTAAGGGCAAATCTGAAAAGTTTTTTTCTTGCCAATAGACCTTCCAACACTTCATTTGGAAAACGAATCGTACTGTCCTCTGGCTCTTTACTATAGCCTGCTTCCTCCAAGGCCACCATCCCCACCAACAAATATCATGAGAAGAAGGGAGTGACTTCTCCTTGTTCTGCTGTGTGAGACAAAAGAGAGGCTGTTAACGTTTGTACCTAAACCATCATCACAGCATCAGCTGCAACACACAGGGTTGGGATCCCAGCTAACTGCTGGTCCCAGCAGAGCTGATTCGATATATTTACCGAGTGCTTTAAACCTGATTTCTGTTGGCAGCAAAGCCCAAAGCTGACCAAGTTTTGCATCTCTTCACATGCCCATCTGCTCTGATTGCCAGGGCCTATTTCCCTAAGCTGCCCAGCTCCTTTGCTCAGCTTCCAGTGCCTGCGCAGCTGTGAGCGCAGGATGGATGTGATGGGCACTTGAGCCCCGGGACAGACACACTGCAGACTCCTCTGCAGCATCTGAAGCCTCTCAAAGCCAGCTTCTAATTGAATCTGATGGCGCTTTGCAATAATTCATTTTTGTAGCGATCCAACTAATGGATTAGATCCTAGTGTTTGGATGCTTTTTCTTAAGTCGCGTAAGCGTAACATTTTGGACTGGCTTTTGGTGAATGAACAACATGGGCTTAAGTAGACCCACTTGCGAAGAGAGGCAACCTGGCATTCAGTCCAGGACTCTGGCTATACCCTTGCCATGAGCCATAGAGTAAGTCTACCTGGGCTGGTTTAAAAATAACCCATGCAGAATGCAGTGCCAGTCTAGTCTCAGCAGCTGGAGCTCAGGACAGAGCTTTACCCTGCGGTGTAAAGGTGCCCTCAGGCTGCTGTTTGTGAAGCAGAGCACTCATCAGACTACACACTGCCCTCAGTACTGAACTCCAGAAGCACAGGAGTATACTTGACCATTTTTTGACTTTTTTTTTTGCTTACATCTTGTATTCAAAATGATTTAGTTAAGAGATGCCTCTTTCTGGACAATATGACAGCTAATTCCCACTTATCCTACTGAAAAGATACAACTGAAATGGATGCAACAATAAAACTAATGGCTAATATGATTGCTATTGATCATTTGCCAGTTTATGAAATGAATAGCTAAACGGAGAAGGAAAATAGTGCTATATATTGCACACGTCTCAGTAATGAGCTAACTGGAGAGCTCATTCTAAAATCTATGTAAAGCTGAACATCAGTGCGTAGTTTATAACTGCAATGAATCCTGATACATCGGAGCACGTTTGTTCATTTTCACCTACCTTTTCGGCTGACTGGGCAGTGCCAAAAAATATTGGAATGAAGGCAAGCCATACTATACAGGTAGTGTACATAGTGAATCCAATGGGTTTAGCTTCATTAAAATTCTCTGGGACACCCCGAGTCTTGATGGCATACACTGTACACGTAACCATTAGAAGAATGCTATAACCCAAGGAACAAATGATTTGTAGATCCGTAATGTCACATTTGAGAACTCCTCTGGCTTGATCAGGGTTCATAGTTTTCTGCTCATCATAATCTATGATGATGTTGGGTGGGTCAACTGCAAACCAAATAAAGACACCTAGAAGCTGAACAGATATCAAACTCGACGTGATCGCCAGCTGCGATGTGGGGCTTATAAGCCTAGGTGCAGTCACTGACTTTTTGCCCTGTTCAAATATGCGGTAGATGCGGTTTGTTTTAGTTAACAGGGCTGCATAGCTGATGCACATCCCCAAGCCCAAGAAGATACGCCGGAAAGAGCACACTGCAACATTTGGTTTGGCGATCATCAGAAACGTGATTATGTAGCATAGAAATATCCCTGTTAACAGGACATAGCTGAGTTCCCGCCCAGAAGCCCGGACAATGGGAGTGTCGTTATATCTGATGAATGTTGCCATGACAAAAATGGTGGCAATAATTCCCAGCATAGCCAAGAAGACGGGTATCACGGCCCAAGGCGAGTGCCACTCCAGCTTGATGATGGGTATTGAACGGCATCCCGTTCGGTTCTCGTTGGGCCGCTCGTTGTATGAGCAGAGCAGACAAGTCACCTCGTCCGCCTGGTACTGATAGCCGTCGCAGAGCTCGCAGTGCCAGCAGCACGGCATCCCCTTCACCATCTTCTTCCTCTCTCCTGGCTTGCAAGGCAGGCTGCAGACCGAGGATGGGACTTCACGCACTCCTTTGCCCCACTGCATTTCATCGATCTGCAAGACATGTGAAACAGAAAGAGGCTGGTTATTTAGAGGTTACTGTCAGACCACCAGGGTGGGAATGGCAGCAGGGAAGACCAAAGGGGAACCTACAACAGAGAAAAACCAAATGGATAAACTTTATATGTGGTAGACTCCTAGAAAAGCACCAGGAACCACACACACTAGTGTCTTCGCATGGGACTCTAAAGCATGACTGTATTTACTGCCTTCTTTTTTCACTTTTATTAGTCGTTAATTCTGGTGGCATGACACACAACATCAGATAAAGCAGTAGAGTGCAAACCTCTTCCTTTTTTCATGAAAATTAGTAACAACACTGCAATGGCTTGAGGGAAGGCAGGAGTTACATTCACAAAACTGCCTTCCATGCATCTAGAGCTTGGGGCTTCTTACTGAGACCAGAACAAGAGATGTCCCTTCTTGGAACTACTGCTGACCGGGTTAATATATTAAATGAGGTGGAAATGTGTCTTATATAGGGCATGGAATCAGTGAGAATGTGGCAAGATCTGCAGTATGAGCCACATAAGAAATATGAAGGACAAAGAAAATAGTCATCAGTGAAAAATGCAATAATTGGATAATATTTCATTTCAAAGTCACATTCCACTTTTGAAACACCATACATGCTTCTGGGAATGCAAATTAGAAATTATTATATTAAATAAATGGAAAGTCTCACTTGCTCTGCAGTCTTAAGAAACCTAAACTCCAAAGTATGTGCACAAAGGCTCCCAAGGGCTGCAGAAAATTAGACTCACAAATCATTTCAAAATATTCCAGACTAAAGCCACTAAGCAGTTTCCAAGAAAAAGGGAGGTTTAGCATTGGAGCCCCCCTGAAATAGTCCAGACTAGAACCAGTGGGAAGGTCCTGACATTCCCAGTGCCAATTCATTGCATCACTTACCAACTCAGCTGCCCAGCAAAATTTCAGTGGCTCCGATAGCTGCTCTGTGTGTGTGTGTGTGTATATGTATGGCTTTTCCAAATACAAAACCTGATCTCCTGGGATAGATGTGAATAAATGCTATTAGAAACAAAATTTCAGCTCTTTTTTTTAGGTTACTTAAATGCTTACAAGCTCCACTATTTTCCCTACAAGTAAAAAATTCTAAGATGAGTTTCTTGAATCAGCTGCCTTGATTATTAAGGTATACAGGAAGACTGGGGTTTGCAAGTCTTAAATTGAAGGATTAAGTTGCACTTTCCTAATTTAATTCAAAATAGATCCTGTATAATCTTTATTTCATATATCTGAACCCCCCCCCCCCCCTAAAGTCACACACTGCTCAAATACTATACTACCAAGAGTCTCTGCTGTGAATGTTATAAAAATAATCCCTCAATAACAGATATTCTAGAGGTCTGCCACTGCCTGAGAAACATCATTAACCTTCAATATTCACAACTTATTCTGGGAAAAAAATAAAATTTAAAAAAAAATCCATGAACTCTTCTTTCATACTGCACTGAGCTGAAGGTATGTAACTTACCGAAGCCGAAGGAATACTGATGATAAAGGAGAATACAAAGACTCATTTAATTGCACTGGTAAATGGTAGGTTGGTCTTACTGAAGAGTATGCATAAGGAGCCAGGAAGTCCATTTCTGTGCCTGACTCCCTCACTGCTCCAAGTAAAGGCTAGCAAGCCCTTTACAAACCTGGAGTTGAATTCCTAGGTTGTGCGTATGCCTCACAAGAGAGCTGGAGTAAGCTGACACGTGTCCGTGTAACTTACTCGCTGCAGAGGCAACATAAATATTGTCAGCCAGAAAGAAAACCAAAGAGACAGTGAGTAAAGAGAACCAGGGCCAAGATTTCCGACCCATAAAACAGGTGTGAAAACTTCACGACAATTCCTTAAGAAACCAAGTGTCCGACAGTTTGCCTCTTCTTTTACTCTTCTTAATCACTGATTTGTACCTTGCCCTTTTAAAAAGTAGACCAAGACAGCATAACTACAACTTACCTGTACAGCTAGAAAGTGAGACACACTGATCCAGTCTGGAGCCTCCATTTTCTATCATAACTATTAAACACAGAAGTTAATTGTTGCCCTTGTTATAGCATGCAATGATATGAAATGAGAAAGGCATCCTAACTGCATGGATTTTGACCCGGTCTGCAGTGACGAAAGGGTTTTCATCAATTTTCTGCATGCTAATATCTCTCAGAACAACAGAATTATTAATGTGCTATCATATCCCCCCCCCTTATGATTTACAAAAGGATGAATTTCCATATTCTCAAAAGTATCCCATGGCATTGCTGGACAGTTGGGACAGCCTAAAGGTACTTTATTCTGCACAGATTCTATGTGTAAAGAGATAAGCAGAAGATCAGGCAAAATTATGGAAAGTCCTTTTTCTGCTCTCCTGGGACAACACCACAATAACTCTGTATCACTGGCCTCAGAAAGATTTGCAGCGTTCTGCTGCTTCTGCTGAGAAAATTAATGATGAAAACTGCCTGTCAGATAAACCACCTGGCACCGGAGCCTGGTGCTTGGAGATGAGAATCTAAGTCAAGCTAGAGACACTTTTCCCACTCAGAAAAGAACATATTTGAAACATTTTTTGACTTTGACATAAATTATTGTTTCATAACTCGTTTCAGAAACGCAAACAAAAGCAATAAAATGTTCATCTGTGTATTTGGCTGCTTTAGGATTGAGTAATTGTGCCTGATGTACTTTTTTCTGTCGCCCTTGTCCCCTCCCTCCTTTTTCCAGCTTTTAGTGCAGTTTCCTTGAAATAATTTAGCTTTTGAAAACCGGAATCTAAAAAAGACTTCTATTGTGGCAAGTAATTGTTATATCCAGCCATTTCTTGCATTTACTTAAATCTATACCCGCTTATCTTCAATGACTTTTTCCCAAGTCACTATGAACTGGAAACTGCTCGCTTAAAGATTTTGAGCTCAGAGTTTCAGGATCAGGATCATAAAATCCTGATAAAACAGCAAGGATAACTTTTGTCCACAACTACTGTAAGAGGACTTTCAACAAAACCAAAATAGCAGAACATTTCATTCAGGGGCAGGAACTGCAGCACTGCTTTGGTTGCTTCTTTCTTAACGTGTCTGTGGGACGCAGCCACGGCGCAGCCCACTGCCGCGTCCTGCCCAAGATCTCACCGATGGCGAACCAGCAGCGGGAACGTCTGAGCAGTGTTCGGATACAAACCACAGAAAACAGAGCCGCAGACTGCCACGGCAAGTCTAAACTTCTCGCACATTACTTCCTTTTTTTAAAGGAGAGATGTGACAGAAGTAAAAATGGGTTTGAGGATGATGATTTCCAAGAGTGTTGTTTCAACGCACATCCAACCTTGCCCACCAAGATTCATAACTAAACCACATCTATTAAAAACACAGATGACAAGACTAACTAGAGAAGTGGCAGATCCAGGACTCAGGAGGTTCATGCTCTTTTGCTGACCCTGCCCCCAGGCCCATTTGATCAACTTGGGCAAGGCACTTCACGTGGTTTTTTTACTTCAGTTTTCCCACCTATAAGCTGGAGGTACTGTCAATTATATTTATAACAAAGACCTACAAAAATCTGTGAGATCCACGGAGGAAGAGTGCTATATACTTACAAATCCAACATTTCTATAAGCAAATATAATAAAGTCTTATCCCATAACCAAAAAGTGATTATCTGAAAATGCTAATCATAATCTAGAAAGCAGTAAGTGAACAATTTCATAAAACATGAGAAAGTACTCTTGCAATTAATGCAAAAGTTGTTTTTTTACGTAGAACCTTCCATTTCAGTCATACGTAGAAATAGCACATGGAGGATTAGGGAATTTATCTTCCAAAACCAAGAACACTTACAGATGTAGCCAGACACACTGTACTCGCAGCTATCCAACAATTTCGCATCTTGAACTTAGCACTTGACCAAGACAGTGCCGAGGGACACAATGAACACCTCCGCTACAATTCTTCCAGATTTGGGAAGGATGCAAAACCTAGACTGCACTAGATGCTGTAGGCGCATGTGTTTAATGTCTTGAAAAATGACATATCTACCCATCATCCATTTATCATCATGCTAAGTGGCACATCTTCAACAGTATAATGTGCAGACTCATGCTATTATAGTTCATGCACTGATGAACTGATCTGATAAATGGGAAAAAAAACCCCAAAACCCAAAATCAAGCCACAACTGGTTCATTGTAGAACATTCAAAACAACTGATGAAAAAAGAACTTCAAAGCTGGCCCTGCTCCATGGTACTTGGATCGACTAGAGCCACCATGTTCCAGTGGGACACTATGTTTTGCCCTACCACCACAGTACGGATGAAAAGAAAATATCAAGCACCAAAAATGAACAAACAAACAAACAACCCCCTCCCCCCAAAGAAAAGAAAAAGCTCCCTCCCAGATCCAGTGCCTTCCCCACAACCACAGGGCAATGCAGCATGTCTTGGTTGGGGGTTAACTCTGACTCTTTTTTTTCCTCAAGCTCTCCCAACTCCTACGTATTGCCCAGTTCATAAATGCCTCAAGCTAGAGGGATGGGATCCATTTCCAATATAAATTCTCATTATGTTCACTACAGAACAAACTTTAACAAGAAATGCTTAGTCTGTCTCATAAGGCCTAACATAATTGTTCATTTTAATGAATAAAGTAACTCAATTTATGTGTATAATTTAAACATTGCTGCTTTTTTTCTCACCACCACAATCAATTCTGTAATAAGCTATTTGTTCTGAACTAAATTGTTTCATGCAATGTTTGATTAAAATAAAAATCAGTACAAAAATAATTACATTAGCGATAATTAACCTACTTGGGGAAAAAAATAGCCATGATCCCTGGTATGACTTTCATAACAACTGTGCCATTAATTTCATGGACACAGTAGAAAACAAGTGCGGAGGATTGTGCTCAGATTTATTGCCACCTTACAGATTGCTTTTAGACTCGAGTTACTAAGTCAGCAGTTCAAACAGTTTTTGTATATTCAACTTTACAGATAGAAATATTTGCATGACTTAGCTTTTAGGGCTTAGCTATTAATGTCTTGTAATTAGTTTCTAAATCCAGGGCTTTAACATGATAATGGTTTTAAGCTAAGAATATGTCAATAACACATAGTCAACAGGGCCTTCTGCAAAATATCAACTAAAATCCCTTCAACAGATAACAGCAACGATAAGCCAAACTACCAGAGAAGGATGCAAAGCTACTCCAGTGACTTGCCCAGACACTGCAAGTAAGGTGTTTCACTGTAACTTGTTTTAATTGCACTGCCTGCAGGGGATTGACAGAAAAGCCTTAAGACAAGCGCGGAGCCTGCAAAGTGACGGAGGCAAAAAATCCCAATGGTTTTTGCTTGTGACGAACAAATCACTGCATTCTGAGCAGTGCAAGCTTAACACGTTTTTCAGGGTAGTGCAAAAAATCCCCAGAAACTACAAAAACTCTGTTCAGACAGAATGATTGTTTCCGCAGCGGCAGCGTACCAGCTCCGGGAAGCCGCTGCATCCCTTGCCCTCCCTGCGGGGACCGAAGCCGCGGTCCCAGCCCAGCCCAGCCCCTCCGTAGGACCTGGCTCCACTTGCCCTCGCACCCCCTGGCTCGGGAGTCATCCGCTTAACCTGAGTGCTCTCAGCACTGGTTTGAGCCCAGTTACACCCCGACACCCCAAACCGAGGTAAAGACTGAGCTCTGGTCCTGCCTCTTCATTTTCTTTCTGTTTTCATGTTTTAAATCAAAGTCAAAATCCAGCTACTTCAAAGCGGCTTTTAAAATCCGTGCAGGGCAGAAGTAGGACACGTTAACCAGCAGCCCCCCAAACCCCGAGATGACAGTGCATAAACCTGACCCCAGCGGCTGCCAGAGCATCTCTGCTGGGATGGGGATGCTGCAGCCCCGGCAGAGCCCGGGCACCCCTGCTCCCCACGGAGCATCCGAAATCTGGTCCTGAGCTCTGCAGCTCACTCCTGCCTCACGCCAGCTATTTTTTCTCCCTACTTTCAGGAACACTTCATCAGTGAGATGGAGCATCAACCCCAGCGCTGCCTCCCTCCTGACGCCGGAGATGATGTGGTTTGTGCTAGTGAATGTTTTTAGGTATCTTGGGAAACTTCAAAAGAAAGCTATTTTAGAGGAAAAGCAAAATCTCCTAAATTTTCTTGCTCTGCTGCATTAATTATCTTAAATCCCTCCACTCTATCTTCTTTATAAACAGAAGTTAAACGTCCTTATATGCTTTTTATTCTGGTTTCTCCTACTGCTGTCCTTGTTTCTGCCCTAATGTAACAGCAACAGCTGCCGGAACAGAGAGTGTCCTGTCCATAAACACACACAGGACAAGCAAATCACAACATTCTAATTGAAGGTGTTGGAAACTCATCACTTCTCCAAGTCTTCCAGCCAAAAACCTCGCAATTTTTCATTGTCAGCACAAATCAGAAACGTTGTCAAGAAATTATGACAACATTCCCATAATGCCAGGCCCTCAGCTTCACACCTGCTGATTCAGATACCTATTAATGAGCAAAATGCCCCCAGGATCAGTCTCACCCAGGAACTGCACAGCTCCAATTTCTTCCTCTCATTAATGTTGTGACAGCTCCTGGGAAGCCCCAGCGTGGGCAGGGATCCCACAGCGCAAAGCGCTGTATGAACGTGTGCGGAAAATAACTTTCCTTAAAGCTTTGGGAAGACACGGGACCGGCTCCCACGTTTACTCCCGTGTGAGGGGGACGGGGCTGCTCGGCGGCGGCGACGCCTGGCACCCTGCGCGGCGCTGGGAGGTCGGGGGTTTGCATCCCCAGTGCCTTCTGGGCTGGCGTACCAGTGTTTCACCGGGTAGCTGGTGGAGGCTCAAACTGGAGAAATACTGGAGGTCAGTCATCTATCTGTCTTTTCTCTAGTGGGAAAACTCTAATTTCATTTTAACACCTTTAATAACTGCAGGTGCATCGGGGAGAGACTCCCTCCCGCTCCCCTCTTCTCGCACCGAATGTTCAGCTGCATGTTACCTATCATGGGTAAAAACTCCCCTGGCACTGGTTCTGGCACCTAGAGTAAAGGACAGTTGGTATTTGGGTGCATGTATAAAAATCTGCATTGCATCTGCATCACATTTTATTTAACATGTTAAATTAATTATGATTTAAACTTCAACTAAAAACATCACTTCTGTTCCTACACTATAACTCCTTTTCAGTGATCTCGTAATAAGCAGTTCTTAACCTACATATAAACCTCATTTATTTTTCTCTTTCCTTTCCTAATCTTACTTTTTCTTTCATTTAATATTTGTCATCATTTTCTACCAATCTTACCTGCTTTAAGGACACCAGAAGCAAGTTACACTGAGCACTTATAATAACATCTTTAATGAGATCCAAAGGCTATTTGTTCTACATTAAAGCAAAGACATTTTTAGCACAACACCGATGTAGAGAAAAATGCTTAATCCACAATTTTTGCAAAAATGCATATTATCATACATTTCTGTTGACACACAATAAAACTGAAAATTAATTATTTTAATGCTTTTATATCTGACTACAGCTTCGTGTCATCTTCTCACTAATGGAAGGGGATGGACCATGCATCTTCAATATTCATCCTGCATCCCCTGCATAATTTTTTTTAATTAAAAAAGAGCAAGTACTTCCAAATGTGCATTTATAATACACAATTTTTATCTATTTAAATTAACAGGTTAGAGCAAATCTATCTTCTGCAAGCAGAGGTAATCTAAGACAATTTTTCATCCTTAAGTGGCTTAGAATTAGAGTATCTGTAATCAGCCCCAAGCCACGGACTGAACAACAGGGCGTTTGGGGGTTTATGCTGCTACCTCTTGTGTTGTGCCCAACATTTCATTCCCAGCACATCTCATTGTCAAACTGGTCAAAAGAGAATGCAGTCTCATAGTCATCTTCCATATTTCACAAAATAGGCTAAGCTTATGGTGCTCTTAATATTTTACATGCAGAAAATAGCATCTCCCACATAGGGAACAACACTGCCGTTCTTGCACGCTGGGCTTAATTTCAGAATATTATGTAATCATTTTAAAATTAATAAAACCAGCCCTCATTGTCTATTGCTGTTCATTCTGCTGCAGTCATTTTCCTCCTCTCAAAAAACAACAGGTATTTTTAGGGGAAAGTTCAGGCTCCAAGTGCTTTCCTTCGATTCCTGCTACAACCTAGCACAGTGCAAACCTGTGTAGCATAAATCATCTGATGTTTTGCTTTTTTGAAGGGTGCTCTAAACGCATCTGTTGGGGGGCGGGGAGAGGAAAACCTATTGCACGGCATTAAGGGGATATTTACACATCAGATTTCAGCTTGATATGGGGAAAATGACAGCTCACTGTGGGACCAGCCTAGAATGCCTTAATCAAGTGACACTCCCACTGATTTCAATTGGAGCTTTCTTTCAGTGAGGAATGACAGATTGGTGTTTAATTATACTAGAGATCACCTTGAAATCACCAGCAGGTTACTCAAGAGACATAGCTATGAGGGATAATTTACCCTAAAAAGTGCTAACACTGTTAAAACTTCTTTTGGGGGAAAGATCCAACTAATGTGGTGCAGGGATTATGAAAAATAATAACCTCAGGGCCACGCTCACTAGGGTGCTCCATGAGACTTGCCAAAGGAACTCTGTACTGAGTAGACGGAAAGCATGATTTTTCAAAGTCCTCTAGCTTGGCCCGTTGAAGATGGATTTTACTGGCCATAACCAAAGGCAGCTCCTTGCCATGAAGGTCTGCGCCGATCCTTGATTGAGAGCAGCAATTTCACATTACTCAGAAAAAATGTAATTTTTTCTAGATTGCATCTCAGAAACAGGTAGGTATTTTTGACATTTTTGCAAATGTTTCAAAAAATATTCTGCTCAGGTATCTGTAGAGAGGAAAGATCAATGATTTAAGATTGGCAGTGATAGACAGAACTGAAAGCATCACACTTTTTTTACTAATAAGCAATACAATAGCCTTCACTCACAGCAGCGTCTGAAAGCTGATTATACAAGCAAGATAATAAATGCTGTGCCTCAGCAGCCATAAGGAATAAAGGACATGCAGCACTCAAAATAAGAGCTATGCAGAAACGCTTTTTACACATACTCATTCGGTTCACCTTTACAAACGAACTTGCTAAGTCAGGACTCTTTCTTTGATTCAATCTACAGAGCTAAATATTCTAGGAGAGGATCACTCTCCCTCATCATTTGATGTTTATATTAGTTTAAATATATCATTTAACTACTGGGCCAAATGAGAATCCCCAAACAAAACCACAATGAAGTTAACCATGTTGTGCAGAGCAAGGTATGTATGCTCTTTACTCAGGCGGACACAAAACCCATGCAACCTCAAGGCTGAGAAAACTCCTGCCATTCCCCTCTTATGCCACGTTTTATCCAAAGAATGCCCCTTAGCGCTAGATGCAGTGTCACTCCAAACCTTAGCAACTGCATCTTCAGGAAAGACACCAGAAGCACATTTCCCAGCTTGCACCCCAGCACGCTGTCCTCGCTGGGAGCCAGCTCCGAGGAACCTCGGGCCATTACGCTAGAAAAGAGCGAAACACCACAAAGCGCTGAGGCTTCTTTAAACTTCTGCGAAGCGACACACGGGGATTGTCACTTTTCTGGCCATGAATCCGGTCCCAGTGGCTGAACCGAGCTCAGTAATTTGCCAAACCGGTTTGAACTTCACTACCATTAGCCTTGTTACAGAGCTGCATCAAACTCCGCACGTTAGCCTTGTTAGAGAACTCGTGTCACGCGGCATGCACAGTACGAAGGAGATGCGAGCAATATCCTCTGCACACTCATGGCCAGAGTTCATTTCACTTCTTTAGATCGATTGATATGCCAGCTACAGGTTTCTTAGAAAAACTAGTTGTAGGATATGGGTCAAAAATAGTGACGCCTTGACACAGACTATATTCCTGAAGAGAAGTGGGGATGTTTCTTCCTGATTAATGACCGCACAAACTCAGTAGGAATTAGGATTTTGACCCAGAGGTATTTAGAGAGGGTGTGCCTACGTACATTCATAGGAATTTATGTAAAGCAATCCATTAAACAGTATTAAGCCCTTTTAAAAGCTGTATGTTTTTAGCAGACGGAACCAGGAGCAGGGTGGTCGTGCCACTCGGCAAAGCTCAGAGGAGGTGGCACTGGCAGAGCTCATAAGCCATGATTTCAGCCTGAAAAAAATGTCCACTCATCTCACTGCTCATAACCTTTTGCCAACTCCTGATCTTTCTTTTGTTATATATAAGGAGATAAAATTCTGCTTAATTAAAGGACCAATTTACAGCTTGTCTGGCTACTAACTGGGACAATGAAAGGAGACCTATGGAAATAGTAGCCTGGACACCCCTCTCAAGAATTTAATGCTTTTTGGCATAAGCTAGCTTCTCATTTAGTGTCACAATCTTCAGTGAAACACAGCTGAAAATGAAGCCTGGAGCCTCTGATGAACAAGAACAGTCTGCAGTGAGGAATATGCTCCTTCACACAACAGGTCACCGTGCCCAAATGACCATGGCACTGCCACTTAACCCACCTCCGGGTCTGCCCAGCACTCAGCATCTGTTATTAGAGAGTTGAAGCACCAGACTGGGTTGCGTCCCCAGCCATCCTGTGCACATCAAACACCAGGATCGCCGTAGGAGTGGTCTGATCGCAACAGGATTCATATACACTGCGATGTAGAACAAGAAGGGAAAAGATGAAAGATTTCATTTCAAAGTGAGGTGGCCCAGTTACGTACTTGTATAAGATAAACTGTTCAATATTTTACTATCCTGGTGGAAAGAGCATTAACAAAGTTCCCTTCAATCACGGGTATTTCAGATCTTTACTTTCTTCTGCTTTTTAGGTTGGTTGGATATGTTTGCATGAATCGTCATTCAAATATACCCATGTTGCAGCTAGAATTTAAATAAGAAACTTCAATGTCATCAGGTATATGGTAAATAATTAGATAAGGCTGCCTTTTGTGTGACTCCTAACAGAGGAGGCTAAAACGGTCTAGCTGACTGCCACGCTGTTTCCCACCCGAAGATCTCGGAGCGGTACACAACTGCAGCAGTACACGATAAATAGGACAAAGGACACTATCAGCTGTAATAAGGCCGTGGCACAGTGAGATGAGAGTCCCAAGCCATCAGCACACAGTTTTTAGCATGTGCCCACTGCCTCTACCAGAACTTCCCACTTATCTGCAGTTCTGTTCTTGCTCAGTGCCCGTCCTACAGCATCGAGACTGAAGGGTTTCATTGTGCAGGATGACAAGAAACCTGCAGGCCAAACTACCAAAGCACGTAAATATAGCTCAACATTAGGGCAAAGCAATTGCTTACCATTTAAACAGTCGAAATCTAATGTTCAAATGCTTTTTTTCTAACACATTCATGATGCTCAATTGATTGGCAAGTTTAAGTCCTTAAATAACTAAGCCTGGATGACAATGGCACATCTACAAGCAAATCCAGGAATTCTGATTATTCTCCTGAAAACTCCTTTTCTGAGCCACAAGTTGACCTTACCCAAGTTTTGAGAAAAGGATTAGCCCCTTCTGTTTATCTCTGCTTATGAGCAAATAACTTCTTTTTTTCTTTTATTTACAATTGTGAAAAAGGAATACATCTGCCAAATCTGATATACTACTTTCAAAACGGAAAGGGTAATAACTAGAGATGTACCAAATGGCATGTGTGTAATTTGGATAGCATTTATCTTGAAGTGCCTGCCAGCTCAAAATGCTTTAGTTTATTTATCCTACTAATTCCCAAGCTGATTCAAAGACCGGTATTTGCTAGTCAAATTATTTGGTCCCAGTTTTCCCTTTCTAAAGAATCCGCATCAATGGTACAGTAATTTTCTCATCATGTCTAGCGTGCATGGCATAAAGACACGCAGGCCAGGGAAGCAAGATGAAAGAAATGCAAAATGCTCAGTGAAACTCAGTACCTAACACATTTAGGCCTTAATTGGATTGCTGCAGTGATATTAATACTATTAAATTATCTTGCTCAGGTTACACTCAGTCAATCGGTCCCTAAAAGAACTGTACATGGTACACAGAAAATTAGGGTTGGCTGATGGGACTTTAATGATACTGCACTTGAGGCCAGTCTTCCATCAACGCCGCAGTCACATCTTGCTGAAACTGAGCGGGGAGAGAAAGAGGAAAGTGATGCGGTTGTGACGGGTGGTTCTGCAGGGGAAGGAGGCCAAGGGCTGATGCTGGCAACTGCTTCTGCTCCAAAAGCTGCACAGGACACTGGTTTGGTCTGCATAGAACTGGCATGTCACAGCAGGTAGATGGACAAAATGGGAAAACCCAGCAGCATAGACCGAAATTGAAGATCATTCCATGGATTTAATATCTAAATTAACGCTGGCCCTCCAGTCACACCCTGTCTAAAATGATAACAGTATTGGTCTAGTTGAAATTCCGGTAAAGTTCTGCAAAAAAATTCAGGCTTTTTTTTTTTTTTTTTTTTTTTTTGAATTAACCTTGCAAATCTAAGGAATTGTGTACCTCATCACAGTTTTGCATACTAAAGCAATAATAACACAACACTTTGCCTCCCCCCCTGCCACTCCCTTCCATCTCTTTGAAAAGTAAAAGTACGATCAGAACTGGTACCTTATTCCCTCCAGGTGAATGACCTAAATATTTAACTGTAAGATGTACTCTCAGTTGTGCACCTTCCTTCTGGTGCAGTGAATTTTCCTTCCCACGAACAGGGTGATGCATTCAGTAACATCACGGAGAGCATCCTGGTGTTCTCCCCTCTCGCAGGGAGCAGCCAGCAGCAGGGAGATGGGATTTTCCCCCCAAGGTGAGGGGGACCACATATAGAGTTCCCACATCCTGAATGAACTCAAACCTCATGTAACAGTTATCGAGGAGAAAGGCCTGTACCAGCTTTTCCAGTTGTATTTTTGAGAAGAAAAGGGACCCACGATCAGCTTTTGCAAAGGGACATTTAAGTCTGTACTACCCTTCACCAGCCAGTCTAACGGACAGGCATTGCAGGAATGGAATAAAATGTCTAATTATAGTTACCATTGGGAGCCAGATGCTTAGATGCTACTTTTAATGGTCAAATACATATCCTCCATGCCATTAAAAGGTGCAATTAACAAGTAAACAAGGTTGTTTCATGGGAATCATTTAACGCAGCATTTTCATATAAAATGTACATTTTCAGATTAGTGGAAGAAGAAACAAATAAAAAAGGAAAACAAAGCAAATAAAGGTTTCCCCTCAAGTTTTAAGAGCAGGCTAAAGACCCTTTGCAGCTGTTTATTTGGGGCCATTATTGCCTATCATGTGAACGATTAGCTTGAGACATATTAAAATGCATACTATATATATCCAATATTAGAGTCTTGCTGCAAACCACATCAATTTTCTACAGAAATCAGTATTCAGGGACATTTAAAAAGTGATTATTTTTGACCCACTCAATACACGTTCTCTGTCAGGAACCTTTATGCTTTGCTTAAAAGTTGGAAACTCTAAGGACTGTTCACATGGTCCTGATGTGTGCAGAGCTTTTTAAATAGCCTTTATGGGATTTCTTTCTCCCCTCCAAAGCAAACAGGCGCAATAATATGTGGTCAACATAATTTCTACTCTATCCTTGGCACTTGCATCTGCATGGTAGCAAAATTTCATTTTGCAAAGCCCAGCTGGATTATGCTTTGGACCTACAAAAAAAGCTTTAAGCCCATAGTTCCTATACCTGTTAATACAATACATTAAAAAAATTTTACATGCAAATTCAGTAAATAAAAATGGAGACAAATGAGCAAGCCTTTGACTGCTGTTAATAGGACTATTGCCATGACTGGAGGATGCCAGCCCACGCCTGCTGAGGATCTGCTGAACTAAAATCTCAGGCAGGTGAGGTCCAAAAGCCTGTAATCCTGCTCACTACTCCGACTTCCAGGTTTTGCACGTGGAAAGCACGCCTCAATTCTCTAAACGTGAGCACCTCAACAGAAACCACCGTTTACTTTATTCATCTTCTACATACAAGCATAATAACAGAACTTCGTTTGCTCTTTGTGTCAGGATGCATCACGGATTTGCACCTCCCTGGCAGATTTTGCTAGTAGAGCTTAACCACCAGCCCCCGGCGTGCCTCGCGGGGCACACGCGTGCTCTGCCCACGGTCTGTCCCCGCGGGTCGCCACCGGCCCCCAGTTGCATCCTGACCTCCGGAAGGGGATCCCGACTCACAGGGACAGGGATATTAAACAAACACCTTCTACCACACCAGACAAGCTGCAAGTGGAAATATAAAGCGGACAAAAAAGAAACATGACAAGCGTCTCAGTGGCTGCCCCGCTGGGCTTGCTAGACATGAACCTTCGTGCTGCTGTCCACTACCTCCAGGACAAAAGATTACACTTTTTTTGCAAAGGAAAAGACAAAACTTAAATGTGTTTGATCTAGAAGCAGAAATTCAATCACTATTTTGCTGATGCTTCTTAGATTCCCTCTCTTTTCTATGCACAAGCTTGGCCTGCCATTGCCTGCCATGTTAATCACACGTCTCCTTGCACCTTCAGCCTGCAGTTCATGGACTTAAGCAGAGGTACTATTTTCTGTCAAAATTCCTTTGCCAGGGCAAGGATGAGCTGCAAACGTAAAAACTAGCACTGCACCTCTATGCCGCTGGAGATCACCCCCACCAGAGAGCAGCCCTCCTTCACCCGTGACTCCGAGGGCGATGGGAGCTGCAAGGCACGATCAGAGCCAGTGGATGCTGCAGGTTTACAGCAGGAGTTACGGGGGGTCCTGCTGGACTGAAACAAGGGGCGAGAAGGATGGAAAACTCTGGCAAAACCACAGCTAAAGACCACAGTGGATCTAACTGGAAACCTGAGTTTTCTACTGGATTCCCTGACAGGTATTTGCAAAATGCCAAGCGTTCACGTGCTGTTGGACAAGTTGTTCTACCCTGCTTTCTGCTCTCCGAGTGGTGGAAGAGCAGCTGCTTGGTGAGCAGAACAGCTTTGTTGCACATATTTGGTGTTTTTCTCCACATAGCTGGGTGAATTTCTCCAAACACAACAAAGCACATCTGTCATTGAAAAGCATCTTTCCGTTTTCAGGTATTAAAAAAAGAATATTACGCCCTCAATAACACACAAACTGACATTATTACTCCTGCCAAAAGCAACCAAACCTGTTAATTATCCATAACATATCCCAGCAAAGTATTTGCTCTTGAATATATTTGCTGACAAAAATACATTAGCCTTGCAAAAAAGGATTTAAGAAGTGATGCGTAGGAGCAAAAATATCACCTATTTTAAAAACATAGTGATTTATTTTTTGACCTTCTATTTCTTATGTTACTCATTCTCAGAGCATAAGTCTGCCTGCCTACAGGCTCACGGACATTTAAGAGAACTACACAAGAGGAAGCAAATTCTGAAGTCGCCAAGTCTTCCGCTACCTAATTTTTTTTCCATTATAGCTTTTATGAGCTCCTTACGTTTCTGTTTTTTTCCTATCTTTGAAGAGATATGTAATACATCTTAGATATTCTCTCAGCCTAGTTTCTCTTAGCATTTATATCCCTACAAACATTTTACCTTGTGACATTCTCAGACCTGGAGGAAAATTATACCGATGCTCAGAGTTGCCAAAAGCTGATATAGCTTAATTCACTTTGCTTTGCCTAAGGTAGTACAGCTCACATGGTATACATTACCACCTAGGCAAAATGGGTCAATAACAAAGAGAAAATGACATTTCACGTCTTTAATTCCAAGTCTGAGCTACTTTTCAGAGTGAGGTGTAAGATTTAACTATTGCCTTCCTATTTTCATATAGCAAAAATCTATGTACAAAGTTCAACTCACTGAATAACCTTTCTTTTTTACAAACCCCACAGTTTTCATCATTTTTGAGTGTGGCAAATAAGAGACAGGAAAGGGATCCACACTGGTCTTGCTCTTCTCTTTGTGGATTATTTTCTAATTCTGCAGCCGGTGGTGACTGAGGGCTGCGGGTACTTGTTCTCCTGGACGTTCTGTTACACTATTCACACCCCACTTTATCAAAGCCTCCTAACACTTGAATTCTCCAAATCACTTTCCCCATACCAAAAAATGCCACCCTGGAAGGATTTCTGATTCACTTCATACAAGGCCTTGCTGCAGAATGATTGTCCAGGACTCCCACCTGGGTACCAGCTGTTGCAGCACACGCTCCAACTATTTGCCAATGTTACATACCCCTCAGCTTTCTATTGCATATATGCAGATGCTAACGCAGTCAATACCGTGCCACTCCCAAGATTTTCTGGTTTAGTTTGGCATTACATGCTAAATGTTTGGCATGAGTGTATCGAAGGACGCTTGGAGACACACTCTTGAGATTCTCTGGGTTACAACATGCACTACCTAAGACTTTTTTCAAAGAAAGCACAGGTACAAACAGGATTATCTGCATTTATCATGATCTGCAATGAGTTGTTTAGCTCTCTTCTGTGGTACAGAAGAAGTGCTCCTTGATTCACATGGTTACTACCACGTATTCCGAGGTTGTGCCCTTATCTGAATAAAAATTATTTACAGCAGCCGTTTCTAAACCTAATGCATCAAAACCATCTGCAGTCCTACAGACCACAACGGTTTTATTCCAAGGGTGCTTACCAAGTCAGGCTGCAATCACAGCTTGTGAGCAGGACCTACGTGATTTCAGTCCTGCTGCCTGTTAGCATACATTTTGGAGACCCGATGGAGGACTATGGAATTAGCATATGGTCATTCAGCGGGCCAGTGGTTTGAAAAATTCCCTTCCAGTTGGCTGAAAGTTAATTCTGCAAGTTAAGATAATTAAAGGTGTTCATGCCGGTCATGGTTGACATGAGCAATGAAAGATTATAGAATCTAATGACAGAACAAAATAAACAACATCTATTATTATAGTATACATTATAGCTATTGACATGTTGGGCATAGTAACTCGCTAGCCAAAACATGTAATTGGGATGTATTTTAGTAACACACTGATGTAATTATTCACCTTTAAACCTCTAACTGGACTGCATACAGTTTGGCTGACAGCGTAATGGAGACTGAGCCCAGAAATGCCCAGCTATGGCAAAGAGCTTTGCAGACAGGCTGTAGACCGTCCTGGAAGGACTTTGCATTTAGCAGCATCTATGCTGTGAACTATTTCCCACAAAGCCAGGCACCTGCAGCCTCACGAGCGCGACTGTGGCCGTACGTCACCCGCTGACTGTTTGATGTGACACTGAGAAGCGGGTGGAAGGAGAGGACCAGGGTCAGGGGAGCAGAAGATGCAGAGTGTCAGTAACAGTGCCATGGGGGAGAGGGGCTTCAGGTAGGTTTAATTCATCTTAGTGGGGTGTAAACGCCTGAAGAAGCAGACCAGAACTTTTTTTTTTTTTTTATGCACCATGAAACTAGTTATTTTGGAGCAGAATAACACTTCCAAAGAATACCTTGAGAAGACGAGGAATGCTGCTGCACTTGGACGTAGCCCCAGCTGAGGATCAGAGTCAGCAGCAATTGCAGTTCAGCAGGAGCAGCACAGCCTGAGCAGTATTTCCATCAGAAAGAACAGCTCCGATTAAGTTACTTTCCAAAAATGTCAGAGGCAATAGTGGCTAAAATAATTCATATTTTTCCAGCTATCAGGAATCCAGTTACTTCTGGATGCAGCCACATGTCCATGTATGCCAATATGCTGTAATGTACAGCTAATTAAATCTAAGGGTTTAGCCAATTTCATTAGAAACGTAAACGCTGGTAATTTTCAACAAGTGGCTGCATCCGCTGAAAGCTCAAGGTTCTGCACTGACATATGAAAACAAAACATACTAATCATGCTTAATACTTAAAATCTTAATTTTAAATAACACCCTGACCTCATTTGCTGAAATTGTTTAATGAGACTGTCTAACACCTGAATAATGCATACCTCCTGTCAACCCATCAGCTCACAAGATTTCAGGCTCCAAGTTGTAATAGAGATGTATTATCTTTGTACCAGCTACTCATTACAGTCTGTAACAGGAATAGGAAATGACAGTACAAGGGCAATTTATGTGACAATAACTGAAATGAGAAAGGAAATTGATACCAATTTTTATCTATCTTGACGTAATCTTTGAACCGTGATTTTGAGCTTACTCAGATGTTGCAAACCAACAGAAATCTTAAGGATTATATACTGCAAAGGTCTGTGCATGTATATACATCCATCCATCCATATACACACATATAAAGGCATGTAAACACACACTTTTTTTATATATATTTGCAAATAGGGGCTTTGTGATCATGCATATAGGAGCTAGAACCAATAATGCTATCAATAACTGTGCTTTCAGTTACACACAGCTTCACTAAGGTGAAATTGTTTAAGCTAAAATTTTCTAGGTTGGGAGATGCCAAATTTCTATTTTTAAATTTCAGATAAATACTTCGAAATACATTCTTTTAAAAGCATCTAAAAATCCCCCAAACAACCCTGTGGTCATTGTGGTGAAATTCTCTCATCCCTTGCTATTTGAAGCAAAAACTTCCAACTGGCCAGGTAAGTGCCCTTCTGCTCTCCTTCCACCAGAAACTGGGGAAATCCCAGGCTTTCCATAAACTGAAATCTGCATATGCTCCAGAAAGATTTACCTTTTGCTGCAAAATATTCTGGAAAAAAAAAAATCCATCTGCTCTGAACATCCTCTACTCCGGTGAAAAAACCCCTCCAAATCAAAACCCAACAACAAAACCAAAAAACATCGAACAGAAATAAATTTGAATACATTATTTTAGAAAAATACCATCTGTTGGCAGAATATTCCTGAGCCTCAAACTTCACTGAATAGTTGCTTGGGTCTAATTGCCATTCTGAATGTTTTACCAAAAAAAGGCAGGTACATATAGGTCTCTTGCCAGAAGGTTAGACATTTGATTACACTTTTCATTAGCTTGCTATTCATAACATTTATTTCCAAATTCTATAACAGAGATGTTTATGGCATGTAAATAGATTAGTCTGAGCCCAAAAAGATTCAGTAGGTATTGATGTGTGCAGGATCTGCATAAATTGCATAGATCATTACAAAGTAACTTAATGTATTTCTATTTGTGAGGAAAAAACAGAATTGCAGCACAGACGTTGCATCATCCTCTTTGTCAATGACTTGCTTCGAAAGGGTCCCTGCCTGCTGTGAGGGTCAGCGGTGGCTCCCCATCCTCTGGGGGGTGAAAGCTGACCTCAAGCCCTACGCACTTTCTGTTTGCTCCAAGAGCAGAGACCCTGAGGTACTGGAATGTTACTTTCTTTAAAGCAAGGCTTCTTTTTTTCCATTTTTCATGCTCCTCTAAAACACTGGCCCATACCTCCAGTGAAGAAAACAACATAATACAGCTATTTCCCCAAGGAGGAGGGAGTTATTAATAAGTCCACAGCAATTTCCTTTGCACCATATAACACGACCCAGGATTTATAAGGGGAGTTAGATCTATGTAATGTACGTGTTTATGGAAGCATATTGATAATTATCAATACTATTAATCTTCTAAGTACTTGTTTAGAAAGATTGCAGCAATATATCACTTATTGCTGGAGGAAATTAATAAAAGCATAAGGAATTGCTAAGCAGCCAGCCTTCCCGACGCTGCATGCAAAAGGCTCCATTTAACCGGCAGTCATGTTTCAAGCTGTACACTGCTTCATGTGACTAAACAATCTACAATTCAAGGGCACATCTATAAAACAATACTGATTTTTTTTGTTTATCTCTGCACACAGTATGTTTAGGCATCTTTAATATGTATTTATTTCTGTTTGCAAACAAATTAATTAGAAGTATGTTTTAATTCTATCTGGAGCTTACAGTTAACCCTGTCTGATGCTTTGGAAGTGAAACGTGTTTCAAGTAAGAGCTACTTGAAATCTCTACAGTGTAATAAAGGACAGGACATCCTGTTTTCTGTCCACAGTCAAGGATACACTTTCTTCAGCCATCCTGAAAAAGTGCTGCAACATCTGATCAGAACCCCAGTGCCCAGTGGCACCTTTATAAGCCATAGCACCGAGCTGGAAGAGCGCATTTGACAAGTTGGAGATGCTGATGCAATTAAAACAACATGATGCACCCTATGCGGACACTAATAGGCTAGAAGTACAGCATTAATTAGACAATCAAACTGAAAACAACCTGCCTTAGCTTGCTCTAGGAAGATATCCCTCTCTAAAGGCAAATAAAGAGGTCTCCTGTAACCATTTCACTACTCACCAAGACGAGGGTGAAGGTGAAACGGCACCACGTCTGCCACCGTGCTGCAAGTTGTGGAGGGACGGTACGAGACGACCACCACGTCTCAGCTGGGTGCTCCACCACGCGAGGGAGGCGAGAGCCCTTCCCCCAGGGAGAGCTTCCTTCTCGCTGTTCAGTCGAGACCTCTGGTTCGCCATGCAGGACCTCAACACCCAACAACTCATTTGTTACTAGATCACAGAAAGCAGCTCGTGTCCGTACGCGGGAGTACGGACAGGTCTCTCCAGCCTGCTCATGGCTCAGCCTCGGTGGCACCGACACATCCAAACCAGGCCTAAGCCACACAAACTGAAAACTTTAAATGAGCTCAGCATTTTAATGACCCCCGAAAACTTGTCAGTATGAAATAGGAAAACAGGGTGGGGATGGAAGAAGAGGCCGAAACTCTGGCTTTTAGGTCAAATGCAAGTCTGCTGCTCACTTCAGCGATACAAGAGATTGAACCCATATGCCTACTCATCCAAATCCAATAGCAGTCTACTTGGCAACACTTTTGCGTAAATCACGTTTTTAAACAAAAAATGTTAACAGCAAGACTAGCTTTACTTTACTTTTCGTTCTGCATAACTGTTGGGAATTTCTAAATTTTGCTATCATATTAGAGGAAAAATTTGAAGGAAGTGGAACATATGCACGCTCTGTCTGCCCCTCCATCTGTCTGTACCAACTTCCTTCCTAATAACTTTTGAACTTCCTGGCCAATTTGAAGCACATTTACTACACGGAGAGATTTCTGAAGGATGTGTCTGCAGGATTAGTAAAACTCAGTGGATAGTTAGAAGAGAGATGCACCCAACTCTGAGCATCTCTCCTCCCCCCTTTTGGTTTGGCCAGCCAGCCAACCAGTCGGCATGCGTGTAATTCAAACAGCCACGTTACAGGCTGCTGCTTGCACAGCAAATGATACAGGGGTGTGGGAGGGAGTTCAGGCACTGCAAGGATATTGTGGAGACAACTATGGGAAGGAGTCACAGGGAATGTGATGGAGAGTGCTGCTGTGATAGGGTATGCAGAAGACAAATCCTTGGAAAAATAAGATTCAACAATTTCACAGGGATTTTCTTTACTTTTTGATTTTGACAGTTCAGGGATACTTGCAGAGGTTTGGATGTGAAAACATAATAAACCTGGGACCTGCTGAGTTAACTCTGTAGAGAGAAAGAGAAGCAATATCACCAAATTTCCCACGAGAACCTGCAGTTCCTCTAGGAGTGATCCATTTTTCTCTCCTTCAGGCATATCAGTTCCTCCAGGAGAGATGCATTTCTGTTCAAAGCATTAGAAGTTGCATTCATAGAAGCCAGCCGGGTATGGGTGCTGGTCAGCCAGTTCTTGCATTCCTACAGTGCCTCCTATTGAGCAACCTCAAAGTGCTTTCCAGAGACTAACAAAGGCAGGCACGCATGGCAAGATGACATCTGTTGGTATTGGATCTATGGCCTACATGGGGTAAAACAGAGCATGGAGCATGAATTACCTTTCTAAAATTCCAGGTGAAACATAAGGCATGAAAGCAGACCCTGTGTCTCCTGGCCACTCTGCCTTCATGCTTAACCCACAGAGTCATCCTCACTATTTCCCATTGCTTGAACAACACAAGCATTAGAGATCTAGCTATTGCTAAAGTTAAAAAAAGAAAGTTACCCATGTGAAAAGCAAAACAACCAAAAACCAGCTGGTACATGACACACCTTCTTCTCCCCATGCTAGATTTCCTCCTTTTCACCACTAGTGCTTTTGGCTTTTGAAATATATTAAAACTAAATACAGTCAAAATAGTTCGCATAATGATGCAACTGCCTTGTAATACACGAGCATACTCTCAACACTAGCATAGTAAAATGCAGTCCTGGCTTCAGATGCTAATATTACTGTGGTCAACAGTTTTATTGCCTAGTTGCATTAGCTGTATCTTTGCTATTCAACAGGCTCTGGGGGTCATGATACAGGATTTCAATAGGGATGCAGCTGGCCAAATTTCTGATCCTAAAATTCAGGGCAAAGCATTTCAAATTGCAGGAGGACACATACTATAAATATTGCATACTAAATCTGCATGCAGGGGGCCAAAAAGGGCCTGACAGAACATCACATAATCTTCATAAAAGAGAGAGAGGCAGGAGGTGCTCTTCCATGACCTCTTATGGGAGGTGGGTGTGCATCTTGTGATCATACTTCACTGCAGGGAGAACAAAGCACTGCAACAGTTTTTCATGGAATACCGGCCAAGCCATTTAAAATTAGACATCTGCTCATTTTATCCTTGTGTAGATATCTGTGAAATACAGCCAAAATCATTACTAAATCATGCACTGGGTACTAGGCAAAGCTGTGCTAGGTTGCTTGACAACAAGCAAGCAAAAGAAAACTTGGTGATTATATTGTCCTTACGTAAAAACTACATTATGTCCCAAGTTTGCTGCAGCAAAAAGTCATAAAATATTTTTTGGTTACAGACCAAATTCTGACCTCAGATACAGAAACGTAAATCCAGGGTGAGTCAACTGCACTCCGAGGAGACACTTCACATACAAACTTGCTAAAGGGAGAGCAGAGCCTGGCTCCTGTGCGGGTAGGGAGCAGACATCTGCCTTTGTTTTTTTATGTCTGACAGAAATGTTCAGTAAAGGTGATACAAAGATGTGGAGAAGCAATCAGGATAGAGAAATATGAATGTCTCAGAAATTTTGTATAACCAGGTTTATAAACTCATGACAACAAAAAGAAAACAAACTGATACAGCATATTTTGAGACTTGCAGATACATTGTTAAAGATCTCTTCAGTCTATCTACTGTCATGCAATAGAGAGAGAAATGTAAGAAGTTATTCTGTAATTTTACATGAAAAAATCTGGTACAGCTATCAAGATTAATCAGCCCTGTGCCCCTCGTACTTCTGCCTTGCTCCAAAATACTGTGAATAGGAAGGTGACATATACCATTGTAGATTAGACAGACAATAGACTGAACAGTAGCACTACTTCCAGGGAAATAAAATGCAAAATATTCTTGCTCCTTCTTTGAATGAAGACAATGATAAAGAAGAAAATATTTACTCACCTATGATGGTCTTCGGCACTTATTTACCTACCGCCTTTGAGATCTGGAGTGTCCTTACCATTAAGGCCTGCGTAATAGGGCAGAACAACTTTTCTCTATTGTAACTGAGGAAATCCAGACACACAGAACTAAATGAGACTGACCAAGATGACAAGTCTCTTGGAAAACAGAGCATCACTTCAGCATTTTCTAAATTAGTAGTAGCACTCTCACCAAACATCCTTTTGTTTCTCTTCTTGTGTTACTATTAAAGAAATAAGAATTGGGGAAATATATCCTGAAGCGTTATCTCCACAATAATTACTGAAGACAGATTGTAGCCTTTAGTAGTTTTTCCTGGGATGTATTTAATAGTAGCTATTATTTTGGTTGGTTATTTTAGGGAATCCTTGACTGCTCTAAACTCCGCAATTTTCTTTATTATTGTAAGAAAACACAAACAGGGACTATCACAGCAACGCTAATCCTGTGTGAGAAACTAGGACCCGTAAGTGAGTAGAAGGGAAGTTAGTGAGAGAATCTCAACTACTGATATAACCCTGTAGCCGTGAGGATAGGACGGTGAGGAAAGTGTGCTTTTTATGGAAACATTTAACACACCAACAGGAATACAAATCAAGCTCCATTAATTTAGCTTTAAATTTTAATGAATCAGGATGTGTAGTTTACATAAAGAAGGATTTACTTGATAAAATATTAATATTTTTTGCTAAAAGAACTGTAAATTGCAAGTTAATATAGTTTTCCTTAAATAGAACATCAAAAGCTAGAAATCACTGAAAGAGCACGCAGCAAATCAAAATGAGCCAAAATTCAGGAAGAGCAAAATATCATGGTCAGTCTCAAGGACTGGACCGTTGGTAGTCCACAGTAATTACTTCATTTAACACAAGACATGAAAACTTTAAAAATAGAAAGTGTCCTGCATTCAGTTACACTCCAGACGATGGTGGTTTGATCTACCTGGGTAGCCCATGGCTTGCATCCCAGCTGAGGAGCTGCATAGCTGGAGCGCTAGCTCAGGCTCCCCACAATTAACGGGTCTGATCCCCTGGGTGCAGCAAGCATTATGCCGGCTCTGCGCAGAGAGAGCCGAGGCACGAGCCGCAGTTGCTGGGATCACACGCTGTGTGCCAGGTACGTCCTGGCCACCTCTCGCGTGCGTGTCAGGAGGGGACCATGCCCACACAGCCTTCTCTTTCACCCCGGGCCCTATTTTCCAAGGGAATCTGGCAGCAGAGACAGGGAGGAAGCCGTAACGCACCAAGGATGGACGATGTCAGGAGAGGGAGCTGGCATCATCTCGGGTGGGAACTTGGACTAAGAGAGGAAAACCCTTCTGCAGCAACTGGCATTTCACTTCAGGAATACCTTGATTTTATTCAGGCTCTGCTGCTGAAAAGCGTCAAACCGAACTGAAAAAAACATCTTTGTGCTTTAATAACAATCTACAAGGAGTCAAATAACTATAAGGTTAAACTGGCACCATTTCTCCATGAATTTGAGGCTCAAGCAACTTGCACAAAGTCATGCAGGAAGCCTGAACCCTGATCTCCAGAGACCTGTCACAGACCATCCTCGTATGGACAAAACTGACACAAGTCTCCAGCTTTCTCAGCCACCAGTTGTGTTTTTTTCATCTGGGAAACATCAAAGTATCTTCAGGGTCTTTGATCGCCTGCTGTTACGTGCTTGTTTTTCTTTAGGCGTCATTACAAAACGGCCATCTCATTCATATGGATATCTTTGCTACGTGCTTAAAAGTAACACCGGAAAAGTGAGTCACTCAAAAATATTTAGTTTCAGCTTCCCTAGAACTAGAAAAACTGAAGAGTATAACTAGAAAAACTGAAAAGCATCTGCAAATGAAAGCCCACTGGTTTCAAACTACAATGCATTACTGCTTCATTTTCCAAGTTGGCAACTAGGGACTTCAGAGACACAAAAGTAATAAAATTTGCACGATCACCTAATGTCTCTATTAGTCTGAGGAGCTTTGGTACTCAGGGTATGGAGAAGAGGTTGCTGGACGGAGTAAAAGAAGATAATATGCAAAAAAAAAAACCCCACCACATTATGCAACTGTGAAGAAATAGTAAAGATCCCTATTAATCTTTGCAGGATGCAAAAAAGCATTTATTGACTATACCTGACAAAAAGAAGCAAGCAAAGAATAAAATAGACTCACATTGAGCTGGAGGTCATCTGTCCACTGGCCAATGAGGCGGTAGCCGGGGGTGCTGGTGTTGGTGGTGTGGTACTGGAAGATGTCGTAGCGCCCTGGGGCATCGCCGTTTTTGTTGAACATCACTGGAGTGCCAGCACTGCCTGGGGGAAGGAAACAAGACAAAATCCAACCAACCAATGCCAAATCTTTACAATACTTTTTTTATTTAGTCATGGTTGAGAGCTTTCAGACTGGCAATGTGCTTCAGGCAAAGGTCATCTATCACCCAATCTAAACTGGATACTTCAGGACACGGTGGCATCATCCTAACCCTCTTCCAGAGATTAATTATCACTGCCCAAACCTAATGACTAAAAATAAAACAATCAGAACTAGATCAGCCTGACTTCACTCTAGCTTTGCACAAAGCAAGAAATATCAGAAGGCTTTTCTTCCTGCCCTCCAGCCTCCCTCCCATCTCTCTTTCCTCGGGGAGTTCTTTAGTGAAAATCACTCCTGTGAATGGAGCCTCTAAATGATTTTTTTCCCCCAGAAAATGTTCCATCTGCTTCTGAGAGATACTGCTGTCAGAAGTCAGCCCAGGTCTAGTGAATCTTGACTAGCATCCAGAAATAGCTTCCTCCTCCACAATATGTTCTTATTCCCATAATCAGCATGCAGTTGGGATGGAAAAGAACAGACTAAGCTATAGGAAAACTGTTCCTTGTGTACTCCTTTATTTAGGCTCTACGACACTGACATAAGCTGAAAAGTGTCTCAGTCAGGAACAGTTCAGGATCAGGATCTGAATTAACTTTATTTGACATATACTAAGGTGACTAGCAGGGGTAAGGAAGTGGAGGGCAAGCAACAAGGCAAGGATACCCCCACAACCCTTCCTTTGTGCCCAGTGCTGAGCAAACACAGCCGGCAGCCTGGAGGTGCACCGATAGGTGAGCAATGGGACAGGCGATTCCTGATCCTCAGGTGAGTTCTCACCTGAACATCTGCATTTTAATTACCATGGCATTAGATGTGAACCCTTTCTTAGATAAGAATTCAAAGCAGCACTGAATTTCCTCAGATCTCTAGGTGAAAACTTCAAGGGTGACATTTATTTCATGACATATTAAAATAGGTTTCAGTAGGGTAGAGTAATATTGTGTCAAGATTGAAGATTATGACAATACTCCAGCATATCTATATTCAAAGCTTTCTCCTCCTGCATAACTTTTTTTCCCTAAAGCAATGAAAAATCTCTCCTGTTGTAGCATTGAACTTTAAGATTATGGTTTTCTTCATGATTCCCATTCTTCATTGAATTCCAGTGAGTGAAAAAAGATTTGAAGGAATGAATTAGCATAGTTTCCATTCTAGCTCTGGTAAATTGTTTCCTGTCTATCCTACAATCCTCTGAGATCAGATACAGATTCAGTTCAAAGGCTGGTTCAGAAAATCTTCCACTGAAATCTGCCCTCACTGGTTCCTTATGAGCACTGGGTAGATATTTAATTGTCATTACAGATTAATGTAGCCAGAATACATTTACAGTGAAAACACTTAAAGTGAATAAGAAAAAATGGCTGTAATTCCTAGGCTCCTTCGGCAAGTCAGCACAAATGGTAAATTGGATTTAGCTAATCACAACTCTTAAAAGGCTGTACGTTATTAGTTAAGCTCGGTTTTGTCAGAGCCAACAAAAACAGTACAATTCAAAGGGTAGGAGCTCAAGCGAGGCTCCCAAAATACAATATAGACATTTGTGGTTTCCCCGCATCCCGACAAAACCCCAGCACTGGCATGAAGAGTGTCCATGTCTGTGTCTGCACGTCAGAAGGCAGACCGAGAGCGGACACCATCATCGTGGCCATGCCAAAGTCAACGGTGCCAAGACAAACTCTGCTGCCTCAAAGTCTTCTGCAGGCTGAGGGGAAGCAGCCAAGAGCACGTCTACAATCACCTTCGTGGGCCATCAGGAATGTCGCTCAGAACCCCCCTGGCTAAGCCACAGCCACCCCACCACAGCACACAGGGTAGAGCCAACCTCTCCATCCCCTGGCTGGGCACCCAGAGCAGGTTCCCTGCCTGCCTGCAGACGGTGCTGGCAGAACCCCTGACCCCTGCTCAAGGGGCAGGCAGCGGACAACCGGGTCAATAAGCAGAAGGCCAACGTGAAGGATAGGTGCTGTTATGGACCTAAGAGGTCCTAAAGCGAGAATGTATCAGGAGCTGTCACTCCAAAACGTGCCACTGCTGTGTTTTGCACGAGCAAGGAAACTTTTTGTAGGTTACTGCTAATTGTTGCTTTGTATAGCTGCATGCAGACAGCTTTTAAACCCTGACGTTTAAAATAATCCTTACGATCAGTGAATGCGCTTGGATGCTACAGGGCTGCAGACTCCACAGCAACACAGCGTGATGCAGCATTGTCTGCTGGGTCACCTCCAGAGGCCCCTAAAGGCATAGTCCGTTGGGACATCGACCTCATGCATGGATGTGGATACTTGATAGTCAGCAGTAAACATCTGTTGCTAATTTCAGGTACACACACATTTATATGTTAAAATTCTAGAGAAGAAAAGCTGTGAGAAGTCTGGGATCTGTAGGGAAGACGAATAAGTATAGAAACGCAAAGAACCGATAATCTCAGGTCATAAGTCAAGCAGAAGCGTCCCGTTTCCTGACTTTGAAGTTGGAGTAATTGGACTCCTGGCAAAGTATCTACTTAGTAAGTGCAAGCTTTCTTTAACCTTTGTGTGGGCTCTGGTGCATGCCTTGGTGCTCTTTTTGTACCATCTGTCTGGAGGAACCCATCAGTCCTGTTTTAAATTGTTACAGTATTTCAGTCTCCACTTGCAATTCAAGTTCCTTTGTGCACTTATGAAAATAATAAAAAGTAATGTATGAAAACCTCCCTACAGAGAAGAGAGAGAGTATTTTCAAAATGATCCTATTTGTTATTTGACTTCTTGATCTTCTAATTATTAAAACATATGGTTGTTTAGTTGTGTTTTGATAATTTAAGATTTTCCTTCTATTAAGTTTTACAAGAATTTTGCTCAGCCCCAGAAAACACTTCAGAAACTCAGTATTAGCCTCTAGACTGCAGCTTCTTGCTCATTCAGAGGCTATGACAATTTAATTCATCTTCAGTTCCCACCAAGTAAGCTGCCTTCTCACTACACATACACAGAGTACATGACACCCTTTCACCTGCAGGATGCATTCAAAAAACCACACAATCTGACTGAATTTGTAGCATTTTGATCTCTTCATCACCACAAGATAAGAAGTGAATTAATAGGAGAAGGACAGGGTGCTAGACAGGTGTAACTAGCTAAGGTGTTTCTTTATTATTCAGTTCACGTTTACTGCAGTTTGAGGACCTGAAGGGCTCATATGAACAGAATCTTTAGCTTTTTCAATAGCATAAATACAAGCACTTTGCATTTTGAGATTTTCAGAATCTCACTGCATGAGCACTTCAGGTTTTTAAGTTTTCCATATTTTGGGCCTTTTTGTTCTCAAGGTAGTGTGACGATATCAAAATTCATACTGAGCTCCTAGTACAAATCCAGTCTCTCCTCATTAAAGCATTGCTTGAACTCTTTCTGCATGAATGTCATTACCTTTGCAAGGAAGAAAAGACTCCAAAAGCAGGTACAGACAGGATGATTTCAACTGCGCGGTGACAAGGAGATCTATTACATGCAAAGAGGATCTCAAGCTCACGGGCTCAGGATGCTTGAAAATGGGCTACATTTTTTCTCTCTGGCACACAGTTTGGACAAAGCACTCCTACTGCTCTACTTTCCCGTTTTACTACAATTTGAGGTAGAAGTCTGGGAGAACAGGATTTTAAGCATAGACTAAAGAGTGCTTTTCAAGTCCTAAGCTTCATGAGATGGAGTTGCACGGCTGCACCGGTGACTGAAGGAAGGGCAGTTAAGATGAAGGCTAAAACCAAGAGAGCCGATACGAGCCCAGCAGCGCACTCCTCTGTCCCTGCCCTCCCGACCACAACATGATGGCCAAGGAACACATAGGCACCGGCACCCGTGTCCCAGGAGCTCCCAAGCTTTATCAACAGGAATACATCACCCATACCAGGCAAAGCCTCTCTCATTTCTTCTTCCATTCCCTCCTCCCTCTGCATTTTTCAGACTGGCCTCGTCCGTTTGGTGAGTTATATGATGGTTGTTTATCCTGCACCACTGGGAAGACTGAACCAATCCACAACAATTCTGGGAATTTACTTTTATAGAATACCAAGAAGAAACTGGCTATCTTTCCATAGCCCGGGGAATGAGCCCCAGGAGGGTCGTAGCTGAACATGGAGCCTGGGTGTACAAACACATGTGCAGTTATGCGCTATGAATATGACAAGAAAAAGCTAAACTCTGCCCCTGGATAATGAACCTTAGAAGGAATTGGTTCTTTTCCCACGGAAAATGCCTACAGCCAGATAGCCAAGAGAAATTAAAAGGTTTAAAGCTATCCCAGTTTTGTTACCATTCTCCTTCCCGTGCTAAAAAGCAAACCACTACTTCAGTCACTGTGCTGGACATGAGTTACATGTATACAAACAAAGAAAAACACCATATGGCCATGTAAATCAATCACAAATAGAGAAAAAAAAAAGTCATCTTTTAAAAGCCAGACCACGGAAACACAAAATAAGGAAACCAAAGTTGGTGCAAACCAATTCTTGGAGCTGGACGGTAGGCAACATTACTGTGACACCCAATTTCTCATAAATTATTTTCCACCTCTATTAAAATGATTAGATGACTGTTCAGCATCTTTATATGCAAGAACTGTCTAGAGATGACCATGTATGAGCTGCTTTTCAGTACTAAAATGGCCCAAGTGCAATACTGTACATGAATGCTGTACTTCTACGGGAGCTTTGTCCTTTATAATTAACCTTCCAAAATGAGGAAAGTAGAACTCTCCAGACCTCCTCAGATCATTCATCTCAGAATTTGCTTCTGGCTGTAGTTAACACCACTTACTTCAAGGAAAGAAATTAAAATCTCCTCATATTCACCTTGCTGTTTATAAGATGATTTATACAGGAAGGAAAAACATCCTTGGCACAAATGACCAAGCTTGACCATGAAATACCATCTGTGTTCCTACCTTTAAATCTCTCAGGTCCTATTGGCTATGTGTGGGTTTTGTTAACTTTATTAATAAAAATGTTTATTAGTGGATCACAGCAGGGAACACCTCGCTGTGCTGCCCAACGAGGACATGAAGCTCATGCAAAACCCTCTTCCCAGGCAGTGACAGCCCTGGCTGCCTCACACATTTTGAAAGGATATTTTTCAGTACTTTCCTAAATGTGTTCTAAATATGGATTTGGAGGTCTAACTTCTGGCTCCTGGTTAAATCTCAGATCTCTATTTTATACAGAGCTAGGGCAAGAGTAGTAAGACCTCCTGGTAAGTACATTAGCAAGGTTTATGAAGGAGAAATACCATTAAGTTGCTGTAACGTTACCTGCTGTAAGCGATTTGCTCTGGTGCCTCCGGGCTGGTTGCAAGTGAATGTTTGTTAGTGAAATTAATAATATTACAGTGAAACATATAGAGGCAAGGAAGTTTTGCTAATATTTAGGCCTGATTTATATAGTGCAATGCAGAGAAAAAATACATGAAAGCCCATTGTACTGTCTGAAACAGAGGACTGGTATTGCAACCAACACTGCCACATTTGGGAAGCATAGGTGGATAAGTGATAAGCAGACAAAGAGATAAAGTCCTCCCATCCTTATTCCAAGGATGTTTCATCTCCTCCAAAGTCTTACTGGAGGAACGAAGGTTGGAGTAACTCCTCTAAATCGCATAGTTCCGGCTCTGCAAGTAGTCCTGGCCCTTCAGCCATCCCCTCCCTTCTCTTGAGCATGCAGCTAAGCTGGGT
Source organism: Astur gentilis (assembly GCF_929443795.1). Taxonomy (NCBI): domain Eukaryota; kingdom Metazoa; phylum Chordata; class Aves; order Accipitriformes; family Accipitridae; genus Astur; species Astur gentilis. The sequence goes on along the minus strand of NC_064902.1, from coordinate 23,833,385 downwards.
TCAGGCTACCAGAATTTCATCCAGTTAGTTTTCTCCAAGTACGGGAAACAATATAAATAACAAGGAGAAAATGATGTGTGATGCTAACAAACTTCTAGGGTTTCAACGGGCATATTTAGTCACAGACAAGCTTAGGCTTTTACCCAGTTATTTCTCCCATAGGAAATCAGCCTTCTGGAAGGTATCCTAAAATAGCAGCAGAGATTTCTGTCTTTGGGCAGTTGTTGCCTATTTGCCTTGGCTACAACATGATGTTTTCAAATAGATACTAAATAAACATGGTCTTCTGCCACAAACTCTAGCATAACCACAAAAAAAGTCTTGATCTGCATTGAATGAAAAAAAAATATATAAAGTGAAATTAAATGGAAAAAAGCCACATGGGTCAATACGCTACTGAAGAAGCGGTCTCAGCTCACCGTTGAAGTTAACACTGCGTATGTACTTGAGCAGCTTTTTGCCTCCCGCGTGCTCCATCTCGGGGCAGACCCCCGGGTAGTCGGCACAGAGGTCCTTGTTCATGTGGTGGAGCGCGTGTGCCATAGCATACACAGCATCGATCACAAACTGGACCTTCCCCTCCTGCTCATAGTGGGAGTCTTTGCCAATCCTCTCCTGTCCTGCACGTTAAAAACAAACACACACACATATACAGACACACAGAAGGACAGTAAGGAACAGTATTTTCCTGGTATCAAATACAAATGAATCCTCTTGGAGCACATTTAAAGAACTGCATGTTTTAGTCAATACAATAAAACATTTTGAGTTATGGTTGTACTAATTAAAACAAAAACAAACCTTCTTTCTTGATAGTAGAATCATCAAGACCTCTTCTTGCAAGTTATTCTACCATAATCCAGAAAAACAAATCCTTCCATAATCACAAACTTGAAACTCTAACCTACAGGGACCGTTGTAGAGAGAGAAAACACCAGACTCCGTATGCTCCCAAGTATGTCTTTGAAAGAAGAAAGCATTTAAAATAAAGCACAGCTGGTATTTTAAAGTCTGATGTTTTGTTCTGCTGCAAATCCCAGTCTCTAATTGAAAGACAGAGCCAGATTGAGGGAAGAAAGAATCACTTCAGAGATGCAACCGAAGGGGTGCTCCAGAGAATTGAGCGAACGTGCCTGCTATTAACGCCACCTCAGGAAGCTCAGTATGTTTGCATTAACTATGCACTCCCCTTCTCCCCAACCTGCAGAGACTGAAATGTCCTTCAGAATCCACTGATTGCCTTTAAAATATTTTAGCAGGCGAGAACTTAAGGAATCCAAATGCTTAATGTCATCCCAACTGCAACGGGGGGGAAAGCAGTGCTTTGAAAGTCGTTCCTTGATCACTGCAGCACCCAGCGTGTTAGAAACTACAAACCCTCTGCCTGAGATCTTCTCATCCGACAGGACAAGGCACCAAAAAAACCGTCTGAGAGAAGGGAGGCAATTTGCAGATGGAAAATCAGAACACAGAAAAATTAAACCACGAAGAGCCAGAAGAACTCAACAGTGGTGACAAAAAAGGGGAATCTAATATTTTGAGTGGTAGGCTTGTGCCTTAAACATTGTCTCCCTCTCAGACTTTAGATGGATATGTAACCTGGTAACGTGACTGTAAAACCAGGCAATAAGGTGGCCTCCTTGCTTTTATGGTTGTGTGAACAGATAACTGGGTGCCTCCGCAATTAAGCGATTAAGCGGCAAACCAAACAGTATTTTCAGAGCTTGAAGCAAGCCACAACAGGTTGAGAGTCAGGAATCTTTGATTCCCACCCCCCCCCCCACCCCCCCCAGAAAGTGCCCACTAACTTCTTGTTTTACCTTGTCCAAGTAACACCTGCATGATTCAATCTGTCCAGCTGCAAAATGTGTGATTATACTTACCTATCTCACCAGGGTTTCATGAAACTTAATTACTGCTTGTGAAGTGTTCCAAGCTGCATCGACGAAAGCAGCAGAAGTGCAATCTATTATTTTCCAAGGGTGGCAACACCACATCCCATTTGTTCCACCTGCAGCATCACACTTCTTTCTAACCTCGCATCGGTCTTGACCACCTTCCTGCAGTCCCTGCAGGTCTGGGTACTGCCAAGAGGTCCAAGAAACCCGCCCTTGGAGTCACCTCTTGCAAATATTTTAGAGACATTCAATCAAAGTAAACGCTCAGTTGAAGGATGCAAGTGAGGAAAATTCCTTTGTTAACACCCTTAATTAGAAAGAGGGATGAGTGCATTTAAATTAGTTGATTGATACCAATAAGGAAAGGAAATCAAGTTGTTAATGACTGTGAGAACTAATGATTTTAAAAGAGGCAAGAAGTCCCTTTTCTTGTTGCCGCTCAACTAACATGTTCATATCTCTCCCTCCTGTGCTAACAAACGGCAGCCTCACCAGTGCCAGACCCTGTTGTCCAGAGCCAGCCCAAGCTACCTCCTTCCCCAGCAGTGCTGGGTTTGCAGAAAGCCATCACCAGGGAGCAGGCCAGGTCTTTTCCAACATGCCTTCCCTTGGGGCGCTCTCTTGATTCAGCTATCAGGCTGAACCATTTTGTAGCCAGCCTATGAGCAAAGTTTCTCAATTTTTTTTTCAGCTCATGAGAAAAAGGCAGAGTCCTAAGCAATCCTTTTTTTTCTTCTTTGAGTGGAGAGGCAGTAGACCGGAATTATGAATGAGCACAGAGAGATGACCACCCTTTTGCAGAAATTCTACAAGCACAAAGAATGTCTAAATAGGCCCACAGAAGCAATTTGCTTTAAGATAGGCAAAGATATAATCCCACTATATGGACATCTTTATATATCTACAACTTTCCTCCTTCCTTGGTTCCCTCTGTTATTACCAAACTGCACCATTTACGTCTGATCCACTCAACGCACATATTATGCTTGAGAGACTCCCTACCAAAGCCCCTCAATTTGAAATCTCGGCTACACTGCAAACATTGAAGTCCTACAAATAATTCAGCAGGGTAAGAGAGCTTCCAGACTGTGAGATCCACGTACTGTCCTTTTCATTATTTCACTCCCCTCTCATTGATTACAGAACTTATTACATTTCCAGGCCCTGACAAGGAAAATGCTTTTAAGTGGTTTCAGCTCAGCTACATAACCAAATTAGCAATGCAACAGAAATGCATGCCAAGGGAAGTGAAGCCGGGATTGAAATGCTGCACACAAACAATACTGATTAGGCATATTAAGTTCCAGAAGCACGGCTGCCCAAACGCACAGCAGAAAGAAAACCTTTAGCAGTGAAGATACCTGTGAAAGGAACCTGAGTAAAATCCACTTAAAAAACCCAAGTGCGATGTTAACAGTGTCCAAGTATGAAAATAATAAAAGATTTGAAAAACTTTACAGAATTTCCAGTAACAAGAATGCTTTCCTGTACTGAAAACAGCCAGTTAGTTGAGTATTAAACACCACGAATTTGTGCACAGTAAATCCAGATACGGATTCAAATGTAACTGCCCACCCAGAAAACACGCAAGAATTTATACAATTAGAACAAGTGTGCTATCCTTCATATAAACATAGGTTGAGTTACTTTTTAAAGAGACTTTATTGCAATTAGAAGTTTAGCCTAAATTTGAACTAGCAAAGAACCTGCAAACCAATTGCCATATTTTACATATGTCAAATAGTCGTCAGACTTCAACACTAAAAAAAAAATATAAAAATTAAATATCCAAATTAATGCACCTGGCTGAACAGAGTCTTCCTTCTAGTTTACACCAAGCTGCCACTGTAGTAACCCAGTGAGCAGCAAATCAGGCCCAAAGTCCATTTTCAGACAGGGATAAACCTAAGATGCACAATTTTAATTCCAGCTTCAATATTAGTGTGGCAAATATTTCCCCCTCTTAGGTTTAGCTGAAGATGCCAAGCAGAAACTTTTACCACATGCTTCAGCAATAGCTTCTGTATATATGGGTGTATAGAAATTCAATCATTAGTTATTTCTGAAAGAGAAGGAAACCCACAGAAGCCATTAACTTCTTACAGACAAAAGCAGCAATACCGGTGCTGTGTGTGCCTCCTGACAAAGGGGCAGTCTTGAACCCCCAGCCCAGTCATGTTAGGAAATCGGGGGGCGGGGGGAGACTCGGGGGAGCGAAGCTTAGTGCAAGAGAAAGAACCAACATATGAACTCAGGTGCTGGCTGCAGCGAGAAACCATACAACCCTCCATTGCTGTCAGAAGACACCACAAGCACAGACGGTAAACGTAAACCAAATTTGCATTGTGATGTGCAAATCTTCTGTTCTCCTTACATGCCCCTGTTCTTTAAAGGTTGCCTTTTTTTTTTTTTTTTTTTTTTTTTTTTTAACTTGGTGATCTTCAGAAGCCATGCAACAACGTTATTTTCTTCAGCAATGAAGTAGCTGACACCCGAGACACATGCACACAAAGTGATTTCAAGAGAATGCACTTTTGTTCCATGGATTTGAAATGGAGTACCTTGGGATGTCACAAGAAGGATGGAACACAAAAGCAATTTATTGACATGAGCTTTTTTTGCTTCCAAAAGATCTATTTGAAGGTGATGACAAATAATTTAACCTCACTTCCTACTAGAGTCTCAAGTGCTCATCATCGTGATTCCTAAGAGACTGAGCAGCTAGGTCTCTTGCTGCAGGCAAATCCTCACAAGAGAAAAATTCTGCAACGAAGAGAGGAAAAAAAGCCCCAAACCCAGAGTAGTGAGAATACAGAGAGAAATAAGTCCTCTTGTACAATCTCCTTCAGATGACAGAAATGAAATGCAAGTTTAAGAACTCCTGGTCACACTTTTTGCATCTCCATAAAGGCGAAGCTTAACACCTCCTTGTATGGAAAAGGAGCTGACAACACCGTTTTTCACATTACATTTTCTCATCTCCTCTCCTTCAGTTGATTTTTCTGGACTCATCGTTGATCATCACATAATGTAGGGGATATGTTATGATGTATAACTAGTGTTGCAAGGACAATTTTTATGGCATATAATTCATACAGACATCAAAATCCCACTTCATTGGTGGTTACATTAGATGAATTCAGACACTGGTTCAGTTTCTGAAGGATTAAACACATTTTCAAATGAACTTACATAATAGTACTGCTGAGAACCCGGTGATAGTCGTCATTAACAAGAGATTTAATTTAAAGATTGCAGAATGCTCACAGTATCAAACAAGCAGCTATTATTTGTGCAAGTTAGAATTCAGCAGCTGGTTAAGTGCCGACAGAAAAATGTATACTCTTCATCCATCTCCAGCATATTTACCATCATTAGAAACATGATGCCTGTGAGCAAAGAGACATCCATGATGCAACAGCTACAATTATTAGCCTATAACTGTGCAAGTGCCCATATATGCTATTTTATAATGACTCTGAAGCTTCCTCCAGATACACACAGCGCAGAGAGCTCAGCCTGTGCAGCTGCAGCAGCTGAACTCGTGGCACTCCAGAAACATGCACAACAGCACAACACAAAAGGATCCATCTTTAATAGACAAGTACCTATGTCCAGGGGTCTCCAAAATAAGATCAGAGCTATTACTCCTCAGATACTCACTCATGGTATAGACACTACTGTACACACAGGAGGTGTAAAGTCCGAAGGCTTCTCCACATAAGCTCTTTATTTGAAAGTAGCTGAGTACTAGAGCTTGAGAAAAACTAACAATATGCTAGAGCAAATATTGTAATTTAAACAAGCAGAGTATGACAATCAGGCCTCTGCAATATAATCCATGTATTGTCATTTTACAAAGAAATACAAGATCCGATAATACAGCTATGTAGCTACAGTCATCTATCCGGCCCATCCTAATTCAGAAGATCTAATTATAGACAAAAGCCTTTATCTCAAGACCATCAATCCAATCCCCATGGATTCTCTTGGGGAAAGCAGATGAACTTCCCAGTTTCTACTGCTAGCCACACAAGAACATCCTTCTGTGCTAGGTTAAAATTTCAGGCTAAACATCATCTCCTTCAGGCTACGGCAAGCTGCCAGAGTCAGGGCAGCAGCACAGCCCAGGAATTCCGGCCAGAGCAGCCACCTCCCGAATGCCGGGGCATGCCAGTTCTGCCTTATTTCTAACGGCTAAGGAAACCTCTCCCTCATCTCCTCCGCAACCTTCAGTATCAGTGTAGCTCTACAGCCTCCTGCCACCCTGATGGAGAGAGCGAACTTCATATCGCACAACAGACTCGGAAGTCAGACCAATGGTTCTACGCCAGTAACAAGCAGGGAAGCCTTTTTTAACTAGAAAGGCTTTTTTTCTTAGGTTGGTATATGCTGGACCCACAATCTGTACATCTACTCTTGCAGATATCCAACAGATACAGCTGTACTCAGTGACTCTAGTAACACCACTAAAACCCCCAGAAATCAGATGTAGTCAGCTTTAACTATGCCTAATCAGCTAACATTCTCTAATCAGACTTTGGAAACCAGGCTCTCACAATGCCTTATAATGTATTCCTCATGTAGGAGAGCAAAAAAAAATTCCCGTACTGTAACTGGTCTTACCTCGTAAGTATTTAAGTAAAAACCAAAAGCAGCATAGTGCAGCAGAAAGTCCTACTGAAAAATTGTTATTCCAATACCAGAAATAACAATATTACATAGTAAGGATCATCATCATCATCATCATTCAGCAGTTTACAGAAAGCCTTGATCCAATGAGTTTTGTGAAGCTACATCCACTTCCATGTGTCAGACAATTATTTTTTTCTCAGTGACTCTGATTCAACCCACTGTAACAGTTTCTGTTCTCAGGTGTGTATGTATATCTAAGGGAATAGGTTTTAGATTAGAAAACTGACCTAATTTTCTTACCTGAGATGTTTCCTGTGCATTCAACGCTCCTATTAAAATATATGCAATAGGTGTCATTTATATTCCAATGCTGAAATACTACATTCATAAAAATATCAGCACCAGGCTAGCCAACACTGATGTAAATCAGAGACACTTTACAGCTTTATATTGCTAATGCGCAAATGAAGAAAGCTTCCTGTAGCAATAATTGCCAGTGAAGCCAATGATCAAGCAAATGTATGGAAGAAGCACTTTTTAAAGATTAGAAGGCCTAAACTGGAGCTATCTTTATATTTGGGCACTTGGGTAAAAATGCAGTTCGCAAATAGAGGAATATGTATGTAAATAGCAAGAGGATAGTCATTGAATCACGGAGCTTCGTTGGGAAATCACCTTGGCAATCTAAAAACATAAGCAATTCTAAGAAATGTATTTCTGAAAGATAATAGAATTTAGAAATCCACAGAACTGGTTTACCTTAAGAATAAACTCTTCAAGATTGGTTTAAAGTTGGTTGAACCAACTATTGCAGGGTTCTTTTAGGAATTTCAGGTATATATATTTTGAATTAATACGATGCTAAATGAGAATAACTTTTTGAATTGAAAGCATAGAGGTCATTAAGCTATAATGCCTGCTTGGACAATTTGATATTATATGGAAAACTTTGTTTTCAAGTTGTACATAGCCAGTCAACTTGCAAAGTAGTGCATAACATGGTTCGTTTGCTCCTAAACTTGTGCACATCACATTTTTCAGAGAAAAAAGTTGACTTTTCTTTCTCATGGGTGTTAGCATCGATATGTTTAGGCAGTCTGAAGATAACTGAAGTATTTACAAAATAAGATGCAATGCAATCTATTAAAAGAACAGAGAACTGAAATCCTGGGTTTCAAATTTAAGTCAAACATTGGCTAACCATGCATCCTCACGCAAGTCTTGGCATCTCTGAGCTATGGCTATAGCTGTATTGGCGAGAGGAGTCACCCAAAGAAGAGCTGGGCTTGGTAAGAAGTAGTTTATTGGACAGCATATTGAGATGTGTCTTGGATTTCCCCCTCGCCCTGCCTTGAGAGGGAGCCTATAGCCGAGATCACAGACAACTTGAAACACAATCACCATCAGAAAGAAAAGAAGAAGCAGAAGTGGTCAATGGAAACATGTTACAAAATTATGGATCAGCCACTGACTAGCAAGGAGGAAGAGGCAGGCAGTACTGGCAAAGCAAGAAAGCAACTGCCTAGACCGCTTATTTACTTGCATCAGAGTGTGGGATGTAACTGAGAAGGTAAGTTTCCCATCCTGGTCTGCTCTTTAACCTTATTCGTAGCTTGCAGGGCAAGCTAAAGAAGATAAATTTTAGTCTTTACCCCTTCTGCACTGAAATATTATATACCTTCACACACATGCATTAACACACAGTTCGTACCTCAGAGCCTGGAGGAGAAAATGCACAGAGCAAGCTCTGTAACAAGAGCTAACCAGAAGCTTTTTTGCTCATGCCTATGTCATTAATAACACACCACAAAATCCTGCGCAAAAAATCCACCCCAAGATACAGGCGTGTAAATCCTGCTGTGTCCAGTGACAGCTGGAAAAGGGTATCCAAGCTGAATACTTGACCTAAAGCAAATTATTTTACAATTTGTATACAGGATTCACGGCAACCAGCCTTACTTTAAGTATTTCTGTATTTCAGCACCTTGGGGCTAACCACTGCTTAGGACTAGACTACAGTTTAGGACTACTGCCTAGGCAGGACTTCTTACAGATGATAACATGACTTGGTCAGGTAGAAAGATCTAATATCATTGGCCAAGATTTGGAAAAAAATAATACTGCTGATTTTTTTTTAAACTTGTTCTGTTGGGGGGGGGCAGGTGGGGAAGAGGGATAGCAACAAAGCCTGGACCTCCACAGCCTTAGCTGCCCCACCACAGAGCTTACAAGTCCGTCAACTTGTCTTTGCATTATGCACAGGGATAATAAAGCACAGCTGCAGAAAAAATTCATCTTGATGCACAGAAAATTGACTGCTAACAAAACGGAGCTGACTGAACTGCTCAGCCCCTGTGCAGCCTCGGAAAGGCATTTCAAGGTACACTTATGTTGAGCACACTCACAACAAGAGACAGAAGGTTTTGCAAGCTGCACATTCTTGGACAAAAGAAAAATGTACTGTGGATGGTGTGGCTCCTCCTAAACCTGCTTTTTCTGAAATTCTGAGGAATTCTTGGTATTTGCTGTAGGACCAGATGCAGTGCTATGCACAAGCCTTCCCACGAATAGGAAGAGGAGCCGGGAGCAGCCGGTGGTGCAGCCCTGTGCTGCTGCCTGCGAACACCAGGCAGCTTTCTGATGGAGCTCTGGGTTCGTCCTTGCATCCCAGCGATAGCAAACGCTTGTTTCTATAAACCTGCCATCCCGAACCTTGAGCAGCGCTAGAGATGGAGCACCTTCTGCACTTACAGCCCTCAACACCCTCAGTGGGAATCAGTCTAAATTTAGCCCCTCTTCCCGACATGATTTATCTGGCACTGTGAACAGTGAAGGTCTTCTGACACCCTCAAGTCCAATAGATATTCATCCTAATGAATACCATAAAGCTGTTCTCATAAAAAGTGAATCACGCACACCATGGCTCCTGGCATTTGTTTAAAAAAATGCTTTAGATATTGGCCATCTGCCATTAAGTTGCTTGAAACATCTCAGACAATTTATTTTTTCCTGAGATGAGGAATTTTGATAGCATTTTGAAAACTATTTTTCTTTCCATAGTAAATTGCACTTTGCTAATCTATTAACGCACTAGATCACTTCTTGTAGTCAAATTATAAATAATATTCTGATATCCTCAGGCTCTGCTATTTGCTACATCTTTTGTTTCTCATTATTTTTCCTCCCTAACATATGGCTCCATAGTACAAGCCATTTTGACTGCTGGTGAAAAAAGACAGGATATTGCTATTAGCTTCTTTATCCTCAACCCCCCTCCCACAAAAAAAACCCCAAATCCCAGTTACGGCTATCATTTTAAACCAAATCACAGATAATGAAGTGGTTTGCCAAAATTACCCGGGTTGTCTTCCCCCACTCCTCCTTCTTTCCATGGTCATGAAACTCTCAACAGTGCCACATTTGGGGTGACATGCCAAATCCTGCATATCTAGACTTGGGCTTCCAGCACTGTGGATTCATGATATATTTCCCAGAACCACCATTTGTTTTGAGAAAACCCTGATCAAGCATAGCTCTCAGCACTCTGTATTACATCTTTCCCTTCAAAGGTAAATCCCCAAAAGGCAGTTACAGGAAATTCTGACAGACATATGGCATACATGGCACAACTTTACTGTAAAATATAAACATATAGGGTAACTATTCCTTTGCTACTTTAACCTTTTCCTGTATTAAATGGAAATCTGACCTTTCCTTCCTTCCCTAAACAACAGCTGTATCCAAAGCACACCGAGATGTGAGGCAGGACATTCACCAATCTTGTCTGAAGCCTCTGATGCACATCAGAGCATGACATCTCCTCTCCTGAGCTCTAGAAGCAAGTATATGTGTATATACACACACTCAAACTACTGCCTTTTTTATTGTTATTTTTACCCAAGACACCTCTGTCCTTCACTGACTTTTAATCCTATTGTGTAACATTTTCAGATGAGATAAACTCAGTCCTTAGAATAGCCTTTCCTAATTGATGCTCCTTACCTTTTAAAAGGGATTTGGTCTCCGAGCCACCAAATCTTTGCCCAGTAAAATCCTGCTGATGGGGCAAGCTCCCTCGATTCTTCCTCCAGCCTTCCATGGGAACCTGACCGAGGCCAGGGCTCAGAGCTGCCCCAGGACGGGCGGGTTTAGGAGCTCACTCCCCGTGTAGCATGGCAGGTGAGTTTGCTCACAGCAAGGCTGCAGGAGATGCTCCTCGGTGCACAATGCACCAAGAGGATTCAGGGGAGTCCCGAGACTGCTCCTGCCTGTTCCTGCCTACGCGTCGCCGGGGAAGGTGAATCTGGGTCCCTTTGAGGCATTTTCTATTGCTCTAATTTAAATTCAAAGTGCAACAGTTCCTCTTTTACAAACCCTTTGCTAAGTTTCTGTCACTTCATCTTGCTGGGAGCTTTCTCCCAGCATCTTCCTTAGAGCAAGCCATTGTCTGAGCCATCGTCTGGGCTGTACCTTCAGACTGATTACACTTGCAGATAATTAGAAAAGCTCTCCGAGTAACCTACGTTCTGATAAAAGACATCCGAGGTGACATCACCCTTATATCACTTCAAAGTCTCCTTGCGTGTAAATCTATCTGAATTTAAAGCTGTGTTTAATAAGTGAAAACTGCCAAGTGTTGCAATTTCCTTTGCAGGTACTGTTACCCGCCTCCTTGGCGGGTCATTAAAAATGCAGGCGGTCTCGGTATAGCGGATGCCTCTGTGTATTCAGAGTGCTTGCATTTCTCTGGCATACGCCTCCTTCTGCCACAGGTGTGTGCAGGTGCTTCTGATGGAGCGGGAAATATTCCATACCCGCACGTGGAGACATTACTGTTGGAAGCGGGAGCACCCACGGGACGACCACGCTGATGGGTGCCGTTAGCAGAGCAACCTACAGGCACACCGCGGCTGTCTGCGCAGAGGTGGTACAGTGCAATACTATTAAACATTCAGCGCTGTATATTTGATTTCAGTAATCACTTTGAAACTTATGAACAACCTGCTTTATGACAATAGAGACACAAAAAACTTGTTTTATCATCTCTTAATTCTAACTCCCTAAATTTCACGGCACTGGCAATATTAGTACAATGTGGATTTGTACAGTGAAATATCTTCAGCTGAGCTCACGATCAAAGCCCAGACCCCATCTCTGCATGGAACGTGGTGTGGGCAGAGCATTCGGCATGGCTCCCTTCGCAGAGTCACAGCTATGAACTACAGTACTCTTCTGCAAAGACAGTAATTTTCTTCTGATAATCCTCTTCTATAAAAGCACATTTTCACCATAATGCATGGTACTGCAAACTACTTTTTTCCAGAATATTCCAACATTGACCTGATGTGGCCTGTTATGACTGAAGTGAACCTCTAATATTCTTAAATGTAAGCAGCAAGAATAAAACAGTGAACTGCCTAAACCCAACGCTTGTTACTATCACGCTGTTTCAGTGTTTACATTACATTCCACATGTAGTTTGATGAAGTCTCCTCAAAAGAAAACCACAGCATCCCTCAAGGGTAGAGGCAGCGACTCCAGGCCCTGGGCAAGCACAGAAGGCAGCACCCAGCCGAAGTAACACCACTTTTGTATAAGGAACCGATTCCTCTCTTCTCCGGGGAAAAGCAAGGAACTCTGCTCTTTCTGCTGTACGCGTACGTACGGCTTTGAAACGGCCTGCATCCCAGCAGAAATTATCTGCGCAACAGATAGGTCTTAGATTTTAGGTACATACAAGGTATCCTTGGCAGCAGTTCAACTTAGCAGCACCTGATCATGCCCTGAACCATGCCAAAATAAGTCAATCGCTAGAAAGAGCATTACTAATTACAGCAGAGTGTTGTATTTAATCTTATCTAGAAAGAAGGTGGGGTAGGCTCAATGTATTTTTCTCTTTCTACGTCTTATCCATCCTAATCAGTGAAAATTTTTCACGCTTAAATAAATATGAATGACATTAATGTAGAAGTTCTGCATATAGAAATATTTCAGGAAGTTGGGATATGAAAAGGTAAGCTGCCCACAGGGTGCCTTCTTGGAGCAGCTTTTCTTCTTGATCGCAGTCTGTGGCCACGAGCCCTGAGCTCTCCCTGCTACGTGCGAGCATTTCGATTTGGAGCGTGAGCCTCCCACTCCTCACGCCGGTGCTCAGGAGCACTATTGCTGTCAGAAACCGATGGCCTGTAGCCTAGTATCTCGCTGCATTACAAATTACCAATCAAATTTTAAAATAATGATGATGATCATTCATAATATTATTACATCAGTGGGACATTACGACTCTCATACTAGCAATATAATTCAAAGCTAATGCTTTTTCTGATGCACAATTTACTTCAGTTTGTAGAAGAGGGAAGGAAGATGTCAGGGCATGTCATTTGGTACAATATCGAGCTACAATGCGGCATTTCAGTTTGATAGGGTAAGTTAGCCACTGAAAACAAATGTTTCTGCTGAATCTATGCCAAGGGAAGGCAGAACACCATTTTTACGTTCACATCAGAAAGCACAGGCTGTGAGCAATTGTAATAAAATAATGGCATAAACAATAAGGGTGATAAGACACTTTTAGAAATTATCCTAAAGATCTTTTAGCAATTTTTAGTCAAATTCCAGCCATTGGGGAAGATTCCAAATGCCAAATTTAACAGCAGTGTATTCCCAGCAGTAATTGCACTGTTTCTGTGCACAACACTCCTACTCCTATCCATGAATTGAAACCAAAAGCAGATGACATGAAATATGGAAAGTTTTCATCAATTTTCAAAGTAAAACATCCTCCTATGAACTAATTTCCTTTGATCAAAATTCAAGGCAATTATGCAACATAACACATTTAAACTGCTGCTGTGAAAAATTAAAAGGAGAGGGAAGGAAAGGCAAAGGGAGGCAAGGGCAAGGCGGACGTCTGACAGCGTTATTTGCTTTACTATCTGTATCACAGGAGATACGTTCAGGCCAAAGCTTATCCGCTGCATTTTAAGCCCTGAGCAAATGCCCCAACCCCAACTACAGAGGTTCACGCCACAAACACAGGCTCTCTAGGGACCTGGCTCTTTGAGGGCAGACCCCGACATTTTTCAGTTTTAGAAATACTTTCCTAGACAAGTACCCTCAATCTAATACCTTAATTCAGCACAAGATTAAACTGGCAGTGCTGCTGTTGTACCTATGGATCATCCCGCAGCACTTGGACAGGTCTGCAGAACTCCAAGAACATGCGTCTTTCCCTTCATTTCCTTTCAAAACAAACACTTCCAGTTCAGAGAACCCTATCACCCCGCGTCATTAAGATGGTTATGCTGAGAAGTGCGTTAAGAGTTAAAAATGAAATCACCCCACTGTTACTTGGGCTTCTCTGTAACTAAAAATAATTCCTTGAATGTCCATGTGATCAGAAACAGGAATTCCTGGAAAATATGATATTTCTAATGGCAGTACCTCATAAAAGGAAAAGAGGAGTGAATCTGTCATCCACCAGAAAACAACAGAGGTCAAACACGACTCTAATAAAGGTCATGAACCTCAGTCACAAATACAGACAGTGCATTTTCTATGTTACTGAGTTGAGGTTGCAAAAATTTATTTAACCCCAATTTCTTAAATAACGTTAGTGAGGAGAAAAATCTGATCAACAACTTTATGCTACCTAAAATGAAAACATTTCACTCTGTTCTAATACTTCCCTACAGCTGCATTTCCTTTAAAAGTTAAACTCAAACGCACGTGGTAAGTATATGACCATGAGCAGACGGTGCTTTGACACAGTAGGTGGCCAATTTGTGATTTGCAAATGGGTGACAAGGCACAAGTTGTGGAAATATCCTCCATCTAAAACAAACTAACAAAAAAACCTCACCTCCCCTGCACTCAAGCAAAAACACAAAAATATTGATTTTCCTGCTCCATGGACAGCCAGAAAAAGGAAAAAATAGAAGAATGTATTTTTTTACTCTTTCCATCTACTTCTCTTGTCCTGTAAGGCTGATGCTGCTGTTCAATTTTCTCTACAACCTACAAAAATTCAATTTATTTTTTCAATCTGTCCCCAGCCAAGCTTCCTCACATCAACTGTGCAGTCATTCCACTGCAGCCCGCGCCCAGCAGCACGGGGAGGGTGAAGTGAATGAAGTTACCTGTGCATTTACGGTCCGTGTCTTCCTTCTTTGACCCACTGATGGTTAACTTGCAGTTGAAGTTCTCCTCCCAGTACTCTGCAAACCACACGTTCCTTCTGTTGTTCTCCAGGGTGCGGGAGGTAAAATAGGCATCGAACCCTGGAGAATGAGACAGGTAGAAAGCTGAAGTGTAGCTCATACTGCACGGGAAGTACTGCAGCCTGAAGAACAAATACTCTGCCTATATCTTCTTCAACATCCAGCACACGTTCACATCTCTATCCACATGAGATGACCGTGGAAAAAAGGAAGTCCGTTGTACGTTTTATCTAATCAGCTGCATCTTGCAAGTAAATTACTCTGCTACTAACTGCGAGGTATAAAGCTAGGTAAGATATATGTAAAACAGAGATAACACAAAAAGATTTATAAGCAAAAAGCATGGATTAGATATATACCAAAAAGGAATGGAATTAAATGATATAGTGCAGCTGATATTAGGCTGAGCTCAATACAACTAGTTTTGTAATTAACCTCTCCAGACCTCCAGAGAAGGCAGTTTAATCTAACCTGGCCATTATCAGTACACCTCATTGGTTTTGCAGTATGTATAGTTCCCTTAATTTCCTTTCACAAAAGTACAGATAAAGTCAGAGAGCAAAACTTCTAAGAGGTAACTGTGAATCACCGTGATTTACCAGATGCTGGGATTAGACATCCTGAAGTGTGTGTGTGGGGGGGGAGGTTTCCTGCCTTAGACCTGTGAGATTTGGTTTGCTACTGAAGCCATGTAGCCACAACAGCTTGCAGCACTGCAAGAGTAAAAATGACACACAACTCCACCATGAAAATAATGGCGGGGGGGGGGAATTATAATTTTTATTGAAGGGCAGTAAGGATATCTCAAGCCCCTGAGTCTTCTTTTTGAAAATACACAGTCCTCTATTCACTGAAAGAGACCACATAACAACTACTGAATAGCTGTGTAGTGGTGACTAGTTCATAGTTTTCATACGGCTCTAAAACATATTCTCTCTTCAGCACCTCACCAACTTGCCAGAAGAGAAACATATTTTGCTTTGGCTTCATTTATTTTTTTTTTTTTGCAGAAAGGTATATCACTGTATATATACACACATTTATATACATACACAAATGTGTGTGCATGTACATATATATTTGTGTATGTATAGTGATTAAAGGAAAGGTGTATCTAAAGGCTTACAAACCAGGAGGGCAAATAAAAAGAATTAAAAAACCATACTAGAAAATTATACAGTTTATTAAATTGTGATAACAAATTAGACCTGCCATAGCATAGGGATTTTCTCTATCAAGTTTTCAAATTATATAGTTTAAAACTGAGCCAAATACCCTTTACCAGGTCAGACAATACCCCTTCAAAGATCATGCTCATTTTAATGGGTTTTTCCTACAATGCAATAGAGAACTCAAACAAATACTTACTTTCCCAATAAGCAATAGTAATTTTAGACCAAAAAGAACATCACATTACTACTAGTTCACTTTGCTGTATTTAAGCACTCTTCTCTTCATTATTCTCTTTCAAAGTTGAGATAACTCCTTAGAGCCTAAGGAAACCTTTGTGCATACAAATAATTGCCAATCAGCAGACAGATATCCTAAGTACTAGTACGATGGCAGAAATCTGACCTTTGTTACTGCAGTGACTAAAGCTCCCAGGACAGCACGGAGTGACAACAGACTCGAGTGGCAGTGGGTCAGTGGCTCGGGCACCCATCCCAGGGTGAAGCTGCTCCCAACAGACACCGGTGGGTCCTCAGGAGCATGAGAGCAGGGACGAGCGGAGACCACCACCCTCCCACAACAATATTTTTATTGTCTTACTATCCCAGTATACTTTTGGGTTTACTTGGCAAACAAAAGATTTGCATGACAACAAACACATTAGCGCACATCTACGTGCTCATGCGCGAGGTCTTTTGTATTTTTTTCTTGTCTTTTTTTCTTTTTGTAGCTGACAGAAGCTGTATTCTCTCATCTGTTCAGAAGGAAGAGTACATGGTGTGACACAGCCAAGTGTTCTTGGCATAGAACATGGGAAAGGTTTATCACCTCTGCACCAGAGGTGCCAGGAAAACAGGCAATCGTTGTTCCACCCCTTTAGCCAGGTTACGGACTCCTGGCAGCTGAAGCCCCTGCTTAATTTTACAGGCTTTCCCAAATCCGACAGTCTCTCTGAAGCAAGGGGGCTGTGCTCATTCTTTTCAGAGAGTTATATCAGTCTTACAAGCAGCATATTCGAATAGCAGGATATTCAACACTATTAGTAGTGCTGAGTAGTTTTCCTAAATCCTTCTAGTTATCTGTCTTCAGCCCGCAATGAGCAACACCAGAGCTTTTGCTTACAGAGACAGTTCAGATTCAGTATTTTTAATGTAACCTTCCAGAACTGCAATCCCAGTTCAAGTTCAGGTTACAAAAGGTTTTTTTCTTTTACTAAGAAGGTTGTTGAAGTATTCAAACTATGCAAATGTGAAACCTGGATAAAGCAGAACTGTCTTAAAGAGGACCTAAAAATACTGGTTGCTCACTGAGAAGGTCAGAGGTAAATTATCTGCCATCCAAAAAGTGCAAAACCATTGAAGATGCAAATCTGAGATTATCTATTTTGTCCCTTTACTTGGCTTTACAGCCTGTACCAGCATTGCAGAAGAGGGTGGAAACACGGAAGCAGCAAGCTCTTACCGATACTAAGCCATCTCTCTACATTGCATGATCACATGGTTCCTTTTGATTTTGCAGTTAGAAATGACAGTAAATACATATTCCATTGGAGGAGAGAAAAAAGTTCCTTGCACCATAGCCAACAATTTATCTCACTGAAATAGGTGGGTAAATTGACTCAATCTGGCAGTCCTCTCAATGAAATTGAGTCAGAGGAAAAACATATGGCATCGTTAAATTAGCATAGCAATCCATCCACTGTGGGATAAAAATAGACAGCATGTAAACAGATGTTTTCAAATAGGAAAGAAGATTAGGAGTGGGGTCAATCTGTCTCCTTGTATTAGCTTTGTGTACTATTGACCCACCTACAATATATATTTTCTTAATTCCGAGTCTACTGTTCATGACTCGCATCCAAAGCCCACTGCTTATAAGACAATGTACATAATCTCCAAAAATCAAATCAGAAAAATAAGTATTGGGCTCTTCAGAAACAGGCTGAAGGCAAATTAAAATTTTACCTGCAACCTCACTAGAAAATATGTGTAGGTCTCTCCGACAACAAATACATCAGGGTGGTTCAGAATGATGACAAACCCTAAGCGACAAGCCATACCAACTTAATGCCACGCTGTCTAGTCGGCAGCCAGCACCTGAAGGACCACAACCAAATCATGGAAACCTGCAAGCAAACCACCAAAACGGGATAGGAGAAAACCTCTGTGGTGTATTTAAGTACTACTGAGTATTTAAGTCAACTCCATATACTCGGTATGGCTTGTCCAGCCATTAACATGGTTTTTGCAGCTCAAAATGAAAACTTTCCAGAATAAAACTGCATGAAGTTGCAGGAAAAGCGCCGACCTGTGACGGCAGAGGCCCCTGATCTCCTCCTGCTGTATTTATGCTAGGGCAGGGACGTAACCAGGATTTCCCACATTTTAGGGAAATAATTTAGTAAAACTCTCCTGCCACAGCTGTTCTACTTACTTAATGACAGATTAGTCACGAATGTTTCTGTGCATGGTCTCTAGAAGGGACAGCACAATTTCTGCACTTCTGGGATGAAATTGCCTCAGGAAAACATTCACGTGGATGGGACAGAAGAATATTTACAAAACACTCTTAGATTTTAGGCACATACAAACTAAACCTGTGTGTCTTAGTTTTACTCATAATTAAAAGACATTTCAAAGGGGATATTGAGTCATAAGATCTGCAATATATATATGGCTCAAAAAGAGAAACAGTATACCTCACCAATGTGCCAAACTAACTGACCTCGGGGAAAAGTGCTCTATAACTTAATAAGATAAAATCAATAAGTCTTGATAAAACTGTAATAGAATTCCATAAGAATTACTCTAAACCTTTACAGATTTAATAACAAATAATAACATTCTCATTGATTTTTTTTAATGATCCCTCTGCATTCTCAAGAAGGACTATAGATCCCGATTAAAGAGTGTACATTTTATATCATTATTTTCTATTGATCAAGACAAGCAGGCAGGTGACTGACTGACAGAGTGACGGAGTTAAGCAGCAGGCCAAATTTCTATTAATTCCTTACTGGGTGGAAGTACTGGGCACCCACTCGCTGTTTCTGGCTGCGCTGTGGATCACAGCACTACTGCTCTCACGTAGCCAAAATCCTGGCGAAGACCTCTAGAAGGCATTGCCTTTGCGAACTGCCCTCCTTCCCAACATACTTAGGAGCAAGAAAAGTCCCCCACAGCCAGGGCCAAAAGGAAGGAGTCCTACATCGCTCCATAGCAGCAAGGCCAGGAGCGTGCTCACAGGCACCATTTTTTTTTATTTGATAAATATTTACAATTTTTACACAAAGTGCTGGCACATGTGCACAGCTGGGGTATGATACACCACAGAATAAGATCTAGAATGTTTCATATCATCTGGTGCAAACCTGTGCACCTCCACGGAACGAACTGAACTGTGTCAGTTCACAGTGGATGAGATTTTAATCCAATTTAAAAGTTAGTGAAGAATGCTCAGTGGAATCTCACTGCTCCTAGAATGTTGGGTTTTTTCTGGTTTTTCCCCATATCATTCCCAAGAATACCGTCAGAGAAGTTATTATGATTGTCTGAAATATACTGGCTGAACCGAATACACATCATGCTTGTTGCTCTGTGATTTGAGCCAACAAATCACTACCATTTCATTTTTTCCCCACCATTATTTTCAGAAGGGTAATTGCGCTCGATGTACTTAAAAAAAAGAAACCTAGAGGAAAAATATATTTTTCAATTAAGAGAAAATAGGATCAATTTAAAGATCTTACTATTTTTAAAGTTCACATTAGATACATGGCTAATAAGCAAAGCAAACGCCAAATATTCGATTCTCAGCAAATGCTCATCTTTTGCTAGTGTTACCACTACCACGCAACCAACCTTGTCAGCAGACGTCAATTAAACATTAGGAATCCCACGATGAGTTTCACGATTTAAATTCCTATTAAAGAACAGTTTGTGAAGTAGTTACATATCTATATTACTGTATTTTGAACACTAATCATAAGGCTATGATGGATCTACACAAAGATTAGTGCCATGTAAATACTGTGAGCTAACGCATAAGGATTTATGTCACGAGTTTATTTAATAGCGATGGCTATAGCAGTGCTCTGACTCTCCTGAGGATGAGCACAACCCAGACAAACACAAGCACCGGCTTAGGAGGACGGCGGTGCACGATGCCACAAAGCACAGCGTCAGGCAAAAGGTTTACAAGCCCCTGGGCAGTGGCGTGTGGTGATGGGCAGTTCCCTTTCTGAAGGGGCAAATGAAAAATGGTCCATGAATAGGAGCTCCTGCACTACTTGTTCCATCGTTGGTCACACGTGACAAAATTATGTGGTTACACACTGCAAAATACAGTGTGTCACCTTTGCAGGTTGGTGTAGAGCAAAGGAACTCCTGAAGTCATGGGAGGATTAACATCAGCAACATTAGGCACATCTTCACCAGATTCAGACTCATCTGTAATTTGTTAACTCTTGGAATAAGCCAATGCTTGCAATTGTCTCAAAAAGATACAAAACATATTCTGTCTTAAATCTCTTATCAGTCAGGACTATTTCTACGCTTCCCATGTACCACAAAGCTGTCCTGCAAACACAAGCAGTCCTATCTATGTCAGTGGGTTTGAGTCAGAGGGACATCTTAAATGCATATCTAATTTTAGACACTTTTTTTGAATTAATATGAGTCATAACCATTAAAGTTGAAACACAGGCAAATGTGTTCTCTATCGTAACAACAGACTTAAGTCTGTGCTTAAGGTTAATCTTTTTGAACTGAAGACATTAAGACAACTTACATGCATAGTGCTAAACGTTAGAGTTTTGAGTTCAGAGGCTCAGGGAATTATCTGACCCAACCAAAAAGTCTGGATGCTTAAATGTAAAAGTAGGAATAATCACTTCTTACCCTTGTGCATGGCCAAGTACTACACTTGAGTGACAAGATTTAGTGATTTCCCAATGTTCCCCATATATCATACTTAAGAAAATTTTTTTTTTCAGCAAATACCTTTAAGAGATATAGATAGTTATTTTATGAGATTTTACAAATTACAATAAATCTCTTATTACTTTAAATCACTGTGATTTGATTAAATCATTATTCTTACACATATAGAGATGATACTACCTAATGGGTTAATTTATTCTCCACCCCAGGATTATTATATAAATTAACTACATAGCAGTGAAACAGACTTTAAAAAACCCCCACAACAAACCAAACAACCCCCCCCCCCCCCCCCAAAACAGGGGGGTGAGGAGTAGGGGAAAGGGACCCGATCCCAAGCACTACGGAGGGCTGGTGAAGAACAGGCGAGGGGAGGGACGAGTGTCACTCGGCTGAGACGCCAGCAAAACCTGAGCACTTTTGGTTGTTCCCCTGCTTCGCTCAGTGGGATACTCGCGGTGCCAGCCTCAGCACCCCTTTGATCGGGATAGGAGTTATCAGCAGCACTGAAGTGACTGAAATCAGAAACTACTGGAGGAAGATGGGAGCGTCTCATCCCCAGCTGGCTGGAGTCAGGCTCTGCATGTCAAGTTTTATCCGGGCGTTTTATTCTGCACCGTTTACAGTCAGTCATCTGGAGACGGGGAGTGCCAGCACGGCATCCAGCCCTGCCCCAGGAGACCCTCGCAGCCCTCCAGCCTCCCCGTCTGCTCTGAGAATCCCCTCTCGGGTCCTGCCGGAGCAGGGCTTCGCTAGGGGAGCAGGACGCCACAGCACCGTGGAGCCGGGAACACTTAGAAGAACAGTTCGATTCTCAACCAGAAAATGACGTTTTCTGACTTGTGGTTGCTTTTGACACCCAAAAAAGCCCCAAATGATTTATTTCTAACATTAATCTTGCATCTCGCCTTCTATTTAATGTTACGGGTTGCCCATTTTCTGCCTGAAAGCATAATGCTCAGCTTCCCTGGCAGAGGTGGCTGAGGGAATTTTACATGCTTTGAAGGATAAACCAGGCTCCAAGCCTACCGAAGCGGTTTGCCATGGTCAGCTGCATTACAGAGGGGAAAAAAAAAAGGCAGGAGCACAGAGATGACATTTATCACGGGGAAGGCGTCAGGCACACATCGACCAGGAAAGGACGGGCTGCAGACGAGAAAGACGGCTGCGCAGGGAGAGACCCAAACCAGAGCAATCCCCTAGGAGAATAAAGAGATTAAAATAGGGGATCCAACGCTGAACTGGCACCCAGTAAAATCATCAGCTGCCAAGTGAAGTTTCCAGTACCTCAGGACGTGAACCGCGGGCAGGTGGCTCATGAAGAACCACGGTGATAACATGCTACTGCTGTGAATGAACCAGATATTTTTTGAGTGAGAGTTCTGTCGCTTCATTACCAAATCACTAGCACACACTGTGAAGCATCTATTTCATGTGTCAGCAGTGACTTCGAGGGCTCTGGGGTTACTGAATAATTAAGGAAAATAATTAAGCCTAATTAAAACACAAAGTTGTTGACCTACTACATTTCTCACGTGCCTAAAGTGTTTTTATTCTTAGCCCATGTGGCTTGTAAGCAAATACAGTATATTGACCCAATTTCATACAAGTAGTGATTTTAGCAGTTTATGATATTTTTATTCTTCTGTATTTTGTCCAAAGTATGTCCACACTAATGATTGCTAGCTATACAAATTTCATTTACCCAGCTAGTAAATCATGACTTACTACGATTACTGATGCCAAGTGAGTTGAAAGCAGCTACTCAAATAATTTTCTGATTTTCCTAGCATTCAAGCTAAAATAGTTTAATTTACTGACATTAAATGTGGGATAAAAGCTTTAGATGTGGAATGATAAGATCAATTTTAAGACAGCTAGTCTTTTTTCAGATGTTATTATGTTGTCCAAGCCACACACTACATAGTATTACGGAGCCGTTAAGACAGTCTGCGGATATTTTCTTGACCTTCTTACTCAATAAAGAGGCCATCATATTAAGTGATTTTATTAACCTCCTTCATGCCATAAAAATGCTTTGCAGTTGTTTTCTTTTTTAATAGTTGCCACTTGTGCAAAAGGGTATTTTAGTTGATGTCACATTTGACTTTTTATATACTTGACATAAAGCATGTACAAAGGAAACTCAGCTTGCCATACTTAGGGCAAATCGGGGATTTTAAGCTATAAAGCTTCTATTACAGAAACAGATATATATTGGCTAAGTATCATCATCATCACTTTTATAAAATTACACAGCTGCCATGGCAATGAGATCATGACCTAGGTGGTGTCTAGCCAGTGCCGTAATAGAAAGGTTAATATAGAAGTATATTATTATTCATTATTCTATATTTTATTGCCCTCAGGCACTTCTTACTTTCACAGAGCTCCCACTTATATCAATATAAACAGTAGAAAACCCTAAATTTATTTTTCCTATTTGTTATTTAATTGCCATACCAGCTAGAGGCCTCAGCTGAGGAGGCGATTTTCCTGTTGCAGCAGGCACTGGACACACACACAACAAGGAGCTCATCCCCATTCCCAGTTTCTCTTGCTGCCATGGTCTTCTGGATGGCACCAGGATCACCCTCGTACCCAAGCAGGAGGCTGGTGTTCTAACCCAGAGGGTCCCACCGCTTTCTTTTTGAACACCACAAAGACTGAATCCATGCCTCAGAGCACCGAGAGAGTTGTTACGGGGCAGAAGATGAGGAAGGCTTGTGCTCCTCTTCCCCCAAACAACTGCAGACTTCATAATGCATATTATTTTTGCCTTTTCAGCCACAGAGGGACTTTCCAGGTTGACATCAGTGTAAGTCACCTGGGTTGCTTAATGCATATGGTGCTCCCCTTTCAGCTGAATACTCCACATCTTATTCAAATGACTCCTGCTGCGGGAATGAATAATTTTTTATGAATTGCTATATGCAGAGTCCCAGCCAAGGGGGAAACGCTGCTCACATAAGCCTACTCTTGCGAGTGAGGATCTGTATCTGCTGTAAAGATTATCACCAGAATCAGGCCAAACAGAACAGATTTAAAAATACATCCAGAAGCAGAATGTCTCTCCCAGTAATTCATCCTTTCCTGCTGCCCAGTTATTGAAAATGGGCTATTTGTCTCGCCAGGACCTTATCCATGAAGTACTCTGTTTTTCCTCATACCTGAAGATGAGTGAAAAGCAGTTGGTTTTTGTTTGGTTTTGGTTTTTTTTAAAACACTTATCACAAGGCAACTTAGTTAATAGCTTGCTTTCCTTCTCACTTGCATACCCGGTCTTCTTGAAATTATCTGTTGCTTCTTGCTTTACTGAAAAATAGACCAGCTTCTGCATTAATCTCATTTGGCAGCAGTGAAACTCAAGTGGAGTTAAAACAGTGTCACCCAGGGCCATAAAGCAAAGCAGTGGCAAGTCAGGCCCATGGATCAGGATGCAGATTACTCTTTCCTATTAATAATACTTACCCCCAAATTCTGAGCTGTTATTTCAGTTTTTCATTTGCAATTAACTGTTTAACAAAATCCCTTTGTATGCATCGATGTCTTCTTCCCGTTGGTTTTCCGAGTTCTTCCTTCCCACCCTTTTTGACTAATCGGGAAAAGCTGCTCCACAGATGGCCTGTTTCATTTTAATAATGCAGAGCAGTAAAATCAGAGAGATACAGAAGGTCTAAATGCAGAACACGAGAGTGGTTTTCTTCCCTTTGGTAGCAGCAGCAGACAAAATGCACATTGCGTATCCTTAAAAGCATTTAAACTCAAGTCATCTGCTTGCATAATTTAAAATGAGTATAAAAATACAGAAATCCCTCTACATTGTAATGCAGCAGCTGGAGTAACCCTTGAAGATGTTCAACAGGTTAAAATTAGCCATAATAAAAAAATAAAAATCAATCAGCGCACTTAAACTTGCCAAAATAAACGAGCGGGCAGGTCAGAGCTGCCCACGGAGGAGAGGCTGGGGTTGCTGCCCGGCGCTGCTGCAGGGGACGGCCGAGGTTGGGCAACGCAGCCCCCCCAGAGCACCCCGCACCACCGCTGTACACATGCTCTAATTCCGCAAACAAGCCAAGAACAGGACCAACAGCGATGCTACTCAAAAGGTAATTTTCCATCATCCTGTGATACACGACCTAAATTCCGAGCTGTGAAGTCATAAATAACCCCTGTGGTGGTCAATGCACACCCCTGGCTGTGCCTTTCTGGCACCCGTACTTAAAAATCAACTTGCAAAACCCAAATCAATGCTCAGTCACATTGTTATACCTTCCCAGCAAACAAAACATGAAAGGAAATCAAAGCCCGTCCTCCTCCTGCCCATGGCGGGAGTGGGAGAGCAAGGCGAGACACGTACCGATGGAGGCTGAGACGTACCTGGCTTCTGCCTTGCAGGTGGGGAGCACGAGGGGCAGCCACAGCCCGGCTGCAGAATTCACTGGGTTTCAAATGTTATTTCCTTATGCTGCATTCAATTCCTTCAATATACAGAGTTAATTTTCTTTCTTTCTCTGTATATATTTGCATGTACCTCGCTGAAGTGTTACCATGTCAACAGGAATAATTACAGCATGTGTAAATATATTTGTGTATCCTAAAATTCATATGCACGCTCAACAGAGCCATAGTTATACACACACAGCCCCCCCAAACCAGACATCTAGAGTTGCCACTTTTTTTTTTTTTTTACTGTTGACATGGTAACACTGGCTAGATGAAAGTAACAATGCTCTTTCCAAATGCTATTTAATGTGATGCCTCTTTTCTGCAGAGCCATCATTTAAGCAGCACACACGGCAGACACTTGGAAGCCTGAGCTGCGAGCTGCAGTCAGGTGGAGTCGATCCATAAACTGGCACAACGGAGGCCATCCGTGCCCCGCGCTGGGGGAGTCGATATGATTGGCTGTGCACAGCAAAGTCATGTCTCAGTTTAAACTACTATATATGCTACCCATCTTATTTTCAAATTCCCACTGAGATAACATCCCTAAGAAAATACTACCTGAAAACTCCATTGCTTTCTTCCCCCCCCTTTTTTCTTAGGGTCTTTAAAACAAAAACTACTTCCTTGATTTTTGACAACTGACTTCTTGAGCATAAGACAGCTTTAATAACGCCATCCAGCCAGAGTGTGCTAGGATGTAAGACAGAGCGATATAATGACTGTTCTCTCCCTCCCTCCCTCTCAACAGTCTTCTCAGCTGAGGCTGCTAACACAAAGTTTCAGCTTCCACTCCAACTGTGCGCATTAATCACATCAAACCACAAGGTACTATCCAGAACACGTGCGCAGACTTGTATGTGAAAAGACAAAGATCAAGGTAAGGGGGATGATTTCTGAGGCTGGGGGATACAGTACAATCACTCGGGCTGGCCTCGAGGCCATGGAGTCCTGCACAGAAACATTCCCATCGCCCCAAGTACTTGCTGTTGGAATACTCTGCACCTTTTAGGGAAAGCAAAAAAGCTTTCCCATTTGATTTAAATATTTCAGGAGCAGAATATCCTCTAGACACCCATTCCTCATCCTCTCATCATCTCTACTTTTTTTTCTCTCCATTTTGCAGGGCTACCCCACCCCAATTCAGCATCCCCTTTGGGATGCCGGCCAGCCTTAAGGACCACCAGACAAGCGCCCTTGCCCAGTTCCCGGCTCGGACCCGCTCCTCATTTTTCCGTGTTTCTGCCATGCTCCCAAGAAGCCAGCAGACTGCGATCGCAGCACCTGACAGAGAAACGCAAGCCTCATCCCCAAGGAGCAGCACACAGAACTTCTGGGAAGATAAATATCCAACAGTATCTCCCCCAGCTGCTGCGGGGAGACCGACCCCCCGCGTCTCGCTGCCCCAACGCCGGGCACCGGCCGGGGCAGAGCTGCTGGAAAGGGGCTGCAGGGCTCAGCCAGAGCGGGCAACTGGCAGAGGCACTTCCAAACCTGGCCAATTCGGGGGACCTCTCTTCTCAGAGATGCCTTAGTAGAGATTAATAAGGCAGTCTGAACATAAGGAAACTTTTAAATGGCTCTCAAGTTGCAAGATAATTTGTATTCCCCTCTCTTCATACCAACACATTAACCAAATACATTATTTCCATAATGAGGAGATGAACATCTGTGTGGCTTCCCAAAATTTCAAGTGGCAATACTCGAGACAAGTATTCTCTCTTTGGGGATTGACACATCAGCATTTTAAATAACTGCCGAAGATAAAAACATAATTTAAATTCTAAAGAGACCTTAAAAAAGAGTTCAGGTGTAGTTTAGATTTATTTTTTTTTTTTAAATAAAGCACACCAATTTAATTCCACAAATTAAAGTTGCTTCAGTATTGTATTAAACTTTGTACTTGGCCCCATATAAGGGAACTGCTTAATGCAAACTTTAACAGAGTATGAGAAACACAAATGTCTGAAGTAGTATTACGTCACTGAAAATTACTATAAGACAGACCTGGGTCTCTGAAGTGCTCTGGTTCACGTACCCGATGGTGCAGCAGAGCGGTCCCTAGCCCCTGCCAGCCTAATGCCGTCTCACTAGACGGAAAACCCACACCATCAGCCAGGTGCAGAGACGCGCTCCCGGCTAACCTGGCTTCATTTCTTCCTAGCTTTGGCCCAAGAAATCCACTAGATCTCCAGAAAACAAAAGCAAAAGCAAAACCAAACCCCCAAGCCCCCACAACTTCGCAAAGAGGCTATTTCACTATTTAGTTTCTGACTTAAGTGATTGCTTATGGCAGCTGGAAAGTCTCAGAAGCCATTTCCAGCCATGCACACCATACATTCACGAGTGCCCATCACCGCCCGCATGGGAAGGGGCCAGCAGTCCCTCAGACCTCCTGCTCAGAAGCAGTCACCCCACAGATTTTGCTTCCTTTTAACCCAATGCCTCAGCTGTCCATCGCTACCGATACTAACACAACCCCCGCCCCTATCTTTGACACCTTTCTTTCCACATTACCCCAATCATTTTCCTGTTGTCCTTGACTCCTTTACACAGCAGCAGGCCGTAACCATCACAGAACCATAAACTTTACAAACCAAAGGATGAAGCCAGAGAGCAAACAGACTCTTTCCATGCAAATATCTTTTGCAACAAAGCCTATGTGGCAGCCACAGCACACCTATGTTGAAGAACAGAAGGAATGCCAATAACTTCCAGATGTCATTAGCCACTCCTTCCATTAGATCCTAAACTATTTTTCTCTGGAAATTTATGCTATGTGAAGTGGTAATTTAAGTGAGAAACACAGACTAAACTTGAAAGCAAAGATTAAAAGTATTTCCTCATCACAAGGGTAACTGAGAGCTACTTTGAATAGGCTAACCACTGTACGTACCCCAGGAAAGAAATTAGAGAGAGAAATAGAAATCAAAGCTTAGTTTCACTTCAGAATATCTGTGGGAGCTTACTGCGTCACAGATGCTCATGTACATGCCATACTGGAAGAAAGCCAAGAACCTCATCTATCCTACTCAGTGGAGAGAAGCAAAGATGCTGGCACCATACCTAGTCATGGAGAATATATTGAAGCCTAGGTGCTACAGGTGACTATTATCAGTGTCATAGGAAAACACTGACTCTAATTAGGCTTAATCATTATTCACAAGCAATTACGCCATTCTCTTTTCAGTAGCAATAATCAATTTGAGGCTACTCACTTGCTTCATACATCATTCTTACAAATTCTAACACAATTACTTTTTGGAAGGTGAGATATATCAATACATCAGGACCATGCACAATGAGCTATTGCTGAACCACCAGCAGAATGGAGAGCGCTGTATGAGGGGTTTTTTTTTCTCCCTGCCCCCCACCCCCTGCATTTTTAAATATTGCATTAGTAGAAACCTTTAGTTTGCCTGGCCCTTCTTTGTTAAATAGCTTGCACGATTAATCACATTATTAATTGTGTCCTAACTTAGTTAAGAGGGAGGAAAGACTACAAGTGTCAAAAGCTTTGGTTGACTGCAGCTTGATGCCAGGTGTATATGGGAGGTCCTGGCCCACTTAACTGTGCATATGCATGAATTGTAAATAGAGAATAATGGCTTTTGACTCTGCAAAAAGCAGTTGCTGCTGCAGGGAACAGCAGCACAGGGGTGGCTCAGCCGGCAGCGGGAGCAGACACACGGCGCCTGGGCTTGGGCTGCACCAACAGCCCCTGCTCTCCCAAACCCCCGTCACCCAAAGAAAATGGAAGTTTTCTAGCAGAGAAAATGGCAGTTAATTTGCCCCAACTCCCAGCACGCGCAGTGCTTGGAGTCCCTGGCAAGCCTTCCTCGCTGAGGGCAGCCGTGCAGCGCCTGTGTTGCTGAGCAGAGGTGCTGCAAAATGCACTGCAAAAGCAAAGCAGCCGAAAATTCCTCAGCACTGCTCCTTCCCAGGGGCAGCATCGGACAGGAGCCTGGCAGGGAGCAGCAGAAAGAGAGGGCGAACAGAAATCAGCTGAAAGCTCCTTGTGGGGGATTAGTGAGCCCTGAAGTCTCAGACACCCAGCCTGGGCTTTCTCTTTCTAGATCTTTTTCTTTCTTTCCCCTAATTTTAGCAGTAGTTTGAGGGTGGTCAGAGGCAGTGTGACACCTTAACCAGAAGCTCTCCATCTCGTATCATCTCACAGCAAGCAGGTGATTCCCACAACCACATCCTTCGTCACCTTCCAGCCCCAGACTCAGAAGTGGAGCAGCAGGCTCAGAGGCAAACTGGAGTACGGTAGTTGCATTACAGCTGTGTTAACATGAATAAATGAATTAATTTCCAGATGGACCATGTCGTGTAACTGAAACAAAGACTGAACTACACTTTCAAGACATATTACCTTAAACTGCACAGAGGGATATCTTGACTTGCAAACACATAGTTCTTCACCATCCTACAGAGATATTTTAACTATGAGACAAAAAGTTTGGTTTTATTATCATTACCAGGAGATCACGATCATTAATCTATTGACTCCTGCTTCACTTTAGTAAAGAGTTAGCATATGTGATTACATGGAGGATTTTTTTTCTAAATTACTTTCCATTTCCTTTGTTGTCATGCAGTCACTCAACAAAATGAAAACACATTCCCAAAGCAGATCTGCAAACCCAGCATGAGTGAAGTGGGCACTTTAGCATTCATTGTATCATCCTTAAGAAAATTATGTGTATTATTACGTGTATTATTTCCTAAACTATTACTTTCAAAAGCCTATAATCATTCAAGCATTAACAATGCAAACTAAAAGGAAAAAAAACAATCAAACAAACAAGAACACCCCTTTAAATCTCTGTCCACTTCCTAAAATTAGCACATTCATTTTTGTGTCTAAACCTGTCTTACCCAGTGGAGCTCAGCCCGTTTCAGAAACACACAATTCATGTGTGTTTGTGTGTGTGGAGCCCCAGAAGCGGAGAAGCTGGAGCCTGCAGAGATCTTTCCCGGGATGCTCCAAATCCCCATGGCAAGAACTAGGACGGTAATCAATAGCTACTCAGGCAGAAAAACACAGATACATAATACTTACAGTGAACACATTTTTCATGTATAACGTAGGCATATTAATTTACTACTTGCAAACAGGGATGCCATGCTTGCATTTTACTCTAATAAAAGCCTCAAAATTTTTTATTTTTTGCTTTGACTGAGAGATTGTGAAGTAGTATTTCTTTTCTGGCTTGCTAAATACAAGAAAGAATAAATAAGTCATAGAGGATTTCAGAGACTAATTTTAAGTGATCTAGAGAGAGAATCTTTCTAGGTTGTAGTTACCGAGTCAGAAATACCATAATAAAAAAATTTCTCGTGTTAATTTAGGAACTTATGCTTTCAATTTCTTTGAAAGACAGAGGAAAAACTGACCTCAAAGAGGAAAAGAAATATTAGACAAGTTAATACTTATTAGCATTTGTAAAGAGTAATGGAATAGTTCATAAGATGAAGAAATATTCAGAGGTATGAATTTAAACAAAGCAGAATGGAAATAATGTTACTGTAAATATATTAGAGCCAAAGTTATCTTGGTAGAGGATTTAATATACATGAACGAATTACACATGAGATTTAATAGACATTTCTGATAAAATATGTGCAGTTTCTTGGAGGAACAAGAGTGAGGAGTGCTGAACATACACACTTGCCCTCTCTTCCTCCAGGCAGCTGGTGGGGAAGGGCATGACCAGCACAGAAATGACATGAGACCCAAAAACCAACAAAGCAAGCCTCCTGGACGCCGTGAGGTTCAGCTGGCAGTGCAGGTTCAAGGCATCTCAGCTCCTCTTTGCTGCCACACAGGAACCTGCCCGGTTCCACGA
Organism: Astur gentilis; assembly: GCF_929443795.1. NCBI lineage: Eukaryota > Metazoa > Chordata > Aves > Accipitriformes > Accipitridae > Astur > Astur gentilis. The sequence goes on along the minus strand of NC_064902.1, from coordinate 23,802,225 downwards.
CCAAGACGAGCCCCATACGAAGATGCCGGCTGCTGATGCTACGGGAGGTGCTCCCAGCGCCGGGAGGAGCAGGACATGCTTTCCATCTCGGCTGCTGCCTCTCCCTGCACAGATGCTGCTCCGATGGGCTACGCTGGTATTTACTTAGCAGATGGCAGGGGGATCTTGTTTCTTTCATTTTAATTTCTAATGTATTAATGTTATTTTAAATTCTTGTTGCAAAGAATAACCCTCATAGAAAAGACTGTTGACTGAACCTCTTATTTCTTCATCGCCTTATGGCACAAGCAGGTTGTATCTGTATTCTGTGTTTCACTGTCCCCAATTTCAGTGTCTGAAGCTTCCCAAATTAAAACACTGCAATAATTATAAAGGGAAAATGGTCACCTAGTATCCATGGACCTAATCCCAAAGTCCTTAGTCAGAGCTCTTTCTTGAGCCCAAATTCGTCACAAATATGAACAAACATTAAGAGAGACCATCAGTCCATCTGCTCAAGTAAGTGTTTATTGCCTATTTTGCAACACCTATGGGCAGTCCACCAGGCACTGGACTGGAAATGCTACCTACTATATTAAACTCTTTCTGCTTTGCCAAAGCAGTATATCAGAGATGAAAAATTATCTGTTCCATTAGGAACAATATGTGGTTCTCAGCCCTCCTGGAGAACAGCATTTCTAAAACTAGATATTTGCGACCATTCATGGCTATTTTTAACTAAAGCAGGAACAGTTTATTTTGGAAAGCTCCTGCAATTCCTTTTTTACGTGAAAAATACCTGAAATATAAATGGCAAGACAAATACTCTGCCAATATACTTCCTGTGAAGTAGAAAAATGTGTTAACCTCTTAAATTACAGTGTAACAAATACCAGGGAAGACACAACTCTTACGCAAAGGGGAGAGGGGAGCTCTTCCCTCTCCCTCCCCATCCCCACAGAAGCAGCCCCAGATCTGGACCCTGCCATGCTGGCAGACGTAGGGTGTGATGCTTCAGATGGACTACAGGAACACCTCACTGCCCACCCTCCCTAATTCCTTTCTCCTGCTCCTTTGTTTCAGCCATGAAACCGCTCGTGCTCTCAGCTCGGTGCTAGAACATCCTCTCGGCTCCCTGCCTCGGCCAGTTGAGTTAAGGAGGCAAACACAATAACCGGTGCTGTGCTTGGCATGGTATCGATGCCAGTACTGCTCCGAGGGAGTGGGAGAAGGCGGTAGAATCTTCTTGACTTCTGTTTCTATGTCTAAAGAGCATGCCAAACTAAGACATTATTTGTTATAATTCTCCGTGAGCCACCTCTGCTTCAGTGGCCCGAAAGAGGCTCACTCATGCGGGGTCCGGTGAGGTCCCCTGAGCTTCATCGCTCCCCAGATCCTGGAAAACCTGCCAATATTACTAACAAACAGAAAATTAATTCCTATCAACAAATGAGGTTTGAATCTCTGCACAGAAGCAAAGACTGACAGCACTAGAAAACACTAGGATCTCCTAGTCTGAGGGGGTTGCATAGGAAACAGCCATTTGCCTTCTTCATGCACTTGCTGCGTGCTATCCACGTGTTGCCGAACACCCCTCGCAAGGATGGGAAGTTTGGTTGCCAGCCCGAGCTGCCCTTGGCTCTGCTGCCTTGCAAAAACACTGGAAAGCAGCATATGGCTGTCTGCTGTGTGGAGGAAGAAACGCTCCCCCGTGAAGCCTCTCTAATCATGGATACCCACTACTGCCTTCTGCGCAGAGCAGACCTGCAGAGGAAGGCTTGGAGGTTCCTACCAGATCACATGCAGATCAGGAGCTGGCACACAAAGATAACAGGCTTTCTAAAAATAAAATTCTTCCTTTCTGGATGGAAATAGTCTGCCTGCCCAAATGTGTCCAACAGATAGCTCAGACAACTTCAGTGCTAGATCATTGAGAGGCAAATTGTTCTTCAGAAGATGCAATTCAGGGTATTCCAAAACAAAGACCACTGATGATATATCTGAACAGTGATCAATAGCTAAATATTGTTCTGTGAATTATCTTTTCTTACAGCATCGACCATTCTAGTTGCGTGTGTGTGTGTGTGTACACATCTCCCTCTCTCAAAACAACCACCCACACAATCTCCAGTGTCCTGAGATAACAGTTAAATATGAATAGCAAAGAGAAAATGCCAGCATAAGCCCTGGGAGCAATACACAAAACACAGAAATAGTGAGAGAGACACATATACCCACAGAATGAAAAACAGCTGGCTCCCATCAGAGAAGTACCTCCATTTTGAGCAAGCCAGGTCTCTTGTAGGTTGGGCCAGCAGTTTATTTCATTTCCAGGGGCCAAAGAGAAAGCTCCCTAAATCTTTGTTTTACAGTGGTTCTTTATGGTCCAATTAGAGCTTTCTACCTAATTTCTTTGCTATGAAGCAGCAAAGCCATTTGAAAAAGTACTGGTTCAAACCCCATTCGAGATAAAATTTCTTGTTAATGCTGTTGTGGTTATGAGCTGTGTCTGGCACTGAGCAGTGGCATATAACTCTCTTTAATACTCTCAAAAGATCACACCTTCAAACTGTCTAAGAAACCCCAAAAGAACTCCAATAATTGAACACCACAAAACAGCCAGATGTGTAACTTTAGCAAAATTCTACACTGAAATGATGCGGAAGTTTACATTTTGAGTTGCAATGCTATGTGTTTTTTCCTAAACACATTGCCTCACGGGAGCTCAGGTTTGGAGCGCTATGGGGCACTGCCTTTGAGTCTGCAGCAGAACAGTGGTTACAGCTGAGACTGTATTTCTCAGTGACTAACACTTACAGGGAATCTTGAACAAAAGAAAAAACCCCAGAGGCCTCAGTGCCTTCATCAAGACATTCTTTCAATGCCTTGAAAGAAAACTACAAAAATAACATTAATTTGAAACTTTACAAAAATTGTGTTTCTTAACTTCTCTATATCTGCATATTAAAAAATAATGACACCCTTAAGCTACTGTCTCTGAACTTCCTAAACCTCTCCCCAAAGCCTTCGCTTCAACCCTTTAATGTTAAGCACCGCATCACTACTGCAACACCCCAGCGAATGTACAGTTTCTGCCGACAGCCAGGGAATAGAGCCTGTTTGCCTGAATCTCCAGCATTACCATATCGATCGATCTCAGGAGACTGGGCAGCACCGTGCAGTGGTATTTAAGCCAACATTTAACCGCACCACACTTTTCATCATGAAGCTTCAAACCAGCAGCCCACGAAAGAGCGTACAAGACCGGCGAAGTGTGATGCCTGGCTCACTAAGCACCCCAGCTAAAGCACGCTCACCTTGGCAGCACTCAGTGCAGCCCACCGCCTGGCCCGGTGCACGCGTCCGTCCATCCGTCTGTCCTTGCACGCTGCACTCCTGTAGCATGAGTCCGTACATACACAGGCAAGAGGCAAGGAGATTCAGCACTAAGCCAGGAAGAATCAAAGCTAATCTTAACTCCCAAGAGTGGCTTTTCCACCAGCTGGAATCGATACACAATAAACTTTTCAAGGCTGTGAGTGTGTCTTGGATTCCCAGGTAACCACGGTATTAATTTAAATTCAATTAACGGCTTCATCAGCACCGGGAGATACATTCCCAACAAGTTTGCGGGTAGAATGACTTTAAACACTGCGTGACTGATATAGAAGAACAAAAAGGGAAATTCTTCCTTCATCTGCGGCTGGCCAGCTAACAGGTTTTCTATAAAAAATATGAAGTTCCATTTGAAAGCATCTTTTTGACAAAATGGATAGGGCGAAACAACAAACCTATCTTAACAGATGATACATTTCTGTATTTACTTACTTAATAACATGAGCACACAACACCCTTAGCATTTTAATTCCAAAGTTGCTGAAGACAATTTACTCATGGTGGAAAAAATGCAAATAAAAATTTACTCATGGTGGAAAAAATGCAAATAAATGTTTAGACATATAGTCCTTCGTGCAAACTTTGCTTGTAAGAGATAGCGTCAAAACCAGAGTCGCTCTGTCAAGCTACTGACACAAACCACCTTGAAATGTATTTCCTGATTGTTGTTGGTTGTAATTACACTATGTAAAAACCAGAGACGATCGTGCTCGTGTGCCCCCTCCCAGGTGCTGGAGCCCGCTGCTGGCCATGCAGGGAAGGGAAGATTGCAGAGCTGGTCCCACGGCTCTCAAAGAGCCAGCCTGGAGGTGCCGAGGAAGAACAAATCCATTGACACTGAAGCCTTTCCAGCAGTGCAGAACGCAAAACAGGTCAGGTGGCAAGGAGATGAGAGGAAAATTCAGGGGCAGTAATGGGAAGAATGAGTAAATTCTGGGAGTGATGATCTGTGCTACCTCCTCTTAAATTTTCCCTTATGATGGGTGTCCCCTCTGGCTTTTGGTGTCCATGGGCTCTGCTATGGCGAGGCTGCAGCGATCCCCTGGGCCTGGCAGCCCTGCGGCTCGGCATGAACCAAACCCCCCGAGCCAGATCTTTCCATCTCGCTTACTCTCTTAAAAGCACACACTCGTGCCCCAGGGACACAGAGAAAAAAACCTGAGAACAACAGAGCACTGTAGAAGACTCTGAACCAGGCTGAAAACAAAAAGAATCCAAACCTGATCATTTTACAAATATTATTATGAGATATAAGGCTGTTCTGTTCTGTTCAGGGAGGAGGTGCGTAAGTGCTACACAAAGCACATCTTTCCCAGGGAAACATCCTGGGGTAAATGCAGCCATAGCTAGACACAGAACAGAGTGCCTGTATTTATTAACGTTGGATAAAATTCAATACTCCCTCTTAACACAGAGGAAAATGAATCCTGAGCTCCTTTGCTTGACTGGGGATGGGAAGGTAAAATATTTGAGAGCCACTAAAGAGTGAGATATAATTTCGTTCTAATTTTTTCTTAAATCACTAGCCTTTCATTGTTTTTTTCCGGGGTTTAATACCATCTAACCAAAAAAGAAGCAAATCAACTCTTGTTGGAAATAAAAACAAAGTATTAAAAACATGATTCACCATCTATTTGGAAGAAAAACAACTGAAAAATTCAAGGACAGTTATGTAGGTTTACAGCACTTGCAACGCTTCTGGGTTTTTTTAAATAGCTATGCACTTCCTTGTGCTGAATTTGAGCCATCCTTTAACCTCATAGCTGAGAGCTTCATGGGACTGCAAACTTTGGCCACATCCATAGCTTGCTGGAATTGAATAATTAATCAAATCTAGTTGAATCCCATTGTTTAGTTGCATCAAATTCTGAACTTAGACCATAAAGAATATTTATTTCCTCATTGGCAAAGCATTTTGCCAGACTTTCAAAATAATTAACTTCATATATATATTTTAGCCTCTCTATTTCTCTTACAGTGGTTCCTCTCCTTGGTTTCATTTCCCTGTGAGCTGGTATTCATGAAAACAGATCACATGTAAGTAAGAAAGATAAGGAAGACTATTTTGAAAGAAAAAAGTTAGAGGTAGAACCAGATATCTGAAAGTGCTAAGTCAGTAGCATGGCTGCTAACAACATGAAACACAGTATAACAGCCTAATTCGGAAATTTTTGCACAGAAAAGAGGCATAGGAACAACAGAAAGCAAGAGGTAAGTAGATAGTTGTTCATCTTCTTTACAGTTGAGATTAAGAGGAAAATAATTTCTAAGACATCCCTGAACTGAGACATTTTTAGTTCATGGAAATTATATATATTTATTTTTGAAACTTCGTAAGAGCTACTGGAGGCATTTGGACTCCTTAAAAATATGGCTGTGATTTTCAGAAATTAGTTATCTCTGTTCTAGTCCTACCTCTTGGTCTTTTGAATGATTCTTATTTCCTAAAAAGGTGTTCAATGTTTTCTACAGATCCTGCAAACCTCAGTGTATCAGACTGGGTAGATTACAAAAGAGCATCCAAAATTACTACTGTCTCTTGAAAATACTAGTTTTCATTACTTCAGATGTGGGGCTTAACAAGATACTAACAGGTATTAACAAGGGCTTACCGGGTGTTAGTTCTTCCTGTGCTAAGCCTTGAGAGGCTGGAGGGGAAGCCCAGGGATGCCACCTTGACTGTGATGCCCAGGCAAGCTCTGAGCCCCTCACCCGGGGTCTGCATGGGACCAACGGTGGAAGGATAAATCTTGGAGTTGCATGATAGGAATATTTTTGCAGGAATAAGGCTGCTTACTTCCTCATTTCAGCTGTGACACTGCATTTGATAAAAATATATTGCTGGGCTGCCATGCAGAGAGCTATAGCCACCTTTTGAAGGTCCAACCAACATCTTGAATGTTCTTGTTCTACCTACCATGCCTGCTCTCTACTGCCACACTCCTGAAGGAGTTTAATGAGCCATTTTTAATCTGAATAGATACTACAGACTGATATAAACAAATTTAAAATCTGAAGGGTAGATGTTGCTTAGATTAGAAGAAAAAATGGGAAGGAAAAAACCAAAAAGGGGAAAGGAAAGACACTTATTCCAAAATCCAAGACCACCTGGCCTGACTCCATTCCTCGGACTTGAGAATCTTCTGCACATGCACTGTCTTACAGCTTTCTGTACTGAATTCAGCAATTACTTCATAAACCTGCTCCAAAAAGATCTGGCTTTTTGATCTCTCATGGCACAGGTATCCTCTTATCACTGGCAGAAAGATCTGCTTCTCCTCCAGGGAAGGGATTTAGGAACTCCTGACTTTGAAACTGCCTGCTAGGGAGAACTGGAATTGATGTCTGGACCAGTAGTATTATCATCTTTAATCAGAGGGTGATCTAGGTAACTTATATACAGCTATACGGTGTAATAAAGAGAGCTACCCCAGGCAGTTAAAACATATAATTAGATTTGGGTACAGTAGTGATAACAAGAGGAGGAAATGCTCTGAAGTTTATTAAACCTACTGAAACCTGAAGAGGTGAAGTGGCAGTGGAATACTTAAAGGTCAGTTTGTGTTTAAAGAGGTTAGCGTGGAAGAATTCATTTCCATCTACAAATAAACAGGGTTGCAGTTCATCCCAGCCCTCATCTGGGGAAGTCCACAGCTGGAATGACAGTCCAACCCACGAGAATCTACGGAGTGTTTCCATATTTTGTTTCTTGCTGGTTGGGATGGTCTAGAAATCTTCTGGGACTTCAAATGAAAACTGCAACAAATGAACAACTTTCTCTCAGACTATCATTGCCTAAGGAAAAGACAACCATGTACAGTAATTTGCTAGTCTGAAGGCAAGTAGCTCAGCTGAACTGCAAGAACAAAACACTGTTTTTTTTGAAGTGTCAACCTTTCTTTTCATTTTCCACTGTGCTTCCATTTTCCCTCTGGCACTTGAAATTTTTGGGACTTGTTATACTCGCCTCAACATCTCCCATTTTTACCACGACCCTGATCGCATAATGACTCCGTAATAGCCTGCTTTTTCTTGCTTTTTCTTGCCTGAAATCTTCCTGCAGCTCACACTCGCTCCTCTTCGCGGCATTTCACCCTTCCCATGATTAGCCGGGCACTCTTTCTGTTCTTCAACACCAAACTGATACAGGAATCTCTCCCATGTGCAAAGTTTATCTTTCTATTCAGGACAATGAAGAAGAAGAAAGGTTTCTGGGGAACAAAGCAGGAGTAGGTAAAATCCCACCAAGTGCATTACGGAGAAGAAAGATTTTCTGCAGATTTTGTTCCGTTGTATTGCTGGTTTAATGTATGTCAAATGCATGCAGAACCACAGATGTTCATAATTTCTGTATTACTGTGAAACGAATATACTACTACTACTACTACTACTACATCCCATTAAAACTTTAATTAGAAAACACATCTTCTTTTCTGTTGTTTAAACTGTTTAGTTCTCATCTTCCAGTACTAACACTCACTTTGTGGTTACATTACACCTTTTCACAAAAATGTGACAAGGATATACTCTGAGTAAAAGACTATTCAAAATAAGGCATATGACTTCAAACTCTTACATCCATAAGCACAGGTCCTTGCATTTCTGCAGTGCAGTACTGTGCTTGTTCCTTGGAGCATATGCTGAGTTTCAGGACTGGGCTGAAGTTTTAGTAATCTTCTGTGAGCAGGAGAACACACCATGACAGCCTTATTTTAGAAGAGTTCAAAGTAACAATAGCCAGAATACAATATTCTGCTGCCATACTTGTTCTAAAAATAAATACATTCTGCTCTTTTGCCCTGAAAACCTCTCAAAGCCTTTCAACTTCGTTGCTACTTGGTTAAGTTGGCTATGGAGCTTGTTTCAAACACAAGTTTTCATGAAGTGATTACCATTTAAGTGTGCGCTTCCTCTGGCTCACTGTCTACTGCCATTATGCAAATAAGATGCTACTTCATCCTTTCAGCATAATTACATCAAACACAATCGGGCTATATTAAGACTGACTTAAGATGAATGAATTCAGTTCATGTAATGATTTCCTAAATCACCCCATGGGACTATGGCAAAGAAAATTTTGTCCCAAGAGTGAGATCAAGTATCAAGACAAATAACTGCGTATCTGAGGCCTGATTCTACAAGAAACTCAGTGCTTTAGACTCCCGCTGGAGTCAGAGGCTGCTGCGATATTCCCACTGTTACCAAAAATAGGAACTTCAAATGGTATATATGCATATAGGTGTAAAGACACCAACACACCTGTGTTTCACATCTGTATTTTGAATCGAAGAGTCATGGCTAGGGGAGAAGAGTTACTTGAAAAATGACTTTTTCTATATAATGATTGTTTCAGTTTATGACTTACAGCACCAAGAGCTTTACAGACATAAAAAAATCTGATAATCCAAAGTGTACCATGTACACTTGAACATGCTGGCACATTAATTTTCAATGCAATTTAACATTTCTTGGCTTATTAGCCTAACATTTCTCCCTGAAGCATGAGAAGAAGCTAGGAGTATCACATATTTCAGGTTAAGGTATGGGACCTGTGGTGCTCTCTGTTTCCAGTGAAGTTTGTTAGGAATCTTTTTCTAACATATTACAAATACCATTTAACACAGTGATAAAAGGAAAGAGAAAAAAAAAAAAAAAAGGAAGATGCTCTTGAGGAGCAAAATAAGGGTAACCCCCTCATTCATGACTAATAAAGAAGTTCTCACCAAATCCAGCGGGAATTAAGTTGGTGCTTAACTGTTGCCTTGACCTGGAGCCTGTGAGCCGCAGGGGCAGGCAGCAGCACTGCTGCACAGCACCGCACAGAAAGGAGACTGCAAGGCTGGGATACTGTTCAAGACATGGTCCTTTGGGGCAAATTGAGTTCCATTCTGCTCATTTATTCTGTTTCCATCAATTTATAGGGAAAAATCAAGGCTTCTTATTTCATTTATTTTATGTCTTCATCAAAAGAAATGCATTACTAAATTTTAGGAAGCAGATGTTCATTGCTGGATGATAAAAGAAGAACATTAAAATGTCTGTTTCCAGTTCCCTTGGATTCATAGCCAAATGAAATTACTACAACGACAGAAAGAAAAACAAACCAACATACAGCAGTCTAAATGCAAGAAAGGCAGACAATCCATACGGATAACAGCCTCACTAAGCAAAGAAATGCTAATACCTAAGGATTACTTACTTCTGTAAGTAACAGATTTCACTGGATGTTTCTCGTAGTGGATGAAACAGAAATGGGATCAGTCTGAAAGGGGAAATGTTGAGTTCTGGAAAACTGCTTCAGGAGAATGGGAATTTGCTCTGCGCTCTTAACCATCCCTTTACTCTTCCTCCTAACAGGACTAAGCAGATGGCAGATACAGATGGCAATTAGGGATGGATGAACGGGATTGAAAAAGGTAAGAACCAGCCTGAACCTTTCTGAGGGGTCACAGAGCAGCCAGGAAACATTTGCTATTGACAGTGCAACTGCTATTCCAGGACACTTTGCTCTGCCCCTCCTTTCATATCAAGTACAGTACCTACTTCTGGCTGGGTGCTTTTCCCTCCCCGGAAAGTAACATGCAACTCACGGACCTCAAAATATGTATCTGCTGCATGGCAGCTGCTCCTGAAGAATGAACGCGATTATATATATAGGCAAAATATAATTTAAGCATCACAAACAAGTAATCATGCAATCTACGTGACTACAAGTGCAAAATGCAACTAGCCAACTTTCAGGCAACAGGCTAATATAGTCACTGAATAAGAAGATATTTGTGGGCTCAATGGACATGATTTTTTTTAGATACTCTAAATATGCTGATATTTGTAACTGTTATTTAACTGCCTTTCTATACCTGAACCTTTCCACTCTGTTATTGTCGCTTATTGTGTCCAAAGGCAAACTTCATGTTTCTCATTATGTCCAATGTGTATTATAGAAGGAAAATATTTTAAAACAAACTTAGAAAGTTTTTATTTCTGTGTACTGTTGGCAGACTTTTTGTTTCTGTGTCAAAAATCCTCAGGGACGAATACAGACAGTATGAAAAGATTATTAAAATATCCTGGTTTTCAGAAACAAAACATTTCACTGTCTATCAACTTTACGTATTTATGGAGAAATAACATGTGAAAATGCCCCCAGGGTTTAAGAAATGTAAAAGGATGAAGCATATTATATACTTGAGAAGAATAACTAATGAGGTGCAGACACTGTAAAAATGAATGCAAATATTTAGTTTTCCAGTGAGTGAAGACACCAGAGCCTATTTTAATGTGGGCAACATGTTCAAGGAGTCTTTGGAGACCCTGCCCGACACAATGCCATGTTCCAGCTGAGGAGCTTGTTTTCTTTACTCAGTGTCTCCCTTGTAAAGCACTTTTCATATTATAGAGAACACGCACTCTAATCGATGAGTTTGGTTTGCCCAGAGGAAGCTATTTGGATAGGTAAGCATCTATACAGACAAAAGGGATAACAAATTGAGGAAAGATCAGACAACAAACAATTCAGAACACAAAGAAATGTTGAGAAACTAAGGGATTATGTAAAAAAAAGTTTCCCATAATTTTTAAATACACATGCATATGTACAAGTAAATATATTTGTGAAGCACACAAGCAATATGTATAAATAAATCCAGTGCTCGATCTGAATGAAATGAAAGTTAAGCTAAGTTTAAATGGAAACTGCCGATTTAAAAATGAATTTTTACTTCTTCAGTAGAAAACTTATCCACTGCTTCAGAGATAATGCATAAATTGCAAAAGATTTTCTCTTCCTCTGTATATACATGATATGTTAAGATCATTTTGGTTTACTCTCTATTAAGTGATAAAGGCCCTGTCATATCACCACAGCTTAATATAAGCTCTGAAATCGTGCCTTTAATAAATAACTGCCAGTAGCTTCTCAACTGTGGAAATAATGTATAGTTTTCAGATGAGGAACACAGACATTTAGGAAAATTTCAGGAGATGAAAACTTACTTAATGTCCTTTATACTCTTTGTATGTCTGTACATATTTATTCAGAAAACACATACAAGAAAAAATTATGGGCGATTAATTTTGTACCACCAGTGCTTCAGGAAGCAGGAGAGAGAGAGACAAGCAGAAGAGAGCTCTTACCCTCTATGGTGGCTCGCTTGGGCAGGATGGTGATGGCTCCCTCAGCAACATCCTCCTGCTGAAGTAATGGGCTCACCTTGGAGCCCCACGTGTCCGAGCCCACCCATAGGAAATGACCAACTTGATCTGCCCTCTTAGCGGCTGCAAGGATTTGCCTGCAGAAAAGAACATTTTGATCACAAATTAATTTCATTTAAACATATAATTTCTTGGGGAAAATGGTGTGTCGCAATGAACAGAATGAACAGAAATAGCATATTCCTGTAACCAACAGAGCTCAGGAATTTTGCAACACACCATATCATGATCTATGCAGCACAGATTGGACCTCTCTCTTAATTCACCCTGTATACTAAGACTGAAATACTGATTCCACTAAAACGTATAGTTTTGCCACTGACTTTATTGAAACTTTATCCTAACTTGTCTGTGCCTCGTTTTGTAGAACTGAGCCTCTCAGCAATTGACAGTACCATCACAATTTTAAGCTAATTTAAAATTCTGGACAGAGAATATGGGACACATGCAAGTGAGAAATGAGAGTCACACTTTTAAAATATTCTTTATCTTATTTTATGAGCGAGTTGTATGTGGGTAAACCTTGAGCACCTTATGTAGTTCAACATTGAGCATCCAAGACATTTTATCACTAGTAACCATCATTTGCTGTAAAATAGACTCTGAATTAATGAGTAATACATAGTAGCATGAGCTCGGAGAGAGGGGCATCTTCTTAATGCCTCTTTGAGAGGTAAGATCAGGTCTGCCTTCCAATGCCTGAGTAACCTTATGCTAGAAAAAGCCTCCAGACCTTGATCAACGTTTCCGTCCTCCCACTACTGCGATGCATGGTCTAGAGCACCACGTGAGCCAGGGCAGCAACAGCAGCACCTCCGTACCTGGCGCTACCCTCCACAGCGTAAACTCCACATCCCCCCATTGCTCTTACTAACAGATATTTCCACTTCATTATTCATATTCTTATTTGCTTTCTCTTTTCTGCATAGCTATCAAGCACAAATCAATCAATTCCCTCAGTCATCCTTACTTTATGTCTTCATCATTGGCAAAAATAACGATGGCCCTGGCATTGGGAGTTTCTAGGAGCTGCTTGATAATTTTATCAAAGTCGATGGTCTTGTCCTTGCGATCCTGGGGGATTTTCAGGGACTGAGCAATGCAGAGCCCACCTGTTAAAGAAAGAAGAAAGAAGAAAAGGACTATGTCAGAGGAGAGTCCAGGAAAGGCAGTGGGAAATACACGTGGCTGGAAGGGGAGCCTGGGAGGAAGAGAATCTCTCCAGTCTGATCGCTGCCCTTACAGAGCACTCAATCTTCATGTCAAGCTTCCCGAGGGATTCATACAATTATATTTTTTTTTTGCACAGAGCACTCATTGCGATACGCACAGTCTGCATGCCTGGGTAGGGTCACGGATTAAACAGATGGGCAAAGCCAATATCATAGAAAAGCAAAATAAACAAATAAACTAGTCAGTAGAGGGATTAAAAAACAAAAACAAAACCAAAAAACCAACCATCGAACAAACAACAACCCGAACAAGCTTAAACTGATTTAACAAAACCCAACAACTACAACAGGCTGAAAGGCAAGTGATGTTCACAATGTATTACACAAACTTTAGTTTACACAAACTTCAGTGAAGAGCTGAGATTCTTTTTAATTTTGCAAGTTGAAGGGTATTGATGGGAAATGCTTCCACTGAAACAACTTATCTGGAATAGGAACAGTAAAGGAGTTGAGATATTGGCAAAAGCAAAGATTGCTCAAAAAAATCCTTACTCAGTCAAATACCCATCACCAAATGGGATGGAGCGGCCCAAGCAATTGAAGCCTCAAGACAAAGTCTGTGTCTGTGAACTGGACTTCTCATAAATACACAGGTAACATTGCAAAGATGGTATCAACATGGTAATAGTGATAAATACATCCATACCAAAGAAATATTCACTTTTAGCACAGTTCACATATTACAGTTATATAGCTTGTTTTAGGGGGAAAAAAAAAAATAAAAAATCACATTTCCAGTGACATTCTGCTTGTCATTGTTGGCAGATGAAAACACAACTTTTGCCTTCATTATTTTGTTTCTCAGTGATAAACACTTTCATCTTTTATGGCATCTTAGATACCAACTTCCTCAGTATACTGCACAGTGTGTTAATTAATAAAGTATCAGAGATGCATAATAAGAAACAGCAGTAGGGATGAGTTAATTAAAAGACAGCAGGACGAAGGAGATATTCACAGATATGCTTCAAAATACAGATTTAAAAGTACTGTTAAATGAAGTAATAGAGAAGGTGTTCTCGGGGAAAGAACATAGAGGAGGAGGCTTAACCACCATCAGCACACGCTGTCTGCCTGCAGTCTGCCAACGGATAACGCAGTCATCCTAAACCACGGCAGTGCAGCCATACAAACACCTGGAGGAAAACCACTGAACATCCGTAAAGACCAAATGCATGTTTTAAAATTGCAAAATGTGGCTCTTCTACAGATCTCTGAGCACTTTACAAAGTAGGTCAGGATCATTTTTCCTTATTTTAGACACAGAGAGCTGAGACACAGAGGTTGCCTGAAGTCAAGCCAGGTCTGTTGGTACTGGCTGACCCAAAAACTCCAGGGAAAAAAGATTGGTTTCAGTGGGAAGAAATAAGATGGTGAAAAGGAAAGGCTGAGAAAGAATAAAACAGAATAATGACCCGCCAGTTTTTCTCTGAATCACACAGATTGTTTCATTTTGTTTTACAATTATTACAACTTGAAATTATGGCAACATGCTTTTTTTCTTTCAAAGAAAACAATACTGATTTTTAACAGTAAACCTCATTTTTAAATGAGGAAAGAAAGTCACATTGCTAGTAAGTTCAAAAGGTTTAAACATTTTTAAATGCTCTTTTTATTTTCCCCAGTCAAAATTAGACAGAATCAACTCAAATCCATGAGCAGAGTTACCCAGCTTTCCTGAAATGCCCCACTTGGCACAGATTACGTGCTGGTTTAACGCACCCCCGCCCAGCCAGCTCTAGTTTTAAGCCTGAGACTCCTGCTCCGCAAGCTGGGCCAAGGCATCTCCCAAGCAGATAGCAGGAAATCGAGGGGAAGCCATCCATGTGTCTCTGTTGAGGAAAAATCTCTCCATCCTGGCATCATGCCTAAGGAGAATTTAAAGTTATTAGCTGCTCCTGGAAAGTACCCGTGCCCTCCCTGGCACTCCATCATGCCAAGCCAAGCTACTTCGAATCTCCCACGAGAGACTCCTATTTCTCTTGCTAAATAAGGACATGGCAACTTTGGAGAATCACTGAGAGAAAAGAAGAAAAAAAACCAAACCAACCCACACACTGTTACAAAGGTCCCAGATTTGTCACTTGAAAATTTATGCATTCCCTCTACGGTGTCCTTTCAAGAGCCTCCCACTTTGACACAGCAGAACAGGAGAGGATATATTTTACAGCATTGAGACCACAGGGCTTTCGTGTGCTGGATGGAGCCATTATTTAGACACATCTGAAGCTGCGGCGAAGATCCTTTGCAATACTTCATAGCTCTCCATTGCTTTCATTCAGAAAAAGCGGGCTCTCTCACGAGAGGGCTGGAGATACAGCCCCAAAGACCAGACACCAGCAGACAGGCACGCAGAGCAGTATTCCCCAGCACCTCCCGATTTCTAGTTGCTGCACCAGTAAGTAACTTTCAGAGCCTTTTAAATCAGGACAGTAGAATGCTTACAGGTGCTCATCCCCCGATACCACAGCTCCACCATGGAGAAATGACCACCCAGCAGGCGTGCAGAGAGAAAAGAAGCAAAAGGCTCTGGGACCTGGCACTCAGCACAGTCATATTTCTGTAGTTAAGAGTCTGTCTACATTAAAGAATCCTTGTATCCAGGGGAAAAAAAGACACCACCCCACCCCCCCACCCCAGATCAGGTGATGGATTGTTGTTGTAAAACTATTATTAAAAAAAAATCAGTATTTATTATTAAGTAATTGTGATCTACATGATTTAGGTGCTTGTAAGAAAGGCTAAAATTGTTGGGAAGGCTGTTAGCTTAGCAACCTACCCTGACAATAATTACACCTATTGTGTGGGTCATGCAATCTCTATTGCCTGGATGGAGAAGCCAAAAATCTTATTATAGTCGATAATGATTACAGCTGAACTGAGCATCTTTGGACAGAGAGACAGCTGTGGCCAGGCTCTCAATAGCGAGGAAAAAAAGCCTCTAATGCAATGTACGGCTTCAAAGTATGTAATTTCCACGGGTTTTTGAAAGAAAAGAGGGCCCAGGGTGGAGAAAGGAAACAGCTTGGAATTTGGAAGGGCAGATTTCAGGTCCTTTTTGTGATACAGATTTTTCTACTACCTTTGGGAGGTCAGCTCTTAGTTTCTCTGCTGTCCACTAGTGAAGGGAAGTGACAGAGCTCCTCTTTTAGCATGCCACTTATGGTATGTGTGCGGTGGTCAGACACTTTGCATTTAGCCCACGCTAGATGGAGAGCTGCTCTTACAGCTGGGAGGGTGGAAGAGCTTTCCCAAATGGAGCAGATGATAGAATACCCTGTTAAGCTTTGTGCCATCCCTGGCACAAAGGAATTACGGATAAATGGTAAGCAGGAATTATGGATAAATGGTAAATATCAATGACTAGACCCAAAATATTTTATCTACAGTATGGTAGCTACGATACTCTCAATATAACCACAGCAGGAGTGATGAGCATTAGAAAGCACTCTCTGAAGCAACATTAGGAACAGAAATGGCTAAAGCCATACAAGGCAGATCGAGGGCAAGTAAAAAAGGCAGAGAAGTAAGATGCAAGAGGACCAAGACCCGGATAATACAATTCAGACATGTTGATGGATATTCTGATTTTAAACTGGTAGCGTCTCTTTCAGGGAAGTGACACTATTACAAAATGACTAATATGTGCTCCCAGCACCAAAATGGGTCAACATGTATTATTTTCTAATTTGCTTTGTTTTGCTCAAGTCCACACCGGGCAGCATTTGACATCAGCGCACAAGCTCTTATTGTAGCAGCAGGGTGATCCATCCTAGCCACCCGGCTATACTAGTCACATTAGCTTCTCTTTACATCCAAGCTTATGAGCTTGAATAAAAGTGGTTTGATCTTGGCAGAGGACCTCATGGCAGGCAGAGGCACATGACATTTTTCATTCCTTAGCAATAACAGATGACCAAGAAATTGGGTGTATACTGTCCAAATGACACATATAGAATAAGTTTAACTTTCATATTCTCATCCTGCGTTCTTATTACAATAGGAAATGTGCACAGGTATTTAAACTGTCAGGTAAATTCACAGTGCTCCCGAGGTAAAAACCTCCAAGGGAATTCAGTGATAACAATGTGAAAGTTGCAAATTAAGGATTTTGTCATAGGATTTCTGCAGTAATATATTACCCTCGGCGGACCGGAGAAGTGGCATATGCTCCCACAAACTGCTATGGCAATTAACGGCAGTCTGGGAGTCGAACCCATGCTGCACCCTGCTCCGCACATCCCCAGCAGCCGTGGTCTGCAGGCTGCGTGGCACCAGGAGCCTCCCAGGCATCCCGGGGACTGATCCCACTAGCAGTACCACGCTTTAAACCAGCTGGCTACAGAGGGTTCCCGTTGGCTGCTATGGTTATTTCTGCCTAGTGAGCAAAGAGAGCAGGTAACTAACCGAGATGCTACAACCAAGTGCGAAGGCCGTTATGAAGATAATGGATATTGGAGATGCATAAAAGAGATGTGAACAGTAGTATGTATAAGATACATCATTCAAGCAGTTCTGCAAGCAAATGTTTAACTCCTTTAACGATGGAATTTTAAAAATTTACAGGAATCAGTATATGAAAGGCGGTCAAAACGACGATGAGGCAGTCGGTTCTATATCACTCTACCCTTGAAACAATATTCTTTCTCTTCTAGGCTATGTATAGAAGTCTAACATTGGCACGTTTTTCATCCTTCCCTGCTGCCAGCAAATGTTTTTGTAATAACATCAAATCCGGGATGGGAACACCAGGAGCAGACCTGGTAGGTTCAGCTTTTCCAGATGCGCCTTTGTCCAACAAGTAATCCGTGAAAACGCACAATAATCTATGAAAAGGATAAGACAACAAGGCAAACCATTTCCTCAAACAATAACTTGAAAATTATTTGGTTTTACAGCTTCTAGTTCTCCCAGTGGTTTGTACCACTTTGGCAAATGACCCAATTGTTTCGGATTGTTCCCGGCATTAAAATTCCCCCCACTGCAACCACTGGCAGCGCTCTGAGAAAAGACAGAAATGCCAACATTTCAACTGAAATTAATAGCACCTCCAGATTTTTTTTTGACAAACAGCATGCAAGTGAAGTTGGGTCCTTTCTCCCTGGCTGGTGAAAAACAATTTCCCCCCCAAATTTTATTTCCAGTAGAAGAGCCCTCTGAGCTTCATTAAGTCACTGACAGGACTCATTTTAGCAGAGTTTCTGTCTCAAGAACCTTGTTCAGTTTCACTTTCATCCTTATAATGGTGCCTACTTTCTCACATGCTTCTGGAGAAGTTTTAATTAAGCAATGCTGGAGGCAGGGGAAATTTATCTTAAGGTATTGGTCAGGATGTTGGCAATTATGGATATACAAATACCTGATTTTTTTTGTTTGGCTGCCAGACTGAAAAAGAAAGTTTATAGATCAAACTTTTTTTTGTTGTAAGATCTTCAGTTTTTCTCATTAAAATAAAAAGCCATGCAATTAATTTCACCTAAACCAAAAATCTCCATTTTATCAGAATTGGAAACAGTCATTATTAGGGACCTGTGGGAGGAAACAACTGAGGAACCACACAGGAGATTCTGGTGTCTCCCTCCTACCCAATGATTAAAACAGTTGTCCAAAAATGTGAATTTCCTCTTTTCCCAGAGAGGTGTTGTACTTGTACCTCAGACTTCCCAGTGTCCTGACCCTGCCATCATCTACCGATACCCCGGGCCAGAGTCCCCACACCCATCTGCAGAGCTGCACCAGCCCCAGCTGAAACAGAAGACAATGCTGGTTTTCAGTCAAAGAACAGCGTCAAAAGGGAGATCAAAGCCACCACACACAGACGGCAAATTGCTCTCAGGTGCAACAGGGAACCCCCAGCTCCCCTCCTCATGTTCTTTCCCCACTCTCTCCGACCAAAGATGCAGAATGAATTTAGTCTCAGTTTACAAATAGATTTAGGAAGCATGAAAACACATTTTCCCCCCAAATTAGTATTCACCAGATTTTTTTTTTTTTTTTTCCTTTTTTGCAGACAATTGCTACTCAGTCAGGAACAGAAAAAAAGAGCACTGAAACTCAGTGAAGGAAAGAACAGTAAGGGTGGATCAGAAAAATGCAAGATGAGCAGGTTAGCAATGGTAGACTGAAAAGGACTAGTTGTGCAACAAGTGGGATCATAAAACATCTGTTTCCTTGCTTTGCCTTATAGGAAGGATTCAGTTTGTTCAATTACTCTCAGAAACAATGCACTAAACCCACTCTTTCCCTGCCTACACAGGATGCCAGCTTTCTTCTTTTCCCCCTTTCCAACAGAACACATATGTAAGACTCTGCCTCACGAGTATCCTCAAAAAAAATGTTTTGCTATGAAAACTGGTATTGAGACATTCTAGGAAGTTGGTTTTGGACTCTGATAATATAAAAGACATTTTGCGAGTACAAAAAATTAGAAAGTAGAAGAAAATAAAATATCAGAACGAGTAATCTTTACAAAGATGAAAAAAAGAAAAGTTTCTGCTCACATTTTTCCTATCTTCAACCTCTTGAATCATATGGAATTTTCACATTACAAAAGCACCCAGTGTTGCACGGAGGGTCAAGCGCAGGTACCAAGCCCAGTCCTGCCACACTCCAGGAGCAGAAGCAGACACCAAAATACCCACGTTGTGCTGCCTGCTCAGATGCCCACCCCAAGAAGGTGCTGGAGCCATCGCTATAGGATGATCATGGTGAAACAATCATACTTCCAAGGCTCATTATCAAAGCGCTTTTTAAATGCCTATTTTATTTCTTCCCTTTTGCACTTTATTTCCTCACTATTAACACTAGGAGGGAGGACTGGATCCTTAGGAGAAAGCCAAGCTGGTGGCAGGGGACCCTCCTCAGACTACCCAAGTAAGAGCCCCACGTGCCCCTCTCCTGGGTGCCTTCAGGACCCGCAACAGCTTCTGTGCAGAGGAGGCTTTTGTCCAGGGTTCCCATTCCTGCTCTGCAAAACAAATGGAGAAGTCAACACTCTGGTGGAGAAATTGTGTCTTCAACCTCATGATGGATCCAGTGCTGTGAAATAACCAACATGCTCATCTTGCTGTGATAAAAGGTCTGGTGCTGTAGAGACACAACATCGAGCCCATCTGTTTGCTGTGGAGTGAGTGCCAACAGCACAAGCACTGTAAAAGATTATCAGATGACTTTTTTCATGGGAATCCCACTCATATGTCATTGACGTGGGATAGAGATCGGGCCTCATCACATGATGCTCCAGTTCACAGGCAGCTCGACGACAGGCGGGCAAATTGAGCCATCTGGGTGGCAGCAGTTGCAAAGCACACAGGAACTTGGAAGAAGACAGAGAGTCTTAGAAATATCATAGCTGCCTTCCATTCGCCTGCTGACAGATTCTGTGCTGTGCCTCTGAAAGGCAAAACCTCAGGAGAATTCTCTGTGCAAGTTCAAGCAGTCATGCATTAAATTGTTCGGGGCATTAAACACCTAACTCTGGTATTTAAGGGTAATGGATGTATCTAGTAATCAAAGTGTTGCTTCAGTATCCATGGATACCCACGATTATGTGGTATTTTGATTCTGGTACAGCACTAAGTACATTATTCTGCTTCCCTGAAATTCTCCAAGAGCTATTTTTCTTATCACCACTTAATTGGATTATCAGGTAGCAAAAGAGACAATTTAACACTTTTTCAGATGGTTTATCTACAGAGATACTCTTTTTGGGGGAATCACTTTTAGCAATACTGAAAACGTCGCTTCAGAAAGTTATGTTTGCTGTTGCTAATTACTAAAAGGAACTCTCAATTAATTTGATTAATATGTTACGTTAAAATTAGCAGCTGCCGAAAGCTGCCTCCTGGATGTTTATTACAATTACGGGAACAACACACAAAGCAATGGGCTCGCACTGGCTTCCTTCTGAAAGCAAGCAGCTGATTGCTTTTAAAGACTTTTCTCCCCCCCTCCATGGATTTATCACGCTCACAAGGCTGCTTTCAGGGTAATTACAAGGTCTGACATTTGTTCGGTTTTGTGCCAAAGAAAAGCTGAGCCTGCAGCTACTGCGACCCCCGCTTTCCTCAGTTTGGCCAGAGGAGGCTCATGGATTCTCCTCCACTCCTCCTCTGCCTGGCCCCTTGGAGGGCAGCCTGTCCCCGATGCCCTACTGCAGAGAGGCGGCACGGCATGGCACGGCTCGGCATGGCACGGCTCGGCATGGCACGGCTGCTCTCCGCTGGAAAGGAATTTGAAGACCTTTCTCACTGCACACCAGCACAGAAACACCCTGAAATGTTAAGGAGGGATTTTAAGGAAGGTTTATTGGGAAGTATATGGAAAGGTCAGGTTAAGTACAGATGATATATAGATTTTTTAATCTAGACAACAAAAATAACAACTCCTCAAGCAGTGAGGATTTCTGATCCCCTGAAAGAAACCCTCGAGGGAGCCGATGAGGTCCCATGGTGCCCCTGCCAAGGACATGGGGTGCTCAGCAAAGCCCCGCGCTGAAAGCTCTGTGAAACAGATCCAATGAGCAGGAAACCCCACATGTCACAAGGGGGGAATAAATCAAACAGTTTGACATAAGATTGGGATAGCCTGAAGGAGAGGAATTAATTGGGGAAGAAACAAAATAAACATCAAAGGCATATAGTATTTTTTTCATTTTGTTGTACATTGTATATGTCACTGCTGGGTTTTGGCATATACTTATATATCCTGCATATACAATTTGTTAGCTGCAATGAATTTTACTTCTAAACCTCATATATTCTGTGGAAGAAAAAGAAACCAGTGGCACTAACACTGAAGACTGACATTAAAGAAGTCAGTATTCTCCCCATGTGAAAACTTTGATACCACAATTGAGGATATTTCCCTGATAAAGCAGAATTACGTCCTAAAGGAACCAGAATGATAAAGATTATTTCATATACTTGAAATACAGCCAGGCCTGCCAGCTAGCTTGCTGTCAAATTCCTCACCAGTAAAAGAGAGTTATTCAAACAACTGACACAAAAGCCACAAAATCTTCAAAGAACAATCACTGGAAAGTCAATACATGACTCACATGTTCGCTTTAGAGAAGAGTGAACATTATGCAGCAGGAGCCTGTGTGTCAGGTAGGCGTTTTAAGGTGATTTGTTGTTACATGTGGGAATTCACATTTACAGTTTTAAATAAAAAAAGAATACACCCCCCCCCCCCCCGCCAGTGACCACTTTACAGGGCTTGTCATCAGCCTCATGCAAGAAATAATAAGATTTTCAGTAAGTTAATCTAGTGTAGGAAAATTTCCAGTCCCATTCCCAAACCTGTAAATTCACAGTAAACCAAGCTAGCAAAATAAATCCTGACCATATTACAGAACCTCTAATATTCCCCTGTCCCATCAAGTGACAAGGTGCTGCGAGTGTGAAAGTTCACCAGGAACTGGTCTGAGCCCATCCATACACTTCATATATAAGCTTTCAAGCACTCATCCAACAGCAAAGGTTGCACTTCAGTACTGAGGTTCTCTTTAAAGCAGTGATGCAGAGCCCAAAGGAGATGCCCCTGGGTGATCCATGACAGTGCCAGCTCTGGCAGGTGCCATACAAAGAAACTTTGATCTACAGAAATTAGCACACTGTTCGAAAAGTTCCTGCTATTCCATCCAGCCAGAAATGAAAATAAATTAATTTATTCTAACCCCCAAAATTAAAACAGACCCAGGCATATTCAGAGAAAACTGACTGGACTTCATTCTGCCTGCATTTGCTGGGCTAATGTAGTCACAGCTCCACCCAGAACAAACATAGACCCAGAAAATGGAAAATTCAGGAGCATGGAGTTATCACATTTCAAGGAAAAAAAAGAAGAAAAAAAAAAAAAGAGAGGCTAAATCAGCATAGAGTATGCGGAATCGTCAAGAAAAAAGAAATTCAAGTGAAAAAATCTAACTTACAGAGAGATCCAGAAATGACAGTTGGGTCCTTATGTCCAAACCCAAAGTTTTAATGAGGCACTGGATCAGACTTCTGTTTCTTTACTAGAAACAGTTAATATCCTACTTACCAAGAGTTATGAAGTTCTTGTGTATGCCAGTAAAAGAAGTTTACAATTGCACTGGTGTGCAGATGGGCTAGAATTTAAATTATGTCTCCATAGCCTCATAACTCAATTGTAAAAATAAAATGTGCACCAATAATAAATTTACATTAAAACATGAAACTGCAACAATTTATCCAAGGGAAAGCATCCTTGTGGATACGCAACAGCTTTAACTTAGAAATTTTCTATACATTAAGATTCTACTGAATCATTTTAAAATTTGATTTTTGCTAAGCTTGTTTACTGTCTCATTTTTTCATGTTAGACCTCATCATAACCAAAGAACAGAAGACCTAAACTGATACAGAAGACTAATATTTCTAGTATGTTATTCATTAATGCTTAATTCTATTGTGTCGTAGCTTTGCTGCATATTTAATGACATTCCCAGTGCATTTTATCACCTCAAAAACTGTCCTTTATTATGGCAGTTAAACTCCAGCAATATACAAAAAATTAAGACTCTCCCTGGAACACTAAGTTTAATTATAAGAATGGTATAAGATCACAATTTTCAAAGATTTAGAAAAGCTCTGTTTGCTAGACAGAAAATAAAGAAAATGAGGATATCCTGTTAGATCAACAGCCACCCATGCTCACAAACCCACGTTTGCTCACACTGCAATGCTTCAAAGACTTTGAGAACGGACTCACTTTAGGCATTTGCAGTAGAAGGGACTTGAGATTTATTGGCTTCCTAAAATCTGTACTATAAAGAGTACACTTGAGCCATACAGTGTAGCCATGTAGAAACAAAAGCAACATAAAATGAAACTTCCACTTCCGCTTCAAACATTTAAAACACTTTTGTTGTTACAACTCCATGCCAGTAGTGCTTAAATGACCCAGTCCAGATCAGGACTGCGCTGTAAAGCCTCTAAAAGGCGATAACAGCTCCTCTGAAGAACTCCTAGATGAAGACCCAGGGCTGGAGTCTGAACAAGCGGATTCTCAGCTCAAGAACATTATTTATGTTTTGAATTTTGCCATATACCTATTTCTAACAAGAAGCGCCTGCTATCAGACATAAAAGAGAGACTCCAAATTCAGACACCAGAATTAAGTTGAAAGGAATGTACTTAAAGGTCTGTAAGGAAGTCCCTTAAAGGTCTGCCGATCTGTGGGATGAACAACCACCGGGGTGCAAAACGCTTTGTATGACCTCATACGGTGCAAACCCAAAAATAATGCAATCCTCCCTCTGTCTTTTAAGAGTCTGATTTAGTCAGACTAAGACCAGCTCTACTGCGTTGCGCATAAAAATAGCAAAGGCAAAGTTCTCAGAAATAGTGTCAGAACACTTTATAAAACATGGTTTCTTTAGGAACAACTGTAGGCGGTAAAATCTCTGGCTGCGGGTAGAGACAGAAACAAAGCACCAAAAATACCGTGTTTAAAAGCATAACATACAGCCAAGCAATGATATGAATTAGAGCCATGCTCAACACAAAACACCAGTTAAGTATCTTAGCCTTGCAGCTGGTTCATAAATCCTCAAAACTGGCACATTTGAAGTCCTAAACGGAGATTTGCAGGGAGACCCAAACGAAGCGGTCCCTGACGGTGGCCCTTCTAACGCTGCGGAGGAAGCCCCTGGCCCCACGAGCACCGCGGTGGTTCGAGGGTTTTCCTGAGCATCACCAGTGGCGTGTGATGGCAGAACCCCACGAGAGGGGAACCTAGCCAGGCTACCTCCTGAAAATGAAAAATGACCCATTTGAAAGGAGACTGGATTCCAGGGAATCAAGAAATAAACAAACTGATCAAACATTCCCTGTTCTTCTGTAAATAAGTGCTACGATTAAGATACATACAGGCAAACCTAACTTTCTCCAGCATTAAGGCAACTGAAAAACAGACCTGTTACCTGCTATGGAAACTTTCCAGCTGGCTGCGTCTCACCTCCCCGCACAGAGTCAATGTGGGCAGTGGGCAGCTAGGCTCACCCCCTTCTAATCTCCAGTTATTTGTTTGCTTCCCAAAATGCCTGAATGCAAGGCTGCTCACAAACAATACCTTCCGAGGCTAGTCTGGCTCCCTTGCAAAAAGCAATTTCCTGCAACCTTCACACACACTAAAGAATCCTGTGCTCTATGGCATGGTTTTATTTGTCTGAACTGCCTCTTGGAGCTCCACACTGTAATTTAGGAGACTGCTTAGTGCTGTGCTGTTCTTGCAGGGATATTTCCCCCCTAGTAATAATGATGCCACCTCTGGATAGTGAATCATTATAAACCGCAAGCACAAAATGATCTCTAATGATGAAGCTTTTCTAACTACCATTTGGAGTGTTCCCATGTTCCTAATTCATTTTTTCTTGGAGAGGTAACATAGCATTTTAGCCTTCTCTCAGTTAATGCTATTTTCTTGGTTGTTATAGATCTGTTAGGGCAAGTGAAGACTTGTCAGTTCTCCAAAGAATGAGAAATCTGGAGAATAGCAATGACACAATGACAAATCTCAGTGGGAAGGGAGGGAGGATTAGAAATCTTTTAAGTATACTGTTGGAAGGAAACCTATTTCCTGATTTCTCCAGCCAAGAAGACACCAGCATTTACAACATGAAAAAATTATTCCATGAACACAGTGTCATGCTTGCAAAGGCTCTGCAATAGATAAGGTACATGAAAAGAGACTGATAGGAACTCCTGGGTTTTGACTTAGCGAGGACAAAAAGTGAGACATGGGACCAGGGCACAGAACTATTAACGTAAGCACCCAAAACCAAACAGCATTTGGCATTCACTTAGCTAGAAAGATCAGCTACTGTTTTGCTAGGAAAACAAGAGAAAACAGAGTATATCGGGCTGGGGAACATGGAGGGTTAGAGGAAAAGAAGGCAGCTTCCATAACATTTTGTTTCACCTCCAGTTCCTTGTGTCTCATCCAAAGGGAGGCAGAAGAGATCTGCTTCTTACTCCTATATACTTCTAGCAGGATGAAGGTCTCCTCTCTGTATGCTTCAGCAACCATCCCCAACCCTCTTCTGGGGAACTGCTCTCTAATTAGCACACACTACTCTGCTTGCTGCTTCCCAAGTTTAACTGAAGCTCTAAGTGATGCTTCTCATACCATACTAACCCTCAGCTCTGCAGAATCGCAGGTCCCTTTTGTATGGAGATCATAACAGAAGCAAACTACATGTGGTCTAATTTTACTGAGAGAAAATTTCATTAAGTATCATTAGCAAGCTGGCATTACATTATGTATGTTCATATTCCATAGCATTTTGGTGAAAGATGAATAAAGCTCTGATTCACATACACGTCTGCCGAAAGCATATATATAAGCACAGCATTCTGCAGAGTCTCGAAAGCAAATCACCTCTACATCGGATTTGCAGATGGCAGTAGGGATGACTGAGAAATCAAAAGATAGTTTTTCTGTTAGGTCCTTACCTGGGTTTCTGATTATTCCTCAGTCATGCTGCAGCATATTGCCTCTCAAAAGATTTACATACAAGGTCATTACTGCAAGCTTGTACACTGACCACTGCCTTCTGGGACTCAAAACACGTAAATTCAGCAAAGCTAAGAAATATTTAAATAGGTTATCCTTCCAGCCCTTGGATGGGGGAAAGACAAAACAGAAACAAAACTCTTTAAATTCCTTGGTCTTTTCTTGTCTTTCTCATAATCCTCATCTCCTTCACATTGGAGTAGTGTTCTTAATGTACAATACTGTGCTTTAATAACCTTCTCTCAAATGAGCACTAAAAATGCAATATAGTTCAATAAAATCACTATCGCAGCATTGCAAAAAACCCACCCCCAATACGCTGCCTGTGGATAATCAGTTCCATTTAATGGAGTTCTGCAACAAAATGTTGTAAAAGGCACAAAAGTTAGGAGCAAGCTCTGCGAAGGCAGTCCAGGTTTCATCCCAGCAGCGCCTTATCTCACGTAAAACAACCGCTGTTACATGATAGTTACAGACCAGAACTCGGCGCGGTGCTCTGGGGACTCTGACTGAGCGAGGGACCTCAGACAAGGTAAGGGTGAGGTGAAAGTCTGCCCTACGATCAGGAATACTCTGGGGCCTCATATGCTGCCTGCAGCTTGGAATACGCACTCAGCAGTAAAACGTCAAGGGCAGGAGGTACCCAGGGAAGGAGACTGCTGGCAGAGGGGTGGTCCTGGTCCCCGGGAGCAGTCCTGCCTGGAAGCGAGATGGCTGAAGAGATGGGGAGGTGACAGCTGGCTGTTAAGCCATGGTCGGCATGCAGAGGTGAACGGGGAATGCTTGCTCACTTTCTTTCTAAAATACAAAATTGAGTAACTTAGATTCCCAAAGCAGTTACACCGAGTAACATGGGGCCAGGGCCGGGATGCTGCACAAGTACATCCTTGCACCTTTACGCTCAGTCTGGGCTCTCTTGACTGGCCCCGAGTGGCGGGGTATAGGGTGCTGAGCCACACACACACGGCTCTGACCTGCTGCAGCAGCTCCTATGGACACTGTGAACTGAAGAGGTGTGAGCGCTGCTGGGAAGTGAACATAGAGAACGTGGTGCAAAGATCACCCTCTGTCTTGGAAAGCAAAGGTTTGCTCCTCAGGCTTTGAACCGCAGTGATGGTCTAGTTCCTGGAATGTCTGAATACATTTGCTCTCAGATGAAAGTTTGCCATATCTCAAAAGGCGACCTTAATACAGTTTGTAACAGACTCAAGTCCTGGCCTCTGCCCAGCGAGTGCATTTCATCTCTGCAATTCACCTGTAATCCCGTCTAGGCAGGCCGCAAATACGGGCCTGCAGGTTCAGGAGCATGAAAAACCTAATAAGCAAAAAATGTGCTTGACCCAGCAACTGGGAACCACCACCACTCTACGACCACTTGCATTCGCTTCACATGGGAACCTCAGAAGATGGATTGAATATGGTTATACCCGAGTTATTCCAGCACAAAGCTCTTCATTGACTGTTTTCTGAAGAGTCTTTTCAATGAACAGCCCATTAAAGACAATGTGATTCTCTTAATTTGATGCTGAATTCAAGAGGTGTATGAAATATTTGGCAATATTTGGACTACCTATTGTGTTTAACTGAAAGAAAAGAGATTGCTGCAGAAATCATTCCTCCAGTAAAGCCCATACTGTCCTACAAAGCACCCAAAACCATTACGAATCTTTAAAGTCTTCATTTTCCTTTCAACAAATGGAGTTATGGCAATAGCACACCCGTATCTTTGGCAACCCGACTTTTAAGAAAACATCTTTTTCCTTAACAGAAGGAAGAACAAAGGAAAAAGAGACTTTTGTTTTCCCTTTTGGTGCATACAATAAAAAGCCCAAACCCAAGTGTTAGGGGAATCAAACACACAAATCAAAATCTTGCAGGCAGCGGTGGATGGATCCTGAGAGATGCCAAAACTGCCTAGCCAAAAGGGTCGCAGGGGAGAAGGGCAGAGAGGACTTTACAGTGCGCGTTCTTATAACTAAACTTATTACTTGCAAAGTAAAAAATCTGACTTATTAAAATGAGTGAAACCAAGTAAAAATGTACACAAAAAGAGCAGCAATCACATAAGCCAAAGTTTTCATGGTTTTGGGGTAACACTTCATCTCCAGAGAAAATTTAAGCACCAGTGGCAAGCAATGGAAAAAAGCTGTATTTTCCTAAATTGAATACGTAGGGGAGAACATCCACCACCAACAGTTTGTCAAGATTCACTCCTCATCCTGTACGTTTTAAAGACCCCGTAAGGTTTGCACTAAAATAGTGAATATCCCACAGAAGGAGGGCAGGAGCAGCGCAATAGGCACTTAATGATAATGTTATTAAGAACACATATGCTCCTGCAGAGACTGTCTTTGCACTGATGCAAACCTACAGACTCCAACAGATATTTTTTCACTGTGTGAGCAGGAGAAGGATTGAGTGTCAAGTTTGTCTGAGATCTGTCTCCCACAGTCCCGAGTCAATGAACTGTGCATCCAGGCCTTTTACAGTGTGGGACGTGCTGTACCAGTTTACTGTGCTACCCTAAGAAAGAATAAAAGTAAGGAAATTCACTTTACACCAAGAACTTTGGAGAATCAAAAGAGTTTTATTTTCTGATCTTTGGTACTTAAGGTAGCAAGAAATGAGGTCACCCCCCCCAAAATCAATATATAAATAAATACTTAAACAGTCTTAATGCCACAAAGAAGTTTTCACACTAGACCTTTTGTGGAAACTTGATATGGCGAGGAAACACGAGCAGATCTGGAATTCAGAAGACCAAAGAGACACACACAAAAAAGGCTAAGAAAAAATTAACATGCTGAATATGCCCCTTTCCCTTACTGTTGGGGCACTCATCATATTAGTCTAAATTTAATTAAATTTTCTTATATTATTTGCAGATCAAATTTCACACTCTTCCACCTACACCTCATGACATGCACCTACAGCTACACTGCTGAGCAGCCCATTATTTCAATTGTCATTTATTATATCTCATGGGAATTTAAGAGATAAAAAGCTCAACTTGATAGCTGAAAATGTACATGTGTAACTAATTAGTATGAAGAGTAATTTTTGCTTGTATTATAAATCCCTGTGCTTCAGGATGTGACTACACCGCTGCATTCTCCCATGCAAAACCATACCAAGTCTACCACTCTGTGCTGTCTCATCCAGCCAGGGAACTAGCTGGGAGCAGCTAAAAGTTTCAACACTTTCAATCTGGAATAAGTGATAAGAGGCAATATATTTTCTCTTGAAATTGTTAGGCCTACTACTCGTATGAAGGAATTTAAATGATGATCTGAGTACTACATAAATTAAAAGTCAGTAAATCAATATAAGTTCTAAGAAAAGAGATGTTAACTTTTACTTCGCATAAAACATCCACTTCCTAGTTTTAATTCATTTTGTGACCAGAAAGATGACCAAAGTTATCTTTATTTGGCATAAACTACTGCCACATGTGTAGGAGAAATTAACACCGAAAATTAATTTCAAATATTTCTCTCAGTTTCAAAGGTTTTTAATTAATCATTCTTCCCAATATTTTGGCATATTGGAAGAACTTGATTAGACTGATTCCAAAACGATGACTGAAGAGACAGCTCACCAATTTTATTAAATTCCTCTCTGGCACTTCATGCCTACCTACTCACTTAAAGCTTGCGCTAACGCCACAGAAAAGCTGCTTTACTATCAAATCTATTTGACTAGAGAGCACTGAATTTTCTATTTAAAATTCTATTTCTCAAAGCTGACACACACATCAGTTTATTTCATGGCTCGTATCTCTGCATTATAACGTTTACAGATATTTTTCAAACTTTGTACCTCAAAATCAAGGTAAGCCACGATAGCCATTTGCTAACCACATCAAATCTCCCTGTCACTGACGCAGGAACGTATAACCCTATACATATAACTTGGACAAAGGTCCCTTATTTTAACAGTACGGCAGCTCCTCAGCACCCCCGGTCTTTGACCGCTGTGGCCGCACAGCTCACGTACGTAAGGAGCGGCCGTGAGCAGGAGCCGCCGTGCCCAGCCACGCCAGCCCGCGGCCGTGGGTCCTGGCGCAGGGCTCTGGTCTTCCAGGGCAAGCCTGGGACTACCCGAAGGGAAAAATTCAAGATAACAGGTGCTAGCTCAGCAAAGCGCAGGTCACTGCTGAATAAACTACATCAGATGGCTTTACAGATCATTTCATCCGTTTCTTGGATAACACGTAGAGGTCACTAGCACTTGCAATTATTAGAGATACCACAGCCAATTATTAGAGATACCCATGCATCTGTTCACCAGCAGCACTCCACTGTCTTTCATTCCCATTTATTTTCTGTTTCTTTTAAAAACTTCCAGAAGAAGTTGATGTAGATACTCTGACCCCAGGAAGGCCACGATGTGTGCACCAGCAGCAGGGCCACAATAGCTTCTCTGTCTGGGCAAGACTGTACAGAGACAAGCACAGGCATCCGATTGCGCCAGAATACTCATCTTTTTGCAAGCCTCATTGAGCAATGCTCAACTACTGACAGGGTTTAAACATATTTGTACAAAAGCATCAGGTTTTGGCGTGTGTAGCGCAGCAGCGATCAGGACTGCAAGGCACTGTCCTTGAAGCAACTTTGCTACCTGCCTGTGACTGGTGCAAAGGATCAGGAACAGAGTCTTAATTTTGCTCTTTCTGCCGCTTGTTGGGACACTGCTCCAGACCAGGAACAGACCCTGCGTCTGGAAGGGGAGTTTCCCGAAAAAGTAGCTCCTTTTTAGGAGTCAATAAGCTTACTTTTATATGCCTTTCTCAGAACACAGCAATATTGTCTGCATTAAAAAAAAAAAAAAAAAAAAGATAAAAGAAGAATATAAACATAATTTCAGCGAGTCTTGTTAATCTGCTTGGTTTCATTTGTTCTACAAACTTCTTATTTTGGGGAAATAAATGTTTTTAATTAAGTTGACTGCATAGTTACTTAGGTAATATCTGACTGTCAAATATTTTGAACAGTTCCACTTTACTCAAGATGCATATCTGCACCAATAGCTTTAGTTTATTGTGATAAAGCAATTTGTTGAGTCATGCTCTTTTTCCCTCTACATCCAATCTTGATTCCCCAGACAGTGTCAGTTCCCCATTTGTTAATCCATATTTAATTTTTAAATCACAAAACATCATGGTTTTAAAGATAAGCTTTTAAAATGCCCTCCTACACAGTCTTTCTTGCTGTCTCCCGGGATATTGCTGATAACAAGCAAAAATCATATGCTTCAAATATTAATGAAGAAGCTGCTACTGAAAACTGGGAACGTAGAGGCCAGGTGATTACCCCGTGGAGATGTGATGTAAAATCAAACCTGGAGAGAAACAAGGCTAAGGAAAAAAGAGTACTAAAGGCAAGACAACAGCTTGCAAGTGTCAGATAAGGATCTATAAAAATACTGCTTCTCTTCAAACCGAGGGAGCAGGGGAAGGAGCTCTGCTCTCACGGGTGGGGATGGGAACCCCACGGCATGGGGGATGAAAGGTCCGGTCCCCAAATTTCTCCTTTTTGGGAACACAGAAAATGCAAAAATAACCACCAAGCTGTTGGTTTCTCTTGCTTGGAGAGTTCCTGAGACACACAAGCAATTTAAACACAAGATGCAACCTTTCATCAGCAAGCTGCCTCACTGAAATCCAAGCACTTATTAAAAACTCTTGAAAAATACTTACCACAGAGCTATTTGTCTGCTTTTGTTTTCAGTGAAATATCATTTGTATGGTAATTTCCCAACCGCCTCAAATCAGGCCTGAAAGCTGCTGTCACCTGGAATGAGAGCTGCTTCAGGTCTGTGCCAGGAGCTCCAGGTCCCCGCTTCTGGCCAGGGGATGCCAGTGAGGGCGATGTACTGGGAACCAGTGACACTGGGGCTGTCCAGTGGCTGCAACAGCACCCTAACACCATTTCCAACACCCCTTAAGTTCCCAGAGAATAATAGAGTCCTTCATGTATGGACGAAGACTCCACTGAAAGTCTCGACTCTGCATAACATGATGGGAAGTGATGCTGAGACATTGCTGGAAATCTGCCCTCTTTGCTTGTGTGACCAGCTTAAACCCCTCTTTCTGCAGGTTGTCAGAAAGGAACCTTTCAAGAGCCCCGAATTCACCTGAGAACACCTGTTGAGAGGTAGGAAGGCGCTCCACTCACGTGCTTTTCAGATGGGTGCGGAGGCCACGGTAACCAGTGATTTCTTTGGGCTTGCTCAGAGTGATGAAGGCATGGAGGAGCAATGTTCTCGCTGAGCATCTCAGTAAAGCTTTTAAATGCAAACTTGATTTCTGTTACACTGGAAAAAGATTTCTGTTAAAATGAAAATTACTTTGATGATAAATTTTAATTAGCAGTACTATTCACAAAATACTAAAATAATCTCATGGATAAGGAGAATTCCAGCTGAAACAGCAGAACATGGAAATCCTCTGTCTGATTTACAGATCTTGGAAGCAAATCTGGAGTAGTTCCTTCAGCCGTTCATTCACTACTTTTTATTTTTGTTAAAAAAGTTACACTGCCTAGGAGACTTTTTTTTTTTTGTAGATCCTTTTTAATTACTAGCACTGGCTGATTTGCATATGCCTTTTATTAGGGTTAAGGTCACTGTCACTGGACACCTTTTTCCTTCAAGTATCAAAACAGTGATATCTAATTCTGAGCTCCTTTATTAAAAATTCTATATTCACTTTCTACAAGAAAAAAAGTATTCCAGTTTTTCAGCTGGTTATTTATACGTCTGCTAGGACATTTGTACTTGTCCACGTCACGTACGCATCCTTCAGTCATCTCTGGAAAATGGGGATGCATTTATATCCCCTTACTTACAGTAATAAGGCAGCGACCTGCAGAAGATCTGTAAGGCAGTTTGGCACTGTCACACTTTGCAACTGGATGGCTGGAACCACCATTACACAAATACTTTTAGCCAGAGCAAGTCTCTGCTGCCCTGGCCAGCCGGGCTGGGCATCTCCGCTCCACGGGGGTGTGCCTGCATCAGCGGTCAGGCCAGGGAGACGGGCTGGAAGGAACCGCTCCTTTCTTGGAGGTAAGGGATAAAAATTCAGGTTACTGAAACTCCCTGGATGGGTCCCCCTGCAGATCTCCAACTGCTGCTGCTTTGGCATCTGAAAAATGCCGACTCTGATGGCTCTTTAACAACCACGTTCATGGTCACAAATGAGGTCCAGGAGCCAAACCTAAATTCAGACCTCGAGTCTAAGGTGACTCATTAATTACTGTATACATTACATACATTAACTGCTGTACCTGTCTGCCCCGTATATTGGCCAGACAAACCCGAAAGCCATACGCTGGTCAGGTCATGATTCCTTCTGCCTGCCACCCTTCAGGTACATGTCCCTGAAGACCTTCTCCGTAAGGATGCTATAACAGCAGGAAAATTGAGCGGTAAGATGATGGCTAAACGAAAGGCAGCCCATCCCGCTGCAGAGCTTGGTGGCACTGGCAGATGACGGCCATCACCCACTCCCAGCACAAGACCATCTCCTTGACAAAGTCAAGGAAATAATTCCCAAATACACAGGTTTTTTTAAAAATGCCTTATGATCTCTCCATATCATTGACATTCTAGCCTTCCCCTCCCCACAGACTCTTAGAAAAAAGGCTGTTTCAGTCTATTGTCGTTATTTTAACTTTATTCAGTAGTTTAGAAACATGATGTGCTGTTTGCTTTATCCAGCGAATGCAGAGTTCAAAGATTTTTATGTCCTCTGACTGGGTTTAGAGAATACTAATACCATCTCTATTTCAAGGCACTGAGGTTGTGTAGCAGTGGATGTTGTAGAAAAATAATATTTTTTTTTTGCCATATTTCAATGCTGTAATAGATGTTCCCAGTTTTTTAAATAAGTATAAGGGCTTTCTTTTAAGACAACTCTTGTGAGCTGGGGGCATAGTATGAAATATTTTAAAAATATGTTTTCATTCCTAAAAAACCCACAGGGACGCTGCTGAAAACAGAAGAAAAACTAACATTCAGAATCCCATCTCTGAACCCGCACATCATTACCTCCCCATCACATTGTAAAGTATAAGATACTCTTATTAATTTGACATAGTGTAATGTCAGGACAAGGAAAGGGCATGAGAGGTTTAATCCTCTACACTGGTTTATGTACCATTCTGCTTTGTCATCAGAGACATAACTTCTAATGAAGTATGAGTTCCCATCCACCCTGCAGTAGGCATGTGCTTCAAATGTTTACTTCTTTTTAAATAAATAAATGGAATTCTTAAAATGATGGTTCAAGTGACTCCCTTTAACTCAGTAAAATGGAGCATCAGAAAAAGGATATTATGTTGCAACACTCAATCTCGTATTTCTTCAAATCCCCTGATAAAACATATTTTAAAGCTTCATCAAATCTCACTTATCAGATGTCCTCAATAATTTCATTCAAGTTCATTAAAAAAATATTGCAATTGACGATAGCATTTGAATTCAAAATACAAGCTACTTAAACCCTCTTACACGTACACTGACAGAATTGGAAATGCACTTTGAGATGAAAAACAAGTGTGTATTCATGGACTCTTTATAACGCTATTGCTCTTGGCACCGCTATGGCATGTCAGCATTTAAACCATAAAACCCTTTAAATCTCAGTTACTAACATTCTACTTCAGACAAAATATTTCAGATGGCAGGAGGCTTCTTGCTTTTTCTAATAATTGAAGGACAAA
This sequence comes from Astur gentilis, assembly GCF_929443795.1. Taxonomy (NCBI): domain Eukaryota; kingdom Metazoa; phylum Chordata; class Aves; order Accipitriformes; family Accipitridae; genus Astur; species Astur gentilis. The sequence goes on along the minus strand of NC_064902.1, from coordinate 23,767,139 downwards.
AAAGCAGAGTAGTGGGAAGACTTTCTGGTTTTAATAGAAAGAATGTTGGTGTGTGAACATGCAACTCTTGCATGCTGCCTAAATGGAAGGGATTCAAAATAAATCATTTGTATGTGCACATCTTTTAGACCAATAAAGTGATTTTTGCAGCACAGTCATGAGCATGTGTGTCTAGCAATGTATCAGATAAGAATACCGAATTTAGTGAAGTCATATTTTGTAAGCTTTTGTTTAAAAATTCAGATGAAAATAAAAATTGGACTCTCTGTGTTGCTATAACTTCACAAAACTGCCTATAAAATCCTGTGATAACAACGAGAGACACATGCAAAATGTAGCATAGTGCAGGGCTTCATGACACAGTGTCTACACAGAATTTAAGAAAAGTGGAAAGGATTTAATGTCAGATATTGTGACACTAGCTGAGAACACACTTTTATGGTACTTTCCTTCTGTCCCCCTCCAGAAGCAGAACCCCACAGCAGAGAACAAGAACACAACAGGGAAAAGCAGGAACACACCTGTAGCTCAGATGATATTACATTTCACAGTACAACCTCACTGCTCAAGATTTCACAGCAGCTGTGATTCCCTTGTCTATCTGATAGACTACAGAAAATATACAGAGGATAAGCATGATATACCATCTGATCTTGCCTCAAAATCCCTAATCTAAGTTTTACTTAACACATGGTTTCATCAGGGTGAAAAGATGATTTTTAAAAAAATAATTTTCCTAAGAAACCTTTTCAAATGTAAGCCACTTCAAGGGATAATTTTGTCTTCGTCCTCCAGGAATATTATTTACTAGGATTATCTTTATCAGGGAAATTATCACCGGCAGCTGAACATTTTTATCTCTCACTGCCTCATCAGGGAGCCGCTCTGACTGGGCTTCCTGGCTTCCTCCCCTGAACTCCCCCTCCATCACATCCCCGCTATTAGCTTGGCATCTTCAACCTAGTAACCTCAAGACTGCTTTCCCGTAAAAAGTATCTACTAGAATAAAATATCAGGATAATATGAAGCTAAAACCATTAAGCAATGCTTTTGTCCAGAGGATATGCTAAAAGGTGAATACAAAAGTGAGCGAGGTATGAATTAAAGGAAGATTTGCAGGAAAATATTTTCAATTATGGAGGAAAATGGTTTGAACGTACTTTTCCTTCTTTGCATACTGGGGTTATTTCTGCATTTTTTTCCACCTCTGCTTGTTTACTAGGAAGGGAGCTCAAATGGCTTGAAAAGAGATGAATCTAAAGGAACAATTGGAAATTGAAAGGGGGAGTGAGATGGGTACGGGAATCTAACCATGAAAGACCAATATACACCACTTCAGTGCTATGCCAGGAAAAGTGCAATTCAATCCCACTGTGAGTGTCACAGAACCCACAGCTCTGCAGCATGGAAAGACCTCAGGGGTCCAATGGCTTTGGGAATGAAAACCTTTTCTGATATGTGGCACTGGGAACAGGGTCCTTTCCCTGAGCATCACTTCACATCAGCATAGTCATTGTTTTGTTGTTGGGTGGGGTTTTTTGGTTGTGTTTTTTTGTGTTTTTTCTTTTTTTTCCTGAAGAAGACGTAATGCCTTCTGCACACTCTTTAAAAAAATAATGATTTTAAATATGCAGTAATAACTTCCTGCTAATAGAGTTACTCTCTCTGAATAAAACCAGCCCTCTTTCACAGGAAACCTTCACATAAAACAGACCAGGAGAGCCAATAAAAGACCTTTGTGAGATAACTAGAAGACAGTTGTTGCAGTAATGCTCTGTTTTCCTTTTTTCTTATCTTTATTAATAGCCCATTTTATGTCTGATGTGTGACAGGTCTTCTCCTTCAGGAGAATTACATTTTTATGCTAACTAGGCTGTAATGCGTAAGGACTGTCAGTCCTTGTGCTTCATGGTCTAAGAGGAGCCTTGGCTCAGGGTAGACGTCTCACCACGGGCAGTTCTGAATAGCCAAGGTGCTACTGTGGAATAAGACCTATTTCTCCTTCCCTCGGAACACTTGGTACCCAGCACTTGGGCAAATTTGTTCCCAGTTACTCTAGAATAAGTCAAAGGATTTAATTTTGACTTCCAGCTGTGAAATTTAGAATTTATAACTGTCCATTGCATTAACAGAATAGCGTTAGACCTTGTGTGCCACGATTTCCTCTGCCCATGCAGAAAAATCACAGGCTGCATTCCAGCAGCTTCAAGAGAGCCCTCTGGGCCACGCCAGTGGGCATCCAGACCCGCAGGATCCAGCCAGGCTCTCCTGCTCCATCCCTATTTCTCTTTCCACATTTGGAGATGTGAGGTACCCATTTGCATCACAAGATGGATTGCTGTGTCAGTCTTTCTCCCTGGCTCTAACCTAGCGCACCCCTTTCCCTTAATGCAACACTCCTGATCTATTTTTATTGCTGAAAGTGCTGGTGAGGTACCCGCACCCCTGGTGCCAAGGCATACATCACATGCATCTTCACAATCACTGCCACGAAAGCTCCTCCCCTGCAGATGAGCTGTGTGCACAGCTGACATTAGATAAAATCAATCAATAGCAAACAGCAACAAGAAAATTTCCATAACAGTGCATGTCAGACAGACTGGCACTAGAAACATTAGGAAGTCCAGAGTCCTCTGACTGAATTCATCAAGTAGTCCACCCAAAACCAGAAGGTTTTTTGGGGGAAAAAAAAATACAAAAATCATAGTTTCTAATTGAGAGGGAAGGCAAAATGTTATTTTACCTATCAAAGATCTTTCTTTCCCCTGTTCCTTTTTTCTTTCAGTTCACAATGGCCACACAGACCTGGTCTACATCCTATACATAGATAAACTTCGGTTATATGACTTCAGCATCTCTTATCCAAAACCCAAGTGGCTTTAGGGTAGAAACCAAATCCTATCCCCAGTCCACAGTCAAGTTCAAGACAGCTGTGCAAATACGTGCCATTTGCTGCCTGTGTCCTGCCCAGTTGTGGTAACACTGCTAAACTCCACTAAACCCTGGGGAGAGGCTGAGATTACTGAAATGGTTTAGGAGCATGTCTACACATCTTAGATTAGTTTTCCCACTTGCCGCCTTAGCACACACTCCAGGGCCCTTCACACTGCTACAGAGTAACCGGTCAACATACAAATTTATAGACAGAAATGCACAGTATGCTGCAATCTTATTTGAGTTACATCATATGAATATTCATCTTATGAATATGACGGGATTTTTTTTTTAATCTTAATAATAGCATTTCACCAATGGCTGAAAGAGAAATGGAAACACTTTTTACCTACCAGAGTTCACTGTTCTGTGTTTCCCCTGCCACAGCTGAAGACACCACTAACACCTAAAACAGAGCAAAGAGCTGCACTTGCATATTAAATGTCTAATGACAAGATGCAGAAATAAGTGCAGTTTATACCATCTCTCTCTCATGGTACACATTCTAAAGCAAGTATAAAACTTAAACCCAAGGAAAATACTCTTTTCCATACCCGCTAAATAAGTGTGGGGCAAAGATTGCTTTCTAACATGCACTGACTGGGGAGAAAGTACCCTCAGGGGCAGCTGGGGACGGGGGATGCCCGGTGCTGAGCGTGCAGGGGGTGCACAGCCGGGCCTTCGCCTGCTCGGCCTCCGCAGGCAGAGCACTCTCGGCTCGGCTAGCATCCTCCTGGGAACGCGCCCTCCCCGTGCTCCAGCTCAAGCACTTTGGTGGTCCAGCGAAACTGCTGGTGACCAAGCCACAGAAGACGCTGAGATCCTGTGGGCACTCTTCTGGGCCAGAAACTCACATTTCCCCAGCATATTTACCCAAAGACCAGACGAAATTAAAGCTGTTCAGCACTAGTTGAAATATGACTATATACAAAAATCACTGGGCGAGCCCGTGACTTCTGAGGTTAGCTCCTCTCCAGCCCCAGGTGGAGAAGGCGGCTACATCGCCATACCCAGTTCCTGAGTGATGCTCGGTGAAACACCAAGCCGCCTGTTTGAGGAGAAGCCGTCAGCCGACAGAAACCGCTGTCACTGATGGTCAGGGCTGCAGAGGGGCTCCAGCGGGGCAAGGAACCCAGGCACCTCATTGCCTGAGCCACACATGGCACGCAGGTAAGTCTGCAGGAGATTCTTCATCTATTTCAGTGAATATGTTGGCACAGGCCAAAAGAAAAGACGAAGGAACAAAAACAAACAAGGAGAAATGCAGAAGTGGAAGGAACAAAACAACAAAACATTTCTGTTAGTGCAGATTAGCTGCAAATACTGGCGGCTGCTGGTAACCAGTAAACAACAGTCGTCACTGTTGAAATGTATGCTGTTTGCAACTTCACTGAGCAAATGGATCACAGCTTTTATGCATGCCTAATAATTTTTCTTTATCAGTTCTACCTTCTGAGTGGGTTTGATATTTGCTTATATAATCAGATTTCAAAAGCAGATGATACAATATCTACTTTAAAACAACAGATTGTTTGATGCGTTTTTTTCCAACCAGACACTCAGAATAGCTTGAAATTTCTAGCAAAACAAGACAGGAAAACAAATTAAGAGAGATAGCACTGTTCAGGTGAAAAAAAGTACAAACAAGACTTGTTTGAGGTCATAGCTTTGCCTTGAAGTTGGCCAGGCAAAAAAAAAATATGTAGAAATCAATATTTTTTGAGACAGGTTATATCTCATTAGTATCTCCCGGTTCATTTGCTGCCTTTTATCCTGTTCCTCCCAACAACTCATAATCCTTTGCAAATGAAAGCTACCTTTAGTAAGAATAACGCCCAGAGAATTTTCCTAGTACTTAGGCAGAAGCCAGATGCAACAAAGTGCTGCCGCAGACTGCAGCAAAACGCCGTTTTCTCCATCGCCTTCATGGTTTAAGGAGCCCTGAGGCAGCCCCTCTAGATTGCCGACTTCTGCCTGTGGCATTGCTCGAATGCTGCCACGTGTCGGCTGGAAAGCAGCGATGCATGAAACGCAATGCTAAAGAAATTTGAAGATAATAATAAACAGAGCCATTCCCCTTTGTGGTTGATTTTCATTTAGCTGTACCTGCACATAAAAGAGCTATCAAAGAAAGCTATCTGTTACTTGCCAATTCAAAATGACTTCAGAAAGCAGTCCCCAAGCTTCCAGTGATAGATGTCCAACAAAACAACCTCCTAATCTCTGCAAATTGTTGTAAGAGCTACATTAAACCAGCCTGCCATCAATCTTTGTTCTCTTTGCTGTAACTCAACTGGACGTACTACCTATAAGTACTTAGAAGAAACAACTGCAGTAAGCTGCTATGGTAAAAGTAAAGCTAGCAACACAAATGAGAGCTTTACTTTCAAAAATTTAGCACCTGCATTCTGCTGCTACTATACCAAGGGGAAATGTAAGGAAGGAAAGACAATTAATACTGACAGTGGTTTCTTCTTGTCATCATTTCAAAATTCACTGTAACACAATGTTTTCCCCATTCTTACATCCAGCAAAAAATATCTCCCTGGATAAAATAGTAAAAGCTTTTTTTTTTTTTTTTTTTTAAAAAAATGATAAATTAACTAAAATAAGTAAAAAACAAAGCACACCTACTGTAGCTCCCTGGCTCCAGCCTAGCTCAGTGCCTGAACGATTAGTGTTGAATCCCATTCAATTTATCATGAGTTCGTCAAAGGTGACAACCTTACACAAGTCAGTGGCACTGACCATAACTTCCAAATTCTATGTATTTGGATTTTTATCTGCCAGCTGGAATATGAGCTAAAGTGAAATTATAGCCCTCCTGCTGACCACTGAAAATGACTCCCAGGAGTCAGTCTAGTGATATTGGAATGGTTTGATGGGTTAACTTCACTTAGTTTTTACTGTGCATGGCCACTTATGCCTATTTATTTCATGGGAGGATTTCACCTTTGCTGCACTGTATTTTCTACAGACAAATTTTCTGTCTAGCTTTTTCTTCCTTTATTTGGCAGAAATAGAATTAAAAACTAAATAGCAAAATACCCATGATTTTGCATCAAGGTTCTCCAATCATTTTAAAAGTGATGGTTGATCCGGCCAGTTCAAACTCGTTCAGCCAGTTTGGTCAGAAGATGTACTAGAGATATAATTCAGGGATCTCCTGTTTCCATGGTAAATCAGGATGAACAACACTGAAGTCAAGAGAGTTAGATCTATGGAAAAAAAAAATTATGGAGAAAGGAACAGGAACTGCACAGAATTAGGCTCATTAAGCTATGAATGTGTATAAAAATAATCAAATCTATCTAGCTGTGACTGACTGCCCAGCAGGGCACTGGGAAGGGTGGGCTGGCTGGCCTCATCCCTTCGGTGTTACCTGGAAGAGATGCTGACTCTGAGCAGACGCATGCACTCCCCAGGGAGCACTGCAAGGAGCTACGTGCATATGAACAATGCTCCTCATGATCTTCTTATAAATTGCTGAATTGTTGCAACTCGAAACTTCCTGATCCCTGAAACTCATCCTCAAAACCAGTGTTCTGGCAAGAAGACTCACCTAGGGACTGAAATTTGCTGAGACTACAGTGAGGTATAGTATGTAATGGTTTTGCTGCTCATACAGGTCCAAGCTCAGTTTTCAAGTAGAAGACACCTCCTTCATCTCAGACAACTCATGGAGAAGTCTGTCAGACATGGAGAGCAAGAGAAGAAAACCTCTGTACCCCAGGCCACGATGAATTCCTTCGCACAAGTTTATTCTGCTCTTTTAGATAGTTATTCAGCTGCCTTGACAGAAGCTGTCTTCACTTAGAGGTAATTTTGTGAAGATTTATGAGATTACAGTAATACGGCTGTGGTCAGTACATCTGTTCCACAATTAAGTATTTAGAGATGTCGTCAGTGGAGCCAAACCAATCTGCACGCCGGTGAAGGTTATGGGCTGTTCACTGAGGGAATGGTGCCGAGAGCACCTTTCAGATAACAAAGGCTCTTTAACACGTTATCCTGTTAAAACTCAAGAGGGGACGTTTTAAGTAGGATACTGCAAACATTTAGGCTGTCATTGCATTTGTTATACATTTTCTAATTACCAGGCATCCTAAAAAGTAAGATAGTTGGGCATTCCAGCCAGGCGAGTGCAGCTTCGTGAGTCACCATACGCTGGAGCTAACAGCACCTGGAGGCCCGCGTGCTGCCGCAGTGCTGAGGCCAGCTGCAGCTAATATATGAGCAGCATAATCACTTCAGCTTTACAACACTGGCACCAGCAGACCCCACAAAAGACAAATAAAAGGTTTACACTACTCCGCAGGAACTTGGTGCTCATTAGAAACCTCTCCCTTAAGTCTTACCGCATAATGATGACACATAGTAAAACTTTTTAAAGTTAAAAATTAGGAGCCTTTAAAGGAATGTTCTAGTCCTTGCAGCAGAGTTTAAAAGCTCTTCAGATAGGACTGACTCTATCATGAACAGTTAATACAAACCTACATTTAGGATAAGCAGGATGGGTCATACTACACAAACTGGCATTTGATGGAAGCGTTCATCTGCCCTAAGAACTGTTTTTTCCAAATCCAAAGAGAACATAAGAAATAATATTCAGGACAAAGGACTATGAGGCCACAGTCAGCTTTCAAATGCGGTTAAATCCAAATGCAAGCAAATCTGTTCATTAACACAAAAGCTGTTTATTGAGAATTTGCTGTAGTTGTCCCAACAGTATTTTCCCCAAAAGGAAAAGAATAGGATCATGCACAACACAAACATGATATGAGACATTTCTGTTGCTTCATTAAAGATCTATACACCTGCCTTCTTGAACTGGTGGCTGATTGCACCTGGAGCATCTGGCATGTTGAAAAAAACCCTAGAAAATCATTCAGAAATGGTCTGAAATGACAAATATCAAGGAGGTTCTACCTGTGTATTTGAAGAAGCCAAGACCTGGCATTAGCAGGAAATGGGGACCAACAAAACCAGTTTGTTTCCCAGTAAGGTCAAAACTTACTCTGATTGTGTTAAATACTCTTGGTATTTGCATCTGAAATCCAATTCTAGAAACATGTTATTCCTGCCTCTGAATCTATCAGAGGCCTGAGGCACCACCAGCTAAGCAACTCCCCAGATGCCCCAATCCCAATGTACAAAGGACAGGACAAGACAGACCATTTTTTTTCTGTCTCAGGAACAGGTTATGCAGACAAAGCACAGTGGCAGCAAAGCATGCAAGCACTCACTAGGTTCAAAAGATGATAGGCTGAAAGATCTAAGAATTTTTTACAATTCCTTTAATGTTTCAATCATTTTCTTAGTTACCTTTTCTTAAAATAACTCATTTTATTAGATGTTAACATATCTTATATGGCAAACTAGCTGCTCCATCTCTTCCAGGTGAAACCCTACGAACCCTCCTATTGTCCTCACAGCATCTCCTAAGATGGCGTACCATCAGCTTTGTCCCCTGATTCAAAGGGGAGCAGGTACCAGGTCCTTTCGGAGCTCAATCATATCTGCGATTTCTTGATCCATTTCAGAAAAGGCAGACTGTTTTCCAAAGGCTTCAAAGGACTTCCAAGCCCAACCACTCAGGCAAAATGAAAGATAATCTAAAAAAAGCACACTGAATTTCCCGTAAATTGACAGCATTATAGCAGTTATCTATTTTTTATACTACTTTAACACATCTATTTGTTTCAGGTGAATGACAATTGGTAGTTTTACCACCATTATTTGGTAGACAGTCTGGAGGTGAGGCGAGGAAAATACAGTGCTGAACAGTGCCTAAAGAACTGTTTCTGGATTAAATACAGAGTCGGTACCTATGACATTGTTATTCAAAGCTTCTTGTATTTTCTGTTGATTTTTTCTTTGGCAATGTCACTTGTGATAACAGGTCCAGATCCTAGTTGACCTACATAGTAATACTTCTAGTTCAGAAAAGCACACGCTGCCTTTCACCATTTTTGTAGAACATAAACATAAATGTATGTAGTTTGCTTGGTTATCGTGCCACTCTTGAGCTATAAAAATCAAATTTGAACAAATGTTCCAGACTTGTCCAATTTGTAAGGCAAATTCAAAGATCTAGTCTTTTTTCAACAGAAGGACACAACAATGAAGAATAATCTTATTATTTCATATTGAGGCATAAATCTTACTGCTTTTACACTCATATGACACCGAAGAACTTCAGTCTACAGGGCCAGCCATTGCTGACCTAAGGGAATGAGGAGATGGAACTTTTCCTTCAGTCCCTGCCAACATTTATCAATTTAGCAGAAGCAGCAAACATGGTAAGATAGGAAGACAGATGCATCAAAATAATTTCAACCCATTTTCTTATTATTTTGTTACCCTGTAATTGTCATAAATTAATCCTGCAAAACGACGGACCTCTTGTTCTCGTTTCTGGCTGTCACTCTCTCTTTCCCTAAAATTCAGTAGCAGCCTCACCTGCCTGCCATTTCCCAAAGAGCACACAGCCATTCCTTTCAGGTCTATGCTTTAAATCAGTGTGACATAAGCAGAAGAAAAACTTTGGTTATTTGGTTAAATCATATCTGATTTTAAAGAAGGTACAGAAGATGCACATATAACTCAGCTGGCAATCCTAGAACACGCTATTTGCAAAACAGTCATTTCTACAGCTTTATTTTGCAACATCCTTCCCACAGACCCCCATTTCCATAGTGATACATAACGTGTGTTGCATCATGTTGAGAAGGACACAAACAAGGTGAAGCCTCCTCGTTGGCTCAAGAGGGCCAGATAAACGGGGCACGTCCCTGAAGCGCTGGATGGACACACAGAGGCGCTGGCTGAGCAAAGCCAGTGCAAATGGGATTCTGCAGCCCCGGTAGGAGAGCAATGTACTACCGAGAAATTATTCCAAATTGCAAGCATAAGACTAGTGAGAGCCTGGCAATGAGCCTATCCTGTGCAGCTCGCTGCCCACACTCATTATTCGTACCCATTTTAAGCCTTGCAACTGTGACCCCAACCATATTATTTCTCAAGCAGCAGGCATCATCTCCTCACATCAGCTCTGCGCAGCTTTGTCTGAACAAGCCATCCTCTAACGACCTGAAAGTGAGCTGTGCTCACGCACCAACCTCAGAATGGTCTCTCTCTTAAAAGAGCAGAAAAAAGTGGAGAGCTGCAGCAGGACCATGGCAGAGGGGCAGTTGGGGGCTACAAGGCTCTTCTGGGAGGGCAGGAGCTGTTTGAAATAACAACAAGACACACCATAAGGAAGGTCATCTCCCCGTGGGTAAGCCATGGGGTGTCCCCCAAAGCCTGCTCCTGTCATCTGTATCCCTTTCACTGTCTATGCTCCAAAAGCAGAAAAGAGATTAAAATGTCACAGGCGATAAAGCTATGGACTTACAAACATGAGATCTGAATGACGAGCCTGGAGCTCATTCCTGGCTTTCAGCACTCTATCTCTATCCAAGTTATTGATAGTCAGCTCACAAGTCAATGGACATTTTGTAAGTTCAGAAGCTCATGTGTTTATAGACATTAAGGAAAAGGCTTTTCTCAAGCAAACCAGACCCTAAAAAACGGCCATGCAACTAACTGCTGGACAGGTAAGACACAAGAGCAAAACAAATATTGAAAAATAAATCACTGAAGAGCTTAAAAAGTGGTATTCTGCATATATCCTGATTTGTTACAGATCTTGAGGCTGTAGCCAATAAATGTATTTCATCACTGGGGGGAGCAAGCAATGGCACCAGACACCAAACTATGGTTGAGCGGAGTCAAAGAATTAAGAGAACAAGAGAAAACTATTACCTGCCACCACCCAACCACTCTGCTGTTTGGGAAGAGAAAAGCCAAAGGGGATAAAACAATTCAGAAACAAGCATTGCAAAAGGATACACTTGCCAAAATAACATGTTTACCTATAACAATGCAGAAATGTTAATCCATCTCTGCTCATCTCTGTTTCCTTACCTTAGCATTTCCCATCCTTCCTTTTAATACTTACAGAGAAAACATTTCTCCCTGTCAGTAATCTTGTTTATTTTAATAAAGAAGTCACTAACTAAAACAAAATCCTGTGAATCGACTGTTGACTCAAAACCTAAGAGAAGTTCCCATAGGCAAATCTTTTTAGTATTCTGTAAGCATGACTAATTCAATTAACACCAGCCAGAAGAAGATTATGTACAGCTATGAAGTTATACACATATATGTATACAATAAATGAAAATTACATGTTAAGGAACACTCTTTGTCCCAGGTAAGAGTTGTATGTTTTTTATTTTCTATTTCAATTACTGGTATAAAAACTTGACTATGCCCATAAACCTTTTCCAAACATATCAAAGTTTCACAAACCCCAAGACATGCACACTCCTCAGGAACAACTTTACCTAAAAAAAAGTTAATGTTTTTACCTGAATTCCAGTTGCTGACTGAAATGCAGCCATTTCCATCAGCAACATGACCCACCACAGCTGCACCAGCTGAAAACAGCTTTGGGGGAAGGAGCGTGCAGCAGGAAAGAAAAGACTTCTGCTCCAGTTTCAGAAGAAAATAAGCACTTGTGATATGAAAAATTATGAGAGCTCAATATAATGATGAAGGTAATTACCTCTTAATTTTTGCATTTTATCTGCAGATCTGATTGGGTAAAAAAATTCATAGCTAGTAAGTATATAGCATATACTGCACAGAGCACGGCTATGAAAAGTGAAGCATGTGAGAGTGGCACACTCCGATTGATTTCTCCCATGGATATAGGCAGTACTTTATAGAGAAAGGTGTCAATGATAAGGCCCAAGAGGGCAGACCCTCAAAGCCTGCACCTTACCCTAAGTACGCTAGCAGGTCCACCAAAGTTAATAGTATTATTTGGTGCTTAAATGCTTTATGAGTTTGGGTTCATGAGTTCAATGTCTCATAGACCACTCCTTAGATTTCCCTGCACTGCCATTTCTATTGCCAGTTTGACTCCAGAACATGTTTACAAATGTTGTAGACACATGTGAAAACAAATTTTTAGAATCCTGTGCTTTTAATTGCTTTTTCTTTGTTTAAATGATTATTAGAAATTGTTATGACAGAGTTATCTTTGTCTGTTAATTAGTAATTGTACACATAAAAAACCCAGTGTGAAATGAAAATAAAATTCAGGTCTAATTTTTAAAAATAACACAATAGAACCCTTCACCCTTCTTTTTCCTCAGTACTAATTCAAACTCTTCATAAAGCACATGAAAAGAAAAAATCAAGGCAGTGGAAAGAAGCTTGTCATCTGGATCACCCATGCAAGGAGAGAATTTAGGATTGCCCTTGAAAGACTTTTCTTGAGACTTCACAAACCCAGAGCACAACTAAGCCAACTATGGATTCTGAAAGTTCTAGTACCAGAAAATGCCTTCTTGTACTTTTTCTTTGGCTCAAAAAATGGAGGTTAAAAAACCCAAACAACCAAACAACCAAAGATTAGTTCATCATTTGGACATGAATTAGAGGTTGAAAACGTGAATTGAAATTAAGTTAGCGTGCCTTCTTGGATTAGCAAATCCAGCTAATCTGGCTGGTTTTCTTTCAGAACGTGAACATGTCATTGCAACCTGAGTACTGGCGACAACATGACTTTACCTAACTGCATAGGTCTAAGAGTATGGAGAGTTTTCAGAACAAGTCTCATCTTTTCTTTCCTATAAAAAGCATAATTTCCTGCCTTGAGTTTTCCTTCAGGCTAATTTAAAATTCAAGATCAGCCAGAGCGCAGCTAAACTTTTTCATCAACATGCATTGAGATAAGATGAAGCTGCGCATTCACATCATTTTTGCCTGAAAAATGAACTTACAGTAGAATGATATACTTTTTATAAATGTGTGAATTAGGGCTAACTAAAACTTAAAACTCAAAATAAAATGCTAGTTAAACAGCCATATGGATAGATCCTGAAACACAAGGCAAGGCGAGGACCAGCAAATATTACAGTGCAGTGATTTTGTACAGAGCCGCTATATTTGATCACATCTTGTGTCTAACAGTCTCACCTAACAACAACAGCCTTATTGCCCTGCAGCCTCTTCCAGGAGGATCTCAAAGCCATTAACTGAGAACATTTAGAAGACTAACCATGAAGTAAACTTACATCACTCCGATGCTACCCTCAGGGAAACTGAAACTGTATGGTGAAAAATTTCATTGACTTTTGACCTCAACCAGCCTCAGAATATTCCACAAAATCCTTGGTCAAAGCCCTGGATCTAACCCACGGCACAGCTGCAGATTCAGCCTCCGGCTCTGCTCAGCGTTGGATGTTTGACGGCACACTGTTGCTGGTGGACTGGAGCAAGCCCAGGAATGTTCTGAACAACATGCAACATGTCATTTTTAAAATAATGAAGTAGAGGTTGGGGGAGTTGCCTTTTTTTTAAAATATTTTTAATTATTATTTTAAGCATAAGGGTAACATCTGTTCCAGGCAGCCTGCCAGGCAGCAGACTGAACCAACTGGGAGATCTGCACATGAGCTAGGCCAGTGGGTATATAATTTTGATAGAGTAACGGCATATTCTTACTGCTCACGTACATCCTTACTCAGCAGCTCGTTTCTAAAGATTTCATATACCAAACAAATTGGTTACGGCAGCATAGTAACAAGCATCTACTCAACTTGCTTCCTTTCATGTCCACAGGCACTCGGCTGCTCGGCATCCCTCGTCCCATCTCATCAGGTTTGTTTCAAAGTCCAGCCGGTGACACCTCCCCTCGCCTCAGCGGTGCCTCCGCCGCGCCGACCTGCGCTCCATGAGGGGATGAACCAGCTCAGCTCGGCACCACTTTTGATTCATGCATTATTCACATGGGAAAAAAAAACGGTTTTGGGGTGTTTGCATGGGCAACAGCAGGAACGTGACAGTGGCCACCCCTTGCCTCTGCCATCCTCCTTCCAAAAGAGGAAGGTACTAAGGGCCAGACAGCAGCACTGGATTTCACAGCATAGTGCAGCTAACTCGGCTCCCCGGGTGTTCCCAGCTGGCTCTCCCACGCTGCCGCCGCACCACCCAACGGGCAGGAATAACAACCCTTGTCCTTGCACTCCTTCAGGGGGCAGGCGGAAGGCTGATGCAATAATGCCACTAATCTATGAGGTTTAAGAAACATGGATGAGCAGTGATCAAGCTGAAGATGCTGATCTTCAAGATACATCATATAACTATAAATATATATTTAAAAATATAAAGAGAGAGAGAGAGAGAGAAAGAGACATTCCCATGTATACATACAGTTTAAGGCAAAGCAGAGGATGGGAAGTCACTGTGCATCAGCTTGTTGAGGAAGACCTCTGCCCCAATGATGTTGTTTATGTCTGGGTTCAGCTAGAGCAAAAGTAAATTTCTAGAGGGTTTTTTTTTTTTCATCACATCTTTGAAGGAATAATGAATACATAAATCTGCAGAAGGGAATAGCAATCTATACAGTCTAACATAAGTGTTAGAGGGTCTTACGTAACAGCCAGCAATAAAAGAGCTTACGGAAAAATAGCATTTTCAGTTCCTTGAGATAAACGTTGCGCACTACTGCGCAACTTACTTGCACAACATTCAAGGTAACACAAGGATTCACTGGCATAGACTCACTGTGCAAAGCTGCAAGCTGTTGCAGAGAAAGCTGGAGACTTTATGGCAGGTCTGGGTTTTATCTGGTTCTTTTTCGATCGCTGCTTCCTTCGATCAGGATGGCCACTCTGCCCTTTGTCTTTCCAACGCCTATTTGATTTGGAGTAAATCATTTGTGGTAGATTTAATTTCTTGGAACTGATAATGAGTGTAGCTAGATATGGATCCTTTCATTTAAAAGTCTCCTTTGCAATTTAATCAGCCTTCTCAGCCTCACCATCAGCTTGAAAGTAATGTGGGATGGTTGTAACGGTGAATAAAGAATAGAAATAATTAGACAAAAATTAGATTAATGATTTTATCAGAAATACTGAGCTGCTCTCTATAATCAAGTTTAACTGTAATGCGCTCTCTCAACACACTTGTACTTCTCTGGGGAGGATTAAGTCCCTGTAAGCAACCTCAGGGTTTGTCCAGTGCTGAATAATTACATCCCTCCCCTCCCTGACCAGGCTTGTTTCCATCCCGCAGCACAGGGGCTCCTATCCATACACAGGAAACCAGGAGAGAAACACCACTATTTGCATCGATTTTCCCATTCCCAAGCTTCTTCAGAAACATTTTTATGAATGATATGGCACAACATTCACAGCTACTCTGATAATCCCCAGGCAACCCAGCAGGATTCTTCCTCCCGGACATCTCGCATCTACCTCCATGCTGCAGAGCTCAGCCAGCCATGGTGGGGTCTGGTCCATGGCCGGGCTGCGCTGCCCATCGATGGAGCCCACGTCCTCGCCCCATCCCTGCTGCTTCGCAGCTCCCCAAACTGTAACACAAATGTCCTGTTTAGGCAGTTTGGGTTTATACCTAGTGACCCTGCGATAGCCAAATACAAAAATGTTTGCGCATAGAACAAATAAAAAACCATTGTATATCAAAAGCAATTGCACATCTATCTTTTCAGCAGCAGCATGTTATTCCCAGTGTTGGAATCCTTCTCCCAGTGGCTGGGGCTTTTGGATGGACACAGAAGATTTGGATCAATGGAAATGGAAGTTTTAGTTATAACGAAAGCAAGACTACCTATAGGCACTTTGGAGAAATACCAAAGCCGATGTGAAAAACCCAAACGTCGGATTTCAATCTTGTCCCTTTTCCTGTCAATATTTTTCCACATTTGACCAAGTTCCATTTTGCTGCCAGCGTATTTCCTTGTTTTATCTTCATAGAAAAGATGAGTCCTTGAATGTTTACATAAAACTTATTTGAAAAGAAGTCAGCCTGTCATGCAAAGGACAATGGTATAACAATATTTTATTTAAATAATATGGAAATGAATAGTGTATAGTATCTTTAACTGATGACCGAACAGCTTCCCTTTAAACGAATTTGATTTGGGGCTGGAAGCTCAGAAAATGAACTGACAGAATCAAATGGCTTATCTCACTGAAAGTATGTCATTTTTATAGAAGAGTTAATTTTTCAAGGAAAACATCAGCTGCCAAAGCAATGAGACATTTACACTTGATAAGGATGTTTAAAGACTCACAAAGAAAACTTTCACCATTCCACTGTAATAGGATTAGAAATCTCTCAAACAGCTCCAAGAGCTGGAATTTTGCCCTGAACAAAAAGATATGCCCCCAGACCAAGCGGAAGAGAAACTGGGTTGAATTTCCACAGCTAAGTCACTTAGGTGTGTAAGAGCTATTTAAAAAACACCTGACTGTAAGTCACTAGGCCTCGGCAGCCCTGCGCTGCAGCATGCGGCACTCTGTGCTCTCACCTCTCCGGGGGATGCAGGGCACGCCAGCCCGCAGGGCATCATCTGCACCGGGACAGCACGCGTGCCAGGCTGCCCGCCAAAGAGCAGCCGCTGTCTCAGCCTCACCCGAGTCTTGGAACTGCAGTGCAAGCACTCGGTGTTTGTCTGTGCCACGTGGTGCTGTGCGGAAATACCCAAACTTCAACCCGAGCATCTTTAAGTACTACCCAGCAGCAAGGCATCCGATGGTGCTGGCACAGCACTCTACCATTGCCCCTGTTCCAAACCCTGCATGACACCAACTCCTGTCATTGCAACTCAAACCCAGCATCCTCTGCTGTTTAACCTATCATGAGATTTTACTTTTTTTTTTTTTTTAACAATAAATTTCATCAGGAAGAGTTTTCTTGTCTTAAACTTACAAGCTGTAAGCTTTTCCAGCTCATGTTACTGCAGTTTAGAATAAATTTGGAGATAGCTACATTCAAATTTTTTATCGGCCAAATGCTCTTAGTGACATTCTGAGAAAATCACTGAGCTCCTCTGTATCTTATTTCTCCATCTCTAATACAGGTATACTAGTACCCATTCCCATCACAGATGAAGTGATGCGTTAAGTCATGAATGAGGTCATACATCTCTATATATGCATATACATATATACATAGACACCCACACAGTTTTAGGCTGTGTGATGCTGTAGTCTGAGAAGCAAGATGAGAAACCCTGAGTCTGACATTGCAAACTGAAGACATTGCAAATGGTGCACTGATAACTTAAATGGTGGGGGAAGAAGAATCACTTTGACTTAAATGGTATTCATTCTTTCCTCCTTACACTTAAAAGGATATTAAAAATTCCACATGTGACTGGAAGGGAAGAAATTGCTCTCTCTTTCACATGGGTATGCTTATATCAAAAATAGTAAGACCTTTCTAAAATAGACACCTGAGTTTGGATGTTGGTTTTTATCTGCCATAATTCCTCACAAACATGCACATAGAATAACTATTCCTGAATATCACTAATGAAGCCTTAAGAACTCTTACGTAAAATCTCAGTGTAATTCTTTATTTAAATCAAGTCTGAGAAGCATTTGGTCTTCCTTAAGGATAGTCAGCATATAAATATAAGAATATGTTTCTGTTGACTGAAGAAGAGCTAACTCTACAGTTCACAGCAAAGAATCCAAATTAAAGTGGTGACAAGATCAATGACTGTACTGTAGGTTGTAGTTCAAGCAGGAATAAGAAGAGAAAGAAAACCATGGAGTGGCAAACGCCTGTTAATGATGATCTGGAAATGATGCAGAAGAGGGGCCATTACCACTGGCGTCAGCATTACTCCTTGCTCAGCCCAATCCAGTTAAATTGAAAGGCCATCATTAAATAACCTGCCTCACTGACTAAATCAATCTGTTCGGTTGCTTCATTTCCAATTTGCTTTAGCTTCAAGCTCTCTTTCTCTCTTAAGGATCTGGCCCCATCACTCCCCTGATGAAGAAGGGAAGCCCCAAATTGTTCCTACCTTTCTTCCTCAAGCATCCCTCTATTATCCCTGTTTTTGGCATGAAGGATCCTTTCTGATGATGCTTCCTCTCATCCTAAAACTCTCTTTAAACTATTTTAAGAAACTGTGTCTGGCAAGAGCGCTGGGAGGTAATTCCATGCACTTCTCTGCATACAATCCAATCGGACTCAGAGCTCTGTACGTTGCCATCTATCATCTCCTCCTTCATCCCCCCTTGACTAATGTATCTCCTTTTTGTCTACTTTGCCACAGTCAATTGATGTTCTGGAGTGCTGATATTATGCCAAGTTACATGCCCATGGGACACGGACTTATTAACGAGATGGGATGGATTTATTACTGGTGATCTCCAGAGCAGATGCTGGCCTTGCTTTGCTGCATGCGAGCACTCCCTCATACCTCCCTACACACGAGCAGGAAGATGGTCCCAGAAATATGCAACCTGCAGCATGAACAGCTACAAGCTGGCCTGGAACACAACCAGTCTCCCTTCTTGCTCCTAACCCCCCAAAATACCCTTAACCCCAACAAATAGGGTAACAAAATAGTTGGTTCTTTCTTCCCTTCAACTGCACATAGGAAAGGAGGGGCTACAGCTCAACAGGTAGGTCTGACCACATCTGGATCCCTGCTGTAAAGACTGTTTGCGCTGTATGAAGGTGTATCACGAATACACCTGTAACCACAGCACAGAACATTTGCAGAGTTTGCTCTTCCTTCTACGTTTTGTATACTTCTTGGTGAAGTGCTGGAGTTGAGGTGTGACTGGGCAGCATCACGCCCACCCTCTTTCCACGGAAGATGCTAAATTTTACAATCTAATTAATTTGCCTCTTAAAGGAACAGATAGACACATTTGTAAGAGATGTACAAGCTACTTTTCTATTTTCTGTTAATCTTTGAGACACCGTAACATATTACCTTTATTGACTTGGTGTCAGTTGCTACAGTTTGCAAATGGAAATATATTATTTCAAAGACCCACGGTATTCTTTATTCATAAAGCTATCTTTAACGAAGTTCAAAGGTTATTCACGGAACTGAAAGATGTTTTTTCCCCATGTATGATATATGCTTTGACAATTGCAGACTTCCTTACGTGCTAGAATGCCAGTGACCGCATCTATGAGCACTTATTGCCAATTACTCTTCATGCTTTTCCTCTAATTAATTTAGTCTGGCAACTTTTCCATCTCTAGCCACAGTGCCCAACACTTTGCAGTAAGTCATATTGATGTAATGACAGTGCTGATCTTTGTTCTAAAACCATTTCCCAAAGTCCATACATTGAATCATGAAAAGCAGAAGTTGAGAAGGTAATTCATTTTTCTCACTTAGGCAGACTTAGCTACCCAGAAAATGTTCTCCCAGGGTGTTCTAAATATGGCTCTCAGTTAAAATAATGTGACTCTTTGTCTGATCATGTCATTGTCATATACTTCGCGCCTTTGAATATTTAAGATTTTGCACTTTTCTGATCCTGTCCCCAAATCTTTGGTTTCCTTTATATGACTGTATTTGCATATTTGGAGCTGTCAGCCACTTTTGCTAGGTTAATTCCCTAGTAATGCTCTTCCCTGTAATTCAGCACACAATGAAATTCTGTACCACAGTAAATAAACCTACAGACAAAGTGTACCTGCTAAACTTGAAAAAGAAACTGGTAACCCTCTATATATCAGTAATAAACATACCTGGGGAAAAGTGTGATTTTTTTTTTCCTTTTTCCATCTATTCCACAGCACTCATTTTACAGGCAAGGCTGAGATATGCATCATTTGTGAATCACAGGTGTCCTCTCTGTCCCACACAGCAAGCATGTTTAGGGGTCTCCTGCAGGAACACTAAGCCATATCCAATACATATTACACTGCAGAGATGCTCTTGAAGTACAGAATAACATAATTTCAGAAGACATCTTTACTTCTGGAGCAGAGAGGAATGGAAGCTTTAAATCTATGTAATTGTATGCTTTCTCCTTAAAACTGAAAGCTAAATTGGAGGCAAATCCCTTAAAGAGACTCTGAAAATCATAGGCAAAATCACTAAGCCAGCCCTTGACCTATTGGGGCAGCAGAAGTGGACATCAGTGATTTACACCTGCTGCTGCCTGAGCAGTCCCACATCCATATCGGGGTCCCCAGGCAGCCCCTGTGCCCATGGCTGGTTCGATCACCACCGTGCAGGTGACAGCAAATGGATACAGCCCTCCATCTGCGTGCTGTTGATAGTGGGATCGAGACCTTAGCTAGGAAAGGATTTTCTTATATGGATTTGCCATCGCAAGCAACATTAGAGAGAGAGAGGTTGGCTGGTTAAAAAAGGAGAGAAAGAGAGAGTTCCTCTTGCATGGAGATCGATTCATGACACAACCGCTTAGATGAGCAAAGGACATATCTGCAAATAAGCTTTCAATACCAGACATTTCCAACCATTTTTTATATAGGATGGGGCAGGAAAAATCTTATATTCAAACCCATCTGCTAATACACCTGTGCACATTCATGTACTAAAGAAAAAAGCAGCTTAAGTACTAATGACATCCAAATTACATCTTTCCTATCTTTAATGTTTATGATTCTTGGCTCCTTTTTAAGAAAAAGATGTCATTAGAGCTTAATCAATAGCATTCTGCTTTAAGAAAGGCTTTCTGAAGCTGACAAAACTACATAGGTTTGCTTTGAAACCTGCTTGAATTTGAAAAATGATAAAAAGAATGTGCTTTATTTTTCATGCTCAGGAGGTCGTTGAAATTTCTCGGTAAAATCAAACAGCAACTACAAAACACGACGTTATCTTGCTTCACTTACGTGCAATACAGGGCTGAAACCAGGGAGAAGAGTTGCATATGCCGACCATGGATGCAGCTCTCTGCTCGCTGCAGGGCGTGCTGCCGAGCAGGAGCGCTCGCCGAGCTTGAAAATGCTCAGAAGCCAGAGATTAATAAAATATAAAAGAAATACATATTCCACCAAAAATTGGGAAGATGATTATCTTTGGATTCAGTCATTACTTTACTCAGGGCCACACTCTGCTCCCGCTCACTGACATGGAGCAGACATCCTTTAGCATCAAGCACTGCCCTGCTCAGCATCAATAAAGTGGCAAAACCTGGGTGTGCAGCTCTGGTGGGAAGTGTCAGCGGCTGCCTGGGGCTCCCACGGCCACGTCAGCTGCTGCCTCCGTGCAGGCAGGAGGCAATCAGCGGCCAACAGGTTACTCGTGCAAGCCATAAATATTAATAAACCCAACCGAGCGCTGCACATGCACTCCAAAGCATTTGTTTTGCTCCTGGTCAGCTCGTGACCCTCAGCTCTGGGCATTTCAACTCAGCATCACCAAGGGCCTTGCACAAATAAATAAGGCCCTTTAATGGATAAGTAGCCCTGGAGAAAAAAAAACAAAAAAAATTAAAAATAATTGCACTTCTCCAAAGCAGAATTTCTATAAAAGAGGGTTTTGGCACAGTCCCAACCTACAGCAATTGCAGTCTCTCCCACTGCAAGCAACTGGGTTTTGTTTGGTTTTGTGGGGTTTTTGCGTTTTCTTTTTTTTTTTTTTTTTAAATCCTAAAGTGCCAATGATCTTTCCCTGTTTCCCAGTGAAATCTGAGGAAATGGCTGAGATGGCCTAGAAGATGTATTTGTTCTCAGGTTAAACGAATTACTTCCTTGGACACCGAGGTTCCTGCTGCCCTTAATCCAGAATCTTAGAGGCAGTAACACAAATGCAAGGAAAGGAAGAAGAGGGAAGCAGAGGAAGAACATGGTGTGGCTTTAAAAAGAGGTGGTGCTTTTAATGAGTTTTGAAGTTCTCAGGAAGTAAGATTGTAAATTGCTGGATTGATTGCACTGTAACTCAGCTCTTGTATTTGTTCTTGGAAAAAAACTGGGGGGAAAAAACCCGCATCAAAGAAACGTCAAGTGAAACAGCGTTATTCGCCAGAGCCTCAAGAGCCAGAAGACTAATAAAATTTTGTAAAGCACTCAAAAGTGCTAATTGCTTTTTTAGTGCATCTTACGGAGCGGTGGCATTGTAGGGCATCTAAGTGTGAAGAACCTAGAGAGGGGCTATACTTTCTCAGAGCTTCTGTAGAGATTTTTCAAAAGACGTTTATTTCAAGGAACAGCTTGTGTACTATCGACTTTGGCTGCAATTTTGTGATGCTGCTTCTCTGTCTTCCCTCCTGATGTTAATAAATAAAAGTTATTAGATTACAGCAATTGGAGGTTTGAGATCAGTTCTGGCTGTAATGAATACGCTGTGCTTTCCTAAGAATGAAGAACACAAGAAATAAACTGGTTCAGGGAATTACTAAAAGGTAAAAACTCGAGCCTGGGAATAGCCACGCTTAAATTCATCCTGGCTCGGGGTAGACAGGACACTATTCTTATCACGCAGTTTGAGCTAGCAAAGTAAGACCCATTTTGATGCAGAAGTGTCCAAAGAAAACATGCCTCACCCCAACTTCCAACTAAAAGCTCTTCTTTGATAAACTAGCCGGCTCAGACCAGAGATGAGTTATTTATCAAAGCAAACAGTATTGCCTCTGGGAGCATGACTCCTTCTGGGATTTTGCCTCCGATAAGACTCGTCACTGGGTTACTGCATGACGGCGCCAGAGCTGCATTTTTCAGGGTTGTCAGCCTCCCACCTTACACGAATGCTGAGACCAGAACGTTGAGACACAACTATTTAAGGCTGGATTGATTTCTGCACGCACAGAGCAACTGCATCTCCAATCAATTTGAATGGAAACCACAAATGCCCAGTACTTTGGAAAAAAACCCAAGGCACTCAGGTTCCTTTATATAGATTCAGATGTCCAAACATAAGACTTCAAGTGGCATTTGGTTTTGACTTTGAAATAGTCAGATATGAAAAAAGACCTTCCAAAGAATAATAGAAGAAAGCTGGTAAAAGGCACATGCTGCAACAAATGAAGGCTATTTCTTAACCAGAGTCCACATGTTATCCAGCAGTGATATACCAGCAGTATGTTCTTAATTAGCCAATAAAAGTTTTTAGACAATCTGTCTAGACTTTCTTTTGCCTGAATATAAAATTGGCTTTAAAAGAAATATATCAACAGC
Source organism: Astur gentilis (assembly GCF_929443795.1). Taxonomy (NCBI): domain Eukaryota; kingdom Metazoa; phylum Chordata; class Aves; order Accipitriformes; family Accipitridae; genus Astur; species Astur gentilis. The sequence goes on along the minus strand of NC_064902.1, from coordinate 23,744,213 downwards.
AAAGAAAAGTCAGTGAAAAGCCATCAAAAAAAGCTTCCTGCTGTTTCACATCTGTACCCTGCACTCTTCTTAAAACATGATCATTTAAGTGAAATCCTTCATTTTTTAAGCAGAAAAGCTGCTATATTTGGTATTGCTGCATTGCGAGTTCACAGTCAGCTTCCTCACTTCCCGGTGTAGAACTTAACTGGAGGACACCTCTCCTAGAAAGCTCTGAGCAACACAGCTCAACACAGGCCTTTGTCTTGAGGAAGCTGAGCCATTAGAATTAATCGTAACTGAGTATAGACATGCCTTGAGAGTACACTGGGCTCAGTCCCACTTGCTTTGAAATGGTCTTTTCACTGATGCAGTAATACCACCGCTGCCACGATGCAAGGGTTTAGGTAGAGAAGACACCATTTTACAGCAGAGCCAGAATTTCACCAGCTGAAGGAAAGTACTTTTGACTAGCCCCAGACGGGCAGAGACAGCAAGAGAAGACCTGCTCTCCTCAGGACTGGTGCGGCAGCAGGTACAGCAGAGCTCTGCAGAAACTGGCCAAGCAGGCAGGCAGGAGCACTGCTGCCTCCTCCCTGCTCTGCTCTGCTCAGCTGGAACGTCAGTCCTGTCCTGGGGGAGGTCCTGAACAAGCAGAACAGGCGTGGGACCAAAGGACAGCGCTGGGGATACTTGTGAAGAAAGAGAACAAAGGGATTTTGGGGCGGGGGGGGGGGGGGGAATTAGGCTGGAAAAGGAAGGCAATATAGATATAAGATAAACTGAGGGTTAATTAAAGGGTTGATTAGACATGCAGATTAGTGAAATTAAGGGGAGAAACAAAATACATTCAGGGAATTAAATTATATTTTCTCTTTAACCAATGCTTAAAGAGAGTATTTTCTTGATCGTAGCCTGAGATAGCCACTTCCAGATTTTTCGCATCTGGATAAAGTCTTCTATTGTAAAGCAGCAACCTGAAGCACTTCTAACTTTTATTTTTCATAGGAAGCCACTTTCCTTTATCTCAGTGCCAGGCCATCGGCAGGACTGTGCTGGTACCCAGAGAAGCGGCTCGCCTAGCTCCATCACCATAAGAACGTGGCACTCGCTCTCGCAAAGCAGCATGAGGACGTACCGACAGACCACAGCTCAAGCACAGAAATGGGAGAACGGCCAATTGGAATGGCGCCCGGCCTTAGGCAGGTGAGCAGAGCAGCGCGACAAGCTCTGAGACGCTCTTCATCAGCTCCATTAAATCCTACATCAGGCTGCATTTGCCTAAAGGATGGCAGCAAGCTCGCTGGGGAGCGGAGCCGGAGCCCCCAAGGGACCCACGCTGCAACCACGTTTCCTGCACATGAACTGCATTTCACAGGCAGCAAAGACAACGTCTGTGTCTAACCTTAAGCAGAACATCTTATTTTAAAAACAAATCTAGACTACAGATGCCTGCTCTCTTTGTCAACCTTGGGCTCTCCCAAACAAACAGCAACCTAGTGAAGCGTTGCCATTTATCACGGGTAAGGAGACTGCTTCAGTGCGTATTGCAGCATCCACTGTCAGCATAAAATCCAATTCAAATTTCAGATGAACATCTGCATGTTTGAGTTGCCTTTCTATTACCCAAACTTTAATCTGTTTCATCTCCGTGTTTACACAATGAAATACATGCCAAGTCTTTTTCTGATAATAATTGAATAATTTGCTTTTTTACCAACATTTTGTTATTAACAGGCCAAATATGATGCGAACAGGGAATACTGAAAGCACCGTGCCTCGCACAGGGCAATTTGCTGCTGGCACATCAGGTTACCTGTGTGGGTGTAAACACCTGCAGCATCGCATGACACAGGACCAGCCAAGGCACCTGTCCGGAAAGAGGGAGGGGTATTGTCAGCATGAGGTTTTTGTTTAAATAATGGTAAAGTGTTAAAATAATGCCAATAGTCTCCGTTATGAGAGCAAGCCAGATGGCCTCCTGATTCCTTATAGATTGAAAATATATGAATCTTGAAACACCAAAGGGAAAGGAAACAGAACAGCCTGCAATATAAACAGTGTATATATATCTTCCCAACGTCCTGGCTAGATGTGTAAACCACTTAAAATGGCATACTGCAGTTCATATTTTCAGCTCAGATATCTTGTTGAATATACTGGAGCAAATAGGCCAGGTATTTCAAACACTGCCTTGATAAATAACTTTCCTAAGAACATGTAAGAAAAGAGCATAAACTCCATTGATCATAATTTACTACCTGCTATGATTTTGCAAAGCAGGGTACATATACCTGGTTAGAGTGACTTTCTCCTCTCATTGATCTTTTTTTCTACACAAGGAAGCTGGTCTGAGGAAGGCTTAGATAGCTTTGGAGACAGACCAGGGAATATTTTTGGCGCGCCCGGAAGATCACTAGCAATGCATGAAAGCCATCTTCCAAGAGTGTGAAGGGTTCAGGACGTTTGTCATCCTCTGTTGTCTGAGGAAGGATGAGGAATGAAGAAGGCAGGGGAGGGCGCGTGATGGAAGAGGCATCTTAGAATTATTTATGTGCTGCTACTCCCCCATGGCTATGAAAGCTGTTCTTTGCATTAGCACAAAGTGAAAAGGGACTGTGAAGTATGGAAGGTACAAGATGAGGCAATATTTTGTATTTCCTCCTGGGATGCAGGATTTCAGTGACAGAAACTGGAATAACTTACTGCATTCGATTATATATTACCCTTCAGATGCAGAAATGCATTTAGAGCTGGTCCCAAATGACGTTCCAACAAATTCATCCTACTTTGCAAAACAGACATATCCCATGGGAAAATCTCAGTGTAATCACAATATTTCTATTTTCCATGGGGAAAGTCAAAATGACAGCAGGGGCTTCCTCTGCAGAAGGTTTTTATGAAATTCATTTTATTCCTTCAGGAAAACTGACAAGACGCTTTGCACCACACACTGGAATAGGCACCGTAGGCGGAGGCAAAATGGGAGCCAGGATTCACAGGCTCCACTTCTTCCCCTGGGTAGGCTGGGAGGCAGGAAAAAAAAGTGTAGTGAAGAGCAAAGGCACTCAGATGTAATTGTCTAGGAAGTCTGGTTCATTGCCCCCCAGCAGAAAAAAGGGACTTTGGAAAGAATTAGTATCTTATCTTCCAGAAGTTTTAAATTTTCACCATCAAAGTCAATTCTGTTTCTGGATTTTTTTTTTTTTTTTTTTTTTTGGTGAAACAAATGTGATTTTCTAAGCTCACTCTCTGTGGCAAATTTTCCTTATTCATAGGTATTTTTTTCCCTGCCGTGGATCAATCTTTGCAACCCCAGCCACTTCTATCAACCTTCATTTTATGGCTTTTCAGCTTTTCGTCTCTCCTTCTCCTAATCCTCATACCTCTCTTGCTCTTTCCACAGACTTGTTCCTTCCTTTTCTTTTCTTGTTCAGTAAACCTGAACACTCTCCTTTCCCCCTACTCCTGCCCAAAATGCCAGCTTTTGCACGCACTTCAATAGGACTTTGTTCTCAAGCTTCCTAATGCACATTAACATAATTTTGTCCATTTCCTTAATATTTCCAGCACTGGTTTTTTTGAAATTTCTATTCTTCCCAGCAGAAAATGGATGCAGAACAAACACAAATGCTCTGCTTCTCCAATTCTACTCCATACTGCTATCTTTACCAGGAGGAACGTATTACCCGTGAGATGCAGAAAATCTGCCAAAGAACAAATGAAAAAAACTGGATTGGGATGAATAACTTACTGAATCTGCATAAACCCAACTTCTTCACTTCTGCATCATGGGGCAGGCACATCGCAAAACGCAGGAGTGTTCCCTGGGGGTGTCCAACTTTGCAGGTAAAATTAAAGGCTCAGCAATACTTTTTTCTACTTTGAGATAATGAGGACTTAACATATCACTTGTATTCAGCTGATCCACATGATACATTTCACATAACCATGAAAGCAATGTTTTATTAAATTTGGGGTAACATTTTTAAAGGATGCTGGCAGTTATTTGTTTAGTAACAAGAACTGCCTATTTGAATTTTATTCTGTCCTTGAAATGCAATCTCCAAACGTTCAATAAATGCCATAAAAAGGCAGATATTTATCATTAAAGTGACTTATGCTATAACTGTGACAGCAGCCTGTTACAGCTATCCAATACTTCGCCAAGAAACCAGCTGTGTGAGATCATTCAGGAGGACGAAGTGCAAGTTTCTGCATGTATCAGCATGGAACTGGTCTCAGATTTCACATAAGCAGATGCGAGGATAATCATAATGTCATATCTTTATCTCTTTCCTTCTTCCCAAATTCTATGTTATTGATTTTTCATGAGTCTATTTGAGAAAGAGGAATTACTCAGACCCATGCTAGTTCCATCACAGAATTAGAACAATATTTTGGCAGACAGGCTTCTGATGCTGCAGTGCTATCAGGTATGTATCCAAACCATGTGTTCCATGCATGAGTCTGGAAGAGGGCCATGAAGATGATCAGAGGGCTGGAGCACCTCTCCTGTGAGGACAGGCTGAGAGAGTTGGGATTGTTCAACCTGGAGAAGAGAAGGCTCCGGGGAGACCTTAGAGCAGCCTGCCAGTACCTAAAGGGGACCTACAGGAAAGACGGGGAGGTACTTTATACAAGGGCATGTACTGATAGGACAAGGGGCAATGGTTTTAAACTGAGAGTCTATTTAGATCAGATGTAAGGAAGAAGTTCTTCATTGCGAGGGTGGTGAGGCACTGGAACAAGTTGCCCAGAGAGGTTGTGCATGCCCCATCCCTGGAATTGTTCAAGGCCAGGTTAGATGGGGCTTTGAGCAACCTGGTCTAGTGGAAGGTGTCCCTGCCCAGGGTAGGGGAGGTGGAACTAAACAATAGTTAAGGTCCTTTCCAACTCAAAGCATTCTACACTTCCTAATGCCCATCAGCTTCACTGCTTTCCTAGATGAGATCATAAGAACCCTATAATTCTACACCAGGTATTAATCTTCCAATGATGACAAAAGATAGGAAAATAAATATATCACATACATAGCAATGATTGGATATTTTTTTTTTAATTCAAATTCTTTAATAGCATGTTTATATTCTGTGCCTACACTCCCTGTGTAGTCAAGAGAGAGAAATAGATGTTTCAAAAGGGCAACTCAGATCTCATCACTCTTCGTTACTGCACAGGGAACAGAGCCAACTAACTTAGGACATCTGTTATGTCTTAGGTAGGAAGACGACTTGCTAAAGAGGTAAAGATTGTATTCATAACGTTTTGATAACCTAAAAATACAGGCAGGTGCCTAGAGAGTTTCAACATCTAAGCCAGGCATTTAATCAGTTTTAGCCAATATCACAGGGAAGTCAGAAGTCCAGTCATCACCTTAAGGACATCACCCATTCGTTCCTCCGAAAAACATCACTTCTCACAAGTTATTAAAAAAAAGCCACAGCGCATAGACCATGCACACAGAGTAACACATTTACTTTGCAGAGACACACTTTGGTTTTTCTTTTCCACTAACAGCAGTATACTATTAAACTCTAAATGCAAACCAAAACACCCGTGAGGATCAAGTCCAGTGCATCGTCTACTAGATCAGTTACAATTAAAAGAAAATCCTATTAAACTTATTAAACCTAACAGACTACAGCACACAACACAAGTTAGTACAACTTTAGAAAGCAATTCTTAACTTTTTTCTGAAATGACAAAACATTTGTTATTTGACAAAAACATAGGAAGGAAAAGAACAGGTTTCATAACATTGTTATTTAACATAACATCACTGAACACCAAAAGGGACAGATGCATGGATATTTAAGAAAAATAGAAAGAAAAATGAAAACCACTTGAAGTGCTCAGATATAAATTACTTGATTTCATTAATGGTTTATATATTTATTTTTGCTATATTTGATCCAGAACACAGGCTCTCAAGTAAATGAATAAAAGCCATTCCCATCCAAAAGTATAATCATTTAACACAACTAAAGACAAAGAAACAGCCCTGCACTGTTGCCTCTCCATTCCCCCAGAGACCTCAATCCCTTCCTGCGGACACTGAGCCGCCCACCAGGCAGAAAAACACCAAAGGGCATAGTCTGCAGGACCAGTAAGTCACTGGTAAAACTCTGTAAGCTTTGAACCATGCTCTATACCCTCAAACTCCATAAAAGCACTGGGGTCTGTGACCCTCCCGAGAGCTGCTGATCCCTGAAGTGACAGTACCCGAGATACGTGCTAAACACAACTTTGACAATGTCTGGCTCTCCTAGGCTGGCTTTTAGACTGCACTTCAAAAACGTACTTATAGACGAATTTGTCAACATGTAAGCTCAGCTGTTTGGTCTAACTGAAATGCTGTAGGAGGTTTCTGCCCCTTGGGTTAAGGCAGAGGGATATCCAATGAACACAGTTTGCAAAACGCTATTCCTTCAGCTAAAGAAATAAACAGTCATCACAGTAGATAGTACAACACCTTAGCCCATCTTCTTCCAAAACAATGACTCATTCACATGAATATTTAAGCAGTAACTCTGATAAAAGTTGGGTTCTGTTAGCTGCCACAAAGAATAGAAATCGTAGATCATAAATTTTGGGCATCATTGGATGATGTGTGGTATTGCCCATTGTCAGTATGTTGTGCAAAGCTTCACTAATGAATCATAAGTATTTGTTATTTACTAACACAGCCAATGCAATCTTTGCCCACCACAGTGTATCACAGTGGCATCACTAACTTTTTTCACCTTCCTTTCTCATTTTTGGGCTTCTTTTAACCTTGGGTTATGTTGTAAAGTGACTGCTCCTTGTAATGAGTATTCTAAATCCATTCAGTAGGGTTTTAATGGATCAAGAAAAAAAAGAGAGATGTTTCAGGAACATCAGAATGTAAGACAAAAAAAAAAAAAAAAAATCAGGATTTTCTACTTGGCAGTAGGAATTGGTACTCTATTTGAGATATAGAGACAGAATAGTCTCCTCTCCCTTCTTAAAACACAGTTGTACAACTCCCTCGTAGCAATGATTTAACTCTCATGTTATCCAGCACTAATTTGTGCTAATGGAATTCCCAACAGACAGCATAAAAATTACATTCTATTACAAAAATGCAGATTCAGGATCATAGCAGGCAGTTGAACAGACCTACAGGAGCCTACAAAATGCTGCATGAATCACTGAGGGATGATATAGCAGCTCTTGGCTTTTAACAGTGTCAGCTTTCATAGAAGATAAGTACCGAATTAGAGCACCATATTATGATATACCATGTTGAGGATTTTCACAGACAGTATCATGAGATGATTCAGATCACCAAAAACCCAAATCAAAAGATTCAGATCTTTTTAGAAACAAAAGTCAGTGTAGAAAAATACCAAGGCTTTAGGAAAAGCTGTCATATTTTCACATTTAGGTGGCTAAAGGGGCTTAAAACAGTCTTTGCTACAGATAACAAACCCATAGAAAATAATTTCTGTAGGAGGTATTTAATTGTACATAGCTAATTGTAAAGAAACCAATGCATTAGAAGATTATACTATTTAATGCACAGACTATAACTGCATGCAAAAAAGTGGTTCATCTGATTTTGGTGGAGTGACACTTGTTAGACATAAGGGCAATGTGTCTCATATAGGTATGTATGTGTGTGTATGCATATGATTTTTACTAGCAAATATAAAGCTGGGAAAAACAAGGTAAAGAAGAAATTAAATTTTATATTGAGGGATAGTAAAGAAATAGTTTAGTATCATTGCTGGAAAAAATTCTACTTATGAGAAGAGTCAAAATTTCAAGGGTCTCTTCTTTGCCCTGCCAATGAATACTTTTTGATGTTTCTTCTGTTTCTGAGCAAATTCAGCTCCTGCAGCGTGTACATCTAGGCCATCCCCACTGCATGCAGATGTTCTCAACCTTACGTAACAGATGTCTGTGCAGCACTTGAGGATCATGGAGAGAGAAGAATTAAAGAAATGAATATTTCAAAAAAGTCTTCAGCGAAAAAAGGAGAAAAGAAGATAAAGAGACTGTCACAAGTGTTGTGCTTCCTATGTTAAAGTGGATTAAAGTTTATTCTGTTTTTTGTTCTGTCAAGGTGATGATAGCCTTTTAACAAATACGACACTGCAACTAAAAGTCTTCAGAAGAAACTTCAGTATATATAATCATATTGGCACACTGGTACAAGATCTTTAATCCCTTTTTATCATGTCTTTAGTACACAGAGGAAGAAGGTATGCTTTTCCAGAATTCTTCTTCTCCAGTCCTTCCAAATGGTTGAGAACATCATCATCTAAAATAATTCTTAGCTTGTACATTAAGATACTCTATTACTGACACACTGCTCTACAATACAACAGGTCTAGTTTGTGCAAACAAGCAGAACTGTGCTCAAAATCAGCCTTGCTGAGCAGAAATACTTATTTCTGAGATGAAGTTGGACAAGGGAGCAACTTGGAGTTGGAAGAGCAGGAAAAGAGTTAAAGGCAGCAGGTGTACAGGTTTGCAGATCCGGGCATCCCTTTCCTTACACTGTTTGTGCTGCAGCCTGTGGAGTGAGCATCAAAGTCTCCACAAGCAAAGCAGCCAGTGTACTCATCTGTGAAAATGGGCAATTTTTGGAGGAGAAAAAGATGAATAAACGCATACTAGATCTTTCATTTATCTGTTAGGAGGCATTCAAGTGGTCTTTTGCTAACGACTTCAATATATATATTTCTTACGGATAGCAATTAACCTTCTGGTACAGATTAATCTTTAAAAAAAATCAAAGATGAATTAATCTTTGAAATTCAAGTATTCGCTAGTTTCATTAATAATCTGAAATTGTCCTTTAGATTTTCCATAATTAGACCATTCCCCTAATTTATTAATCCCACAGACTGCAGAGCATGTTTCAAATCTTCATCTCCTGCCACAATGACATATTCAAACTCCCTTGAAGTACTCATAATAAAAGTCACTTTGTGAAGAATTATTAACTCAAAGGATCAAGCAAAGTCTTTATATGCTAAAGCATATTTGAAAACTAAGCAAGGATAGCACTTTCTACTCATCCTCACAATTCCTAAGATCTTGGCTGAATCAGAAACAAGTTTGGATAACACACTGAATTTAGGATAATTAGATAGCTACAGATGCAAGGCCAAAGATAATAAACGTGTTGGTACCTATGGAGTAAATCTTCCTTTCTGCCAAAATACACTGATTATGAGATATAAGGCAATTGTCTGAGAGCTAATAATGACTCCTTATTGCCGCTGTGCCTCAAACTTTGACTAATTACCTCTGCTCCAGGACTGTTCCAGCCTGGCAGATGTGCATGGTCCTAAGGGGCCATGTTGGGGAGAACTGGCACAATCATAGATTCATTTAGGTTGGAAAAGACCTTCAAGATCGAGTCCAACCGTCAACCATGCCCACTAAACCATGTCCTGAAGTACCCCCTCTACTCGCTTTTTGAATACTTGAGTCAGTACAATTATTGCTGCCTATTGCTTCTTCAGGAGGCTCTTTCCAAATCCTGATACTACAGCAATCACCTGACAGCCTGGTTAATCACTGCTTTTGCATAAAATGTCCCCAAGGAGACACAGCCACATCAGGCACCAGGAAAGCAACCCAAAAAGGGCTGAACCCTCCAGGGCATGTCCCCCAGAGCACGGGCAAATCCCATTGCAGCACGACCCCGCAAAACAGCAGCTGGGAGATGGTCACAACCGATCCCTGAAGTCGGGGGACAAGGTGCCATTTCCCTGTAGGGGATCAAGGTTGGGACCTGTATCTCCAGGCAGCACTGCTCCATTAAATATCGAGACAACAGGATCTTGCACTTCCCAGGGTTTTAAAAACCCAGGGAACTTGTTGACAGGTATTAAATCCCCTCAGAACTTCACCTAAGCTTTATCTGTGTAACACAAAAAAAATTCAGCGCAGCCCTAAGAAGAAAAAGCGGCTGTACTGAATCGGAGGCAGCACTGGGGATTGGATTATTCCAGTTTCCAGACAAGGCAGGCTGCATATATGAAAGAAAGTTTATGCACTATCCCTGTTAGTGTCTTAAATCTTGTAGGTGTGACCTCTATCACCCTGCATGAAAAGCTGTTTTAAGCAGGGTATTCTTTTGGTTTTATGCTTTATTTTTATGAAGGATGTTGAATTACATGTTAACTACATGAACAGCTCCTATCATTAATTTAATTCTACAGAAGGTCTATAAAATGATACAGTATTATTCAGCTAGAGTTTGTCCTTGGCATGGAGAACACATTTCTGGTATGATTTCACAACAGTGGGTATTTGCAAATAAAGTCAATTTTAAATTATAATAAACACTGGCATTTGTCACTTCCTGAGGTATTAAATCCAAACCCATTTTCTTTAATACCACATAAATATGCATTCGAACGAACAGACAAATTTATGCAAATATAGGTTCCTTCTGTGATATCAACATAATGAAACAATTCCAGATTCCCCTCTCTAAAGCCCCTTTCTTTTAAGCGCAGCCGCCTTCTCTGCTCACTCCTTGGATTATGCTGCCAAGAGCAATCCATCAGTTTGGGAGCGAGCTGTTGCTCCACCTCGCAGATAGCACAGGCAATTTGCAAAAGCAGAGCATATGCTGTGGAACCAGCTCTGCAACAACCGAGGAGATGGAAACCTCCAACGGCCGCTTCAGAGCAACGCCTGTCCCGTCCTAGTCCTTTCCTTTCATGCACTCACTAATCTGCCTGGTGATTTATGTAATTCAGTAAGTGAATTGTGGATCGTGTTGTGATGTTTTTATTTAATGCAATGCCAGGGCAGCTACAGAGTAGGAGATCTGTGAGTTCATTTTGGAAACACAATAGAGCTTATTCTTGTACAATGATGATAGGTTCCTTATCAGGATATATCATTGAAGACTTCTGGAGATAGGCCTTCCATGTATCACCAATAATGAATGACATAATCTGCTTATTTTTCCTTACCAGCACAGCAATAAACTTCAAATATTTCAATTTTCAAACCTTTATGATTCTGGATTGCAAATCAGCTTGCTGTGGATTTATACCTCTATTCCCTAAAGTGCCATCTAAAGTCCTCCTATGTTCTGGTGTCCCTGGGGAAATTTAGAACTACTTACCCTGAAGAACAACTCATGGGGATAAGGGTATGAGCACACTGACACAGCAGTCACACCTTAAGACAGGTCTCCTCTATGTTTTGTACCAGAACAGGAAAGCAAGCTGTAGAATTAGAGATTTCTTCCAACAAAATTATGCAGGTTCAACTTGATACCATAAGCCTGACCCAGCGCAAGACACAGCATCTCCCTGTTCTCTTGGAACATCTCTCACTGCCAAGTGACATTGTCCAACACAGTTTGGCCTTCCTGGGACACCACTAAATGAAACAAGTAACAAGAAGAACGTGATGCATCACAGCAAAGGTCTGATGTGCCTTGCACAACACTGCTGAGTTTGTTGCCTCCATACCCCAGGCCAGTAATCTTTGAGCCTTCAAGTAAAAGATTATTCATTTTCTCACCTGAATTGGTCAAGAGAAATACTAAAGAAAAGCAATACAAATCAGGCAGCAATCTGAAAGCTGAACAGCAATAGTATGACACAAGTCAATGTCTGGTAACAAGCAGTCTTCACAGAATTTCTAGCTGTGGAGAGATAAAAGCTCAGCATTTTAAAATTTGTTTTCTACCTATGTCAACATAATATAATGCCATCCAGTGGAATAGTAGGAGCTTCATAAGACTCAGGGTTTTCTATTTTCTCCAGAAATGACTGAAAACCACTAAGGTTTCAAACTCTCTGAAATTCCATAAGCAATTTAGGAATAAGAGTATCTAGGAGCCACTGCAAAGAACTGGAGCAACTTTAGAATCAAATATATGTTCTAGAAAAAGAATATAACATTTGGTACAAAATAACATTCATTACTTCTATAGCGTTTTCTGGAGGGAGGACGGGCATTGCCTACCTGCCTCTCTGGAAATTTGCATGAAGGATTCGACTCCTTTTTCTCCATAATTCCCTTCAGATGCCAAAGTGGACACATAATTCCATCCCAAAGCTTTCACAATGTCCACCATTGCTTGTGCTTGGAAGGAATCTGGAGGAACCACACGTGAGAAGAAATCATAGCGCCTGTCATCACTCAACTCTGGTGCAGTTGAGGCATAACTGATTTGTGGGATCTGTAGAAAAAAATAATTTCTGATAAATATACATATTCATATACTCATTGCACTTCTTGCAGAAGTTAGCTAAAGCAGTTAGCTTCAGCTGAGCCTCAGTTCATCTTCATTGTATCCATCTGTATTTCTCCAGCCCGTTCCTTTAAAATGTACCAAAGAAACAATCTTTTAATTGACTTCAAGTTACACAAAAAAAAATCATTAATCAATTGAAAACAACCGTATATGTGCACATTCATAATTTTGCCTATCAGGCAATCTTAATCAAATACAGCACACACAAACCATTTTTCTCACTACGTCCTTTTTATTGGTGTTCTAGCATCAGATTTTACTAGCATCAGGTTATTTGGGATCCTGAACGCAACCGAGTTTAAATCTTGCTGGCTGAAAGCCAGAAGGACCCTTCATCGGTTTTTGGAGGATGAAGCTCTTAAACATTAAACTGCAACTGCAGATTTAAACAAAAGGATGTTTATTTTTTATTCTTTCTCATGAAGAACAGTTATGAAGATTGCTGAGCGTGGAGATCTCTGTCTCACAAAGACAACCTGGTCACAATTTAACTCTGTCCTGAAACTCTGCCTGCCCATGACAAACCAGACTTCACTCTTCCTTCTCATGGCAGAGTGCGAAGGAGACTGATGGTTACTTTTTATAACAGAGAGACCAGAATATTGTTCAGGGCTATTTTCTCCTTGATAACAAAGGTCCCTAAACAGTTATCAAGCTGACAGAGTGTTAATCCCCAAACACATTATGCAATTTTTTGAGTAACAGTCTGGGACTGCTCCTTAAATTAAGGAACCTGCCATAATTCTCACTTGAGATGCCAAGGAGGGAAAAAAAGAGATTTGCAATATACACAAACATGACCATATATAATGATTTGAGACTTCTAGACTGTGGAAAGGTCAGTATTTCATGCCTCAGTACAAGCATCTTCTGCATTCTCATATTCTGTCTCTGCACAGCTTTCCTACGAGTATTTATTAGCTCTCCTGCCTTCTCAGAAGAATAAACATTATATTTCCCCAGGCTCAATACTGCAAAGGGCTTGGCACCTTCGATTCCCACAGAGCTCAGTAGCAGATGAGAGCAAATGCAGCATTTCCACAGAATACACACGATGTCTGTACATCTGTATGTACATTCACAACTACTACAGCAGAGTAAAAGCAGACCTGTAAAGCAACATTGCTGCTGAAGACTCAGCAGATAAGCAAACTTAGCCAAACCATCCAAAATTACTAAATACATCAACATTTGTTGAGACATGTTCCTGTTTGTAAAGGCAATTTCTACTGTTTTATTATAAACCATAACAAACCATAGCACATGACTCATTTAAGGTCTCTTTAGCTTCACTCAGCATCAGCGTAGAGCGAAACACGGCTCATGGCCCTTGTTCAAAGCCCTGCACCGGCGGGACCCCTGTGCAGGGAACCTGCTGAATCTGGTCCCAGGCGTAGTACCAATCTCAGTTGTTATGAATTATTAAACCTAAGCAAACACTTAAACTTTCAGCGGGTGCTTGGGCTGTCATTGTGGATGTTGGAGAACCGAATCCCCCATCACTTGGCACGGCCTTTCCTTCGGATGTGTCATGTCACTCCTTTGCATGTCTGCTGGGTTTACAACCAGAGAGGTGGCTAATCAAGCTGAAAGCTGGGATGCTTTAGGTTTTTAATGCAAGACAGCAGTCGTCTACAAAGACTTGCCAGATTTATTTTAGATCTGTGGCTTGTGGACAGCACATTGCCAGCAAGACCTTCAAACGCTCCAATCACAGAAAATTAAAAAAGTTAAAATTGAGGCTGCCGGGAAGAATACAGCGTGGTGTTGACCACTGGTACATGATTTACTTGCTCAGTCTTTCGCCTAGGGGCCAGCAAAGCTTGGGGACCACTCTCAAAGACAAATAGATTGATTACACTAATTTATCATGGTTCTTTATTTTTAATCTACCTTAGGGATGACTTTCAGCTAACACCAACTACTGCAGTTGCACAGAAAATGCTGGGCACCCTGGCCATCAAAAATAAGTTAAATTCTTAATTCGTCTGTGCCTACAATTGCTGTTGTAATAAATGATTGGTGACATTTTAGGATCGCTCTCTTCTCATTTGTACAAAGCAGCTAACGGAGCTTGCTCAGCTGCTTATCAGCTTAATTCATCTATTCATTGGATGATATTATATTAAGTGGAACAGTTAACCAGGCTGACTTTATGGGTGCTGTTTACCCGTTATTAATTAGACAAGCAACCAGTACACAACATACAGTCCCACACACAGAGCTGTACTGAGATAGCTGAGTGCTGGTTTTTTAAATTATAAATAAAAGAAAGGATGAAATACGGATTTTTATCTAGGGCAATGTTTGTATTCCAACTTGGCAACAACTGCTTTTTCAACTGAAAATCAAAAGGACCATATTCTGCACTTTTACAAAAAGCAACACTTCTACAGAATTTGCTCCATTGCTTATATTACTTAGGAGACTTTTTGGTTTTTTAGTCTTTTTCTTCTGTTCATAAAATATTAACCACTTCTGGCTGTTTCAATCACTTGGAGTATAAAAAGTATATATTGGGTTTTTTTACCAATGTTTCTTACAGGATATATAAAAGCAACAAAAAGTTATATGTATGAGGAGTAGAATTTTCATAAGATTTTGTCTGAATATGGGGAGAAAAGTCCTTGAATGGGTACAACATAGATTGCAGCCATTAGAGTTCAGCTTTGTCCAGTATGCCAGAGCATAGTGCAGACACCTACAAAAGATATTTTCCCTTTCCGCATATCTTCCCGTGCATACAGGCAGCATCCCAGATGTCCAAACTGAACATCTGTTTGCATCAGCTAAAATCTAACAATTCAGCATTTCTTATTCTCTTCCTTTTTTAATGTTCATATATGTGGACAAACCTCCCACAGCCTCAGCTGGAAACCTTTCTCCCATATTTCACACCATATGTTCCTCCACATTACTGTTTTGTTTTTACTGAGAGTGACTTTAGTTTGAAAACACAACGTCACGTTAACTCCAGGCAAATCTCAATGGCCAGGCACCCTCTCCTCTCTGAAATCTCTTCACAGGGCTTAAGCTCATCAGACCAACATCCAAAAGACAACATACACTGCTGATGTGTACTGATGGCTGCTCACCAGGTAAGCTCACAGACATGCGCCTTCAGAACCTGTGAACGTTGAAGTGCATTTGAAAATAAAAATGGATTGACCCCGTTCATCAAGACCCAACTCCAAGCTGGCCACATGTTGCTGTTCTCTGTTCCCAAAGATGATGCAGATGGTCTCACCATGTGAGGAGGATGAGTGGGGCCTAAGGGAGAACCAGAAGGGCTATAATTTGATTAATCTCTCTGATCATGCCATTCATTCATCCCCTTGGTCCACCTCTCTCAAGCACACGCTGGTGCTTCTCAAGACTGGCCCCGGCCTCCCCCTTGGGGCAGGAGGCTGGAGCCTCCCCAGCCTCCCGGCTCACATCCTGCAAAAAACCTCCTGCCCCAGGGGCCAGATGCACACAGACTGCATTTCAGACTCCAAGGAGCAGAAAAAGCCTTAGTAAAGCTATCCACACAAAACTGCAGTTAAATAGCTAGATGTTTAATAACCAAGTCTTCTCCACCCTGATCAGTCTGTAAAACCCATGGTTTAGCACTGCCAAAAGGTGCTGAATGATCAGCCCTACAACAGGAACTCTGCCGTCCACGCGCAGACACGAGATGAATGAGCAAAAGGCAGAACAAGCTGCAATACGGTGCCAGGGATGCCTGAGCAGTTGATGACCTTAAATGTGGTCCTACTGCTACCTAGTGTGTCCTATAAATGTCCCCTCAGATGTACCAATCACTGCTGGTTTTCCTTCTGTTTTGGTTTTGAAAGCTGCTGATATGGTTCAGGCTTGCAAAGGAAAGCCATCGGACAGTACTGGCTAGCCTGCGCCATGGTCTAACCACATGAAAAAGTGGAAGTTTATCCACTTCACTGAACTTACACACCAAGTAGAGAGCACCTAAATAAAAAGGTCTGCACTCCGCCTTCCCTGTAGCTTTCCCCATTTTTACAAGTTTTTAAATGTCACTCTTCTTAAGCCATACTTGTTCTCCTTTTAGTCCTGCAAGGGTCCAGTTTGAGACATCGTGTCCTGCTACCATGAGAAGAACTGGGATGTCCACAAACCCAGCAAGCATTACAATGGCTTCATGTCAGGATCACAGCACTGAGTATTTTTAATGAGGTTGGTTGTTAGTTGTTTTTTCTAATTAACCAGATAAATATTGTCCCTTAACTGATTTATTTTTCTTTCATTCTGGTAAAATCTGCTCTTTGTCATTGATATCTCACATTCAAAACTTTCGTTTAAAGAAGCAAGCTTTCTAGTCCATCACATTTTTCCTATTTTCTGTTCTGAAACATGTTTGAAACATCAAAAAGCTCCAGGGAATTACAGTCTGCTTTCCAAATGGCTCTAACATCTTGGCAGAAGAAGAGTTGTGATCCATAAGGGACAGGGGATAAAAATCCCCTGTCCCTTCCACAGCAAGGCTGTGAGTGAGAAAAGCCTGTGGTCCTCCTTCATGTACTGCACAACAGCCAGCGCTTGCAGAAAAGGCATCCCACCTGAGCCTTCCCCACCAGAATAAGACAGAGTTGTAGCTGGAGCTTTCTGAAGGACACTCAGGCGTTGGCAGATGAGTAAGCAGATCACTGATGTGGGAGGCAGAATTTTCCTGAAGGCATTCTTCATGTTTAGAGGACTATGGCAAACATTGCACTCCCAAGTTTTACATGTCGTTTGCCTGGCTGATGTTCTGATTACAGTAAGAGTGAATGATTAATGCTGGGAACATTGCATTAGTCAGTGATTAATGTTAATTTATTTTTAACATTGAACACTATTCTTCATTTATTTCATTTTCTTCTGTTAATGAAACGTTCTCTCTGGATCACACTTGGTTGTCTTGCTTGAAAAGCAGGGCCCATTTGCAAGCACCTGCACCAAAAGCCACAACAGAAAACACACCAAGGATTGACACGACTCTCTGTCTGTCTCCTAAGTCACTCTTTGCAACAACAAATACCTTCCAACATCAGGTTTGGAACTGCGTATTTCAGGGTAAAAAGCAATTGAAATACAAACTTCTTGTTCCAATTCTTCATTTCAATCTTATTTTGTATTACTGCCTCATCCCTTATCCTCCTCTCACTCTTCTACAGACCCTTCTTTTCAAGCAAAATGACAGAAAGTGGTGACCTCCTTGTTAATAGCCAAGTGTCTCAACTGGAAACACACAAGAGACCCAGTGCCAGGAGACAAACCAACTCTCTCTAAAGCTGCAATACCCACCAGAAGCATTGGGCTTACTGCCTACCCCCTCGTCACCTCTGCCTAACTCTGCCTGCAGGTTCACTTGCACAGCCAAGAACCTCGCAAATCCGTGCAACCATAAAAGTAATTATTGCTACTATGCTACTTCAAATGTGATTGAGTTAGGCTACATCTCCACAGTAACTTATTATAAGATTAATAAAATGGTGCACCTGAACCCAACTCAACAAATGACAGTAGTCAGAAAACTTCAGAAAAGGCAATTTTCCTAAGGACCATGTGCAATTAAGATAACGCACGAGTATACCTATTGAGATATTAATGAGCTCCCACCAGGGTAATATTAAGTTCACAGTTTGCTGCATTTTTACTTTCAACTTCCTATTAAGTTTTATTGATATGATTTCCTGACAACAGAAAAAAACCCACCCTACTTTGATAAAGCCTCTTGAACTCATCTAATTTGGCAGTGCAGTGTCAGTCTACACAAATTGCAAAATCCTGCCAATAACCTAACTTTACAAAAATAAGATGCCTGAAGACTTTTCACTTGGCTGCAAAACTCTTCGTGTGAACTGATGGATGACTAACAAATCTCGAATCTGTTTAGGTCTCAGATTTTATTCATGTAGAAATTTATCATGTCAGGATTTAATCATCAGTTAGTACAACTACTCTTTGTTCACCATGTACATCTTAAATTGTGTAACAAACAGCTTCAGCATCCTGTGAACTGCATATAATTGTTTTTGTTGCCTTGAATTAAAATTATTTGAAGTTACTAACTAGCTGTTTTCTCTGGGCAAAACTCCTCTATTCTTTCTTCATTTTCACGTTGTTCCGAACAGGAAGAAAATTTTACCTGAGATACAAAATAGGATCAGATTATGACTCAAAGCTTGCAAAGATAATAGGAATTAATCTTCCTGCTGATTTCCACTCGGCTGGAGGGGGAATTCAAGTTTCACTCCATTTCGTCAGGAGCTGGCATCTGTGAGGTAGTGCAATGGCCTCAGGTCTTGCCTGCCCCACAGCAGTCAGCGGCCTCGTAGCGTGCCGGCTAACTAATCAACATGGGGGTATGTATAACAAAATAATACCCGTGCTTGTTGTTCTCCTCCTCGCCAGCCCTTCCAAAAACTAAACACTGCTAAATCGTAGCTTTGCGTAGATTTTCTCGAGGTGTCAATCTACCAGCATGTGCCCTACTTCTGTCCTGAAAGGTGCATATGAAAACAAATATTACTGCAATTCTTGCTCTAGGGCTCTTAAAAGACTAGGGAATAATATTCCCATCAGTCTTAGGTAATGATGAGAACAAATCCTTCTAAAGTACTTTGATAATCCCTCCTTATTATGTTTCATGATGAAATTTTAGAAGTAGTGCATTTCAAGCTGGTTTTTACACTCAAGAATCAAATGTTGACAATGAGAAAATGAGGCAAAAGAATTAACAAAGAAAGTTTTCATGTAAATTAATTTTAAGAGCAATAGAAAGTATTTCTGTACAGCTCTGCCACAGTCTATGAGGTGTTTACATATGGCAAACCTGTTGCTGTGTACAAAAGTTACACCACAAGAGAAATTCTTCTGAGCAGTGAACAAAAGCAGCACATCTAAGGAAAGGCATTTGTATAACAGAAAATTTTCAAAACCATTAATCTATTTACAGTTCACCTCAGTTTCTCTCACTCTATTTACCAATTACTAAAGCCACTGGTGTTCAAACAAAGTCCTGTTTGCTCGCATCACCACCTCTCTTATGTTATCCCACAGTGAATTCTTAATGATGTATTAGAGATCAACAGAATCACCTACAAGGGAATTGGATAGATATTTCATAAGGTACAGAAATACAAATATAAACAACATCAAATACAAATGAGAAGCTGAGCCTAGAGGAGGAGAAGCGCATTTAATAAAACAGAAGTATCTTCAAGAGCAACAAAAGAAACACTAAGAAAATAAACCCAATAAATGATTCATGTACACGAATTTTGCCTTGTCCACGCTGGCCCATTCCACCAACCTCACTGTGCTGTGTGAGCTCCATCTCACACTACTTGTCCCATACCTTGACTTCAGCTAATATGTGAATGGGTCTTCTCTTAACTTGAGCTTATTGACCAAAAGGACTATTAATATGTCAATCAAACAAGGTAAACCCCACTTTCCAAAGCATTTTAAAGAAAAGATTTTCAAAGTGCTCAGCATCCACAGTTGAGGACCTGTGTCAGGGCTCCCAAGCTGCATGCAAGTTCTTTTTTTGTGGGAGTTTCCAAGTACGATGGCAAAATTCCATATTTATGGAGAACCATAGGTATTCTTGACAAATTGTCAATGAAAAACTGGATGAGGTCAGTGCTGTGTGGACCTCTCAGTATCAGATAATTTAAGAGTGACAATGATAGGAGAATAAAGTAGTGTCAGGAAGGGTAATGGACTCACAAAACATGGGGAACTACAGGGGCAAGTTATCTGTAATTTTATTTCACTGAATTGTCTTGCTGTGGAGCATAGGCTTACAGTTTCAATACACAACGAATAAACTTTAGAAGCTTCATGCAGATTGTCCGGTGGAAATTAAAAGGGAAGGCCAGTCCTATTAAAGGACTTACTGTAATTGAACAGTGCAGTAACAGACCTTAACAGAGCTGTTATGAGAGCAATGCACCACTGCTCTGATGTCCTGACAATATGGAGCAACTCAGCACACCACCATGCTTCCAGAGCGATGGTTCTGGTTAGTAAGACTTAAAATTTGCAAGTCCTTGATCACCAATTTTATAATGGATGCAATCCATTACTGAAACAAACACTTCCAATGCTACTTTGGTCTTCTCAAATACAAAATAAAGCTGTCACTGGCTTTCTAATTGAATGCATATATATTTTTTTTTAATTAATTTCAAACCTGAAAAGGGCATTTGAAAGAACCCATTTCCAGGCACATAAATCAACCTTCATCCCTAGCATAACTGCCATAGCACTAAACTGGAAAGACATTCTGAATAATATTGGCAAGCTGGAAGTATTTTCCATATCTACAAGGTCTCTCCTGCTTCCTTTTCTTCTATAAGAAAGTACTCATATTAATTACTCCAGAAAAAATAATTGTAGCAATTAAGGGAACAATAATTACAGCAATTAGTACTGTCCACATAGCTCATGGGAGCATTTTATCAACTCAGACAGAAAGCAGGAAGAAAAGAATGATAAACACATAGTAAAACCAGAGGTGTCCATAAATATGAAATATCCCTATATTTCATCTTCATGACCTATGCCTGGAACTAGGTCTACTTGTGACAATGATGAGCTTATGGCATAGCTTGGGCTTTTATAGCTGCAAAATAGGAGGTGATCTCTTAGCTTTTAAAGGCTAAAAGATCCTTGGATAGATGACTTGAAACCAGGATCCACAATTTTAATGAAAATCAGTCTTAGCACAAAAATAAGCATCTTGCCTCTTTCTAAGGCTGTAAATAACAGTGTCCTTCTACTAAATAAGGAGATAACACCTGTCTCAACAAGTTTACATATTGCAGATTAAGAATTGTCCATTTATACTTCCATCATTAATACTTTCATTTGTCTAATCTGTGCATTAGGGTGGTCAGGCACTTAAAGACAGATAACCCATCTCTCACTAAATATATTCCAAGTGGCTAAGATCTACAAATTCTTCTACTGAGTCAATTTATAATGAACCTACAAGCTCACTTCTCTTCCTACACAGGTATAAATGAAATTTTAAAAAAATCTCTTCCGTGACACTCCCTCACAGAGCAAGGCTCTCCCATTCCTTGTGCCTGCAGGCACTTTAACCTGCTCCCATTCGACCTGAGAGCTAGTCCTGGCCCAGCCACACAGCCACAAGACAGGAAAAAAAAACCTTGAATCAATAAACTAGAGGAACAAAAAGTCATATCAGTCATGCTTATCTATTATCCAGTAGGAGGAGGTACAAGAGTGAAGTGGGTTTTGTCCCTAAGGCAAGGCCACCTACATTACCTTCATATGAAACACGTAGCCACCAAAGAAAGACCTGCTACAAACAAAGAAGCAGCAAAGTCATGAAGCAGCAATATAGAGACAACATACTTTGCTGAATTTTTTGAGATTTACAGCTCCAGTAAGTGACTTTTCTGCAGTTAACAGTCTAATAACCTCTTCCTCAGGCAGAGTATTTTTTATAATCAAGCTCCTTTGAGCAGGGTCTCTGAACCAATTCAAAAAGTTTCTTGTTCTTAAAAATAAATCATTCAAACCTTTAGACCAAGGTGTGCCAAAAAGCACAGTTCCCACTGTACTGCTACTACAAAAATAGACCACCTTTGAGAAAGGCAGAATAGGATTTCAGCACCACTGTCAATATTGCACATTGTTTTAGAAATAGGTAAGGCCCAAGTGGAATTCAACTGTTCTTTCACTTTGTGTCCTTTAGAGAATTATTTAAATAAAAATCTCAGTCTATGCTGTAGCTTGGACACAAAAGCGTCATACATATTGAAAACTACTACTTTAAGAGACAAAAATATGTGCCTCTGTGTATCAAAAGACAAAATATTCTCTAAAATTTCTTAGCTGTTGTGTTACAGCACAGCCACAACAACATAAAAACCTGGTTCTTTTTGTTTGCAAGTATTTTTTGTATTTGCAAGACCAACCATTATCACCTGAATTGTTACTTTTTCCAGTAAATTGTCACACCTTGGGACTTTTTTTGTTTCAAAACAGTCCTTGAAAAAAATTGCAAAAAATGACCAGAAATCAGTATTTGAATTTACACTGAAATGGAAGAAGATTTTTAGATACACACTTGCCTGATCTGTGCGTACAAATTCTTTTTGGGCATAAAGTTGAGTTTATGTGATCATGAAGAAGATCACTTCTAGGTGATCACTTCTCAGGAGTACAATTAGCTTTTATTTCTACTACTTACATTTTAATTTCTCTTGTTTTATCTGTATCTTGATATAATAATATTAAATTTTAAATTCAATTAATACTTTTTTATTATTATTATTTCTAGCCCTAGATATATAAAGATCCTTCTTCATTTTGAGGAAAGACTGCCTAGAAGCCAACAGTCCCACCAGCAGCTGATGAGCTGTGCAGCCCTGGCCGTGCAGCCAGTCCCCCCCCGTACCACACACTGGCAGAGATGGGCATGGGTAAGGACTGGCAGCCTTCCAACTCCCCCAGCCCTTTGCACATCGCAGAGATGCGTTTGCACATCCCCTGATGCAGGCTGGCAGAGGCACAAGCTCCTTCCCCCATGCAGGTTCAGTCTGTCCTCCCTGACATACAGATGTATGCACAGACAGAAGCCAACATTTCCCCCAGCTGACACAACACACACATCCAGGTATAGGGAACCTCTTGCAGCTCCCAACTGGAAACAGAAATATTTATCTACTGCACCACAGAGATTATTGATAATAAAGACAAAGGAACAAGTACTATCATGAAACTTCAGCACTTAATGTTTTTAAGTGAAATATTTAACTTTTTAAGAATTTAGGTGGCTCGCTCATAAACTAGCAAGGCGATAAAG
The DNA here is from genome assembly GCF_929443795.1 of Astur gentilis. Lineage (NCBI taxonomy): Eukaryota > Metazoa > Chordata > Aves > Accipitriformes > Accipitridae > Astur > Astur gentilis. The sequence goes on along the minus strand of NC_064902.1, from coordinate 23,721,123 downwards.
CTTTGCTGGTTTGCAGATCTTGTGGATGAGATATGACCAGCACAGCACATTCATATATACTAGTGCATATTCATTGATTTTACAATACTAACTAGAATATTCCTCCTAGGATACATCAGTTAAAATATCAGTGGCGATTGCCCATCCATCGCAATGCAAGAATGCACAGCTCTTCATATTTTAACTCCGGCCCTGATAGAATGAAAGCTTGAGAGCAGCATTAAAATAATGGATGGTATGCTGCTAGAGGTAATTTGAAATCTTAACAAAGCATCAAAGGATCTTGTCTATTATGAGCTAATACTTCAAGCCAATTTTTAGCTGAACTCACGTAAGGTGATGGGAGTACAGGGACCCTATAACCTTTCTAATGGCCACGTTTTTGTAATGATATGGTACAACAAAGCTGCTTATGCAGCAATAGTCTTTTCAGCCTCACGCTGTGATTCAAATTCAGCCTACAAATAACATACATGGATATTCTGTCACACTTTTATCCCATAACGCACCACAATGTCTAAAACATAATTACAAATACATTGTAAGGGAGAGAGAATGAACAAGTTTAAAAGCGGTATATCCTGTATTCTTCGAGTTTGTGCTAAAACTGAATCTACTTTTGAGGTTGTTTACTTCTATCACAGCCTAAGAAAGCATAAGTGATATCTCCAGCAGATAAAACAGGCAATGGTATTTCAAAGGGAAGAAACCGTTAAATGCTACAGATAACAAAATAACTTGTGTCAAAAATGCAACTCTATTTGTATCACATTGCTAAGAATAAGCTTAATGGTTGTCTAACCCATCAGGCGCTTGGGAACTGGAAAGGATGCTGTCTTAGGTTCACGTTTTGGAGAGGCTGACATCAAGACTTTCCAAGTCTTGCACAATGAAGCAGAGGGAGACAGGGGGCATGGCTGCCTCTCACATGGTCTGAACACACGCTTCAAGATCTTCTAGATGCAAAAAAATAATCCCTTGAGTACTGGAGCCTACTTCTTAGAGCATGCAGATTTACATGGAGCAAGGCATCCTCAGAAGGGTCATTTCAACCATTCAGAGAAGTGCTGAGCAGAGAACCAGAATCCATCTGTGCCCTACACTCAGTTGTGGGACATGACAGCAGTAGGTAGATCTGTTTTCTTCTCCTTTTACGTAGACCATTTCCATACCCTGTCTGCACAGTCCAAAACCTGACAAGTCAGTCAATGTGAACAGATAGAGAAGTGATGTATGTACACCAAGTGTATATATATAAGCATAAATATGCTTGCAGTGATTGGAGCTCACACATCCAAATACAGACTCACAAATTCTAATTATTTTGAAAATAAATCAGAACCAGAAGATAAACACAGCAAAGCAGCTTTTATGTTTTATTTATGTGTACACACTGCTCCATTCATTGCAAACATATAATTGAACCTTATATTGTCTATGCATATTTTAAAAGGTTTTTAATCTGCAAGTATAAATCTCATTGATTTTGAAAGTAGCCCGATAAAGACAACAACAGTAAAGACTTATTCAGCAGACAGGCTGAAATATAGAAAAGCTCAACAGCATAACATAGTTTTCTGAATGTAATACGCAAAACCAGACACACACAAACCCACTACAGTGGAGACAAATTGCAATGTGGTACAATGTGAAACAATCATCCCCAAAGCTTAGTTATTAGACTAAATGAAAGCTGTTGAGTTCGTATTTGAGCATCTCTCATAACTGCATTTCTAGACGAGCATCCATGTTTAAGTTGTGGAAAATAAGGCTGTGATTTGAATATTTATTCCTAGATTTTCAATATAGCAAAGTGTCTTATAGTCAAGAATAAAGCCAATGGCCTTCTTGTTTTTACAGAATAACACAACTAAAATCTGTCAATACAAATTTATCAATATTAAGTGGTTATTTACAATTTCGTTGTGAAGTTAAACTTTCAGCAAGCAGCTGAATATCATGATTAGCAAAACTGAGCTCCTGTGAATGACTTTCACTGATCAGATATTGCAAAATTAAGAATCTATACTCAAAAATATCTCCAAGTGGTTTTCATTTTAACAGTCTTGCAGAGTGAGACTTCCTCCAGCTCCCCCCCGCCAGATCCTCTACAAAAAACTCGCAAGGGTATCAGCTGCATTTCAAGCAGTAAAATGGTGTTTTCAACAGGGTTTCTTCTTTCCTTATTTCCTTCCACACAATATTGGAAGTATTTTTGCATTTAAAAATGCATCAAATAATACAGAAAACTACATTTTTAACATGGTCACACACTGTGGTTGCCTGAATGGTTTTATTTAAGCTGAAAGTGTTTTGTTTTGGATTGGCACATTATTAAAAGGTTGAGGCAAGAGCAAGACTGTGGGTTAGAAAGAATATATGTAAGCTCCTATTTGAATCTCGCGCTTCAGTTCTGGTCATTCATACCTACATGCTTCAACAGTTTTTTTCACTTTTTCCTTCTGTCCTGGAAATGGCGCACTCTGCACTGACTACAGGTGATGCCCGGGGTGAAACCACGGTTAGGTAACTACAACTGGAAATGATGAATCCAGAACTATAAAACTAATCCTCATTTATGAACAAAGCGATATACCTCCTCATACCAAAACGTCAGCCTGTACTTATGGGAACAGCGTTGCTTCTGCAAGCGTTTCCAGTGACGTCAAGTAGCATAAATTCCCTTCAAGCTGAAGGGTCTCCTAATGAGCCTGTGATGCTCCAACACACTGCCGAGGGAGCACAGGAGCGCTAGTACCCGCACACGGCACCATGTGTGGGGATAAGTGGAATAAGGAAACGTCACAGCTACCAATTAACATTCTGAATATTGTACAAATGTCTAAGCAATCAGGATGAGATTGAATACATAGAGCAGATTATCCCCATGTCTGCATGTGCAGTGTTAGTTTTCCTTCCTGCGGTAAATTGATTCCTACAACTGCTAGAGACAAGTTATAGCCTAAACGAACTCCAGGATAAAATCTAACTTGTCCGTTCTGTTTTCTTTTTTTTTGCCCAACCTCCCCCCCCCCCCCCCCCCGACACAAATTGCCTTCTTTTACATTGTAAAATACAGAAGAGCATTTCAGAGCATCTAAGATACACTGAGTTTCAGCGGCAGCCAGCACATTCAGCAAAGAACTGTTTCCTACAGCAAGTAAAAAATACTGTGTGGGGGGGAAGAACACAACTACGTATTTTTATCTCATTATCTCAAATAGTGTGGTGAACAGGAAATTCCTATATACAATTTTAGTAGAGATATGATACAAATGTGTTCTCAATTTCAGATATCTGGAGCAAAGTCTCCATTTAAGAATAGCACTTACAAGCCTTTTGTTGAGATGTGTTCCTTAGTGCTAAAGCAGTACTTTAGGGTATTAGTTTGTCTCTGTAACAAAATCTTTGCTAAATTATTTGTAACTCTCTACTAAAAGTTATCACCTGCTGCAGCAATAACAACTCTACCAGAGGAAAAGTCTTGCTATTAACCCATTGCAAGAAAAATTTAATATAAAAAGGTTCACCGTAAACAGATGAGCTACATAAACTACAGCTAGGGCTAACCTTGAACTACAAACTACAAATTGCATGAGAATGATACAAGCATAACATGGGTCCTCCAACCTCTTACTGAAACATGACGTTTCTTCCAGAGCTCTGAAACATAATCAGGTGAAAGACGCTGGTTTCAAGCAGGCTTGGGCTTGTTTTCAGTTTTCTGCTTTCACAGATTTAGGGTTTTTCAAGCCAAACGTAGCTGGAGCGGGATCTGACTGGTGGGGCTGGAAGGGGCAGGTGGAGGGGAAGCAGACAGAAGGTCCCGGTCCCTGCAGAAAGCCCCCACTGATCTCCCAGCCAGCCTTGGGGTGGGTTCCATGCTCTGCCATGCCCTGCTTTGATCCCCACCTCCCTCCCGCCCGGTTCATAACACGGCTGCATCCCCACTGCTCCGTAACCCAAAAAGCAAAGACCGAAAAACCCCAGCCGCTGAAAAACTCCAGCCTTTGACAATAAGTTTCCCATCACCTGAAATCACCGCAGCGAGGCTGGGTGACTTCCTAAGGGATGTTCTCCTGGTGAACTACAGCTTTCCAGCCCCAGCTGACACAGGCTGTATCAGATGTGATCATGAGGACTGTAATCCTTCCCTTGGGAATCTGTCATCTCTCAGCATCTGTGATCACATCCCCACCTGGTTTTCCTCCTCCTTGGCCCTGAGAGCTTTACCCTTAGCTTCCTTGGAAATGCTCACAGGACTGCTCTCTGCATTGTTTTTCCTTAAACTTGTCATCTTCAAACTCATCCCCAAACACCCGGGGTCCCCCCCCGGCAGAGCTGCCTGCCCTGCAGTCCCTGAGCACGCCAGCCTCTTCTCCCATGCATCCTCCCCAGCAAGGTGCAGCCAACAGATTGACCTTTGCGGTCACCTCCTTCCGAGAGCTTCTCCTCAGCGCGAGACCCTCATGTTCCCACGCAGCCGGCGATGCCCACTTCCACTGCCTGACTGGAGTCTGCAACTGGTTTTCCTTGGCTTTACACCCGAGGTATCGCCAGCTCATCCCCCAAGGATGAGAGGCAGAGGGAGAGGAGGGAGCGTCGAGATGAGCACTCAGACAGCGCAATGTGCTCTGCTTCTCCTTCATTGCCCGCAAGGTCAAAAATCCTCTCCTTTGAAATAAGAGAGTCACGGGCAGCTTTTAATATTCCTTTGTAAAGTTTAAGAAGCACTTCTGTAGGGACGCTGTGCTGACCCTGGCTGTGGGGATGGGTCTCACCAGGGAGACTGCGTGATTAGATTTAGACTGCCTTTGATTTCATGTTTTCTTTAATCCAAAATAAACATTATCATGAGTAAAAAGGCCTGTTGTGTCCTCTAAGCATAAGAAACAGAACAAGGTCCTTCAGGACACAGACTTTAGGCATAAAGGAGAGCGAGGAAATGCAGCAAGAAGAGATGTAAGTGGGAATGGATTATAATTACGGGAGAAATCTGCATTTGACATTTCTTCAACTACATATACAAGAATTATAGGGCATAGTGGAGTTTCAATGAATATCTATACCTTTTATTTCCCTATATTTCATCTCTGGCCTTTTACAAAGTGCATCATCACCATGTAATTCTACATATATATAAATATTTATGTATTATTACAGGAAAAACACAAGGCAATCACACTTTTACCTTCACTGGTTTTCTTCACCTCAACATTAAGCTTGCCAGCTAAATAATTACATTTCTCCTTATCTAACTTGTGGGAAAACAAATTTAATAACAGAAATACAGCTAGAAAGACAAATACTTAGGGGAGAATAATTTTCAGACTTAAACTTCACAAGCCCGATAGATTATTCTGGACACTGGATAATTACTCGGCATGTCTTTATCGCAAAAGTGCCCAGACATTCTAATTAATCCAAATTACTTTCTAAGGGCCATGTTATTAGGCACATGCAGAAGCAACCAGATATAGAAATATATCTTTTCTTTTTTTTTTTAAGGTCTCCAACAGCTCTGTCTTTCAGCACCCTGATGAAAACCACACCACAGAGGCCACTAACTCCTTCCCTTGCACTGCAGCAAGCCCAGAGCAAAGGAGAGGAAAGGAGCCTACAGGGAACTCTGTGCAACAAGAAATGGTCAGAAAAAGCTACACGGCTTGGATCACAGACTTTTTTAAAAAAAGATAAACAATATTGCCAAAAGAGAGAGAGGGGAAGATCGGTTTTGTCCAACTCCCCGAACTCGGCTCCCTGTTGTGGTGAAGCTGTTGGTGGCAGAGCCAGGAGGTGCCAGCCCCGGCAGCCTAGGCGCAAGCTGCCGATTTCACCGACTCCACGGCCCCCAATCCACAGAGACACCAAAAATTCCCTCAGGTCACCAGGACCAGTCAGGCTGCAGGGCAGCAGGAGAAGCCTCATGCCACAAGGGCAGCTCCTTGCAGCAGCCATGCTGTGATTTTACTGTCATAACCCAACAGAATACTTTTCTTCTTCAATGACCTCTTATTTATTTCTCTTTTTATCCATCTATCTATCCATTTATTTTGCACTCCTTCTCATGGGAAATCATAAATTTCTAGCTCTCGTTTCATCTCCAAGTGAAAATAATTTTGACATATTCTCATATGCAATGCAACTCCACACAGGGCTCCTTTCTGAACTTTTTCTGGTGCTTCAGCCTGCATCTCAGCAGGATGCCCTAGCTCCAACTGCCGTGACCCAGAACTAGTGTGGCTGGTGAAGTACTGGGTGATGGAATAGACATAACTCTCTTCCTCATCTCTCATATGGCAATACATCACAGACGGGAACTAAGCCTTGAGTCAAAGGAGGGCTGGTAAACTGAGTCGCTTAAAGGATTACAGAAAACTGCAGAAAGCTCCTATGTTCTTCATGCGATTATTTTTATCATCATTCGTCCTCTTTAATAGCCTTGTTAAGTATGATTTTCCTTGAACCAAATACAAACTTTCAGTTACTTAAAATTTCTCTTTAAGAGGCAGCAATACATACAATTTGGGGCAGCAATTTGCCCGAACAGAAACATTCTCCCCCAAGCAATTCTAGGCATTCCTATAAAAGCACATAGATGACAAACATTTATAGGTGCATGGACCAACAAAATTTCTAATCCTTCAAGAAAATACTTATACATGTCTATGATGAAACTAGTCCTAAGTAAAATGTACCAGTAGCCATTTTCAATGGATAAAACAACCTTTCCCAGTCCTCATCTGCCTTTCTCTTACCTTTGCTGAACTGGCCAATGTTAGTCCATCATTAACATAATTTTCAGTCATTAGAAAACAATCACAATTCTCTACCAAGTGTCCTTTTGAAGTTCCATGTGTGCAAATCTGGTGTAAATTGCTGTCAGTATTCAATATATGGGATGTTACATGCAATCATTAATCAAAGAAGATGTCTATGCAAAGTGCACACCTAAAGTAAATTAGGTCAGTTTGTTTTCTCTCCTGGTTGCAGAACTGTTACAATAGACTTGAACTGTTATACATGAGCATAGTTGCATGTAGCTGGGCTTGTTTATACTTTTAAATGAAAGGAGAAGAAAAACAAGTGCAACTAAAGCCACTTTTACCCAGATACTAAAGTAGTTTCAAAACAATCTTGATAGTTTTCTTCTTGCAATTCCTTTAGCAGGGAAGATAAAGATACTCTGGAAATTTGAGCGGTACCTGGAGGACCCACATGTCAAAATTTGGAACACCTTTTTTCTTCAACAAACTGACCACCTGGGCTCTCTCTGGCACTTGGCTGGTTCATCGCTGTGCCTACAAGTTGGCTTTAAGCTCTCAGATCAAACTAATGGATTCCCTGGGCAGTCTTGTATTTTTGTAACCTTTCTTTCCATGCTTGACTGACTGTCAGTTGTGGAGATTATGCTGGCAGTTATGTCTTGAAGCTTTGCATAAGATTTTTTAGCTGATCCATGCACAGGGCAAGTGAGCTTCATCAAGATGAAAGAGATTGCTCTGACCCTGAAAAGCTCTGAAGATAACAGGTACAGAACCTATTTCTGGAAAGCACTAAATATTTCAAGAACCCTGCTCTATGTAACAGGCTGCTAATGCCGGAAGTCCTTGTGCTCATCATTATTTAGGGTTTGATCCTGCAAGGTGCTAATGCACCAAGCCAACTGAGCAGAGAAACCTGTTTACTCTCTGGAACCACGTGAAGTAAGTGAACCATGGAGGCAGAGCAGAGGAAAAGCTGCAAGCAAGAAGGAATGATACGATACCATATATTTTCCCTTTTATGAAATAAAAATTGTACATAGAGCATCACATCCTCAGCTGGTGAAAATTGCCATTGGCTTCAATGGAGCTCTACCACGTTACACAGCTTGAAGATCTGATGCACAAAATTAACACTGCAATGAATGGTGCTCTGCAAATAATCGTGCATCTGTATTTATCATATTAAAATGAGCATCATGACTTTGGAGATCACCTCATGTTTATGCATGTGCAGCTTATACCCTAAATCACTGTATTTTTTTTACTTCTCATTGAATAGATATTTCTAAAAGAAAGTTTATGCAAAATACCGGGTGTCAGATCATTTTGAACAACTGAATATAACACATCTTCAACAGCTATCACCAGAACAAATTAAGAAGTGCTGGAAGGTCCATACGAAGAAGAGCTCATTTTGACAGTGGTGACGGGATGCGATTTTCCCTATTAGTCCCTGACCAGCAGGGCAATACTTAGCACATCATCCTTGCTGACAGAAATTAGACAAGCTCCATGACCCATGTTTACAGAACCCTAAAGCCATCACAGTGGTTGAGCTCACTGCAAGAACAGATCAGCCCTTCCAGCCCCAACTGCACAAAATGAGGAGAGGGGAAAGAAGGAGAGAGGAGGGGGGGAAGGAGGAGAAGGAAGGGGAAAGGGGTCTTTACTCTCCACTCGAAAATATTTTGAGAATTTTGAATGAAAAAAAGTATCTACATGAATGCTAAATGTCAGCGTTCACAATGCAAGCTTTTCCAGAGAAGCAGCAAACTGCGACTGTCTTATTTCTGTGTGATAAGCCGTAATAAAACATGAGTGACAAACAAAAAAACAGGTATTTTTTCAAACACTCAGCGTATGACTTCTGCTCCTTTGTTGCACCTTCTGCTCTGACTCCGTGGCACAACGGCATTTTTATCAGGATGCTGGTAGCTTTTTAAATGCCGCCTCTTTACACTTAGATCTTGCAAGTGTCTATCAGATTCCTAGGTGTCAGCTTTTGAAATAAACATAGTGGTTTTTACTTCCTTCTTCTTCATTACTTTTTTTCAATTCCCTTCCCTCCAGTTATTTATTCCTCTGGAGGGTAAAGGAACAGCGCAAAGGAACAAGCCCCTTGTGCATACTTCATCAAGATCTGTAGACTTGCTACTAATTACTGCAGTCACAGTTATCAACCTTACAAGCAGTTCAAAAGGATCAAGCCAGTGTTTCATTGCAAAGCTCAGCAGGTTATGCTAACCCTGCAGTTTACTGAGGCACTGCATCACGCCACATTTTTTGGAGCCGAGAAGCACGGGAATTTTTGAAATGCTGTGTTCTGGTATCACAAGCAACCAACAGGAAAATTAGCATTGTAAAACGGCAACCTAATTTAGATAAGCACTATGTGAATCCATCTAATTTGTATACAGAGTCATTATATGGTCACAACTGAGTGACTCAAGCTTCTTTCTTTTCTTCTCCCCCCCTCCCAAATAACAGTGCTCTGGGAGTATCCTTAGTTATGCATTCCTGCCAGTGAACTGTCAGATAGCAGCCATATTATTGTTAATAGCTCAGGAATGACAGCTGTCAGTCGGGGAGGGTGGGGGGAGACAGCAGCTCTGCCCTGCACCCAGGGACCCCCCCAGCAGCCAGCCCCGGCAGTGCAGCTTTGCACCCCTTGCTGAGGATGCTGACCACCTTCCTGTGCTTGGGAACTTCAGCAATCCCCCAAAACTCCCTTCTGCATCACTTACCAAGCTGCTTACCAGGTTTTTCTGTGATTTTCAGGAGCTGCTGAGGAGCTCCTCAAAGTGGTTGGCAGCCATCTCTCCCCTAACACAATATCTACCACTTAGATGCTCTTGTTAGTACACATCTGGGCACGGGGCAGGAGACCTTAGCATAGCTGGCAAGTAGGTGCCACACAAACCCCTCGGCTGCATGGTTTGCAGCCAGCAAGTTCCCCTGCATCGGTCCCCAGTGCCCACCGCTCACTGGCGCTGCTGGGCGAGTGCTTGGCACTCGCTGCACTTGGAAATACATGTGTGGAACTGCTTTATTTGCTGGCTTTGTTTTCCTGTGGACTTTTTCATAGCCAGAAGTGCCAGAAGATTTTAACATCCATGCCGACAGCTTGGAAATCACCATGTTTAGTAACAGAAAGCTGAAGAGAAACTAGATAAACAGAAATACTTTCCACTTGCATACTGTCCTGTGCCATTTACATTATTCCAGACATGCAGCAGATTTGTATCTATCTAGGTGCTTACACTGATTCCATCACCATGGTATCCAAGTAGCTCGCAAGTCTTTAAAAATAGAACTAATAGCATTTTTCCTTATTTCTTCCTTTCAGGCTTTCAAGAGAAATGCTCGATTCATTTATGGCTTTTATTTATTCATTTGTTTGTGAAAGAGGCTGAGTGAAGCACATAGCTACCCCTTCATGTCAAAAAAAAGAGAGAGAGGAACAACAACAACAATTTAAAAGAATTGTCTATGTAGTTATACGAGTCCCAGTACCTGTGGGTGCTCATACATCCCTGGGAACTCTGTCTCCCCTGCCTGATCTCAACTCCACTGGAAGCCCCGACTGCCACACCTTACCCCAGGTAGGATAGGGAAGGGGGGAGAAAGAGAATGAGCACTGCATAATTAAGAACAATCCTATACAGGGCTTAAATTAATTAGTGCAGAGATCCAGACTCAAGGAAACAGCCACTGCAACCTTGGTACTGCATTTTTTTAATCGCCTGCAAACTCAGGACAGCATGTCTGACACAGTGCACGCGAGGTATAGATGAGAGGGCTTTCTGCTACTCCAAGTATCTAAACCACAGGGAAATGGCAAATCAATTTAACACTCTGAAGAAAGGTGCCTGGCACAGCACGGTGTATCACAGAAGAGACAAATGGCCTTTGGATAACTTCCTTCCCCTGCTCCTTTCTATTTTTTCCCAGGTTGGAGAAACAGATGGGGGTATTATCTGTATTTGCTCTTTTACCACCCCTCTCCACAATTTTTTTTCTTAATAAGATGGCAAGAGCCTTGCAGATCTCTCGATGAGTTTCTGTTCATCCCTACAGCCTCCTGAAGGTACTCCAGGTACAATCCTGGCCATCAGGAACGTGGATGTGACCAACGGGAGCGCGTCCCAACCCGTGCAGAGGACACAGCAGGGCTGTCCTGGCCTCGTGGGAGCAGCACTCCTGCCTGTTGGGGGGGAATGGGACACGGGGGCTTTGGGGCTTGGTATTAGGAAATGAGACACTATTGCACGCGTTCCACAAGAGGGGGGACCATTTGAAGTCCCCCTGCAGACCTGCAGGTTTTGTGTGCAATATGCCACTCTTTCCCAACTATGTGTCCCCAGACCCTCTAGCTTCGGAGCTCCCCACCTACAGACACATTACAAAACACAGCAGAACAAAGCAACAAAGTACTAAGTAATGCAGAAAGGGATGACTCTGTCCCCTTTCTGTTGTCCCCTGACAGAAGGAAGCAACTTCACTATGTTCATTTTATAGCTCTCAATGAGGAAGAAAAAAAAAATACAACAAAACTCATTAAACCAGGCAGGAAAAATTCAGTTCTTTCACTGGTATCTTCTAGGACTATGGAAATTAGAGCTGGAAAAAAATTTTTCAGACCACCTATTCCATATCTAGGCCAATGCGGAGGAGTATTCCCCGCAGATTCCCGGCCGCTCTCTCCTGCTTACTGCAGAATAATTACAGGGAACAACGTGACTTCATGTTTCCCCAGAAGCAAGCTTCCACATCCTTCTCATATCCACGAACTTGTAGGGCTCCCAGGACAACCTTACTTGGCCTCGAATGCATCAGCAGTTCTCATTTCCAGTAATGATGTGGCTTCAGCATGCGCCGCCAGAAACATTTCGCATCTCAGACTTCTGACCACATTCAGCACAGAAGTTAAACTCTCAGATTTATTCTGTCCCATTTTGCCACCATAATAGAGAAGGAAGAGATACTAATTAGCTCAGTGCTGTTGCAGGAATGCATGAATATTAATGCAACCATCCAAACTCATTTCACCAATTACTACTGTTACAGCAGCTCTATTACAATTCATAAACTGAGGATTGATATGAAGATCACTCTTATTAAGAGAGTGAGAACAACTGTTAGTAGAGCTCTGTCATACCTCAGCTGACACTAACAAGGTTAGAAACTTCTTTTTTCAGATATAAAATAATAATAAAAACTGTAAATATTTTAAGAATAAAAAAAGTCTTCATCATTTACTAGGAAAAAATATCCCATCCAGTTTTCAGAGATGCTTTTGTAGCCATGAATCAGAATGGTACAATCTATGACCTGATATTTTATTCCAGCTTAAACAGCAAGGGTCATTGCCTTTCTGCTCATGTCAATCAGTTATGCTGGCTCTTTACCTGAAACATTAATGTAGACTGCTTTTCTGTTATAAAATATACACGGAGCTTCCTTCATCACAGATTGAGCTCGGGGAAGTTTGTCATCTCCTGTTCCTAAATTCTCAAGCACGGAGCATTTAACACTGAGAAAGAACCATTAAACCAATGAACTGATTCCTGATTTGGGATCTTTATTCTCTTTCTAGATTTCACATTGATAGTCTCCTTTAAAGTGTTTGAGTTCAGGAAGACATCAGTATGTGAAATGGCTGATTGATTATATGACATGTTAAAGCTTAAATGCACGTTTATTATGCACATAGCATTACATTTTTGTATTTATTTCCTTTTGTAATGTTTTTCCCCCCCTCTCTGCAAACACTGCCAATACTTGGAAATTACAAAGCTAAAATCTACTGCAATTACAAAGAAATTAAACCATTTCCTGGGGAAAAAGAATCATGATATACATTTAGATTACATTATCAAGTTATACTGGTTCAGAACGATGGTAAAGCATCACTTCTCCTTCCAAACTGAAGGTGACCGTTGCTTTGCAACTGTCCACCATGATTTAAATAACTTGTACCTACACATATGCGTCATTTATTAGATTCACAGCACTATGAGATACCACCAAGTATCTGACATACAAATCAGTGCGTCAAAAGTTTAACTCGCAACAAAGAAAACAAGCTTATGTGAAGGCAACATGGGCTATAGAAATGAATTTCCAGTTTGGACTGACCATGCACCACAAGTGTGACTCAAAGTCCACCTCAGCCCCAGTGACCACAACCAGGTATCCATAGCCTTTCGGGGAGCCTTGCCACGAGCAGGGCTCTCCTGTCCCAAGCACTGTCCACATCCCCAAAAGCCTGAGCCGGCCCTTGATTCCGAGCAGCCGTCCATGGTGCCACCAGGGACTCCCAGCCCACCACCCTTGCTGGCTGTAAACCTGGAGGCTCGTGCAGTTCCCTCTGCAAAGCCTCATGCTAAACCGTACCCTGGGCCATACACCAAGGCAAGTATTCATCTCTCTTTTATTTCCAGGGGGAGATGGGGAGCATCTGGACAGGACAAAGCAACAGCACTTCCTAGTAGATGAGTATCCATTTACTAAAAAATAGCTTTAAGAGAGATATCACAGGGTCATAAACAACTACATCTGACCTTGACACTGCCAACTTTTTTACCACAGTAGACTTGACTAAATACTGAACCTATGTACCTAACATTGTGCCAGACGCCTAACAGAGATCTTTTATATATCAGGGAAATGGCAACTCAATTTAATAAATAGCAACACAAAACATAGGGTCTAAGCACAAATTTGCTTTCCTGTTGCTTATGATGCATAAAAGTAGGGAAAAATGAAACAAAGAAAAAAACCCACTGGTAACGATCAACGACAGAGGAAGCTGTTTTAAAAATCACACAGATCAGGCTGTTATGGACCAGATGCAAGACTCACTGAAATTATACAGTATTTTATATCCCCTAATGGTTTGCAATTTTAGAAGAAAACAGCTTCTCTGTGAACAGCATGGAAAGATGCAAGAGCCTTTGAGAGGTTTTTTTTCTCTGCTTCCACCTGCTGGTCAGTCCATAATAATTTTCAATCAAGATGGGCACTGCAGATGGAGTTAAAAACACTTGGGAACTGATTATGGATGGGTCATGCCTGTGGCCAAAGCCCAGTCACTGCACTGAAGCTTTGCTGACATTCCCAGAGCAGCACGACAGGGCATCGAGTTGCTCTTTACTTTCTGTAAATGCAGCCTCAATATCAAGTTTTACAATTATTGTCTGAATCACAATACATTTATTCCTCTGGCGGTATTGACAAATTCCTGTGCAAATACTGGACACAGTACTACAACATAAACAGAAAGCAAAACAGAAGATGTGGTCTCTATGACATCACCATTATTTCTATGGTAATACCAATGAGGAGGAATTTAGCAAATAATAATTATTTGGGTGAAAAATGGTCTCAACCTATTTCAGTAGGAGTTCTTTTCCAGAAGGGACACTCACTGAAAATTGGAATAGACTCATGAAGATTGTTCCTAGAGATAATTACTATTAATGACTTTCATCCAGGATGAATATCAAATTACAGACAAATTCTGTTGTGATGTGCACTCAAGTACATAATTCAGAATTTTAATGTAAATCTACTGCATTTGCTAAAAATCAGATTTATCTATTGCAGTAACCATCATCGTAAACACTTCTATGCAGTATTCTTCTACTCTGGAAGCAATGCTGATGAGATAAGATGATCTTGTTCATCTCAAATAAATGCAAACCTTATTTTTGGAGTATACAGTACTATTTCAAATAGCATTTGCTCTATCACATAGAATAAACATAAAGTATATCCTAAAATACATCTGAAGTTTGGTATTCAAAAAGGACAGGGAAACCTCTATAACACTGGGAACCCAAGAAACAAGCACCTTAGAGACACAGCAGCTCTCTGCTGGCACATCTGTCCCGTGGCCACATTGCATTTTGGCCCCCCTCTGCCCAGCAGAGAGAAGTACAAGTTGAAAATTGCTGAAAATCTGAACATCCTTTCACTTTCTGAAATACATGCTGTAGGTGGTCACCAACCCATGCTGAGCTCCGTTATGGGACTGAACACCTAACACTTCCATGTAGATCACAGCCCTCCCCGCTCCTCAAGCTCTTGTGTCCAGCACAGACTCAGACCTGATGAGGTCCAGCACCATCACCTCAATGTCCCGCCATGAGAGAGCTGCTCATGGTCAGGCAATGCCCAGGTCAGTAAACTCTCTCCTGCACATGGAGAAAGGACACCTGTCCCAGCTGGACCCAGCAAGGCTCCCTCCAGCACCGCGGGCGTTCAGCTCTGCCCCGAGACAACCGACAGAGAAACACTCACAATGCCTTGACACCAAGTGACTGACTTCACTGAGACTTATGAACTATTTATACAGGTCCTTTGCCAAGTGTGTTTCTGTACAAGATTGGAAAGCATCAAAAACAAGTGATGTGCTTTGGCTATTCACACGGGCCTCTCATCCTCTGCATTAATAATTTAATGAAATTGTGACATTCTGAAGTGGTCTTTTCACGTTACCACACTTATTTTGTTTTGAAATAACACTTTACAGTATTTTTTGCTCCTTTTTGACTGTATATGTATGTGGCATGCCACGATTTCATGTATGTGGCATGCCACAAGTTCAGAAAAAGCCCTGTCGTACCCTTCAAGCAGCAGCTTTCATTTGCTTCCTGCTTTTTATTTTTCTTTTTTAAATAAAGTGCCTCTCACAAATTTTGTTTATGTCACCCCAAATACAAAGGACATCAGTTCCACCACAAATGACATGCAGAAGCATGGTAGGAGACAGCATCGGTAGTAGCCAAGGATAAGGATAAGATGGAGTTTGAATTTCTCTCGTTTTGGTGAACCCGACCAAACTAGCATATCTCCACGAAGCAGCTATTGATAAATACAATACCATCAACTGTGCTTCTCTCAGGGTGGGAATGCACATGCCCCAAGCTATGATGTGCATTTGCAGGCCCAATTTACAATAGCTAACATAAAGAACAATGATGGCCTTTCACAGAAATTGCACTTTCCTTGTCATCCAACAAGACAAAATCATTTGCATCATTATACCCAAATACCAGTTTTCAAATGGAAATTGCCAGTCCAGCAGTTGGAGCAGTAGGTGAAATACTGGAGAGATGCTCAGGTCCCCAAGCTGTCTGATTTGGAACAAGCAGGGAGGAGCAGCTCATGGTGCATGAAGGGGAGAGGATGAGGAGCAGAGCTTCCCAGGCCAGGGCAGAAAACCAGATTTGTTTCTCACTCATCTTATTCAAAGCTGCAGCAGTACTAATAGGATAAAATCGAACAAAAGCGTTCAACAACAGTAAACCAACCATATTTAGACCAAGAAATGGTACTGAAAATGTTCCAACCTGCTTTATAGCTAACTGTATCCTTTGTCATGGCTCCTTTTATGTCCCCCTTTCCCACCGAGGAGCAGTCCTTTGGTTTCTTCCCCTCAAGGCCTGTTAAGCTTTTCTTTTTCTGGGTTTATCTTTTAAAGATATTGCCTATACTTCCAAGCCTTTCATATTTCTGTTACATATCCCTGCTCCATCTGGCACTTGCAACACCTTCCAATTTAGATTCATCTGGAATGAATCCAGCAACAGCTTCAGAAATACTGAAACAGATGCTTTAAACAATATCTCTTCCACCTTTTGCTCTGATGGAGAAGGGAACTGTCAGACCTTCCTGCCCTCTCCTCTGCAAAGGAGTGCGTCGGACTCCTGGGTCCGTAGCTTTCACCAAGACTGCTGGAGAAAAGAACACTTGACTTTCAGGCTGTCATGGCTATTTGGGTGGCTCTGGGCACAGGCACCGAGTGAGCCCCACAGATCCTGGGCAGCTCCTGGTTTCCTCCATGCAACCTCACTCCAAATCCACACCACATTCTCACTCCCTTGCAAATGAAACCCCATGCTCTCTCCAGTTATCTGCTGCCACCATCTCTCTCTCCATCTCTGCCAGCTGCCTGCAGCTATATTGTCTCCTCCCTCACCACATCCATTGCCAAATGGCCCAAGTGTCAACAGGCAGGTCAGTCCCCCATCCCTGAGCTACCTCCCGTATTCTTCTGCTGCCTCGGTTGCTGTAGCCGGGGCTGGGGATGGCAGCAAGGTGTCACAGGGACCCTTCTTGATTTTCAAGTATCCCTGAATTGCAGGGAGTGAGGCAGTGGCTTACCTCCAGAGTCCCATACCCAGAGCTGTGAGGAGGAGGAGTTGTTGCTCCGGGCAATGCTGGGGTGCCGTGCCACCTCCGCAGATGCTCAACCCAAACTGAGAGCAAGCCCTGCGACATGCTGGTACTTGCAGGTTGTTTCCACATCCTCAGCAGCACCTGTCTGCCTCCAGTCGTGTCCTGACTCTTCCCAGCGAGGCTGCTTATCTCCTGAGCTCTTGGATTTACAGATCTTTAACCACCTCTGATGCTGCTGGCACGACGTGTATATACACACACCCAGGAATGTTTAATTATCAGAGGCATCAGGCACATAGACTTCAGCTCCACGTTCACAACTACCTAGTCAGTATATATGCCACACATTTATTTAACTGACTCCATTTTCTTCTTTGTTTTTTTTTCATCTTCATGATTATTGCCTATCGTTCAGCAGGAAGTTACATCCATAATTCAAAACAGAGCTTCAAAACTGGCTCCTGTTTATAATGAGGGTGTAGTGTAGCATTGATCTAGCTTCTTGTATGCTGTAATAAATATAAATCAGACTCATAATCCTTCCCATTTTTAAATGCAAACCTATCACCAAATAGCCAACCTTATTTTAAGGTTTTCCAAGTGTTGCTAATTTTTCAAGTATGTATAGAAACTAATTCTTTATCTCCCCTGCAGCTTAAATACAAGCTGAACCTAATCTCTAACTGGTTTCAGACTGTACCGCGAATACTGAAGAGGATGAAATTACACACCTTCACACAGAGCATCTTCAGGAGTGGGACTGCTTCGAATTGGACTGGTTTGGTGCAAACTGGGACATACAGGCTGCACAAGGGCCTGGCTGGATGAGATTTCACAATTAGGAACCCCTGCAAGTTTCTTCAGAAATATGCCACGCTGCAAGGACTTCTATAGCAATCAGCCCTCACAGGGAGCTTGCTGAGCAGACGTGCCACCTGAGAATGTGAAATGTCTATGACCACTTATAATATGACCGCAGATAATAGAGTGGTTTTAATTGCTGAAACTATTAAAAAGCATTTGCTCTTTTTTTTAAAGATTCACAAAGAAAGCTGGAGTATAAAATAAGCAGGAAAATTAACAGTAATCAAAAAATGTAGAAAGATTCCCTGCTGCCTGAATGGATGCAGGAGCTGGATCTCCCCCGTGGGATGCTCTGGAGCATCAGGAGGTCAAGCCCTCCTTCCCTTCAGCACCCACCCAGACCTGAAGGAAAAAAAAAAAAAAAAAATCACCCTCATGCCTGATTGCAAGACCACTGCAGCCACTGGAGTCATTCTCATTAAGTAAATTATTATTTATCATCATTTTTTAGTGGTGACAGGACCCCAGAACATTTGTAAGGTGCGGGAGCTGTGTCACCCTGGCCCCAGCCAACCTGGGGGGCTGACGCTGGCACCAACCCTCATCCTCAAAAGAGCTCAGTGACAAGTGGCAAGTTGCACTGGGCTGACCCCAGCCCCGATCCCACTCCCACTCCTGACCCCATGCTGGCAGACTCAGCAGGGAGGCCAGGGCTGACACCCCCTTGCAGGGAAGAATCAAATCTCCTGTTCAAGAACACTTTGGATATTTATTCCATCTTTCACATGGTGTCACCGAAGCCATCAATTTGCCATCTTTCCTAGTCACTAACACGAGTTTGTTCAGCAAACAAAGTGAAATATGGCATCTATAACAAACCCCTGCCATTTCAGGGTGTTAGGAGGGAGGCATGGCTAACCCTTCTCACGGATGCCTGCACCCAGGCTGCGAGGAGAAAGCCAGCAATGGAAAACCATGTCTCTTATCCAAGTAGCATCAACATGCCTGAAGGTACAGGGATGCCTACCTTCTAAAATCAGAGGCTGTATGCAGCAGCTAATTGTGCAAGATGTGTGAATGAGGCATTGTGCATTTAAATGTTGAATTAAGCTTTGAGAACAGAAAACTGTATTTCGTTTACAGTACAAGACAAAGCTGCTGTAAAAACCCTCCTTCACAAAAGTTCTATCGGAAAATGCCTTACACGTAATTAAATGATACAGTTAATAAAAACCAAGTATCAAAGGGAAGGGAAAATAAAGGTTTGAAGGCAAGGAAAAAGATGTTTTCAGATCTGATTTGAAAATGATGTTGCATAAACGAGAAGGCAAATTTAACAATATTATTGTACTCTATCATTAGGAGAAAATGAGAACAATCTACTTATCACTAAACTGCATTTTTTAAACAAAAAACCACTTAAAGCAAAACACGTGGTTGATATAAAGACCATAAAAGCTGGGTTATTCACAACAAACCAGACTGAAAGAAGGTTTTAGCCAAGACGTCCTGTTTCACATGCCGTGTTTCAAAACTGCCGGGTGCCCTGGCTGGCGCAGGGAGCACGGAGGGGTCCCACCACGGGAAGGGGAAGGCAGCGTCTGCACTTCTGAAGCAAGCAAAAGGGCACCCACAGAGGCCATCTCAGGCAGAGATTTTATTCCCAGAAAATCCCTTGGTCAAAGGTGTAAGATCCCAGCAGGAGCTTACTGAGCAGTGGCATCACTGCTGTGCTGTTGCAGCCCTAGGTTAAACCCAGTCACGGGTTCTGGGACATCCCCGAGCAGGCTCAGATCTCGCCTGGTATCTCATGTGCTTCAGGAAATGGCAATGGAAGTGAACTGATGCCAGTCATAAAATTTTATTGTTTCAATATAAAGAATGTGCAAGTCAGCTTTTGCTGTCCACAAACTTGCTTTGTGACTGATTTGCACCGTGTTCTACCTTAATATAATGTACTGTATCTTGGGAAATAAACAAGTTGCATAAGTTAAACAGCATTTTTCTCCTCAGGCTCTGAATGCATGGTTCCCCTCACCAGACCTGTGGACTGAGGATAGTCTGTCCCCTAAATTCTCACTGCAGGATAAGAAATGAGATGCATTTGCAAACACATAATTTGCTCTTGTACAAACAAAGGAATTTAAAAAGTTAGCAAGGTGAGTTGCCAAAAATCTCCATTTGGTACCAATTCTCTCTGCTCAATAAATTTAATAAGCCAATAAACCTCTTTTATTACAATATCACACTACAATCTCCCTCAAAAGTCAGTGAGGTACGAGGTTCCACTTGTCCCCATAAGCACCACTAGATACCAGCTTCAGATTCAGTCATTTCCAGCCCAGATTTAGATTAAGTAGAAATTCAAAAATAATTCCAATACATAAAAAATACTAAGTTATCAAAATTATTCTGTTCATATGGTGGCTGAACTATTCTTTCAAAATTTACCATTACCACTGAAGTACCAGAAAGACAACTAATACCCAAAGTACTTAGACACACTCAAAGCACCTTGAGAAATCAGGGTTTATACACATAAGAATCACACTGAAGTTCACTGCAAGGAATCATGCAAAATTAACCATGTGCTCAGCCACTTGACTGAATCAAACCCATAGCTGTGACGATATCAAGTATTTGGTTACTCTACCCTATGCAACTTAAAGAAAACCAGCGGCTGTCCCTGACTGAGATTCTGTTGTAGGTAGGGGAAAGCTAAGTAAGAAGAGAAATGCAATTTGAAAAATTAGCTGCACACACAGCCCAGGACGCTGCTATCCCGTTACTCCTGGGGGGAAATAGGAGATATTCCTTGGCAGGGGGAATGGGTGACCAACAAGCAGTCAGTTGGTCCAGGAATAGATACGGAGCATCCTGGGCTGGCAGTGGCCGGGACCAGCAGCCGGTCTCTGCTCTGTCCATCCATCAGTCGCTTTCACCTGGTTCATTCCAGGGCCGAGGCCAGACCCCACACATCACACAGGAGCAGGGCTCTGGCTGTCACATTTAAGTCACTATCTACCCTCCTCATCCCTTACGCTTGTGTGCAGAGCTGAGCACTGATGCTGAAAAATGCAGAAGATACTCTCTCTGCTGCAGAACATTCATAATGTAATGCAGGGAAAGCCAACTACTGAATTGCTTTACAAAACCAGTGGCTTAACTCTGCCAGCTACGCCAGGGAAAGCAGGAATGCTTGAACACACAAGCTTTAAGATACGTCAGAATAAGAAGAGGCTTTTGATATATATTTAATTGCAAAACTCAAAAGAAAATCCAGAAGCAACCTGAGGTGAACAACTGAGATGAGAGATTCAGCTAGGAGAGCTCAGGGAAATGCAAAGAATTGCACGTTTTCCCCCAGCTGAATCCTTTAGACAACACTTCAAACAAGGAACACAAATCTAGAGGTGGAAGTGGCTGCTCAGCACTCTGACAGTCCTGGGCAAGGTGTGCAGCCTGAAAAATTCAATGCCTTAACAACTGGAAGAAGAATATTATGTATTATCATGTATGTTTTCAAAGTAAGTTAAAAAAAGAGAGAAAGAGAAAGAGAGAGAGAGAAGCATAGCAAAGCCTTAAGAAGGTGATGCTTTCTCCAGGTCTAATTGTGGGAATGCTGAAAATTTACACTACCTCACTTTTAGCATCCAACAGATAGTAGCCACAGCCAGTAGTAGATTAAACAGTAAAACTGATAAAAAGAGTATGTGCTACAGATTTCTGGCACCAGTGAATGGACTGGATGGATTCACAAATCTGGGAGGCCTTCCTCATTGACTTTTCCCTGAAAATTGTGGCAACATTATTTTTTTCTCCTGACTATTTTCTTATTTTTTTAAGCCTATAACTCCGGAAAGGAGGAGTAATTTTTTCTTCCAACAGGCAAACTTGATACAGGTCATCTCTATCTGCATTAAACCTGCTAGAAAAATACCATCACGGGTGAGACACCCTGAAATGGCCAGCTGAAAACAGGAATGCCACCTCCACAGTGCATCTGATCACTGCAGAGCTGTAAAACATTCAGTAATTATTTTTCTCCCTGGAAGCAGAAACCCCATCATGACCTCTGGTTTATCACAAGGATGCTGTGCAATGGAAAAACGAAGGCACTAGTTACGCAAGCGCTTCTGCAATTTTACACTCGTGTGCTATGTTTTCCACTGACACTTATTGGGACAGGCACTGTCTTACTCATTTGTGCTCAAGAGATCACCCTGCAGAGCAGCTCACTCCAGTCCTGCTGCAGTTCCTAATAAATAATGCCTTACTCCTCTACTGCGTACAGGGGGAAATGTGAAAGGTGCTGAAGTTGAATAGCTGGTGAGGTAAATGGAAAACTGGCAAAACTTGTCTGGTTTGTCTTAAAACACAATAGCTGTGCCAGACGTGTTTCTGCATTGGAGCCAATCCAGAGCCCCTCGACGTGAGATACCCCTCAACTGAGGGTGCCAAAATAGAAGATTGATATTAGAAGATGGGGACAAGGCCAGGTTGGATGGGGCTTTGAGCAACCTGGTCTAGTGGAAGGTGTCCCTACCCAGAGTAGGGGATTGGAACTAGATGATCATTAAGGTCCCTTCAAACCCAAACCATTCTATGACAGCCATGCATCTTGTCCTTTAGCACATTATACCCAAGCTGTTTTTTTACATCACCTTGAAAGATACTGCGTGTATGTTATGATTACCTATACACAGACTTTCCCTTGGGTGCTGTTACTTGCAGGGTTCCTATCCTCACAGCATCACTGCATGCACAGCCCTTTCCATGCATTTATCCCATATTTCTACCAACTGGATAGGAAATGGAGACCCAAAGGAAAAGCACAGTGAGCCACTTGCCATGAGAACAGGGAATTGCAGTTGAACAGCACCACTTGCCCCTGCTCCATTTTTTACTTCACCTCCAGAATCCCAGCTCCCTTTTATTCTCCTGCTCTATTAAGCAGAGGTTCGTGCCATCCCTCCCAGCCCAGCCCTAGCTCTCCAAAGGCACCTGCCAGTGGAAATACAGCCGAGAGTTGTGAACTGCTGCGTGCAGGTACCCAGCGCCGGGACCCGGCGTGGCTGAACACTTCTCATAATTAAGAAAACGAATCCAACTGTTTTCAAAACAAAAGCAATGCACTGGGCGATCTCCTGCTAAGGCGCTGCCCTACAGTGACAAACAGGGGGAAATGGGGGGAGTTTCTACAGCACATGCAGGTGTGGCTCACCTAACCATGGAACAATGTCCATTTAGGAAAAGAAAACAGAAATAAATAAAGAATAAGAAACCATTTAGAAAGAGGCTCCCACACTGTGTTTTCAAGACGTGAAATGTAACTTCATTTGTAAAGGCAGCAAGACAGGACTGCAGCTGGTGTCGGGTGAATACAACAAGTAACAGACTTCAGTGCCCGTGAGAGCAGAGGTGCTGTCCTGGGTTTTAGACAGGCTGCTGCACTCCCCAAAGGTAAAGAGTTGAAAAAGAGTTGGCACATAATGTGACTGAGATCTTGGCTGTGTGCTCACTGATTCAGAACAAACCCACCCAAATCTCCATCGAAGGATAAATTATGTCACAGTTGAGAACAGATGCTTGACTGTACAGTGACAAAAACTATAAATACATTATGGCTGCATATTATATAAACATACATACTTGTAAGCATTATGCACTGCAAGACACAGGTCAGCCTGAAGCCACAGAGAAATTAAGGGACTAATGACTCCGAGGGCTCAGAAGAAGAGCCCAGCTCAGAACACACTGCAGCATGGCATCTGCCCCATGGCTTTGAACACCTTGACGACACAGAGCTGATCAGGGGCTGTCAGAACAGCACCTCTTGCAGTACTTTATACTTCCTCCCTTAATTTACCTTGTGGTTGTCAGGGATTAGCTGGTCAGCTGCGATTCTCTGAAAGCTCTCAGGCCTCAGGAAGGAGGCACTAAGCAAATCAATGCTCATTAAGAGAGGAAAGCCCACAGCTCTTCCCAGACACCTGACCTGCTGATGCTTTCCAACACTTCCCCTCGTGACTCCTTAGTGTCACCGCTCCACCGCTTGTGAGGACAAACCGGAGAGCTGTCAGGGGAGCCAAGCACTGTCCTTGCACTGCACGCACTCCTGTCCTTACTGATCTGCAGTGCGTACGCCCAAAAGGAAAAGCTCATTCTGAAACATTGGGATCTTTTCTTGATAAACCCTGTAATTTACAGTAAAAATTTAACTACATCAATTCACATAGTGGGGGTTTTTTCACTCACGTAGGGGTTGGTTTTTTTTGGCTAGTGAAGCTTTTCCTCTGAAACTTGGACAATAAAATAATTCCATTGTTGAGCAATGTTTCTCATTTACGGATCTTGAAGGACTGAACTAATTCATGAGACTATTTTCCAACAATGAAAAACTGTTTTGAATAAACTCCCACAAACCCAAAACAAGCGGGGTCAAACAGGAACAGGAATTCATGCACAACAGCAAACGACAACGGAGGAAAACTTAACAGGTTTGAGGGGATCGTTATCTCCCTCTAGTCTCGACCCACACAGGCAGCAGAGCCTGCCCTGCCGCTGTAGGGTAATGGTCTCATCACCACAGCCCCGGCTGAGGTTAACGCAGGGGGCTCGTGAGACCGCGCCAGGGACACCAGGGAAAGAAGATGCCTGCGGTGCAGCCGGGGTTCCCTACTTGGTAAGTGCTATCCCACACTCACCACCTGGTTCAGGCTTGAAAGGCTGAGAAGGAGAAAGGTGAGAACAGGTAAGGAAATCCCTTGCTCTGCACTTGAGCCTGATCCTGCACATCTGCTCCAAGCACCTGAAGTGCTGGTGCGTGGCAAGCCCTGCAGCAGGAAAGCAGAGTTCTTGCATATCTCAGTGACCTGTTGCACAAGGAAATACTTTAGAAATCTGCCCTTTGGACTTTGGGTGCTTCAGCTCCCTGCCTGCAAAACCAGGCAGAACAGCAGACCCTGCACTGTGCCACTAAAGACAGGAGCTCACGGAAAAAGAAGTTGTTCTGGTACTATGGAGATGGGCAAAACCTGGAGGAGGTGGCTACAGGTACATGTAAGAAAGACAACGCATACATTGAAATACATTTTCCTGAAAGATCAGGATCTCTTGTTTAGAATATAAATAGCATAAAACCATCCTTCTGAGAACTATGTAATGCTAAGGTGCAGAGGAAAGCTGGAATCAGAGAAAGTGTCCCAAAGAAAGCTGTCTCTGCCCTTTTCTTCCTTCCCCCAAAAAATTATTTTTGAGTTGGGGGGCAAACAAGCAGGAGATGCAATCTTTGTTTAAGAGAGAAGAAGCGTTATCTTGCCTTCAGGAAATACATATTAAAATTTAATTCTCATAAATATCTTTTACAGCTTACAGAGTTAATTGGATTGAATTCATTTAGTTTTCAAACCCTTAAATAAAGTTTTTTATTGATTTACAGATTATAGGTTGATATATCACAGCAAAGCTCCTTCCTGTTTTATTATTCCCCTAGAATCCTTTTTTAAAATATTATTCAGTCTGAAATCAATAGCTACCCTTGCAAAGGAAAAAAATATAGATATGAAAAGGTTCCTAAATGCAAGCTTTAAACCTGTGGGCGAATCTCACCCAAAGCACTAAGAAAACATTTTGATACCATCCAAGTGCACAGAAGGGATGTGCCGCCATTCCCAAGGCCCTGGAGGCTGCCAGCACGATGGAGACCCTCATGAGGGGGAATGGGAGGTGAAGGAGCAGAGTGCTTTGACATGTCAGCAGCACCTCAGCAGAATGAAAACCCACAGCTATATTCATGAAAATGGGACATTTTGATTTCAAAACACTTGACCAAAACACCTCTTTAATTTGCACTCTCTCCTAATTTCATTTCCCACAATAACTTTTTTTTTAATATGAAAAAGGTGATAAATAGCTAGAAGCCTTTTTCATTTACAAAACAGAACACACCTAAGGTTTTTGCTCACTGGTTTTTGTTTCCATTTTGATGATATTTTTAATATGGCTTTCAAGTAAGAGTGGATTAGTTTAGAATGGCATGACATTTTCCACAGAAAGTGGAAAAAATATTAAACATGATAATTCTGTTGTAACGAATGCATTTTAAAAATCATTCCTAACAAGTACACTTTTTTCCAAAAGCTTTAACCAGTTCAACAGCTGATGAGTCATCAGTCTACTTGAAGATGTTCAAGAATGACTAATTTAAATTTTAAACGTAAAAATACGAGGGTTACGTACTTCGAGATGCAGGCCACATTCATGTCTAACAACATCTCTTAGATGAGAGTGAAGTAAGAAAACAATTTCTGCTTTTTTCTAATCTAAATTTTTCATCTAATTTTCTACAGATTAGTTGGAAGGTATTTTTCCTCACTGCCGGGAAGCTCCTGGGGCTGTACATCCCTGCCCCTCCTGCTTCCAGGCCCTCTCTTCAATGCTCACCCATGCGCGCTTTAATCCTGTTGCAACACACAGCAATCGATAAGCAGATTGCCGAGAAAATTACAGCATTTTGCATTGGTGCTTTTATGGATTAATCCATGAAGACAGGCAGTACTGCCAACATTTGCAGATGAACAGCATCTGAACAGCGGCTTAACAGAGGACCAGCCCTCTTCAACAAGTGGTAAGTGCATCCCACAGTCCGTATGGGATGCTGGGAGTCCGGGGGCACAAGGAGGAGGCGAAGACATGATCACGGGGTTAGCACATAAAACTCTGTCAGTTAAGAATCACACTTTTTTCTCCATCATCGAGGAAAAAGTTAGTTAATAAAATCAGTTTATCTGTTATTAGATTCAGCTCCAGTCACTTTTGACTGTTCAGGCAGTGATACTCCTACTGGGAGCATACAGGGTGGAGGGAATAAATAAATAGCTAATTTTTTACCCACTTAGCTCCCATACCTGGCAATGTCTGCCTAGCGAGTCAGAGAAGATTGAAATATATGAACCTGTGTTAGAGCTTTTTAAATATTCCCAGAGCTGAGCTCACGAGATCTGCTCCTCCTGGGGTGACAGATTTATCATAGGCAACAAAATGCGATTTAAATACTTTCATGGCAGAAAAGTTATACAGTATAAAACTTCAATATTTCTGATCTACCCTTTCTTAATCATGTTTTTTATAGCTATGAAGAAAGAACATTTGTTTTATTATTTTAGATCTGAAAGGCTGAGACAAGCCATTGGCATAACTGAAGATCTGCAATAGAGGAGGACAACTTTGCTGGAGCCTCGTGGGTGCCTGCCTCCCTCCCTCCCAGCAGGGTCCTGTGCCCTCACCCATCCCCTAATAAATCACTTTCCACCAGCTGTTTTATGCTATTTTCAATAGCAACTGCCTCTAACCTTTGTTACAGTAATACAAGACTGGCTGGAATTGCCTAACACCATAGGAAGACATCAGTGATGAGGCACCCAATTTGTGAAAAAAACCTACATATAAATATACATTTTAAGATTAAATTGAAAGAGATCCCCCCCTGGTGAGCTACCTGTACACTGCCAGTTACCAGAAGTATTTATTCATGGTGTCAGCATGTTGTTCCTTGTAACTTGCCACAATACGGCATTTCATCACCTTATGCAACAGTACCAGGATTAAGATCGTTATTACTGGCTTATCCAGGTTTTACCCCTCTTGCTCATGTGTAAAAGTGATTTTGCTTTCCTTTGCCAGACTGGGTGCTCAGTGCACCTGCATAAACAGGTTATGATAATGCAGTATATGCTGCTTTGACAGACATTCTCCGCAAGCAGAGCAACTCCACTGACTGCAGAGCTGTCTCTCTTTGGCCTGGCAGGTCCCGGTTATTCACAAATTCTTGTCCTTTAGGAGATGAACTCATCTCCACAGTCTCCACAGTTTTGTCTGTCTCCTCCATGTATTACACTTATCTATGGATGCTGACACTCAGGGGCTCAGCAGCACCTACCACATCATGATCTTGCTTATTTACTGTTTGCAGTTAATCACTACTTTTTTCTGTATTCTGCTTGGATTTTTGCAGGTTTTACATGCTACTGTTATGTGCTTGCTTTTATTTAAGCAAGTCTAAAATTGTCTGTCCTGCTTCTCCCCAAAACGTACGCCAGTGAGCCCTTTTCTTTCCCCATGGTGCCTGTTTCATCTTTTCCCTCACCTCAGTGCTTTTGCTTTGCTAGTTTCATCCAACTTCAGAGCCCTCCATCGCTCCTTTTTGCACAGTGCCCAACACAGCTGTTTTGGGTTTCTGTGGCAGGGTTTTTTGGTAGCGGGGGAGTGGGCCGCGGGGCCGGCTC
The DNA here is from genome assembly GCF_929443795.1 of Astur gentilis. Taxonomy (NCBI): domain Eukaryota; kingdom Metazoa; phylum Chordata; class Aves; order Accipitriformes; family Accipitridae; genus Astur; species Astur gentilis. Next base: position 23,693,081 of record NC_064902.1, on the reverse strand, counting down.
CTGTGAGGAGCTGGTGGAAGCTCCCCCGGCTCCAAGCCGGACCGGCCTCTGGCCCAGGCCGAGCCCCTCAGGGACAGCGGTAACACCTGTGGGAGAACAGATTTCAGAAGGGGAACCGGTAGTGGGTAGGGATTGGGATGTGAGAGGAACGATTCTGCGGATACCGAGGTCAGTGAGGAAGGAGGGGGAGAGCGGATGCCCCCACAGCCCGCGGCGAGGCGGCAGGCTGTCCCGTCCCCCCCCGCCCGTGGAGGGGAGCGGAGGCCGCCCAAGATGGCTGGGACTCTGTGGTAAAGCCCGCGCTGGAGTAGTCGGTGACTGAAGACCGGCCCGCGGAAAGGCCCCCCGCCAGGGCAGTCTGTGAGGAACTGCAGCCCGCGGGAAGGACCCACGCTGGAGAAGTTGGGGAAGGGCTGTCTCCCGCGGGAGGGAGGGACGGAGCCCACGGCGGAGCAGGGGCCGAGCGCGGAGTCCTCCTCCCCTTGAGGAGGAAGAAGCGGCAGAGACAAGGGGTGAGGAACCGACCCCAGCCCCCGTCTGCTGTTCCCCAGGGAGAGAGAACCAGGAGTGGGGCTGAGGCGGGAGGGCGGGAGGGAAGCTGTTCTCAGGTTGGGTTTTACTTTCTAATATCCCTGGTTTGATTTGATTGGTAGCAAATTAAATTGATTTTGTTTCTCCCCAAAGTTGAGCCTGTCTTTTCCCCGTGACTGTAAGTGGGGAGTGATCCCTCCCTGTCCTTGTCTCGACCCACGAGCTTTTCTTTATATTTTCTCCTCATCCCACCAGGGCCGGGGAGGGGGGGGCAGTGAGCGAGCGGCTGTGTGGTGCTTTGTTACGGGCTGGGCTGAAACCACGACAACAGTTAATCTCCCATTTTACTTTCATCGCCTTCTCACACACACACTTTGATCTTAAGTTTCTTCTGGCCGATTCTGTTTCGGCTAATGGATGCACTTCAGAGAAAGCCTCTTTGAAAGACCTTTTTCCCCTACATTTATCTTCCAGGACGGTTTTCTGTCCTGCTTTGCCTGATCAGTGTCAGCGCTTAAAACGCTGCCTCCCAAACAGCCATCTCTATAGAGCAGCCACTGTGGCCTCAGGTAAACAAATCACTTGTGCATCACATCTGGATTTCTGATCATGAGCATAAAAGTCCCATCATTACAATTAAAGGGAAAGATGATTCTCTGGCAAGAAAAAACAGCTTTAAATTTTCCAATTGGGTGTTCAGCATGGTTGTGGTCAGGATGGGAAACACACAGCCAGCGTCAGCCTCTGAGCAAAGGTACACTGGGGTGAAGGATGGAGGGAAGGCTGTGCTTACTACCTCTCTAGCAATTATTATTACTATTATTATTTACTGCTACTACCACTGTTATTTTAACCTCAGAGCTTTTCTGCCTGCAGCATCTGGAGATAAAGCCAAGACTTTGGTTCTTCCCTTTCACCTGCCCATGAGCCCCCCAGGTAGCACAGGTGGGAAGCAGCCATGATGCAATGGTGTTTGTTACTCATTTTCCAGCCTAAAACAGCCCAGTGCAGGTGGTCTCTCTTCCTTACTCCTTGTGCCAGCACATAAAACAGGTCAGGGTATTCTCAGTAATGAGCTCATCTGGAATTACTGACCCCTTATTGCACTTTGTAGCTTGCACATAACAAAATGATACTATAAATAGGAAAATATCTTATTTTCCCTACCTAAGGAAAATGGTTCCCATGTAGCAGTATTATTATACACTTCAGCTCAGCCCAACTTAGAGGAAAAGCTATTACTCACATGATAATGAAGGTTTTTCTTTACCTGAATCCACTTCACAAAGAATAGAATCAGAAATGGCACTTTTCATCTAAACAGTGTTTTGCCAGAAAAATGTATACCTAAAAACCCTATAAAGAACAGCTCACTTAAAATTAAATCAATTTCCTTTCTACTGTACTCTTTGCCTGAGGCATTAATTTGTTTAAAAAATGTCAGAGAATGTGATATCCCTGCCATGGGTACCAGGGGACACAGCAGCTCACAAGGTCTGTGTTCTCATGACACTCCGAGTTGGTTCCTTTTAAAATTTCTGTTGCAGAGGCCCTCCCATCGACCCCCCCTGTAATTATCCACAGCAGTTTTCAGATACACAATGCATGCATCTAAATAGCAGATACAGTCTTGTGAAGCCCCTGAAACAAGCTTTTGAGCTATAAATTGTGCTCCAAGGTTTCATCAAGTGAAGATACAGCACTGACAGCTCCTCCACTCCAGTTTGGATAAATGAGGGAGAGAGTGCAGCCTAAATACCAACCGAGAGCCAGCAGCTTTTCTGTTGTCATCACAGGTCTCATGTTCATCTTCCCGTGGGTCACAGCTTCCCAGGGGAAGAGCCATCTTCTGCATAAGGGACTAGTAATACTTCACATGACTGCTATAGGGACTGTGCCAGCTGATACTTGCAAAGCTGTAAGAACAACTATGTTTGGCTGATTTCTGTTTGCTTTTGTAGATTATTTAATTCTACTGGAAGAAGTAGTTACATGGTGGGGGCGGCGGGAAGAAGAGGAGCTGACTTCATTTCATTGTAGTGGGTTGGATCCTGTCTCTCTGGTTATTCTTTCTACCACTGAGAAACATGTTTTAAGAGACTAATAAATCCTGGTTCCTTGCCTGCACACCTTGCTTGTGGAAGAGACGATCCAAGGTCAAAGACAATGCAGAAGCATGTTGCTTTAGAAATCATCTTCAATGTTTGTAAATACGTAATACGAATATGTAATATGTAAAGATTAGGAGATACATCCAAGAAAAGTTGCATTGCCCACACTTACTATAGAAAATACTAGTGCGGGTGCAAAGACCTGAAAATATTAGTGTGGGTGCAAAGACTTGCATGCAACTATATACAGTTGTAGCGCACAACAGAAATAATAATGGATGATATAATACACAGCTACCTCAACAGCATCCTCGAGGGAAAAAAGTTTATAACTTTACCATGTAATAGAGTCTTTGAAACTTCCCACTGAATCATTTCCCTCTGAAGCTTCTACAGCTACTCTTCCTTTTACTTTGGTGAATATTTCAAAGCAGACGTTATGCTTTTATTTCAATTATTCTCTTTCCCCTCCCCGTTTTCCAGGGAATGTCAGTTTTCTACACAGAACGGTTTATTTTATATTTTCAGATAAGCATTTAAAGAGATATTATACAGATGCTAGTCTGTAGCAAGCTCATCACACTCTCTCCAGTGTTTGATGCTGTCCTACTTTAAGGATCCTCCACACGCTGCTGTGTTACACAGACTATATTAAGCATACACATGCATAAATGCTCTCTATAATGTCTGGGTGCCTTTGAATTAAACAAGTGGTAAAAAAATACAAAACAGGGCACACATTTCAGACTGACAAAATTATCCACATCAGTTGGGGCAAGAAGCCTCAGATTATCTCGTTGATTAAAATCATATCCTTCACGCTGATCAAACAGATAATGCACCTAATTTATTTAAAAACAACTAACTATGCTAAGTAGTACCTGCTGAAATTGAGGTTTCATGATGTAATTAATGCCATTTGCTCTTTGAAACAGGAGGAAGGTGCTGTCTGGGGATCCAGAAAAAACATTTAACTTGGAATTCATAAATAATTCCCTGATAGCAGTAAGCTCAATAGCAAGCTCTTGTTAAATTCCAGGCTAAGTCCTTTAAAACAACAAAACAAAACTTCAGTGGTATTCAGGTACCAATGTCTAAGACTGCATGGCTGAAAATCCTCTTTCAGCTACCACCTAATCCTGGAGACGCGTTTGTGGGTTTCTATTGTGAAGTTCCCCGAGCTGCTTGAGCTAGGGAGAACCAGAGCCCTCCCAAGCAATGGAGCGGTGGCTGGAGCACCCAGTTGGGAGGCAAGAGCCCTGCACCCACTCCCAGGCTGTGGGGGCATTCAGCATGCCAGCATCTTCCACGCTTGCATTAAACTTGTGGCGCATATGCACTGGTAACAGAGAACACAAAAGGCAGCAAGACATTAAGACTGGAAAAAAGCATGCTCACCTCACTGGAGAAATATGAGGTCCTATTCTCTGCCCACAAGCCACTTTTGTATTAGGCAGACATTGGATAGAAAGAGCAGCCCTGGGTGGGTGCATGCCGGCAGCAGCACTCCTGTTCAGCATGCAAGTGTGCCCCGTCCTGCCCCGTGGTCCAAGCTCCCCATGGGAGCACCACAGGGATCCCAGCCACTGAGAATTTCACCGCCGAGCCTAAGCGTTAGTTGCGTGACACTGATTTCGTAAATGCCTGAGTCCTTTCTCGGATCTGGTACTCAGAGCAAAGCAGCTCTCACATTGAGTGTCCTGATGGATTGCAGCCAAAGCAGCCTCCCTGTTGAGCCAGAGCCCACTAGAAAGAGCGATAACAGTTTTATACACTTCAGTCAGTTGTGAATCAGATTTTTTTTTTCTTGTGAAGAAGTTAGAATTCACTAAGTAAAACTATAATAATCATTAGCTTTTTTCATCATTTATAAACTTAAATACCTGATACCAGGCAATCCAGGAACAGACCCCTGTCTCCTGACAGGCCAGCATCAGTGTTTCCTCCCTTGAGTAGAGCAGCCTAAATGACATAAAGCAACTTCATCTTGGAAGAACAAAGAGTTACCTAGACTTGGCTGGTAAAGTAGACCGACACACAATATTTAATTCTCCCTCTCAAGATCAAGTGCAAAAGCAGAAAGATTTTGCTCTATAGCCATCCTAAAAGTCAAGATCACCAAACATTTCTAAGAGAGAAGCAATTCAGTCTATCAGTTTAATGGAGGAAATGGGGAAAAAAGAAAAAACAATGACGGGTAGCCATAAAATTCTGTAGATCAAATGTCAAAGAGTAATTAAAAAGAAAAGAGGATTTCTATGGACCTGAATGCATAATCAGGAAGGGAGCTACTGTTGAAGTGACACTGCTTAATAATCTCATTGTAAAAACTGACAAAAGTTGCATTCAGGGGAATTATTTTTTAATTATTTAGAATTGGTAGTTTGAAAATTAAATGGAAAATGGGTGCTTATGCTGTTAAATGCTGCTAATGCACAAGTCTCCTGAACGAAAAAGCTTCTCAATTAAAATACTTGCAATATAGTGCCATTACTTATCAGCTGAAATGCATTTTGTACTGCCATTCTCTTCAGGAACACAATTGTTCACTGAATTGGGAAATTAACAGCCAAATCCAGGGAAGTACTGTGCTCTCTTCTCCTACAAAGCAAACTCCCAGGGCTTCACTGGGCTTTGCGTAATGCTCCAAACGGAGCTAGATTTTTAATCTAGACCATGATACACATTCTCTGCCCCATCCATATTATCTGAAAAGAATTAAGAGGTGACGGGAAATGAAGGATTTTGTTATTTTTATAATATACAGTTTTCAGAATAGGAATCAAGTGCAACAGTGGACCTCAGCACTCAGCCACAAAGGCTTTTTCCCCCAGTAACTTTACGAGGCAACCACATTGCAAGTAAAAGCTGCCCTTCTAGGAAGTCCACGTGGACTGCAGAGGTGGCGATGACTGCGTTGCTGTCTTGTCTCATCATGGGCAGAAAGGTCTGCAGCACCTGTTGCCACTTCCACATCTCCAGAGAAAGCAAATTGCTTTAAACACTTAAAACAGCTGCTAGGAGATGCAGAAATACAGACAAGGAATGGCACAGGCTTTATCTTGACTAGTGTTAGATTTGTCTGGTGTAGACACCTGTGGGTGAGCAAGGTTCCCTCAACAGTCAGTGGAAAAAAACAATGTGGGTCAGGAGCACATTTCTTTAAGATGTCTAGTTGAGGATGAAATGCCTGCATCCTACAAGGGCCTGGAGAAGTCCAGTCACTATAGATGAAGAGCATTGTCCTTTTAAACTCGGAGAAAAGAAATGGGAAGGGTAAGTCCTTGTTCTTTCCTGATCCTTGGCTTTGAAACATTGGGAACATGATGGGCTATGACTTGGCTCACCCCGCCACCCTCAGCAGGAGCCTGAGTCCTCAGTCCACCTGAGAAAGATTAAATGGAGGAGGATACAGCTGGACGCAAGACATAGCGAGAGTCTGCCTGATAGTAGCCCTAGAATTTTTGCAAAACAAGGGAAGGAAAAGGTACCCTAACCTACACTTCATTTTAAATCCTCGTTTAATTCAGTCTGTGCAATCTAGGTTCAAATTCTGCTGGCATTAAGCACTGGGGTAGAACACCTTTTTCTTGATCTGGCACCCAAATGCACATCACATGCAAACACATTCTATTTTACTTAACACTGTAGGGCAAAAGGTCAGAGGCAATTCCATGAGTAACCAGGAAAACACCTCAAAGAGTTGGTGACTACCCCATGGAGCCTGGTCACTTCAGTTCACATCCAGGGAGCTGCTCACTCCCAGCCTGGGGAAGATCGGCTCAGCTCCATATTTTCTCAGCTGACTGCACACCTGAAATCCAGAACCGAGCCTCACCTCACTGTCAGATGTACTTCTTCCCCTTGCACTAAATTATAGATGTTAGATGATTCCGAGATGGGAGTGTTAATTATTAATAGGAATTATCTGAATTGATTTTCAATTACAGAATATTATTTTCTATTACATCGCAATAAGACTGCAGGAATTCCATTAAATTCAAAATGAGGATCATCAATTTCCATTAAGACACATGTAAACTAAATACATTATATCTTTGTTGAAGCCAATGATTTCCATTATCCCTTTCCATTAATTTCCATTCATTTGAAGTGACTCCATTTGAAATGGGCTTTAACGACTTGATGGCTTATCAGTATTCTAGGCTCTCTAATTTGACAGGGACATAACCTAGCTGCCGTCACCTGCTCCTGCACATTCACGAGTTGAAAACCTCTATTGAACTTCGCGATTGACTGCAGCAGGCAGCCAACAACTTCAGACAGTTGTCCAAAAGACAACCGCCACTTCTCCCCTGCATCAAATCTGTCTTCCAAAACCTGACACATTAAAATTGACTGGTTGGGTTTCTTTCTCCAGATTAAAAAGGAAGGGTGGGAAAATGCCCTTTTTTTCCAAAGCTTATTTGTCTTTCGACCACTTCTGGGCTTGAGCTAAACCCACTGATAACCTGCACTATTCCAGTGCTCGAGACAATTCAAGCAGGGAGAGGATTTTCCCTGAAATTTGCATAACATAATGTATGTTTGTAACACTGCTGAAAGGGAGGTATAACACAGGGAAGCAGTTTGCCGACCAACTGCCGGCCAAATTATTCTTCACCTTCTAGATAATATTTGGAAAGTTAAAAACAGAATCTGCCTTTAAAGAGGAGAAAAATATCTTCTACCCATACCATTTTGTAAACGAGGTTATTTCTCTACATATGCGCCCTCACTTGTATCCTTAGAAGAGGCATAGGTACAAGTGTAATGCTGTTCTAACACAAGTATCATTTTAATTTCCAAGTGTTTCTCCTAAGTACCACCAGTAAACACATAAGACATATCCCTCGTGAAAGATTCCTGCAATGACAAGGTTTCTGGTAAATCTTAATCACGCTTCATTAATACTAGAGAAAATCACAGGCTGGACTCCTTATTGGTGCCAAGTCCCATCATGGTGGATATTAATTCTTGCCAGTTTAAATGAAAATACTTTTGGAATAGGTCAGATATGGAAGGATATCGAAGTCTGAGAACATGAAAATGCACAGGGCGGGGGGGTTAACTTTCACTTCAATAATATGCTTTTAAATGTACTGTATATGGCCTGACTCCTGGCCCATCCCCAAAGTACAAATACTGAAACCTGACATGGGATGCTTTAAGTCTCAGCTTCCCCTTTCCTTTCTAGCTCATGAGGAAAAGCATGATTTTTATTTTAATCTTATTTTTATTCTATACTTTGATCATCCTTAAGCTGCAAGAGCGAGGACGAGTCATTTGGCTGCATTTTTCTCAAAAAACACAAGAGGTCTGCTGAGCCTCCAGCTCCCACTGCAGCAAGCCCGGGGCCGTGCTGCCGGCCGGCAGGGCTTGCCCAGTGTCAGTCCCAGCACCAGGGACTCCTGATGCGCTGCGACTCGTGCACCCAAACGCATCCGGTTGTGTCAGCTTGCATCACGTACTGGACCATGCTGGGATGACCTATTTACTCCTTTCTATTCAAGGGTGAGACGAGTTATGAAATGAGGCAAGCTGGGAGCGCAACAGGGAGATTTGGAGGTGCCGCCTGCTCTCGGTCCTCGCAGGAGCCCCGAGACACAGACTGACGAGAAGAAAAGCACACCGGCGGAGGAACAGACTAGTTCTGCCCACGCATCGCCGCCCGGTACCCGCAAACAGGTAACCATCCCACGGGGCTGCATGCTTTGGGATGTGCTTTCATATCCACTCTGGAGAATGAAGAAATACTTTCTGAAGACCTAAAGCTGCTAGTTACTACAGCGGTCAAAACACTAGGAAGTCACCTGCATAGTATAGAACCACAGCAAGAACAGGAGGAAAAAAAACCTGCAGCCAGTCCCCTCGAAGGGGCGACGTTGCTCCCCGAGCCCACAGCATTAGCCAGTCCCTCCATCCCACTGCTTGTGCTGCTCTCCCCAAACTGCTCTGACCCCAGCTCTCCCTCGTCCCAGTTCGCTGGGCTCCCCTCCCCTCTCCTTTCACAGCAGGACACTTTGCTTTGCCATACTTTCCATTTTCTGCTGCGCCGGTATTCCTCCTTCACTACCTCAGACCCAGCCTAGCGCTGCCTTTCAACCCTTCTCCCATATTGCTTTCTCCTGCTCTTCATCCTGCAATCACAGAGAGCAAAAATATGCATTGAGTTTTTGGTTTTTTTTTAAAATGAAAAACATGACCTATCCAGTGCATTTCCATATGCCTTTCACATCAGAAACACTCTAACAGATGCTCAATACAACTCAGTCATTCCCCTACATGGATATTTCCTTCTTTGAGATTATAAGATGCAGAACATTTTACGCATGAACACTAAAATAGTAATTTATTTCTAAGCTTTGTGCAGTAAAACAAGCTTTGGATTTAAACAGTTTTTTACCATCATCTTGAAGTGGGAAAACCCAGAAGCAGGGTCTTTCTCTAATGAATAGGCCATATAAGCCGTACACAGGTGGTAGCGCAGAAACATCCAGATGGCTATTGTATTTTAGTAACATTCATTCTTTTTTTTACTGCTTCTGATACTCGTTTTTTAAATGTTATTTTAATTTTTAAAGGGCTCTTTCAGCATAAAATGGATAGAATACACAGGCCAGCATTCTAAAGACAAAGTCAATAGATTAAAGCCCAAATAAAGTAAAAATTCTCCCCTCCCAAATGTAGTGGAAGTAGTCTCCAGTGTGGCTACAGAAGGCAGCTTTTCAAGAAACAAACAACATTCTAAAAATACGATGGTATCTACAGCTCAGTGAGTCCCCACTACATTAGATACTCTGAGAACATCAATAAAAGTCACAATTCATACATCAGGGGATTTACTAGCTAAAAAAAAAATTCCCAAACCGATGAGGTAGAAAGATCACTAGCATTAATTATGTTTGCATCAGAGAAAAAAAATATTTAAGAGACATTTGCTTACATGCCATTGTAGGTAGAGTGCTTGGAAGACTACGATACTGGTGTGCAAAGCACAAAGCCTACTAAGTGACCAGCCTTGGCCATCATTAAATTACTGATGGCAGTACCAGTTCAGTTGTCTTTAAGCATCCTTTTGGCAGTGATTTTGAAAAGCCCGTGCGATGAAAGGGTGTGATGAGAGAGAGCCTAGCACCAGCGCTGCTCCTGTGGGTTATCATATGGTTTGTGTCCCTGCTTTCATCTGCTGCAGGGAAGTGACGAAGGCGTTGCTTTGCCTCACTGCAAGCTGTTGGGGAACGATTTCATAATTTTGCTGCTGGTTTCTAAAGCACTCAATTAGTCCTTCTCCTCATGGAGATTCAACACATGACCAACGTGAGAACTTCTCCTCTTTTCCTGGTGCTGCATCCATAGGTGAGATGAGCAGCAAAGTGACTGACCTGCCTGCAGACCCCTCACGCTCAGGGTGGGTTTTCCTTCAGGAGTCCTTTATCTCCCCCCCCCCCCCCCCCCCCCCGCATAGGAAGAAGACTTTTATAATGACTTGGAGCAGATGGATAGGATCTGCGTGTCCTATTCCAAGCTCCACTCCCTGGTATTTGTCTGTGCAGATGGGTAGAAAACAGGCAGATATTATAAGAAACAGAAAGCTTTATGCTGACCTGAATGTTATTTCCATGCTCTCATTACTACCTCTTTTTCCCTTCCTATCACCATGTTGTCTCACAAGACAGAGCATTTCCTTGTAAATGCATTAAAATCTGTGATTTATATACTTTTTGTGACTTTTGATAATTAGTAATCATTTTGGATAGTGGTTTGCTGAACTTGAAGATCTTGACTTGTGTATCTTTTGATTTAACATTGCTTGGCACAATCATCACAAGGGTGGGAGGAGAAGAAAAGCAGAGGGAACAGACACCCTTAAATGGGGCAGTGGAGGGAAGAGAGGGAAATGGAAAACTGAAAGGAGCCAAGAATAGGCCACAGTTAAATTGAGAAGTACCTTGACAGCAAAAACCAATGTAAAGATAATATAGGAAATGAAGTTCTTTGAATGGCTTTGGGCAGGGGACAGACGGTCAGGTTTGTTGGAGCAACTGGTTTTGGATGTTTAGTTCTTGTTCTGTTAAATCTGGCAGATTATTCACGAACAAAAGCTGACAGGGCAGATGAAGATGAAAGACTGAATACGCATGGAGAGGTCAAGGCTGAACATACAGAGTCAAGACTCTTCCCCAAGGAGAAGTTACTAACACTAAAACTTAATTAAATTGCCCAAAGTAATAAACCAGGAGTGGCCCAAGGACAAAGCTTTAGTGACAGCTGTGAAGACTGGAAGGGAAGGAGGAAGACACCAGGAGAGCTGGCCCCAAGAGAAGGATCATCAGTATTAAATGCAAAACCTGAAAAATTTCAAGGGATGTAGTTGGGGGGGGGGGGGGGGGGGAACGGAACTATTCTATGTATTATTCTAAAAACCTACAGATTTAGAATTCTTTAGAGAGAGGGGGTACTACACATTAGTTAGAAGATTCACTTACAGATTTAAGATCTCTATTCAATTTTACAGAAATTCATGATATTCCCCTACAGTGCATTAAATACAGTAAGTTTTAATGTCCCTTAGAAAAAGATCATTTTCTGCTACAAAAAGTTGAAGCCAAGTGAGGCCTTAATGATTGCCTAACCTTGAGAAATTGCATCTTGTTTTTTGGATGGACTGTAATAACTTCTGAATGACATATCTGATCCACTCAGAAACGTCTGGGAATTAAGCAGGCATCAGTAGGCAGAGTCCAATTGATTCTGGAGAAAGCCAGGAAAAGAGAAGAGTAAATGAGCCACATATTACTCTCTTTATCTGGTTAGCAGATTAATTTCCTCCAGCATCTATGTAATCATTTATAAGCAGTTGATGGCAGCTTTACCAAAAAAAAGAAAAGGAAAAAAAATCAGTTCAAATTGACATCTTGAATGCCTTACTTCCCATGCAGAAGAAAAATAGAACAGGATCAGAACAAGGTCTAAGAGGATGAGAGGAGTCAGGCTGAAGGTGCAGGGCCGGGGGGCATGATGGTGGCACACAGCTGTTTTGGGGGAACTGGGCTCACTGGGGCATACGGGGGGCAGCTTCCTGGGAAACCCACGAGCTGTTGCAACACAGAGACCCTGAGCCAACTATATTATTTTTAAATTGCTGTTTTGAAGAACTGCAAGCACAGTCTTAAAGAAATATACAGTGTCCACTATCTCTATTTTACTTATAAAAATCAGCATTGCCCAGTGTTTTTTTACAGTTTGCCTTTCTTTCCTTTGGCATAGTTGTTCTCTGGGCAGTTTTATTCCTTGCCCAAAAGAAATAATTATGAAATCCTCTTCTTTGGTTGTTTGATGTGAATTAATCCTTGCAATAAGGCATCTGTTTATGTAAAATTAAAGTTATGTTGAACATAAAATGCTTCTTTCCTTTGAGTCAATAAGTATAAGGAGCCTTCACACTCCACACTGTCGAAAAATATGAAGTATGCAGTGCTTCTATCATTTATGTTAGCTCAGAGATGTTCTTCCGCCAGAGGAATATGTTATTCTGAAGGGGCACTAATCTGCATGAAAATTTACTATGTTACAGCAATATCGTAATGGATGCCACAGTATCACATAAGTATGCTGTATTTCACTTTGAGATTTCTGGCAGTGACTACACCTTTCAAGAGGATCCTTCCTACCTAAGGCTGATCATTAACACGTCATTTACTTGGTTATTTACTATTTGCCCACATGAAGGCACCTTCTCTGAGCAACCTGAAGCTAATCTTGCTGGCTTCTACTGACAAAAGTATTTCTCCCAGAACACAGATGTCTCTTAAATACTACGAATGATCTACTAATGGTTTTATGGGGTTAATTAACTGTTTCTTTTTAGAGATAATAGAATTTGCAATGAGGAACATCGGCATTATCTTTAGTGCTACCTCTGCAAATGGAGAATACAGGATAATTGGTACTGCCGTGTATTGCCCATTATGCACAAAATTAAGGCAAGGAATTCACACGTAGTGATTAACATTGGTATTTTATTACCTTCAATTCTTATAATAGATTGCAATTCACACAATAGATGTGCAAAAACCTTGTTTCTGTCTTTTACTAAAAACTATATATTCTGCTAGAATGCCCCCATCTTTATTTCTCTAGGGTTTTTTTTCCTTTAAGGAGCCCACATCTCTCCTAAACCTGGTGAAAGCATTTAAATGCATTCTGCATCACATCCTAAATACTAAAGAAACATTCATTAGGATATAAAGTGATCCTCTATCAATTGAGGAGAGTCAGAAGGTTATGAAATGTCTTACACTTCAGTTAAGATAAAACCCTTGTAAGGGACTGTAATGCTCCAGTCCTAAGATGTTGGCAAGCAAGTCAGACCACAACGAAGAAAGCACAACTGATAGGAAGCTAGGAATGAAGTAGTTTTCTCGCCAAGTGCAGGTAGTAAATAATGTAATGAGCACCCACACTGTCCTGGTGGGAAGCGCAGTTTCTGGTGTCCCTCTGAAGGGCCTGTGCCTGCAGTCCTGTGCTTCGGTACAAATCTGAGTTTCCTTACAAAAAACATAAGCTTAGCTTTTGCTCAGCAGATCCTGGAAAATGAAACCTTCACTAAAAAGAAAAAAATCATGGCAATTTTACGATGAGCAGAGCAGGTTTGTGAAAGAATGAGTCACACAGGCAGAAACTTCAGTGCTTTCCAGGAAAGAAACCTCAGCGACGTGCGTGCTCTGTTGTAAAATGCCCCTCGTATGCAAAAATCTCCCTGCCTTGTGCTCAGCCTTTGGCCCCCGTAAGAAACGCAGGGGTCTCCCCGGGATGCTCCCAGCACAGGCATCCCTGCGCTCCCCCGCCGTAACCCTGCCGAAGACCCCTCGGGCTTTCCGAAGGGCTGTCCCCAGCCCAGGGACCGATGGGGGGCTGGTTGCGATGTCCCTCCCGGGGCTGTGCTCCCCTCGGCCGCGGGTCTGGGCACAGGCTGTGCCAGCGCTGCCTTTGCCCGTGGCCCTGGGGGAGCAGAGCCTCGGCCGGTGACCGCGGGAAAGCGGCTTTGTTCCCGCAAGGCTCGACTCTTCTCCTGCCAAATGGCATCACTTTGTCTGCATCAAACCAAATAAAAAGTAGCCTGAAGATGCAGCTTGCTCCAGGAATACATCTAGGTTTATGGACTTCTTTTTCCATAAAAAGCAATAACATGAAACTTGAATGTGATTTTTTTCCTCCAGAAAGCTGATTTTTCACACTTGGTCTAATACAACGGAGTTTTACATCAATATCCATTACTGCAACGGAAGCCTTGCCATGGGTATGGCAACCTGCAGCTGTAATTCACGGAGTAACGACAGGTACTGCACAGTTAATGCTGCCTCTGAGTTTGCATTGCCAGTCCGATTGTGACACTGGCCCATCTTAAATTCAAATATCGTCCTCATCCAAGAATTTGCCTTTATATCTGGGACGTAGAAAGGCTATTTGTATAACAAGTGAAATAAACTGGGTATGAGATTCCTGCACGCCGACACTACCCAAGAGCAGGCGAACACAGTCAGAGCCCTGGAGCAGGCAGCTGCCCTGAACCGAGCGCGGGGTGATGCATCGCGGTCCCTGTCAGCCTCTCTGCTCTGCTAAGCCAATTCCTTTCCCCCACCTACAAAGCATTTCATTCTGTGGGTGCAAGGCTATTATCATTCCGATGTTGGCAAACTCAGCTGGAGTCTGGAAAAGGCTTTCTTTTTAACCAAAGCGGCTGCAGCTTTTCAAACTACTCAGACGATGCAGGTATCTTCTCTCCTTCGCCCTTCCCACGATTAAATGTGAATACAGTTAGTACATGATGTTAGCAAATACCGGATTCACCAGAGAAATCTACGAAAGATGTCCTCCCATTTTCAGCGTTGTCTGGAATTTAAGGAACAACATTTCCAGTGTGATGGTGCAAACCAATCTAAACCACAACTGCCCAGTTCCAGCGGTTATCACAGACCCTGCAGAAGGAGCTGCATCTCCCAGGTGACTTCTTGACCTCCGCTCTCCACCCTTTTCTAATCAACAGAAGCCTTCCTAATAACTTCAGAGCCATGGCCGGTGTTGACACTGAGACTCTTTAGCTCATGGTTTTCACCACATATGCAGTGGCAAAGAGCCTGGGTTTGCACAGCCATTTGTCACTGCCTCGTTAAACAACATAACACAATAAAGCATACATCTGCTTTGCCTCACACCGACCTTTCCCTTGCAACAAGATGAGGTTCTTTATGGCACAAAGATACTTATTTGATGTGCACTGGTGGTTACAGTGCAGATTTTAAAAATGCCCTGGAAGTCCTTAACTTCTGAACATCCAGAACAGGACCAGAGTAATTGCTCCTCATTGAACCAGCCATTCACAAAAAGGGCATTAATAAGAAAGAGCAGACAAATGCCTTCCTCTGGATTTAAAACCCCTGAGCAGATAATACCACCTCCTCCCGTTATTCTCACAAAGAGAGTGAATGAGAGAAAGCAAGCGCGTATGTGTGTATGAGACAGATGCAACATTTCTTTGGGGTAAATTCTGTTCACAATCACAACGTTCTGGAAAATTATTATAAACAGCTTCTAAGCAAAACTGAGTCAAATATATTCAATTTGTTGTACTCCTCCCTTCATTTAAAGCTTTATATATTCTTCTCATCTTTGTCCCCTGACAACAAAGATGGCAATGAAGCTACAAAATAACGTTGAGTGCATTGTAACTAAAACTAAAGGGTCCCAAATTAAATATTAGTGGTGTACAATTTAATCTGTTTTTTTTTTCCTACAACTCGTAAAAACTCTTAAATTGTGCTTCTACAGCTTAGGACATCAGCAAATTCTCTAATTGCTTTACAGCACCATTGTTATTTTATGAAGAGACTCTCCATCCTACATGTTCTACAGCTGGCTAATTAAATTACTCCTTTTTTTTTTTTCTTTCTTTTTTTTTTTTTTACAAGCAAGGTACACAGGAACCACAGCCATGTTGCCAATATAACCAGCCATGACTGCTAGAACAGGAAAAAAGAATCTAAAGAAAACAGGAGATGCAAGGATCAACCTCCAGTCACACCAAATCCACTCTGGGCCACTGCACCAGGATAAAGGGATCTCACGGTATGTGCAGATGGAGAGATCCCACCTTTGCACGGATCTCTCCGGCTGCTGTAGAGCTGGTACACGGGACCTGTGTCATCGCTGATCCCAGCTTACAGCACACGTTGTGTCTGTGTCAGGGCAGGCACAAGGAAAGCACTGTCAGGAGCAGGTACAAGGCTGCTTTCCAGTCCTCACGGCCCATCCTTGGTCCTTAGACCATCCTAAAACTCAAAATGCAGGTCTCGAGATGTAAAAAGAAACCTCATTTCTGACCACGGTGCAGGAACGATGACAATTTGACAGTGTTTCAGGTAAGTTTAAATTTCTAGAAAACTACATTATAAACTCATCAAATTACGCTTCACGCATATCTCTGGATAGCAGCAAGTGTCTGTGGATACTTTCACCAACTTGATTCTGACAGCAGATCACTTCAAGAAGAGAATTCATTTCAATCCATTTTAAAGGTTTTCAGATCATCCACTTCTTGCCTTGCTTCAGACAAATCCAATTAACAAGACTGCTGGGAAACTGTTGGGACTATTAGGAGTCTATTTCCTTACTGGCAAATACAGGTCATTTGCACATTGATAAATTCATCCAACTTTTGCTTTTTCAAACTAATAATTCATCACCATTTTCTCTGCACTTTCACCACAAATTGTTAAACCCCATGCTTTTCACACTCAGCCCCTTCTTGTTTGCCCTGGCAAGGCTGTTCCTGCACAGTCTCAATCCAGCCATCATTGGCTTCTCTCAAGATCTTTTTTTCACCTCTTTGCTGTTCTTGCCCATTATGGGGACAGGCAACACATCAAGTCTGTGGACTTTCCTAGAGCTGTCTGGTTTTGCTAGCCTCTACTTTTTGATCATTGTTTATTTCCCTTCTTAGGCACCTGCTAATTTTCTCAAACTCTTTTATGTTTTTAATCATTTATCAAAGTCTCTCCTGATGATCTTTTATTCTTGAAAGATGTGGTCCTTTTGCCATTATGCATAATTAACTCGCTGCTGACAACTGCCTATTGGACAAATTTCTTATCCTCCTTTGAGTTTGCCTAACAAATAACTAGTTACTGTTGGCCTTAATTAATACAGTTGGCCTTATTAATTTACTAAAAGGTGTTGTACCATTCTTAGGTTTGAATTCGTTATTAGTATTACTACATCCTTCACATGATTATGATGCAATGACTGTCAATTAATTTATATAATCTTTATTTTTAAAGAGAAGCTTAGGGAAATATGCATGAACTTAAGAATGTCATTGCAAATCTTTCCAGAAAATTCCTTGATCAGATCCTTATAAATCCTCATCTATGCTGCCACTTGCAGTAGATTCATTTGGGGTTTGTGCTAATTCACTGGAGAGTCCTGTAATCCCTTGTCATAAATATGAAGGATTTCACCCAGCCTATTAACAAGTAGAATTATAGATTGTCAGGGAGTAAATCATCCACCCTTTCCTACTCATATCAACAATGGATTGAGAAAAATTACTCATTCGTTTTTATAATCCTTTAATTCTTGCAGATGTTCCTTTGAAAATTGATTTAAATCGATGAATCATAGGGCAAGATTGGTGTAAATTTTTCAAGCTGAAGACATTGCCTTTGATAGAGCAATCACAGTATACACCCCTATACCTACCGTAACTCATCACTTTTGAATGTTTAACATACTTAAAACTCTGGAGTCAGCTCCTGAGGCTGTAAGAGCAAATGGGTTTTAATTAAATGAAGCCCAACCTGTCCTGATACTTTTTTTTCTATTTCTCAGATGGAAGAGAAGGGCAAGATAAAGAGCCAGAAATTCACCTTCTTCAGCTGTTAGTGACCAACTTGTTTAGTGATCTGCTCTCGGATGACACAAACAAGACCAGAGCCTTCAGCTCATGTCCTGTGCTCCCAGCAATGCCTCGTTTATGGATACAGGTGAAGAGTGATCCACAGCCACATCTTGGAGCTTGGCCAGTAGAGTTTGCCCCTGCACTGGCCTCAGCAGACACTCCGTGCCTATTGAACATCTCGGGGACAACACGCAGCCACGAGCACCTACGACAAAATTCCCCCGTTGGGGAAGTCACAGGGTAGCAGGTGATTGTACACAATGTGATATCCCATAACCACGCACAACAATGTCGGCAGAAAGATCCACAGAGCTCAGATACAGGCTTACGCCCAAATTAACCATCTGAAAGTATTTGGCATCAGCCACAGAAGGAAAGCACTTTCCAACTTCTTACATAGTCTATACTGTAAAAATAATCACAAGATAGTTTAGCCTACTTTGGGTTATTGCTGGTCTGCTATTTCAGAAGAGGTATTTGCCTGATATAATTTGCACAAGGATAAACTAAACCTCTGACTTGATCATAATTACTCTTTTCCTTGTTTTGTGACTACAGAGGATCTAAATTTCAGAAAAGATGAGGTAAAGCTACCAGCTAAGCCTGGAAATTCTTTTCTCTTACAGAACTAGAAGAATGCTAAAAATAATTTCATTGTCAGTAAAACATAAAGTTACTACCCTCTGCTGATGACAATGGACTTACAGTCCATGCAACAGTGAAAGCCAACAGGAACAAAAAACCCAAACACATTTACATTAACCTGTGTGGTGGGTTGACCCCAGCTGGAGGCCAGGTGCCCACCAAAGCTGCTCTGTCCACCTACTTGGGTGGACAGGGGAGAGAAAAATATAACAAAAGGCTCGTGGGTCGAGATAAGGGAGAGATCACTCACCAATTACTGTCATGGGCAAACAGACTCAACTTGGGGAGATCAGTTTAATTTTTTACCAATCAAATCAGAGTAGGATAATGAGAAATAAAAACTAAATCTTAAGAACACCTTCCCCCCACCCATCCCTTCTTCCCGGGCTCAACGCCGCTCCCAAACTCTCTACCTCCTCCCCCCCAGCACAGGGGGATGGGGAATGGGGGTTGGGGTCAGTTCATCACCCCTTGTCTCTGCCGCTCCTTCCTCCTCAGGGGGAGGAGGACTCCTCTTCCCCTGCCCCCGCGTGGGGTCCCTCCCACGGGAGACAGTCCTCCACAAACTGCTCCAGCGTGGGTCCCCCACGGGGTCACAAGTCCTGCCGGCAAACCTGCTCCAGCCTGGGCTCCTCTTTCCACAGATCCACAGGTCCTGCTGGGAGCCTGCTCCAGTGCTGGCTTCCCACGGGGTCCCAGCCTCCTTCGGGCATCCCCCTGCTCCGGCGTGGGGTCCTCTCTCCCCAGGCTGCAGGTGGAGATCTGCTCCCCCGTGGAGCTCCCTGGGCTGCAGGGGGACAGCCTGCCTCACCAGGGTCTTCATTACCAGGGGCTGCAGGGGAATCTCTGCTCCGGCGCCTGGAGCATCTCCTCCTCCTCCTCCTCCTCCTTCTGCACTGACCTGGGGGGCTGCAGGGCTGTTCCTCTCACATGGTCTCACTCCTCTCTCTGGCTGTGGCTGCTGTTGTGCAGCAACTTTTCCCCCTTCTTTAAGCCTCTGTCTCGGAGCCGGCTGGCGTTGGCTCTGTCGGACATGGGGGAAGCTTCTAGCAGCTTCTCACAGAAGCCACCCCTGTAGCCCCCTTGGCTACTGAAACCTAGCCATGCAAACCCAATGCAATCTATGAAAATGTATTAAAAGTGCCTCAAATCTCCTTTGGCCAAGTTTTAAACTTTAGCTTGGTTATATACATGCAGCATGACTAGAGCATATGATTTCCATGTAGCAGCAAGGATGCCCGTTGCATCCCTGAGGAGAGACTGACCGGTAGCAAAAGAAGACAAATACAGCCCCCTACAAGCATATAAGCCAAATAAAGTATGGGTTTCGATGACATTGGATGCAGGACACATGTCCTGCAAGTTTTATTGTTACTTTTGACCATTGCACATGAAGGGTTCGGAGTGAAACTCGCACCTCCAGGCAAGCCTGACATTGCAACCCTGCACCATGCAAGTACCGAATGCCTTTGGGTTGAATGGCCTGCTAGTCCTGGGCCTGCCATCAAGGTAATTAAGTAAAATCGGCAGCAATTCTGCCCTCTTCTGAGCTGGCCAGAGGATGCCATTGCTCTTGGTGTGCATGGCACCTGCAAGGGAGACTGTTCCTTCCATTACTGGCAACAGCGTGATACCAAGTAATTATTTTGCAATGCAATTTGAACGGAGAAAATAGGAGCTTGTATCTGGGTAAACAGCATCCACTGGTTGTAAACAATTATTTAGAAATGGAATTTGAGGATCCTTTCAGAGTAACAATTTAAATTGGTCAGAACAGTGCGGGAGAGATTGTATTGCTCCGCTGGAAGTATTGTGGTCACATTCAGAAAACTTTTCCTGCGTAATCCCTTAAATCCATTAGCTTTCCACCGGAGTGCTACGGCTGTGAAAGCAGATCAGGAGGAAGTGATTGGTGCTTTGCCTGTATGATATAATTACCACTGAATAATGTTCTGAAATAAGGCAGCTTTCATACCTTTAGTTTAATTTAATTCAGGGCTGGAATTCATTCCTGTTATTGTTTTAAATATATGTTCACCTTGCATTCATTAATAATACACAGAAAATTTCTTGGGGGTTGGGGGCAAGAGCAAGTTTTTTAAATTAATTGTAGAGGAAGAGCACATGTGGTACCACCTCCACCTTCCCATATGCTTTAGCCTTCTTCAGGTCCTGCGACCTTGACCAAATACCTTGACAGAAACAACTTCCAACACGAGAAGGAAACCCGCCTGTCCTTGTCTACGTTTATGTTTTTTGAGTAATCTCTCTGTTTGAGCACAGATCAGTGCTAAACCCCAAGGCAACAGGTTGGGGGGGTGGGGGTGGGGGGGGGGGGTGACTTTTGTGATGGGAGAGCAGAATGGTCAACTGCTGGCACAGTAACAGCAATTTATTGCTCCCTCAGCCCTAAGTCACCTCTGGATAAGGACTAAGGCCGTATCAGAGTGTCAGAGCATTTCTTTCTTGAAAGAGAAGTTTAGGCTGCGACCGCAGTGGCAGCAGGTCTTTGCTAGCAATGCACATTTAGCTAGTGCCTGTCCTGTGCAGCCCTTACAACGCGTCTGACACGAGTGTTATAAGGAATCACCTGTGAACCTCACCACCACACTGACCTAGCCTGGAAAACAAGGCCCACCTCCTTGAAAATAAAGAGAAAAAGAGGTTGGAAAAGATTTTAAGCCCGGAGAGAAAGCCAGAGCGGCTCTTCAGAAGCAGGTGGCACCAGTTTTGGGGTGGCCCCATCACCACCGACCCCCTTCGCCTCTGCGTACAGACGCACACACGCACACCCCCGCATCCCAGCACGTCCTCCCCGCAGCCCCCAGCGCGCTGCCTGCCCAGCTGGGCTCACTCCTACCCCGAGGCTGCCGCGAGGGGAGGACATCTGACTTTCTGCTTCTATAGAAACAACACCACTGCTGAATTTTAGCCGTGCTTGTTTTGCCAAGGAAGGCCTTCTGGGCTGCTTAAATGTGTGTATAATATCTATTCTGTAGTAATTGTTTTTTTTCTGGGGGTTAGAAAAACTACATTATTCTTGCAGATGACAATGCCTTTAGTGTAAGGATGTACTGCAGTTCCTGAACAAGGGGAGCTCTGTCAAAGCAATGAATGATTACTGTTTTCAGTGGTTCTCTTTCCCTGCAATTGTTTTTTTAATAAGTAAAAAGTTCCTAGGGGACTATTTTTTTTCTTCTCCCTGCAGAGTGAGGGCTATTGTGTTGGGAGTATCAGTAACAGAAAAGCTTCCCATCCATCTGAGGAGGACAACATGACATCAAGGGCCCATTCAACAATGAGATTTTTAACAAACAGATACGCGGGGAAATTAAATCTGGACCAACACCAAGCTCAGTGAAAGATGGTCATTCCTGAGGGAGAAGAGAGGACAGGGATTTGAATTGAGAGAAGCAGCACCAAAATCCAGTTGCTTTCCTCAGGCTCCCCACTTTTCCCTTCCCCATATTTGCATAGGACAGCAAGAACAACCTGCACCTTCATTTTCCCAAAGAACAGAGGAATTACATGATTTATTAGATCCCAAGCAGTCCCTACAGTTTTATCTCTCTGTAGCGTTTTTGTCAACAACGTGCCCACTGCTGAGTTGGGAAACAAATAGGGCATTACCCAGGCACTGCTAGGAAAACCTGATCTCTCCAAACACACCAGGTTAAATTTGTGTATGTATGGAAAGCAAGAAAGAGGCTTTCTAGAAAAATCAGGTCGTTTCAAACAAAAAAGACAAGTTGAAACTGTCATACAAGGGGATTTATAATTCACATTAATATTACCAAAATTTTTATTCCAGATGTTGCTTGAATATTCAAATCACTGGCATTAAGTTCTTTGTAAACAACAGCTGACTGTGCTTAAGATTCATGTTATGTCAGTTGTCTTCAGCACAGATTCCTGCGGCTGCATCTGCTACAAAACCTGCAGGACCAAGACCCAAGCAAAGACCTTCTCCACCACCCACCTAGCTGTGAATGGGGCAGCTGGTCCTTCCAAACCCCAGAACATCCCCCCATCTCCCCGCAGTGTCCGGGGCGGGGGGGCAGTGACACGCTGTCCCAACACCTCCAGGCACTGACCACAATGATTTTCTGGGCAAACCTGGCAAAGACCCAAGGGCCCTTGAGGTCCAGAAATTAACACAGAGCTCCTTCCCTGAGTGTACAAAACACTTTAACCAAGCTATGCACTTGGAAACACAGTTCAAACTCCTATTAGCTGAATATATAGCCTATAATTACCATCAGCCATAACTGGATTCTGCAAGAGAATCTTTTCTATTTTTATTTTTTTCTTGTGCCGAAGACAAATTCATTATCAGATGGACAAGAGCAGTGAAATTCCAATTAAATATGCAATAAATTTCATTTTATTCTTTCAGCATAATTTTAGTAAAGGGAGCTGCCACAAGTCATGGCAGCCAGAGCAAGCTGTGTTTCAAGGTGGAAGGTCTCTACCAGTCTTAGGAAATGACGTTACTAAATCAAATATATGTGAAAGCCTGGTCTATTCTCACTGAAGCCAATAAACAAGTAAAAATCCCACTGTCTTCAAGGGTGTGCCTTAAAGTCCTGAAGGCTGAGAACTAGCTAGGCAAGTCCTCCTCCATCCCTGTCTGTTCCTGTTTCTCTGCTCACAGGGCAAGCCTTACGGTAAGATTTTTTCACATCCCAGCCTCAGACACATCGAAGGATGAATGAGGAAAAAGAAAATAAGGAGTGCAGAATAGCTTACAAAACCAAGTATGCACTTGAACAAACATGGAACGCTTTGTTGTTCTGGTCACTCATACCCTTTCACAGCCTGGCACTCCAGGTACCCAGCACAGGCTCCCCGTCAGTCTGCAACAGCGGAGTTTGGACACCTTGAGCAGTAAGCTCATTAGAGTCCGGAAGAGTACATAGTTCATGGCGATGATGAGTTTACTGGGAGACAACATACTGTTGTGAGACAAAGCGCATGTATGAAAAATATAGGACACCAGCCCAACTGCAACAGTCGAGTACCTGACATGAAAGCCACTAACAGCTTTAGCAGAGTAGGTTTTAAATCATATCCCAGAATATCTCCTTCCCTCCTCCTCCTCCCCTTAATATGGTTTGGAGAGCAAGTCTCCCAGTTTCACATTCGGTTTTCTAATACAGTGGGAGTCCCAGCAGACCTGCCTCTCTGCTGCTCATCCACGCACGTGGTCATCACACCAGGTCACCAGGCTGGCCCCCATCACCTCTCCGCGCCAGCCCCTGGGCTGCGGAGAGCCAGGTCTGCCCTGAGACACATTGCACCAGCCTCACCACACGCTTAGCTGAAGCCGTTGGGTGGAAGACCCTGGGAAGCTAGCAGAGGAAGAAACACTAGCCGTGGATCTGCCAGATAGCAGCAAACTTGTTTCCAGCAGAGTCCTCCAGCGCAGCCCACGCTGGGCAGGAGCGAGGAGGGATGGTGGAGCACCCGGCGCAGCTTTGCAGCCCTTCAACACATTGACATAGGTAAAAGCTGCCGGGAATGTGTCCATTTGTCAGTAATCCTGTACGAAATGCAGCCACTGATCCAGATTATCTTTCCTCCCCTGAACGCCTTGCTCACAAGCCCGCACGTATTGCAAGGCACGCTCTGACATTTGGAAAGAAACAAACACAAGATTTCAAACCCCAGTACAGCGTATAGCTGACTTAGCAAACACTTTCATTAAAGAGTTCAAAGGAGTGGGGAAAAATATCTCATGAAATCTAAAGCATTCTGCATATTAATTCACTGTGGAAACAACAAGCACTGGAAATAAATGGAAGTGACACACGGACTTGTGACATGCATGAGATCAGGACATATTACACAACAGCTACTGTCAGCTTTCCTGGAGAATCAATGGTCATGTCCTGCAATCTTCATTCTCCCACGCAATCTCTGGCTGCAGTGAACACATAATTGCCTGACAGCAAGGGGAAGAATCAACCCAGCTGTTAGTCCTTTCTGTTACTTAGGAAATCAGCCAGCCCTCCTAAATTTTCTAATCATTGACAATAACTAAATTAGTAATGTGCCCTAATATTTTAATAGCTCCTAGCCAACTTCTGGGGGAAAAAGCCAGCCAACGCTCTCTGCCAGTCTTGATTTTCTAGTCCTTGATTTCATGTAGAAATAAGAGATATTCCAGAGTATACAATGTTGAAGTCAGGCAGAGTATAGTATAAATAGGTCATTCTGGAAAGGGAGAAGTCACTTTTTCATAACATTACTCTAAATCAATAAAGTCCTTTTCAAAAATTATCTTTCAAAACAGGGTGGTCTAAGTTACATCTAATCTGATATCCTATGAACGCAACATAGAAGTATTTTATGTGTTTAATATCATGACTCTTAGATGTAACCCCAGCACACTATGTAAATAATTATAAAGTTCCTGACTAAAATTAAAATTGCTTGCCTAAAATCCTTCTCACAAGGACCACCTGACAGCGTTACAGCTGAAAGACAATTTTGAAATCACTCCACGTGGTAAAAACATTCCCAGGATCTGAAACCAGCTGGTAGGACCCAACCACTAATCAATGGCTGCCCACTATTAACACAGACAATAATTCCCCTTTTGAAGAATACAATTTATTTAATAAGGCTGATCTGAGACAGAGTAAGTAGGCAAAAGACAGAAAATGGAGCAGGAACAAAAGAGAGACGCTAGTGCCAGACTGAGTCCTTCTTGCGGGAGCATCGCTCCTCAAGGGAAACTCTCCCATCCTGCACCAGCTTCATCAACATATTCAACTTCCAATCAGTTGGAAAGTGAACAGAGCTTATGAAGAGCAGATGGACACATTACAAATGCCCGTGTTTGGATCAATTTGATTGGTATCATCAACAACAAAACCTCTCAAGTTAAGAGAGCTGTTCACAGCAGCAGAGGACCTACAGTTAATCTCAGCCACCAGGCGATTGCTTTTACAGGCAACGCAGATCTATTTAGCACTTAGCCTGCAGTAATGATAATAATGCAAACAGATATTTGGCCTATGGACTTCATCGCTAGAACTGACTAACTAGTAGGACACACAACAATTTTCAATAAATCTAATATTTCAAAATGCTCTTTCTGCCAAAGTAGCACTTTATATTTCTGTCCTTTACAAAAGTGAGCAATAATGCATTTTAGATCTAATAGTCTCTCTCTCTCTCTTCAGCAGAGGGATCTCAAAGTGCTTTGCCAACACTAAATAACTACAATGCAAGAGATAAGGGAATTCACATGTAAAGATCGCTTCCCCCAAAACTGAAAAAAAAATAGATCTACCTCCATACTAAAGTCCAAAAGAGAACAATTTACAACACCCACCTTACACAGGCACATAGAAAAATATATGATTCAGAGGGAAAGTTCTGTAGAAGATAACTTTAACTCCTTTGAGCTGAGATTTAGCAGGAGACACTCCAGTAAATACATCTGTTCTTCAGAGAGCAGCCAAGGAGCCTTGAATGACTACTGTGATCACATGAAAGATAACAGCAAAAACGTGGAGTCTAAAATACTTTTTTCTATATTGGTTTGCTATTGATTGAAATGTGAAGTCACTAAAACTACAACTGTTAGCATTTAAATACTCCATCCAAAGCTGGAGCGCCTTGGCTTAACAGAGATGACAAAAATAACAAAAACTGCATCACTTCAGAGCCACCCTCTTCTTCCACAGAGCACGTAAAACTTATTGGATTTGAACTATCTAAAACATGCCTGGTTAGCGGTTAACAGAGACAGGCATATACCTCTAGCACATTAAAATACGCAATAATTTGGTTTGTACTTTGATAATTTCAAGTACAGAGAATTACTTTTCTTTAATCAAGGAGTTTTAGAGCGGGCAGCACCCAGCCAGTGAGTTGAGCTGCCAGCCAGGCTTGCAAAATGCAGAAAGCCTCCAAGTGCATTGATGGAATGAAAATCTGATCCACAAAATGCGAGTGAGAAGCAACCATTCAACCTCTTACGTGCTGGCTATCTGTCTGTGCAACTTTCTGGACTTCCAGACTACAAAGAATGATGTGTTGGATGCATCTATGACTATTGCCTCAAGCACTTGACAACTGGGAAAAAATTATGTGACAGTTTATCATCAGTATGGATGCCTACAGTGCAAGAAATTCAGGATGGCCAAAAAATAATCTCCAATTCATCAGTGAGTGTTTCAAGAACCAGAGAAGCCAGGAAGAATACAATGATTTTTGATGTTCATGGACTCTCATGCAGCTTTTCAGTTAGAAGGAAGAATGGATTCTTATTCTTTTTGATTTCTGGATCAGAAACATCCTTACTTACAAACTTTTCCTTTAAGAGCTGCATCTTTTGCTTTGTCTTCTGCTCTACCTGACTTTCCCCTGATTTTAAAGTATAAGAGGTTTTTTTTCTCCATCTGTAAAAAAGTATTGGCAAAAATATGTGACCAAAGCTTGTCTGCTTTTCCCTGTAGAAGTTGCTGTGAGCATCTACCTGACTTAAGGGTGCTTGTGCTGAACTGGCTTGTGCTACGGCCGCCTCCTGCCAGAGGAGAGTCCCACCAGCTCTTTGGCTGCAGAACCGACACTGCAAACACCGACATGAAAGACTGTCACAACTTTATTTTTGGCACATCAGAGAGCATATTCCTATTGCTGTCTGCAAAATTTTAAGGGGGTATATATCCAACATAGTGACGGTAACCTAAATGAATGATGTGATCTGTAACAATAACTCTCTTACAATGTTAGCTAATGGTTCCCACTCAAAAATTTCTTAAGCGACTTCCTCTCTGGTACAGAACACACAACAAAGTGATCAAGAAAAGTGCCAAGTAAAAGAATCACTAAGCTAGTAATGACTGATCAACAATTGCATGTAACTGAAACCCGGCTGATAAGGACCAGTAACAAGGGATGAACTGATAACTTGTATGTGCTGTGTGCTCAGAAGCGTATGGGCTGTTAAAGTCCTTACTCACCATGTACTAAGGTCTAACAAGCAAGATACTGTAGATGTGAAAAAATATGACTCACAATCTTGGAGCCTGCCAGCTCAAAGATCAACGGTGACAGAACATCCACAACAGGGCCATATTTACTTGCCTGCGGAGGTAGCACTGCTTACTTAACAGTCGTGGGTTAAGACAGGAAAGGTGATTTACCTTTGTTCATTTGCAACCCTTGACCTAAAGGGTGTCTCAATCCAGAACTTTTCAATGTCCTTGAACTTAGTCAAAAGGCTATAAAACCTACATTAAATAAATTTTGAAAGTTATAAATCGTACATTCTGAATTTTATTTCATGCTTTGCCTTTATCCAACTTTGTGTAAAAAAAAAAAAAAGCCACAAGAAGAATCTGAGATTTTTCTACAACACTGAAAACATGGGATGGAAATTAGCTCGGTTAGGAAGAGATATCTTCAAAGAGAGAAGCCCAATAAAATGGGCTTTGATGAATTTCTGTCAAAAAAGATAATTTAACTACCCCTTTTTTCCCCACTGATCTCACATAGATAATTTACATTAGACTTCACATTTTTCTTGATACAAGGGTAAGACATTTTTTCCAGTGTGTCTTTTTCACTAATCACCATAGAATAATGATATCTTTTGCAAGAAGTTAGGATATACATCATTATACGATGCATGGCAGACTGTTTTAGCACTATCTGTCTGGGGTTTTATGTCTTAGACTAGCAGGTTACAGATCTGCAACATATGTGATTGCGTGAAGTTTTACAATACTGGGACTGACAAATGTCAGTGACCAGATAACTCATCTTCCCCTTTTCTCACAGGCTCCCCTGTCTCCCTACCACTAAAAGAGCTCAATATAAACACCGAGGCAGTGAAAAGCCTCCGTTAGTATGAAGTCCTGCTACGCAATTATTTGGCCACACTGATGCCAAGATGTAATTCAGCAAGAGGCCACCGATCTTTTTGTCCAGAAACATTGAAACTGGACCAAAATGGAAATATTTTAACCAAAATTCAATGACCTGCATGCATCAGTGAAGTTTTCTTAATGAAAGATATTACAAGCTTTATAGGTAAAGATGCAAAAATAAATAAGTGTGCTCATACCACAAGAGTTTTGATAATAATTAAATTTATTTCTTCTTCTCTACAGTTAACCTTGAAAATGTACTACTTCAGCTGACTGATGACTGCAAAAGAGAAGGAAACAGTTTAAATCTGAATGATTATGCTTGAAAATAATTATTTTCCTGCACTATTAAGGTACTGAGATTCCTGGTTGCTTAAAGGAAAGGATAAATGATAACTTTCACCAGTACTCCAAGACAGAAAGGTCGCAGTTACTGGAGAGAGCCCTGATGACCGGAATAGGTGTCATGCCCACCTTCAAAAAGGACAAGGAGACGTATCGGGGGATCTACAGGCTGGCTGGTCTCACCTAAGTCCTGGTAACGTTATAGAGCAAACCCTCCTGAAGAACATTTCCTGAAGGACAAGAAGCGGAGTGGGAACGCCTGGCATGGAGTTACCAAAGGCAAAGTAGGTCCCCTCCACGTTCTCTTTGCATTAACTGAATGGGCTTCTGAAGGATTGCTGTCAGTTATGGAGCCCTGCAACACAAGTTTAAAGGAACGTCCCTAGAAATGCAAAATAAAGGATGGATCTGCATGTCGAGCGCAAGAGAAGCGGTCTGGGGTGGGCGCGCATTTTTCAGCCCCTCAGCACATTTCTGGGTTTTTAGTTTACATTTCCTACTATTTGGCAAAATCAGTTGCTTACCGCCAATTAAACTTTCCTACATTGCCTCAAGAAATGGATTTAGGATGTTTACAGGTATTGCTGGTTGTTCGCATCGGCTCCGAGTCAGCTGAGTGTTGGGAGCACACCTTTTCACTCCTTGTTAGTGTACATCATGGACACCACCAGACAGCTGGTGTAACTGCATTAAATGTCACAAAAAACCTCTTCTGCTTGGAGCATTCACTTTTCAGGACAAGGAAAATACCTTTACAAAATTTCAAGTTCAATTGGGTGTGGGGGCATGAATTAAAACTTCATATTTAAAATGTGTATCCCGCATTTTATAATTCCACAGAATTATAATATACATGGGAAACTCTGTGACTGGTGTGACTGGAGATTGATAAATACAGCCCTGAAAGACTGGTAGCAGCTTTGATCTCTGGTTACTGTTATCATCCTTCCATCTAGTATTAAAGGCTAAGCTACTTAAGGGGAGCTTTTTCACTGCCCTGCATTCTGGAAGAGCTGCCTCAGGTCTGAAAGAAAGGTTTAATCTTTAGACCCGTGAGAAAGGCAATGCCACTTTCCCTGTTCCTTGCTTCAGAAGATGGAATCCTAGAGAATAAAATGCACTTTTCTGAGGTGCACAGGCATTATCCCAGGCTCATCAGGAAAAGCATTCTGCTTTGGAAGCAATGTAAGTATTTTATTTCCACTGCTACTGTCATAACAGAAGATCTTCCCGTTATTAATTTAAACCAACTAGAGCAACTAGTTGCTGAAATCTACAAACTCTTTCCCCTCAAAAATTAAATACTCTCATAAAAGCCTTTTCCAATCTTCAAATCCAATAGCACCCCTGACAAAGCACAGTTAAAAGTAAGAAATGCAGAGACTTATGCTCCATATCCCAAGTAGATGGAAGGGCAGGTCACACGCACAGACTTCAAGAGAGTCCATGGTATGTTGATATTAAATAAGTTTACATCTGAGATAAGCACAAATTTGGGGCTCATCTGAGAGCAGTGCATTTGAGACAGTTGAAGTTTGCAGCAAGTTACACTAATTAGATAATACATTACAGTGTGGTTAATATTTCACTCCTGACACTTTATTTTCAGCTGTCAACAGCCACATTTCCCTCACTACTGAGTATCCCTCACCACTGTGAAGGGCAATTTGATGCTGAGGAGATCAGAATTGAGACGCATAGAAAGCATGAAGAGGTGCAGCAGGAGAAGGTAGAGACTACTACTTGAAATTCCCTCCCTCCTTATCTTACTAATGACATTAGAGGAGTCCATAACACATTTAATAAACAGTTAGGAGCACCAAAGACTTTCTTAGCCGTAAGTCCAGAGTCTTGTCACAGATGCCTACAGCAATGTATACTGAGAACTGCCGATGGCTCTTTTAAGTTACGGCTCAGCTGCCTCAGGAGGAACGCAGCCGTTCGAGCAAGTAATTCGGTGTTTGCCCATTTTCCCAAGCACCCAAGATCCACCAACTTCTGCTGCTGTTAGCTGAAACTGATGTTTCCTTCCGCAGCATTTCTGTGTCCAGCAGGTGCCTCTCCATGCAAATGGAATGGGATGCACCTAAATGTCGTACTAATATAGGTCCCATACACATTTTGGAGAAGTTCTGATGACTTAGAAATCCTATGTTGGAAGCTGAACAGTGATCTCCATGTTTGTTTGTTTTTTTAAACTGGAGGGTGCATGTATACAGGACTCATTAGAATGAACAATTACATAGTGAAAACTAATCCAGCCACAAGCTGCCCATACATCGTACAGAAACTCTTGAAATTGCATGGGAAGAGCCTTAACTGCATTAACACTTGAAAAATACTTTAAGAGACACAATTTATATATACTAATGGTATTTTTCTTCACTACCAGTGTCTGACTCTGGTGTTGCTCAACAGGTGAGAACGACACCTCAACACGCACAACAGATACACAACGCAGCGAGGTGAGGCTGAGCAGCCCAGATGACGTGCACATCCTCAGCACCTGGACACCAGCACACCCTGGATCAGACAATCTCCATAACTAGTAAACATTTAAAAGTATCACGACAGCAAAGCCACGTGACAAAGCAACAAGCTTTTGAACAAGGATGCCGACACGAACTCGAAGGAAGGGCAAAACAATTGCACCCTAGCAATTTAATTACACTGCAAGAGAATTTAGCATATTCAGAAGGCACAGAAATAGCTGGTACTTTCATTAAGTTTGTGTTATGTGTAGAAATGTTGAGTGCTAGGTCAGACTTTTCTCATTATCTTAATGGGGATACCACTCACACAGAGAGATATGATGCCTGTCTAACTGTCACAGTGGCTCTAACGAATTGTGCTAGAAATACAGAGATGAGGGGGAGGAGGTGCATACTTAGACTGCCTAAGCTGGAAGTTGTTACAACGAGATGATGACAGGAAACCAAATGAACCTGCAAAGCAAGATTTTATATCACTACATCAGTGTAAATTCCATCAAACCTTCGTTCGGCCCCCTGATGAACTGCTTGAAGCGGTGGCCCTCCATGCACCGCAGACCAACCCGTTCGAGCCACGAGCTGCTAGCTTTATCTTAAGCCAGCTGAGCTCGGTGTGACTTTCTGCAGGGTATCTGAATGACTAAGTACACAAAAGAAGCTGAAATCAAATTATTATCCACTTGGATTCCTGCCAACCTCCAGATTAAGTTGCCAAATTACTTTCCATTAACTTTTATTTTTCCCACAGCCATTCAGTTTTCCTCTATACTTTAGCCCTTTGCCAGTAAGTATTTTAATTGCCAACTTTTTCTTCCAGCTATCTCAGGGTGGTCTAGTGGCCCTGCAACCCTGTCCGTCCTCTGTATGTTGGCATGTAGTCACATATAGTAAAGAAACTGCCTAATGCCTATAATCTTGAGGTAAAATCCACCTAAGTCTAAAAATAACTCTTCCATCAGCTCCCACAATCTCGAAGGGAAAAGCTATATATCAGACTATGCCATTGAAATGCTGTACGGATGTATATATATATATGTATAAAGCTATAGAGAGCCTATATATAGCCAATAAGGAAAGCCTTTTAAACCTTTTCTCCAGGAGGACGGCCAAGCCATGGAAGAGACTGCTCAGAGCCGCTGTGCAGGCTGCGTCCTGTGAGGTTTTCGGGAGCAGGCTGGATAAATCCCTCAGCAACCTGGCCTGGCCCAGAACCTGGCTGGGAACAGAGGCTGGACCAGAGACCTCCTGACCTTCCCACTTGAGTTACTCTGGGATTACAGCTACTCCTGTTTGCAGCTCCACTCTTTTTCTTGCTTCCCCAAATACACATCTTATTTACCAAGCATTAGTACCTAGTCCATCTCATGTGATGTCCAGTTTGGTATACTTTTATACACTACAGTGAGATTCTATATCAGTCTAATTGAGTACAAGGGTGAGGAAGATGGAAGGAGAGTGAAGAAAAATGCTAGAGGCTTCCAACCCAGCCACTACGGAAATTTAAGCGGTCTGATGTCAAATCATCACCATTTCCATAAGCAGGAAGCTGTCAGCTGATGGATGAGGACATACAAGCATCTATATTTTGCAGGCAGAAGTGGGACTAAGGGTAGAAATATTACTGCGTCTGGTGTGACATTCTCACTTAAAGTCACTGGGTTTTTAAATATTTTACTTTAGCAGACTTGTCCCACAGAAACCATTTCAGTTATTCAGCCTGGAAAACTGCCTTTCCGTCATTCTGCTGGGACTGATTAATTGTGCTGCTGCTAGTGAAAACATCTGAGAAACAATGATCTAACATCTGATTTACTCGCTCTGGGTAGAGTGACCTACCCCCTTGTTGGCACTTGTGCTTCAGTTAAGAGCTCTCCACATGAAAAAGAGGAAGGCAGCACAGGGAACACTGCAATAAGTGAAATCCTGCTGCTGGGCACTGCAGAAATGTGGCAAGAAACGAAGGTTTCACCATGTAATTTCGGTCCCATTAAAGTCAGCTTTTTTTTTTTCCTGGGGGACATTTCAATCACAGCATTAGTAGCACATTTCCAACATACAAAAAGGCCTACTGAAAAAAAATCACACTTCTATTAATGTATCTTCATTTACCTACAAATTTTCTGCTTGGTACTTTTTCTGCCTTGTGTTTATCGCTGCAGTGGCAAAGGCTTGCGGTGTGAGTGGGATGCAGACCGACACGTTTATTCAGATAATACTTGTGAATCTATAAATACGACTTTGAAATATCCTCTTTGATAACATCAGGCCAGATTTCATAACTTATTTACTCTGAACAGCAGCTAACTCCACAAATAATCCTGCCAACTGCAGAAGGATTACTTCCACAATAAACCCAGGCGTATGACGGGTGGCAGAGTGAGGCCCGGGAGACATTTCGGGTTCAGTACCACGGTACAATTTATCCGGTGCACCGGAGGTTTTTCACAGCATCTTGGGTGAATTTCATACCTGCAGCGTGGACGCTTCGGGAATAACTGACCTGCCAAAGGCTTTTGGGGTCGAGCAGAGGAGCTTGCCCACATCCCCCACTGCCCCCTTTACTGGACCCTTGCTGGTCTGATGCTTGCCCAAACCAACCCATGACCCTCGCGTGGGGAGATGGAGAAATGCGAGGCTTGCGTTACCATACACCTCTGAAAACAGCTTAAAACCACCATGGGGCAGGTGACTGCTCTCACAGCTGATGCCCGTGCCCATGGGCAGCAGTCAGGCCCCAGTTTCTCCCACCAACATTCCTTTTTTCACCTTAAGGCCACCATTTCAGCTAGCCTGGCACACAGCCTGGGCATTTTATAGCGTTGCCTCCCCACCGGCGGGTACCCAAGTGCTCACGCCTTTATTGGGCTATTAAGAAACGATGTGCTGGCACCAAACTCAGAGGCTGTTGTAGCACAGTGGATGCCAAATCCCTTCCCTACCGTCAGCCCTTATTAAAGGAGGGTTAGGGTGTGCGGAGGAGGCAGACGCTGCTCCCGCGGTCCAGAGTCCCCAGCGCTGAGCTCATCCTCAGCTGAACACGAGACACCCTCCTGGTTACAGCAGGACCGAAGACGTAGCCCACAGAAAGCAATTCAGAAAAGACACGTCTCCTATTCAGGTTTCATAATATTGGTGATCTGCTACTAAATACCCCAGACTCCATCCTCAAACAGCGTGCTAATAACCCAGAAGAGGTCCCCGATGTAGCACCATAGCAATCAAAAAAGTTCTAAGCCAATAAAAAAAAAAAAATCTAACATTGAAAAGTACAGTAACCCAGATTTTGGTACTCAGGAGCTCTGTAATTTGCAACATTCACTTTGATTTCATTTACAGTGTGCTCCACTCCTGCCCAAAATAACAGCTCATCTCCGTTTGTTGGTCACGGAGGACGCCCGCCTGGCAAGAGTTTCAGGTCAGGTACGGGGGGGGGCCCTTCAAGTAACAGAAGGACTAATCCTTGCTGCCAATACCACCGCTTCTCTTCTTAAACTCATCTCATGGACTCAGCAGTTAAAAACGCGTAAACCGCTCCAGGGAGCAGCAAGAGCCGCTGGTACACGCGCAGACACACGCACACACAAGCCTCAATGGGGACCATGCTCTAAAATGCAAAATTCCTAAAACTCCTCTAGGAGAAGAATGCCACTGCTTTCTGTAATTACGTTGACAATTTCTCCTCTTCTTTGATGTTGCTTTTCTTGTAAAAAGAGGAGAGGGTGGAGTTTTATTTTTGTTGTTTGTGCTTGAGAAAGACTCATTAAAATGTGCTTTGGGATGTAGATGTTTTGGGTTTTTTTTCAAGTATTTTTCATTATTTTTCAGATTAATTTACTTGAAGGATCATCAGGGGACCAACTCACATGTACATTTTATGCTGTATCATTTGTTTTTGAACCATAAGCAAGATTTTAAATAAAACGGAGATATTTATACTATGCTGAGACATGTTAATAGATGCAGCAGACGAGGGTTGGATCCCAAGTCAGCGACAGATCTTCTTCAAGCCAAAGCCTGCACCAATTACTCTTGCAGACACAGAGGCACGATTAAATTCTTTTATCAGAAAACCAGCTTGGGACTCAGGTCTACTCTCTGAAACACCAAGTCGTAAGGAAGATCAGAGTTAAACTGCAAAGCCAGATGTATTTCCCTGAGCACAAATGCAAGGGGGCACGGCTGGTGGCTGCAATCTGCATGTGCTGGAGATAAGAGAAAACCACACGTATTTGCAAGCATGAACGTGGCAGGAAGAGGGACTGTTTAGCAACTGATATACTGGAGCAGCAGCTGTACAAAGAAATTGCTTCCTTTAGTCTGTGTTTGTTTCTACTAGCTGAGAAGGCCTTTCAGGACATTTTGTATAAATAAGCATTACATTAAGGACATAACTGACCTATATACCGTCTTACCGGAGCTGTCTCGGGAAGCTCCCGAGTCTTTGCTAACTGCCCAAGCAAAGGAAAAACCGCAGCGCAATGCTCAGCCCCTCCGTAAGTCCCAGCTCGCTGGGGCCAGGCAGGCTGCTCACCCGTGGTGGAAAGCGAGAGGAGGCTGCTTGCAGGCCTGGGTAGCTGATTTGCAAGTATTCACAGGAAGGTTTAACGGCTCTTTTATCTTTTGCTCCCTTCTGGTGTTATTTCAATGTTGATTTGCATAGTCAATATAAAACTCTTTACACATAAACTGCCTGCAAGGATGACACCATCAATCCTCAGCTCTATTCACAAAATTTATTATTTGTTTCAATTTAAGAGAGATCATTGCCGGATTACACAGTTGCTGATGAGGATTTATATTTACATTTACAGCAAGCAAAATACATGTCCAATTTATTTTTTTTTAAGTCATCTACACAAATGTGAAAGAGGGAACAAAAAATAAAATCAGTGCGTATACACTCATGAATGCTTGCAGATCATGTTCTGCGACTTATCTTTCCCTCAGACAATATTGCAAATTAGTCAGCATCTGTATAACATCACTAGCATGAGCTTGATCATAAGAAAGAATTAAAGGATATTATCAAGACAGTTCTTAATCTTATGTGGCTGTGAAACCAAACACTCATATATGTTAGTTTAAATGAGATGCAAAAGGCATCTAGTTGCGTTTCCGTGACATCGTATCAGACATCAGAAATCCACACGCTATGTATTAAACAAGCGTATTAACTTCCAGAAATTATTCACCCATATAGAAATGTCAGGTTTCATGAAAAACAGGACTGTAAAGATTAAGAGCAGAATAAAGTTTCAGGAGATATTATACTTATCTAGTCTGACCTGTTGAGCAGCATAAAGCTTGTAATGCAGCAGATTTCAACAAATAAGTCTTTTGACATAAATCTCAGAGGAAGTGGGAAAAAAACCAGGGACGCATCACAAAACTGGCTGAACTCTGGTCTCCCATGTAACTCAGGAAGGAAGATAACTTAGCTGCGACACTCTACATCACCCACAGAAGTAGTTCATAGAAGTTACGGCTTCCCTGAAAAGAAAGGGTGCCTGAGTGTGAAATGATCCAAGCAGAAACTGAGTGATAAGTCCTGCCTTGGAAAAACTTCAGCAAAATTGTTTCCCAGCACAACGGCAGGAGGAACGCTACGTCTACGTTGCCCTCCGTTAGCAGATGGATGTTCCTTGCAGAGCCAGTGTGGTCGCACCAGGAGTCTCCTGCCTGCCTGGACCTGCCAACACCTGCACTGCCACCTTCCACAGCGAGTATGGGCAATTGCCATTGATCTCCAAACCCACCAAAGGAAGAGCTGATAAGGTTATTTAAATTCATGTGCAAAGCAGAAAAAGTGCTAACACACATCAAAGATTGTTAAAGCAGAACAGCAATCTGTTCACAAACCTCCCAGCTCTAGCTTGGATCTATCTGAGCCTGAAACGGTGCCATCCTGGGATCAAGGGTTCATTTTATTTTCCTGAATTATCACCTCCAGAAGAGAACAGATACTGGAATGACTGACCAATGAATTAAACAATTACTAGATGACTGGTAGAGATGAAAGAAGCCTTCTCACTTCAAACTTGCTCAAACCAGTATGAACACTAGCCTCTCATTAAAGGTCTTTGATAAGTGAAACACATTCAAATGTGTCCTCCTTTCACTCAGCTGGTTTGACTGTAGTATCTTCCTCCGTACTTGCTTTTCCAGTTACCTGTAGTTATTGAAAAGGTGTTATAATTTGCAGGCAGAACACCACACCAGCCAGCTGAACGGTCACCCAAGAGAATGGGGGTTTACCCCAGAAAGGGCAGCTCTGCTATTCGAACAGTGTCGGCTCCGGCTGTCCTTATTTTGTTATTGGAACAGACGAGCCGAGCGCAAATCAAAGCCCAGTGGAGGAGTCTGGCATTTATTGGTTTCACTAGCATCTGCATCAGACCCTTCAGCCTGATATAAACTCACCGACTTCAGTCAAGTATAAATACAAATCTAGACTTAATGCATCAAGCATTTACCCCTTCCTACCTGTTTTAAAGATTGCTTGAATCGGAGGCAGTGATATAGATCCAAACTGAGGAACACCTGACCTCTTACTTATTCGATAAGACAGATTTGCCCTAGGCAGCTTTGGTGCAGAATAACAGTAAGCTACTAATGCAAAATAAAGACCATAATACTCAGTCAGGAAGAGTAAAATTCAAGCCAAGGAGGTCCAGTCCCCTTCTTTATGTAGCTCAGTTTGAAGTCTGAATCTGCATCCCACTCAGCACCAAGGCTGTGCTACTGTCTATCACTGCAGTCTGTTGAACATTCAGCTGTGTCTTCCGAATAACATGTGGTACTGCATTATTAATGCATTAATAATAGAAAAGAATGTGTGGATTTCTTTTTTTATATATATATATAATTTGTTGTTGCTTTTAAATCACTGAGTAACATTTGTCTTCAAAATTACTTTTAATCGGATGTACATCTGTAATCAAGGAACTGCAAAACTCTCTTTTGCAGGGCGTGAACAGCACGCATATTTCTTCGGTTGATGCCCTGTTTCGCTACAAGCACAGATTTGTTTATATGGACTGTACAAGGGTTTACAATCAATTCAGACTGGCACAAAGTTATTCAAAGATGAGTCAGAAAGAAAAATAGTGCCCAATAGATTAAGTCAGCCATTGTGAAACCCAATCTGTTCCGAAACCATTGACACAACTGTCTGAGAAGGCTGCCAAAGTGGCAGATGTTGCTAAAGCTTCCACAACACAGCATCTGGATCGGGCGCTTGTTATTTAAACAAAAAGCAAAACAAGAAAGCGGAGTGCTTTAAGCGACCAGGGAAGCCACTGCTCACGGCAGGTCTCGCCTGCTAACCCAGCGCCGTGCCAGAAGCCGGTAGCCCTGCGGCACGGTCGTTTGGTAGCGCAGAGGCAGGGGAATGAGAGACCAGGTAATCCCATGTTCTCCGAGCAGCCACTGATACAACTTGTTTGCCACTAAGTGCCAACATCATCTTAGTTATTAAAATGCACTACATTTTACACCACTTCCTACTGAAAAATAGCTGTGCTTGAACTGAATTGCTGACTTTGAACTTGCTCTACAAGCAACATCTTCTGCGCCACAGGTGTATGCAAATTATAGTAAAAAAATAGTCTCCCTGATCCAAAGTACATTTTTTCATCACTAGATTTCCAAGCACCAGGAATGGGGTGGGGAAGCCACTCACCGTTTTTCCCATTTCACAGTAAAAGAAGCTAAAAATTAAATAAAGGGGGAACTGCCTGACACATCCCACTTCCCTAGGGACAACATTTGATGGGAAAAGAATGGACTGTGGCAAGAAATTTTGTCAAGATTACAAACCAGAACTCCACCAGTAGATAACATTCCTATAAAGGTGTTCCTATAGGTCACGGTACAGCTGCTGTGCTTCCCAGAGCTCCGGCAAGGGAAGGCTCCCCGGGCAGCGCACCCCAGCCTCCGATAGCAAGTTCCCACTGCGGGCACTGGGGCTTCAGTGGCTAGCAGAAGTTGAAAAGTCCAGCAACCCGGGATCTGTGCCCAGCCTTGCTTCAGGGAAAACATAATTTCTGATCTGTGTATCCGTAAAAACAGATTAAACGCTGCTTAGTCATTTTCAAAAGTAATTGGAGAAATGACCCAGAAATTAGTTGGAAAACATTACATGTACTCATCATTGCTTCTGCTGCTAGACAAGGGTGAAACAATCATCAGTAAAGAAAAAAAAAAAAGATTAATGTCTCTCCTTTACCTTGTAACATGGATTTTTCACATTTTAAGACATTAGCACTGTTTAGCAAAGCTTAAACCACACACATACACCAGCAACATTTCTGCTGTGATCTGGAAGTCAGTAAAACAATCTAGGACTTGCTCACATGGCAACAATTCAAATACTAATTCTGTCAATTCAGAAATGAAATCACCTCAATTCATATAAACACTTACTCAGAATAAGGCTGAAGTAGGCTTAATCCACTTCCAGTGTGAATTAAACTAAACCAAACTACAGTCAGTTCTGCAGAGACTTCCACACAAAGAGCTAATGCAGCTTTAATAAGCTGAGCCAGAATGAACTGATTCCCTTTAGCCTACCTGCACCTTTAGTCTGAGCCCATGCCTGCTGGAACAGGCCACCTCCGTGCCAAAGGGGAGACGTGCCCGAGAACATGCAAAAGTGTAAGTTTAGATAAGAATCTTTCATCCAAGAAAGTTTACTAGATTTTGTATTTTAATTTTTTTCATGTAAACAGTCACAAGAAACTCAGGCAAGACACCAAGTTCACACTAAAAAAACCCATGGAACATCCAACTCATTTCATTTGAACATTTCTTCACTTGGTTATATTTCCAGACAGAAAGACCCAGTAGGAGCATATTTAATCTGAACAGCATCTTGTGAGGATTTATGATAATTGATATTTAATAGGGTAATTTTAGACTGATGCAGTTAGCTTTGAAACCTGAGAGATTTGAAAAATCTTGCTGTGGAGCTTCTCTGTATATGAAGAAAACTGCCTTCTTGTGAAGTCAGAAAAGCCTGAAGTCTCTAGAAAACATTTAGCCACAGCCTTCTTCAAAGGGGATAAACAGATACCCTTAAGAGATAACATTTTAGTAAACTTGTCTTATTGCAATGCACTGATGGGGAAAAAGGGTGGGGAAAAGAGGGGAAAAAAAAAAAAAAAGTGGCAGAAGTATGGCTGTGGGATCTGGAAAGCAAGTGTGGGCACCAGGGCTGGAGAGGACACCTGGGGAAGGGAGTGAGCGTATATCTGAGCACAGAAATGGGGAGGGAATGGGAA
Source organism: Astur gentilis (assembly GCF_929443795.1). Classification (NCBI taxonomy): domain Eukaryota; kingdom Metazoa; phylum Chordata; class Aves; order Accipitriformes; family Accipitridae; genus Astur; species Astur gentilis. Next base: position 23,652,830 of record NC_064902.1, on the reverse strand, counting down.
ATCCAAGTTGTATAAGGGGGTGAGCTCGCACGCACACCCCAGCATGGGAACCGTAACACCGAGTAAGTCTCACTCTCACAGAAACCTGAGAAGTGAATGAAGCTGAGAACACCAAAATTGGATTTATTTTTTTTTTTCTCCCTCAGAGCAAGAGAAATCAGTAAATCAGATGCTACAGGTACTACAAGCCTGGGAGGCCATTCCACTCCCAAGCAGGATCTTCTCTGTGCTCTGTGGCACTTGGTGAGACTCCCTCAGCGCTGCCTTTCCTCTTAGAGGTCCACCCTGCACTCATTAGCTTAATTGTGTGTAAGATTTTATCCTACCATTACCTGTAAGTCATGACATTTCTGATCCATTTCTTTTACTTAATATATCCCTTTCATTAAAACTCTTCATTCCTGTATTCAGCTACTTGTTTCTCAAACCCCAGCATCCTAGGCAGATAACAACATTCAAAAAGCATCATTAATCCCTCCTCCCTTTGGTTCTCCAAAATTCAGTTACATAACAATATCCTCAGACACACTGTGACTGCGCCTTTTTAGCAATCATTTCCCTGCTCTCTCCAAGATTACAGTTTTAACTTCACCAAAAAAAAAAAAAAAAAAATCCAAGCCAACCTAACAGCCGAGTCCTCATAGGTTTCATTGCTTCAGAGGGGACAAATGAATCCGAGTTGTTTGGCTCATTCTCCCTCTCTTCATTCCCATCTAGACAAGGAAAACCGAGCATTTCTCTTCCCCTCTCAGGGAGCCGCACACGCACTGATCCCGGTACGCCTGCCGGTGCGTGGCTGGGGACATCCCAGATGGCCACGCAGCATCCAGGCTGGCTTCGCCCCCGAGTACATCCCTTCTTCCCACTTTGACGAGAGCACGTACCTCCTCAAGCACGCGCGCACGTACATTGTATGCCTGGTAGTACACAGCTGATTTAATTTGCCTTTGTTTCCCTGAATTTTCGAAATTCATATCTAAATCCAGCGAAGCGATGCCTAGCATTAAGCCAGGATCCGTCTCCTGTCCCAGCATCCCCCCTGGAGCCACGGAGCGCCCCGGTGGGACCAAACCTGGCAGCCCCCCAAGGCAGGAGGGGACGTTCCCCAGCTCATCGCCTTCCCCTCGAGCAGCACGAAGTCCCCACCCCATATGGAAAGCCATAGCAAATACTACGGTTACAAATACATACCCAAACCGCACTTCAGATTATCTTGGGATTTTAAGAATCCCCTGTTACCTTGATAATTATTTCTCTTCCACACCATTTTAAAATATAGCTTAGAGTTTGGTAGCCACATCTTTCAGTGCCAGCTAAAAGCCAGTTTGAGTTGTAGTTTTCTGCTGTGCAGGTCTAACTGCTCCGGGTCTGGAACAGCCAACAAAAGGGTTTGCTCCTTTCTTCAGGAAAGAGGAGTTTACTATAATCTTTTGCTCTTTACTTTCCCCTACTTCATGTAAAGATTACCTCAATCTTTTGTATTGCATAATGACAAGCCTTTCCCTTCTCACCAGCCTCTAACAAGGATAGTTGTTTAAAACACTTTTAAGTAAATTCCTTTGATTTGTACATTAGTATTCACTAGGCAGAAAAAAAAATAGGACAAAACCAGGATTTGCTCTAATGCGGTCTCATCTTCTTGTTTATTTCTTATTATTTCCACCCTGTGTAACTATGTAGGTCAAACAGATCAAATTAATTTCAGTGCATCTGTCCCAACACTGGTAACATGTTGGTTAAATGGCATTGATGCTGGGCTCTCTGAATGGGAATACGGCTCCATTAGCTCCCTGAACTGGAATAAGTTCGACCCATTTATTAAACTTCAGTCTTACAGCCAACATTTCATAATCTGCTTAGAACTGCATACCTGATCTTGTCAAAATTCTCTTGATGCTCCTAATTCCAGGCCTCTGGCACCCTCAGACAATGCGGAAGACAGCCTACAACAGCAGGGTGCGAAAACCAGTCGACACAGCCAAGGAGGTGGCAACACGCACTGGTTTGGCATCACTGTGGCTGCAGCTATTACAGTTCAGTCTGGCAATCTGTCCTTTCCGCGTGAAACGGATTTGCAGCAATATTTAGATAATTTACTGCTAAAGGCGATGTATCTATAAGTGCCTTCTTAAGGCAGCCTAGCCAAAAAATTTGGCTGGCAGAAACGCACGGAAGCCAGGGCATTCCACAGCCGCCTGCCGTCTCTGAAAGTTGCCAATTCAACACAAACCCAACCCATGTTGGCTGACACAGGCAACCCCAAGCCCATTCCCTACGGAGCTTGCTAAAAAAAGAGAAAGAAAAAAAAAGAAGAAGAAAAAAAAGAATATTCTGGGCAACAATAACCCGATACCATTTCTTAAGCAGACACAAGTGGTTTTCAACAAAACTTGAATCAAACTCACTTTGAAGATAGAAAACCCCCAAAACCATAAGGATGCAAGTCCCTTCTTTCCCCTGCTTGGATGTGCTTGAACAAGAAACCATCCGTCTTATTTCCCCCCGCCCCGTGGAAGCGGCCCCAGAAGCTGGAGAAGGAGAGCGAGCCGTGCCGGAGGCAGCAGCCCTGTCCTGACGCAGCAGAGATGCCGCAGCGCCGGCATCTCCTCCCCGGGGCCGCGGGGAGCAGCTCAGCCCCAGCGCTGCCGCCCGAGAGCTCCCACCGCCAGCCCCGCCACGGCCCGGGATCCTGCCCTGCAGCGTGCACGATCCTGACCCTCCGGGCGGCTGCAAGAGAAAAGCCGGCACAAAGGACAAGGGCATCCCAGGTGTTCCTCTCTGGGATCGCCTCCGTTCATTTTTAAGGCGCTCGGGACGATTTCTCATCTGCCCAGCCCAGCACCCGCTGGACAGACCCTTATTCATCAGGGAGGAGCCACGAGCCAGCGCTCAGACCTGTTTACCCCTTCCCTCTGAATAGGCTGGAAATTCATTATGTGCCACAGACAATTCATTTCTATTTTTCCTCAATGAGCGCAGATTTATCTGAATTATTGCATCATTTGCAGAAAACAAAGATATTGTTATGAAATGCAGTTTTGAAGGAGAAAGGCTTTCTTCGAATGAGTGAGAAATTCATGACCTGACAGAACTCCGAATTCAATGGCCTCCTTGTAGGGAAAAACTCAATGCATCATTTTTGATCAATTGTACTTTCAAGTCATTTTCTTATTTATGGGTGACTCAGAAGACACTTGAGCTAGCAAAATAATTCATGTTTGTTTGCACAGACAAACCCAAATTTAATAACACAGCCTCTTTTAAAATAAATAAAGTCATGCATTACAAAAAGTGCATTTAAAGTCATCCTTTGTAGAAAATTCACAGCATGAACTCCAAAGGGCTCCTTTTCCTCCTCTCAAGTGAAAACCTTCTCTAAGGTGCATGTGATACACTTCGTACTCCACTACAAAAATAACCAGGAGCTGAATTTCTGTTGCAAGTCAGGAGATTTCTCCTACTAACTCAGATTCATTAGTGCCAAAACTTGCGTTCAGCTCCCGAGGCCCAGAACAAGGTCCTAGCAAAGCCACACACCAGTGTACAAGAAGATGACCACTGCACTGAATAAAAGTTTCCTCTGCCCATCCAAGGGGGTGTTTCACATACAGATTTGTGGGGTCTTAAGAGCCAGGAGATGACAGATGGGAGTTACCGGGGAGAAATTTGGGTCTCAGATACTTCACGGCAAGAGAGGAATTTTCTCTGGGAACTTTGAACCTCTTGTTCTAAGAGCACTGAAAATAATCTCTAGAGAGGAAAGCTAAAGGGCCTTTTTCACTGAGATTACCCTCCGATATTCCTTTCAAGGAACACGTATCCTCTAAATACGGTATATTACAGTATCTGAATATTCATCTTGCAACACCAGCAATTACCCCAAGTCAGCCTGGATTATCGCTCACCTGGTAAGAGCACGCTCTTTCCCCCATGCTGCTCTTCATCTCCCTTCTGCTGATCTTCTCCTGCCACTCTCCCTTCCCCAGCCAGCCAGCTCCTCTCTCATTCATCATCTTCCTCATTCGCCTCCTGATTGACCCCATCTGTGTCACTGTCTCCTTCATTCATCTTCATTTCCCACCTGCTTTAGCCTTGCTCCCTTCTCGGACACACTGTACTGTTACTCTGGGGCATGCCTTTTTTTTTTCCTTCCCTTTTTTCTTTCCTAAAGGGAATAGCAGTAACTTCCTCCTACACTGATATTTTGATCCTTTCGGTTTCAGACCCTATTTTATCAGTAAACAGCAACAGGTGCTTAAGAACTATCCTTTCCACCCACTGTTAGTCTTTATTACCTGGCTTACTGTCACCTGACAATAAGAAATCTCGACACGCTGGGAAAACAAACCAGAGTTGTCACTACCCACTGCTCCGCCAACGGGAAGACTCTTGCCTTAGAGGTGCTAGGAGCAGCGTGGGGGATGCCAAGGAAAACAGGGCATGAATATGGAGACCTAGAAGCAAGGAAGAAGGAAAAGAAATGGTGTCCCGTGGGAGAACGCCCCCTTCTCCCCCATCGTCTGGATGGGGAGGGATGATTTTGTGGCCGTGGTTCTCACGGGGACTTACATTATCGAAGTTCGCTGCACAGCTCTCGCAGATTGTCTGCGACGATCAGAGGCAATTCACTTAATCTGTTATGCCTCTCAGTTTTCCATCTGCAAGAGGGAGATAATACATCTTTCCTCCAATCCCTTTGGGTTTTTTTCTGCTTAGATGGTAAATTCTTTAGAGCAGGGACTGTCTCATTGTGTCTTTAAACAAAGCCTTGAAGAATGGTTTTGGTTAGGGTCTTTCAAGTCAATGATAACCCCCCCAAACAACCCCACCCACAGAAAAATAAACAAACTGGCATCTAACCAGGGTTCTGCCTGTTTGTTCTTCTCAAGAGAAAACAGCATTCAGATGCTTTTGTTTACCTTCCCCACACTCTTAGAAATGGCTTTAAGAATTATTTTTGTGCTTTCTGATGACTTTAAACAAAAAACAAATGATGACAATGTTGAAAGCATATATATATATATATGTAATTTTTTATATTTGATGTGTGTCCTGAATTTAGTTTTGCCCCAAAGTGCTCTTAGGGGATTTGTGTAGTTATTTTAATAGTCCTAATTTTAAATCCATTTAAATGTATTTATGCACCTTTAGACCAAACTCATTCAGGCATTTATACCACAGTAATGAATTGTATGACAGCAATGTATACACAGAAAGAAATCCTTTCCTTTTGTAGAGCATATATTAGCACCGATTTATAAATTCAATAGTTAAGTTCATTGGCATGCATAGAGTCAAGGGACCTTTGTTAAACTAGGACATTTGACGATAACTATTTGAGGAGATGCACATTGAGAAAGTCTTTCCTATTTTAATGTCAGGAAATTAGAAATATTATAATGAATTCCAATTTTTCACATCTTTCATCAAAGCCTTTGAAAAAGGTCAGTATCTAAACTTGTTATTTAAAAATGCCTACTCCAGTTTGCCTTACTGCGGTAATTACAAGGAAAGTTCCCATAGCATAACACCAAAACAATCCTGAGGGACTCCTCTTATTCCTGATTGTCAACAAATTTCAGCATCTGAAGGAAAATTGATGCATTTCACAGGCATAATGAGTATAATGGTCACAGTAAACATTATATAAAGTATTTACATTTCATGCTTTCTCTGAACTGGGAGCTCCCTAAGTCTGGGGTAGCCTGAATATGCTGAAATTATTTTTATTTTATTTTTTTTTTACATTTTCAAACTATTCTTCTACCTTTTTTTTTAGACAGAACTATTTCAAAACTATTTGCTGAATTTGACCCACATTTCAAAAAGGTTACACTCCGCTGCCTCTGCTTTTCTTGCTGTGGTGACTCCCAGCTGCAAGAGCTCTCACTCAGATCCAAGCCTTTAATCTCTTTATTGCTTATTCAGATTCCGTCCCAGCCCCAAGAAATCGGGAGCTGTTGCCATCCCAGGGATGTTTGATGGCTATGAATAATACTGAGTTAATGCAGAATAATAATTGGCATCCCGTCTCCAGCGTAGTGATTTTTCCAGCTTCGTGGTACTCCAGCGGAGCTGCTGGTGCAGAGCATGCCTCCGCAGGGGCGATGCTACCTGGGGACAGCATCAGTGACCGCGGGTGAGGATGCTCCGGCACCGGCAGCGCTGCCTGCATTAACCGGGTAAAGCCAGAGGAAAGCAGTCCACAGTTATTTGGCTCAAATCGCAGCGCTGCTGCGGTTTAGGAGAACGAGCGGTGCCGCTGACATCTGCTCAGCCTGTCCTTGCTCAGGACCGACCGTGAGCGGGGTGACAGGTCCGACCTGCTCCGCCTGGGGAGCGTCTCAGTCCCCACTCAGAAGGAACTGTTCTGTACTTCCCACAAAGAAAATCCACCTCCAGATCTTTTTGAAGCAGCTCTTTCCATGCTGCTACCAAAAGACTTCATGCCTGCTAGGGTCCTGTAGCAGCCCTGAGAGGTTCAGGGAGGGTTCCTTTGGAGTGCCAAGAAATAACAGTCCCTGAAAAAGAACTGCCAGGTATTCAATCTACATTTAAAAGTCAGGTTCAGTCTTCCTTTGTTAGATTTGCAAACCCCCTTGCTATCTAATTCAGATAAAGTAACAAAGCTGCACTTCCGATGATTGTGACTAAATGCAGTTAACCTTAAAAAGTCACTTTTACAAACAGAGCAGATTTATCTGGATTTAAATTTTAGTTCTTGTACAAAGACTTTAAGAACAGGTTCCTCCCCATTATTCAATTTAACAATAATAATAAAAACCTCCATGACAACTATAACAAAAAGGCTCTGATAAAGCCTGAAACCTTTTTGATAATGAAACATACAATTTCCCTGTTTGAAGCATAACTCCCCAGAGAACATTTTAAAAAAGATATAGAAGAACTGTCGGTTTAAAACTGTTAATGTAAAGCACTGCGTACGAGAACAGCCCATGTAAAAAACAGACTTTCAGAAAAGCTAGAGAAAAAATAGTGGGTGGGAGAGACTAGACAACTTAAACGCAGTGTCTCATTAGGACAATTACAGGAGTCAATAAAAACTAGCAAAACTGAAAAAGATTCACTAGGCTGCTCGCTTCAATTTCCATTTGGTTCGGAGACACAGAGGTCAGCTACAGCCAGTAGTCATCTCATTTGGCTCCTGCGGTGCAGATGACTTAGCCGTACTGGTAACTACCTTTTTTCTCGTGCCATCTCAGTACACCTTTTGTTGGATCGTGACAGCTACTCACCATCTCATTGCTTTTTTAAATAAGTCTATAATCACGTTATCTATAATGTACTTTGAACAACATTAATTAAGAGCAGATAAACTGTCATATAAGAAACAGTAACACGCATTAATTAAGGTTAGTCCTACTCTTACTCAATTCCAGTCTTAATGTTCCAAGTTTTCTCATCAATACCTTATCATCATAATGCCAGAGAGGAATTAATGCACTGAGAGGATGTCAGCTATTTGAAGAGGATCAAGCACTTGGGATGCCAAAATAACCAGCTGAAGCACTGGATTAGTGAACTAAATATGAGAGAGAAAGTCGAAAAGTGCAAAACCATCAACGCGATAGGTCCACATGGCTCCCCAGTTGAGTCTTCAGCGCACGTGAATTATCCTTACGTCCTCTACTTCATACACCACGCAAGTACAATTTTTTACCATGTAAGAATTTAATCAAATTTCAACAGCTTTCTGTACTAGTGGGTATTTTTAAATTGGAGAGCATGAGACCTCTTGATTTTTAACCTGTCTACCTTCACTTGTCAAAGTGCCGAAATTTACTGAATGAAAATGTAAAAACTGCCTATAAACGTACATTTTTTTTCAAGTTTATGTTCTTTCCTGTACTGGACAAAGTCTTGAGAAATGTCCTGAGCACCTTACAGCACAATTAGATCTTTGTACTTTTACTGCTGTTGCAATTGTATTTTCATGACTTTTTTATAATCTTAGCTCCTGTAGCCATGAGTTACTGTGAGAATCTACACGGTCATTGAAATAATTGTGTTAAAAATTCACAATGTTTTGAGTTTTGAACCTTTGGGGCAGGGTTATGTCTGCAATTTAAAAAAAAAAAAAAAATCTGAAGTTTTAAGTGCTTTTTCTGACTGGGTAGGGGGCTTTTTTACAAAAAATGCCAGTCCCCAAAATCTGAAGAGTGTGTTCACATCTTAAATAAAGCATATGATCTCATTTCTCCTTTTATCTAGATAGCTCTATTTGTTGCTTTTTCCAGTGCAGTGCTCCTGTCTCATCAGGACCACATAGATGCTGTTGGTTAGACACATTACCAGCAAAGCTGTGATCACTACTCCCCAGAATAATGTTCTTGTCAACAAGGTGTGAATTTACAAGCTCATTTGGAGATACATAATGATAAAGTGCAAAGTGGGGGGGGGAAAAATCAACTAATTAACCTGAAAAGTTCATTTTAACACAAAGTAAAAAAAATAATACTAGAACACATTTGCCTCCTCTTAGGATCCATCCTAGCAACACCCGCAATCCATTGGCCGGATTTTCACAGTGCTTAGCGCGCCGCAATTCAAACTGATATCAGTGAGCTGGTCCTAACAGAGCTCCAGTAAGAACCACCTGCGTTTTTGAAGTGGCAAAACCAAGGTTTTACTTCTGACAATTCAGGGATAAGGCTTCTTACACAGACGTTAAAGATATTATTGATTCCCTTTGTACTGCCAAGAAAAAGGCACTAATCCTCATGCAGGCTGGGGTTAAGACTCTCACAACTCTGTGTTCATCCATACCACCTTTGGTTCATGCCCAAAGCTACGTTAGACGCAAATATTAGCCAATGCAGAAACCAGATGTCACCACAACTCTTTCCATCTACCATTACGTCGAAGCTGTTGACAATACCAGCACATCCATCTGACCAAAGCCAGTGACGGTCATACTACTTAATCGCCAAAATAATGTGCATCGTTCTCCTGATCAACTGGGATTCTCGAGCCAAGAAACGGTATGTTGAAAAGTCGGCAAACCTGGCAGTTAGGTTAAAAGTGGACAGGATTTTCTTTTGCATGAGAAGACATTTCACTTTATTAATCTGTTAGACTATTGTCAGGGTTTCTCTCTTTTCAAAGCTGTGCAAGAAAATGTTGCGCTGGTTATTTATGGGTAGATTTTGTGTTCAGCTCTGAAAGACAATGAGCAAAATCCTGAGGTAAGGGCAATCTCTGCAATTCTGCTGACAAATTCACTCCAGCCAAAAAACCAGCTGTTTAGACACTGTCATTACAATAATTTCTGTATTTTTTATTATTATACTGGCAGTTAGAAGCCCCAGTTGAGGTCAAAACCTTGCTGGACAGCTTTCCAGACCCATGTACTTAGGATAGTCCTCACGGTGAAGGATTTATACACTAAACACAAATTCTGCTGAGTTACACCCTGATTTCTACGACAGGGTGTATTTTATAGGTCAAAAACCCCCAAATAATGTTTTCCAAATATTTTTCTTAGATCTGTGATGCCTGAAATTAAGATGAGAAGTCTGCCTTTAAAAAAAAAAGGTGAATGCTTTGTGGGTTTTGCATCTGCCAAAAGATTCAGGTTTAATAGTACATACTACACTTTGCCAACCGTTAAGGAAAACAGATTCCGGTTGTACCACATTTTGCTTAATTTATGTGAGCACTGGGAGGGAGGTAAGGGGTGAAAAAAACGACCTGGAGAGCAAAAATTTTTTTTCCTTCCTTTTTTTGCTGTTCTGACAAAAAACTTGCCAAGTTTGAGAGGCTCCAGAGAGCTCCTCCACACCGGAGCACAAGGAATAGACAGACCCTGCTGACCCCAGCCGCCAGTGCTACGGATCTGCCGCACATCCCTCGGCTGCAGAAAGCGGCGGTGAGAGCGGTCTGAGCGCCCACGGGGGATTCCCAGGCGATGGGGGAATTACTTGGCCAGTCCCCGGGTACGAGCAGGGTCCCTGGGGCTGCTGGGGGGCTCACGCGGAAAGCTCGCAGGACTGAGAGCAAGGAGCGTGCAGGAGTAGGTAAAAAACACATCTCCGTCTTTCCTGGGCTTACACCCAGTACTCATCTGCTAGACTCGGGAGCCAGGTCACGTATTACTTTGTGAAACCAGTATTATCTAATCTAGGCCCAACAGATTTCATGCAATGCAAGCGTTTACAAAGTAAAGCAAGTCCTACGGAGCAGCTGTGTTTTGGCAGTTGATTCCCCCATCGCACCCGGCCCAGCCGCCAGCAGCCCCTCGCAGCGGCCAAACAAGGAGAAGTTCAAGTCTGAGGGAGCTCTTTGTCCAAAGTAGGAATACAAATAAATTTGATAAGGGGAGACATATGGGAGCAGTGACTTTGCTCCCACCTGCGGCTAGCTGCCCTGGCTGAGCTCACAGCCCCTCATCCCTAGCACAGCTCAAGGCCCATTAGGACCAATTCCCGTCTGTCTGAGTGCCGTGTACCTTCGAGTCCATTTTCTCCCTGGTTTCTATTTTTAAAATTGCTGTAGCTTATAAGAGTATTTTGTTCTGTGCAGTGACAGGCTGTCATTTAGCCTGAACATGCCCCTTCCCTGCGATAACCATCCCAGGTAATTCACTAAGCACCTAGAGCCTTTCCTGAAAGGCTCACTATAAGGCGTGCTGTAGGTTCTCGATGGAGTCGCTAGGTCCCGTATCATCTACTGTCCCAGTGTCACCAGGGGAACGCCATGGACCATGAGAAAGCGCTCCCAATACAGGAGCATCCCTACATTGCCCACCGATCAACCGAAGTTAAGATGGATTTAGCCATCCCAAGGCAAACGAAGGAACTGACTCTGCAAACGCAGACCATGGGAAAAGGATCACGCAAGGAGCATCGGTGCAGTAAGAAGGATGCCTGCAAACAAAGGGTCTGAGTAATTCATCATAACTTTAATTTGCATCATTGAAACACTCTCCAAAAGACTGCCACCAGTTAAACCCAAAATGTCTTATGAAGTTTTATACTAACAGTCAATATAATGATTTGGCTTTCAGGCATAGGCTGGGACAAAATGCAAATGGGAGGAACTGGAAATGTACTTTATTTACACTTACTGGCTTTGACAATCCCCAGCCTCTCAAAACCCCAGGGTGCATTTCCACCCTTCCCCGGGTAATGCCGCAGCAAACCAGCGCTATAGCCCAGCCTCCATCTCGCCTCTTAGCAAACCACAGTACCACCGAGAAACGTTCAGGGTACCAGGTATAATGCAAAGCACAAATCTGAGAGGTAAAGTAGCACAAACCTCAGTGCAATTTTATTTCATTAAATAACTGACATTTTTAATTTGTCTTCATGGAGCACATTAAAAAAAACAACACCTCCGTCAACAAATATGACAGAAAGATTCATGAACAGTACAAATACAGTTCAATTGAGAAAGATCATGTTTTCTCCTAGCTGTGTGTTTAAACTATACCTCATTATTTTTGTTGGTTTTAATGTGTGCCGTATTTATTACAATTTAAGTGATAAGATTTAAGATGCTCTACAAAAAACAGTAGGAAAGACAAAAAGAACAGTTTGCTAGTTTTGCTAGCTCAATGATACCTTTATAATGGCACAAGAAAAAAAATCTTCATTTCATGAACCCAATAGCATCTTATCTAAAATTCACCCTGGAGATCAGGATCAACTGTCAGACCAATTTTACAAACTGCTTAGGAGCTGAGTGAGGAACAGTGGAGGGAGGGAAGAGCGAGAAGCACACACATTCTTTGCTAAAAAATTCAATTAAAAAAAGTAGCAAAAGGAAAAACAAAGCAATATGTATAAACAAACCATTGCATAAAAATGTGTACAATAATTTGCTGCACAGAGGTACCACAAATCAGCTAGTTGCCTGGTGGCACAGTTAATATTTTTGATAAACTGTTACAACTTTTTTCATAGCGTAGAGCCATGAATGATACACCTCAGCTCCCTGACTGCTGCAGCATTTGCTTGCTTGCTAACATGCAAACATGCCGTGTTACCCGTAAGAGGAGCCCCAAACCTGCTCCAAACCAGGCTGCAGTGCGATGGCTGACGGCCCTGCTCTAATTCTGCATGTGGCATTTTCACGGGGGCCGATAAGAGTTTTGAGCCAGGACCAACTGCTGAGTTATGATAATCAGGAGAGAGCCGTTACATATGTAAATATTAAGTGCAGGGTTACGGCACAGCATAGATCCATGCTCAGAAACAACTACAGGCTTTATTTCACACCCGTGCATTCATCATAAACATGGCCATATAACGCACATTTGAATAAGCAATTATTATTTCACTGACAGATGGATTTCTTAGAGAGAGCAGCAGAAGCTTTGCTTGTCTCGAGCAGGACATTTTCTAGCAGAGTTATCAGCCTCATTCCTCGTGCTTTTGTGCTTAGAGGTATTTATTTTCTTCTGAAATGTAAGAAGATCCTTCCTGAGAAAATAAGCACAGGGCTTGGAGGCTTTTTTAATAACAATTTGATTCTCTAGCAAAATACATTTATCACAGGTGGAAAAAAAAGTATTTGCGATTTCTTTCACTTCTTCAAGGATTTAATGCCCTTCACAGTTTACCAGATCACAAAAATATTCCTCAAGATGGAAAGCTGCCTTCCAATGGACTTGCACACCATCCGCCTGGTCTCACATTGAGATGCGTTACAGATCTCACTGCGTTACAGACTTACTTCTGCAGCAGCCCTGGACGTCCTCCATGAAGCTTGAAGAAGCCAAGTCATTTCTCCATTTCCCCATATCCGGTTTAGCCAACAAACTGAAAACAAGCTGTAACCCCCTAAGGGCTGATGCCATCATGGTTGCTGCAGGCAGATGGAAAATTAATTTTTTTGTGTCAATGTCCAGAATCCCATACAGTACACAAACCACTTTACCTAGGACACTAACATGCTACTACAGGAAATGGTTTCAAGCACTGGAACAGGCAACGAGCTCCCACTTGCCGCAGACTTGCTGGGGAATCCAGAAATCAAAATAGCCTTTCCTAATTTTGAAAATCCTTCACTGTAGTAGTGGTATATGCACCTTAAAAAGATAATTCCTTTACATCGCTAATACTTGGAGATTTTCTGTACTGCTGTCAGATAGAAAAACTACAAAACCACAAAAAAAAATCATTTAATTAATTTTTATTGTCAATATCATTTCTGTGCATTGAAGTACTACCACAAAATTACCTTCTTTAAAAATCACTAAAGCATCTCTATTAGTGCTGGATTTTATTTCTACAAAAGTAACAACTTCCAGCCAAATTTGAGTTGACAGCTTCCCTTTAACTTTTGATTTATTCCTGCCATTTTTTTATTAAATGGGATTTGGCCTTGATCCTACCTATTAGGACTCCATCTTGATGGGATCAGCACGGGAAACAACTCTGGGCACTTAGTCTTGTTTCTATAGCTGCAAGGCACTAGCACAATTAAAACTGGTGGTGATGCTGTCTAGGCTCTTACAGGCTGTCATGAAATTCAAGACAACAGGATAATTTATTAGCTTTCAGCCATCCATTAGGTTAACCTGTACCTTATTGCTTCATATTCATCTCTTCATCATGCATTGCCCTCAGAAATAACCATACACGAAGGGCATCTCGGCATACCTGCTGCCCCAAAGATCACAGACCTGGGGAATGTACCCATTTCCAAAGGGAATAAATACATGGAGAAGAAAGCCACAGCCTCAGGCTGTGTAAGCTGCCAGAGCTCCACTTATATCCATCAGCAGGGAACTTGACCCCAACCACACAGAATCACTTTTCTTAATTGAATAAACCCAGCCATCAGCCCTCGTTAACCAGCAATAGGTGGGTGGTCCTCTGGGAGGCCACGGTCCCACCGCATCCTCCTGGGAGGGCGGGCAGGGTTCTCACCACGGGTGGGGATAGAGAATGCAAGAGAAACAGCAAGTAGAAAAGACACGACAAGGAAGGTAACATTAATAATACCCCCGAGAGGCCTTTACCAACTCCATTTTATACGCAATAGGAAGGGCAGGAAGGTGAGAAGGCAGCACAGGTTGTTCTGGCTGCATCAGCCGAGACAGAAGTTCTCAACTTTGAAGTTCTATGGGGAGAGCAGCAGCAAGCGTTGGACACAGCCAGAATGCGTGTTTACAGCACAAGAGAGGTGCTTATGGACCTGAGTGTCAAAAAAAATTCAAATGCTGAAGGCTGGGGACTGGGGAATCAATGGAGAATGTAACACAGTGAATACTAAACTCTGTGTTGTCCTTGAGATACACAAGGTGCAGGCTGATATGTGGGATTCGATCAAGTTGCCTTTGATTTTTTTTTTTTTTTTTTTTTTTTAACATGGAAATCAAGTACCGAGATTCATGGGACACACTGTCAAAACTCAAGATGAGCATCAGAGATCTATCAAACATCTACAGCGAGTTGAGCTCATCCGGGAAAACGGATAATCTTTGTTTCACTTTTAATTAGAGACTATAAGCTTATACCTATTTTCAGAGTTTAAAGTATGTATGTTACATGGAGTCTTGTGTTACTGGGATTAAACATCAGTGGTCTCTGATATCATGACTGAAACCAAAAAATATTGATTAAGCTTACCAAGTTGTGTTTATCAAACAGACGTACTTAGAAAGCACAAATGCATGGCTCTCCCAGGATGAAGGGCCATATTCACAGTGAAAACGGAATTTGCCATCAAACTTCTAGTTGGTCTAGTCAAGCTTTCTTTGGCAACAGAACTTTTAATACTAACTGGTCTGTGTTTACCTCAAGATGTCTAAACATAAATTTGTGTTCAAAAAAAAGTACAGATTTATCACAAAAATTGTTTGTAAGTTTATTTCAAAAGTAAATTTGTTTCAATCTTAGCAGTGTTTTGATAGCCCAGCAAGCAGTGGCGGCTGCTCTGGTGTGCTCAAACTGGGCTCCCAGTGTGCCCCCCATGAAGTCTGTGCGGTTTCCTCATGATCACATCAGCTATGGCACAACCGGCACCTCTGCCTCTCACAACTTGCATTTTATCTGTGATCTTGTATTAAGGAGCTCATTTGTTGTGGCTGCTGGAAATAGAAGGCTGCTGAAGCTTTTAAGGCCAAAATCCTCCATTCTCATAGAAGAAAATTGCCTGCTGTCCTGTCCTTCTTACTATCTTGAACATGCCAATAGCTGGGGCCCACAATCCTGCAAAAACGTAAATTCCTCCTGTGTCGCCAAGCGCTGCAATACATTTACAAAGCAATTGCACTCAGTTTGTACTGTGTGAAAAAATACCATGCATATAATTATGAGGCTGAATCTAATGACATTGAAACAAATCTCCATTCTGATGAATGCATAATTACTGTTATTAAAATATTTATGAAATAATAAATTTATTAGAAAGTCTTCTGCATATGGGCTTGCAGAATGCTTTACCGTACACAAATTCTAAAATGGCAGGAGGGAAAAACTTGCAAGGCACCGAACTTGAGCATTTCCACCTGAGACAATGTAGGCACAAAGGTCTCCTGAGACCCTCAACCCTCTGTCCCCTCCATCAAAGATACTGAATAGAGAGAATTGGGATTTTATTATTTTCTTCCTTTGGAAAATTTTCAGTTCTTTAAACAAGGGCTATTGTGGAAGCAAACTCCTCGTGGGGTTTTTGTTTGGTTGGTTTTTAACACAGGTAGCCTAGACTGGAAATGCATCACTGGGATGAGACAGAGTTTAAAATAACCACTAGTACCCATCCAGACCACTGGAAATTTAGGCTGACATCTCGAGCCTGAATCAGAGAGAGATGAGTTTCACGAGTCTCAGCTGAGTGATTGTTAATCTTGTGGATAAATCTCTCCCACTAAAGCATTCAAAACCTCTGCTTTTTGTACCTCACTTCCAGCATAGAAGGGAGAGCAAAATTCTTGCTTTAGGAAGATTGCTATTGCATCTTCTGTTGCACTTAAGCCTCATAGCCTGCTGTGAAAGTACAGTCAAAACAAAACCAGGAAAATTTCCAGCAAAGAGGATAAAAGCTGACTATTAAGAGGAAAAAATAGTCTTTCATGGAGGTTGTAGAATATTCTTCAGAAAAGTTTATAAAAGAACTTAGCCAAGCATCTGCTCAGACCAGCCTGGCTATATGGGTCCCACCTCAGACCAGCGACTCGGCACGAGTACGGAGGACCGCCGCTGAAGGAGGCGGCAGCAAGAGCCGCATCGATAACCTCTGCTCCCAGAAAATGGGAGGGGAGCACCCAAGGGGGCTGGAGCGGGAGGTCGAGGGGAGGGTACCAGGGCAAAGGGATGCTTGAATCTGCCCAAGCGAATTAGCGAGATGCTCACCCAGCTTGCTGCCTTCCCACTGACATCAGCCGGTGCTGGAGCATCCAAAGAAAATGCTGGAAAATTGTGCTAAGACAGGTGTGTGTTTCTGTCCCCTACACTCTTTGGATTTATGGTCCTATTTATGTATGGGCACTCTTCTAAGAAAAGTTAGGATTAGTGCCTTTGCGTAGGATAGTAATAAATGGCTGCTACAAAAATCGCATGCAGGGATCTGTATTCACTTTTACACCATCATTTCTATAACTGAAATTTGGTCTATGAACAAAAAGGGTGACTTTTCCAGCTAACCCTGGAAATGCCCCATAACCACGCTACAATCAACTTTCTCCCGTTTCCAGTGACAAAGGGTGACCTTTAAAACGGCGGCGCGGGGCTTGGCTCGCCCTTCAGCTCCCCTTAAGGCTGCAGCACTGACAGTGGCGATGCTCGCTCCTGCCACGGGGCTCGGATCGCTGAACCCCACCGGCTGCGGGCACCCCGAGCAGCGCTGGGCTGCTTGCTACATCCTGCTATCAGCCACAGAAACGTGAAACTTCTTATGCAGAAAGTGGAGATACGGGTTTGTATCAACCCACCTGAGGAGAACCTGGATCAGAGTCATTTTTCAGGACAACTATAGCTTAAGGTTTTGGCTTTGTCAGCAGTTGTTATACCTGCAAGTGAAAAGCCAAAACCAGCTGTAAAACTGTAAGAGCAAGATCTAAAGGCATATCTACAGCAAGGCAAGGGAGCACAGGGACCACACCAAAGGCAGGTCCAGATTATCTGGCTTTTGAACTGGGAGCAGTAAAGCAGCTCCAGCAAGGCACTGCCCTTGGGCTAAGGCGAGCGGCCCCGTGCCAGTTACCCTCCGTGTGACACGCCGACGGGGCTGTGTCCTCCCTGGGACTCCCGTGTCACTGCCTGGCACTGATCTGGGCTGTGCAGGTACCGGACTCGACCTTGGCCGTTTCCTCCACCAGGGCAATGCGCTGCACGGTGACCGCTCTCAGCTCCTCCATCCCGACCTCGACTCTCCCTTTGATCCCTGAGAGCAGCTCGAGGCAGAGGCAGAGGTGGCAGGCACATGGCCAGTAGCCTGCCACAAAGGGAATGGCCACCACAGCCCTGTTGTCCATCCTCTTTGCCCATGCTGGGGTCCCAAAAGCCACTGAGCTGCTGCCAGGAGAAGACCTGAGGCTCCTGCTGCTGGGAGGAGAGGGAGGGAGAGCTGGTCCCGCAGAGCATCTTCCTTCCAGCGCCCTCTCACTCCGCACCAGCTGCACGCCACCCCCTCCACCGTCTTCCCCCTGTTTTCCATCACGGTTTCTGCCTGTCCTCCCTTCCCGGGTAGGAACAGCCAAGCCTGAACACAACCCATTGACTGTACTGCTGAACGCCTCTGAGGTGGCTCTGTATTACTAAAACACGTCTTTTCTCTATTAATCACACATCATTGATTCTTCTGAGTCCTAACATCATAATAATGCGAGACAGACAGAATCGAAAAGCCAAACAAGCGGGTGACAAGACTGTCGGCACACTGATAGCAGTGGCAGTCAACGACAGCGGAGACGTGCTCCATCCCGTCCTCGCCCACCATGTCCTGGCACTGGTGCCTGCTCTCCCCTTCCCAGCCTTAGCCCTGAGCAAAATGTTAGAAGACAGGTCACTTAACGTCTACAGCATGAAGATCTACCAAAAAAAAGGTATTTTTATATACATGCAAGTATGTGTGTATGTATATATATAAAACACCTACATACACAAACGTATTCATAGACATTAAGCAGAACCATCATCAGAATGAAATCTTGCAGCCCTAGACTACTCTTAACTGTCCCCTCCACCCCCACAGGTCAGGCAATCCTTTTAACAAAACCAGAGCTATTTGATGTGCCCTACATGTGAAAAGATTTTATCTGTGCCACGCCAGGCAGCACACGGCATTCAGAAGGGAAGGTCTCCCCAGCCTGCCTTCTCTTCCCATTTAAATCAGAGGCCAGGGACTCTGAGTGCTTCTCATGATCTCTACTCAAGGAGAAATGTGATCGCTAGTTAGGAGCACTTCACAGGCGTTTGGGCGTGCTTGCCAAGTTCATTTAAAAGTACTTGGAAGTGAGGCATTGCCCTGCATTACCCCATCAGCCAAGGAATAAGAGGATATATACTTTGCAACGCACTCCCATTTGTGCGGCATGCTAATGCCTCTCCTGAACATCCCAAATGACACAGCAAAAGCATCACTTCTCACAATGCAGGCTAAATTAGAAGGAAGTTGGGCAACACTGCTGGAGTTACGGTTTCTTTGGAAATGTAACACCACTTGTCAAATCTTCTCAAAAGGAGGTGCTTGCCCCCCTGGAGACGGAGCGAGGCCCCGATGTGAAGGTCTCCGCAGCCGCCCCGCTGTAGGGATGCTCGGGGTGCACCACCCTGCACCCTGCCATCGGGTGCACGGCGCCGGTGAAGGGCTTCGTAATGAACTACAGAACGCAGGAGCCCGGACACCCCACCGCAGTACCTGCTCCGTCACACTCGGCAGCCCCCAAGTTGCAAAAAAAGCCCCTCATGCCATGCCAACCTCTGCTGTGCTGTCCATGCAGGGGTAGCACGATGACATGGGGACAGAGAAATTAAAGAGCTTTAAGACCGTTCCTACATATTAACTGCTGTCATTTGAAGTCTCTCTTCCTGATGTAGTACGATTCCATGGAAGAACTACGCTAGCTCTGCAGGTATGAGAGTTACTCGGCCAGGTAAAATGCGTGGTGACTGTGCACGAGTGACCGGTGGCCTGGGGCAGGGCAGGGCTACCATATTTTAGCGGCCCATAACAGGACCATGCTTTATTCTCAGCTAAATTGGTGATGATTCAGAATACCTCTACTGCCTTCAGCAGAAGGGCTTTATAGGACCTTGTGAATCATCAGTAATGAGGAAGGCTTTAGAAATACTTGTTTTTCTTCAGATTTCTCTCTGCCTGGATACCCACTCCACCACACTAATGACCTGACTATATTGGATTCCATGCTCTCCAAACAGCCTTAATTACATGCTTCGTATCTTCCAATATTATGATAAAATTCATCACAGTCCCATGTCTGGGACAGTCAGCATTGTCACTCATTGAGATTAATTTGAATATCACCATAAATAGAAATAACAACAGCTGATATTACGATGCAGAGTATTGTGCTGGATGCCTCCAAGCAAAACTCATTTAATAGAATAAAATACAGAATATAGAACATGTAGTTTTACAGTATTAGTGTTATAAGATTCAAAACCAGATCAATATTTCTTTCATAGAAATTAATGCCTTGAAATGAACCCTCCATTTGTCACTCCAAAGAGGTCACCTTATTTCATTTCAAAGAATAAATTGGGAATGGCACAAATGTACTTGCTGAATAATGCTTTCACCCTAGAAGCTGGCATCTTCCAGCATCCCCCTGTGCTGCCCCCCACGCCAGCCCCAATTATCTGCTAATCCTTTGCTCACGTAAGCACCATCATCCCTCTCTGTCTCTCTCCATGGGAGAGCATCCCTCTCCTGCCAGAGCCAGTCTTCTTCCACATGACTCTTTGCAGTCCCTTCTACCCAACGTCTACGGAGACACGCTCGAAAATAGATTAAGAGCCAAGATTATTGCTAATATTGGGTTTTGCCTTGTCAAGAAAATAAATTTTACCTCCAAAACACCGGTCTCCAGAAAAATATATTCATAGCACCTCCAACCTCGCATTAGTAACTCCTCATGGAAGCATGTGAAATCCTGAAGCAAGGATTTTACTTTTGATTTATACAGGTGACATAAGATTCCACATCTATTAAATGTAGCCCAATATTTCAACAATACAGTAGAATGGCATGGCTCAGCTTGTTGACACATGTTAGGTGCATCAGTA
The DNA here is from genome assembly GCF_929443795.1 of Astur gentilis. NCBI lineage: Eukaryota > Metazoa > Chordata > Aves > Accipitriformes > Accipitridae > Astur > Astur gentilis. The sequence goes on along the minus strand of NC_064902.1, from coordinate 23,632,614 downwards.
ACAACAAGGACAAATATTTGGAGACTGATGAAAATGAAAGCTTGCTGAGAAACACAAAAGCCATTTTTTGAAAAGAGGCAAAGAATTAAAGTTTACTGTTTCCTAGTTTCAGCTTTTTGTTGAATTCTCTATGAGTTTAACTGAAAAATGTGTAGTTCTCCTGAAATACCTTTTATAAAATGAATCATTACCCCACTTCCTAAGACCAATATTGTCTTATTAAAAGTCAGAAGAGGAAAATGCAATAAACTGGTAATGAGTTCAAAATATATTAGCATCTAGAGAAAAATACTGCTAAAGTGTGTTAGTTTTCTTCCCAAATACCAGCAATAACCCAAGAGTCCCCCCGTGGCAGGTACACTACAGTCAATTAAATTGGCCATTTACTACCATCTCATTAAGTCAAGTTCAGCAGGAGGGGGCTCGCCATGAGTCTTTGGCTTTGCACCCAGAACCTACACAAATGGAAACCTTTGGGCCTATATCCCATATTGCTGCAAACGAGGGGGAGAAAGGGAGGAACAATCAGTTTGCAAATGCTTTTGCTGCAGAGTGAAGGAGTGTATAGAATCTGATCAGAGGAGCAGCATAAAATTAATTAAAAACCAAACACTTAAGAAGAATCTCTTGAAATCGTGGCATCACACGTTCTGTAAAGGGATTCTCATGCAGCCCTCATCCTTCTTCCCCGTGACCGTGCTGCCAATCCAGCAGGAACAGGCACCGATGACTGCTGAGAGCCAAATTGAATTCCCCAGGCCAGAAGCTGAGACAGAACCCCAATCTCCACCGCCACCGGTCGCAGCACCTCGAGCGTTGCAGCTCAGCCAGCCACAGCCTGTTGCTGCAGGCGGCTACCACCGCTTTGGCAAAGAGTATCTCCACACTCGGAGAGCCCTGGAAAACGCACGCCCTTTTCCAAGAAAAAAGAAGCATCCGACTCAGAGCTGCACTTCGAAGCTGTATTCCCTTCTGAATAATCGCATTTCTACTGGCTTCATTGTGTCTAGAGCAGAAGGCGGGATCGCAACCTTCAATCTGTCTCATTTCGTACAAAGGTGCCCGCAGATGGAAATAGAGCCAAAAGGCCCCAAGGGATATAAGGGAAGTTTCAATTTACACTCCCAATCTCATTGTACTCCTTTATCCCACGCTGGTTTCTAAAAAGTTCCCTGAAGGGGCTTGGTAACGCACCCCTGTGGGCCACGAGAACCATCACTGATAAAAGCAAAAAGGTATTTAGACAAGAAAAAACGATTGTTGATTGACTATTTAAAATTACATCCACTGAGGACAGACACCTGAAGCGGTAATTAGTTCATTATTAAAGCTTGTAATGAGAAGTCTGTAGTTCTAAAGGAGTCCAAAAATTAGTTTTCCAGTAGAAAAAAAAAAGAAATCAGCGTGCTGATACTCCCCATATTGCGTGGTTCTACTCCCAGAAAATATGGAACAGATGAAACATTTGGCAATTTTTTCAGCATAGTTATTGAATTTCATGGAGTTAAATTTGTAAGGAAAGCTATGACACTGTGAAGTAACAATATTTTTTACAATGCAAAACTAGCAGCCTATAAACATATTGCCTCGAACTCCCTGATGCGTTTGGAAACAGCTTTCCAAATTGTTTCTGTTTTATTTTTAGAACAGATATTTAATTTACAATCGGCATACTATTTATTGGCATGCTGTAACAGAATTGTATTTTGAAAAAGTCACTGTATTTGACATACTTGAATATTTATGCATTTATATCTCCACGGTCCACCACACATTATATTATCCCTTCTGTTGCATTAATCCGAGGCCCTGCAGCAAAGACACAGGCCCTCGGTGCTGGGCAGCACACCTGCTCCACGCAGCCCTGCTCCCAAAATTCAGGGCTTAACCATCCCTCCTCATCCAGGGCAGGGCTGGGGCACAAGCCCCGGAGCACAGGAGGTCTCGTCTACAGAGGGACGTAGTCAGAAGGGGCTATCTCACACGAACTCCGGCCAGGAGCTCATCCCTGCTTCTCAGGAGGATGAAGTTAAATACCAGAGAGCTGCAAAAAATGAAGCAGCCAGCCAGAGGCACCCCCCAGCTCGACCCCTTGCCAAACCGGAGAGAGCTCGTCTGCGTTGTCTTCAAAAGGGAGTCAAACATCCAGCCGTGCTGCGGTGCGTCTCAGGCGTGGGTCCAACTTGCTCCTCAAGCTTGGACCTCGGTGCGCCGCCGGGATGCTCTTCAACCTTTTAAATGAAGTAACTCACGGAAGATCCCACACAAAGTTCACGGCAATGACAGATACTGAACTGGGGTGTAAAGCCTCCTCCTTCGTCTAAACCCTGCGCTGGTGCAGGGCCGCTGCATCTCTCGTTAGTTGCAATTTTGGAAGAGAAATTCTTGCGTACTTGGCCTTAGGAGACATACTGCCCTCATCGGCAATGCCTGTGCCCACCTCCAACGCACCGACACATCCTGCGTGACTCAGAGCCGCGACCGGCGCTGACTACGGCTCTCGGCAGCCCCGACAGCTCCGCTCCATCAGCGTGAGCACGTCAAAGGCAGGCAGAGTCGGGGCGACGGCTTCCCCTCGCTCGGGCAGCAGCTGGGACTCGGTGCCGGCCCCAGGGCTCCAGGGAAAGTCCCCCCGCCCCGACTAGTCCCATCATCTCTTATCAAAGGTGCGATTCAGGGATAAGTGGGGAGGCAGATAGAAGAGGCAGGGGGAGGGACTTTTGCTTTCATCGCACGGGAAAAAGCCCAAGTCTAATGCAGATACTTCACATCCTTTTTTTTTTACAAAAAGAAAGCCTCTACCAAGCTTCAAACAGTGATTACACGGATGAATTCAAACCGGAGGACCTCAGTACCGTTTTCCCCTGCTGACCCACCTGTTGGCATTAGCTGAAGATGCTCCCAACCCTCTGTGCTAGGTTGGGGACAGGCAGGTGAGCTGCATGGAGAGCTATCGTAACTTCACGTGCAGAGAGGGAGATGAATAGCCTAAATCTTACCCATCCTGGAAAGAAAGCCCCTTAGGCATCAGTAGCTGGCTGAGGAAACCCCACTGTGCTCTGCATTGGTTATATATATATATATATATATATTTATTTTTTCTCCCTACGTTACGGTAGAGTACAAATACTTCTCTTCCAAGATACTGTCAGAGAAATGTAAACACTAGTAAGATTTCTTTGCAGAGGCCTCCACAGATGGAAAGAGTTTTCATCTACGAGATGTTAGGGAAAAGCCAGCTTGGGCATGAAAAGAAGTGTTCCAGAGCCATTCACCCACCCTTCACCACTGCCATGGTCAGTAAAACCTTGAGGGACCCATGAGAAGCAAGCTGGCTGCAACAGCTCATGCTTTTGAGAAAGTATTTAGGTTAACAAGTTTTTTATGGTTGGGGAGTTGGTTGGGTTTTTTTCTTTCCAGTAGCTTACAGCTTCTCACCCACCTCCACGCAACAGTACTTAGTTGCTTAATAGGTCCAGTTCTCCTCCTCTCTCTTAAAAGAGTTCTTTCTTTCTTATTTCTCTCTGGCTGGGACACGTTCTGCACTGTGTTTTGAGGGAGGAGAGGACAATAAGGAACAGTTTTATTGCATGAAAAATCCACTTAAAGAAGGCAGAACTGAGCTGTAAAATACATATTCAGTAAAATCTCTCTCAGTATGTACCAGTTCCTGCTTTCTGGATGATTTGGTTAAAAAGCAATTTTGAACAGATGCTTAGTCACAACACATTAAAATGTTTAGATTTATATAAATCTCTCTAAATGCAGAAACTGCCCAAATGTCTGATTTTCTGCGAACTCCATCACATAACATATCATCAAAGATTTTGCAGGTATTGTGGCATTACACAAAAGGCTCCCGGTGCCCAGGATTTCCTTCTGAGTGAGATCTCAGTCGAGAGTGCCCAGGATTCGGCTCTTGAATGAGATTCAGTATAAAACAGCTGGCTCATCTCAATCTACTGGCTGGTGGAAGTCTACAGCAGATCAGCGGCTGCTGAACCGGTACTTCAGCAGAACTTCAGCACCGCTCGCATCCCTCCAAGCTTCTCGGCTCCAGCTCAAGCAGAACATGAGATCATCTGTTTTGCAGCCCAGGAAGGGGTGTTTGTAATGCAAGAAGTCTCGAACAGAAATAAGTACAGCGTACCTAGCGATGCCAAGCTCGCTCGCGCACACGAGCAGGGCTGCTTTCTCGGCGGTAGCATTGCAATACAAAGACCCGCACGTTAAAGCCGCACAAATTGTTAGAGATTCAGTACACCGCTGAATCCAGAAGCAATACAAGTCGCATTTTAATTTGCCAAGAGGGGGGAGGCGAGCAAGGAAAACAAAACCAGATCCTTAATGTTCTGCCAGGGAAACGGACAGGACCGAGTCCGGCTGGGCAGCGCAAAGGGCAGCGATGGGGGAAGGCGCATCGCTCCGTTCGTCTTGCATGTGACGGCCGTACCTGGCACCGGCAGCCAGATGGGAATAAGGAGTAACGATGACTGCTGACAGCGGAGAGCGGATTTGCCGTGAAAACCTCACAAGTTTCCAGCTGGGAAAAGCGGGGGATCTCTCCGCCCGCCGCACAAAAATAAAAATAAACCCCACCACCACCTTCCGCATGCGAAGGCGTAGGATAGGAAGCGAGAAACTCCGCTGCTCACGATGCATCTGGTGGCGGTTGTGTCACTGTCACTGCGCCCGCGATCGCTGCCGAGGAGCGCCCGGGGGGTCGCTGCCGGGCCCCGCCGGCTTCACCCAGCGCCCCGGGGGGGACACGGGGACCCCCCAGCCGGGAGCCCCCGACCCCCCTCCCCCTCCCCCCGCCGTCGGGGAACCAAAGCCCGGCTCAGCCCCGCACAGCTGCCGTCTCCCGGACTTGGGGTGCCGGAGAAGGAAGGGCAGGAGGAGGATGTAGCCGAGGAGATGGTTGGGGGGGGGACGACGACGAGGGGGGACAAGGGTCCGTGCCCCGACAGCCAGCCCCGGCGCCCGGAGGGGCACGATCGCGGCGAGACCCGGGGTGGGGGGGCGGCAGCGGAACGGGCAGGCGCTGCAGAGCATCTCCCCCGCACACGCACACCCCCGCACACCCCCGCACACGGTGCTTTAATCCCCCGGCTCCGCTCATCTTCCCCCGGCGCTCCCCGGAGCGGAGCGGCTCTCCCGGGCTGCGGCCGGAGCCCGGCCCCGGCCCCCGGGACGGCCGCGCTGCCCGGCCCCTCCGCTCCGAGCGGGGTCTGGGCTCGGCTCCGTCCGTCCCCGTCCCCCCCCCACCGTCTCGGGAGAGCGGGGGGAGCCCCGGCCCGAGCCGGCCCCGGGAAGCGCTGGGGTGGCCGGAGTTGCCCAGCGCGGCCCCGGCTCCGTCAAGTGCCGCCGGGGAAACCCCCCCCCCCCGGCCCGAGCCCCCGACCCCCCCGGCCCCCCGGGACCTCCTGCCCTCGCACAGCGCGGAGATTTCATGCGAGGAGCCCGTCCCGGCCGTGCCCTGCGCCCGCGTCTCTGCCGAGCCATATTTCTCTCTAACGCAAACCCATCTCAATCCTCGCCTCTCCTCCTTCTTTTTTTTTTTTTTTTTTTTTTTTTCCTTTTCCTCCCCCTCCTCCTTTCGCTTCACGGATTGCTTCTTGCAAATGGGGCGACAAATCCAGAAAGTGCCACGCACCGGGGGAGGATGCTGAAGCAGGGAGGGTGGCTGGCAGGGCAACGAGATGCTCCGGCGGGGAGCCGAACCGAGCGCCTGGAGGGGCACGAAGGGAGTCCGGAGCGGCGGGCGGCCGCCTCCTCCGCCCGTCCCCGGCGGGCAGAGCCCCGCGGCCCGGCCCGGCCCGGCGGGGACGGAGCTCCGCGACCCGCCCGGCGCGGCGCAGCCCTACCTGGAAGAGCCGGAGGATGTTGGCCACCATAATGGACACCGAACTTCCCGACGCCCCGATCACTCCAACTACTTTTTCCGGCTTGACGAAGACGGGCGGCTCCCCGTTGGTGCACCTCACGTCGGAGGTGTCCTTCTGGATGAGAGCCTGGACGAAGGTGAGGGACTGCTCCAGCGCGTAGGTGTCTCGGGAGCAGGTGTCCAGGATGCGAGCGCCCAGCGTGACATTGGGCAGCAGGTCCGGGTCGCTGTTGATCTGGTCCAGGGCGTAGAGCATCGCCTCCAGCCTGTGGATGCCGTTCTCCTTCTTGATGTCCCCGCAGGGCACGCCCGGGGGGCCCTTGGCGTGGACGGGGAAGAGGCCGCCCAGGGTGATGTCCCCCTCCAGCCGGATGGAGTGGGGGGCGTACATCTCCTGCCCCTGGGCCGCCTCGGAGAGCAGGAACTCCAGCAGGCAGCAGGGCAACTTCATCAGAGTCAGGAGCCGCAGCAGCCTGCCCAGCCGGACCATGGTGCCGGTGCCGGTGCCGGTGCCGCCGCCGCCGGGGCGATGCCCCGGGCGATGCCCCGCGCTCCCGCCCGCGCTCCCCTGCGCCTTCATGCGGCCCGGAGGGACCGGGGGGCGGCGGGGCCGGGCCGGGGAGGCGGCGGCGGAGGCGGGGGGGGGGGGGGTTCGGCCGGTCCCGCCCGCCCTGGCCGCGGCTGCCTCCGCCGCGCTCCGCGGCAGCACGGCACTGGGGAGCCGCGCCGCGCCGCTACCGCTTTAAATGGTGGCCGGTCCTTCTCCGCCTCCCGCCCCCTCCTCCGCCCCGCCCGCCGCTGCGCAGGATGCGGCCGCGCCGCCCGAGCCCGGCCCGGGGATAGGGATGGGGATGGGGATGGGGATGGGGATGGAGCCGGAGCCGGGCGGCGGCCCCGGGCCCGGCGAGTTACGGGGGTCGGGGCGGGGGGGGGGGCTACAGGTGGCGCGGAGGCCGGCCGGACCCCGACGGCGCCGGGGAAGGAAGGGGAGAGCCCGGGCAGCCCCGCTCGCCGGGGCCGGAGCCGGAGCCGGGCGCGGCTGCCCGCGGCTGGGAAGCGCCCGCGGAAGGAGCCTCCGGGGAGGAGCTGGGGGGAACACACGACACGGCCGCTCAGCCCCACTGGAGCATCCTCCTCCTCCTCCTCCTCCTCCTCCTCCTCCTCCTCCTCCCGGCGGGGAAGCCTCGGGCCGCGGGCGCCCCCCGCTAGCAGGGCCCGGCAGTGCCGCGGCGGGGAGCGGGGCGAGCTGGGGACCCCGGCGGGGTCCGGCGGGCCAGGAGAGCCAGGGCGGCGAAACCTGCCGCCGAGGTGCAGGAGCAGGCTAGCAAGCCTATTGCACCCAAACCAGCCATCCGGTTTGACATAAGAAAAAAAAAAAAACCCAGAGATCCTCCTCCCCGCTAAGGTGGATACCAATGGAGCCGGTGAGGAGGAGGAGGAGGAGGAGGAGTTTGGATGTAACCCCATACTCCCAAAACCGAAGGCAGGCAGCCGATCTCGCTCTGTTTCAAGATCTCCACACGCGTTTTTCTTCGGCACACCCCGATCTCGAGGATGCTGGAACATCCTGGGTTTGTTCCCGTCATCCCCAAACTGTAACGGCCAGAGACGCGCACCTGTTGCCATTCCCCGCTGACCAGCAAGTCCATGCCCTGTCACATTCCCGGTTCGAGAGTAGTGCAAATACATCTCTGACACCTGGTTCCCGCCAGACCAAGTGCATTTTTTTGGAGACAGCCTTTAATTCCTCCTTCATAAATACCAGATCAAGTATAGCCGCGGTTCATCATTTGGCCCCTAACACCCGCCAGACCAGCCGCGCTCGATGCGAGGTAGCTCAGCCTGCCTAGTCCAGCTACAACTCTGAAGTGTTACTCGCCAAAAGACAGCTACAGTGATTGCTTAATTCCCAACACATTATATTTCAGTGAAGTCAGAGTAACACAACTGTTCCTGTTGTAACAGTAAAAAGTACCAGGAAAAACTGATGGTTTTGATCTGTTTCGGCACGGCCAAATTTTATCTCACAACACTGCAATGTTGCAGCGCGACTAGTCTGGCAGTCACAAGTGAGTGGCTTTGCTGGCCAGGTCTTGACTGAGATGGAGCTGGCTAGGCATTAGTGACGCATCTTCCAATAATTATTAAGGCATTTTAACACCTTAAAAATCTCTGTATTTTTTAAATTGTGTCCTTACTGTATTTTTCAGCCTTTTTTTCTTTCCCTTGTACATTGGTTCTCTGCATCCACTTGTATTTGGCAGAAGTTGCTACAGCCAAGGTTTCCAAACCGGTGCTATTCAAGTACCACCACAACCAGCGAAGGCATCTGAATGTTCCTTGGTGAAAGGGGACATTTGGAGAGCAGCAGCAGAACTGGACAGATGTAGCGGGTTGGAGGATTTTGCAGTAGGGCCAGGATATAACAAGCATAAACAACAATAAAAGCAGCTGGACTTCTCCACTAGAAATTATAATTTTGGGGCTTGGGACCAAAATTTAGTTTTTCCATGGCCTGCAAACATCGTAAGAAACTATTTCATTGTAATTTGAGTATCGTGATGCAGCCTGTGCCATCACCCAGGCCTTGTCGTTTATCATTTTCGTTCATCGCTGGCTGAAAGCACAGCCGTACTTTCCCACCAAACCCGCACATGTCCACCGTCGTCATCCTGAGAGTGGAAAGTTCACGTGCAGGACGGGGCACACACGTGCTGGGGGCGGGGGGGGGGGGGGTGTCACAGATGCTGGTGACTTGGCTGCTGCCTCCCCACAGCCCCAGGATCGGACACCCACTCCTCATCCAACCTCTGCCAGTGGAGCTGCCACGTAACCAGTGCCCGTTTCCCACCCCTCGAGGCATACACGCATCTTAGCTCTTTACGTCAGCTCACCTGCTGCGCAGTGTAAGTGCCTTCCTCCTCAGCTAGTCCTTGGTAATATCAGCTCCATCCCCCTTTGACACCTGAATGTGCGCAGTTAAAGTGTAAGCTCTTCAGCGTTTATTTACCTCTTGCCCACTTAAAGCTCCTCTTTGAGAATCTTAGCTGTATTTATTATTATTAAAAAATCTGACTCTAGTGGTTGTAGAGAAGAGTTTGCAAGCATGACTCAAGTTTGCCTTAAGTGCTCAAGATTCAGAATGGATGTAAATACAAATCATCTTTTCTAATAAATCTCATTGTTTTGCAGGAAGCTACCTCATGATTTTGAAAGCTTCCTGTTGATTTTTGGTTTTGTTTTTTTTTTTTTTTCCTTTGGGCGAATCTGCAGTTACATTCAACATGTTTATCCTCTCAAAATTACAGAAAACCCATCTGCTGTCTACTTCATCCTCCTTTTCCTCATGCCCTGGCTTACCTAAAAAATTAGTCTATGTATTCCGCACCAGATTCCCTAAGGCAACACAGAAAATGACACAGTTGATCAAGGCAGACCCAGGGTCCATCCCAGCCCAGTATCTTCTCTTGGAATAGCAGCAGATGTGTCGGAAGAAAAGGCAGGAGCTCTGCAGTATGCAGATGTCTTTAATCTGTTCCTACCATAAGTCTCTTCCTGGTCTCTCATATATAGAAATTGGTTTAAGCCTTGAAGCATGAAAAATTATTCTAATTACATTACAAAAATTGATATAGTTAATCATTACTCTGGATATTCTTGATATCCGTAAAAATGCCCAGTCCCTCTTCCACTCTTGCTAAGTACTTGGCTTCGGTGGCCTCCTGTGGTAATGACTACCACTGTTTAATTGGACGTTGCCTGAAAAAAACCTGTTTATCAGTTTTCAATTTCCTGCTTTTTAAGTTTAACTCTTAAAATAGCCAGTAATCTCCCTTTCATCGTACCTGATCTCCATCCACTATGTGCAGTCAGCTACCTACATTCAATCTGGCCCTCTCAGACAAGAAACTAAATATAATAGCCTGTGCATCTGTCACTGCCATATTTTACTTTGAAGAAGCATTTCATTTTGGTTTGGATTACTGAATACCTGGAGGTGAGACAACGCTGACTAAATACCACCGTGAGCGTATCACACCTGCGCTGCGTAACAGCCTGTATCCCACTGAATCTAAAAAAATCCTCTCCTCCCTTACGGCCCACCAGAACAGCTACACTAAGTGGATTCAACAAGCAGTTCCTAAGCAAAAATTAGATTATGTCCACTCAAAACTGAACTCACCCACTCTTAAAGCCATCAGTGAGAATTTCGAGTTACGACATACTAAATCATGTTAAAGTTGTAGCCCTAATCTGAAACGACTCTGGGAAAGCAATGTTATTACAGTAAAATAGCATTTTATGTATTTAATGGGAATATTGACAGAAGCATATGGGAATGGTGGGAAAGTCATTTCAATGTGACGTTTTGTATTTCACTTCACCATTAGTCATTCTTGTACCAAATCAAATTCCCAGCACAAGTCGCTCGCTAAGTTCCCAGAGAGGGCGAACGCTTTCTGTCGATGTCCTGGTTCAGCCGTGGGAGCACTGCGCTCACACCGGCACAAGCTGCAGACCTCCTCTGGTAAGAACGAAGCTATTCTACTTTTCTCACCCCAATAACGATGCGCAGAGGAGGTCGGAATTGGGTTTTGACACACGTGAGCCCTATTACCACTCCAGGTAGGACGGGGCACCCAGAAGCCCACCCGTGCCCCTACCACCTGCGGGCACATGTCCACTGCCTGCACGTCTTGCAGTGCTGGGGACACGCTCTGTCTCCCCCAGTGAAGGTTTGCTTCACAAAGAAACCCACAAAACAAAACAAAACTTCACCAGAAAACAAACAAACAAACAAACAAACCCAAACCAAAACCCCAGCCCGATCTTTTCAGCAAGAGAATTTGTTTAGAAGTAAACAGTGGTTAAACACATCCAAAAGCATATTCAAGAACATTTCTTAACTCGTCTGTCAAATAAGATTGTGGATTCAGCCAAATTGCTACCGGATAAGCAAAGACTTTGCCAGAAAGAAATCAGCATCATAGCTGGCGTCCCTCAGGGGAGCTGTGCAATTTCCATCACGGGAGGATCCTACCCGCACCTACTTTCAAAGATGCTGTGTAATTAAAAAGTGCTTTTAGGTGGGCAACTGGCAGAGTGAACACAAAATCGTGTTACAACCGACCAGTGGAAGCAAAACAAAGGGCAATGGACTAGCAGAAAGGAGAAACAAAACAATATTTCAAATTTTGGTAATGTAGCATGATGCTGCCGCGCACAGTTGGAGGAGATTTTGAACAACTGTAATGGACATGGAACAAGCAATTAATTTGTTGGGTGAAGTCAGTGTTGGGATAGCAGCCAGAGCTCCTGATTATCTGGCGTTCAGAAAACAATGAATTTTTGGAGCAGAGGCCAGTGAAAAACTCCGATCCTTAACTTGGTGCTTTGCTGTTGCTGTTTACAAAGAGAAGGTGTCAGTGTGGCTCTGGTTTCCAGGGAGAACAGGGGACAACAAATTCTCTTCAAGGATATAGTAGCTTGGATCTCTTGCTAGATCTTAACTGATATGGGAAAAAAATTATTTTTATATCTCTTTATAAATTATTGGAGTATAAATTATTAAAATATAAAATAGATCATAAATAAATTATAATTCATAACACATATTAAGTTAGTAAATCTAAAATACATGTTATGGATTGTTCCCAAGTCTATGAAGAAAAAAATGCAATAAATACTTTGTGCTAAACCACAAAGTATCTGGGCCTAATTCTCTGTTGCGACATGCTAACGTGATCCCATATAAACCCAAAGCAGCGCAGCTCTGAGAGCCAACCTCAGCTGCTCCATGGAGAGACACATTTGTCTTTCTCCGATGCCTGCAAAAATCCACAAATTTACACATACGCGGTTATTTTCCATTTTCAGTCACCTCCTGGGTCCCGCCACCTGTGCGCAGGCTGCTACCGCTTAAAAAAGAAAAAGGCTCTGGGAGGACAAGAAAACCCTTGGCCGTAAGTTGAAGCCAATCTGTTAGACGGGGCGACTGGTCCAAGTCCTTGACAGAGAGCTTTCCTCCCTCGCCTCCCGCCCGCGTCGGAGGGAGGTCACCGCCGTGCCGGCAGATGCCGCGGACGGGAGGGAGCCCGTGGCTGCCGTGGCGCGAGGGTCCCCGCGGTGCCGAGTCACGGGGAGACCCCCCGGCACCCGATGCGGGGCGGCAGATGCTCCGGGACCCGGCGGAGCAGGCACAGCCCAGGGCTGGAGCCCTCACCTGCGGCTCCACGCACGGGACGTGACGGTGTCGCATCCCCGGGTCGCTTCCCGACCGCTAAATTCTCCCGTGGGGAGGGATGTGCCTTGGCGCGGGGACAGAGGAGCGCTCGCTGAGCCTGCGAGGGAGCTCCAAGCACTTACTGCCAAGGTATAAACCTTTCGGAAGTTCTCTACGTTATGAAAGCAGGCTCACTGCTAAAAGAGCAGCTATAACAGAAGGTGCCAGTGTGCGGTAACAGCGACTGCTCTTATTTTTGTTGTAGCTTACGCTATGATATATTATATCCTGCGTATTAGGAGCTCAGCGTACTTGGAAAGATAATTTTTGATAATACTATTAAAAAAAAAAAATAATCACACTCTAAGTTTTTACAAGTGCAGACATGATGAATTTGGTAATTTTCATCAATATAGGTTATTTTTATAAAATACCACCAGACTACTTCATAGAACCTGCAGGATAGCCAGGGGAACATATTGGCAACAACTCTTGGGATCTTTATTTGAGTTTGTTTGGGTTTTCAAACCACAATTGCCTCCATCAAGAAGACAGCTTCAGAAATGACCAAAACAGAAATCAGAATTTTTCTAAATACCAGCATGAGCTCAGTTTTAAAGCCAAACTTGCTATATTTTGGAGAACAAAATGTTATGAAACAATCCCATCTATTTAGCGCATGTTTAGAAAAAGCAGTCCCAGTGCAGGGGTCGGGTACCACCTTTCCCACTGCCAGGAAAAGACGAAGATGGCGGGGCAGGAAAGCCCTTGCTCCTCCCAGGAATGAGTTTTGGGTCAGTTCTGAGCAATTCCCACTTTCTAAATGGGAAGTCCCATTAGCTGAACCACCTCGGCCTCTGCCCTTGGTACAGGAGGAGCCTTGAGGCATTTTTCCCACCAGACGACGTAAAAGACACATCCCCCTCGAAGCTCCATCAATACCTGTCCCCCTGGCTTTGAAAGCCATCCAAGCATTTGAGAGGAATAGATCAATCAATTACATGGGAGACACTTTAAAACCGTTCCTTTGAGATCACAAATATTTCAAATAGGCAGCGCTATCAGATGGGCACTTCAGCCAAATCATTAAAATCACTGCAATCCACAGAGAACAATAACTTTTTCTTTTGAAACACTCATTATTCTCTTGGTTTCTGATTTACTAAGAAGATTTTGATTCATTTAATGCTTGGAATATCTCCTCCAATGCTGAATTAAAAATGAAGGAATTGCACATTCATGATAATTAAATAAGACATCTTTCTCAAAATAATAATAGTTTTGTAATGTCCAACGATAAACTGATCCAGCCAGTGCAGGCAGGTCCCCTCCTTCCCGGCTGTCTGTGGTGCCTGGAGTTTTCTAAGGGACAAAGTGGCATTAAAGCTTCCGGCTAGGCTGATGGAATCGCTCAGGATGCTCTTGAGAGGCTTCTTCCTCCCAGTCATGACCACCCTTTTTCTGGTTTTACAGCTTTCCCAAATTTTAAGCAAAAATACTTTGAAAATATTTGACATCTTTACTCAAAAGAATTCAGACAGAAAATGGTTCGTCTATTTCTGAAAAATACCTTTCACTGGTAACGTTTGCACCAGCCCCCTGATTAGGGCACGGCATTTGGTCCCCTTCAGAGGAGACCAACCAACACATAACACGTCCGTGTGCAGTGAACGTGCAACCGTGCTCCTCGTGCCGAGCAGAGCCGGCGTGCAGCGCCCATCTGCAAACAGAAGCAGCCTCGCCATCCCCCAGACATCCCGACAGAGCTGGGAAAAACACCGTGACCCAGCTGCGGCAGGACCATGCCCTCGAGGCCTCCAGCGGCCCAGGAACAGGCTGCCGAGATGCTCCGAGACAGCCGAGATATAAGGAAAGGAGGAGAAAGGGAATTTTTCCTGCACTGAAATTGCAGGCATCCTCCTCCTTTCAGTCTTCTGTTTGAGTATTTCCCTGAAAAAGCCACACCGCCTACATAAAAAGCAGCATCAAGTATGCAGAATCCACCGTTGACAATGCCAGAACCAGGACTGCTTCCTCAGCCCGTTCTGCATGTGGTATGACGTAGCTCTTAATTAAACGATCAAACATTACTTTATTTTCTGCCGAGCCCCTACCTCATTCAGCTCACAGAACAGGCAGCGCTCACTTAATCAACAGTTATTCAATACGTTGCTTTATCCTCAGCCGTCAGCGTGTGTCCCCAGGACTCCTCCTGCAGAGCACTCGCCGCATACTGAGTCAGAAGTAATAACTTCTTCCTGGGTTTGTCTAGCTTGATCATCATTACGGTGTCTGAGTGTTTCAAAAACAGTAATTTTTTTTCATGAGATAAGTGATATTATTATCCCTCTTTACACACAGGCTACTGGTCAACAGGCTCAGAACGATTAAGATAAAAATATCATTGATTTTAGGTGCCGAGTTTAAGTTTTGTTTGGCTTGAGGTTTTTTTAAGACTTGCTTTCTATACTCTCATTTTTAAGAGCTGGAGGCTCTCCACCTGTGCCGACCGGTGCTCCCACGCGTGCCACGCTGCAGCCCAGGCGCTGCCGGGGCAAAGTCGAACGCGTCGGGATGGGCAGAGCCGGAGCTGCCGGGGTGCCTCCGAACGCCCCTGCCCCTCGCTTCCCTGTAAATCAGTCTCTGATATTTTGCCATTGCTGCCCAGAAATTAATTTATTTTTAATTACTTTTTTTTTTTTGGTAGAAGGGAGCACAGAACTTCACGTAGGTTATACAAATGGATGACTTTGCCTGAACAAAATATGGGTCAGAAAGGTTTTGTTTGCAAACTACTTCCAGAGGTTTATGAGCCTGCTGTACAGTTCACATCAGAATTAAAAACTCAGGCACAAAGTCGTAACCACGTGCACCGTTTTCATAGTCATACCTTCCTGAATTTAAAACTGTTCCCTTTTTTGAAGTTAATTTTTTTTTTTAAATAAAGAAGGTGGCTTACCACAGAAAAGAAAATCATATGTGTAATTTAATAAATTTGTTTGTTTGTTTGCTTCAATAGAGAGTTACAGAAAACTCAATTTCATATTAAGAAGCAACATATCTGCAGGGGCTGCTAAATACCTTAACTTTTGTAACGGCACAGATGACAGCTAACAGCAAGCCACTAAATCACTAGTTGCTATTAGCTAATTCTACGCAACGAGCTATCTTGGTTGAGTCCCCACTGAGCAAGGTGCCATGATATCAAACGCTATCACAGCTGGCACTCTTCTTAATTAGTCCTGACAAATCTTGATAATGAATCATTGAGAATATGAGTTAAGCATAAAATAAAGCAAACAGCAAGACTCTTATGTAATTCTTCCTACTTCGATGGCTGCAGAAATTGAGTCATGAGATTGTTTTGGAACATTTTACGACAGAAATCAGGAGTGCTCTTTGTAAATTAAGCTCTAATTTTTTTTAAGGTCTCTTCATGGCTGTACACTTTTTATAAAGTGCAGATCTTTTCCTCATCTATTTTATTTATTTCCTTGATGTCTCTCCCCATTCATTCTGTAGAAAGTCTGGTCTATGCAAGATTTTATCCCTGTGTACAACAACAAGCAAAGCCCGGCAAAATACATTGACAGTCCCGTCTCCCCAGCTAATGATGACAGATCCTTTTCTCTTGATGTGGTTTTATGTTATAGATTTTTACCGTTATCCATTTGCTTTGATAGGCTGAGTATTAGACAATCATGGCTTTTCCCCCTCTTTTGGTGCTTAATCATGACTTTCTTTTATAGCCTGTTATGGTCTCTTTTAAAGCGAATCTTGTCCTTAGCTTCACCCCTCTCAGCGCTCACCCCGTGCGCCGCTTCGATCCTGACGTTAATCTCCGGAGAAGTCAGCAGCTGGGTCGTGCTTTGCCACGCCGCGTCGCCGCGGCTGAGGTTTGGCTGCGGCACCGAGGGAGCGGGGTCCTCGACGCGGGTCTAGTCCAGCGCAAACCCACCGCCCGGGGATGGCTGCTCTCCCCCGGGGAAGCCGGTGCAGGGCGAAGCCTCTCCGAGGCACTGCCGTGGGTGGGAGCGTGGTCTGGGGCCGCGGGGTTGAGGTCAGGGTCTACCCGCTGGGACGAGGCCTGCTTCCCGGTCCGTTCCCCCTCTTCCTCTCCTGTGTCCCATCGATTGTCCGCGACAGCCGTTTGAAAGCACTTTTAAGCAAAATCAAGATGTGCTCCGGGCTGCGCTCATGACGGATCCTCAAATATCGGGATTTCTGCATCCCGGATGACAGCGCAGCTGTTTCAGAGTGCTCCATCTTCAAGACTCGCTGTGTTTTCTACAGAAAAAAAAATATTTTACAGTGATTGGTAACATCTCCATCACCTATGAGCTGCTCCGACAACATATTTTTGTTTAGGATGCTTTGTTATGGTAATTATTGAACAAAGATTTTTCAAACCTCATTTAGGGGTTTGGAACATGCAGGTGCTAAATTTCCTCTCTCAGGAAATCCTGGGCTAATAAGGGCTTTCTAGACCAGTTGCTTGAGCTAAACGAGCATAGAAAGGGACCCAAAGTAACTTGGAGTTACTGCAGAACAAAAACAAAATCTTCTTTATGAAAACCCTCTCTGTCCAGAGCAGCAGGACACGTATGGTTGCTTTAATGAGATCCGAATGACACGGCTTCAGACAATGAGCTCCAAGGTGCCGGGCTTGTGTGTGAAAGTAGGTGAACTACTTTTAGATGAAGTACTGATGAGGACGGCTGGGTGGGCTGACAGTCTCGGCGCTGATCCACTTCCACTGAGGTCGATGAAAACTCATTAATTTAAAAGATTGGACCATTAATTTGAAAGCTATTGACAGAGCAGTGGGAGCAGGTCTGAAGAATTAAACGATGCAAGGACAGAGGACATCCTTGCAGTCTCATAATATGAATCCTACAGCTGAGTACAAGCAGAACCAGGTTAAATCCCTTGAACAGCTTAACTGGGCCATGAGTGATACAAAAAGGCTCTGTGTGCATATCAATATTTTTACACTTAAGAGAAAATGGATTTTATCCTCAATTATTTCAAATCAATGACTTTGCCGTCATTGGCAAAGCTGAATGGCATTACGACGGCTGAAGATTCCACGCGGTACAAATCACGATGCCCCGGGGTTAAACACGGGCGCTGCCTCAATACCCTCGCAGAAGTCACAGCCAAATTTCGGGTATCCTGACGACTCAGTTTGACAGACAGTTATTGTTAACCGGAAACCTAGTGGAAGATGTACAAACAGTTAGAAAAAGGCCTGTAGCTTTTATTTAATATGGCATGGACAGAGTTTGTTGTGTCAGCACGTAGCTGTCATTTTCCCACTTGCTGGCAATTCAGTTTTGTTAGATGCTTCAAGTCTGACCCAAACCAAACATTTTTGAATGAACATTTTAAATATTTTCACTATTTTTTTACAATGAAATGGAAGCAAATATTATTATTTCTTGACATTATTAGGGCATTTTGTTGAAAAAAAAAGATGTCAAAATGTAGATGCTTTATGTGCAAGCTGTAATCCCGATGCTGGGCAGCCCCTGGCCGTATCAGAGCTGTCTGTAAGGACTATGGCCACGTTAGCGCGCAGGACTGGGTCTGTGGAGTGAAGGTCCTGGCTGAGGACGCAGCGTCCAGCTGTACCTGGCTCCGGGCATTTGCTTTGGGCTGGCTCTGCTCTCAACTGGATGCCAGCGGGTCGTGCTAGGGTTGCTGCTGG
Organism: Astur gentilis; assembly: GCF_929443795.1. Taxonomy (NCBI): domain Eukaryota; kingdom Metazoa; phylum Chordata; class Aves; order Accipitriformes; family Accipitridae; genus Astur; species Astur gentilis. Next base: position 23,614,794 of record NC_064902.1, on the reverse strand, counting down.
AGCCCATCTCCCACGTCATTTAACCAAAGTTAATCTGTTTTCCTCGCTTCAGAACCATGCCCCAGTGAAAAGCAGAGCATGGTAAATGGAGGCGGTTGGGAGATTTGCTTATAAAATACAGCCCCGAGCTCCAGGAGACCACTTCTGTGGGCACCGCTCCCTGGTAACTCCACCACTGTCCTCTGCTAAGTGCATACAGCATCTCCCTCTGAGGCACGGAAACACAGCAAAAGTGCCGACTCTTGTATCAATTTCTGATTTGTAACTATAATTAAATATTGAAGTAATGGTGTAAAATACCGAATTTCCTACCCCCGCCCTTTTCCCAACATGTACGCAGATGAAAAGCACTGCATACTTTTAGAACTGCTTCGTGCCAAACAACTTCAGCAAGTATTATTTTATTGTGATGTGCACAGCTGAAAACCAAATCTGATATAGATATTGGATCAAACCTTGTACTCTGTGGCAATCTAATTTTAACTTGACATGTTGATTGCTTGCTCTTCATCTGCAGTTGCTGTCCCAAAGGGTGCTAAGTGAGAGAAGTTGTATTTTTTTTCCCCCTAAGAAGATGACATGAAATAAATTCAGAACACCCAAGAACAATGTGGGGTTTGTTATTCACAAGACAGCTTTGAGAAGGGAAAAAAAAAATGGAGCTGAGATTTTTGAGGGCTTCCACACAAATATGGATGGTAAAAAATACGGTGGAATTTCTGACTAATATAGCATTCCAAAAGAAGGGAATTGGGGCACATAGGGGCGTTTGAAAATCCCTCACTGCTTACTATGAGGTGGGAAACACTGAATTTCTTTGAAAAGCTGGGCCCTTGACACATGCCATCTATGGACGAAAGTAGGAATCTACAGCTCTTAGACCAACCAACTTCAACCCCCAAATTTAGGTGCAGATTTTACTCAGGGATTTTGAATTCTTTAAGTAAGGAATTTTTATCAGATGCACATGCAAAACAGAAGGTATGCTGAGCTTTGCTGCAGTGTATAATTAAGTGCCTGTATTTTAAATAAGGGCTTGCAAAAATTAAGAGATTTTTCACAAACTTCCGTGGATATAAAATTACAAATATATAGCTAAGCAATCCCAGCTAGGGACAGAGCATCAGACTCGAATAACAAAACAAGATCCCTCTCGAGCACATTCTCACCGAAGCAAAGGCAGACACAAGGAGAAGCGAGACCCACGTCAGCCCAAAAGGCACTAGCAGGAGATACTCTGCGACACTTCACCCGAGTTGGAAAGCACGTCTCTTGCTCAGACTTTTGGTGTGTTTCAACAGAAAAGGTCCATAATGAAGCCATTTCCCCCCATTTAGTTCTATTAGAAATGCACAGTGCAGAGCTTCCACTCGCTGCAGTTTGAATACGAGCGCTCCTTTTCAGCGACGAGATCCCCGTCCAATCTCCCTGCGTATCTAACCTGGGGGTCACGGATTCAATTCAGCAAACATTTATGCGCATTAATCCTCTAATGAAAGGTGAAAAACTGATGTGGATATTTACAGGACCACAACACAGGGGTTCATTTTCTTGTAAATATTCAAGAAAAAAAAAAAAAAGGAACACAAACTCACCATCCCATTAAGAAAACATCATTTGCGCCATATGACAATTCAGTTTTTCTTACTGAACCTCACGCACATGTAATAGATCCAATCTTTAGAGTGTTTCTTAATTTTAGCAACTTTTTTTTTCTCTTGACCCAGATATAAACAAGCTTTTACTATTGGGAAATGAAATGTTCATGCAGCAGTACTAGTTTCCCTGTCTTTTATTTTTGAATTAAAATAGGAGACTTTTTCTTCTTTCCCTTTAATTACCTACCTTGATAGTGTTCTGCATTATCTGTAAGTTCAGAAGATTTCTTATATTCCTACTCTGCTTTCTCCATTAACTTAGGGTATAACTCTGGCTAAATCAAATTGAGAACTTTAAAACATATAAATGGTGGCTCCAGATTGGCATTAGTAGACAAGAAAAAATCCTCATTTATAAGGTTTTTATTAAAGGCAATTCAGTTTGGAGAAACAGAAAATGAAATTAAACTGGCGATGCTGGAGTGTATGTTAATTTCAGACAGTTAATTTAATTGGAGGAACAGCTGATGAGTGCGAAGCAGCGCTGGATGGAGACTCAGTGTGGACTCCAGTTCTAGCCCTGCCACAAACATGAAGAAAAATCAGTGTCTGGACAAAAATCATTAACTTTTCTGGTTGTTTAATTCATTAGCAACACTCCTGTTCATGCTTTTTGAGGAATAAAAGGAAAAAATGGGATTTGGGAGAAAAGAGGAACAAGAGAAAGACAGGCAAAACCATGAAAGCACTTAAGGAAGAAAAAAGCCCTCCTGTGTTTCTTCTTGTATTTTCTTCTTAACTTTTACATTTACACTTAGGTATTTCAATAGTAAGTATATTACATAAGGAAGTCCCGCATCAAGAGAGGTACCTTCCAGCTGCCTGGATTTCCAAAGGGCAAAGCTTTCCCTGTGGCTATGAGGAGGCAGACAAGGCTGCCGACTGGCCTCTAGCTTGTATGAAACCAGGTGAGTCTGCGTGCAGGTTTTTTTTTCTTTTTAACCAAGACATTAATTCTAAACATGAATTCTGATTCAAACCCATAGATCATCAACTTACCATCAAAGGAATGTTTTATAGTCGGCAAGATTAAGATGGGTTGGGCATTAAAGCTACATCGCTTAAAATCACAGTAACTACTAACAGTCTTTTTGAAATAGAGCAAATTACCTTTACTTTTTATTGTCAGAAAGGAGAATGTCCATTTCCAAAATATGAATTTTTACTATCATTTTTTATCACTCTCTGTTTTTATGAAGCAAAAGTTATGAATGCATTTCAAACATAAATGACTTGAAAATTCTCCTGCTTAATTCCCACTAGAACTAAGCTCAAATTCTCTAGATCCAAGTATTTTGGAGTTCATTCTCCATTTCTATACCAACACAATTACGATATTTTTCACATCTCACGAACACAGTCTAAAAATCAGAAGAAGGGAAAAATGGGCATGAGTACAATCCTTGCAGGATACAGACCTGTTCCACCTCCACCTTTGCCTTTGGCGTCCAGGTCCTCCACGTTGGGTTTGTCAGCAGAATCTCAAGTCTTTAGTCAATGCCTTTGCCTGGTCATTTTGTTGTGCACAGCCGACCTCGTGGTGCGTTGGCAGTGCTCCAGACCTCCAATGCACATGGGAGTGCAGGGCTGGTGTTTGGAGAAGATTAAATTCCTCCGTGGGCCAGATTCTGTGTAGTTACAAACAGAGGAAGCAACTTCATCCTCTCACGCCTGTCGAGGAGAGGCCTCCAGATAGCACAGCTGTGGTGGAGAAACAGGACCATGGAGAAATAGATATTACCCAGCAAAAGGCCAAATGCTGGAAAGCCCATAGCCGAACCAGTCAAGTTTGGCAGCTGCATTATTTAAAATTATTTAATTGACAGTGGGTGGCTGTATAATTTAAGTCTTCAATACAAGCAAAAAATTACTTGAATCAAATTACTATGACAAAACCACTTGATGATTGGTCCCCAAAGTATACTTTTAATGTCAGATCTAAAGACTGTAGGACAACGGTCCTATTTTTACTGTCACGTCATATAGTTCATTTTATGGATGCAGTTCTCATTCAAGAACCGTAATTTCTTATTTGGTTCACCCTACAAGAAGTCTTTGCCTTCTCCTGAAATACAAACTTAGAAAAGCATTCAGAGGAAGGTTACAACCAACAATGAAAACAACCACCCTAAAACCACCATCAATTTGGGGCATTTTCATCAATCCAGCTCCTGCTGATGCTCCTGTTGGCGCTCCGGGTGTTAAATGATTTCTCACTTTCATTCTCAATCTGAAACTGCACAAAATTCTCACATTTAGCCACCGCTGGAAGCAATAGAGAGAAAGCTGCAAAGCTCCTGGGTCTCTGCAAGAGGCAGGGAGCATTTTGCCTAAAATGTACCTACTTCCCTCAGCATACTTCATGGTAATTGAGTTTTAAAACTTGAGTCGAGCTTCCTGTTGGCAGTTCCTGGCCCATAACGCCATACGTTTTGGGGCCATTCTGTGTCTCCTGGGACCTGGGTTCAGCTCCAGGTTTTCCACAGCTTTCCTGTGTAGGACTCTGGGGAATGATCTCATTTCTTGCTAACACAGTTCATCTTCTGCTCAGTAATAACATATCCACTAATTCGCATAGCTCCAAGACACTTAGAACTACAGCAGTAAAACTTGCAAGCATATGAGAAATAGAAAAGCATGTAAATATGATTCAAAACCAATCTGAAGTTACTAAAATCCAATGGAATTCAAATTTTTCTTCTTTCTCTTCCCCTAGCTGATGTTTCCCCAAAGCTACTCTCTTGAATTACATGTGCATAGTCACCCTTAATCTCGATCGCTTGCATTTCCATGTCAAAAACCCCCCACCATCTTGTATTGCTTATGGAGAAAATAGATTAAACTATGAAAATGCAATCCACATGTGTTTCATATTCATGAAATGACTGAACAACTAGGAACACGTCTCTGATACTGAAAAAGGTTTGCAGGAATGAAACAAAGGCAATGTCTTACCGCTATTTTCAAAGGATAAGAGTGTTTACAAAAGCAGACCAAAGGGTTTGAACAGCTTAGCAAAAGCAATCACTGTTACCACTGAACAAATGACTATAAATTGGGTTTAAACAAGCGTAGGGGAGAGCGTGGGATGTTTCTCACCATCAGAAGACCAAGTCTTCTTGCTGGAGTGACGGAGGCACAGGCAGCGAGTCAAAGGGATGATGTCTGGTAAACTGGCCATGCTGTGATGGCACCCGTGATACTGGATTTGGTGAAAAATGGGTCGTTTCCAGTTTTTCAGCCCTGGGGAGCAAAAAGACTGTTGGTTAGACTTGGTTGGCATTACCATCGTCTGCTTCTTAATGCCAGGGCAACATGGATTTATGGAAAACATAGCTTCCCCAATTAATAAGTTTCTTTTAGGGAGATTAGAAAATTGGCTGATAAAGGAGGCAGTGTTGAGCACAGACCTTCCAGTAACCAACTGTAAAATAGTCTCATGGGACAACAACTAAGAAATTGCTATGGTACATGAAGGTACCTTCTACAGACCACACACAATAAACGACTCATTTTTTCACAACCTCCTGGCGTCATTAAGAGGACCCCCTACACGGGGGTGGTACTTCTGGTGGCGGTGGCTGCAGACACGAGGGGTGTCACCATGTCACCATGCAGCCACCTGCATCGTGGCTTCAATGCTGGGACCTGGTGCCTTAGTGCAATCAGGAGTGGCAGCACAATTAGCTCTCAGCTATAGCTTAAATGCAAAATCTCATCTGCAATACATCAGACTGTGTGGAGGCCTCTGTCAAAAACAGCCCTAATATTAAAAATTTAGAAGCACCATCTGTTAGAGACTTTGTTAAATAAAAATATCTTATTACTGAACGTAGATCTTGGAGAGGGATCACTGTCTTTCATATACATCTGATTTTCTTTAGGTGGACAATCACAAATAGTTGTTGCCCAGTATTTCTGAACAATTTCCAAAGGTTTCTGATAGGAGACACGTTCCTAACTTGTAGCAAGAGAAATAACTGTACTATTAATCTGGGGCTGGTAATAACTCATGACATTTGAATTATGTTGCTGAAAGGTGTCTTTCTATCAGCTTTATCTCTGCTGGTAAATAACAATTCCCCTAATTACAGATATAAATCTGTTGAGGTATGAATGCACAGTTGAAAGTGATGAAAATGTTTAATAAAATATGTCCCAGAAATGGAGAACAAGATTAGATTCAACATGTTGACCACGGGTGTTTTTTGGATTTGCTGATAGAACCACAGACCCTCAGGATGGCAACACACTCTCCATTTGAGTGATAAATGTAAAGTGGGGAATAAACACTTAGTCTGGTGATTATAATTGTTCCAAGAGATCTGAGCAACCGATGAGGCATAAAAATCCTTTTTAGCTAGACAAGTTCTTATGGCTTCTTACAACAGGGAAGAGCATATATTATATGCTCTGCTTATAAACAGCGGACCTTTAGTTATTCTGTTTTTCAAGTGAAGTTTTATGAAGACACGGTTATCTTTTGTGGTCTGAATTTGTCACCTCTCTGATTGTGACTCATATCAGATCTCTAAGAACAGAAATTGGAAACAGCTCAAAACTGTAGTTTATTTAAAAAAAAATTAAAAATCACTGTTTTTAAAATTCCATCCTACGTCAACTATTTTACAAAAGCCATGTTATCTTTATCTGAATTGGCCTTTGCCTTGGTGTTTTGTTGTCAGTCTTTTATTGTATTATATTTATTTATTATATTTCTTTGTTATTTTTTGGCAGTAGGTAAAGACAAATTCTTTTAATTAAGATTGATTATTCTAATTGTAGCCTCACCAAAAATCACTAGCACAACTTCTCAAGTGTCCCAGACCTCCACAGCTCACCAACACCAATACAAAGATGGTACAAATACCTGGATGGCAGAAGTTTCTGAGTTTGGCCCTAGTGAAGGTAGGCTGTGGAGTGGATAATGACCTTCCTGACCTTTTAGATAAAATATATGATAGCTCAATACAGCATACAGGTGGGGTTTCGTAACTCATAAATCATAATCATTAGACACAACTGCAATTTCATCCCAAAATGTCTATCCCACTTCTAGATACCTCCTTTCAGCTGACTCTGGGAGGAAAGCCGACAAGCTCAGCCTCTCTGACCTTCTTCAGGGAATAAGCAGAGAAGTTCATTATCAAGCTGCCAGTCTAGTTCCCTTCACCAGCGCTACATTCATTTAACAATGGAGCATAACACCAAAATTACTCCTTTTTAATATCTGCAAAGATTTTCATGTCACGCAAGGGGTGGTTACGTCTCATTACTGCTGCTTCTTTATTTTCACATTATTGATGTACATGTGCTTTCCATACAAATATTAATTAATAAACTGCATTCTTAATCCATGTGTTCCCTTGAAAGGAAGGCATATCTGACATAATATCTGTCTATTTGTGTCCAAATTACAAAAACAACGCTCTGGTTCTGCTATCAAGCTTTCTGTCATAGAACGGATTTCCCACATTTTATTTTTCCAGACTACATATATAGACAAAACTCTGTAGTTTCTAGTTTTCTTCAACAAAAGGCTAGAGGAGAATTTGCAGTTAGTGGCCAGAGTAGGTGCTCAGGGTTGTGAGACCACAAGCAGAGCAGTGCTGTTTGTGCCGCACTGCCCGACGAGCTGTTGCATCCCATATCCTGCATCCCGTATCCCACATCGCAGGGCTGCATGTGAGATTTCTAAGTTTTTGGGGGGTTGCAATAGCAGTTGGGGAAGGACAGCACCCTTCTCCACTGGATAAAGAGAGGTCCTACAAGTTAATTTTTCCTGATAACCAATCTTCCAATTTGCACCCCCATGAGGAAATCAATCACAAGAATCTTCTTAATTCAGATTTTGATATGAGCCAATATATTACGCCATGTTGAAGAATACACTGGTAGATTGCAGTATATATTTATGGTGTCTAACACCAAACCTTTCTCGCAGACCTCTTCTTCATTACACATCAAAAAAAACCCCCCACCAGCCAGCAATAAAAAAGAAAACAGAGCCAAAAATCAAGTACAGACACTGCCAGTTTAAAATCAATTCTCTGGGCTGGGTACCACTGAAGATTAAACCAATAACAGGGTTTTTATGAGAAAACTTGTATGCAAGAGGAACAAATCGGCTGCAGAACCCAGAGCTGGAGTGCAATCCTGAATTAATAGCTTAATGTAATTCAGTTCTTACTGGTTGCCTGGAAACTAAGTTAGAAAAAAAAGTAAAAGCACAAACCATAATGGGTGTAGAGGGCTTAATAGGGAATTATTGATGCTACCAGACTGTTAGACAGTCTGATGTATTTCTAACAAAATCACTCAAAATGCTCCTTTATTATTATATGATATTCTGAATAACAAGGTCCAAGGCCAAAGAAGATAAAATATTACATAAAGCTGGCAGTTAATGCGGACAGAAGAGCCTGGCACACTGGTATTTGCCATCATACCAGTGATAGACCATCCGTTCTCCTCACTGCTGTTGCTTTTCTCTCTTTTTTTTTTTAAACATAACATAGCTAATGTTCTCTAACAGTAAAAGCAACGAAGCTCTTGTGTATTCCTCACTAAGTCAGCTGGCTTGAATTAGCCCTATAGATCTGCTCCAACAAGGAGATGAGTTTATTAATTTCAGCTTAAACCAAAACTGTTTTCTGAGGCAAAGACGCAGCTGTTTGCCAAACACTGTTTTGGGGAAAGTTTTAGTGAATGCTCGTAGTTATGTGTGTTGGGGGGGGGTGGGGGGGGGGGGGATCAACACCACCTGATCAGCTCAGTGTCATTCCAAAGGCTGGCAAGTCCTTTCCTTGGGTAGATGCCTCCCACCAGAGGTTACAGGAGATGCGTAAGTGATCACAGGCAGCGCCAGCAGGACGAGGGCACCGGCAGCAGGGCTGGCTTGCAGCAATGCATTAAGGCAAATGCTTGCTGCAATGGAAAGGTGCCCATTAATTCCAGTAAGGACCTAGTTAATTTGGGAAAGCATGAAGTTAACTGACTGGACTAAAAATGCATCTGTCAGTTAACAAAGCAAGCAGTTTAACGGTTCTGGCATCGCAGAGCAAATACCGTTTCGATACCTGTCGCTGGCGCGGGTTGCCGCTGCCCACGCGGCGCGTGGCGGCTCACCTGGAGCAGCTCCAGCACCCGGACTCTGGTGGCCAGTTTTCCATCCTGAAAGAGTTGCTTAGGGAATGCAGTTTTTATCCTAATTATTTTTGACAGGAATTAGGTCAGTTTAATTAGTTTAAAATTCAGCTGAACAACCACCTCTCTCCTAATTACTTTTGGATATATAAATAATGCATTTACAACACCAGAAGAGGAAAACACCATAAAAACTCAGCCTATCGGAGACCATCCACAAACGCACAAATAAACCAACTTTGTACTTCAAAGATAAATCCTGGCAGGTTTTCAGGGGATAAGAATGATCATATGTTAGAAACAGCTTTGAAAACAGACTCTATCTCTTCTTCCATATCTAAACGTGCAAGTGTACAAGGGATGTATAACGTACACCATAATATAGAACATATTGTAAAATATAACAGTGCAAAACTAATTTTGAGTCTGCTCCTGGTTTATCTGTTATGTTGAGATATTCAATATATACCTCAAGAGCATTTTAAATAGTCTCTAAATAGAGCAAGTCATTATTTCTTACTAAAAATGGAGCTTTTAAATGATCCAGTTACTGAAAAACCAACAAACTGTAATTTGTTTTTAAATTTCACAGTTCCCTTTCCAATTTCTAAGTGATCTACAGTAATAAAGTATCAACAGAGAGATCAAATGTCACAGCAAAAATGTTTAATGACTTAGAGATGGTACATTAAATCCCTACAACCTAAGATAAGACAAACATAATCACAAACCCTTTTTATTGCAATTCCTTAGAAACCACAGATATAAATAGAATTTAGCACAAGAGTTAACATATTTCTCACTATTATCCCATTACCCACAATTTATATTTTCAATTTCTCTCTTTCTACTGGTCCTTGAACCAGCAAAACGAAAAAGGGAAGCCATTTCAGAGTCTTCAGTCATTAGAGGTATTTATGTATTTTCCAGAAATAATGGAAGTGAGGACATCGGTTCAGGCTAAGAAGTTGAAAAACATTTTAGGAACAGACTGCACTCTAAACTAGTCTAGATGTCTAGTAATGTCATCGTTGTACGAGAGCTCCGTGCCTACTCCGTACTCGGGTCTGCTCTTTCTGACTTGGACTCCAAGCACCCAGGGTGCGATGAGCCAATTAGGTGACACAGAGTTATCACAGCGAGGGACCTTCGTTGCACCTTGTTAATGATGATGCTGTAGGCTTTCTGTGGAAACAAGGGGTGTATTTTCTCCCATAGGTATTTCTATGAAAACAAACTGTGTAGGTTAAGGCTATTGCAGACGTGTTGGGTGAGAACATCCCTCCCTGCCGCCACACGCTTCCCCAAGCCATAAAACACCACGACAAGGATGTTCCCAGCTGCTAAACCCGCTTGGTACCTAACACCGAGCACTGAATTCGCAGCACTACATCTCAATGATATTCTGCAGAAGTTGAAGCATTCAAAAAACTTGGCACCTAAACCAGCCATATGTTTGAAATTATTAACAAGCACCTTATTTGAAGTGGATTTCACTAGGAAGAGCAAGTGTGGAGAACCTGGACATCAATCACAACTATTTGAAACATGTTTATGTATTATTCCACTGACAAGCTAGGCTTCTTATGGACGGCACGGTGAAGTCAGGCAGCTAGGGAATGTCAGGGTTTTTATTCTGCTTCATAGCATTTTTTAAATCAGAAGAAAGTGATGTGAGAAGCAGAAATAATTTGACTTGACATTATTATCTGCAGCCCAGTTGAAAGACTTGCAGTCACGGACTCCTCTGTGACCTCTACACTGACCAAAATGGACTGGGGAGTCCTTGAGATAGGACTGTTGAGAGCAAACATGGAAGCTCAAATGCTATTTTTGTGCACTCATTTCTCTGACTATAACCACACTATAGCTACTGGAAGTATATGTGATTAGCCTGAAGCTATTATGCCAGCAAACTACAGCTCAAGACAACTCTCATCAGAACCTTTTAATGTAAATTGATGTCTCCTCCTTGCCATCTGTGGAGTTAAAGTGATTTATTTTAGTTCAGGAACTGTGTCTTAGTTTGTAAACTTCTTATGGTGGACTTAATGAAAAGTATCCATAAGCCTTTTCTTCTGGAAAGAGGAAGATGTCCTCCTGAAGTTCAAGAATGTCAAAGTCTTAGTTTTTTATAGTTGCTGGAATAGGTCATTCACAGATTACAAGTACTGATATTTATAGCAATGCAGAAACTCGAAATCTCATGGGTTTAATGGGAATGTTCGCAGGTCCTTGATTATACCAAAGTGAACAGTGGTGTTGAAAATTCAGGTATCAAACTATCAAGGCATGATAAATGGATAGTGAACTGCTCATGTCATGCCACTTATTAAGTTGGTACCATAAATTATTACACTGTAAAGATCAATGTTTACTTTAGTCTTTCTCTTTCCATATTGCTACAGCTATTTTCTAGAATTCATTTAAAAACTACAAGAAGAAACAAAAAAAATGAAACCAAAACCATGTGAAACAGGAAAATGAATTTTCTTCATGCTGAATTGTCCTCTATTATCTAAACAAAACAACAACTGAAGGTGTTGCAATTAATAAAACCCGCTAGACAAGAAAGTATGACTAGGAGATGGATCGGACCATGGAGTTTATATATTAAATGAAAATTCTGAAAGTTGAATTAGGAAAAGTAAAAGTGCATATGATTTCTTTTGAGAAAGTAATATCATCCGATTTATACTTTCTATTACCAGATGAGAATTCAAGGAATACAGTTAGCGCAGACAAAGTCAGCTACAGTGCTCTAAAACTAATTCTTTTTGATTTTGCACAAGAAGAGAATATAATGTATTTTAAAACAACAAAATCCAACAGCACAGATTTGCTCCACTTCTGCTGCTGGACACTCCGTCGCCTTACCCCCACACTGAGAGGATGCTTACAGCTGTCAAAAACCAGCTGTTTGGTGAAAAGTGAAGAAAATACATTTCTGATTTGTTCTGAGCTGTCTCAGACCGGCGGGATGCACGGCCCTTCCATCCCTCCCTAAAAGACTTTAACCATATTTAGGTTCTCAAACCACTCTCTGTAGTTTCAAGTACATTGCACAGTTGTTAACTTCCACTGGAAAAAGCACGAGCAGCAAAGGCAAAACCAGATTTCTGCAGGCAAACAATGCTGCGCCCCTGTTTGCATCGTGCAATTAAGCGTGTGATCAGGATCATACTACACCCGTCGCTTGGAAAAGATAGCACATGCACATTTAGGAGCAGCATGACAGATTCCATTAACAGTTAAGCACAACAAGAAAAATAGGTTTTCCATGGTTTTATACTCACAAGAGTGGGTTTTTTTGAAAAAACTTTCTACATGATGTTTCTGCCAGTTTGATTTCGGCTTATACTTGGCAGGAGATGCACGCCAGCAGTGATTTCCCTGCTGTGCTTTGGGTAGTCTCTGTCTCCTAAAACACAAGGTATTTTAGTTATTCATCTCCTTGAGCACAGCACCTGACCACTTGTAGTGCTTTTCTGCATTTCCCGAAACCGAAGGTAGCATTTATCAAATGCCACATACAATATACAAGCTGGTAAAAACCTCACTTCTTCCAGCATGACCACACCACCTGAATTTATTGCTAATATGTCAGACAATTCACAAACAACAGCATCAAAGAGCGCACTAGCTTTACCTCTGAGTTTGCAGTACATCCTATCTCCTATGAGATTTTATGACAGATGGATTCAAAGGGGAAAAATCAAGAGGCCTCAAAAGCTTTTACGGCTTTTCTTACCTCATCTGTATTTGCAAAACATCTTAAGCCAGACCATGTATTGCCTTTGTTTTTATGGTTGGTTTTACAGCAGAGTACACTGTTTGCCATAAATAATAGAACTGAAGAACAGAAAGTTATCAATAAGCCCTATATGGCTAAAAGCGATAAGACGTATTTCCGATGCTCATGCAGCAAAAGTGAGATGTTCTGATTCAGATGAGGCAGGCAGCAAAGCCCGGTGGTTTGGGCAGGAGTTGTCAATTGGCTTTGGAATTTAATCCTGATACTGCCATTGATTTTCTTGATGGCCATCTGCAAACCCCTCTCCTGCTCTTAGTCTTTTTTCTTGCTTATAAAACACACATAAAATCCATGCCTGCCCAAGAAGGGTGCTGAACTGATGGAAGATCCAAAGCTTTACACAAATACTGTGCTTTATGGTGATAATGTGATGGCACCTTTTGGTTACACAATTTCTTCAGGAAACAGATTTTTGCTACGTTAAAATTTCTTCATTCCCTAACATAGTTAAGAAAATATATTTTAACCTCAAAGCAATATGTTAAAAAAAAAACCCCAATCCCCCCCAAAAGAGAGCAGCAGAATTCCTTGCACAGGGAGTGCCCACATGCAGACAGGGTAAGTGCATCCTCCCCAAAGCATCTTTGGAGGCAATTCCCAGGAGCTTTCCCAAATACTCACGTAAATCCAGCAGCATTTTAAAACGCTGTGTATCTTTGAAACCATATAGGATAACTTACTGATAACTGCTGACATTTAATAAGCAAGTGCTGCATGCTCCGATGAGGCCGAAGGAAGGAGCATGGCACCAACCAACCCAGCCCTGCCCGCAGCACCTTCTGCACGGCCCCCGCTCCCTGCATGAGGCTAACAAGAAAGACATTTCAAAATAGTCCCGCCATTTCAGCTAGGCTTTTTTATCATTTTGGGTAGAATTGCTGTTATCACAGACAGATTTCTATTTCACTGCAAGAATCCCATGAAACAGTGCTGAAAGAACATATTTTTTTTCCCCCTTGTCGCTGACAACACTTGATGAACAACTTATCTTCCTAGAAATTACCTTTATGAGGCTCGTGTGGGGAATAGCTCACACACTTTGACATCATGTAAATTAAGAGAGCTTTACCAGCTTATTGTTGGTTAAGCTTAAAGGAAAGGCAACCTCTCTCGCTTTCTTGCCTGTTCCCAAGGATTTTGTTTAAATTAGCCCTACATTGCAATTCCAAATGACTGGTTTGGGTCCATTTTCTGTAAGGAAATCTGTGATAGATCGCTTCTGGAGGAACTTCAGGGTGTGAGCACAGAATCAGGAAACCAGACAACCGAAACCACAAGTGTAGGAAAAAACCATATTGGATTGCTTTCTGTAGCATGACGGTGGCCAGCATCACAGGCTTCGGTGGGGACTGTACAAACTTGGCAGCATCTGAGATTAAATACCGAGGTACTGGCTCCTAAGAAGTCTTATGCTGCTGCGGTGGATTATCTGCTATTATCGCCTTAAAGAGAACTTGCAAAGCAGCACCGCGATAAAAGGTGTGACCGTAGCAGACACCCTCCGTTACGACAAAGAGTACTGTCACTGCGTTGGGGTGAAGGAGAGAGAAAGAAGAAGGGAGAACTACTAACGCCTTTCTTGTTTTATGGGCACTAGGTGGCTGTGCCAAATAAAACGCAAAACCCCCCCTGTTCCGAGCGTTATTGCTGGAGCTAGGTTGTGTCTTCTGAGGCTGAGCATTCAGGGCATTTGTAGTGCTCAAGCAATGGAAGGATATGTTCCCAGAGGTGCTATCACAATTTTACTTAGGAAATAAAATCTGAATTTTGTGAGACACCTAAAAGATCAAACATTAACCTTAATCCACCCTTAAAAAAGAGAAAAGACTGAAGAAGAGTGTGTGTCTGCCTATAATTTTAACAACTTCATCTTTGACTCTATTTATATAGTGGAAAATGAAAAAAGCTATTGTAGGCCTCCCATGCAAGTGTCTCAGATCCCAGGACAAATTCTCCTAGCTTACAAAGGAACATTTTTTTTTAGCCCTCTTGTTAGCCATGCTACAATGTATTATGGGGTCCTAAAGGTCAAACACTCCTGTGCTTTTTATTGCATGATCACTGTAACAGCCCTCCCAGTCAAAAGTCAGATGATAAATTTGTGGAAGATGAACAGAAACAAACTCATTAGTCTCGCAGGTTCAAGGTGCTAAATACCCTCCGAGTACAAAATATAATCTTCTTTCATTCCACACTCTATCCTATTACCTCCAATTTATATCATCTTCCTTGTTTTACATAAGCAGCAGCCTGCAGTGTAAATCAGATCCAGCACAACTACTTGCTATAGAGACTTACCTTTCAGTGCAGAGTTAGAGAAATGAAAAAATATTTTTGCATTAAAATCAAAAGAACAATCTCTGAGGAGTCTCTTCTCAGCACTCAGACTATCGTAACAACATGGCATGGTATGAAATAAAAAAATCATGCCATTTCCTTCACTATACAGTTGGAAAGGTTTAACTAATTAAAGCAATTATTTTGCTATAATAATATGAAATTAAGTTTTCTTTGCTTAAAAATATTAGAAAACTGCAATCTAATCTTGTGTTTCAGTCTATATGAAGGATATATAGCAGTGCTGCTCTAGGGCAGATATTTAATGAATTACCGAATAAGATACTGCATGCATCGGCTGTGCCTTTATTGCATATTCCATCTATTCTTTACACATTTTGTTGTGAATTATTGCCCATCCCTTGATGTTTATGCATGTGATAGTCAAATACTTCCCCTACATGAGTGTATTTCCTAACAGCCTGAGGAGGCAGGGGAGTTTTACCGAGTTTTGTGGTTTCCAGAATCCAGGGCCATGTGGCAGGACCACCGCTGCAGACCTCTTTAGCCACAGCCATCGCTGCTGCCCTTTGACCTCAGTTTCCCATCAGAGAATTAATTTCTGTGCTGCTGGAGCGATGGAAGCAGCACAGCCCCTACAGCTTTTCCCTTCCCTCCGAAGGCAAAAGGCGTGCTGGTCCTCACCAGCATCTCAGGACTTTTGCCCTTGACATGAAAAAAAATGAAGCAAGTTTTGCTTTGTCTTGTGGGAAAAGATGGATAGGCTACAGCGAAAAGAGGGTCAGACTCCAGACCTTTTCCATCCGATTTTTGTTCAGTGAGGTGTGGAAGTCTGAAGGGACATGCTCACTTGGCCTGGAAAAGGCATCCTTCAAAAATAGGCATCACCACACTGCAAACATGTTAAACACCGGAGTTTCCATCCATGTTTTAGATGAGCTCGGGTTCTGTTTATGTACTCTTCCTTCTACTGATCTTCATCACGGTTTTTAAGGGTCTGCACAAATAATGACTACAAGACTGTATCTATACACCTGTCTCCTTCGCTTAAACGAATGCTGGGGTTTGTACTCTTAAACAGTTGTTGATGCCTATACTGCAATTAAAGTTAAAAGAAAGTTGAACAATTACAGGTGGGTTTTTTGATGATGATTTTAGCTGACAGGATAAAAATAACATTATGGCTTTTGCTGTCATGGCACAGCCCAGGGTTACTCTGTAACTTTGGGAAAGTTCTCCATGTGATCAAGGCTTAGTCTCAAATTGCACACAAATACATCTAAATGAGCTTCTCTGTCTGCACATTCTTGCTAGACAATCATTACCGAAAACTCTTCTCTTCAAAGCATGCTTGCTAAAGATCAGAGCTTACACGCAGGAAGGCAGGGCTTGTGGCCCAGCAATGCTAAAACAGGGACGTCATTTGCAGGAAATTTACCATTTAAATTAGGTTTTCAGATTTCATTGGCAATTTGACTCCTGCTTCCCCCATTTTCCAATACAGTCTCTTCTCGGGTACTCACGCCGCTGTCCTACAGACGCTACTGACAGCTCCCGTGCTGCTCGTACCAAAGCCATCGGCTCGCCCAAGTTTTGTGCCTGTGCGCGGTGTGGGCTCTGCCTTCTTTCAGACCGTTTTCCCCCTGTGTGTCGTGGCAGAGCTGCGATGATCCAGAGTTTAGGGATAAAGGACTGTCCTGCAGGTTTGCTCTGCAGTTCCCGAGATGATACCCCGTGCCAGGGGCTGGGAAATAGCCCCAGCCACGGCAGCAGCGAGGTGACACAGCCTTGCTGGAGAGCCACCACGCAGAGCGCGTTGCATCTCCCCGTTCCCTCACCCCTCGCCGACTCGTGGCTGTGAAGATGCAGCTCCAGGTGGGAAGGACCGGGAAACCAGCCCCAGACAGGCTGTACCTGCTTCTCCCACCGACGTGCACTGTAATTTTGCATCTTAACCTTCACCGAGGTCCTCCCCAGCTTGCAGATTGAGTTGGATTAGCACAGCAGTGCGTTTACGTGATTACCTGCTCCGACAGCTCCCAGGGCTTTCTTCTTCTCCTTTTTCCCTATAGTCTTCAGTCACAGCCACACGTGCACCAAGTGTACGGAAAGGATAAATACACCGTCATCCATATAGACTTGTTATCACTGCCTTTTTGTTGGGAATTATGTTTTGTTTCTACTAGCATCTCATTAAAGTACTGTTGAATGACTTTATATTCTACTGTATCCTGTTCTCACCACATCTGTACAGAGGATATTCTGCCCCTGGGGGATAACAGGGGGACGGGAAACCTGGAAAACTTCTGTTGGCTGGTTGGTATCACTTCTGTTGGCATTACTGTCTATGCTGCAGAGTCTGGGAAAGAATCTGTTTCTACCTCTCTATTTGCGATTCCAGGCAATAATTAGGGAACAGCAGTGAAATCTCCTGTCCAAATCCCCCCCTAACAGGCAGGCGAGCGCGGGAAGGCTCCCGGGATAGCACCGGGCACGGGGACGAGCTGCCTCCTGCTCGGGGAGCCGCTGCTTCAGGAGCAGCACAGCCGTCCGGGACAAACGGCGTGGGTGTCTCACAAAACAGCAGCGTGCATGAATGAGCTATTGCACCTACAAAGCCTTTTCCATAGACCTGGAGCTCGTTTTTATGTACTCCAAATATAACTTTCTTACAAAATATACTTACCTATTTCAGTGCACATGTATGAATTTATGTAAGTCTCAGAGTTAATAATTTACTTATTGCATATTACACGTATTATGTTCTAGTCTAAAAACATTGTTTATACTTACATTATTTTAAATTAAGTGCAAAATTTCTGATTTTTTTTTTGCTGTTCTGACCTTTACAGAACAGCGAGCATTGCTAGCAAAGCCAATAATTCTCCCGTACTGCACAATGGCAAATCTAACTGCAAAATAATATTTGTGACATCTATTTATAGCAGATGTAAAATCCCCTCAGGAAGCTGGTAAATCCCCTTCTCTGTGTTCAAATATTAGGGGCCACAGCATTGCTTTTCCAATGCAGGAATACGGCTTCATTATCTGATACTGGTGATTGATGCTATTCCCAAGTAATCTTTCAGATAAATGATCCCTCCCCATCTCATTTACATAACTATTTTATCACAGTGTGAATTAGTTCTTCACACTTCTGCATAGTTACATCTCAAACATGAATTTTTCTTACTGAGTAATAGAAACATCTATCAGACAAAGAAGATCTAGGCAACTGTGCTAAATATCTCCTAATAAGCCTCATATTGATTCTCTTTAAGCAATTAAAATATACAGGTTTTTCCATCAATTCCTTCACAATGTGAATACAGGCAAGAAAATCCAAACCATGAAACAAGGACCAAGCAGAAGGTAGGGCACATTTTCTAGGACATAACAGAGAAAAGTAGTGAGTGATTATCCAAATAAAATACGATACAGATGTAAAATCTGATATGTAAAAAGCTTCCTCCTTTAGTGTCTGCAATAGATTCCTAAAGCATCTCTTCTTTCTAGCAACAGCTTCAAACTAAATATAAAAAAATTTAAAACAGATTTTGGAGAATTTGGAGACAAGAAAAGCCATTACTTTCAAGGCAATCTGGTTTTGCTTAGATTGTTTCCTTCAACTCTAATCTGAAGAAGGTGTAAAAAAAGGCTAAAACGAGGCCAAGATTTCGCTGGCCTTGATGGTGTGCCAGCGCGGAGGATTAAATCTCTGGAAGATCAATTCCAGGTGACTTTCTCTATGCGCTAAGACTCACTATAAAACCATTTTTTTTCAAGGGTCTAACATAAAATCTAAACATACTCTCACATTGAATGAAGCTTATAACTAAAACCATGGTAGGGTTTTGTGGACGTGACTGGTTACATTTAGCCACAAAGGTCTCACAATTCACCAGTGGTACATATTTAAGACTCTTTCTTCAGTGGAATACTTACATTTCTTCAAGAGAAAGAAAAGAGAATATACTTGAAACCTTTTCTTCAAGAAGAACAGAATATGAGATTAGAAGAAAAACTAGGTATACAAAATAGTGACAATTATTCAACTACTCAATTATTTAAATATTATTTTTATTTTAAAAAACATCGTTGATAAAAAAGTTTTTGCGTTCATAGGTTGTCCACACACATGTCACATATAAGGAATTTTAATTCAGAATTATTTTAGCTGCAAATAATATTCATAAATCAGGTTTTAAATGAGTACCTAATGCTACGATTTAGCTAGCAGTTGTCAGGAACAGGGTATGGATAAAAGAGCAGCGAAGTACAAAATCCAACACTTGGAAGGAATTTAATTTTCGCTTAATTTTTCCTTTTCAGAGATTTCCACCCAGCCCCACACCTATAAGATCTGAGAAGGCCGCTGGCTGGCAGCGCACCGTCGCGGCTGTCAGGGCTGCGATGAGTCACGTTTTCCTCTGCGACAGCCAAGATTCATCCCAGAAGGTATGTCAGCGACACCCCCTCACCACCCCCCCAGCGCTCCGCCTCGACTCAGCAGCTCTTTAAATTCCCCGTTTCTAAACGTGATGCTGGCCGGAGAAGGTGAGGGGCCCCCCGGGGCTGGGGCACAGCTGGACACAGCTGGACACAGCTGCAGAAGGACCCCGGGAGCAGCCCAGGCAGGGATCCTACGAGATGGAATTACCCACCATTAACAATATGCGGTTTAAGGTGTTTTTAAATATTTGATGGTGGCGATGAAAGGGGATGAAGGTTGTGGGTAATCATAAATTAGAAGCAATCCTCTACATGCATTTTTTACCTCTCCTCTTTAATGAACAAAGCTCCACCATTAACTCACTTTACAAATGTTAGCTGCCAGAAGAACGTCCTTCTTGTGATGAGAAATGCTGGCATTCAGCCTAGTTTTTGACTGAGGTCATTACAAAGTTGTAAGCAGCACATCCCAGAAGAAAGTGAGGACTGTGATGTTCAGATATTTATATACCGCGTGCCTTGCCTTGTTACCATGACACCGAGAGCCCAGTCCTACCTCCTCTCTCTATAGACATGCAAGCTGGAATTTCATCTTTTCTGCACAAGCACACACACAGTTCCTTCATTATCCAATAGAGGATATTGGCATCACTTCATACGAACTATACATTGACTTATTTCAAAGTGCTTACACTCTTAACATGTATGCTGCCATCTCTGGGGTGGTTTGCATAATTTGTATTTCTCCTATACATTAGATGGAGTCTGACATAAAGGCATGGCATTCACTGGGATGTAAAAAATAGAAAATGTAGCCACAGAATCATTAGCTCCCCAACTAGATGACTTTGTGCCTTGCAATAGCATAAAATTACAAAACTTTGTGTCAGCCTGGCTATCGCTCTAGGAGTTCAGTTGGAAGTACAGCTCTTCTAGACTTGTCTTTGCTGGTAAGCAAGGCTGTGCATTAAGGATATATTCATTTACATTCCTTTCAAGCTGATGCCAAAGTGTCCTTTTTGTAACTCTGATTTTAAACCTCATGTAATTTGCATAAACTATACGAAATTGCCACCTCTTGTAAATCAACATTTGTGTAGAAATCAAACATGTTTCCCTCCATATCCTGGGGCCTTGCTCCTCGTGTCCTGTGCTTGTTCCTCACTCTTAGTGCCCCCACATAATATCTGATTTCTCTTTAAATCTAGAAAATATTTATGTTGAAGTAAAAGCATGGCCATTACCTGTAGTGTGGCTGACATGCAGGTGGAGGTCGGCCTTTCCAGCTCTTCTAGGGTTTGTCATCTGTAGATCTCTGAGCAAGGACACTGTTGTCCATGCCACGTGGGAGGAAGGACCCAGCAGCTTTCATCATGTCCCTCTTCACCTTGAAGGTTTTTCTTCCCTTTGGAATGGCCTATGTGAAACTGTGCCAAAACAAACAGCATTCCTTAAATTCAATTTATATTTTTTGAACAACAGAAGAAAACATATGCAAAATATAATTTGGTTTATTATTTGAAAAACTCACACTAGACAGCCTTGCCTTTGGAGATTAGGAAGAGAAGAAAAAAAACCCCAAAAACCAGTGTCTCTCCAGAAGTAAAGCTATTTTTCTGAGCAATATCCAAAAATGCTGTCCAAAGTGTTTTACTGTTTCTGTCTGTGGCTGGAAACCTCACATCCTTCTATCAGCTGTGTTGACTCACGGATGTTCAAAAGCAGATCAGAGCCCATGGGGAGCTTCCCAAATTGCCCCTCACTCCTGAGGGCTCATTTTCCTGTTCACCATTCCAGGGCTGTGCACGCAGAGCCGGGTACCCGAGTCTTACCCCAGCTCAGCCCACCCCACCGCCCTCCATGGTCACACCTGCGAGCTCTTCCCTGAAGTCTGGATGATCTAATTCACCTATCTCTTTTGTAAAAAAAAACAAACCAAACATACTTTGGAGTTAAGAGGACTGTCTGGAGATGGGAGAGGCTTGGGTTCACAGGATGTCTCCTCCTCTGCCTGTTTTGCTGCAGCATTTGACACCCAGATCTCCCACTTAGGGGACAGTTGCAAAGCGCCCAGGGGATGACCATCTCCATTTCTCCCCCAAGGTCTCGCACTGCACGTTAGCAGTCCGACAGCCTCATACGCAGCCTCAGACAGTGGTCTTCAAGCCAGAAGCCCTTAACTGCCAGGCCCTACAGAAACTGTCCTTCTCACTCTTTGACTCAAAAATCTACTTAATTACTTCTAAAAAGTAAAACATTTTCAGTAGAAGCAGTTGGGAGGGATGGACCCCCAGCAGCAGTTTGAAGAACAAGACCTCTGAGCAGAAGAAGTCGGTTCAGCAACCAAGGTGAAGCTGTTTGAACCTCTCGAGAGTGTCCCGGGCAGGGACCGTGGGGTCCCTGCCCAGGAGGAGAGCCCTGTTCCTGGGGACACCGTGCCCCAGGAAAGCGCCTGCCCCATCAGTGCGGACGGGGGGGATATGCTCCATCCCGGAGATCTGGGGCTGCACCGGGTTTGTGGCAGTTCTGGGTCTCTGGAGGAATGCAGAAGTATCAACAGAAGTCGTGCTTGTTTGATAGCCAGTGCACCCAGTTCCCCCAGTTTCACTTTGCATTTAAGGCTTTGTTCAGCCCTCATACTCAGGAAGGGCAGGAGCTCCCAGGCTGCCTTACCAACCCAAAATGGAACAGTACCACAGGAAAACCTGCCTCTGGTCCTTGCACGAAAGCACAATAAATGCTTAGACATAAATTTAGGCCAACCCTTCCTCTTAAAACCATCAACACCACCACGAAACAAATAAAGCAGCACCGCTCCACGCTGCAAGCTGCTGGACTCTTCTCTCAGCCTTTACATTCAGCCAAGAACTCCCACAGAAACGTTTTTATATCTCAAGACTACTTGAGACTAACCTAAGTACTGCACTTTCGCTGCCAAATTTAATTTCTTCGTGGAGCCTGTTAGCTCAGTTAAAAGCTTGCCAGCCTTTCCGAGGACCGAGCGCTCTTCAGGCCACTGCCTGGCCTCTCCCACGGAGGCACAATTAGCCACGGCAAGGCTGCACCTGCGTGCCGGTAACGAGCCCCACGTTCGATGCCCCGTTGGGTTTTCCCATTCTTCTTCAGCATTCACAGAGAGCAATTCGGTATCTGAAGTACGTCTTCTATAGCGGCTGCCAAATAGCACCCTCCTGCAAGAAGAGCACTCTGGGATCCTCGCCGCGGTGGCGGTCCGGCAGCGGAGGAGGAGATGCCCTTTCGGCAGCTGGGTGCCGGCGCACGGAGACGGCAGAGCCGGCGCTGCCGAACCGGCGAGGCCAAGAACGGCGCGATTCGGGGGCTGCAGCCACAGCACAAACCTACGTAGGGACAAGCCAGCAAGAAAATATCAGCCAGCGCGTTTTGCACACGTGAAGGTGAGAGGGCAGATCCTAGTGTGTATATATACATAAATATATGTATAGTTTGTTGCGATAAAAATCTCAAAAAAACAGAGAGTGAGAGAAGAAAACAGACATATTACAGTACCCAGAGTAAATTAAAGAAACAAAATTAGAAACAATCTGTGTTTCAAAACGTGGTCAACAGAATGCATCACCATGACAATTCTTGCTAGAAGCACCAAGGGATGCTTCCTGGCAGTGCTGAGGGAGTGCTCTTTCAATAGTAGAGAATCATCAAAATGCAATTTACAGCACCAAAAAAAAAAAAAAAAAAAAAAAAAAAAAATCTGTAGTGGCATTTTGTTGACTTTTATTCTTAAAATGTGAGAACTAGACTGAAGAAGCATTACCTCACACTGAATTCTGTGAAAATCCTGATCCCAGTTGTAACGACAGAAAATCAAAGACATCTTTAGCATTTTCCTTAGTGGCTACATTACAGACAAAGCAAAAATAAAGATCAAAGATTTATATCACAGATATAAAATGAAATCGAATGAGAGTATCCTATTAAGGCACACAGAGGTGGGCTTTAAATAATAAAAATGGCCTTAAAAGGAAATGTAAAGAAAGGATTAAAATACCTAAGCACTGAAAAATAAGAATATTAATTCCTTTTAACGGTCATCATCTAGTCTAAAATACGTAGAACATATAGCAACAAACTACAGCGTAACAATGCTTACATAGGAGCTAATAATCTCACTGAACGAACTAGATAAGCAATGTATTCTCTATTTTGCCTCGCGTCAGGAGTGCTTATGGACAGCAGGGCAGGGGTAAAAGAGTCACTCGGGGGCATGTTGTCCCTTGGGGAAACCTGCCCACGGCGGGGTGAGCACCTGGTCTTCCAGCCTGGAGCTCCCCAGGCAAAACGTGCCAGGACGCTGGCACAGCTCGGCACAGCCCCGGTCTCCATCCTCCTTCTTCTTCCCTTCCAGCTCCCACTATGTCCCAGCTCCCAACTATCAGGTAAGAGCAGAAGCTGATGCAATTTTAATGATGGCTCTTTCAAAACATCCCATTCGCGAGGCTGGATGTCCCATCCCCACAGCAGTCCTTGCCGGCGTGTTGTACAAAGAGCCACAGCCAACAAAAATGGATTGTTTTAATTTGGGACAGCTGAGAGACAACAACAGAGCTCTCGTGGTAGATGAAATCATACAAATGTGTTCATTTGCATCGTGATGGGTAGAAGACTCAGCTGAAAAGTGAGAAAATAAGGTTCAAATGTACCTAGAGAGAAAGCCAGGGAGCTTATTAAAAAAAAAAAAAAGAAAGAAAAAAAAAAAGAAAAAAGAAAAAAAAAGGAATGTTTTGATGACAAATGAAAAAAAAGAAAAAACTGTGGCTAGGCGGACAGGGTGCAGGATGGAGTTAACTTGTAGTTTATTCTCACCACATGTCAGCACAATACATGTACTTCTGGGGGCTATCATCGCAGTTACCGTACAGATAGCACAGATAATATAGCTGATTGTTAATTATCTCCAAGCCCTCCTTGGATACAGCAATAGCAGGTCATCCCTACCGCACTGCTGTCAGTGGAAATCACGTCTGACACCTCTGGGGGCTGCACCCTGCAGCTCTGATTTTAGGGGTTACTATTTACTACTTTTTAGGGAGTTCGGGCACCAAGGATAAATTTCCTCTCCTAAGAACATAAATCTGTACAAGTCTGACTGAATGTAAAATGTAGTACACGCATGTGGCAAGGGCTGACCTTGAGCTAGAGAAAAGTTTGTTAAAAAACTTTGCCTTTTGAAAAAAACGCAAATTCCAGCTGATCTAAATGCTTCACAACTATCCATCAATTTCAGCAAGTTGTCTTAATTTTTTAGTGTTTAAGTAACATTTCTTTCTCATCAAAACACTTTGGGTCAAATTTTTCATTTGGAATGTTATTCTATGTTAAAAATAGTAAATTACTTAGCAACTAAAATGAAATAGCTAATGTGAGGTCAAATTGGAGACTTTGTTGATTCTGGGATGAAACAAAAATTTTTAATCATTTTTGTTTTAAACAAAGCTTTATGTTTTTCCCTAGGCAATTTAGAATTGCCAGGGAATAAAAAAAATATACTACCCACAGCTAGATACCATATAAGTAATATATAATAGAGTTATAATAGAGAACACTGAAAAACTCCATTACGTTCCCATTCCTTTGTCAGAGACAGAACCGCCTGGTTAGAGTAGTGCTTGTATATCTAAGTAATATCTAATTCTCAGAGAAAACTTACCAGCAGTGAAATCAAAGCTAGCCGCAGACAAACAAGATAATCAAATACTGTCAGAAAACAGCCTATTCATGTAACTGGAGAAGAAAAAAGAAGAAATAGGAGAAGAGGCAATGTGTGTAATATTCATAATTCATAACAAAATTATATGTACTTTAACGAGAGAGTACAAAGTATGGCAGGAAAATGGGGGGTCAGACTTCTCTTGCATGGCACTTCTGGTGGTTTCAGTAGGACCAAGGAATCTCACTCCTCACTGGGATTTTAAGGGAAATACCCCGACCACAGCAACCTTCCTAAGGATCCAGCTTTCTGAGCTCTTTCCTACACAGTGGCTTGATAGTGCACCTGTTAATTGAATGGCAAACTGTTGTCTTGTAAGTGGAAAGCCATAATGCGTATGCTGTTTAAAAGCAAGACAATTTGAACTAACAGTTTGAATCCTTTGCAAAGTTATTTTCCCATAGTATTGCCTCCTAAAATCATAAAACCTTTAAGCAGATCTACGGCACAATATGTACACGTACGTAATTAAAACAACTCATTTTGGTCAGATAGGGATTATCTGATGCATGCTACTCATCTTTGTCACCCACTATTGTTCTGAACAACATTATTAAAAGAAAATCAAATTAAGGATGAAAAATAATTGCGAAATATATCAAAGCATAAAACAGACGTTAAGTGCATGGAATAAACAGCTGTAGGGAAAAGCTTTAAAATATTGTAAGAGCTTCAAAGAATAGCTTGTATTTCAAGCACAGTTTTATCTCTCATTCTTCTCCCACACTTTTTTGGTGTGGAAACAGGCTTAAAACTCAAAGATAAAAAACAAATAAATGTTGTCTTTCATTTCCAAATATGAAATGGGGACTTCACTCTCTAAGTTGTAAATACTAGATCTGCTTCCTTCAGAGTTCATCTTGCCAAAAGTCTGGTTTATAGATAAAAAAGAAATAGTATCAATGTCCGAGCAGCTGGGCATTACCTTTTATTTCCCCCAGCAACACTTCATGCGGTTTGCTCCTCCTTTACGTAAGAGGCCCATCAGATACAAAGCGACTGTCACCGTAGCTGGATCCAGCTTCAGAAACGATGCTCAGGCATCAGGACTTAGCAATGCGTAACCGCACATCACCAGAAAATTAAACCTCCTTCTTCCTGGCACAGCTCGCACCCAGCGGGATGCCCTCGCTCTGGTGTTAGCAGGGGAAGAGCCAGGTTGTGACCCAGCTGCCATCTACTCTATCCAAAGCAATCAGTACTTTGGCCGATAACTGCCCAATGACGGGATACTGTACGTTTCTACAACATCTTCCCTACCAAATTACCTGAAACTGCTCTGTGTACTTGATGCTCCCCGTCCTCAGTTCAGGACGAAGGTGAAGGGAATTGAGGTTTTCAGAGCCAAACAAGGTGCAAATTTGCCACTCCTATCATAAAACGCTTCTCTACAGCTCAAAAAGAAAACCCAACTTGTTCCCACGAGTACCACAAAGACAATAATAGCGTGAGGCTCTGCGAGAAAGGGAAAACGAGCCAGGGTTGCGCACCCACCTCCACGGCCAAGCTCCTTCACACCGCACCAAGGCCGGTGGCCCGTACAGACTGGGGCTGAGACCTGGCTATAATGCCAACGTATAGCTTGGGCGAGCATTCATAACCACAACTTCATTCTGTGTGAGTCATCTTCATCCCACCGACTCGTACAGACGCGGCCACGTTCAAAAACATAAAGATGATGTTTACCGACGCACAGCATCCCGCTAAATTATGCCAACCGTTCCCCCACCCAGCGTTCCTGGTTGCCGCCGTAGGTTGGGACGCCTGACTAACACCCTGCGCTCGCGGAGGGGAGCCTGGATCTGCATCGACGCGAGCAGTTGGGACCTCTGCGCGGTGACTCACTTTGTCACCGGCTGAAGTGACAAAGTGTTGAATTTCCTCTACACCCTGTGTCACGGTGCAGCAGTCAGCGAGGGGGCACAACTCTCCTCTACGCATCCTTCCAGCTATATTTATTGGTGAAAAGACGGAAAAACATGCTCCTGTCACATTTTAAAATAAAATATATGTGAATGTTGTGAAAAGCACCAGATGATTGCACACAAGGATGAACGGATATTAATGCAGACAGTGACACCTCCAGTTTCTTTGTGCTGCCTGGAGAACGCGCCAGCAGAGCTGGCAGGCTCGCCTTTGGGTACCTGGTTTCATTCTTGCTCAGCCCTGGCTGGTTTAAGCAGAGGGAGGGAAGGACAGGTGACACATCGGAAACAAGATGAGCACCAAAAAAACCACAGACAGGCCAAATTCTGGTCTAACTTTTAAGAGAAGCTGGCAAAGAGTACTGGGGGGAAACAGAAACACTGGGATATTTTGAAACATTTTCATTTTACAGAAATTTAAATTCTATGAAAGCCACATTGATGCATTTTTAACAATTCTTACTTTCTAGTATATTTAAAATAGTCATTCTTCAAAGTATTTTACAAGGATGTACAGTCTTCCGACTGAAATCATACATCAGCAATTATAAAATGCAAAGGGTAACACTACTGAAATAAAAGAGACCTTAGACACAGAAAGGTTTTAGCTTCTCTAAATCTCATTTGTAAGCAGGGGTAAAATGGAAGAGTAAATGGAAGAATTTGATAGCTTCATGTCAGAAAAGACATGAACCGTGACACAGCAATGTTAGCAAGACTAAAATGAGCTGTTAAAATACCTGGAGTGAAACAACACACCATTTCTAAAGTGGCAGATGAAAAAAAAAAAGAAATTATAATGGGTCAAGTATGATGAAATCTATGCCTTGTTTCTGCTGTGCGCTGGGACTTCCACTTTAAAATTTTCAGTCAGAACATATTAGATTGCCTCCAAATTAAAGTGTCAAGGTAAAACTCAGCAAGTGTAGTTCAACAGCTCTGTAAAAACATTGGCAGTGAGGGAAACAAGAAAACAAACCTCATTCTGATTTTACTTGTAGCACTTGCACCTGAAGAACATGCCTTTAAGTAGAGGCACTCCAACAGCATAAATATGATAAAAACCAGGCCCTGTAGCAGTGGTATATAAGGAAGCTTTAAGTGCCTGTCAAAAGATTTTAAATAAGATTTTTGAAGCTAAAACATGATTTAGCTTTTCCAATATCATATAAAACTAAATATCAAAAAAAGGTGAGGTTTTTTCTTGATCTTCAGGAGAAAAAATATTCTTGATAGCTGACGGCCATTGAGAGAGACAGAGAAGAAGCAGATCCAGCTCATGTGATTATTGAGCAAATAACTTTTTCAACCATTTTTTCCACTACTTCAAGCAATGGCTCAGCAGAATTTAACAGTTTCCAATTCAGTAACTAAAAAAGCTCAAGGGTCTTTATTTTTCTAGGGTGAGAAGAGCAAATGACAAAAAAGAAGCATCCTTGCTGTCAGGGTACCATAGCATTTGTCTAGCACAAAACACGTCTCATCACAGACTGTGCGACTGGGCACCCACCTCTGCATTTTCAAGGGCTCCTGGGGTGGAGACGGAAAGCTCTGCATTGCCTTTAAATATCTCCAGTAAAAGACTATGGGGATGAGGAAAACTAATTTTTCCTCCTGACCCCAAATGAGTTCCCTCCAAATAAAACAACCAAAAAACCAGTCGTGTTAATTACTTCTCAGGAGATTCAAGAAAGCAGTGAATCCATCATACCACATGTACCCGCTGGAATGGCTTCCTCTTCTCTAAAAGTTTAGTACAGCTTTTTGGAAATCTTATCAATTGAAACAAGAGATCTTCCTCGGATCATAAACTCTGAGGGGAATCAGTAGTTTCTGTTATTTTATTATACTGACCTTTAGACCATCCTCTGTTTTTTTACTCTTCAGTTTATATATCAGAAAATATCACGATGTATTGAAGCATGCATGCTTGCATTGCAGAGCTGGTCCTTCCCATCACCAAAGACAGACCTTAAACTCTTTACTCACTGAACTGGAAGATAAATTTTTTTGAGTGACTGCTTGAAGCAATGGGTAAGAAGGAAAAAAGCCCTTATTTATAAACCACTTTTAGCTGGTGTCAGCTATCAAGATTTTGTTATTTGCTTACATCATTTATTTTTAAAAGCATATTTTCTCTGTTAAGACTATGTTTTGAAAATCCCTTGGCATTTTAATTGGCTTGATATTTCAATTCTCTTGTCAAAAAAGGGACTTGCTCAAAAAGCAGAACGCAATTTCTCTGCAGATTCCTCCTTACAGCTGCCTAAAGGCTGCTCACTTTCTGCACAAGTTTGAAGTACACTGGCTGCAGTTATTACAAAAACTTCTACATTTCAAACAAGTAAGTCTGGAAAATCCAGTAATCTTGAACAGTGATTGACCAGTAACAATCTACCTGTGAGTGATTGACTCAGAATTAGAGATTCCAGACCAAGCTTTTCCTTTCTTTTTTTCAACCAAAGAGCTATGAAGAAAGAGCCAGGAAAAAAGCTATAATTGCCTGGAGACCTGCATAGCTATAGGTAAAGCCTTCTTGTGGCAGCTGCAGTTTAAAATTGTACCTTCGGTCTCCAGTTCCTCATTTTCAGCCATCCTTCTTAGCACAGCTGGGATTGGAAGATTGGGATCGCTCTCCCTTGAAACTCGGCTACCTGGAAAACAACGAGGAGGCATAATGTGATGGAGCTGCTGCGAGGACGCCGGCCAGGAGCACCCTGGTGAGGGCTGCTCACCCCAGACCCGGTCTTCCTGCAGCCCGACGTATGCATTTATCAACATGCAATGTACGTATTCCTAGCAATTGCCTAGCACAAGGGAAACGCTAGCAAGTAGCAGTTATTTCCATTTAACATAGTAGGAGTACTAACAATGTCAGTCTCTTTCTGTTCTGCTCACTCTGCGTTTGCTTTGCAACACGCTCACACACCAGTTCAGACTGTGGGAAAACTGGAGGGGATATTTGCTGGTTAGATCACCCTGCTAAATGTTCTCTAGCTTGCTTTTCTGCAAGAAATAGGTTCCTCCAGTCTGACATGGAGAGCAAATTCTGATGCTACCTTTCGTACCACACTTGCTCAGTGCTACCCAGAGCTGCTTCCAGGCATGAGTTACCCAAGGGCTGGGCTTAGGCTGTCCTACCAGCTCCCCTCAAAAGGCAGCATCCTGCAGCAAAGGCTTCCGTTTTTTTCAGTTTCCAAGAGTTTAGATAGATACAAAATTTCTGCTAAATCTCAGTCGGTTTTGCATTATATAACCAACAGTGTGCATTTTTATTTTCTTCCAGTATCTTATGCAGGTTAGAAATATTGGGAGCTCATAAAGCTTATCTGATTTTAGATGCTTCAGGAGAAAATGAGGAAGGCTGGGATTTTTTTTATACCAGCAGAGAACAGTTTGCTTGCAGTAAGTTATAGGTTAATGGCTCTGCATGAGAAAACAGTGATAATGGCCAGTTCCGAGTAAGATTCAGTTTGGAGTTGCTTGAAAACTGAAAAGGTCAGCACGCCCAGTCAGGTTCCTCTGCGCTTTTGTTTTATTTAGCTTTGCAAATCGGAGTTCTCTTCATTTCCCAAGTCTCTAGTGTGAGAGTAAAAAAAATGAAGTTGCAACATTGAAGTTTCACGTTATTATGTTCCCCATCTTATTATCTAAATTGCTATGCCATGAGTGAATTCAAACCAGAAGTCTGTACTGAGCTACATCTCTGTGGCTAGAACTACTTCCCCCCCACCCCCACCCCAAACCCTAGTGTGTTTACATATGGCTGGAAAAATTTGGAAATCTGTTTACAAGCTGTCCAATGTAATTGAGAAGGGCTTTTCTTGTGCCTTTGAGGTCACACACTTACAAAGGTGAAACTTGCTGCAGTAGCTATTTTAAAAGGATCAAGGACAGAGAATAATTACTTGTAGACTGGGGACCAATAAAGGGAAATCCACAGAGAGCTCTAAA
The DNA here is from genome assembly GCF_929443795.1 of Astur gentilis. Classification (NCBI taxonomy): domain Eukaryota; kingdom Metazoa; phylum Chordata; class Aves; order Accipitriformes; family Accipitridae; genus Astur; species Astur gentilis. Next base: position 23,583,801 of record NC_064902.1, on the reverse strand, counting down.
GACCTAAGAAATAATCTAGGCAATGCACTGAGAACACAACGAGTCAGGAGAGGAGAACTTAGGAAAAAAGTTAATGCCATTTGAACAAATTGAGTATGACTAGATTGAAAAAAATTGGTAATCTCAACAATTTCACTTATGGGTTTTTGCCTTCTCCTGCCTATCGATTCTGGCCATGGGCTCAGGTCGGTGTTAGCTGAGGGGCTGCCACTGCCTTGCTTTTCATAAGAGAGGCCTGACACACAAGTATCATTGGAAGGTGAAAACTGATTATACATTCTCTGTGGATTTAATGTGTAGGAATTTCAGTGTGTAGCCTGAGCTCTAGCATTTGAAAAAGTTCAGCAAGCGTTTCATCAGGCAGAGAAGTACAGTGACGAAGTCGGAGAGGTCAGGGTACAAAGCGTGGGGCAATTAACAAGATAGCATTCTGTAAGTACATTAGTAATAAAGGAAGACCAAAAAAGGAGTGGGAAAGCCATTAACCAAGCAAGCTGAGTGTTTAATAAGCTTGCTTTGCTTCAATCTTTGTGAAAAAGGCCAACTGAGAGCAGATGGTCGGCACAATAATACTGTAACAAAGAGGGAAGATTGTAATCTCATAAAAAGGGAATGGTGAGAGTGCCTAGCTAATTTAGATGTTTTCAAATTGGTTATGCTGATGAGCTTTATCTTCACATACTTAAGGAACTGTCTAAAGCAATATCAGAATCTTAACTATTATCATGGAAGATCTAAGAAGGAAAGACAGGGGAAAAGTAACCATGTCTTTAAGAAGGAGGAAAAGGTATAGCTTTACATACCAGCTCACAGACCATTGATTCACAGAAAAATACTCAATCTTTCTAGAAAAGCAACAAGATACCGAAGGCATGAGCAGCAGCAAACAGCATTTGTTGAATCGCACCATACCAACTGCATTCCCTTCTATGGGACACTAAAGCAGCATAGCTTGACTTCAGCCTTAGCCATTAACATGGCATTTGGTGATATGTATACAGGCTACAAAGCTTGCTGGAAGACCATTCATTTCCAGAAAACAGTTCTATTCAAAACGAAAGGACGAATCAAGCAGTTTCAGAGAGGCCTGCCTTGAACTCAGTATTATTAATTTTTTCATTAATGACTTGCATGACGGAAGAAGGAATATGCTTGTTACATTAGCTGATAACACTGTGCAGGGAAAGACTGCAAGCACATGAGAGGGCAGGATTAAAATTCGAAAAGGTCTTGACAAATTGCAGAAATAATCTTTAAAGAAAGCATGTTGTTCAGGAGAGACAATACAAGATACCATACTTGGGCAGAAATAAACAATTGCCTAACACCAGGCTGGGGAACAACTGTGCGGGTTGGGGAAAGGGAGCTGGGGATGGCTGCTCTGACAGAGGCAATCCTTCCAGGATGGTAAGTGGAAGTGTGGCTATCAAGGTATGGGAAATAATCCTTCCACTAGGTTCAGTCCTAATAAGCCCTCATTGGAGAAATACATTCTGTTTTATAAACTGTTAGCAAAGTTGTGGTCTAAATAGAGGGAATCAGAAAAGGACAACGAGGGACATCAGAGGTCTCGAAAACATCGCCAAGGGGTGGAACAAAGTTGGGGAACTGAGCCTTAAACCAAAAAGAGATTGAGGAGAGAACTTAGAAACTTAAAATATATTCAAGATAACAGTAAAGACGAAGGAATGACCTGTTCTTCAGAGTTTTGCCCTATTAGCCACGAACTGGGCAAGGAAGATAAAGGGCAGCCCACCAAGGAGTTCACCCCGCGGGGCAGAGCTCCCTACGGGACCGGGACCGGCACGGGCAGCGCTCCCCGGGGCCAGCTCCGGGTGCAGGGACCGGCTGCCCCACTGTCACCGGCTGCTCCGGTGCCGCCGCACTGCCCTGCCAGCCCGGGCGAGCCTGGCTGGTTGCTGACACTAACCATCCAACGGCCCTGCAAACCATTTACCAAAAAATCTTTGAATATTAAATGAAAAATTCAGGAAGGTCAATTAAACTCTTCATGGATATTTAATAATAGAGAAGATGGGAAAAATAATCAAATAAATTACTTGTTCCAAATTATCACTCCATTTTACCTGTAGTTCATTACTGACTCAGATTAATGAATGCTGAAAAGATATTACTCTCGTATGAATATTCAGACTTTGCTACCTGATTGCAATTTTTCAAATGAAAAATGCAGTATATCAATTCTTGATGAATTTTTTAATAGAGCCAAATGCCAAATGCCCTCAGTAGTAGAACTATCATTTAAACAGATCTCATTGGTATACCAGGCTATGGAGAAGCTCCCTGCTGAAAATACAGGACACCAAACAATCGTTAACACGGGGAAATTAACTCGGGAATTGAGCTCAGGCTGGTGCGGGGAAACGCATGCATTTCTCCATAGAGCTCACCACACTTCAGCTGCTTAATGTTATAAATAGTGGTAACTGTGAAAAGACCTAACCCTCCCCTCGGTGTTTTGTGGGCTTATTTTATCCATTTTCACCTTCAGTAAAGGAGCATTTGCCAGGGAAAATGCTTTTGTACTTTGCAAAAAATAAAACCTGTGAATCACCAGGGAAGCTGAGTGGGAAAGGTCACCAACTGGCTTCTCTATAGCAGCAGACGTTTATTTTATCATTTGTAGGACCTGAACTTGTTCATGTGATCATCCAGCTTTAGATTTTAATAGACAGGATTTGGTGAAGGTGAGAATCCTGCGTTTCTTCAGGGAGAAGTAGAAAGGAGGTGACAAACAACACGCCGTTCAGTGCCAACGCCGATTTACTTACCCAGATATTGCTAAATGAGTTTATTCCATTTGCTTAGCTCGGGAAGTGGACCAAACCAGAAACCCCGGGATGAGTAACTGCAGAATAGCACGCCCTGGGGAGAGTCCTCATTAGCCCAGTAAAGTCTGGTTTATATCTGTCAGCGGTTGAGTTTAACCCTTTCCAGGTGAGACGAGCTCCCTGCCCGGGAGGGAGTCCGACCCTTCTGCTCCAGACCTGTCTCTGCTCCATCGAGGAGCAGCCCCTGACTCGGCCAGCACCTTCCTGACCAAACACCTCAAGCAGAGCACTGAGAGCCCTCAGAAGGCCCTGGGAGATTCCCAGTTCAAAGCAGACAGGGAAACCGTGACACGTAGCTCCTCCAGAGCAAAAGCATACTAAACTTTCTGCTAAACTTGCACCTTTTTGCGCAGGGTCGTGGCACGTGATGGGCATAGGTCCCCCACCGCCCGAGATTTATTTAGCTAGGGGAAAATTGTCTTTGCAAGGCATGCTGTTCATTTATTTACGTGGAAAGGCGGGTGACTAATTTCCTCGGTTCCTTTGGAAACCCCAGTCTGCTCAATAAAGACAGCCGGCGTGTTTACAGCTCGGCAACAGCTACATGTTGTAAACCGTGTCCTTCAGCGCAGCGCTCGCAGGTGAGGCGGCTGGAAATAACAGCTCTCAAGAGTTACATAAGAAGTAAAATTTCCTCCTTCAAAGCATTATAAAGAAAGATAAAATGACTTACTTAAAGCCAGCCTTGTCTTCACAATGATTTAAACTAACGCACTTCCCAGCTGGAACTGGCTGCGAATACGACACAGCTACGTACTGCAGCATCAGGGATGCAAACTCATTCACAAAGCCTCAGTAACTCGATGGCCTTGGGCCACAGGGCTACAGCTTTCCTTGATGGACTGGTTTGGGAAGAAAAAGATTCAAAGGAAAAAAATGCATTTACCAGTCCTGTTTTTCCCTCCAAAAATTGTCTTTAAATTCTGCAAAGGCAGATTGTTCTGCCCTCTAAGGTTTTTAATAACTTCCATTTGTTAGTGAAATGCTGAGTTAAATGGCAAAGCTATTTAGTTCAAAGGCATTTTAAACTCATGACAGTCATCTTAGACCCTTATCAGCCATTTTAGAGATATATAGCATATTCATAGATAATTACATGCAGAAACATCCATAACTTGCATGCGTGTATATGCATACACACATTATCTACTGAGCAATTAAGTAACTAAATCTCTGCAATGAACATGTTGCGAATGCCTTATCTAATTACTCTGCCGCATAAGTCATTTGTTCACATGGGGCTTTTTCTTACTTTCCTACCTTTTACATTAATCCTTCCCCTAATGAAGAGTTGCTCCCTAGAGCTCATCTCATACAAGTTTGGCATCAGGACCAAATCCACAAAAATACCTTCATTCGCTACTTTATATTCTCCAACTTGTGGATTAGTGACAGGGAGCCAGGCTCCTTGTCCTTGTTATTCTTTTTTCTTATTTTATTCTTCTTCATTCTTATTTTATTCTTTACCTACTAATATTTCTACCACATAAGGTCCCTCCTTTTCTCATAACATTCGAGATGCTCAGAAGATCCTGTCAGGTACTGCAACACATCCAAATTTTCCCATTTTCTGTGCAGAAGGGGACATAGGCAAGTGGGCAAAAGAGCGCAGAGCAGCGAGGCAGAACTGAGGGGGAATGGCCATGCTGCCCGCAGTTTGCAAAGTGCAAGCTGGGTCTGGAAATGAAGTGGGGCCTTGAAGAAAAATCCCAGCTGGCAGGAGCAGGGCATGAGCACAGCTCTTGTGCCAAGCTTATTCATCTTCGCCGTGCTCAGCCCAGGAGGACTCAGCTAAAATCGCTTGAGTGGTTTTAATCACAGATTTTTTTTATTTTTTTTTTTATGGCTCAGTGCAGACCGTTCTTTCCTCAATCAAACCCTCTCACCCTCAGACCTGGCTTTTCCAATTACTGTTTTAGTACCTTTCCTACAGGTGAAGGGGTAGCTTACAGATCTGCAGCTTTCAGAACCACTCAAACATTTTCTTTACTACACACTTGTCACAGCAGCTTCTTGTTCTGTTTGTTAAGATTTTTTTGCATATCACTACTCAAGGTTACCCATTTCTCCCTCTCCCAGGTTGTGCTGTGGTGTCACACACTGGGCATCGCTGTGCTGTGCCCGTATCCCCTCTTCTGCAGCCATCTCGCTTTGGCCAGTATTTCATTGCTTTCCTCCCCAAACCAGTATAACCATCTGGCACCTGGATCTTATTCCTCTTTTTCAGAGACACACCAAGTTCGCTTCATTTTGGGGCAGAATTACCTCTTTTAGCAAGAAATGAACTTCTATCACCCAGAAATCAGGCAGTACCTCTCATCCACTTGGTTCTCATCTGCTGAAATGTTTCTACCCAACTCTTCAGTCCATTCCTCTTCCTCCGTAACTTGCTCTTTCTATAGAATTGAGTCTGCAACAAGTTCTTCCACAAGATTTTCTGTAAGCCCCACGATTAACAAAAACCCCACTGCACAAAAAACTATGTTTTATGGTGCTGCCTGATGCCCAGATTTCTCCACCTGCTGTTTTCCTGGCCAGATGCTGCTGCCAAACTGTTTTTAATGTCCAGCTTCTGCCTGCTTTGTTTTAGGACAGCCCTTTCCCTCAACCAACTTCTTTTTAGTAAATGTTTTAGTATTTAATTATCTATGAGTTTTCTCTCCCACTGTAAAGTCTAGTTGATTTTACAGAGACCAAAATAGATGCAAAAGGCTCAGCATTTCTGTGGGCATCACATGAACCTCACTTTCTTAAAAAAAAAATACAACTAGGTCAAAATGAGAGCTGGGGTGGGTGATTTGTGGGTGCACAGGAACCTCAGGAAGATGGAGAGCAACGGGGTCAGATCCCTCATTAGGAAGTGTAGGTGGGTGCAGCAAAGCTCGCGCCTCGGAGCGCCTTAAAAAGGAAATGAGGACATACAGCAAGTCATATTAGTCCACATCCAGATTTGGCCTAAGCAAGCGCAAATTGCCAAAATGGGAAAATTATATGCTAGTTCCTTAATGGTTGGGATGAGGTAAAGATTGGTCTGCCCGTTTCTTCCCCACTCTGTTCCACACACCCAGCGGTTCCAAGAAATTATACTTGATAAATGACTTGTTTTCTTCATGCTGGTGTTCAGGTGTTGCTGAAGTAAGAGAGTGGGGAATTACAGCCTGTGCTGCTGCTGCTATTATTATTATTTGTCAGTAATTCCCCTAACTTTCTTCCCTGGAGGAAGACACAACTAGCTGGTCTCCTGCTCCCCAGGTCATCCCACCAGAAAATATTAGCTATTTGCTTCTATTAGTTTCAATTATCAAGGTACAGAAAACCAAATAACAGTCAATTTACAGCGTTTCATGGCTTGCCTTAAATGTGGGACTGGAACACGTACCCCAAAGCACGAGTAACTACAAGACAAAGTCTCCACGAACCCAGCTGGCACCAGGAGGATGGGGGGGACCTCCCCCCTGCACCCCACTCCCCAGGCAGGTCTGGGGGAGGCTCCAGCCCTTCCATTTTTCTGTCCTTTCTGTCAAAAGGGGCAACTCAACATACTGAGGAACCGAGCAGATTAGCTCCTAATACAATTATCACTCTTTTGGCCTCCTTTGTAGTCCTCTGAAGGTGTGAAATAAGTAATTTTCTGCAGTTTTACAGGTACAATATACACAATCCCGATAGCTGCTGATGCATTCCCATGCTACTGCTTCCCTTTTGCCTGCATTATTTAAATCCTTTCTGACTCACATTGTAATACAACATCTGTCCCCTCTGCCTAGCCATGTACTAGTAGGCGGCGCATTATTGGTTTAAAAGACGAGGGATATTTCATTTCAAAGTGCAAGCAGTGATGATTAGATATGCTTGGATAAATTACCCCACAATCTCCAGAACTTCTCAGCCCAGACAGACAGCTCTGTTCACAGCCACATAAAAGGCAGGGTCGGAGTGAAGGACCCGTCCCACAGAGAGCAGACATGGTCTCCAGCCGGGAACTCCTCTGTGGGAGCCCTGGAGACCAGAGACAAGCATTCATTACTGGCAGCCGAGGTGCGACAGATGGAGAGAGGGTATCAACGAGGGACACCGAGTCCTCCAGGTCTCTCGTGGTTTGAGTCTGCTGCCCGTTAAGTCAGTGCCTTAAAGACAACTCGGAGTATTCGCTCCCAGTCCAGAACTCAGAAAACATAAGAAAGACTGGAGCATCTCAAGATTTTAACATTAAATGGTTTTGAAGTTCATTTTCCTTTTAGCTTGACCTTTCACAATGTTTAGCCTTGCTGTTCCCATCTCCCATTGCTTGCCCGTGATCCCAAAGGCTCGCAAAGATCCGGGAAAGAAAGGGTAAGGGAGGGGAGAAGCCCCCTCTGCACCTTCTTGCCCCAGGAGCCAGAACTTGGTGAAGAAGGAGCAGGTTAGCGGTCTCAATATTTGCAATAAAATGGTGCAAACCAGGAGTGTTGGCAAGGGATCGTCCCTTTACATGTCCCATGGTAAAACAGCACGTGCTAGCTGTTTGATGCCACCATTTTAATGCAAGACTATAGTCACTGCAGATTATCTCCTGAGAAAAGCTTTGTGAAAACAGTCATCCAAAAAGAAATAAGATCTTCTTTGGGATGTGTTGCTTGCTTTTACGCACTGTTTCTATGAGGAGACACAATTGTGAATAGAATAAGGTGTCTGGATATGTCCCTGAGTATACCTTAGCACAAGTATTAAACCAACTGCAAACTCATCTGGAAAATGCTGCTGCCCTGCCCCACTCCTCCAAGTGGTGATATCCTCACATAAGCAAAAAAAGAAAAATAGTTTTTCCTGAAAATTCTCAAATGGAAAGGTTTCACCCTTCTCCTTCCTTTCAAAACATTTATCCTCTTCTTTCTTGCAATGATATGAAGGGTGCCTCTAGAGTAGCCAGCTGACTTTCTGTATCACAGACAACTAGAACAAAGGCTTTTAGAAGGTAGCTCAGAGATATTAGGCAAGAGCCTAAACACTTGCTGGACACGCTGACCTGTCCCTCTGTCCCTTTCCCTGACCCCACACATACACACCGTGTCCTGCTGCTGCCTCACCCACCAGCTGTGTCCCTGCAATACTGCCCTGCTTCCCTTCAGCATCTTTTTTTCCTCCTTGTAAGATGATGTATTTCTTTCCAAGGAAAAAAGGCACTGGTAATAAACTCTCTAATTCCCTCCCTCTCAATTTCCCTTTTGGCCTTCTAGTGAAGGCCACTTTTTCTTTTTTTTAACTAATGGATATTAAAACAAAAAAACAAACAAACAAACAAAAACCACAAAAAAAATCCCAGAAAAATCCCAGCCACAGAGAAAGCATCACCCCATCTTCAACAAGTCATCCATGTGAAAGATGAGTTAATGAGCACACCATGAAGAGCACTGCAAAAGTCCTGCATGCATGCTTTTTGCTGGTGGTTTGTTTTTTTTATAATTGATTTAAAAATCAATCTTTTTTGAATGGATTAAACTATATGAAAAGCTCACAATGTGAAACATCTGTTTGTTCTTCATGAAACAAATTTGAACATAAACCATCGGATGCCAGAGGGCACGTCCCACTCCTAGATGAAGCTCAGCACCAAACCAGTTCTTCCATGGTTTGGTAGGTTGTGGTTCTTCATGGAGGAAGGGCTGGCTTGTCTTTGTTTCTCCCAGCACAGAAGAACGATCGTCTCGCCATATCCAGGCTCAGCTCTCGGCTCCCTGGCAATAGCCCGGCATGGGGGAAAGCCTGAGCAACCCGCTCCCTCCGCGGGAGAGACCAGAGCAAGGTACGCTGGCATCCCTGGAGGAAAGAGAGGAAAAAACCACAAAATCAAGTCAAGAGAGACAGCAGAAGATGTGAGATGCTGATTTGTGTTACAGCCACGGTTAGTGCCACCGAGGCATGGTGCTTATGATAAGCTGGCAAAGGTTAGAAATCCCCCAAGCGCAGGGATGCGGCGCCAATATTTCCATGGGCTCTTCTGAGCGTTTTCACTGCTGATCTCTGGCGTGGTCATGGGCTGCCTTGGGTTCCTGGCGGGAACAAAGAAACCCGAGAAATCACACCATCACCTGAACTGCAATGCTCTCCAAGCTGTAACTCAGGAGAAGTTAAAAAAAAAAAAAAAAAAAAAAAAAAAAAAGATTTAAAGTGCAGATTCCATAGAAAACACCAAGATGGTACAGGTGGAAGGGAGGTGATGGTGAAGTGCTCCATGTGCTTTGTGGGATTTTTAAACTTTGACTCCTGAAAAATTAACCAGCATGCTAACAGTCACCAGAGTGCTTTGCTTCTGTGAGGTGGGCAAGTGTCACAGATAACCCTGAAGATTTCCTGTCTTGAACACTTCGGCGATCGTTTCTTTCAGACGTAATCTGGAGCATTCTGTCAAAACAGCTTTGAAACTCAGAATTAATTGTATTAAACACAGGGACAAATAACCGTTTGTAAAGATAGGTTTGTGCATGTAGAGAGAGGGCAGCTGCACTGGGGAGAAGGAAATCGTTCTCAGCTTGTCTGGCTGAATATAAATATTGGGAGGGGATCTCAAAGGTACTCCACACCAGGTAGCTGATAAACTGTTTACCATACAATGAGATGTTCCATTTTAGCACTGAAGGTATTTTTACTGAAGAAACAATAAAAGTAGGCTTTTAGCCTCATTTATCTTCTCTATGTTTAGACATTTTCAATTTTTTTTCCCAATTTTTGTTTTCATTTTATTGTTGCTTTATTTTCTTTTATATGGAACACTTAGAAATCCCTGCAGGTTCTGGTGAGCTTTCATGGCCATTTGCACATCTTGTATTTAGAAAGAGAAATTTTGAGTTGCTACAAAACTATAGAGATTATACTGCTTTTCAGTAATGCCTGCCCTCAAAATAGTTTTCAATTGGCTTTATAACTATCCAATACTGCCATAGCATTCCCACCATTACCACACTGCTCCTACTGCAAATATCGCTGCCATCATTATCCGGTTTGCAACAGCAAAATCGAGTTTCAACTGCTCCCACAACATGTAATGTATTAGCGTAGGTAAAATTTTGTAATACACCATGAATATCAGTGGGAGTTGGAGGTAAATTTAAGAAAGGAAATGTTTAGGTTATACTTCTAGGCAAAAAGAGTGTGCAGATAGCAAGATTGATTTGCCTACCCAAGAATTTACCACAGGAAATGGAAAAGAGCCCAAACACTCAGCAAACTGAAAAGGTACTGTGGCTAAAGGAAGGGAAAACGTTGCAGGGAACAATCCTAAGCTGAAGCTGATGAGTTTTGATTTAATGTTTCTTTTTAATTTCTAGATTTGTTTATTCTTGCCTTATTTGCACAACAAAATAGTACAATAGTGGAGGTATTCCTAAAGTGATTTTTCTCTAAATGTTAGTCAAATTATCTGTAGGCTAAGGAACATGACAGATATGAATTATAACTCCTAGTATTAAAATACCAAAACAAATTATTAGCATATAAAAATTGATATGATCTATTCAGATGCGTTACTTTGAAATATGGTGCATAGCACGGTGCACCTATCTTGAATCATACAACTTGTCAAAGGTACCAAAAGTTTATTGCCTTGGAAGATTCATGCAGCAACACTGGCGCACTTGATTTAGGTCTGAACAGCCTTTTATAATTCTTGCAGGCATGTAAGCATTTCGGAAGATTTATTTAAATATAGAAAAAATAATTTAGAGACGACAAAGCAGCCTTTTCTTCTAATCAGATGAGATAGAAACTCTTTCAAACCACTCTAAGAGCTGGATTTTTCATTTTTCTTCCTATAATTGCACACTACAATAAATCTTCCCATGTGAATTAATTTCTTAAACATAAGAGTTATTTATTAACACAACAAAGCATGTTTTCACAATGGTACCAGCAACAAGTGTATTATACCCAAATGATGTAATGACACGTATTTGTTCACCTGTCTGTGCAATACAGAGCCGTCAAAATGCGTGATGTCTCCCACAGCCCCGTGCGCTTTGCTGGCTGCTGCTGCTGCCTGCCGCGCTCCCCTCCGACCTCCTCGCTGTCAGAAGCGGCATCGGTTTCCCCAGCCCTACCACCACCTCCTCTCCTACAGCAGTGACTGCCTGCCACAGTTTGAAAAAAAGCCTAATTCCCTTCACTAATGTAGCTCTGACTGAGTTTTTGTTGTGTGAACGAGGAAAAAAAATACAATAGGAAAATTTCTTAATACAATAAAAACGTGAAACAGAGAGAAACAACAACAAACAGAATGGGCCTTAATAACAAAGTCTCTGGCAATGCAATTTTTATGCAGCTTGCAACATAATCATGGCTTCTCCCATAACAACCTCAGCCTAGGAATTACTCTTCCATTCGCATAACTTTCAATCAAGTCTCAGAGAAACCCAAATTCAAACTGCGATTCTTAATAAAATGCATATTTTCCAAACACACTATTCCAGCTTTTCCTAGATGTAGACATGCTTCCAAATACAGAAAGCCAGTGCATTTTGAGTGGGATCTGCTCTAGAGTCTATGCCTTTTCCCGCAATAATTAAAAAGATTAACTTCTGTTGTCAGTAACTGCAGCGAAAAGCACAAAGGCTCAACTCTTAATTACAAAGGGAAACACAAAAATGCAGCAATTAACCTTTATTCATGCTAACAGCAAAAAGGCATGGCTGGAGGCTTCTGTGTTTGTTTCTGAGAAGGAAGATCTTCAGTATCTGCAGTGAACTTTTCCCTTGACGCTGACTATGCCTAAGAAAGGGATTGGTACGCTGTTGATTTTATTGCCAGATAAAATGCCATTCACAAACCCAGCAAGTTAGAGACTACAGAGAAATTCCCATCTTTAATATCTAATAGTACCTTAATGTTATCTGTTTGAAGGACGCGGACGCAGAACGCAAGAAGAGGCTCAGCGTCAGTACCGCTCTCAGCTGCAGATATCGGCCACCGAACGCTGTGTCCGCAGGTCGGTGGGAGCCCCGGGGATACACGTGGAAGACGAGTACGAGCCAGTCTCCAAGTTTCAAAGTCCAAGTGTCCCATGTGAAGCAGTGTTTGACACATAGAGACTTATCTAGGTGCCCAGTAGAGGAAATTGGGGTTTTTTTCCCATTTTGGTGGGGGTAGAATTCAGGCAGGATAACTTCAAATGACCAGTTGAAGCTCATCCAACGGGTGCTGGATTCATTGCCCTCCCGTTTATCTGGTAGGACCAAGCGTGTAGGACTGCAGTTCCAGCAATGCACCCGGAGCTCCAGCTCCGGAGCATCCCTCACTGCTGGTAGCGCCAGCAGCCATAAATGATTTATTTTACTAAGACCCGAACTGTAAATAAAAACGTAAGGGATCTCCAACCTATCCAAGTACTGCTTGTAAGAACGTTACAAGGAAGCCAGCTTCCAGGAAGAAATTAAAACTGTCAATATTTATTTCAAGTCATTGAAGCCCACTGGCTGGAGGAAGGCTCGCAGGGGACAGAAGCCCTGGGCAGCCAGCTGTGAAAAGTCACTAAATCCAGTGTGCAGAGAAGTACTGCACAATGATCTGAAGCTAATTCAGAGGCTTTCTTATATGTAAAGTGTATAAGGTAGCAAAAATCTCTTTTTTTCTACAGACTGCATAGCTGCAAAGGTCTTTAAAATTACTAGAACTCCATATTACAGTGCAAAATCATATTGCTATCTTTATGTTAGACCTGTAAAATGAGGTGCACCATCACAAAAGACATAAATTTAAATACTATAAGAACTTAGAGAATCTCTCTACAGTTATTTTTTCAACATTCTCTTATGATAACACTACGGTATTACAAAAACCCAGGCTATACCTCCACCAGAAGACACTCACCAGAAATACCTCTGAGGGATCCCAGGTTTTATTTCAGGTGGTCAGGTCCTCTGCTTTTATAACAGCCCACAGGGCCATGGGGGTTGCTGGAGATGATGGCAACTGGTGCCTAGTGGTGCGGCTTGTCCTCTTCTGTTTTAACCCGAGAGGAACTACCAAAGGAAGCTGAGAATTTCCTCAAAGATCAAGGCAAGTTTAACCACAGAGCTTTGGTCTGGGGCCAAGTCTTGTTCTTTCAGGCAAAAAACTTTAGCACCAAGCATATGGCAAATGCTATCTCCCTCCAGATCAATATGTTATCCTGTTGTTTACGGGAGTGAAACATACTCAGCCTGTCTCCTCGGCTGGTCACAGAACTTCTCTCGGTTGCAGCACACTGCTAGACATCCCGTGTCTCCATGCTAAAACAAACTCTGCAGTAATGCAATAAAGGTGCAGAAGCACAGTTCTTGACAGATTTCAAAAGCTAGTGTAAATTCATGAGCATATAATTATTTCAAAAGCCACCAGAGAACTGCTTAATGTTTGGCAGCAGCGTACTTTTTTTTGGTCAGTCTACTCTGCTTAAAAAGCTGTTTTAGAGATGTTTTAATGCCAATTGATGTTTCTGGGAATTGCACCACGAGGAAATATGTCACCATGTCTCGCTCTCCCTTGGGGCTAAGTACGTGAACATGCCACACATTGCAGCAACAGCCATCGTGCGTGTTCATAACAGGGCAGTTGTTCCACCAAGTCTTGTACAAGACAGCAAAACCATCTCAATGAGCCTGCAAATATTGAATCTTGAAAGAAACAACAGCATCTGTGAGTCTATACAAACTTCCTGAGGTCTTGTGCAAATTCCCATAGAGATCAAAGATTAAAAAAGAAAAAAAAAAAGTGGACACTTCTCTAAAACACATTTTATTTCAATTATACTGTTATGTTTATCATCTGATAAGATTATAGCGATGTTCTGATCCTACAGTATGTTGATGTGATACTAGTGCTGACTTCAGGGGCACACATGCACACCTAAGCCAAGCTGTGGTACAAGCCTTTGTGGGTTTATTTCATGCATGGAGTTGAAGCTGTACCGCTTAACATCCTGGTTCTTATGTTGATCTAAGGACGTGAGTGTTTATCACAGAGATAACTTATTTATATAGTAGAGCTTTAAGATCTTTGAGATCATGGAGTGTGCTACATACAGTAAATACATAGTACTGCAGTTATCAATAATAAGTAGGTTTGGCATTATTTTGTCCAACCTTTCCCCCTCCACCCTTTTCTATTAATCTTTGTGGCATTTCCTTAAGAAAAATGTAAATGTTCCTCTTTTTGCAACTTTATCACCATATGTTTATCAGCTGTAATTGCAGCTTGGTCACAGTAATTGAAATACACAACACCTACTTGTTAATGTAGGCAAGTAAAGTCATTTTCTCTGTCATAATTTCAAAACATTTGTTCAAATTGTAGCCACAAAGAATACACACATGTTAATGCATCAGGTGCCAAAAAACCTCCGTCTGTATGACTCAAGAGAAGCAAGTGCCAGTTTGATCCAGCAATTAATTCGGTGGATAAAACAAAAATCTGTCCCAGTAAAAGCCAACATTTGTTCTTTCCTAATGTATGATAAATTGTAGTATGATAAATACTACATTTTCCTTCATATAATGAGAGCATCCTTTCTGTCCTTTAGGGACACAAAGCGCGGGGCTCCCCGGAGCCACCGGGCACTGCTGGCTGCAGGGTCAGGGTCAAAGTGTGTTTAAGGAAACCCAGAGCTGTATAAGAGACTCCACCAACCAACAGCCTACCCCCCCAAAAAACTTTCTTCTTACCCTTACAACAACCGCAAAGTTACGCAATCGACTGATATTTCACGGAACACAAGTCAGAGCAAAGGTGAGAGAAGCTTTAGAGTAAACTAATGAACCAATTAATATAAACTTTTGCCTGAAGGAGGCAATAAGATGTAAATAAATAATAGCTTAAACATACTCCTGAATTTGTTCGTGTAGCACCAGACCGTATTTACCGCTGAGAATAAGGTCAACTTTAAAGCAAAGATTTCAGAAATGCAAAATAAGAGGATCTTTATCATTTGGTTGCGCTCAGGAGGCTTTATCTGTTGACACAAACCGTAGCCCAGTTGTTTTGCCACACACAACAATCATTACTCATCTCCTGGGTCACACTGCATTTTCCATCCTTTTAGGTAGAGCCTTGGGGTTATTGATCCCATGAATCAAAGCGCCGGGGCATCGCTGCTGCCTCCGAGCCGCCGCCGCACACCGGGCTGCCGGGTGGGATGGAGACGAATGGATCTGTTCTGTCTGCTCCTCGGGGACAGGGGAACCAAGGAAATTGGTGAATGTTAAGTATTTTTCTAAATGGCTGTCAAGTCACTTCCAGAGTGCAAGTAATGAAGTCAGCTGTCTCTATTTTTTTTTGGTTTAGCATTCAACTTGAATGGTGGTGAGCTCGAACCAGAAAATATGTAAAAGCCCAGCAAACTTTCGGGGTGGAGGGGTGGTAGGTGGTGGTGAGTCATTACTTAAAATCCCATCGGAATAAGACAAAAGCTTAAAAATTATCCTATGGTGCATCTTGTCCTCCATTAGCCTCTGAGCTCAAACTGTGCTTATTTCAAACAAAAAAAAAGCCATAATATAAGGCTTAGAAATTAAACTTATTTGAAATCATGTATTTTGTGTCATCCATTAATTTGGCTGTTACAAATCTGGAGTACTTAGTGTCATGTGAAAGACCAAATTTTTTTTCAAAGAGACAAGGAAATTTAAGGACTGGGAACAGAAGAAAACCCCAAACAAGTGACAGGCATCTTCTCTTTGGCTGAGAACAGAATATATATAGAAAAATTAGCATAAACTACAAACTAATGATCCAAGTTCTGTGCAACCCCATAGATTATCTAACAAGTCTAATTAGATAACGTTAGCTAGCACTTCCAAACGTGGTACGGCAGCTATATACATCCTGGTAAGGCACAGCACACGCCAAAGAGAGAAGCAGTCAAAATCCCAGACGTGTTTGAGACTGTCCATGCCACAATGCAATAACGAATCCTGCCTTCCTCTGTGTATTTGTAACACTAATGCCAGTTATGAAATGTTTACAGGGAAGGGTGAAAACCCGCCAATTTACTGAGAAAAGCAGAGGTTATCAAATGCCATCTCTTTGACAAAAAGACTAATCCTTAACAAGAGAGAGAAGCTGCCTTTTGCTGTGGCTTTGATCCGTGAGGAGTCATGTATAATGTAACGGTGCCGTGGCTAATAGCAACAAGAAATAATTTACTCCTCTTTTAATGGATACATACTCCTCTCTCTCTTCTCAGCATATTAAAAGAGCTCCCCGCAAGCGATCACTCCTGCTTGGAGCGTGCATTACCCGTTCCCCGGCACCACTGTTGGGGGAAGTTTGCTCACAGGGCTGGGGCAGACTCGCCGGGAGCAGCGGGAATGACACACGGCGCTTATTGCATGGGAAAACCCAGCGCCGCTGGCCAACACCTGCATTGCTCCCCCCGTACACGTTCCCTAGCATTTCTAGAAGAACCGCACCTCTACTAACAAGATCCTAATCCTTCCCACCACCAGCGAATGATGCACTTTCTTTCTCCTCCCCGAACACAGTGGTAAGCAGCGTGACTCTTGGGAAGATTTTGTTGCATCATTTTTGTCAACATGTGGATACCTTTCCTACTTTGAGGTAAGGACAACTGCTGGAATCGCACAAGGCAGGGACGTACCTGGATGCATGAAGCTGGTGGCTCTCCTGCATGCCATGCGGTGCATGCTGGCAGTGATCTTCAGCAGCACGATATATTTTGACGACTCTCACAAACTTTTACCTTGAGGAGTTTATGAGAACACGGCTCTTTTTTTCTTTATAGCGCAAAACATGTTACCTGAGAAGATAAATTCCATTAGGCAATGAAATGTGCTTCATTTCAATAGTAAAAAACGATTTCCAGCATTTTTTTTTCACCCTTTTCTTTTCATAGCATCTCTTTTTGGTGGTGAGATGGCCTTCCTTCATTTTTTGAATACTTCTAAGGAGGAAATAAAGTCCGCAGTTCCCCAAATATTAAAGTTAAGTGGGTAAAGACACAGACGTAAGTAGGGGGATTGTGCAGTCTTGCGGCTATGATCACATTATGTCATGCAGAAATGCACAGCAGCTAGAGCAAACGGGGGTAATGGAGGAGAAGACGAAAGCTGTGTCGGTGCTCCCGCTGTCCGTGGCTGAGGTGAAGATCGCAGGTATATAATCTAAACCTAAAAGCGTACTACCGCCTACAATTAACGGGAATAACGTGGGTACGCGCCTGCTGCTTGTGAAATGGCTGTTTGGAATCTGATCAAAGAAGTTCCAAATTAAGGGGGGAAAAAAAATAATCTTTTCCATCAGTGGGGTCTTGCCTTCGTGCACTGTCAGGGCTACAACGCATGGCGAGAGGACCGAAAGCTTCAAGGATTTACTGCTGGTTCCTCTGCAAGGTCTCCCCGGTCCCCCCCACACCCAGCGCGGAGCCCCCAGGGAGCGCCGGGGGGGGGGGGGGGGGGGGGCGCTGACGGAGGGAGGGGGCCCCTAATGAAGGGAGGGGGTCCCTAACGGAGGGAGGGGGGTCCCGGCAGCCAGCCCTCCCCACCCCCGGCGGCCAGGGAGGCTGCTCCGTGCGGGGCTCCTCTCCCCAACCCGCCCCCCCAGCTGTGCCGCTCTCCGCGCATCCCCTGCCATGTTTGGGGTGGTGGGAGCGGTGCTGGAGCCCACCCGTGGTACTGGCCCGTGGGGGACGTTTGGGGAGAGGCCAGGGCGCAGCGGAGGGGGGGAGGCTCTGCAAAATGACTTGGGGGGAGCGCTGCTTCCCCTGGAGCCTCGGCAACGGGAGCTCGGTCAGAGCACGGGAAGGGTGGTCCAACTGGCAGAGGCGTTCTTTATTTAGAGGCGTTTCCGCATTGTTTTTAATGATCATTCCTTAATTATTTTTATTTTAAATTATTATTTTGAAAGGCAACGCCCATAGTTAACACAGATAAACGTTATTCCTTCTTCCCAGACTCAAGGTGCGTTTTAACGTGTTAGCCACTGAAAGAAAATTTCTGGATGGCTTTGGGGTCCATACCCCTGACACCAGAGAGAGATCCTTGGCGCAGATGACCAGGGATTTCTGGCTGAGACATACCAAGGTCAGTATCTCTTTTGCCTTGGAAACAGGCTGTAGGCAGCAAATGCCTACATAAACAGCAATATTATTATGCCACGCTACGGTGGGTATTTCCACTGAGGATATGGGAGTTTTGTTTTCAATTCCACTTGTAATGAGATACAGTCGAGAATGCTACCAAGTACAAAATCTATTTAAAGTATGTTCTAAGGCTTATCAATGAAGTTACATTATCTCAAGTTAACGTCCCATTAAAAGCATATAATTCACTCTTAACCCTTAGAGTCTTAAATGCTGTAGGAAAGCCACAGTCTAGGTCTTGCTATTTCAGAGTAAATTCAAGCCCTAGAACTCGCTATGCAACCTATTTTTCAGTAAATAGGGTTTTCACGCTACACTAGCACACAGCGGGGCCAGAAAAAATAACCCTCATTTATTTTACCAGGGGGAAAAAGCCACAGACTGAAATTCACCCTAGCTCTATCATCATTATATGCATTTTAGCAAATGTATTTGAAATGCTATGCAAGTTCTTTACTCGGGGAACAGCATGATAGTCTTTCTTACTGATGGCTATGCAGCATCTCACCGCAGGCACCAAGCTCCCAATACAAATTCTCTGACTCCATGAGGCTGTCTCCTTAATTATTTCACTAATATCTCGATTCAGATTGAAACTCTTGTACAACATTTATGATTCTCTAAAAGGAAAAGAGTTATACACTTCTGTTCACATCTCAGACATAAAACGTAGGTGCACACACTCGAAGAAGAGTGAGACGTCAGCTTCTGGACTAGCAAAGGATCGTCAAAACTAACTGAGTCTGATGGTCTCAATCTTATGGAGTTAATCAGTAGAATCACCACAATTGGCTACAAAAGCCTTTTACATATGGACATTGCTTTTCAATTCCCTGGTTGCTAAGAAGGGATGTGTAAATGCTGCTATTGTGTGCCCTTTTAGCGGAATGTGCAGAATTTCTCAAATGCAGAAAGTAAATCCTGTGTTGGCTCTTGGTACGCTCGACCAGCTGTGGTACCTGAGCTGGCTCAACCAGCAGTACCGCTGTGATGTTTGGTAGGGCATCAGTTCGTGCACCAGTGGCATCCAGCTGTGAAAGGGGGACGAGCATCACCAGGAGAGACCCCAGCCAGGCCTTAGCAGGATAACCAACAGCTTCAGACATTCTCCTGACTGGTGAAACAGAAGCAATTCCATTTCCTTTTTAAAGAAAATGAACAAAACCTGGCTCTTCACATTCCACAAAATATATATATATATATTTTACATACACAAAACAAACATCTCCCAGCAGTTTTGCAGATCTTCCCCTGGATTTTTCCTCATGTATCCGCAATATTCAAAAAGCATTAATTGACCCAAAATCTGAAAGTAATGTCAGAATGACTGGCAAAGTATTTACTATTCATCCGAAATAACTCACTCGGAGCTATTATGCGGGTCCCACAGTTATTTCCCTCACCCACAGTAGATACAATCACAAGCAAAGCCTGGTCATACGGACAGGGAGCACATAATTTTCCTCTCATCTGATCCTCAACCTTAGTAATTTTCTCTTTTATAACATTTTATGAAGAGGAAGGAAGATGACGAGTAGAGAAAAGAAGAATAGGTAACAGAGAAGATAATAGTAAAAAGAGTCAGAAAAGAGGTGATACGTAATATACTACAAACAGCAGCAGCAGCACAAGGACTTCAGGTATTATATAGACAAAGCATGAGCAAATTCTACATTCTCAATATCGACATTTTCTTGCATTTTGTGTCCTTTCTTTTCCCTTATTTCAGAATATATTTTTTAAGGATCCATTTCAGTAAAAGAAAAATATCTTCCTTTATGTAAGTACAGCATGTTCCTCTGGGTAAAGCGGTATTGTCTGGCCATACGATGCAACAGTTCAACAGTTTTTGGCAATACAGAAAGGCATACCATGGTAGAGAAGCGAGACAGAAATAAGAAGTGCTTAACAAAAGTTAGCTTGTCTTAATTAAAAGTTCTATAAAATGTACTATACTTTGACATACACACAAAATAGCAACAACAGACTAATTATTGTTGGTTCTTCTGGCATCACCTACAAAGTCTGACATAGGATTATGTGAATTTACTTGAAATGGATATAGCACTATTTTGTAGCCATCGGGTATCAGGAATAGGACTGCTAGTTGGTGCATGCTTTTTAGAGGAAATTTTTACTCAATGCTGTAATTTTTAACAGCTTCAGCCAGTTCTGACCCTCCATGTGTGTTGGGGTGAGACACAGATTTATCCAGAGACTCTTTCCACCACTAAGTTATTCACAGCCATGTGGGGATTTGGGAGAGTTTGTATATTTTGGGGGGTAAAATTAAAAAAAAAAAAAGAATCGTTTTGGTAAGAAAATAAATTGAGTGAAAGATATTTCATCTTTCTAAACACAATGTGGAACCTAAATACAACTAAGAAACATAAACTTTGTCTTATTCCCTAAGTCCTCTTTGTCCTTACTTTTCTGATGAGCATATAGGTGAAACTAATTTCTCTTACCTAATATATCTCCGTTCAGTGCTGGTTTTTTGCAGCTGAAAACTGCCTCAAAGCTGGATCACGCCCTCTCTTTACCTTCAGCCAACCACATCCTCTTCTCATCTTCCTTCTTGGGGTTACTGCAACCAAGAGGCGACGTTATATCCAACATTGAAGAGAACATACTTCCACGAACAACATCATCGCATGTTTGTCACGTGAATATCCCACCCAAACCGCTCGCGTGGCACAGCTGCCAGCTGTTGAGCAGGCAGGCGCAGAGCCCCCTGCTCCCCTCTGCCCTTCCCCTGATGCTCGCGTGGGTTTGTCTCTGCAGGAGAAGACACATCTCCCCTCTCCGGCTGACTCCGGGCAAGTGTTCATGCAACAGAGAGGACTAGGAGGGTTGCAGGCTCTGTTGTAAAATAATTTTATGTGAAACGAGGAATGACAGTGTGTGATGGGATGCTGGTAAGATCTCATTACCTGCGAGACCCGAGACAAATCTCCTTCTACCTGTCAAGCTCTAATAAAACGTTTATTGTTGACAGCCTTCTACTGTCGCTCCCGTGGCACCAAGAGCTTGTTATCTGATCACATATTCACAGCATGAAGGAGGAGGAGAGGACGTCCCATCAACTTCATGGCTCCTAAAGGAGGTTTTGTCCTTGTTGATGTCTGCCCTGACAGAAAACTACTTGGGGTTGTGCAGTTAAGGACCTTGCTGAAAAACTTCTTCCACACTCTGAAAGTTGTAAGAACTGGATTCCCATAAGAAACCCCTTTAATCACACAAAAGAAAAGTTTACACCATCAGAAACATTTTCAGAATAGCAGAACTGGAGTCCAAGTTCACTTATTTGAATGACTTTCCCGTAGATCTTTCCATTCTAAACTATACAGAGCTTACAGAGCTGAGCCTCCTGGTTTCAGTACATCAGGGCTGGCAGCGTAACTAGACCTGGAGCTCTTTAGTCTGCCCATGGCGCAGGGAATGAAATCTGGAGCTCAAGGAACCTCCAACAACATTATGCACACAATAGCTTTAAGAAGTGTAAGTAAATAAAAATATTCTGATTACAGTTGCACTCATTTCCAGTCTCCAAAGACACCTAGCAAGGCCATCCCTTTCTCTCTGAATAGCTGATCAGCAGACTAAAATACTTTCATTAGACTCCTTTTGTTTGAATGTGAACAATTGCTGCGTTCTCCCAAGGACTGCAGCTGAGGAACAATATCGCAGAACCACCACATCGATAATTTCTCATTCTTGTGCAATAGGACCTTTTCCAACTTATCCGAATATTTCTTCAGTTCCCCCATTAATAATACAAAACAAATAAAATTAAGATATTTGATCAGTATATTCATGTATACTGACTGGGAAAGGAGAGCTAAGGGGGGGGTGGGGAGAGGGGAGCATCTGTGTTGCCTGGAGCAATAGGATATTCTTCAGGGATTTCCAAGAGGACCGTTTTGCTGATCCCCCACCCCAGCTTGCCAAAGGGACAAGGGATTTTCTGCAACATGATAACCGGTGAGAGCCAAGACATCCATCTATAGTTTTTGTAACCAAGATAACACAGCAAAATACATTATTTCACTGGGCAGTCAAGAGAGTGAGCCTTACTTTGAGAAGAGAGGTGGAGCCGATCCGGGACACGCTTTGGCCAACCATGAAAACAAACCTTAACGAACCCAAACTGAAACCGCACACAGATCCCGGTGAGAACATTTACACAGCTCCGATTTACACCCTGCGATCCCACGGAGATGGGTGCGAGAGCGCGCTGGGCTCGCTTCAAAACCCTGAAAGTTACCGTCCCCCTTTTCCACCCAGGGACGCGACGCCCGGTGAGCTGTGGAGGTGGAGGACCACGAGGGATGGAGAGCAACGTGCCACAGGGTAAGGGCAAGCGTCGGCAGCCCGCGGCAGCTGTGCCGCCCGCTGCCCCAAGACCCCGAAATCCTCACGGCCTCAGGGGAGCCGCGTCCCCCAAAGGCAAACCTGCTGGCCAGCTTTCAGAGCCCAGTGAAACCGAGCCCGAGTTTCGCTACACAAAACTCCACGTACGAGCTGCCGGCGCGGCAGGAACGGCACTCACAGCCTGGAAGAGATGCCATCTCGGGTGGCCAGACACTTGACCTCTGGATGTGAAAGCTCTCTAGAAGAGCATCCTGACCCATTGCAGTAGGTGATCCCACTCACTTCATTTGAAATATATCTGGTGTTTCCCTTTTTTTTTTTTCTCCTAGGTATTTACACCAGAGTGGCAGGGAGGTGTACTTTCAAAAATCAGATTCACGCTGCTTAAAGTTTTTGTTTCAAGTGTCAGTTGTACAACTTCAAGCTTCGTTAAATTATAATATATAGTATTTCAGTGAACTCGGCTGGTAAATGCTGGGATGTTTCTGGCTTCCCATGAAAAAAGGAGCTCTTTCACATGACTACAAGTTGTGGATGTAAAAAAATCCCAACAAAACATAAACACAAATATTTCCCAGAGAAAGCCAGCATGCTCTTTTTTTAACACATGAAAAATTATCACAATCAAATTCCATTGTAAAATGCACTTCGGAATTTGTTTCACCAGCTTTATTACCTAGACAACTGGGATATTTTTATTTTTCCCAAAGTAGAAGCAAGTATCTAAATGAGAGGAAAATTGATGATATACAGCTAGCAAGTGGTTATGAAAAATAAGGGGCCAAAATTTATCTCTATCGTTACTATACAATGAAGCTCATGTGCTATAAACAGATACTATAATGGAATAAATCAGAATGGCACCAATGATCATAATCCTTATTCTTTATGGTACAGCCTAGAAATCAGGATTCAGGATCCCATTTTTCTTGGCATTGAGAGAAACAGAGCAGAGGAGACAGCTGGCGAGCTAATAACCTGTGTGATGGACAGGATGCTACAGGAGGGAAAAACAGAGAGTGGCAAAGGTTGAGAGACAGGGACAGCAAAATAACAGGGAGCAGAAGTTACAGCTTGTCATTTACCTAACCAGTGCCAGCGGGGCGAGCCGCAGCCATCAGAGCACAGCGAGATTTCAAAAGGGATTTAAAGGTTAACACAACAGCTTACAAAAATGATTGGGACTTTTTTTCCTATGCACGAGGGTAGTGTAACACGTAAAGGGAGTTGAGGGAGGCAGGCACGGAGGTGACGGGAGGCGCCGGCGCTGGCAGAGCAAGACGTGTCACGGAGAGAACGTTTTTCGAGCGCTTCTGGGGAGGAAAGGGCAGGATGCGATCGACAGGGATGTCCGCTTCCAGCAACACATTTACTGCACTTGAAAGGGAAGGAAATACATATGGTCTGGACGAGGATCAAAAGAGCCTGGAAAAATTCCTCTCGGGTAGAGCTTAGGGATAGTTAAACCGTGCAGGCGAAGTGAGGAGCAAGGTGAAATGCCAGAAAGAGCATCTGGTGCGTAGTTGTACTGAGTTACCTGGGGCAGTACAGCTGGATGAAAGTCAAAGACCGGATTAGAGCTCCTAAGGAACGAACAGGCTGGAATGAGACGGACTCTGGACTGACATGCAAAGGAACAAGATTTCTATTGGCATTTCTAGGAAGAAAAAGGCTACGATATAAATCCGGACCTCAGTACGTGATAGAGAAGCCGCACAGGAAAAAATGCTTCTCATTGCTGCCCCGTTAATGGAACTACTTCAATCACCAATTGTTCAAAGGTGAGGATCCCATTCTTTCAAATGTTATTCATATTTCATTATTCGTTCGTATACTCATTTGAGTATAGAAATTGAGATAGAAAATCCAAAAACTTTCAGGATAAGCAGTCTCACTGAAAGGCAATATACAGTAATTCTTAAATACAGGTCATCTTTAAATGAATTATGGGTCGTCTTTTTTTTTTTTTTTTTTTTTTTTTATATAGACGTGCCTCTCGGGAGGAAGGTAGCTATTGGTGGTGAATAAGTAGCATAAACTGTAGTACCTGCAAAACACCCGGGGTCAACCCTCACCTCTCCCGGCCAGCAGCACCCACCAGCTTCGCATCCTTCTCCGGCCCTCGGCGGTCCTCACCCCTTCTGCCTTATGAAGACGTCTGCTCAAGGTACCGCTTACGACCAGAGGACGTAGAGATGTGTTGCTCGCCGAGACTCCCGCGCTTACAATACGTTTGACCTCAGGGAACAAGTTACTATGAAAAACAGGCCTAGTAAGAGAGAGCATTTCTTCACTTGCATAAATAAAATAATTACAATACAGTAGAAAATGGCTCAGAAGCCGAGGGCTGCGTGTGCCTTGGCTGCCTGGCCAAGCCAGCATCTGCCTGGCTGTCCTGACAAGGTCAGGGCTGCAGCGGGAGCATCCCAGTCCGGCGGCGCTGGGCAGGTCTGAGCGCCAGCCCTCGGGCGGCACCGGGGCCACCAGGACCGGGAGAACCGCGCGGTGCGGCCAGCCAAGGTCGAGGTCCCGGCTGCATCGGGAGGATGATCTTCAGTGCGGAACCTGCCAGCAGCTCCAGCCCAGGCAGGCTGAGCTGGAGTGCTGAAAACCACAGACTTCAGCCCTGGTTATAATTTAGCCTGGCTCAGCCTCAGCTAAAGAACCGTTTAATTTTTAACTATTTCACATGATGTATTTTATATATTTAAATTCATGGAAATGTTTACTTATATACTTATATTTCATGGACTATAAAACAATAATAACAAACTCCAAATTAGTCATTTCCTTTCAGATAATAAAGTCACAATGAGAAAAATTTGTAGCTTCCAATTGTTCCAACCAGTGTTTGAAATGACATGAAAATCTCTTCAGCAGTCATTACCGCCTAATTGTTTTGGAAGGCTGTGAGAGAATTACCACAGCTTTTTTTTGTTGGTGGTGTTTGCTCTGCTAAAGAAAAGTTAATTTTATTCAAAATTATTAACTATTTCAACCATTTTATTCTTAAAACCAAAACAGATGAGTGAATTGGGAAATTCTGCTGAATATTCTATCAAAACATTTTTCTACAAAATAAATCACACAGCTCATTTCTCTTGCACCTTACAGAGAGCAACTCAGATCTGCCAAAATATGTTGTCTTAAGTTTGTTGCCAATGTATATTTTGTGGTAAACTGAATATCCATATGCAGTTTCATAATCCCAGTTTAGTGCTGGGAGTTGTTAAACTCGTGAATTATGCATTTCATTCCGTAAACACAAAAGTTCTTACAATATAATTAGCTTATTTGGTATTTTTAAAGATCATTCCAATTTATCTAATAATTAATAAAGAGAATGCATCTCATTTATATTGTTCAGGGGATGCCAGGGGAAGGTGCAGGATTTCTCTGGCAGCTTTAAGAAGCCTGGGTACAACAGAAAACCACATGTGAAGTACTGGAGATAGAAGACAAAGAAACCTGGTGTTCCAGTACTAGTCTGAGACTTGGAACATCTTGTTCCTAACTCTGTTACAAATTCCCTGTAGCAACATGAAATATGAGCAGGGCAGGTAGCATCTATGCGTTCCCTGCCTTCTCTGGGTTTCAGGCTCTTCCAAGCAGGAGGCGGTTGTTCCTGTCCTACTGAAACAATGAAAATAAAAATAATACTTTGCTCTACAGATATGATCCTTCGAGCCTTCTCTTTACACTCTGTTTAATAAATAGAGACTATTTCCAGGACTGCCCCTGAACAAATTGCTACACATCTAGTCCTGCATTTTTTCCCTAAATACAGCTGGATCCAATCTGAAATGAGCACACCAGAGCTGAGTTTTTTAGGATTAAATTATTCACTCTTATGTCTCATCTCAGACTTAGCAGATGCTTGGCAATCTTTAATATCTTAGCTGTAATTAGTTTATCATTATTGTCTTCTCACGTCTCTTAGAGAAGCTGATCAAAGTTTATGAACAACTCTGTAATTAGGATACATGTATCAGGAACAGGATAACTTTTCACACCTCAGCTGCTGTTGATTCCATCAGTGATTTCACCGTGTGTCTTCTAAAAGACCTTATCTCGTTTTTTTATGGCCAGGTTCAATAACCATCAACACAGTCTGAAAGAGTATCACATCTGGCTGCATGTTTATTCTAGATTTCAAATTATACTAATCATTTGTGTGATGGATAAACTCTAGGCCCATTCTTCAAGTACCATAATCCTGATTACAAGACAAAAATCCAAAGCTCCTAATGCACACGTGTGCCCTCTGGCAGCTAAGGCAGGACTTTTCTGTAGCTCAGTCAAAATCACTTGTTCAGGCAAACAAACAGCTTAGTCTTTTGGCATTCCCAAAACATAGCAAAAAGGGATGACCAATGCCTATCTGCTTCTATGACATCTACGATAGCACTGTAGATATAGACATATAATCAACAGTCATTCTGTTGGTGCAAATGGGTGATTCTTATAAACCATCTTTCGCTGGAGGTTACAACTGCAAGAAGTCAGTCAAACCTGTTCATACTCCTCCCGTGGCATGCCAACTGAACCCGATTAGCAAATAAAATGCCAAAATAATATCACTAGCCTTAGGTATTGAGTACAGAATGGCTCTATGGTATAGAGATCTCATTATTTTCAGTAATGAAGAAGAAAATATATATGTTTGGGTTTTGGGTTGTTTTTGTGTTTGTGCATCATTGCCATTAGATGCTTTAAACATCATGCAATGTCATAGAAACTGCAAAGAGGTGATGCCCTCATGCTGCTGCTTCATCCATGTGGAAAAATACTCCCTTACTTAAAGAATATTCAGAAAAAAAATGCTTGATATTTAGCTAACATCCTGGTTTCTACAGAAGTGTTTCAGCAGCAGCCAGCACCTAAGTCAGTATGATTCATTGGATCAATAATTCTAAGGTCTGTACCTAAAAGGTTGAAAAATGTGATATAACCTGGCAGAAGAGTAATGATTGCAATGTTCAGCAAAATGGTTAATGAGGCTTGGAAAAAGCAGACTTTGGGTGGAGAGAAATATGTACAAGTTTAACCTTGCACACTAGCTTCAGCAGAACATTCTGTCTTTTAGGTTAACTCTAAACTCCCCATACTTTAAAAGACATCTTTATTTTCTTGACATTTTCACTCTTTAACTGATTGGCCTTTTCCTTTCCCCAGTTTCATGCACTGGTTATGGGAGGAGGACGCGGCCTCTTTTCCAGGTCACAATATCCTTAATCGTTACTTGTTGAATGGTTGATTGTGGTAGCACAGTTACATAAAGACACAGAAAATAAAC
Organism: Astur gentilis; assembly: GCF_929443795.1. NCBI lineage: Eukaryota > Metazoa > Chordata > Aves > Accipitriformes > Accipitridae > Astur > Astur gentilis. The sequence goes on along the minus strand of NC_064902.1, from coordinate 23,556,176 downwards.
TTATTTTCTTTCTCCCCTAACTGAATGTTTTGGGTTTAATTCCATTTATTTTCCCTCCATCAGTTACCATCCTGCTCTAAATAATAAAATCTTTTCACAGATCCCTACTTTCTCATACTTTCACTTCCCTCAGATGGTCTAATACCATCCTATTCCAAGTATTTGCGCTCAAAACAAGCCAAATAATAATAGTGCTGAGGCTGTTGGTATTATTTTAGCATTTCATTATTCCCAGGAAGAGAGACACTGATGACTACAATGTCCTGTTGTTCTCTCTCTCTCTCCTTAGGAAGAAGCACCTGGTCCCTAAAGGCATTTCACCACAAGCTGGCCCCATTTTGGGATGTGTGCGATGGCATCTGCCTCTGGGCTTTACCTGGGATAGGAAGCAGATGCCCCATATCAGATCAATAGTATCAGGAAATCAACCCAAAGAAAGAAATATTAGATAAGTGATCTAAACCTGTTTATCCAGATAGTCAACCCCCCACCTTCCTCCTCAGCAAAGCACCTACCCTGCATTATCACCAATACATTTTTCTTTAAAAATACAATTTAGCATTAATTCATTCATCTTCCAGAAGCTGAACAAAGGAAATGCGCTTTGCAACAGCAGTGAAATATTCTACGCTGTGTCCCTTATTTGTCAGTCTGCATTAGCAAGAGATCTATTAGGAATCTCAGTGCCACCAATGATACTGCAAGCTGCACCCTCCCTCCCCATCTGTAAAGCATCATGTCCATGGTGAAGATGATTAGATGTTTCTGATCTCTTTTCTGTAATTCACTTTCCTGTCTTATCAACAAATATCCGTAATGAACTTTCCATTGCTAGTTCAAACTCTATCAGCTCAGCAGTTTCTTTTGCCTAGTGTGAGACATAAAGGAAAAACTGGTGGCAAAAGGCATATAATGTTTTATGAAGTGATTTCTGAATAATCACACTTTAATTTTAAAGCTGTTTAACAGCCATAGCGAATGGCAGACAAAAGAACTGAAGTGAGGAGTATGACCTATGAAACTGATGCAAATTCATTTGGAAAAACCCTTTATTAGAGAAGGGTCTCCTCATCACAGGTCTATAAATCATGCAGTAAAAATGCAGCTCAGTTGTAGAAGCAAGTAGTCATATAATTGTGTATCTTTGTAGTCATCTGGGTGGTAATAATGGTGTAAGTAAAAAGAAATATTTTTGTCCTGGCTGAAGTTGCATGAAGAGTTGCAAGAGGTTAGGAGTTGACCCTCTTATTCGTAATCTCTCAGAGAAGTATCTTAGAGATTGGTTTGCACAGACACCCAAATTAGTCAATAGTCCAAACTCTAAGGTCAAGGTAATCCACCTGCTCCCTCTTACCCCACATCCCACGGCTTCCAGATGCTTCGCAAGTCTTTGGAGAAGCCCCTGGGGGAGTCTCTGCTGAGCGGGGCAGGTGGCCAGCCGGGCAGAAGCAAACGCTTCCGAGCTTTGTTGAATTTTCATGCAAATGCACCCAAGCTCACTTCCAAAACTTCACGGACTTCAGTTTTGATGGCAGCCCGGAACAGCTGCTGTCTTGGCCCTTTCCTCTTGCCACACAGGCGGGCTGGAACCCGCACACCAGGACTTGGAGTTGACGGGGGAAGAGAGATGCAGCCTAAGCTCACCAGATAACCCAAATCCAACCTGTTACAAAGTACTGAGAGCCATATACAGTTTCCAAAAGTTTTGCTGATGTATCTTAAGGAGAAAACGTATTTGTCTTAAAGGTAAACAATTAAAAAAATATTTTTTAAAAAAATCAGAGACTCTGTTACTTAATTCTCTTCACAAGCTGCAGGCAATGTGCTGGGGGTTGTGCGCGTCTCTTGTGGCGGTGCTGCATCCCACTGCTGGATTCTGGGGGTGAACAACAGCAGAAGGCTTCTGTACACTTCAGAAGAGCAACTCCATCTTTCCGGTATGATCCCATCTTCAAAAGCATTTCATGCCCTCAGTCTTTTTTGGAGTAAGACAGAGCCGAAGGTAACTCCACTCACCACCTCTGATGACTAAATTCTGCATCGCTTTCAATATATTTACAGTTATTTAAGACATACTGTAACATATCACCTGTTGAGAATATTATGTTGTGCCCTTCTCACAAAATTTGAACCATACAGGAATAATTGTGTTCAAAGACAGTGACCCGTGCACTAGTCATTAACTATCATTTAGCTATTGTGGCTTGATACTCCCACGTTGTTTTCCCCCAGAACATTCAGATGTAAAAGAGAAGACAGCACGGTCCCTCGCACAGGGCTGCAGTTAGCTGGCTGTTAAATACCCAAAGTTTCGCCCCCATTGCCGGTTAACAGCTGCAGTACTCGGTGAGGAAAAACATTTGACCGGGAAACATCTGAATGGTGATTTAATGACTGCTAATTTAGTCAGCATCAGATTTTCCTATCATCCTGAAGAAAAAAAGCCCATACAATGTAACTACCCCAAGGGAAGAGCCACACCTGGTGCCTGGGGAAGGGCTTCTCGAGCCGCAGCATCCCTTTACCTGCAGTTCTCCAAAATCTCTGTACCAAACCAGTCAAGAAGGCAAAGAGCTAAAGGAAAGCCTTCATGGAAAAGCATGCATTTGTCTTCACTAAATCTGAAAAATGACTGCTTCCTTTCTTGAGAAGAATTTAAATAGTGAAAATATTTTAGATTTGTTGAAAGTGTTCAGGCACTAGTTGCCAGCCAACTATTTTATCTACAACAAAGGGTTTTTTCAACAGAATTACTAGTTGTTTTGCTTTCTCAGATACCCCTCCTGGAAACACACACTATATGTGTTGTAATGTAATTACTGTCGATTGTAATGCATCAAAAATGTATTGCAAATATTAAAACATTGTGCAAGTACAGGGAAAAAAGTGTAAGTGACTCCTTATATGTATTTGTTTTCCAATGCATCAACCTACAGGCCCAGGTACGTCAGAGAAGCTCAGACCTGTGGATTATCTGATCAATAGCAAACAAGAATGAAAGTATTTTCAGTTCACTGGAAGAAGTCAAGGAACAGAGAAATAATAATGGAAGCAGTGATTCGATCCGAGGAAGCCGTAGTAGGTGGCACAAAAATGTAGGACAAATGTCAAACACACAAACAAATAGCACTGCTGAAGTGAAAAAACATGAGTTATCGAGTTATCAGAGTGTCTTTTGGAAGGGCTCGATGGGTCAGCCTCCTCCTCCTCAAGAAGTGGTCTTGTTGGAAGAAAAAAATTATTCACGGAAGTAAAATCATGTGAGGCTGCAGCATTTGTCAAATTTGTGGTCCCAATTTTTAAGCCATGGTCACATCGACCTTCCTGTCATTTTTAGACTTGAAAACAATCAGAGGAAAAAACATGGGGCTTAGGTGCATGCAGGAATAACTGTTTTCTAAATCCTGATGTTTGCAAATGACTCTTTGCTTAACAAAAAGATTTTTCTTCCAGAAAGTTTAAAGTAATGAAAAGACAAATGGGTTTTAACTGGTAGGAGCGAGCTGACGGTCTTGTAGGACTGTCAGACATTATGGAAATAGTTCATTCTTTCTACTGTCAGGCAAAGACAAATCAGAGTAAGAACAGGCTTTTTTTTTTTTTAGTCCCAGATTTATTAAAATATTTACCAGTCCTAACTAGAGATTAAATTTAGACTCCACCTCTACTGATGTCTACCACAAGCAGTGCTGTGGCCTCTCCGGTGGTAGGGCAGAACCGCAGCCATCTAAATCACGCCCACCCGGCTGATTTTAAAAGATGCCCTGATAGATAACGACGGGCATGAGTTACCTGTCTCAGGAGCTCATGTAGGACCTTGTTCAACCCCACTGCTCCAAGAAGCGGGGTAGGAAGAGACACGAAGGTCCTCACCACCTCCGTGTGCCTCTGCCAGCACCCAGCACAGCCAAAATAAGTGCGTGCCTGCCAAAGCTGCATATTGCTGGGGCAGCAGCAAACTCCCACCGTGGCACAGGGACAGCAAAATCCACACGTGCCCCGCGCTCCCGTCGGCAGCTCTGCAGCAGGTAGGCAGCTTGCTGCTTCCCAAGGGTAAGGACAAAATAGGGGTCGGTGCTTAAAAATGGTGTTTGTTTCAATTCCATGGGTAGGGTACAACCTTACAGACAGTTTGGAGATTGAGTGAACCCTGTTCTGGACATGTAAGGTCCCTCTCTAAGCCCTCCCAACCACCCCCAATATGTAGGAATCCAGATCTTTAAAACAAAAAATAAATTATTATATACCTGCACAGGATCATCTATTTGTTTCTTGTGGAGTTCAGGTGTTTCCCCACTTCACAGGTTATCAGCAAAAGGGCTTATCTAACCTACAGAAATCCCCTGAGGGCAAGAAAACCCAAATGCATCAGATGTCAGGGTCTGGGAAGCTGTCACTTGTAAAGACTTACTGAATGAAGGTTTCCCAAGCACTTTACAACTAGGTTCTCTCAGAATATTTGGGTCTTATTATACAGTAACAGACATAAGGCCCATCATTTTATCCAGCTGTACCTGTTTACTCTTTCACTTTATCATTCTCTTAGTTGGATTAAGTAGTGCTGGTGGATTAGGTGCTTTCTTTGCAATATGCATTGAAATGTACTACACACACAAAAAAAAAATAAAAAAACCAACAAACAAACCCCCCCCAAATCACAGTACAGTAAAACTTAAAATTTCAATGAAATGATCTTCCCAATCACTTATAGGGCATTGCTCTTATATCTGCCTCTCGAGATCATTGCTGATGGTAAGTCTTGCTTTAATCAAATGTATTTACAGGTGTGATACATACTCTTATCAAAATACCATCTTGTCTGGAAATATTTCTAACTGCATCCAATAACAAGAACAAAAAAGATCTTTTCTTCCAGCACTGTGCTGGGGTCCCATAGGGGTTCTGTTCAGCCCTTTCCTAACTGATAAGTGGGGAAAAAAGTCTGAATCCAGTCCTGGGAAGTGCTCTCAGTGAAGGCAGTGGCATTCTGCTTGAGTGAAGACTGCAGAGTTCAGCTAATTGTTAGTAATTTTCTCCTTTCTTGTACAGCATGATGAAAATGCTGTGGAAGAGCAATCAGACTGCTGTGAAATTACACGCTGAAGAGAAAACGAAAGATTTAGTTGTGGGTATGGGCCACTTTGAGGGGTAGCTCTAGTCTTGCACAGATTTAAAAGGGAACCTTTTAAAATTTCTGCTCACTTGCCAAGCTATTACCAGTCAGCACCTTCCTGATTTCTTCCGAGAGCCCTGGGAACATGATGGCTCTCACCACAGCCTCAAAATACAGTCACGTGCCTGATGTTCTCCTCGGGGACCTGGACACACTGGTGATGTAAATGCATCACGCACACACACACACACACACAGAAAAAAAAAAAAATTATCAGTGCTTTGCCCTCCCCCTCCAGTGCTGCAGTCCCTGAAGACACTTTTAAGATTTTCTATTAAATTTCATCCTATCTGCTTTTTATTCCACGTGGAGAGAACAAATCACACCTCTCCTGATTAGCAAACCATCTATTCTGCTAACAAAAGGAATAGACAGACAGATGGACTATCTGCAGTTTTGTTAATCATCAAAATTGCATGGCAGGGCTTTCAAAAGCATAGCCTAGCTTAAAAAAAAAATAAAATAAATCATTGTGGAACATAAGACTCCACCCTGGCTCGCCGAGTCCCTTGCTAGCACAGGCGACCACGATGCACCATTTCATTTGTCAGCTGATGTGTCCACACTGCAGCTGGTGAGGTTTGTTGCATGGTCTGTTCCCACAGAATGGGGGTTCCAGGTCTTCATCCTTTAGTGAATTTTGGTCTTAATTCACTCACAAGAAATTGAAGCCTATCTGACTGCATTCCTTTGGTTCTGTAGTCACCTTCTTCCATTTCGTCCTGATGCATCTGCAGAAAACAAGTTGACCTCTTCTCCAGCTTTGAGCTGCTGGGCTGTTTTAACGGAGTCCTTTTGGGATCCTGTTGAAAGACAGGCTGTGATGCTGATGGGGAAGATGGAAAGTCCTTTTCCACTGTTCCGATTAACATTCATTTTGAACAACTGTGACCAGAATTGTAAACAGCATCCTACACGCAATTGGTTGCATAGCTGCACCAGGTTCTGGTCTATAAGAAAAGATCTACAAGAATACTAAAGTCCTTCTCTTCCTCCATCCTCTAAAACTGCAATTTTCCAGTTATGGCAGAAATTTTTCATTTCTAAGTCCCAAAACACATAATCTTGTACTTTTTATTGTTATTCATATTATTTTCATTACTGCAGCCCTCCCAGTCATCTATTTCTTCCTATATACCAAACCTCCCCTGTACTGGCAATACCTCACTAGCTTTTGTGTCACCTGCAAATTTCATTAGCACATTGCCAAGTTAAGCACCGGTCTCAAAACTGTTCCTAATGAACTCTAATAACTCCAGTCCTACAGCGTCGTTCTTCTTTTAGCATAAACCATACCTAATTATCTTGTGCCAGTTTCCCACCCATCCTACAAATAGGTGCTAAATATAAATGACTGAATTTAACAACTTAGAGGTTCTTTTTATTTTGACCTTGTTTGCGTTCTGCAGCCCTTATCATAACTGGAAAAGGCAGCTAGCATGGAGTTCGACATGGCAGAGGTGCTACCACGCTGCAGAGGTGGCCCCGGCAGCACTCCCTGCACCACCACCGGGTGGTTTCAGCACGAGGAGTAACTTGGCCAATTAGTTCCGTTGCAAACCAGGACATACAAGCTGTTGCGGGCCGACTCATTAATGTTACTGCGATGCTCCTCCTTTGTAAGCAAGCACATTCAGAATTAATTTGGGTACCTTGTTATGTAGACATACTCATAAAAGCATTCAGGGGTGACCTGGCACATTAACAGCACTGTAAAATACCAGTTACAGTTTAAAACACCATCCAGAGAGGATCAGTCAAAGATTTGGATGATGGTTCAGTGGCACATGCTAAAGCGACTTCAATTAGCTCGTTCTCCTGGGAAGCAAGAGGCTGAAACTAACTGTAATTACATGGAATTAGGTGTGGTTGGGTTGCCTCCTTCTGAGTCAGGGGTTAAATGAGAGTTCAGGACTTTGTACCTGCTGAAACTTGCCATGAAGGACAACAACCTTCTGCGTGGGCGTCATGACACAGGAGGAATGGGCTGCAGGGACCAGTATCAAATCAAATGGTTAAAATACAGCTTCCAGCGTGCTTTCCACATGATCTGCACTTGCTCTTTCTTACTGATATCTGTGCTGTAAAATATTTCTTCATTATTAAATTGCATAGTGTGTTGGGCCAGAATTTGACTATTTTTGCTGTGGAGCAGAATAAAGTACCATCGAATTATTCGCATCCCCTCCACATCCCAGGAGCAAAGAAGGCAGTGAGGAGGAATGGCTTTGCAGAACAATTCAAGAAGCGCAGATTTTCCCTGCCCCTGGTATGAACCATCGAACTCAGCCCAGCTTTATTTTGGAAGCTGTGCAGCTGTGCTAATGCACATACACTGCTATACTTAAGGTTTTAAAGTGCATACATACATAAAAGCAGGACTTAATATTGCTTCCTTCCCACATCAGTGAGGCTCTCGCAGTGCTCCCTGTGGAACACTCTGCTTAACCTACCCCAAACACAAAGTTAGCAGAACGTAAAAAATCCATCCAGAAACTCCTCCATGCAGAGCCTTATCAGCCACCTTTGCTGCACTCAGTACAGGTTTTGCCCCGTGGGTGCTGATTTCACAGGAACACTGTATTCTCTGGGCATCCTTTGCAATACAGCTAGACACCTCAAAGGTGCACACCTACATGCATGAGATGGCAGCCTGTGTCTGCAGTTCATAGTATTAAAAAAAAAAAAAAAAAAAAGCGAGCAAAAAATGCCAGAAAGCCGTAACTGCCAGCTCTAATGCATTACATTTTCCTACAATAGCCTTCAGCAAATTCTAAGCTTAATATTAAATCAACTGTTAGTTATAGTTCAATACATAGTACTTAGTAATTCACTAAGTAAATTTCAGTATTACCCTCTGGAAAAAAATTACTATATTGCAACAGCCCCAGCCTCAAAACCCCTTGCCCGGCCCCCCATGTCAGCAATACAGCTACCCAAAGGAGTACCAGGCAGACTTAGAAGCCAATGCATTTCCTTTCACATCCTGAAATGGGTTAGGTAGCACCCAATTTTTCTTTTTGAAGAATCTCCTCTCTTTTGACAAGTAAATAAATGTCTAACTTTTTGCTCCTTTTAGTGCCAGAAAGAAAAAGAAGAAAGAGAAAGAAGGGGGGAAAGCATCTGCAACAGGTTTGCTGAATATTAGTTATTCATTTTATGAAGCAGAACAAGGATACTTTATAAACTAATCCAGCTTTACAATGACTGCAATGTTGCCTTCAGTTTTGTGTTATTGGGTAATTTGTCAGTTCTGGCACTTTGGCAAGTAATAAAGTAAGGAACAACTACTAGAAGCATAAGAAAATTATTGAATCTGGTTCTTCTTCTTCCTCCTTATTGTACTCTAAACATAAGCTGATTTTAAACAAAAATAGTGTTGGCAGAAACAAAATAACCTTTAGGATTTATGAAAGACACAGCACCAAAATAAGATGCTTGTGTTTAAGGGTTTTTTTGATTTTGCTTCCCCCCCCGCCTCCCTCCCCAGTTAGATCACTTTCCATTAAATGATTTGAGCTAAACATGAAAAATCCTAATCCCTACTCAGGTAAAGCTTCAGTTTGCATAGCTGGTAGCTCTGAGGAAAAAGAACATTACAATGACTTCGGTTCAGATGTGGACCACTGAGCACAGCCACATAGGTACGGCTGTATCTATTTACGATGAATTTTCAGGAACCTAAAATTAAAACCATACTTAAAAAAAACATGTACCTGCCATACTTGAAAACCCATGTACCTGCCTCAGTCTGTTGATGGGAAACGAGCAGACATTTCCAGTTCAGGGTGTACAGTAAAAAACTGATGCCATTGCTGGCTGCCTGCTCCAGAGAATCCAGTCCTCGGTAAGAGCTGGAGCCTGGGACACTTCCAGAGCATTCCCCGAGACACAGAAAGCCTCTGCTGCCCCTGAGAGTTAAAGGAATTCACAAAAAAATCAGTATTTCCACACAAGCAACTTGTACAATGCACCACGGGGCGGGGGGGGAATTATGTAGCACTAACACTTTAATTACATTCAAATTCATTGATGGCTCACATAACCACAAACCTTAGTGGGTGGAGCCAGAGTTTATTTTCTCTTAGAGCTTGTCCTAGAAATGAAGTAGGGACTCATGAGGTTTTAACCTATTAAATTATCACGAGAGATTAGGAACCAGTTCCACAACAACAAGAAAACAATCAAATAATAAAAGCTTCTGCATCAGGTACTAATTTCAATCCTCATGGTGGGTCTACATCTCCCTATGTTGCTACTAGCTAAAAAGAAAACAAGAAAATCTAGAACACAGATTTTGAACATATAATTATATTACTGCTGGTCCTTGATGAAAGAAACAAATCACTAACTGTTGAAAATATGTGGAATTGTTGAAGAAACAGATGTTTAAGTGTTCAAGGTTTCATTTGCTGCTGAATTATTGTGTACATTCACTAGCCCTCATCAGTATTTCACCCTCTAGGACTGGCATTGGCAGTGAGAAGCAGATAGGAGTGCTTTCCAGTGATGTCTTTAAAATGATAACCTGTTTTGGTGGGTTTGTTTTTGTTTTTTTTTTCTTTTTAAAGCAACTGTATCTGTTATTCAGATAAAGCAGCTCATATTTAGGACAAGAACATGAGAAAATAACTGCCAAACTAAGACAGAAGAGGCTCCAGTTCCGATCAATACAGTGGCTGGATTTGTTTCAGTTTGTTGTTTCATAGATTCCAGTGAAAACGATACTGAGCCTGGATTTACTATCAAAACCCCACCGTAGTAGGTGGAAATATCACTTTAATGTAGAAAAGATCTTTCGGGGTATCAAGCCTCGCTCGTTATCTAGAGCCCAAAACTGCCCTTATGATCAGCACTTTGCTGACCTGAGGGAGATGAACTGTTAACACTGTGAAATAAAAAACACTGAAGAGGAATACACTCTGCTTGAACAGGAAAGCAAGCAACTCTGGCACATTTGTTATTATCTTATTATTGACTATCTCTGCGAAGAGACAATGTCAATATATCATTCTCTTTTCTCAACTTGTCCCACATACGAATTACATGAGTTTAAGATCACTTTTGAAAACCTTGCCTAATTAATATGACATTAAGCAAAGGGGTTGTTCATGCATTGACAGACATAGACTTCGTTTAACATTAAGTTTTGTCTGTTTCTCCAGGTTGTGCATTTCTGATATCACTAAAGTGGAAGAGTAAAAAATGAAAACGTCTCACACGCACCCCAAATTTCCCTCCATGACCGACAGACGTGCCAGGGATGTGGGGAGTGACAAGTTTATGCACAAGTAGTTGAACAGACAAAACCAACTTTAAAAGCCTGACTCTGCTGACTGTGTTACACTAAACCTTTTCCAGTTTTTAAAAATCTTTCTTTGGCAGGTATGTCCTGAACTATCCTTTAATCATGAGGGTTTTTTTCCCCTCTGCAGAGCCAGCTTGCTCCAGAGCAAGCCGCGCTTTCGGTGGAAAAAGGCTTTAGACAAATAACTCTTGTGTCCCAGCAGCCATCCTGAGGAACAGCATCCATAGCAGCAGCGAGGCTTGGTGTAAGGCTGCTCTTTAGCTCTTACTCCTTTCCTCCTTGGAAATAGCAGCCACTTATCTGCTTCTCGCGGAGGCACAATCCGCGATGACAAAATTGTGGGTTTTAACGTGCTCCGAGACAGACGCACGTAGCTGTGCTGCTCGCGCGGCTCTTGTGCGCCGATGAGCCACTCCACAGGCGCCGGGACATTTTCTGGTGCATCTTATTTGCCCCCCCTGTGCCAGCACAGCTATGCTGGGCAGTGTATGTGGAAATAGAGCCGGAGCTCTACCTGCACCTAATGCTTTCCTGCACACCTACCCGGGAAAGGCATTAATGGCCAAATGGGCAGCTGCCCAGGCATTAATGGACAAAGCAGCAAGTGCAAAGGAGAGGGGAGGAGAACTTTAATGTCCATTACTTTACTGCATCATTTCATCCCCAGGGACACGATTTAGCTTGAAACACTTGTTGTGGCTAGAGATCTTACTTCTGGACTCTGCTTATGCAATTTTGCCTTTTAGTGTTCTCTTGCATGATAATGATTCCACCTTTGCCACTAATTAAAAAACCCTACTCTTCATCTGATAGTCCATTTTAAAAATTAGATAATGGATCTTGCTTAAAATATTTTTGAGAGGAGCATGCAAAAACGTATAAAGCCAGCAACAGTTGTGTGGTTCCACAGTTCTGTACAAACAGATGGTTCATGGTTTCCTGGTCATTAAAAACTACTAGCTGAGAGGCTCAGGAAAGGACCCTATGGCTGTGCAGGGACAGCCCAGAAGCCAATTACACACCCAGATACCATACATTGTCAGGAAATTATATTCCACAGCTTGGCACCTGCGCCTGCCAAGCAATCTCTACATGAGCATTGACCAAGAATGTCAAGGTCACTGCTGATCCATGTGGAGGTGGAAATGGAGTTGAATCATTGCTGCCAGAAATGTGACTATGTTCTGACAATTTAGTAATAGAATTGCGTGGAGATGATGACACTATTTCTTGTTTTCCATTCAAACCCAGTGTAGGGAGGAAAGTGTAGTCTAGAAAGTGTAGCAGGTGCAGCAAGGCAAAAATTACCACTTTTCTATGCCTTATCTAAAACTTGCAAAGATCATGTTATAATCCCCTATTTTGTTATCATTTCTATTTATTAGTTCTTATTTTAGTTTGACAACAGTAGTAAGAAAACAAACCCAAACATCCTATCCCAATAATTTTCCTAGCCAGACAAGAGAGAAGAAGAAACATTAACCGAATCTCCCTGACGAGTCTGAGGACCCACAATAAACAAACTGTCAAAATACAAGCAAGCACGACAATTTGGAGGAAACCAGGTTCTTCGCGATCCCACATGGGAAGATTTCCCACAGAAAATCTGCAGAACGGGTCCCACATCCTCCCTACCCCCGGCAGCTCTCCATCAGGTTGGCGGTCACCTCCATCAGGTGGTGAACCTGCTCCTGGTGGGAGCCGAGTACAACCAAAATGGCACTGCACTTGGCTTCCATTAGCCATGGGGGGTCCCCAACAGCCCCTGAGGTGACGGGGTCCCCATGCCCACCCCACCACTGCCCAACCCGCCAGCAATTCCCCATTTCCGCAACTGGTCCGGAGGGACGGCTGGACACACTGCACCCAGCTCCACCGTCAGTTCCCTTTTTCCCCTTCAGAAGCCGATAGCTGCACAAGGCTTGTGTTTTACTAAATATGAAATTGGTATTACGTTCTAATGTAGCAAAATGATCTAATCCTAGAGCAAGGGTATCTCAGTATGCCTCTCGAAGCATCTGGCCAGACTGTGGTAATCTAAAGGCGCCTGGTGCAATTAAGCTACAAATCAGTCATGATAATTACAAGAAAACATTTTTAATTTTTAATTGCGGGAGGGGGAAAAAAAAAGGACAGTCGCCAGCACCTCAGTAAAAACAAACCCCTATTCTAATTAAATGAATTTGAACATGAAATATCATAATGACAAAACCGATTTGTGGTTCTTTCCTGCCGAGGCTGGATGAAGTGCTGCAGTAGATGAGGAGCAGCGTGATCTTGCAGGTTTGAGAAGACAGCAAAACTCAGCAAAGACTTACCCAAACACAAGCAGCGTTTTCTAGATCTTAACGCGATGCCAGTGCAATCAACATCACATTTCAACACCTTTCCCAGCAGAGAAACAAAAGCAAATATTGTCCCCCACAAACTTTTAACATAGCAGAATAAGAAAGTGGACTTCACCGTCCTTGTATCATCACCTTTACTAAGCACTGACAAGTGCCTGAGGGAACGACATGGGCTCCTGTGTTCTTCCCTTTTTTATCCTTTTCTTTTTTAAATTTCTGTACTGTATCTTTTCTGCCTTTGTGCAAGGCAAAAGCTACTTCTGCTGATTGAGTTGAAATCTTCAGCAGTGCCCTGCCCACCCAAAGAGGGGCACAGCTCATTCCTCCGGGACATGGGCACCTCCAGGGACACGGAGCGCGGACACCGTAGGCGTGAGTGCCACAGAGTTAGCCAGCTCCCTGGTTGCTCTTTTTTTTGCATCTTTTGTCCGTGCTTGTTTAGCAATAAGAGCAACCACCCCAATTCAGGTAATTTCTTTTCTTCACAAAGAAAATGAGAGCTCCGATTGTTTTTAGTGTTACACCGTGCAGCTCTTGCTCTAAGTTCTACAGGCAGGGAGAGACGAGGAACAGGAATGTTGTTAAAATGAAATCCTTTCTTAATAGTCTACAAGTATTTTACCTGTTTTCTATTCCTTTTCCATATCTTTATATGACCTTTAAAAATATTTTCAAGCCCAGCTGTTGCAGCCACTTCTATCCCCAAACCCTGAAAACAAGTACAAGCATTTACTGTTAATGTAAATACTGTTCAACAGTTATTCCAGTGCCCCTCTATTAATTGCGGTTATTACAGTACCGCTCTGGGAGAACATACGGAAAGACGAGACTGTAGTGTTGAAAAGACATTTCCTGGCAGACTGGCAGTCTGGGAGACTGGAGAAACCCACAACTATTTTATATTCACCCCATTTTGCTTCACCTTGTTTTATTACAATAGACAAACCTGCTTTTAGGAGAGGCACTGACAGACAGGAGCTTCCTCAAGGTCTTGCAAGACCCATTTATTCCATAATTATTACAACTCTGATCAAATAAGCCCAAAGCAGGTTATTTGGCTTACCTGGGTACAGTTTCTAGCTGTGCTGCCTGGCTGCTGGATAACGTAAAGCAACCACCTTGTTCCTGAACCGCCTGCAAAAAACAGGGGTAGCGATACCACGATGCTGTCTGAAAGCTATTGATTTAAAAGGAAACAAACATCCTCCCCCCAAACGCATAAAAACAACCCTCAAACCCCTAATGTAAAAGTTTGGTATGATAAATTAATATACTACTTTTATCCCTGTTTGTTGTACAGGGATTACCTTCAATGAAAAAAAATTTAAAAAGCAGTATATTATCACTGCTTGCAGGACCCCATGTGAGTTGAATTTAAATGTGTTAAAAAAAAACCCCAGAGTTTTTTGGTGTATGAAAAATTGGCCATTAGCATCAAATTTTTTAATAAAAGTAAGTGTAACCTGGATGTTAAAACTTTAATTCTAGTTGTAGCTCCAGCACAGTAACCATAGAAATAATCTAATCCCTTCCTACTAAAATGCTGTTTGACCTTGATCATTATTTTCCTTAATTGAAATACTTTAGATACTTGGAACAAAATTGCTTTGCAGCACAATATATTGCATAAAAGTTGTTTCATTTTGTAACCTGCTGGTACACTATGTCCTACATTTTAACAGTTTTCTGGGAAGCTCCTTAAAGGCATCTTTAATTTTTAATAACTCCCTGGAAATCTGAAACGGAAGGAAAGGTAGGTCATATTTTTGGGCATCCCATTTTTGACAGAGCTCTTTGAACTCTGTAGTTGTGATTACGTATATATATATTCTCTGTGACTTAGATTCTTATCTAATGAAATTTTAAAAGCAGCAAGTCTAATTCCAGGAGGAATAACTGGTTATTTTTACATTTTTTTAATGATAGTAACCTGTGACATCTGTACCTTCCTTTCATACAAGGGTGATAAGCACAGCATACCATGTTCCGACACCAGAACTGCCCTGTCCCAGAGTCCGGGATTTGTGTCCACCCTGTCCTAGATGGGTCAATTTATCCTTGAACCCACATTAGAGAAACCTCTGCCAAATACTTTCGCTCGCATCTTGGGTGCAAGACTTCTGTGCGAGGCTGCTGCTGCAGAATAACCACAAAGCCCTCAAACCCATGACTAATCCCCCGGTTTCATCCCGGGCGTGCGGTGGGAATGCTCACAAAGGCTTCTCTGCAGCACTGCTTCATTTGTAAATTAAACTGGCACAGCAGACCTGCGGTCCACGGATGAAGTTGATTTCTGGTCCGAGACCCGATTAATGCTAATGGGATGCGTGACAACTGGATTGAATCCACGGCAGCTCGAGAAGGCGTGATTAAGAGAAGAAACTGCTGAAGAAGAACGGACAGTATGAAAACCAGGTCTGTGTAAGGGCTGTATGGGATCCTGAAATGCGTGGTATATGAACAGACTTAGAGCCCATTTATTTTGATAGGTTCAGTTTGCTTCCAGACTGCATTCGGAGGTGGCACATTTACTGTCAAATTTCTAGCCCAAAGTCTTACTTATTTGCCAGCACAGACCAAGCCTTTTCCTAAGATTATCCTCTCAGCCTTCCCCTGCATGTGGCAAATTCCCTCCAAACCAGTGTGCACGTTATCAATAGGCGCAGATAAGCCCAGCAAACAACAGGGCGTAAAGAGCTAATTTATCCACTTCTCTGATGGGCAGGCTGGTCCAACGTTCCCGCAGCAGCTCAAACCGATCAATCCCTTCCCCTGCAAAATGGCAGGGAGCGAAGGGAGCGAAGGGACCTGCTGCTGCTGCTTTCCCAGCTCTTCTGGTACAGCAAATGTTCTCTACCTGTTTGATCCTACCGCACAAGAAGGCATTTGTTAGAGCCAGTAGGCGTTTTCCCAAGCCCCGTTAGCACCGAGCAGGAGATGTCTGAGCCCCAGTCCATCACTCACTCTAATTGCTGCCGTCTCAGGAGCAGACTTCAGTCCGTTTTGAGGAGGCCAGCGTGCTGTGGCATCTCCCTTCAAGCAGCGACACGATATATCAGAGCTTCTTGAATTGCCCTGAAAACCTGCCTTCCTAAACGGCCGTCGCAGCCTTTTTTGACAACCTCCTACCTCATTTCTTTGGCATTTGACCACAGGTTTTGAGAAATTATAGAAGTCCTCTGAAAGCTGTGATCCCCAGAGCAGCTAAAGAGGATTCACAGACTTTAATCCCCTAACATGCCCTGTAAAAACCACCACGACTTGAAAAATAATCATATATGCTATGTGCATTGATGCTATGCAGACATCCTCCATGACGGAGCTAGACAAAATGCTGGGACCTCAGACAGGACCACGACACCCGCTTTCCACTCTGCTCCGAACTCCTCTCTTGCACCACTCCCTGCAACACCCATCGCTCCTGCAATTTTCCCAATTCTCGGTACCGTTCAATTCTGCCTTTCGTGAGATTTCTCCTTCATACGTATACAGGATACGTCACAAGTGAAATCCAATTTCACAGCGCAAAAATATTTCTGAGGAATAAATTTCCTATCAGAAGGTGCTTTTCATGGATTGCCATCACTCTGTACAGAAGTGTGATTCTTCTCCCTGAATTTAGATGATACATACCGACATCGTGGAAAGGAGAGAAAGCAAAAGTAAGTGCTTACACCCTTTGGTGATGGGTGCCTAGGATAACTGGGTCTGACAAACAGTTGAAAAGTGTTATCTGATTACTAACATATATACAAGCTGAGTGCCCGGTAAATGATGGGCTGGAGGAAACCTGTGACCTGGCAAATCGTAAATGGAACTTGGAGGGAAAAAAAATTAGAGCTGTTCCCTCTACTGTCACTTTCGACATAAAATGCACCTTCAAACCCTTTGAAAGCCATTCAACCTCTTTATCTGCCACGGTTTTCATATCTGAAATGGAGATATTGGATAGGATGGGTTTAATACTTTCAGTCTATCATGAGGAATTCACACATGACACCATTTGTGAAAAGGACACGTAGTTTCAGTAGGGAATACCATGCAGAAATTCATAACATAAGTGACATTTTCTGTTTTCTCTCTGTAAGACATGTGGAAGTCTACTAGCTGTACATGAAGTGGAACTTGAAATCCTGTTTGTGTCAGCCTTTCCCTGGTCTTCCAGAAATAATTAAAGCCCATTTATTCCCTTCTCTTATTCCTCTGATGTGCAGAAAAGCAACATTCGCTGCTGAATCTGCCATCAAAATGCAAACACTTGATGAATTACAAAGTTTTGAGTCATGTGCTTCTCTGAGATGAAGGGGAAGGGAGCCAAGAACTGTAGTGGTGGGTGTGTACTGATCACTTACAGATTTAATAAAATAAAGATAAATCAGTTTGTATTTTATCCCAAGCTACATAGAACTCAAGACTATAGCATGGCAAAGAAGCTATCACACAACTTTAATGTATTTTAATTGCTTTTAAGGGGCACGCTTGTTAACATACTCCTTAGGAGCCTCGCTCAACCTTGCTTTCTCTGACAAAACTTCTCAGAACCACTTGGGAGTTTTCAATCACAGTCTGTCACATAAAACACGAACAGTTTTGAGCAAGCCTCCTGTTAATGGACTGAGCTGCCGGCTTGGTGCCTCACACCCTCCTGTGTGACCAAGCCCATGCTGCACTACTGGGGTGTGGGTAAACCAGACCTGGAATAAATACACAGAAAGCATTGCTTTAGAGAGATTAAGACCTTCTATCCAATTATTTCTTTCAGTAACAGCGTAATAGTACCAAAACGTCAGGGAAAAAGAACAGAAAGCAAGATTCAAATGAAACTTTCAGGCTTAAATTAAAGCATGCTGTGAAAAGGCAAAGCTAGAAACCCACATTTTCACCTAGAAAGCCGCCTGCAGAAAACAAAGGCTGCAGTGACTTTAAAGCAAACTCAAAGCAGTAAGGGTCTGACCCTGAAGGAAGTTACTCACCAGCCAGATCCCTATGTCGGAGCAGGGGAAAAGGTCTGGGTTCAGAGACACCGCGTCAGGAAGGACCAGCAGAGACCTCGCAGTCCTCCTGGACAGCCAAGGCAGGCTCTGAAACAGTGGCTGACCTGGCCACAGAGGAGGTCGTGGGGTTGATCACTGCAAGAAAAGCCAGACACGAACCCGTTCTTGACCAAAATCAGTGGGATCCCCTGTTGATTCAGTATTTGCTGGGGAATGGAAGTCACTCTCACATCTGCAGTCCAGACCCAAAGCCTCGCGTGACCTCTGGTAGTGGGGGAAGCCAGGCAAAGAGCCGAAAACCCGACCTCACTGTGGACCCGTGTATCCAGAGTTGTACCACCTGCCAGCTGAGCAGTGGGGAACACAATCCTGGTTTGGGGTCTTTATCGTCTCGTTAGGGATCCCAAATGCAAGTTAGGAATGAAAGTTTTGGAAGCAACTGTAAAAGGAACAAAATGAAGATACCGAATATGGATGAAATTACCATTAAAAACTGAACACGCCAGGGACAATACAGGTATGGCCATTGCTTCAGAGATCTAAACATGCTGCAAGTCAAAGGGAGAGAGGTGGGCTCCTCTTTCAGTATACCACCCACCTCTCCATACATACACAGCGATACACCCACCACTTACTGTACGCCATCCCCAGCGTAGCTGTATCCCAACTGAAGACTTCTACCGGCAAAATTTTAAGTGTGACTTCTTAACATGCACCACTAAATCCATCAGTGGGAGTAACGAAGAACTACAATTTTTTTATACACACTGAAATCCCAGTATTTACAATATTTTGAATACAGTGAGGTTAAAACCCAGCATTTAACAAGCAATGAGGGGAGGGTTATATCAAAGTAACCACTTACACTAGAGCAATCTTCAGCTGTTGAACAAGAAGTGTATTGGCAAGCCTTGTTTAAATATTCAAAGTGATCTGCAGAAGAACCCAGTATGACTAGAGATGTAACATGAATAACAGCGGATAATATGATGTAATTACAGGGATTATCCCACCCCTGGGACAAAAAAAAAAAAAAAAAAAAAAAAAAAAAGTTAAATTCAAGCACTCTTTAATCTCACTGAGACTGAATGAACTCAATGATAACCATATTTTGTTCAAAAGAATTACTTGTCCTAATTAAGAGATGAAGGTGGCAGTTCAGAATCTATTCCTGACTGTCATTTCAGATGTCACATCAATCTATTCCACTGAGAAAATAACAATCAAAATGCTCTCTCAGTCCCAGCAAGCCAATTTGTACTATAAAATCACTTTTACACAGCTGATTATTATGGCTTTCTTTTAGGCACTCTAGTGAACCAAGATTGCAACTATATTGAAGAGAGGCAAATACATTTACAAGATAAAAATATATCTTTACATGGACTGTGTACATCTATTAAAGTCAGACCACATATTTTAAATTGCAATACAACGTTCAAGAGCCAGCTCGTGAAATAGTAGTATGCATTTCAAAACATTTAAAATATGCAAAGGTACAAATGAAGGGCTGCATACCTAAATCCTAAGGCCTATGCATCTGTACCCATGGGCACCAAAATGTTTTTGTGTATCCCTGAGATATTTAAAAGCAAGACATATGTACAATTGTATGAAAGGATCATACTTCTTCCGCTGACCTTTGGCTGCACTGCTTCCCATAGTGAAAAAGATGCATTCTAAAAACAGTTTGTGGAAACAGGCTGATACTTAATTGTGGCTTTAGCCTCATAATTCACAAGGCAGGATTTGCATCCCGTATGCTCACGCTTAACTGGAAATGTGCTGCAAGAGCACAACGCTGAGATGGTTAGACTGAATGTGATTCAACATTTGGCAGCTGTTTTCATCTCGAGTCATGCATGCAATGCCCATTAACAATAATGGTATTGATCCTTCAAGTGCTATGAGCAGGGAATTACAATAAGTTCCTGGGTGAGCTCAGAGATCTGCTGCAGTCTTCTATTTAAATCCCTTCTGAAGACGACATACAAAAAGGTGCTTATTCAGTCATAACAATTTCTAAATAAAACTGAAAGTGAGAACTATTGACAAATATTTATCTACATATGCAAAGTATAAAAGTATTATAGCAGTAACAATATATTGACATAAAGGCACCACAAGCCAATGAGAGTACATAGGCAGTGTTGTTTATCTCATTTCTCCAGTCCCCCCACTACCTTTACATCCTCTCAAATTCTCACGCAAGTCAATCCAGACTGTATGTGCATAGTTTTTAGTGCAAGAGAATTTACACATTATTTCTTGGCCTTTTGGCATTTCTGTAGCATTAGTAATTATAAGTTGTACCAGTTTAGGGAGTTAGGATGTGTATTACTGGTGGCTGAAGTCCCTGTCTACTTTATCTAGGGGATCGCATGAGAGAAATAGAATAAAATGCTATTACCAGGTAACACATCCTGGGGGAAGGCAGTGGTACCCTGCCCAAGAAGTAAATGTCTTTAAGCTCCTGGCAGCTCCTACAAAGCCAGGCACATATAATTGAATGAATACTTCTGAATTACAAACAGAGTTCATAAATTCTGCAAAAAGTTGTCTTTCAAACTCATAATGCCTATAAGAAATGGGAAGACTAAAAATGCGTGCTTTTTAATTGTGTTCATAAGGTTCAAAGACTGGGTTTCAGGAGGTGCCATCCCTACAATAACATTTAGCAGACAGTCAGGATATTCTGAGAGGGGGAGGTTTGGGAGCTGGTAAATGTTTACAGTGAAGATAATCAAGCACAAGCAGGCTGCCTACAGAGGTTAAGGGGTCTTGGAGATATTCAACACCTGAATGGACAAGGCCCTAAGAAACCATGATTCAAAATAAAATCCATCCTGATGGACTAGATGAAATGATGAGCAATGAGCATTTCAAGCAATGCATGAGAAAAAAAAAAAAAAAAAGGAAGGATGAACTATAATAAAGGTCGTGGTGCTAATAATCAAGACCTAATGCCTTACAATAGACAACAGAAAGGAAAAACTAATTTAAACGTTTACTTCCGTAGAGGTCAAAATAATTACAAGGAACACTCTATTCACCAAGAACTAATGAAAATATTGGGTAATCTATGACAAGCTTTTGAATTCTAGCCATCCCCAGTGGAGTAGAAGACTGATGCAGTTATTTTTTGCTAAGGGAAAAATGTTGTCTAAAGTTTTGGTTGCTTATCTATAAAAAGAATTCATCCATCTTGATAGATGCGATAGAAGTCCCATGAGAAGGCTATAAGACATAAGCAAGTCTGGTGGAACATTGATCCTGACTTTGTCAAAAATCAGACAGACAAAATCCTCAAAGCTGTCAAGAAAAAAAAAAAAAAAAAAAAAATCTCTTCCTGTGAGCTAAATTGTTTGTCAGTGGCAGGGGGCCAGGGCGGATGGAGAAAGGCATTAGAATTTTTCTGACCAAGTGCATCCATTTTATCACCCCTGAAATGTCAAACAATCCAACTCCCAAAGGTATCTTTTCTGGCAGCTGTTAAAACAAAACAAACAAACCAAAAAACCCACAGAGAAAGTAGCAGCTGCTTGAGTTGTTACCAATTCATTTTCCCTTTCTTTACCCAAATCTAAAACATTGTCATTTTTCCACACATCAGATTTCCTCTCTTAAGCCACCATTTGAAGGACCAACAAGAGATTCTGCTCCTTTGTCGGTCTAATCGCATCTATCACATTTCAACAGCTTGTTTCTTTGTATAGTTTAAAAGAAGCTACCAAATGAGCATGAAATCTATTTGCACTGGGTCAAAATAATTATTTTAATCAGCACAGACAGTTGGGATAAATACGGACAGCCATGGAAGCTGTGTGTGAAATAACAAACTAGTTATTATTTGAGTGAAATAGTAATAATGAATTTGATTACCATCAGTAGCATATGAGCAATCCTTTTCCCTCCTCAAGTTCCCTGGGTCATGTAAAAGTTATTAAATATATGATTTACTAGACAGTATCTGTATATAATTACTTATCCACATAAAATGACATCCATGGTTTATGAGCAGTTAAACTGCTAATATTTGTTATCCCAGTTCATAGTGGGGTTCAGTTTTACTGCACATATAGACGTTGAAGTTGCAGTGCAATGGTTGTGATATCTTTGTTGGTAAAACAAACAAACAAAAACCACTCATACATTCAGCTTTTCAGCTTTAATGTTCATGTTTGAGTTTAAAATTCACTTGCCATAAATATTCTCCATTGCCTGCTATGTCTACAAATGTTCTACTGGGTAAATTAATTGGCTTTGAAGACAACAAAGAAACTGATAAAGCAAATTCTACTTTGTCATGTGTCATCATGTCGCGTTTGCCCCCCCCCCCCCCCCCAAATACTCACCTCCACTTGAGAATACTCGCCTCTGACAGTGATATTTTATAATTTATAACCTGCCTGGGGATGTGCCAATTTCATGATGCAGAAAGGGAAAATATCCTGAGGTGCTGAACATACAGAATAGGGTAATTAAATGATTTTGTGTTCTAATTCTGACACAATAACACAACAGTTATCAGATAACATGATCTTTAAAGCTGCTTGATCCTTAAAGCTACTTGTAAAGCTTTTATTGAGTAGAATAAATCACACAAAATTAAATCACCTTTTTACACAGGCATTGGTTTGGAATATCTCTATATGATTGATTAGAAAGAAACAATCTTATTGATAACTATGGGTACACTTTCCCAAATTTTGGTATAAAAATTTAACTCATAGGAGAGAGTTAAATTGTTTCCTGGGAATCAATGTGAACTACACTGCTGAAAGTACTGGTCAAAGCAAGGAAGGCAGAGAATACTTCTAATTCCCAGAGGAGCTATGGGACTTTGGGATGGGTTCATGCGGAATCACCTCTTCCAGGGAAAAAAAAAAATAAAAAAAATCTTTTACTTCTTTCAATGCATATCATAGCCACACGATGGTCTGGGCAAGTTTTGAATAGAGCAAGGTTGATTCATGTTTGCATCAGGTTCCCAGAGACACAGGCGTTTGGATGCCTCTGCGCTGCTCCTTACTTTTTGCACTGTTATTTTGTGGTTTATCTTCAGTCTTCTAACAGAGGGTGAAGCAGAAAAACAATGTTATATTGCCTAATTATGTAGTCCTCGTTAGCACTTTTCTAGAGTGTACAGCAAACCCAATCAATTTCAATAAGCATTTTTGTACATTATCATAATTTTTCTTCTCCAACAGAAAGTCGTGACTGCATTTCAAAGTTCAAACAAGTGCACCTGTCCATCTAAAGTCCAAGCAAGTCACCTTTTGTGACAATCTATAGGGAACACAAGGACCTTAGGTAGGTAGATAGTCATGCCTGTGCGTGCTAGCAGCACTCTCAAAAGGTCTTCTGCAAGTGCATGATGTTAGACATATGGCTATTCCAGTAAATTATATCTCAGTCTAAATTATCAGTTTGGAAGGAAAAAAAAAAAAGGGAGAAAGCATACATCCTTCTTGTGCATGGAGGAGTTTAGTCTAAAGGGCAGGTGAAGCTCAAAAAACCTCAAAGAAATGGCAGGAGGCAAAGAAGCGAAGAAGAGGAGCACTCGCTGCCTCCCCATCTGCGCAAGGGATCCCACCGGGATGGAGCTCAACATCACACAAAGCCTCGCTATAATTGCGGATCGAGGGATTTCAGCAACAAACTCCTTGCTGGCTCAGAGGTCTCGCTGGATGGGGTAGTTGAGATGCATTGGATTTCTGCAGAGCCTTTGAACTAGAAAATTCTCTTTAAGAGGGGCCCATGGGGAAGAGTTACCTGGCAGAGGAGCTCGATTACTATCAGTGCAGAAGCATACAGATGGCAATGATTCCACAAATCTCTCCCCACCCCCAAAAAGAAAAGATTTTAAGGGAAATTGCTTGTGATTAGCAAGGGTCTTCACAGAACTACCTGCCCTGAAGTCCTCTCCTGAGTCTACCTCCATGGGAGGGAAAGTTCTCTTCTGCTGCTGCTCAGTATAACAAACGAAATACATGTCTACGTGGATCCCAATTAAGACTAAAACTTAAAAGGAAAATACCAGGGAAGCAAATAGCACACAGATGTTCAAAACTATTTTCAAAGGACTGTGGGAAGAACACCCATCAGTGTTTGACAGAAATGGAACAAAAACCTCTCTGGTCTAAAAGGCAAGGAAAACCAAAAAGATAAGACTTACCCTCTTCCTCCTGAGACCTGCCTGACACTAGCATAGGACAAAGATGACACGGTAAAGCATTTTAAAGGCTGCAGCTGGCAGCAAGTTTGTAGCCTATGTAATTGTCTGAACTAAACATTAGCTCTGTCTCTACATTATTAAATACGAATAATACCTTTCTGTGCTTGTGAAGGATCTTTTGGGATCATACGTCATAAACAACTCATCTCAAAACGTTCAGTGATGCTCAGAGTACCGACGCAAGCTGTAGTGACAAATGGAAAGAGAAGATCAGGGCTACTTAGAAGTGGGTGATAATACTCCTCTATGTGCAGTGTATTAGCAAGCCTGTCTCTGGTATCTGTTGAGAGAGTAAAAATGACTTAGAAAACAGCCATTAGAACAACGAGAATTTTAACCTACAGATATGACCTGAATCTGAATACGCGCCAAGCGGGTGTGTTAACAAAGCGTTCCGGCAGCACACGTAGTAGTGGGTTAACATCACCATCTTTTCCATTGACTTGAAGTTTATATACAGAAAATTTCTGTACTAATAATGTGTCTACCTTATTATTAGATTCAATGGATATCATTTTAAGGTGAAAATATTTGTCTGTGCAAAACTGTCATGGCTTTGACACTATTTTCCGTTGGTGAGTTA
Source organism: Astur gentilis (assembly GCF_929443795.1). Lineage (NCBI taxonomy): Eukaryota > Metazoa > Chordata > Aves > Accipitriformes > Accipitridae > Astur > Astur gentilis. The sequence goes on along the minus strand of NC_064902.1, from coordinate 23,531,532 downwards.
AGGTAAATACCAAATTCTAAAAGAAAGTGAGGTAATTACAATATTGGAAGCAGACAGGCTTATTTATTTATTATATCTTTGCCTGTGACAGAACTTCTTCCAGATTTTAATTAATTCCACTTAACATTTAAGCATCCTATATATCTATATACATGAGTTTAACTCAAAGTTGGTGTTTATTAACAAGATAATTGTGCTTATTACTTAAGCGTAGTGCCTAGCTGGCATTCAGCCCAGACCGGACTTTTATCTCTATTGTATCTGCAGAAAGATTTGGACCAATTTCCACAAAAGCAGATGTTTTACCAATTAGGAAGAACTGCACCCAAACCCCAAACCTACCCTCCAGCCTATTACAAGTACTTTGAGATGAAATGACCATGCACAGAAACCAAGAGATGCAAATTACAGCCAGACATTTAGCGCACAGATGTGGAAGAGGACAGGCGTGGGTTTGACCAGGGGCCAGCAGAGATGCAGAGATTCAGTTCTCACAGGGAAGGGGCTCTGCAGGTATGAAAAATGTAAAGAACTGATTTTGAGGTGATTGGTACCAATTGTGGCTTTTTGTTTTCATCGGTAGACACACAAACACATTTAAAAATTTCACCATAAGCTGAAGGCCAAAGAAATTGCACAGCCAACTTTATCTATAAACACATTTGGGCAGATTAAAATCAAAACAAAGTGAAACAAAACCTTTTATATTAATAAAGTGGTAATATAGTATTTCAGATAAGCCACTGCACTGCGATTTTGATGAAATTCATTAATTTGGAACTTGCTTTAACATTGTTGAGAGCAAATTTCATAGGAAAATCCAGTTTAACATGCTAGATGACATCATCACACTTTCCACATTGCATATGCTGTAAGTGTTCACGATTCAAAATAAAGCATGCAATAATACCAGACAATGCTGCTGTTGTGGTTCCAAATTACTTAAATATCCACTTAAGTGCAATACTGCCTTGGAAAAGAAATCAAGCTTTCAAAGAGAAAGATTATTCTATTCTGAAATGAATTTATTAGTAGTATTCTAATATCTTTATGTTATTGGGATGTTTTCAGAAGAATGGCCCATCATCCCACACAGCTATAACAAACTGCAAAGTTTTATTTCCTACTTCCTATGATCTTCCAAGGAGCCTTCTGTAGATACTTTCTAGATATTGCATTAGAAATTGGGTGCATTAATTCCTTAGGCTACTTTCACAGTAAAAGTGGTTTTGAAGCAACAGTTCAAAATGCATCAGTATTTTTTAGAATGAACTGTCTGGTGTTTTTATGCATAAGGTGAAGGGAAGGGAAGGGAAGAGAAGGAAAGGGAGAAGAAGGGGAGGAAAGTTCACACACATCAAGAGTGGTTGGTTTGTAAACATGTGAAAGCCCTTAAATCCTATTTCTGAAAGGGTTGGTAGCCAACATGCCAGCTGGTTGGTGCTCTGCCTAGAATGGTTATTTCTTAATGAATTTTTAAGTGAAAGCCCTGAAAGACTCAAAACTCATATGGAGTGCAGTGAATTTGGGGTTTTATCCAATGCCTATCAAAGTGTATCGGCACAAGCACAGCAGACAACGAGCAGCATACTTAAATCCCTGGCTATTGCCCCCCACACACACTGAATACAGTTTCCATAACCAAAGAACTATTAGATCACTATATTCTTTAAAAGGCATATTTCACATATGTTTTGCCAACTTAAATATGTTGTTGCCTTGCACAAAACAATTGTTGTTGATAAGTTTTCCTCTTTAGTATACTAGCTTGCATTATTCCCTGTAGAAATGGCTTTAATTTGATGAACAGATGCAACATGGCATGTAAATCAGTGAACAACGCAGACCCAGAAACAAATCCCAAAACTTCACCCTTTTTGCCTTCTCTGTCCTTTGCTGGTTGGTAAGAAAAGGCCATATTATTCCCTCAGAAATAAAACAGTTAATGTCATTTTCTTTCCATTATTTATTTATTTTCATTTGTTACTTAGCTACATATTGATAAAGGTCCACAGAATTTGAGGAAAACTGACTTGCTGCCAGTTTGCCGTGAATGTTAAGAACCATCTACTTCTGAAGTGAATCTTCCTTTCCCTCTTTAATAATTAACTTCTGGTGATCAAATACATCCTTCAGTCCGGACTATAAAGGGAGAAAAAAAAGAAAAAAGAAAAAAGTGCACTCATCCATAAAAGAAGAACTAACACTGAAAATTTTTCTTTGTAATTCAGTACTGTGATCAGACTAACACAGAGCTCAACTATCAGACAAGGAAAAATCTCCTTGTACATGCAATGTTTTGTGACATGGATTAACATGAATTCCAGATGTAAAATCGCTTTCACCGAAAGGCTGGCTTGAATTTATATCTAAGGTAGTCCATGATCAAGAGCGTGAGGAAAATCACAACACAGATGAAATCTTCAGATGTGTTTCACAAGGGATAGGCCCCTGTTGAAAAGATCTCAACTGCAGAAATAGCTCCATAAATCTTTATTGGCTCCTCATTCACCTATCCCCTTTTGATCTCAGAACATTTCCAACAAGACAGATGTCTGCATTATACAGGCATCTGATTTGCTCTGTCTGCTGTGAGGATGTCAAAGATTATCCAGTCCCCAGAATTTTAAATAATTGTCTTTCTGGGTCAAGATCAAGGTGCACAAGTAGGTGAAATAAAATCTGGCTGTTCTGTAGCTAGGCGGAGCTTTAAAAGAAAGGCTAAAGGACTGGGAAATCCCAGAGCTGCAAATTTCTGGAGGCTGGGAAAGCCCATGACTCTGCAGTGACAGGGGTTTTTTTATTTTTTATCAGCGCCCTGAAGCCCTCACCTGTATCTTCTTGCAAATAGACTTACCTCCTTTTGCCGGCTCAAAGAGACAGGTGGTAAGCCTTTCCATAAAACCAAGCAAAATTATAAAAAATTTAGTTGAAGAGCCAACCTACATCGCACATTTTCTGCTGCAAAGCATGCCAGCAAAGAATCAGGATGACTCGACAGTCACAAGCATTGATAGTCACAAGCGTTGAATGCACTAAATGGTTCCTACGTAAAGCAGCTGCCAGGGTCATCATTAAGTTCTTTACCTTTGCCCTTTATAATTAGAGAGGTTAAGGTATTTTACCAGCGCCATACAAAATATACTCAAAGATGATATATCTTTTTAAGAGAGACAAATATAACTAAATACACACATGCATGTATCCACTCAGGGTGCATGAAGTGGCCAGAAAAATCTAGTGTTTTCAAGGGAAAACTTTAATTTCTGATGAAAACCAAACAAAATGAGAATTGAAATCATAATGTCTCAGGATCAAGCACGGGAATAAGTTTCAGCTGAACGCTTTTGTTTGCTTGTTTCAGACGAGGTGAAAAATTTACATTCCAATTTCTGATGAACACCACAGAAGCAATCACTTGAATTCAGCTTTCCACTAAAACAGTTTTCCTTGCAGAATTGTAGCTTTCTTTGCCTGGCAGTTGCACAGAGCACGCAGAGATCCCTGTTCTTGCTGAGCATCTCTGTGCCCCACAGGGTGAACCAAGACGTTCTTCAGGAGGAGCATCTTCCCCCACCCAGAGCAATTCACAGCTAAACTGCCCGGCTAAGAATGATAACTGAGAAAATGAAATGGAGAAATTACTCAGGTAGGGAACAGCTCGAAGCCCCTCAATGCTTTATCTAATGCCATGTGTAGAACATATTACTCAGAAATGCAAACTAATAATACAATGAGCAATGGGCCCATAAAAAGTGTTTAAATGCCAATATATATTTTTGAAGAACAGACAAGTTACGAGGCAAAAATATACCGGAGATTGCATTTAAATATTTTATGGTACAAGTGAAGTACGAAGATGTTAATATTTCTCAGCGTTTATAACAATTCATAATTGGTAAGCTTAATAGTAAAGCCAAGGAAAAGAAGTAGTAGTAAAGTCAGAAAGGAACAATAGTTTTTTGATAAAGTCAAGGCTCACGTTAAGTGTTCACATTTAGAGTCAATCCTCCGTTACAGTACTCCCACAATCAGGCCCTAACCAGTATTTTCCACCCTCCAGTGTTAGAAATACATGGAATGCCAGAGATTGAAGAGTATTTGGTCACATTAAGATGAAGATAGGCCATTTCCAAAATACATATCTTCTACATTCATTTAAACTAACATTACTTTGTTGAATGATTAAGAATGATATTAATGATTAATTTCAGAAAGTAGCATAGCAACTAAAACTAAGGCTACCCCCTCAAAAAAAATACCCATGGAAAATACTAGAAAAGTGTTGCTATGAACTTCTTCAGTCAATAACCCTTCCTTACTGTAATCACAGACCTCAAAAATCAGATTGAACATATAATTGACCTATATAGTTTAATAGATGCATGTCAACTTTAACTTGTCAAATTGATTAATTTACACCAGCTACCCTTCCCCCACAAAAGAACAGTATTTGCAGGTATGTACATACCTTTGATCAATCAATCATTTAATGGGAACCAACTTAAATGCCACACGACTTGCAGTTAATGCAGCCTGCTGCCTATTGTAACGTGCAGGTTTCTGTGAGCACTGCATAACAGTGGAGCCCAATTTCTAAAATATTTATGGATCATACACTGGAAGAGACCTATGAACAAGCTCAAATGAGGATTCATTTACAACTGGCAATAAATAATATCTGAAATCTACCTCTACAACGTACTGTAGCCACTATATGCTATTAAAGAGATGCTTCCACCCTTGTTTATCACTTTTATTTAATGGTATCAATCCTCAATTCAAAGACCTGGTACCAACATACATTTGTTTGGCATCCAGAGTAAAACCTTTATTTGCATTCACAAGACAGTCAGTCAGAATAATCCATCAAGCTTTAGGTAACAGCTGAAGAGCGACTCGATTCAAGCCAGTTTTCCACTGATGAATGGTTTTATACAACATTTTCTCTTGCCCAGTATCTGACCCACTTGAAGAGCGTTGTACCAAGAATTTACAGATAAATTACTTATGCAGCTCAGTACAATATACCTTTGTTCCACATAATATAATTCACAGAAATTATTTCCCACAATGATTTACAGAGTTCTATAGTGTAGTTATAGAGTTAAAATAATGGCAGAGTGAAAAAGAAATTAGAACCTATAACTGCTGAAGAAGAAGTATGTTTTCAAATGTGATTTGCAAATAGACAGTGAATCAACGAGGCAAAGAGACCAGAGAATACTTCTATAGGAAAAATAGCCAGGCAATGAAAAGTGGGGCATTTGACAAAGCATTGCGCTCCTTTACTGCCACTTGCATGGACTGGCTTCACCCATTAATCTCCAAATTATGCGCTGTTGGATCCTCAGTAAAGTTATTAGTACCAGACTTTATTTCTGTTGGTTTTTTCTACTCACCGCAGACATCCAACCTGATTTACTCACGCTGGTCAACAGAATTACTAGCCCGGGTACCGCAGCAAAGCGTTGCAATACAAGTGGCTCCTGCCAAGAGCAGCACCTGACAGCAGCAGGGCTTCCACCTGCAAGCTTGGCTCAAAATGCACCTCACCTGCTCGCCCGTGCCTTCTGGCCTGCACGCTTAATGTATGAGCGCAGGCCTGTTTGCTTTCCAATATGTGTTTTTCACTTGGGTAATTACAAGATGTTTTCCTCATGCACAGGAATGCAATTTGTATTATGCTTAGGCTTTACCTGTACTTCCAAATTCACACTGAGAAATTTGAAATAGCGTACAGTAATTGCATGCTAAAGAGAGGAAGACGGGCAATGACGAACTCAAATATTATAGGTACCAGAGCCTTAATAATGGTGATAAAAGGAGTAATACAGATAGTAAAATTAATTTCAGTAAATCGCACGTGTTTTACAGAATAACTTCACTGGATGCACAGCAAAGGCCAGTCCAAGAGAACATATTTAAATTTCAGGGGACACTTACTGAATATTCTTGGACAATAAACAGACTAAGTGTACATCTTTATATTCCTAGCTACATTTAATAATAAATATTCATTCATTCACAGAAAGTAGAAAGCGCTGAGAATAATCATGCCATTTGCAGACTGCAAAATACTTCCTAGTCGCATTCATCAAGGCTACTTAGAAGTCACTTTTATAAGCAATGGAAAAATTGGTTCCCATATCATTGCTCTACGCTCTTGAAATCTGTGGGGCCACGCTGCCTTCCATTCAGATGCGTGAAAGGTGAAATCCCAACCCTACAAAAGCAATGGCAAAACTACCGTTGTTTTAACCTCTGCTGTATTGCAGAACATAGGTATAACTACGTAGCAGAGACCGGCCTGAGTCCATCTGATGGACTGGAACAAGTTAACCTCGGTAATCCTCCTACAGAATAAAAATTTTTAAAAAAGCTGTGGAACTTCAGGTCACTACAGTCCCTCACATTTTTTTCAGCCAGAGTTGTAACCTGACAGAAAAAGCTTATGCAGGGACATTTTCTTTTGGTTTTCATTCCAAAACAGTACAGAAATGGCTTTTACCTACAGAGAAAATAGTGGAACTATTAAAAAGTCAAATAGCGAGCCTCTCAACCCGTTCAGGACACATTTGCTGGGGCTGAGAGAGATGCATCTATATTGAGGACCTTGGATATTTTTCTTCATTTTTTGATCTTAAAAAAGTGGTATAGCTCCAGGACACTAGAAGACAACACTGTCAGGTGTCTTGCTTTCCAATGGTCCCGAGAGCACACCTCAGCAGAGATTTTCAGAATTTAACAGTGATGCGACCTCTTGTGGGAAAGGTACGAGCTGGTGGAAAGTCAGAGACGTGGTGCCTGAACTCCAGAAATCACAGATGGATAATTTAGTTAATGCATGTATTAAAGCTCTGCACGTCTTAACCAGGATCCATTCACTTTGGAGTCAACTTTGTATTGCATTCAAGAAAAATGCAGGGAAGAGAAAATGTTAAACAGGGTAATCCCTGTCAGAAGTGTGTAAAAGTTTCCCCTATCTGTCAAAGACACTGAACTGTCAGTAGTCTAAAAATAACAAAGACACATCTCAGTTTCTGTCAAATCAGACTGACACAAAAAACTTGGATATCAGTGTAAAAGAAAAAAAAAATACAACGTCAATCCATTTCTTCACTCAAAAGCGACAATCTAACAAGACAATTTCAGCTTTAGCACTGAAAATGATTGCTATGCATTCTTTAAATGTGTTCTGGAAGAAACTGAACCAAAGGGATTCAGTTCAAAACTACCATTTTCCTAACTGAAATTTCCATAAGTCCTCTATTATTTCCAAAGACAGCAAGCACAAAACAGCAATGGATCCTCCAGCTAAAGTTGCCTTTTTGATAAAGAAGAAAGGAAGAATGACTGCAATAGATGCAAATTAGAAAGATTTTTTCACGGGGCAGAATAACTTCTAGGGCCACCTACAATTTCCACCATTAACTTTTTTACAGCTATGTCCTTTTAGACAGAGAGGGTATTTTTCACCTCAATGATAGCTGCTGAAGCAATGTCTGGCTGATATTCCATAACTGATGGAGAAAGACAGGCATCACCAGAGGATGTTACCTTCATTTATCAGCCAAGAAAGCCGAGGCAAATTTAGGCTCAAAAAGATGAGTCCCATTTTTAAACGCTCAATAAGATCTCAATCATACCCAAGTAAGACATGACCCTGCAGCTGCATCAATCTTAAAAATAACAAACATACTAAGAAAAACAGCAAGAGAAGAATAGCAATTTAATAACCTAGTGAGAGTTAAGGACACCAGGAGAAGCCTATTGATTTCCTGAATTTTAGAGCAGGTCTTGCTCGAGAATAACATGGGAGGCATTCAACAGTTACAGCTCCTGATGTTCTAGCGCTTTCACAAGGGACTCGGGCTGCTCTTATGCATTATATTGACCAGACACGGAGGGCACAAGCTACCCATTCCACCAAGTAGCCTCAACTTCTCCTGAACAAAAGCTTCAGTCTCGGCTGCTTCTTGCCCCCGAGCAGAGAAGCTGGAGGTTCGGACGGTGTAACCCCTGCGCTGCCCGTCGCTTCAAACAGCCGCCTGCAGACAGGGCTCGTCAGCTTTTGTCTCTAAAGACATGGCACTTTTCCCAAAGGTTGCCATAGATTGCTTGGTACGTATGATAACCTTTTAACTTATTTGTGTAGGGGGAAAAACCTCAGGTTTCACTAACTGGCTTTGAGCGGTGGAACAGCAAAGTACTGCCACGTGTAACTGGAGTAGCAGATTACAGCTTCAGCGATCCCCACAGCTGAATAAAGCTTAAGAATGAAAAAAATGAGGGAAGGGGGTGTGATTGATTGGGCAAGCCAAGACCTTTAGAACAAACACACTTTTGCACTTACTGGTTAAAATTAGTATTAGCTGCTTGGATCACGTGCATCCTTCAGCCCGCCTCTCCAGCCATCCCGCGGGGGGTTCAGCATGAATCGCAAAATAGCTCACAGGCTGAGGTGGCCAATAATTCAATTAGCCCGACTGAACTGAAAGTTGTATTTTATCTCAATAATGCAGTATTTTGGACTACAATAATTTCCTTTGGCTGCTGAAAAGGAGCTTGTACATAACAACATGATGAGTGGTCAAAATAAAAAAGTGATTTTTAACTGGATTGTGGAGATGGTTGTAAAAATATTGTAAAATTATATATATATATATGAAAAAAGAAAATAGTGAATGGCATAACTTCGAAAAGCCTTGCTCAGCCAGGACTGTGGTTTTAGCTTTAGCCTTGTAAAAGATAGAATTCAATCTAGCTTAGTCCCCTCAAAGGGACCACAGCATTAAGTGATGACACAGAACCTGGTCTTGAGTCTAAGCCTTTGAAGTTGAACGCAAAAGCGATTCTATTGCTTGATTCACAGCCAATAAAATAGCAAACAAGTTAAAAACACATAGTATCGTTTATGTGGCTATGCTCCAGTGGAAGAAATGGAAAGTTCTGAATAAACTTTTCACAGCCACGTGCAGTATTGCTCCAGCCTTTAGAAGCCACTCTGTATTCTGGCAACAGGTAAGAAGTAAAATGAAACTTACACCAATGGTGCTCTCCAGTTGATCAAATAAAGGCTATCTTTAATTGCTTTATTGCTAAAAGCAGAGATCAGGACACTGGAGCAGAAAGCTTCGGTGTGCTTCAGGTTGAAAACCCAGCTCCGTTGAAAGGTCAGCTCCTCTACACACATCACGTCAGCTCAAATATAGCTCAAGAAAAAAACAATGAAAAAAACATCCTGTCACTGTCTGCCTCTGTCAGAGATTTTCTTTTGATGAAAACTAATCTGAATGCTCCACATACACATATTTGTATCAGTATGTATGGTGAGAAACTTACTCATTTGATTATTTAATTTTCAAATCTAATTTTTTCACCCTGTAGTATTTTGAGATCTAAAACATTTTGCATTGTCAAGCTACACTGAAATAGTTTTAATGGTGTATTGTTGACCATGAAAGGAATGGATTGCTTGTTTCCACATGCATTATCCAAAACATTAGGACAGTGTATCCATGAAGCTTGAACCATAAAATTCAAAGTCCATTGAAAAACTAGTCCAAACATTCTTTTTCCATTTAAGATGAAAATACTGCATCCCATAAAAAAGGTGCTTTAAATATATATGTGTATGTATGTGTATATATATATAAAAAAATTTTAAAATATTTTAAGGAAGTTGCTTTAATTTCTGCTTTAGTATCCAGTGTGAATCAAACTCAAATTGGAAATCAAAACCACTTTGTGCATTCAGACGCAGATTCGACAAGGTATATAAGCCCCTGCTAAAATAACCATTAGTCCAATGGTTATTGGACTTTACTTCCTCAGGTACATTGGACATTACTACTTTAGGTAAAACATTTACGTAGCTGGAAAGCTTGAAATAAGTTTAACATTAAGAACATGTATAAACATCATACTGAACCAAGACCTAGCTTACAGTTCATATTCAAAACATGGCGACATTTAAATAGAAATATAAACCATTATTGAATTGCTATTCCTGTCTAAACTCAGTCTCATAGTTTAAACCATTGGAATCAGCAATGAGCTACTCAGAGAGCTTTTCACACAGCTTTGTTATAAAACAATGCTGGAATCATGAATAAGCAAAACCTGTGGCGAGCAAACAGCAAAGATAGGATATTGCAGACATATCACTCTTGACAGGGCTAAGCAATAGGTGATACAGATAAGTGGGGTTGGAATAAAATATGATTAAACCAGTCTTTTCCATTACGTTTTGATTTAAGAGTACAAAGTGCAAACTATTCATCTTCTGTCTAGAGGCAGTAAATCAACTGATAAAGAAAAGTGAAAAGTAAGTGGGATGCCAGGAAAAATCAAATCATCACGTGCTGGTAAACTGCTTATGGAAAGGAGGAAAATAGGATTAAATAACAAGGCAGCAGTATTGACCCTAGGCATCATCAGGATTTATTTAAGGTTAGTACAGAAGCAAAAATTAACATCAACAACCAAGCACGGAAGGAGGGAGGAAAGGAGTAAATACCAGTAGAGTCAAGGTATTATGGTGCAGAAGAGTTCACGACAGAGCCAGGTCTAAGGCAGGTTCCCTGTTTATTTTTCTTTTGGCTCTGCCAGCATACCACAGAAGTGATGTGTTTTAAGGAGCAGTAGGAAGAGAGCTGCAGTGCTGCTGAAGTACTGCCGCTGTGAGAGATGGCCACAGTGGTTCTGGGGTTATTGAGAAGAAAATGCACCAGCAACTTCTCTCTCTAGTTCTGTGAAGATGGTTATAACTAATGCTTATTTCCATTTGCTACTAGTTTGAAGGTCAGTAACTGTCATTCTCAAAGGTGGAACTCCCTACTCTCAGCAGGGTAAGCCCAGGTAGGTATCGTTCAGCAAGAGCAGACAACCTGCATGAAGACAGCACGCTTCCTAGTTCTCACCGTGTGAAAGTAAGGGACACGGAAAGAAAAAGAAAAAAAAGAAAAACAAAACAAAAAAAGATGCACAACACTTCTTTGGTTCAGTTGCAATTCCAAAACAAATGCATAAGTGAAAAAAAAACTTAATTTGAGACTGGAAATATTTTATAATCCAAATCCTAACACACATTGTCTTTCAAAGATTCTACTTTTTCCAAGTTCAGTTGCACATGATTTTGTTTTTATTTGTTGCATGGTAGACAATCTATTCGCAAAGCGCTTGCCAAATCTGCAGACAGGTAGATCTTTATCAAAAACAAATGACTACTAAAAGTGTTCCCATCTTTATCAGAAGACACAGCTGAGGAGCCTTTCAGGAAAAGCTTTCACATCACCTTAGAAACTACAGGAAGATCAACACCCACACAGGAGACTTTCTTCCAACTACTAGTGGATCCCAAACCAAAAAACTCCCAATGCTTTTTTAATTGCCTTTTCTCTTCCCAAGCTTCTGGGTTATGGGGTGGTTGTACTTAGAACCCTGACTACGTGCCAACGGCCCTTACCGCGTCCTACCTTCATCTGCTTTGCCTAAGTATGCACACCAATGAGCAGTTCGGGAGATTTATGTCATCTCCTGCAGCCATATCATGGCACAAACAGCTGGGCCTAGGTCAGGGATTACCAAGGTTTCCTATCCCACTCAGCAGAGCAAAATTCATAGCGGCACGTACCTAATCTGGGGCACAAAGCCTCTTGAATTTGACAAACGCCCCTACCCAGTACCACTTCCCTTCCTGCACTTGCGGCAAGCTTCCCCCCTCTTCCTCTGAGAGTATTTAAGAAAGAATTCAATTGAAAAGTCCAGATGCTGAAGATACACCGCTATTATGTTCCCTCCTAAAAATAATGATTCCATTAAACCACAACGCTTCATACTGCAAACGTTCCCGATTCACTTCTGCTTGTGTTGGGCTGCTGAATGCAGGCGGCACCACAGCAAAACGTAGCATATTTTAAACTTGCAGGATGAGAAAGTCTAAGTGTTTTAAATTAAATGATTATACAGAGGTTAGAATATAATGCTGAACTATGGAGGAACACAGTACGGAGCCTCCTGAGGAAGGATCAATGTGTCAGCCAGGAAGGGATGGAGTCATGAAACAGAATTGGCATTCTTTAGAGAAATAGCAAAGCAAAATGAGCTAGAAACAAGCTGAATGGGTGAAACGAAGGGGATAATCCTGCGTTTTTCACAAAAGCCTACAAGGAGATTAGTTGCCAGCACTAGCTATATTCTTGCAGCATGATGGTTAAAATGAACTCTTGATGAATAGCTGGTAATTATTTTTTCTTCACCAATATTGTAGATCATTAATAATGATAAAAATCCCTATACTGCCATCACCACTGCTGCATAATTAACACTACTTTTTGCCCTTAGATTTTAGCTACATTACAAGAGAATTCTTTGAGAGACTCAGATGGGTGGGATGAACCAAGGGGGGGACACGGGCAGGGTCACACACCAGAAGGGGCAGATGTCACCCTGCCTCCTCGCACCAGTGCGGCACGCTGCTGACTAGGACATGTCGTGTCCCCGACACCAAAGGCACAGTCGGAAGACGATGTCCCTTACCGGACGGTTACGTTTTGTGAAGCAGCCTGGGAGCAGCGGTCCGTGGGCACGGGGGAAGCGAAGGCGAGTCCACGGCTGCTGCCCTGACTCGGCAGGGAGGGGGCCATGATGGCAAGGGCAGGTGATATACTTTGGATAATCCCTCAAGGCTGGAAATCCTCAACCTGCAAGGCCACCTTATATCTGGAAATAAACGGGGCATAAAGTGATTCCCAGTCCAGGACCCTTTCCTAAGAAGATACAAAAAGATCCTTAACTGACTGAATTGGACCACAAACTGTAGAGCTTGAGAGACATTGCCTTGGGCGCTGCTGCTGCCTGACACGAGATCTAATCTGCTCCTAACGCCAAGGAGAGGACCCAGACACCACTGAGGGCCGTCTGATTCACTTCCTCCGTCCTCTGCACTTGCTGGAGAATATAACACATTTCTCTTACAGTTGCATTTTGCAGCTGAGGTGAAATTTTTCTGAGATTGCAAGTCTGGGAAGGCAAGCAAGCCCCTTTCAGGTTTATAAATCCAATGTCATTTGCACACTAGGTCTGTGGAAAAAGTATTACTTCTTGCTGTTTCAACTGATGTCAGCAGTTACGGCGGATAGGAAGAGAGGGAAGAGGGAAGAAATAGAAAGTATAAGCATATCTGAGCTTTTTTGATTTAACGTAAGTCTCCACTTCTACTGGAGGAAACAGTATTAGGGTGGATATGAAAGTAGCTGCACCGGATCTTAGTCTGAAGGGGTTCTCTGCTCCTCACAAAGCCAATTACACAGAGGAAATTAATCAGTTCCAATGAACTGCAGTCTGTGTGAAGAGGGGCGTGCTGGTTCATGGCTGGAGCATTTACCAAAGACTGGTCACACGTGGAATTACAGGCACAGAGTCAGGGTGGTAATTTAAGTGTATTACCAACCACAGCACCTTGAAAAAGCCCAACTCACACTGTACGCATTTATAGAGAAGAGCTTCTATGTATCACTTTACTTTTCAGCGGTACTTAGACTGTAATCTGTGTCATTTGCAGATCCATTATGTTACCGTATGGTTTCCTTGCACAAATGGGCCAAAACTGAAGCTCTGCATTATGGAAGAGCTGTACAGCTCCTCTTCCTCAAAGCATCTTTCCTGAAAATGAGTAGGCAGGAATAAGGAGAGCCACAGTCCTACTATTCCACTTTCCCAGCTAATGTCTGCGGAGAAATGCCTCCAAAACCCCTTCTAGAAGTATCCTCGTTACCCTAATAGGATTGCAGCATCCCCAGGCAAGCTAGCCCTTATGGCATACATTGTAGTTAATCCTGAGCCATCAACCGAACGCTAAACTAGATTTACAAGCCTGGAGAGCAAACTAAGGTCGTAACATGGTTAGAAAGGGAGGCGCAATCAGGGGCCCTTTGCAGCTATCAGCAAAGATTTATCGCAGAAGCTTGACTAAGAGTTATCTCAGCTTTTCAAGGGAGAGGAGCAATAGCTCGGGCTAACTGGAGCCCCACGCACCGTAACCAGCACCCTGCACAGCAGGAGCAGCACCCATTCCCACGCAAGCGCAAGTCCAAACGCAAATGAGTCTGCACACATGGGTGCTTATGTTCACACTGTGTGTTATCAAACAAGAGTGAAGTAGCAGAGCATTATTTTCAATGGTGAAATTATCGTTTTGGGCAGTGAATAGAGCTTTAAGAGTTTTTTTCCCTTTGTGTGTCAAGAAACTTCTGGCTGAGTAATCCTATCCTAAAGCACAGTTGGTGGAGTACTTGGCATTAATTCTGCAGGCGTGTTGCCACGAGTATTCAATCAGGCTGCTCAATTACACAGTAACTGAATGCTGACACCTACTGACACACAAACCCCTCCGACTGTAACACCACAGAAACCTGACTGATGCACACCATGCACATGATTCAGCTTTTCCCTCAGCAGTGTTAGTGGTAAGGATGGGACCGTGAACCTTCCCAAAGGGATTAAAACATCTGCAGTATTCTAACGACTTAAAGAGCAGCGGTTTTACTAAGTTTGTAAAGAAAATACACGTATATGCATTGAAGGCACACACAACATTACTCACATCAATAAGTATTTGCAAGTCAGCTCTGTATCAGGCTGGGAAACCTGAGGAAAGATGGCGATTCAGCTACTGCAGTCATTCAAAAGTGCAGAAGCTTGAAATAATGATGTCATTTAGGCCACTGAGATTGTGTCACACTGCTGCTTCCAAGCATGCTGATCCCCAGCCTCCAGGCTGCATTTGAAACAGAAGCCCATTGCAAGCAGAATTGAGCCAGAGGAGATTAGCATCATAAAGAGATGCATTTTGGTGAATTTTTTACCTTGAAATGGGAACATAGTAATGTAGTATTTTATATGTTCTTTCAGGAAAAGCATATTCTTCCATTATGTAGGTACTCAAAGGTAAATAATGGTGAAGTACATTTACCTTATTATCATCAGTCTGTACCTGAGCAAAACATCTGTTGATTTCACTCCGTACTTCAGCAACTACAGAAAGGTTTTGCTGAATCAAGCCTTAGTAAAACCACAAAAAATAATATAAAATATTACCGATTTACTGAGTTGGAACCATTTTCACCATATTGCACTATCTAAAGAAATGTAGATTTACACAAAAGCATATATAAAGACAAAGCAAAAATGGTTTGGAAAGTTTTGACTAGACTCAATGATCTGATTTTCAGAGATCGGTTAGGGACAGTTAAACACAAAGTATATTATTTAATTGTTCATAGAATACACTCTTAGCCATTTGGTGAGCTAACAGGCTCCATTAGCCATGGAAGGAAATACCAATCTTCTGCAAGTATATTCAGAAATAGAGGTATAACTTTATCACACCCATGCTTTAAAAGAGGAATTGTCCCTCAGCCAACCATCACTTTTCTGTTGAGATTTGTGCATGGAACCCCGCTGGTTTCAGCGGACGAGAGGCACAGCAGGGTTGGTGTGCGTGACCACGAGTGCCGTAAGGAAACAATGAACCACTCCATTATAATACTTTATTACGTTTGTGAAAGTGCTTCCACAATAAGTGCTATTAAGAATGGTTGTCATTCCTATATTTCAACTGTCATCAGAAGCAGGAGGATCAGAGCAATGCAAATAAGTAGAACTGTATTAACAAGGTTGCCCTGACTTAAATTATCTTCTGTTGTCAATAGGGTGCTGGAGCCTTTATCTCAGCTGCATGTGAAAAGCAAGTACACTAGAGTCACTGACTGATTGCTTCCAATTTCCTTACCATAGTGGCCCAACAATGCCAATTCAAAGTAATAATAATAATAATAATAAATTATTAGTATAGGAGCACAGAATTGACTTAACTCTTTACCCATTTTGGCTGTAATAGAATATTGCTCTGGGAGAAAAAATTGCTATTACAATAACATTGAAAATAATTGACTATAACAATTATTTCACATTTCTGTACAAGCGTACCAGAAAACTTCTTCAGCTGTTATACAGGGTTTTGCTGTTATTACTGTAAGCTGCCAACTCTGACACAGAAACACACACAAATTCCTCTTTTCCCTTTCTTGAAATAGATCAGGGAAAAAGCCCTCTCTGTTCTCTAACACCTCCTAAACAGATGGCGATGAAGCTAAACACCTCCCACACCCAGCTGGAAGGTATGTGACAGGAAAATTCCTCCCCCGTGTCCAGTTTAAAAAGAAACCTGCAGAGCAAAGCGGGGAGGTGGCAAGAGCCCCCGCAGGGATGCCCCCGGCACCGCCACCACCTCGCCATTGCCATACGAGCCTCCTGTGACTTTAACGGCTCTGGACCAGCCCTGTTCTTTCTTAGCTCACTTCTGACCGCGGAGCAGCTCCAAGATCTGCTCTGTTCTCCCGTCTCTCCCCTCCTTGATCCGCCTGCTCCAGTCCGCGCTCTGCCCCGGCACGGGCAGCGGGCATCGCCCCGTTCCCGCTTCCCCTTCCACCCGGCTTTGTCCTTCATGGAAAGGAGTAAACATTTCTGCAACTTCTCCGAATCACGAGCTTTTCTACAGTAATTTTTTCCATGTAGTGAGCAGAAAAATGGAATAAAAAAAGCTTCAGTTTCATCGTTCTGCTCTATAAACTCCCACTTACAGTGGAAGAACGAAAGAGAAGATGGAACTGGCTCCTGCCCACGCTGCTGGTTGTCCTGAGGTTGATGCCCAGAAAGACAACGCAACCGAGGATACAGCCTGATGAGAAATCTGGTACTACTGTGGCTTAAATTCCTCTACTAAGTGCGCTTAAAAAAACAACAACAAAAAAAACCCAAATACCCTTATCAGCAATTAAATTTTCAGCCATCAGGTGAGGTGAATACACAACATCTACGCCTAAGAATGAATCCAATATGCAAAGCAGTCTCATTTGAGAATTATGGTTCAACCATACTAAAGCATCAGGGGGTACTACATGTAAAGTAATGCACAGAATGAGTGACTATTCTGGACCATCAGCCTAGAAGCACTGAAGTCCTACTAAAGCTCAGTCATCTTTTGCTGGGAGTTCTCATTTATCTTTCTGAAATGATGTTAAAGCAATAGCTGCTGGCTCTGACCTCCTCACGATCAAGAGACCACATTCAAGCACTTTGAGAATATTCTACATTCTGTAAAGCACAAAGGTTTTTAAACAGATTATAGCACCTGGTTTTGGCAGTAATCATCCATGAATATAAAATATCCCCTAACATTTGTTGCTACTGTATAAAAGGAATTCTGCTATGATCAATAATTAGAAATCAATTACAAAGCTTTGTGTGCAACTGAAGACTGCTCTCTGACTTGGGTGCCTCTATTACCAACATCTGTAAGGGTGGTAATCTATCTTAATAAGTCTTAAATCATGCATGAATATAAAAGTGCCTATGGCATTATTCAATTCCTATTTAAGTCCAAGGAAAGGTGCCTGTTTAAATTATATAGAAGTCCTATTTCTCCTGAAATGCACTTTGATGTGATTCTGTGCAAATACACGTTAGCGATAAAACAATCTCATTTTTGAAACAGGTAGCCTAGTAATGCTGCTCATTGATTCAGGCTATGGAACCAATTCTGCTTTTATTTTTCCCAAGTTATGATTTATAATTTGTTCTTTTCTTATTAATAAATTCCAAGGAACAGGGTGTGTATTGGCAGGCCCCTTCCTCAACAACGACCACAGGTCTGCAGTGACGGACGCTAACTTGATGGTTTCATATTTCAACCTTGCGTTCAGCCTGGAACTATTGACCCACTCCTCCTGAGGCATAAATCAAATTTTTCCCACTTCCATGGCCTGCTTCATTCTTAATTTCTCATTAGAGAAGTTTTAGCGGACCAGGAATACTGGAGTATTGAACAATGTACATTTGGTTGTAGAGATTTATTTTTTTTCCTCCCCTTTTTAGTGGAAAATCAGGTCTGAATACAGATTCCTGGTGAAGCCTGTGGCTTGAGTCGTGACAGCTATCACCATAAAGCCCTAGATGGTAATGTCCTTTTTGCCTCATTTTCTGCCACGTATATGGGAATTTCTGTGGTCTGTTAGAGAAATTTCAGGGCTTCTTTTCCCAATGAATTCATACATTTCCAAAAGTTATATTTTTTCCTACATCTGTAAGACAACCACCTTACCACGCTGTAATTCTAAGATATTGGGGTTAGAGCTAACCAGTCCTCAGACTCCAATTAAAAATAAATAAATAAATAAAATAAAAAAATAGTGTTTGGGTTCACTTTTCAGTAATATAGACTACTTTCAGAGTGGTTGTTTTGAATCCAAGTGCAACACAATTTCTGAAGAGAAGTGTCTCACAAGACCAACTTTAAATATAGCATGAGCTGGTACAAGCCCAATAAAGTTTCTTCTTCCTGAAAAATGACCAATCACATTAAAAAAGGTGAAGCGTGTAAGTAACACTGCCTGTCATTAAGAAACACAGGCTGCATCACTGAATAACCACACCTGGAAGGCACAAAAGTGTTTCAGTAAGAAAGCAGATCACAGGCCGACAAAAAACTTCACAAATGTCAGTGAGTTTGCTTAAACAAAACACCATATTTTGGGTGTAGCCTTGTTTCCACAGAGGAGGGAAAACAGCGTTGGCAGTCCCTGCTACATCCCAGGTGAGACAGCAGCCTGTCTGCAAGGGCCCGAGCAGCTCCTGAACTATTTAACGCAAAGACATAATCAGACAGCAGCTTTTCCTTGTGCCGCACAAAATACAGAAAGCGCACTGAATTCATTGAGACTTATGTTTAACCTTCTTCAGAAAAAACATCATTTCAGAAATTTGTATCTTGAAAACAGTATTAGTTCCCAATTATCAGACAAAATTGAAAACATGCAAAGAACTAAAAAACTTACACAAACAAACAAAAAATCCCAGAGAAGTGCCAGAGGTCACAAGCACAACGACAGGAGCCAGCCTCAGCTTATCTGAAATGTGCATGTCACAAGAAAAGAAATCTATGGAGAGAACACAGGATTCAATCTATCAACAGAATTAACCCATCAATAGCTCAAAACGACCCCATCAACAGCGGCATAAGGTTGCGTGCAAGGCAGGTGAAGGCTTCTGAGGCCAGAGACGAAGGGCAGGCGAGTCGGACCGGCTCCAGCCCTAGCACATCCTCAGATGCTCACAAAGATGACCCAAAAGTGCCAAGAGATGAGTAGATGCCGCCACCGGTGGCATTGGCCGGCTGAGGAGAGGAGAGGCTGGGAGGAAAAGGTCCCGTGGTGCACGGAACCGGGGTTCTACTGGTACCTGCAGCACCGCTGTAAACGGGTTGGTTTTAGAAATTCTCTTTTGCTGTTAAGGAGTGCTCTCCCACCATTAGCTGTATGCAATTCATGAAATACAAGGTAAGTGCACTAAGCAGAGATCATAAACTAGTCAAGGAAAAAACTGTGAGAGGACCAAAGAAACTAGTTGTTTATGTGATAGACGAATAAAGTATCAGCTTAGATACTGTACTCCCATGAGCAAGTGAGCTGGACACATATTTCAGCTACTTCCACAAATTATTTAATATTATCATTGCAATGATAATGCAGTGGTAATGAAAATGATGTTTAAAGCAAACATTTGTGGTTTAGCTTGATATTCTTAATCTTTTCTTAAGCTGGGTTTTATCTGCATTCCTAATTTAAATGGAACGAAAATACAGAAGGTCTACGCATCTTTTCCGAGTTAGCTTATGTACAACCTTGTTGGAAACTGGATTTAAGGACTAGAAATAGCAGGCATTTTTTTCTGAACCATTTTCCCAGGGCCCCATCCCCCCTCTTTTCCCAGAAGCACCTGATTCATACTGACTTTTGGAAGGGTCATGCTTGTCAAATGTATCCTATTGTTTTTCACTGGGGTGGCAGTAGGGAAGGAACCTGCACAATTCTGGAGAAGCCAAATCATTGTTTGAGTGCTTTTGCACTAAAACTTTTTTTGTTGTTCTAAATAATTTCAAACACTAATTCAAGATTAAAAAAAAAAAACACAAAACAAAACCAAAAAAACACCACCACCAAAGAAACAGTTTCATGTCTATTTAAATAAAATACTTAATCTGGTTCAAAGTTACTTTTCTAACAAAACAAAAATAAGGGAGAATATCTTTCCTTGTCCTATTTGCAAACTTCAGCACCCCCAAATTTCTTCTGTATACATGGAGAAGTTGAAAGCAAAATGTAGTAACTTTTCCAATTCAGCAGCTGTGACTAGGAGGTTCAGTCCAGGTTAGCAAATCGGTGAGTACAGCCCATGTGATTAAAAGGGTGAGTCCCACTTAATAAAATCCTGCTTTGCTTTTCCTTTGAGACCCACCTTTCAGTGCAGACGAGCAAGCATCCCCTTCTCCTTAATGGAAAGTGAAGGGAGCTTTCGCTTTCCCCGTAGCAGCTTTCCCCGACGCTTGCAGCAGCTCTTTGATACAAGGTCCTATGTGACTGACTGACAAAACATTAATTCTTTTAATTCTACATTGGAGCAGACAAACAAGGGATAGAGAATCATCTTACTGAATTATTCAAAGTCATTTTTAAATATAAGGGGTTTTATGTGCTTTTTCTTACAAAAGATACTGAAAATGAAAACATCTACCAGGCTGTTTACCTGTCTAAATTACTCTTCACACCTTCTCAGCCACCTTTGCTTATCTATATTGTTTCTGAGAAAAACCTGTTCGTTTACCGACATCCATAACTGTGATAAAATGTGATTGAAAGCTTCGTATGTCAGATAGAAAGCGGTTATCACAGCTGGATTTTGAGCTTGGGATTATACCATATAATATCCTCTCCAAACAATATACCTGTAAAATGAATTTATGAATGGCCTTTGCTAGATCTGAGGATAAACTTCTGGTAATAGAAAAGAGTATATGAGCTGATGGATAGCCTTATCATTGATGAGGGTTAGATACATTTATGCTGCACTGGGAATTTCATGGATCAGGAGAAGTCCCTTTACACTAATTAAATGTCATAGATAGATGTCTTCAATTTTCAAATAATTTATCCTTCTTTTCATTCCGTTTCAAACCAGGGGAATTGAACTGATCGAGACTAGAAGCACATTAATATTTAGTATATAAAAGCACATTAATATTTAGTATGTAATTGCCTATGGGAGTGGGAGAAATCGCTAGACATCATCTCTGAGCAGCAACACCCTCTTCAACCTCACATCTGTATCCCCGTCCATGCTCCTACCCAAAGACAACCCGGGGCTGTGCACTGGAAAGAGCCATCAGCGAACTCTACGCGGGGATAATGATTTTGCATTACGCCAGCTGTAAATTCACAGTCCACCATTACTTACCTCAAATAATTACTGAAAATAGAATGAGTTTGAAACTTGTTCAATAAGCTAACCAACTGCAGGGCAGGCTCAACATCTGCACAGTATTTAAGCTAATCCTTGTGGTCATGCAAAGGGGTTTTTTATTATTTGAGTTTTGCTGCCCAATCAATGCACACCTCTGAGTCCCTCAGATTTTTACAAGCACCTTGGGTTGTTTTATTTTTTTTTGTTTCACTTTCAATTACAGCCAGTTCTTCTGTTATGACATTATACAGAAGCGTGTGTGTGTGTGTGTGTAATCTAACCACCACCACAATTGTAAGCAACTAAGGCATTTTGGCCCATTCAATTTCAAATTTTGTTTTTCCTTAAACACAGGGAGCAATTTTTCAGTAAGTGTCCAAAACAGCAGGGTTGGGATATCAGTTCTGGTTGTCTTTTCAATGAACCAGTACGAGATTTGTTTGACACTTGATCTTCATCATCTTCTGCACAATTTTTCCCATTACACTTTACCAATTCCAAATTTTGTGTACTGTAACAAATAATACCTCTAGGTGCTTTTCAAAGTAAATTAACATATAAACAAATATAATACTTTTAAACTTCAGAGTGAAGTCTACATTAAACATCAACTGGTCAGGAAACCAGTTGGAAAGAGCTATGTCCCATCTACCTTTTCACAAAAGCGGTACATGAGCAAGCGCATCAGGACCAGGCAGTGACGATGGACCCGCCACGGGTGAGCAGGCACCTACGCTGCCAGAACGAGCCGCTGTCACATAAAATTAGGATGCTCTACAGGAACTAAAAACACAGGTAGGAAAGGAGTTTAAACATTCATAGCTATTATCACCTAAAAAAGCAAGCTGGCAGCCTGATGGCCTCAGAAGACTCAGGAGAGAATAGTCACTAAAGCTGCTAATTCAAAATGCCAAGTATAAGAGGAATGGAGCAATTAAGCCTATGTAGTATGAAGGAAAAACAAACATGTTTTATCTTCAGCAAGTAATGGAAAACTACAATTCTTCTCTATGCTCTTTCCAGTGATGACTCAGCCATCAGATTGCATATGCTGATCCCATAATTTGATATAACATCTCCTTTGGAAGTAAGGAGAAAGCAGGAGTGCATTTTTTAAAGGGAAAAATATAGTTTCATAACAACGTTAGTTTCTTTACAACCAGATTAGTAACTTAATACTGTACAAGAATACAAAAATGTATGGAGCCTTTGCACTTTTGTAGCTACGACCGTCAAAGATACAGTGAGGGGAATTTTGCAGGAAAAGGCAGTATGTTTTGTTAGACTAGTTGATGCAGGTGGATAAAGAGGTCAGTCTTCAAGCACCCAAGTCTTCTGTGGTTTTGCTGTTGTGGTTTTTTCTGATCTACTAAAATGTACTACCCCTCGCTCTGCTTTGCTTAAGAATATGTATGTGAAGAAGTGAAATCCAAGCCTTCGGTAGTCACTTCTGCATGACATCCAAAGGCTCTCACAGAATTCTGGAGTGATGGAAATTTCAGTCTTATTTTAAGTGGATACATTCCTCTACACTGAACAATACACCAGATGTTTATATTTGAAAACAAAGAGTTAAATTTGCATAAGGAATGCCTTATTATAATATAGCACAGCAAATGTATTAAACTTATCAAAGTATGGCAGATGTCTCAGAATTGAGCTATTGAGGAATCATCAAGCTGGTATCCAAAAGCTGTACAACTGGATATAAATAGTAGAAGTAACAGCCTAAGATTTTTTTTTTTTTCATTTTCAAATTATCTGTGTGCTTCCTGTAATGATTTAAATTCATGAGACTTCCAAATGACATGTTCATCTGCCATATATTCAGACAAATTTTATACTATTTTAAACATAAGAACAAAGGTATGCAAAAGCAATTGAAACTTCTATTTCAAAGACTCAGGCATTACTTTTTTTAATTGATAGAGAAAAAAGTTTCACTATATAAATCATCCTTATCCATTTTGGGCAGTTTCACCAAGTCTTCATTCTCTGATAAAAGAAGGATTCAGACTTCTCAGCTGCTCCATCAGAGGCAATACCAAGCCTACCATTTATTCCTTTTCAGTATTTTGAAACTCATGTGCAATCATCTTGCAGGTGGCTCTGATGGCTGAAGTTTTATGCACCTAGCATCATCAAGAAAATGCCCATGATACTCGTAGAAGTCCAAACTCTAAACTTCACATCCAGAGGCCAAATCCACCAGTTCATACCCAGATCCAGAAGTTCAAACTTCTCATTTAAAACTCTGTGGCAGTCACTGATGACATGGTTAAGAGGTGCCTGAACACCCCCTGTCTGGTTTTTTTATCCTCCCCAGTGGGCAGCCCCTCTGCAAGGAAGGAAACACACCTTCTCCATCCTCCCCTGGTTCTCCACCCAGGCATCTCTTTTTGTAGTTAATGGAAGAGGATCACAGACGGGGCTGCCAAAAACCCACCAAAGGGAGTAAACTGCTCTCCATGTCCATGGAGGAAAGAGTACGAAAAACATCAGAATATGCACTGTGCAAGGTACTCCAACTGTCAGGACAGTCAGGTCTGGAGCAACAAGGGTTACAACCCATCATTGGAAGAGTTTTTTTGTTGGTTAAGAAGCAGCTACGCAGTTATCAGTTAGGAGCAGTTTTAGTGTAATTATAGCAGAAGGGTGAATTAGAACAAGCTTCTAACAAAGTGATCAGTTAACTATTTTTTTGAAGAAGAAAATCCACAGATCATAATGATAGAGTGAGCATAATGAAGTACATCTGTGAAATACGATATTACTTACCTCACTGTGCTTTCCCTGCTACAGCTAAATGTTTTAATTAAGCTGCAGCAACTGCCTCGTGCTGTCTTCTACCTGCTGCTCCCCCAAAGCTGACATGAAGAATTACCAAATCTATGTGTGAGTCTTTTCCTCATCTTTCTTAAGACTTTGATGTCCAAGAACTACCAGAAGTCCATAAAATACAAAGTTAAATAAACTAAATGGCTTTTAAGGGACCTCGACAATCCTATTTTCTTGATGCTGTGATTATGAAATAACTTAATTCATTAGTTGATATTTTTACTGGTTTTCCACACTGCAATGCTATGTTATGTGAATGCAATATCATTCCTGTCTATGGAAACCCATTTTTCTTGAAACAAGGAGGAAACAGAGATCACCCAACCACAAGCAGGGACAACAGACTTCTTACATGCGTTTAGTCTTTAGATACCCCAAACAGGAGTCAGACTTGCGCTGGACAGCAAGACACTCGTGTAATGAACAGAAAGTGTCCTGTGTTTCCAAATGGCACCAGAGACCCTGCAGCCTTCGAGTCTGGTCCTCTCCAGGGAGGCGAGCGATGCAGGTGAGAGGAAGGACTTGTCTCAGCGTCATCACCACGAGCATGCTCAGAACTGTGTGACGGCTGGCTGCGCTGACTCGGGAAAAGAGAAAGTCCCCATTGCTTTTTGCCTAAAGCCCAGCCTTCACCAAGCACTGGAATACCTCAGCCCCACAGCCCAAGTCCCAGTGTCCACATCAGACTGACCAAGGCCTTCCTGAGGGCACGGAGAAGCAGAGCTCGAGACACCGGAGGACCTCTGAGGTTGAAGGAGAAGCTGCTTCAGGAATTCAGGCAGCAGCTGAGTGGGATTTTCATAATCACAACTTGGGCACAGATGCATAAATAACACCAAAAAATCCTTTTCTCATCTATGCTTTATATTCTATCCCTCAGTTTTCCCAGCTGCAAAATGAGGTTAACTTTTCCAGTGCCTTGCAAGGGTACTGCGAGGATAGCTATGATACCACAAATACATCAGTGAATTACTTTCTTAATAAGATGCTCAAATATGACATTAATAAGATCTGACATCCCATGGAGAACAATAGTGATGCTCCAGAATTTTAAAAAGGAAGCTATGAAGCCTTGAGCAAACTCAAGACTCCCATGAAAGCTTAACTTGCCCACTCTTTAAGACTCTAAGAGTTGTGATCTCCTGGTTGCATACTGCTCCCATATGGGAGCTGAAAGGTCTACCAGGAGGTCATGCAGACCACCTCCTCTGTACTCCAGCAAAAACCAAACCATGTTGAAATTTGACAGTGAAAGATATTTCCCAGCTTCTCTACTCAACAACAAACATGCCCAACACATTGAAATCCATGAACTGAAAGCCTCTGTGAAGTTTTCCTTGGGCCCTAAATAAAATTTATCATCACAACTAATATTTTAGGATTATTTGACAACAGGAGAGTATTTACATTTATACACAGGAGAGTGAGTTCATACAAGTGGTCATAGCTGACTGAACAAAATAATCTCCTGTAATTAATACTCTTACTACCCTGATGAATCAGCTTCTCTTATCCAAAGCACAAACACCCTTCACCACCATTTTATTCTGCAGAGCAGGCCACGCGGTTTGGATGGCACATTCAAAGCTACTCACCTACAGTTTTGGAATTAGATCCAAATAATTTGACCACTTTCTTTTCCCCACCTGGAGTAGAGTTTCATAAATAACTGTGGAACATGAATGTTTAGTACTTTCCATTTCCTTGCAGAGGCCAGGCTGCCATCTAACGTGGGCATTTCCAATACGTGAACCGTTCTTCAAGCTTTTCATTGCCAAGGACAAGTCAAGATGTTTGTAGGTGCAGCTGGAAAAGCTGAGGAGCCTGCACAAACCCTTCTACTGATGTCTAAAGTTACTCAGCAAAACAGAAGCGTAAACTTTTCTCAGACCAGGTGTGAGAAAGAAAATATTCTAGTCCATGTCCTAGGGGGAAGGAAAGAGTGGACTGGACACAAGGGGTAGGAGGAACCCATGCAGCAGAGGCTTGTGAATCAGGAGTTGGAATCCACGGTGCAATGAAGCACACGCAGCATGAGCAAAGGCAGGGGAGCAATAGAGGAAAAGGAGATGGATTGTTGCAGGTGGTAAAAGAAGAGTAAGAGAAAAATACAGCATCCATTCTCCTATTCTCCCGCTAAAAGTAGCTAAAAAATACTGTGAAAATACCTGCATACATTTTGCAATAAAATTTTTGCTGTGGTTACTAGAGCCATCAAATATTACTAGGCCAGTGAGGACAGAGAAAGAGCTGTCAGTTTGCTATAATGTTGCCCAAATTCCAAAAATATTTTAGAAAACTACACTACAGTGAAAATTTCCAAAGACCTTAAATGGTTTTCTTAGGAGTAGCCATAGTAAACATCACTTTGCTGTCTAACAACCTTCTGAGAAGTTAGATTTATATAGCAAATCTCAAGTGGACACTAGCAACCTGCTGGTTTTCTGCTCTTTCCTTCCCCCAATCCTGATTTAAGAACCTTTTTCATGGGGAACGGACACTTGCATTTATAGTAAGCTCATAAAAAAAAAATAAAATATGTGCTTTAAAGTTAGTCCATCTCTGGCTCGGCTGTCTCTTCACAAATACGTTGCACCACTGAGCATTTTCTCCAAAGGTGCCTGCAAAGCTTCATCACCAGCCCAGCAGGCAGCCTGGTTACAAGGGCAGCTGTACACAGATAGAGTGGCTGAAGTACCAAGTCTTGACATGTTTTATGAGTTAATTTAGTGTTATTTAGTGCACTGCACAGCAGCACTAAATCTTCACATCCTTTTTACTGCTTTAAGTAATGCTTTAACTTCCTGGTAACCACACAAGCTGGTATTAAACCTTTTATATTTATTTTTTTAATACCCAGGGGAGCTGCAGAGTACTTTCTTTGCTAGAGGATGAGCGATCCAATCTAAGTTATGAAGTTCTCTTTTTTCAAGGCACTTTTCCCAATCAAGTATAGATAAGGCAACAGGAAATAAGGAAAAATAAAGATCAAACCCCCCAAATCCATTAAGTGTTCTCTCTTTAGAGATGTCTGTTATATTTGATGACCAGATTAATAGCGTTTCTGTCAACCATACAGCATTCCTAGTCACCCAATGTGAATACAAACTGGGGGAGAGGCAGGGTAACTCCTACAGCTTCCCCTGCCTTTTCCCTTTTCTGAAAATACCAAGATAATTTCCTTCTAAAATTCTGTAGTCTCCTGAAGCAAAATCTATACTTTAAGAGGTACATGAATTAGTATATGATAATCAGTCAGTAAGGAAATAAATCACAGTAGGTGTTATTTCAGATTGTCTAATCAGAACACTGAATATCAAGTGGTGCAACTACATTACATACCTTAAGTCAGTCATTAAGATATACTCCTAATAAATCATACAAATCAAGATAACACTTGATGAATCACAGAAAATGTTCTCAAGTGTGAACTAGCAAAATCTATAAATACTACAAAATACCTCTGGCACTTAACTCTGCTGTTTGAAGTGCTTCCTTAGCCAGGGAATATTGGTTAGATTGACTAACAGGTAGACACGAAGGCCCATCG
Source organism: Astur gentilis (assembly GCF_929443795.1). NCBI lineage: Eukaryota > Metazoa > Chordata > Aves > Accipitriformes > Accipitridae > Astur > Astur gentilis. The sequence continues at coordinate 23,503,784 of NC_064902.1, read as the reverse complement.
AGTACATTATCAGCTGCCATCCTGTGAATGGCAGGTGGCTAATACAATGCTCAAGGGAGATTTCCACCCATCTCTCCTTAATAAAGTTACACGATGATGTTCTGAATCTAGTCTTTTTAATTTTTAGCTCCACTGTTCAACAGTATAACTAAAAAGTTTATCCTGGAAAAACCCACAGTTTACAGACTGTGAGAAACTCATGATATCACTGGCATTTGTTCCATTAGACATACTATATGAGAGTCTTATTTTTCCTTTTCTAATTTATTAACAGGAGTTATTACGCTTGAATAATCTTAATAGAACAATCTCATTGTTCTACTGCTAGCAATGAAACTGGATTATTGTTGTTCAGTAGCATCAGTCCTACATTGGGGAAAATGCATATTGATTAAATTCTACTTTTATCCAAGAAACCATAGGCTCCTGCACCAGATACAGCACATCCTGCATTTAATATACATGGATTTTATACTCTACAGGAGGTTATTGTTAAAAAGGAGAAAAGCAGATAAGTATCTCCTACTATACAGGGACAGCAATGAAAAAAAGAGTAATACAGCTACATTTTGCTCTTTTTGACCACTTTGAGTGCAGGCAGCATTCCTATACCCCCAATCCCCTGTGAGAGGCCAGGTGTCCTTTACTCAACATTAGCTGGATATTTCTCCCAGTTCTGCCTCAGATCCCCATTCCCTGATGTGGTACAATCAACACAAACATACTGTACAAAAAAACTTCCAGCAGTAATTTCAACTAATCTTTCAATAGCTTTTGAAAACACCATTGTCTCTAAAAGTTAACTGGAAGTACCCGTCCGGGACAAGAGGAAAGTTCCGCCTGAACCAGTACAACAACAGTGATTGCCCTGGGAACTTCCTCTCCTTTCAGTTTTACAATAGTTTCACAAATTCATAAAAATCCAAATCTAGAGCAACAATTTTTTTTTTTATGAGATGAATTTTAAAAAGTAGCTTCTAAACACAAGTCTGTCTTTTTGCACTTGTGACTGCTTGTTGAAATGAAAGAAAATACTGCTATCTAAACAACTGAATAATATAATTAAAAAAAAAATAAATCACCCAACCCCTCAGAATTACAATGCAGGTGACAGAACCCTGGCAAAGTTCAGTCCTATGGCCCCAAGATATACATTTGGAGCTTCTATTTCAACCTCTTCTATGTTCGGTTTTCTTAGCCTTTGGGAATTAAAAAAACAAACAAACAAGCAAGCAAAAGAATGAAACCAACATTTGCAAGTGGTGAAATTTTTCTGTCACATCAGATATTAGTAGTGTATTTTAACAGTTAAAATACGCAAAATCAGAAAAAAAAATGGCAAGTATAAAGCGTGTCCGTGTAATGTAAAACATCTTAGAAAGCCTTCCAATCAGCTTCATTTGCAACCATTAGGCTCCCGCCGATACAATATTCTCCCATTAAAGTAACAAGAAGTACTGTGATATTTTAAGTTTTCTCTTCAAGCCCGCCGGCTGGAGCCCATGGCCACGGAGGTTTGCCTACGGACGGTAGCAGCCGAGGGACCACCTCTCCCTGCTCGGCCAGGTTCAGGAGGAGTATTTAACATTTGCTCTTTGATTTGAGATGCAAATCCCATCCAACGCCATTCTCCTTTTTTTGACTGAGCGAACGTTATTTTTATAAGCATAAAAAAAGACCCAACTAATTTACTGAAGCTCATCCTATGCTACCAAGAAGACTAAGCTGTAAGTAAATGCATTAAATGGGTTTATCGGAGCTTAGCAGAAGTTAAGCAAACTTAAGAATTTAAGCTACTACTAGACTCCTAGAGAGCATCTAGCAATAAAAACAGCAACACCAAAATAGTCTTCTCCATCAGCGCCGGCGCTGACCGGTGCCTCGGAGTGGTTTTGCTGCAGACCTGGGCGCCCTGGGAGTTCGTCGCCCGCTCCTTGCTCCAGCGGCTCGGCCGCCCTCGCCGGGGTCCCGCTCCAGCCCCTGCCCCCAGGAGCCGCTGCTGCCACAGGGCCACCCCCGCCTCGCTGGGGACACCCCCGTCACCCGCGGGGACGTCACCGCACGCTGCGTGTCTGCCGCGTCGCAGTCAACGCCGCCTTCACCAGGCGACTGCCCTCCTGCTGCGGCATCGAAGCACGCCGTCAAAAGATCATTTCGGTGATATCTCACTATCCCGCTAAGATTGTTTGGTAACTTACGTGTGTTTAAGTACTTACATCGGGGCAAGCACGCTATGAAGAAATACGCGTTTATTGAGCACAATTTAAGGGATGTAGTAGCCACATACATTCATTAAAGAAAAAAAGCAATTTAAACATCTTTTAACTGAACAGCCAAATGATTTTCTTGCTTAATAGGCAGCACAAGACTCAGATTTCCTAGTCGAAGTGCTGTATATATAGAAGAAACTTTTACCCTTCTTCTTACAGTCTTTCATGATTATTCCTGCAGTACTTTTAGAAGACTGGGTGGAAGAACACTGATGGTACCAAGCTTACAAATAGTTATTGAAAATACATACAATTGTGAACAAATCACTTGGGGAGATTCATAATGCTTGTGAAACATTTACAAAGAAAATATTTACAAATGTTCAGTTCCAGGAACAGAGAAAGCAAGCTACATCTTTAAAAAAAAAAAAATCTAATCTCTGCTAATGCTGCAGTTATATTAGAGAAGAAAAGCAGTATACTCACACACGTGTTTTGTGCTGCAGAATTAAAGGCTATTTTGCAAACTTTCAGACCTCATACAGAGAACATTTTCCATCTCACACGGCTCCTGAAACACCATCAAGTCCCGACTGAGCCGCCACTACGTCGGTATGACCAGTCACACCGCACCCCAACGTGGGGAGGAAAGGATCGATAGTTTCCCCCAGTAACCACAGGGAAAAGTTTGGGACAGCAGGACCGAAGTGGCTCAGAGCAGGAGTTAAACTCTGCAGGGAGTGTAGTTCCCACCTAACTGCGTCTCTAGCGTTCTCCGAGGCAGAGCAAATACATTTTTTCCATTTCCACCCTGTTTCTTCATTGTTCTCCTGATTCTCGTTTCATTTACGAACATTTCCCAGGTTGGCACCTGGGCCGGGGAAGGTCGCAGCAGAAGGGAGCGCGCCTGTGCCTTGGCGAGATTTTCGGCGGCTGGCGGCCGCGCAGCACCGGGCAGTAACACCCTGCAAATGTCGGCGAGCACGTGCTGGAGATGCCAGCCCAAAACGACGGCTCCTGGGGGCTGTGTACCCCCCTCCCCAGCAGTACCGTCCCAGGGAGGGACCAGTCCGTGGTGCCAACCGCTGCCCCTGGAGAGGCGATGCCACCCTGACACGGTCTTCCCATGCAGGGGACCCAACTGTGGGACCCAAGTCCGCAACCCCACGTCACAGCATCTTCCTCCGTCCGCAAAGCTTTGAGCGAGGAGGACCAGACCCGAGGCAGCGACAGCACTGCCCCTCGTACGGCCATGCTGCCGCCAGAGCGGCCGCTCGCGCGTCTTCATCAGCTCCAACCACAGCCTCGACGCTGGAGTGACGTATTCAAAGGGATGCAGAAAATAGCTTGGTCGCTGAAGTGACAGCCAAGTACACAACTGGGATTTGAAATAGGACAAAAATATGCAAACAAACCAACCCGAAGTGTTACTTTTACTAATAAAAATGTGTCAAGATGTACTACTACTCAGCAAATTAGCTTGCTTTAGGGAGGTTATTAACTCAACCTAGTTTTAAGAAAATAATGTCACAAGAGACGAACACAAAAATAGATACTTTGAGGACTACAGAGGTATCCCAGTGATTCATGTGAACAGCTTTAAAGACACTAACCTTTAACCAAGTTGAATGCATTTTTTTTGATTCAGAACCCTAAATCGGTGTGGAGAAAGAGACTACCAATTTCTTTTTTTTGTTAAGCTTTACCCAGAACAAGCTAAAGTGAATACTTTTGAAGTCTACATTAATTACAGGCCAAAAATATGCATATAAAAATGTCTTATAAAGCATCCAAAACTGTTCAGAGGTAAATCACATGTGATAAAACAGGGTGCTTCTAATTAGTTTTAATTAGAAATCTGCAGTAAATTTCCATAAATAAAGCTATCTAAAAGATACCCAATTGGGGGAGGGGAGCATTTTAGTCTGCATTTACTCTACTCTATCTTCTCAGCAACAAAGGTATCTGACCAAAGGATATGTTCACTAAATAACCTATTACACAGTGCTGAGGCACTTCTCAGATGAGAGCACAGAACATGCACAACAGTGCGCACGCTGCTGAGATTCATGAGATGCGATGCTAAATAATTTCGTTTAGAAAGATATAGATCTAATTCTAGTCTAAAATTTAAAAGACAAATAACAAAGTGATGCTACATAGGCAAACTCAGTCCTGCAACAGTATTTAGCTCTGGCAGTTAGCAAGGGCCAGTGAAGATAGGCTCAAATCAGTCCTAAGATTCAAAGCATCAGTTATTACATTAGCAGACCCTAAGAGAGAAAAGGTGCTAAGTTAACTAATCGTTCTCATCAAGGTATGCAAATATGAAGACTTAAGGAGAACACGGGCTTGGATGATGCATGCAATAACCACACTAGGGATAATCACCCTGAGAATCACTGTGCCTATGTCCTCATAGCCATCACACCACCAAACCTTGTGTCACACACGAAGGCTGACAGAGCACACGTGGTAGCAGCTCTCCAGGAGACTTACACCCGCAGGTCGTGAGGAGAACAAATGGAAAGGGAAGACCCTCCACGTGGGATAGCAACACCTACATGCTGGCAAAGCACTAGCTGAAGACTAGGTTCCCTCGTATGATCTTGTTTACAAGCCCATATTTACGTGCGCCTGAAAGTCCCACCTGAGAACAGACCACAGAAATTTTTCACATGCCCATAGAGGGGTAGGTTCACAAAAGTCAGTACAGTGTGTAAATTGGCATCATCGCCTAAGCCATTTATGGAAAAATGCTTTTCAATATCACTATTCATATAACTGCACAGGTGCAATTCCTCTTAAATCTTCTTAGTACTGCAAGATGTCATATCAAAAAACAGTGTTTTAATTTATCCGTAGGAAATTCCAACCTATTACCAGCAACCATTAAAGTATATTGCATTGTCTTTCAACAGCAGCATCTCAATGTCAGCTGTAGAGGCTGAATACACGTTAGGGTTGTGATTAGAGAGAGAGCGTGGATTAGAAACAAATCCTCTAATCAATCCCTGTTCCCAGATATTAATGCAATTCACAGAGCAGTTTTGGTGAACACCAACTAGACTTCTTAAAGAAGAGATTAAATTAGTAGCTTCATTCCAGAAGTGCTAAAAAATAGATTAGTTTGGAGCATTTTAAAGCATCCAGATAAGCTCGGAGTGCATATGATCCCAACCAATTCTTGGTCCTCCTAACAGCTTTGAACTACATCTGTAGCTTGGTCCCTGGGTCAAATTATGTAGTCTGCAGAAAAGCCCTATTGTGCATGCAGTGTAGATACATACTCCTGAATTTAATCTACTGATCCTCTCCTGTGCTGAGCAACCCACTCATGGACATGCAGCCAAAGTTTGCCAAAAAAAACCCAAAACCCCAACTAAAACCATGCAGACGAGCTCTCTGCATTAAACAACTTCATTGAGACAGCGAGTGCCAAAACCACCCCAACCCCGTTTCCATGAGGGTATGCAAATGCTGGGATTTTAATGCAGCCATAACCTGGAGGAGTCAGCCTTGCCGGAGCACGGTACCCGTTACGGACAGGCATGCTCTTGCAGCTGGCAGACGCGCATTGGTCCTTCTGACCGAGAGCTTCGCTGCGATTCATCCCCGCCACGGCCAGAGCGGGCTGCCGCGGGGAGATCCACGCCGAGTCACGCTCCTGTGTCATTCAGAAACAGAAACCGACCTAAAACACACCTCCGGCTTTGTGAAGAGGGCAATATCGATGCCAACACCCACGTTTTGCAGATTCGCGACGAATGCCTGTGCATCTCCGACTTCGAAGGGTTTAGTTAATTCCGTGATCGGCGTGGGTACGAGAGCTGTTCTCCCCGTCCCTCCCTGCCACTGGGACCTGCAGAGGCACCACAGGTGATGTGAGCTGCTCGGAATTGCCCCGTAGCTTTCAAAAACATCTTTCTTTTCTTTTTCCTTCTCTTTTCTTTCAAATGGTCTGGACCCTGATGAGTAAAGCACCTCGTTTCCACTCCCATAGTACAGGGACGAGGGAGAGGCAGTGTTCCTCAGTTACATTTCGGAGCTCTTGCTGGTTTTGCTTTTGCTTTTAACTGCCCAAAGATGCCGACCACAAGCAGAGAACCATTTTAGGAAGGATGTGTATATAAACCTACATATGCAAGTGAAATACATTAACAGATTCATACAGAACCTGTTAAAAAAATAGCTACTTAGGTCAAAATTAGGGGTTATTTACCTGCCCACCACACCATCCACCAAAAGGGAATTAAACTATTAGGGCAGAAAATCGTACATAATTTCCCCAAATTAAAATGCAGTTTCATGGATGGTTTTGGAGCATCTGCAGACTGAAACCTCCACGTGAGCACTGGTTTGGTGCCAGAAGAACATTAACTCGGTGCCAGGCCCTTCATCGCAATCAGTAGCTTAAAATTATCTCCATCTTACAGAAGGTAATTGAACATGAAAACAGGATCTTGAAATCTAAATAGGGCAAAATGTATTCCTGTTGGGTAGGCTGCAGTCAAGGCAGTTCTTCTCTGACATTTTCTCAAGTAAAGTGCCAGTTCATCCCTCTCACATCTGAAGTTTAGCTCACAGGCTATGTTAAAACACAAGTAAAATGTATTGTCCACCTTCCATGAGCTACCTTTAAAGATAAGAATTCTTAGAAATTATTTATAGCAGCCTAAGGGTCAACCACCAGTCAATTCTTCTTCGTTACGCTAACCTTTCCTGTCATTGTACACTTTCTATACTTAAATAAATCTAAATATTTTTCTAATTACTATTTGCAACATGAATTTTATGATTAGTTGGATAATTGCTTTAAAATATGCCATTAAATTTTCATAATGTATTCATTACTCTCTTAATATAGTATTCTTGAAACATAATTTTCCATTGAGAACATATTTCTATATTAATTTCCATAAGACAGACAGTTTTAAACACTAGATTAATATACTTCCTCTTACTATATATAAAAAAATCATTTTCCATTAGATCTGAATGAGTAATTTGCAATGAATAACTTGATGCATTTTCTTCCTCCTCCTCCCCCCCCTTGAAATTATCCTTACATGGTAGAAATTATCCTTGTTCATCACTTAAGTTAATTCAAATTTCATCCGCAAGTCTTGAAAACTAAATTATGTATAGTTCAAAATATTCAAGATGTAATCTAGCTACCTTAAAAAATTATTTCTAATAACAGAGTAATGGAAAAGCCACAATCTTGTATTCAAAACAGTTAAGAAATTAAAACTTTGTCAATAAAAGCTGCTAAGCAATTAGCAACTCTTAGAATTAACGTATTTTGCTAGCTTTCTAAAAGAAAGAGCTCAGGAGTTCACTGAAGAAGATGGCTTTGAAGCTTGTTGCCCTATCCCATTTTTTTTAATGTACAGTATACAGAAGATGACAAAACAGATATATTAGATTTGAAGTTAAAAGATGGAACTGCAAGAAGGGTACCCATCTGACCAGAAATGACCACTGTATTCTTGGTTCTGTTTTGTTTCTGAGATAGGAAACAATGAGTGAAATTCAATTATTCTTCAAAATTTTCAGTTTCCCAGTGAGCAATAAAAAACCCCACACATTTGGGATTCATAAATCTCATTTGTAAAGGATATTCACTGGAAAGCAGAACTTTATGAAATTAGTACTTTGGATAAGAACAACTCACAAAAATACCAATTTTTCCATTCAAAATTCATTGGAAAGAATATTTTAATCTACTTCACTGTCACAATAAAGCAGCGTACTTCAAGCGTCATTACTCTCCTGGTAATAGGTTGCAGCATCTATAGCAGTGGGGATCACTTAACTTCATGCACTGGCCAACATACAGTGGGAAAATTGTCAGTATTGCCTAAAGCGGGGTCAAGATTTAATATACCATCCAGAAGATAGTTTTAAAACCTGCATAATGCCTGAAACTGTAAAATTCTGCACCCAGTCCACACAAGCCTGGAGGCAGAGAACGTGCTCTACAGCACAAACACCAGACTATACCCACTTTTATAGCTTACTATGTCATTTCAAACTACATCTAAATTAGACAGTGTCAACAATCTGTAAAAAGAAGCCACATAAAAAGGATTCAAGCAAAACAACCAACATACTACTAGGTAATAAAAATCAATATTAATTTTGGAATCTCCAAGACAAGTAATACTGGAAATATTGCCATGAAAGTTATGTATAAATATATAGGCTTTTGCTCGTTAGTCCTAACTATTGCTGAACAGGTTAGTCAACTGGCTTAATGCCACTGCAATAACATCGGTGTTGTGATGGTGACGGTATAAATTATTGCCAGAGTTTTCCATATACCAAAACTACATTTTTATTGTTGGAAAAAAAAAGATACAGATTGTGTACATAGCTCTGCTTCTTTTGAAGGTCCTGTATTTAATCTGAAATACCATCTTTACCTTGAGTAAAGCATAATGTCACACTTTGGTGTTGTGAGGCTCCTGCCACATCTGAGAGTTTGCTGGACTGGAACTTTAACTTGGTAGAAAAAGAAACCCACTAGGTGCTGGAACTTATAGCAGGAGCATATGTGCTTATGATCAAGCTACACGCTACTGTCATCGGGCTGGCTCCAGCACTTGGCGGTTTCCAGGGTCGTCTTGTTCATTTGGATGTTAACATCTGAGAAATCGTGACCGTTTCTGTGCTTTTTGGCTCCCCTTACAGAACTTCCTTACGAAGCCTGGAAGGGCTGTTGTTACAGACGCTTCCAACCAGCCCACGGCTTTGACTTCTCCAGCCTGCCCTTCTGAGGATGGCCGAGCAATTAATTAGCCTTTGTCCCTCAGCTCAGCTACCACTGTACGTCTGACTTTCTCAGAAAGCTACACAGAAAAACAACGGCTGTAAAGACGTGGCAGAGGAAATACAAAAAGGACAGGAGAAAGCAAGTTTCCGTACACCGTAAATACCACAAACGCTCGTAACTGTACATCAAGTTCCTTTATCAGACCACCGTCACGATATTCTACCCTTAGGTAAAATCCGTGCCCTGCCCTGCTCATTCAGCCAGCACTGAAGGGTGAAGTGACACGGACAGAGGGCGAGAGCAGCAGGGGGATCCGACCGCTCCATCTTATCCAGCCAGAACATCTCAGGAACAAACCCAGCACAGCCACACGTTGGGTTGTTATTGAGGGTCTACATGGGGGCTGCACCCCTGGGCAGAAGGTGTTCGGGAGACCTGCGGCTCGGGGGCTCCTCTGCACACCAGGGCAAGTGCCGCAGGCACAGTCACCCCTGCCCGTCCCTCATCCCTCTTGTAGCGGCAGAACCAGGGACCCCTCACCATATTCTATTTTATCACTGTCAATGTTGAAGAGCTGCCAATGACGCTTTCTACAGGCAACAGAATTTGCCACAGAGTGGTGACCACGTAATACGTGGTGTACTGAGACAGCAATGATTTCTTTTGGTCAAACAAAGCAATTATTGTATTCAAATATCACATAACTTGTCAAGAATTTATGGATATCTTCCCCTAGGGAAACATTTCCCCATTGCCTCCTTTTCTTAAAATACAAGATGTCTGATCCAAAGCTGTGGGTGGGGGAGAACATTATCTTTTGCCACCTTCAGTTTCCTATATTCAAGCTTTCAGATAATTTAGGAAAATCTCTTTACAAGCAACAGCTCTGTTTTTCAAAACATGGTACTTGGAAGCTACAATGTTCTGCAAGACAGAAAATATATTAAGGAATCTTCATAATACTCAATAAATTGATTTAGATTTTTCAAACTGGTCAGATTTACGCTCTTTTGATGACACCATGACTAAAGGAAATCTATACTATTTCCCATTTTAGTAACCCTATTACATCATTCCTCCTCAGAAATAGCAGAGTATCTGAACCAGGACATGTCAGATCCCATGATTTATTAGGAGTAAGCATGCAGAGGAACAGAACAGTAAGCTGTTAGCTTTTGTATAATATATAATTGAAAACACTTTAAAAGAGCTCTGTAATTTAGAAGATTTATTTTGCAGAGAGGCAGAAAAGTTATTGACAAAGCGTTAATAAAGCAGACTCACAAGATGAATAAATGTACAAAGTCTCGAAGATCCAAACATCAAGACTGACTACAGAGCAGATTTCCAGAGTGTTCAGCATCTGCCCCGTTCTGCTCGTAGTGGGGTCGACAGAGGAATATTCAGTGTCTATAACCCTGAAGTAATTGCTCAAATAAATCTGTAGTTGATTTTAAGACTAATACAAATTATATTTAATCCCAAGTGATTTACTAGCATCTTCAATAAGAACTTAAGATACTTCCAAAAATAAAAGTACGTATTTCTTTGTGGAAGTCTCCCGAATTAACTTCTTTTATACATCCACATTTGCTATAGGCTTAACTCATTTTTCTTAATTTTAGAAGCAAACAGAGACTTGTCTTAGCTGCACTTAACAAATAGATTTCCCCTTTTGTTTTCCAGTTGACATATGTTGCACTCCAGCAAGTCAAATCAGGTTATATTAGTGATCAAACTAACTAAAATAACACAGTAAGGCTGGCTGATGCAACACAGTGTGAAGTGGTTTCATGGGTTGGACTTGATAGGATTAACTCGATGAGCGACAGTGAGCATTGCAAGAACGATGCAGGGAAGAAGGAGGGGGGTAGGGGTGGGAATATAGGAAGCAGCCATTACTGGCCAATTAAACATAGGAACAGAATACGTTCAACTTGCTTTTGTAGATTTGCCCTTATTTTCCTAACCCTTCCTTCCCTTCTGCAACCAAATCGGCCGAAGCAGACATTTCCTCATATTTCTTCTACAGATCTCAATATATTCCCCTAACTCACTGGCTAAGTTACTGTATACGTGACAAGCAAACACAAGATCTCCATTTAGGCATGCCAAAATAGCAACTGTATGTACCTATATGCTCTATAAAAGTGGATGGCGAAGGAGAATGAACTTGCTAACCTGCTTAAACAACTATTAAAATTAAATTCTTAAAGTATGCTGCTTATGCTTTTTTCTACCTATGTAGAAACCGCATTCGGCTAAGTGGGCAACGTGGCTAAACACGCTCAGAAGGCAACGCACAGAGAGTAAGTCAAATACTCTTAACGGTATGAAGCCAGAAGTCTTAATTTGCTCGTTAATGGAGAAATTCTCCAAGGAGGTAATAAAGAAATAACTACCACTGACAGCAAATTAAATAGGCTGATGCAGACATGAAATCTATATCTGGTACAGACAAGGAAATTCTGTCCAAGAATTAGTTAACTCATTTCTAACCCGTTCCTTCATCTGCTAAGTACAAACACCTCACAGTAAGCTGACAATGACTACAAAGCTGGAGATTCAGGTCACCATATCACAACAAAGGATATGATTTGTATCATATGAATAATGATCTGAATAATCATGACAGATTTGGTCTGGGTTTGGAGTATAAAAGCTGGTTAGACGCACACCCCCACCCCCAATAAAACTCAGCTTTGATCCATAGTTTTTTCCATATGGAAAATTTGAAAGATACAATATTAAAAATAACTGCTGTACAATAATGCATTTAAAGCACATCATTGTTATTTCTGGCTGTAATCACAGTTGAGTCAAATCAGAACTCAATTTTGTGAATCTCAAATGCTTCTGCTGATCTGCAGATAAGATTTAGCCTACTTTGGGCCTTTTCCAACTGGATTTAGTCAATCTAAGCATCAAATGGATATTCAGGTATTTGTGACTGTTTTCTAAAGAACCCATATCTAAATATTCTCAATTTGTCTCTGCTAATGGTGTTAAAATCATGGCAATCTGACCCCCTTCCTGTCGATGGGGGCTTTGCCATAGACCAGAATGTTAACAACCACACCTTTGATTTTGTCTTCATTTATTCATTATTTCAAAGGATCAGTATTATAATGAATTATAAATTAAATAATTTGGGGGAAAATATTACATGTTTTATAAATGGAATACTTGTAACATTTCCCAGAAGAAAAAAAACCCCCATGCCACTCCCAGAGGCACAAAGTAAAATTTAAGATTAAATTCTTAAGATTCTTTCCACAAGGGAAATAACCAATATGAAATAGCATCTATTAAAGTGACAATTAAAATTAGAAAGGTAAAGAGAAATCCTTTGTAAAAATTAAGAAATCAATACCTTAAGCTGCACTTTCTCTTGGGCACGTGTGAGTCCTGTAAAAATAGATGCAAATAACAAAAATCTGTCATGCCTTCATCTCATTTATGATATACCTGTTCTTGTTGCTTAGAACATGCACACAGAAGTACTGCATAATAATTTCTTATTTGATTTTCAAGTATTGATGAAAACCCAGGTCTCAGAATTCCCGAATTACACAGTCATATCTGATTTATTTTTTTTCTTTCTCTCTCCATTTAAGTACTTCACTGTACTAACTGAAGTCTAAGACCACCTATCAAAGGAGCGTATGTTCATGTTGTATCTCTTCTCATTGCAATTAAGGCTCGAGTCTGCACTCCCTCTCTCCCAGGTTTGGGAATACTCCAGGCACTGTTAGAGTGATGGTATGTGACAACGGCTCATCTGCTCGGACTTACTGACTTGGTTGTCATGGGAAGCAGCACTCAAAACCAGGACATTTAACAAAACACATTTATGTTGTCTGACTAGCTAGCTAACGTATTCAAAACTGGATAAAAATGTGGACAGCTCTAAAGTAAAAAGCATTCTGAGAGACAGAGCCCTCTGCATGCTTCTCAGAAGTCAGCAGAAAGATTTGCAATTTCTTAAGTCAAGAACACTATGGAGTAAACTGATGAACACCATTTATTCAGTAAATATTAAGAGGACTTTTTGCACCAAGGAGAATCTTTCGCTTAAGAGAGGAGCTCATCTCAGAGGAGCAGAGTTTTACCAAATACACAGGAATCTTTCAGCTTGTCTTGTAAAGCGGTCAATCTCCAAATACATTTGATCACTTGTGCTTTATTTCTAGGAAGAGACAGTTAAAGCTGTTTAAGGATTTAAATACAATGGGGCTGGATGTCCCTTTCCTTCAAAAGCTTTCAAAATTGACATCTGGTCTTATAAAGCACAATTCAGCTACATTATTTGAAATATGTAGGTATTTGCTTTAACAAGACATTTATTTCAGATGTTCTGTAGATAGCTGAAAACAAATAAAAATGACTGTTCTGAAAATTCCTCAAGACTTTTCTTTTTGATTTTCAAGGATTGAAAATCTTCAGCATCTTTCTAGTTAGATGATAAAGTAATGAACACAGAGAGAACTCACCTCAAAATATACTTTATCTTATCCATATTTAAAGGTGTTGAAAAAATAAAGAAATAGAGAAAAAAAGCTGAAAATCTAGAAAGAAGTTAAATACAAAAGAAAATATGAAGGTATTGATCTGAAGAAAGCTTACATTAACTTTTAAAGGTTTATACATCTTTAAAACTTACCCTTCTGACATTGAGGTGACAGAAAAGGGCAAGAACAGGGATTGGGGACAGCCTCTGTAACTGCACACTCACACACTACTGTGAGTTTTAAAAGCCGTTAGTTGGGTCGGAGCAGCAACTACTGGAGTCAACAGCAGTGTTTCTAAAAATACAACAGCAGGACTAAAGGGAGGCGAGAGAAAAACCAAAACTCCAAATTCTAAGAGAGAAAGAGAAATCAAAGTCTTTGAGACCCATACAGTAATCTCCTGACAAGGGGTACCTTCCACAAGCCAGACCATGTCTTCCTGCATATGTTTTGAAAACTCTTGCTTTTGCTCATTCAGCCCTTTCATCCCACCTTTCAGATACTGGGGAACTCAGAGTTCCCAAAATTGTCTCCCTCAATAGCTTGAATATGTCAACGTGGAAGGGAAAGGACTGTCAGCTGCCAACCAGCAACTTTCCCATATCAATGTCTCCCTCTCCCAACCTCTTCTTGAGTCAAAAAATTGTATTTAACACAGGTTGAGCTCCTAATGACCAAAGCTCCTGAAGGCAAATTAACCAAAATGTCAGTGCCCCTGTCAATCTTTATGACCTCCCCCAGGCAGGGCAGTCACAGCTCCAACACAGGAATCAGAGTTAAGTTGCTGTATCTCTGGTTATTTACGCAGTGAACAAAAATATTTGCCAGGCTGAAGAAGAACATCTTTGGGTGCACAAACAGGGGCATGCGGGAACAAGCAAATCCAAAAGGAGAAAAAGCAAAATAAATTCACTCACTGGAAAGCAAAGGTTTGGGTTGGACGTGGCTCTCTTCTGAAGGAACTGAAATCTCCATAATACAGGAAGGAAAATAGTAGCCCTTAAAATAAAACTTAATCTGTTTCTATTTCTCAGGTATGCAGAAGACAACTGTGATGTTTGCCAGATTATTCAATTTTCATGCAAGCGTCAGAAATATCTTTTGGACTTTTTTTGATTATCGATTGATCATAACTAACATTCAAGCTCAAAGCATCCTGTTCTCTCCTTCATTGGGCTGAATCACCTCATCAGTGAAGGAGTCTGTTGAGGACTCGAGCAACCTGCATACAGTTCCTTGAGTGAGTCAGCCTGCAGGATGTACAGATTGCCTTCGAGAAGGGAGAGGATATGGGAACCATATGCTTTCTGTAGTATTTCTCCATTGCTTTTACAGATGCTGTCAAGAACTATGCCACTGAGGACATGTCAGACCCATGTCCCCACATGTCGACACGCAGAGTGCTCTGGGCTAAGCTGCTCAGTGAGTACCAGCACGCCATGGAGGCTCTGCAGAGGTACATTAGGAATATGAAATATTAAACACGGTGAGGTAGATCATGCCACATCGCCTTACGGTGAGCCTAAAGTGCTCCAAGTAGGGGCCTCTCCAGAAAAATCTGCACGTAGCCCCACTGATCCTGCAATGGCTTTAAAATCTGGTGGGGCATCTCTGGGGCATCTCAGGATGGATAAACAAGGGCGTTCTCGAGAGTGATCCACGAACAAGGCTGTACAAGTAAGAAGTTCTGCCTCGGGTGCATTCAGCCGGTTCCAAACAGCTGCTGTACTTCTCCTTTTCACCCCAGGGAGAGTAAAACACCCTGCCCGCTGCCTCATTCCGGAATAACCAGGGCTCGCTCCCACTGTTGGGCTCTCTGCAGTGTCCCATAGGGAAAGCCCCAGATGCCAGCTGATAACCACGGATGCTGCAGGACACAAATAGCACCAGAGGACTTGCATGGGGGATGCCTCTAAGCATGGTAACCGTGCTGCCAAGAATAACACTCTGTCTTATAAGCAATACCATTATGAACTTTTGAACGATGCTGCACACTTAGAAAACAGCCTGTGAACTGTGCCAATAGGTATCCTCTACAGCTCTGCTAAAGAATTAATAACACAACCATATATGCAAATAGCATTGCTAAAGACTGAAAATTAGATGTTAATTCATTATTAAAAATTTCCTTCTTAAAATGACACATCAGATGGAGAGCCTAATATAGTTTTTCCTTGATTACTTGGTTGGCTTCAACATGCAGTTGTTATTTAACAAGCAGGAGAGGAGCAGAAGGGAGCAAAAGCAGGTTGTCGTTACCAGCTATTTATAGACTCCAGGAGGAGAGCACAGGGACAGAGTGGAATAAAACCACATCACCAGGAGCTGCTGATGCCTGACCTGAGATTTCTAAGCTAATAACCTGGAATATTAGTGATATGAATTACAACTCCAGCATTTTATGCACCCATTTTTAATCATCAAAACTAAATTTTAGTCATCTTCTTACAAGTCCCATTACTTGTTAACTTTTATGATCACAGTCTCGAAGAATCTATTTTTGGTGACTTTTCAATTCTTTCTGTTCTTCTCCCCCTAAGGCTAAACTGTAAATCTGCATTCTGCAGAGTGCGCCAGTTAAATATTTCCTCCAAATACAAATGTTTTCTTCTTCATGGGAATTACCTGAAACCTCAAAGCCAGTTCTCCCACCAACACTTATATGCAAGTACAAAAATATTCATGCAGATAGTGTTCAAATTCTAAACCCCGTTAAAATCTGTAGTGGATCAAAACTGATTAATCTGGAGACCCTCACACAAACCTACATTTAACATAAAATTTTGAACCTAATTTACCAGATTTATACACATTAATGGAATACAGTGATCTGACCAACTGATTAGCCAAGAAATCAAAAGCATTCAGTATGAAAAGTCTTAAAAGATTAGACTCCTACGGGAGGACTACAGAGATGCCAGTACACTGTGCTTGAAATGCTAATTGCTTGGAGGTAATGTTCCACCTGTCAAACAGTATGCTAGCAACGTTGCAGGCTTCTAATGGTTTTAATTAAAGGTCTTAAGTTTAGCCACCTTAGTTTAGACATAAAATTAAAGTTATACTGACTGCCATTCACATGAATAAAGTGTTTTACAGGCTCGACTTTTCTGTTCCCTTTTTGTAACCCAGTATGTTGCTTTCACATACAGCCACACAGTCCTCTATAGCCTTCACCAATAAATCTTCATTATTGAGACACTTTTATTAAACTACATGCACCTTCCAAGCAGGAAAAAAAAGCCTTATTGCCATTGAAAGAAAGGATGGCTGACAGAGCATGATTTACAGTAATTAGCAAGATTAAAAACCACAATTAACTGCAATTAGACAACAGAATATTAAAGGAGAAAAATTACCATGCAGAGCGTCAGTAAATAAATACATGGAAGATGCAGCTTCTTGCAGATGAAGCAGAGCAGAGCTGGTCAGCCCGAGTCACAGGCCAAAATACTTTTTCATGCCAACAAAAGTGTATGTCATGCAGGAGCATAATCTGAGTAAAATCATTTTCAGGGTTGACGTAACATAGCCACAACCATACACCTTTGCAAATGCAAGGTGCACAAATTTCCACTTCTCCAAGTAGTGAGCTCATGGCATTGAAAGCTTGTGGAACAACAGGATAGCAAGTTTGCAAATAAAGAGAAAAATGCAGGACATTTACAAAACATAAGAGCTTTTCCAGTATTCCAAACAGCTTTGGCTTCTTTGCTTCTGGAAAATGAGTAAATTAGCACGCTTCCTCAAAAAAGTTAATTTCTTCCTGTGTGGCCCTCTGTTCACTCCTGTGCCATACCCTGCCTCCCTTCACTTCTCCAGCCCAAGGGTCAGCTAGATCTGGCTTAGGCTCCAGGACGGTTTTCCAGTGTTGTCACCAACAGCAAAGGAGTACAGGCGTTCTCCCTCCTCCTTCCTGGCCAATACAGTTTCTACCCATCGGTGGCTTTGAGACAGAGGGAACCGAGGTGCTCTGCGCCCAGGCACAAGCGCAGGAAGAAGTGATGCTTTTCTGGCATCCCTCTGCATTTCTTAATAGCTCCTCTAAGGATATTCTCTGAGGTCCACAATACCACCTGGAGAAGGAGTGGGGTGCTCTGCAACCACGGAGTTGACCATGTCACTTGGCAGGGGCTGGTTTCCTTCTTTCAAGCAGCACTGGTCACCAAACCAGTCCTTGAATACCTGGCTGAGCACCCAGAGCCAGAGGAGTAGTGAGAGGGTTGTGAAAGCAACATAAAAACTCCCTCTTTGGATCCACAAGTGGATTTTGTCCAACCTGCATCAGTTCCACTTAGGAGGGGCAATAAACGCTCTGTGTATCAAAAAACCAGAAAATCTCCAGAGGAAAAACTCTCCACGGTGTTCACGTGGAAACAGCTGGCAGTGTTGACAAAAGCCACATCGACCACACAGCTCATCGTATTTCCCCAGCACATCCAGCTCCTTCCCGGGCACGGCTTGAACGACCCCTTGGCGCTTCCTCGGAGGCTGCGGCTCACCTGGATGTGCTCGGCCCTGCAGCATCCAGCAAGCTCACCCAGAAGAGGGCAAGAAACTTCTGAGCTTTGCACAGCTCGTCAGCTTGATTTTGCCAACAGGACACGAAGTTTGTTGGAGCAGTATTTATTTTTTTTTCCAGTCTGACAAGTATTAGAAGATATTTTCTGAAACAGACCCTCACAGTCAGCAGATCTAATGTAAGGTCAGCGAGCCACATCGATGGCATTGGTCAGTGCTACAAATAAAGCCAGCGGCAAAGCTGGGCTGCTCAGATTTAAGAGCTACTCAAAGGCTGTTGCCAGTTTGTGAAATATCCCTTCCTCACTTGTGCTGGATTGGGACAGACTCTTGCAAACATCTGTCTTCTGACAAGTTAGGAAATCAAAAAAAAGAAAAAAAAAATTATACTACTTTTCCTTGTAACTCTCTGTAGTCTAAATCATAAATACTCATCAGTCACACATTAGAATATTTATCAGACCTGTCCTATAAGCGAATGTGGTGTTGCAGACTTCCTTATATATATTACTGAAGAGGACCATACGAAACGCAACAAATCTTTCCCGCAACAGGACAAGCCCTGTAATCAACAGGCTAGTAGCAGGAATCAGCAGAAATTATATTTTCCTCAAAGCCAACTAGAATACTATTCTCCAAACCAAAATAATCCAATTCAAACTTCTTTACCAAAGAATTTTAACTTGCCTTGGTTACATCCGTGTAGGTACCTACCTACCTGGGATCCTTCTTGTAATCAAGGCTGAGACAAGCAGTTCCTTGCAGAACAGTAACAGTTATGTTTATCATACAATGTTAAACAAAAATAGAAGTTTTCCACATCTAATCTCTCAAATGTTGCACTTATGATCAGTGCTAAGTAATCTATTATATCTGGGTTTCAGTAGAATATTGAACATGGAAAGTGTGAATTCAAGAGGAAGACACAGGGATTAGAAAAGCTAGGGGTAGGGAAAAAGGGCAAGACAGCCCTCAAACTGCATAATTAACTGAATTCCTGAAGTGTCAGCCTTATAACAGATTGTTTTTAACTTCTTATTGATTTTTCTTTGGTACCAACCTGAATATGCTAATTGAATTAGCTAATAGAAGTCAGGAGGGTTCATTCACTGGGGAGTATCAGGTGTCACTGGAATGAACTACGTGATGCTGAGTCACAGAATGACTCAATTTTACCACCACCTGTGGAGACATAGAAACATGGCTACAGTTAAGTGAAAGATGATGCTCTTTGGAAGCAACAAGAATTTCTGTTAAATATCAGGAACTGATCTGTTAGAGGAAGAGGAAGCCAAGTATGCTTTAGAATGGGAATTTGCAATTAAAAAAAAGTTAAATCCTATTACGTATCCTTTTTCCAATAGGCAGGAACACAAAGAACTCAATTTTCAATATCATGTATAATTTTGTACATGTTTACTCAAGCAAGATGAATTACAATGTACACAAGTATTGCAAAGAACTGCGTGGATGATCAAGAAGTGGGAACAGAGGATGAGATTAAAACAAAACTGCTTATTTAGCCTAGAAAATTAGCTGGATTTTGTGCCAGTAAATAAATAAGGAAGAGAAAAGAAACAGTTATGCTATAAAACAGAGTTGGAAAAAAGAAAAAGTAACCTGGCCAAAAAACAAGGTTGAAAAATCAAGGTTTCTAACAATCAGAAAAATTAAGCTCTGGAATAACCTTCCAGCTCTCCAGAGGAAGCAGCTGAACCAGTTATGCGATTAGGCTCTAGCACTTTATGAAAGAAGGTGTGATGCCAACACCTGCAAAAACCACTTGATTACCCAAGAGAGCACACACAGACCCTTGGTCACCACCACTGATGGTCACTTCATTCTTGCATTTTTGCTGCCTTCATGTGCAGAGTATTTACAAATTGGATGCTGCATCACCAGAATCGCAGGCTTTTCGCACATCCCCTTACATTACTTGTTTGCTCACAGAGTTTGACGTAGACACACGCACGCAGACACATCACAACCCAGGCAGGTAAAATGCCAAAATCAGAAAATGACTTACTAATTAAACAGGCTTCGATAAAACATGTAATATCCGAGAAAAAACATAGCCCTTAAAAAGGCAAGAACACCTTGGTACCAAGTATCAGGTGAATACAATCCAAAGAGGTGCATAACTGAGTATTACCCAATGGCAACGCTGGAGGCACCAGCTTCTGCACCCTCCCCAACAGTGGTTTCTAGTTTTCAGGTATTTGGAGTGTCGAATGTTAGAAGTTATATCACAAAATACCTGCTGAAAAGCAGCTTTGCTTCTAACTCAGCTGAATTAATTGTATTTTAAAGCAAATTTTGAGGAACCATGGAAGATGAGTTCTTGCGTTTGATCTCATACGCTCAACCAGTGCCACAGTGCTGGATGCACTGGGCTGACGTTTGGGTCTCACACCCCAGCACCTGCCTGCAAGTAGCAGTTGATCTCATATGGATATTGAATAAATGGAACAGAAAACAAACTTCCGGAGGGAGGTATCTCAGGATTTAATGTTGAGCACCTCTAAGCAGGGAGGAGAACAAACCCAGTATGGAGCCAAACCTTTGTGTTACAAAATTTATTGTACCTTTTGGACTTTACTAAAGCCAAACTTCAGGAAAGAGAAACTTGACACCAGTCATCTGTCAATATATTAATATAATTAACTGTGCCTCCAGTAACTTCAGCTGAAGTCTTCTGTGTCTGAAGAGAGGCAAGAATCCCACACTGACCATACAGTCAATTACTGCACTCACTGATGAATAACTAGTGGTAAAAGCATTCAGTTCTGGAGTCTCATTTCTTCCCCCAATTTTTCATATTCAAGTCATTATTTTACACAAACTATGAATTCACAAAAACATTTTAAAAAACCAACAAGGTACTTCCTTATTTACAAGAGAGAAGTAGAAAGTATTCATACCATAACCATACACCAAAGGAAGAAAAACAATAATTCTAGAGTTATGCGCCAAACATAACACCAGAGTTTCTTCATGTTAAACCAGTAACTATTGCCTATATTGTTCCTTTAGAGAAAATTTATTGTCCCAGGAGCCGTTTCGGCTCTGATAGATACAGGTTCTCACCAACTACTTCCCTTAATCATACTGAATATAGCATCTAAACCAGACATATAATCACCTAAAAAAGGCTGTTTTCTCAGAGGAAATGGGCCATGCTCGAATACCCGTACATTTCTGTTCCGCTGCAAACCACCACACGCTCATTTAAAAGCACCTGCAGCTTTTCTGGCTACAGACACCGAGTCTGGAAGAAAGAGCAAGGGGTTCCGCCACCGTGCGAGGGGGCTGCTCCTGCCAAGCCGGGTGAAACCCGGGTGAGAAGTTTGCCGCTCCCTGACCAAGGTCAGAAGGCAGCAGATGAGGCACAGACCCAAGACAGGCAACTGTCGTACCCAGCAGACAGTGGGTTGCAGCTCAGCCATCTGCTTTTATTCCTGCTATACCAGCCCCTCCACAGCAGCTACTGCGCTCCTCGGGATATGGAAGCCAATCTTTCTACACTGGGTTAATTAAAAAAAAAAAAAAAAAGTCTCTGCAAAGGGATTCAGGGTCAGATGGAGCATACAGCTAAAGATTTCTAGAAAGACATCGACAAGCTTCCGATCTCTTGCATTAGGACAGAAAACCAGAAAAACACAACTCTCTAAAGATAGAAAAATGCAGATCTGCTAGGGGAAAATACTTCACAAAATAGAGAAATAAATCTACCTTT
Organism: Astur gentilis; assembly: GCF_929443795.1. Lineage (NCBI taxonomy): Eukaryota > Metazoa > Chordata > Aves > Accipitriformes > Accipitridae > Astur > Astur gentilis. Next base: position 23,482,028 of record NC_064902.1, on the reverse strand, counting down.
TTCAGATCTTCATTCTACTTGCACGTCCAGCAGCCTCCAGAGCCCCAGAGAAGTCTCTTCTCGTGACCTCAGGGTGCTGGTCAGAGCCCTCCTCACTACACAGCAATTCCAAGTTCCAGCCAAACATCCCAGGGCTGCTGCCCCCCACTTTCCTCCCAGCTGAGCCCACTCCCCAGCCCTACCTCCCCCAGCCCTCTCATTTGCTACCCAGACAGACGCATAATAAATAGTAATTAAGCCAGTAAGCATTGTGTCACTGAGATTTACAGAGTAAGGGCATGGCTCATAACATACAACAGAACTGGGGTCACATCAGGTGGGTTGCATATACTTCTAGCATTCAAAAATATAAATAGATATTCAGAAATATACATCTGTGTGGAATAATTTCATAAAGGTAGCTATGCTGAAGGTTGCAGGCCGTAGATATGCAAAAGTGACTCCAGGATGAAATATTGCTGGATCTTTCCAGTCCTTGACACAAGAAAACCAGGGAAGTTTCCCAAAGCACAGTGCCGTGAGCATGCAGGCGGCGAGACGTGTGTCCTTCAGCTCCGTGTGCTCTCACCCCTGCGTGGCACTCCAAGCTGTGAACGCTCAGCATAAATCACTTGCTAGAAGCTTTTCAATTCTATAACCGTGTATATTGAAATATCTGTACCACTACTTTTTAAGAGCAAGCAAATGCGTTGACTGGTCTCAAGACTGTCTAGTTTCAGGCTAGATAAAGTAAACAAGTGCAAACTAGAAATCTGTATGGCTTTGTAGTGAATCGAGCTGGGCATAAACTCAGATAGTTTTCTTAACTGGACATATAATGGAAAAAACCCAGAATTCATGTTTAGCTTGCTGTGCTTCCTATTATATTTCCTTTACTGGCTTCCCCTCCTTTACTGCTTCAACGGCAGTATTCCATGCTTTAATTACTGTTAAAATTTCTAGTTTGCCTCAACTTACTTTGTCAAAGCCCACCAACAAAAACCCTCTCTACACAACATTGGAAAATGTTTTGGGTTCCCTGGGTTATTTCAGTATTACAGAGGTGGAAATTAACAGTGGTTTAGGACATTCCTGCAAATACGCTTTATAGCTATTGTGGGTTTAACATTAAACTTTGACAAGTCTTATTTTCAAGTGTTCTGAAATGCTGTGATGGTAAATGAGACTGAATTCCCAGGTGGTCCTGGCTAATCTGCATCACTCCCAGAGATCTTCTCAATTGACACCTTGAAAAATGATGATGATCTGCTACAACCTGGCTTAATTAATTGAACTGTTCATCCTCTCTCCTCCCCCATATTAACACACCTGACGTGCTGAATCAGTAATCTGAAAGTTATGGTAGCAAAAGCAGGGACACTGACAAAGAACGTAGGAAATCACAAAAGAACAATTTTTATTAAAAATACATCAGTCACCCATAGGCAAGAATTCTGGATAAAATTTAACACACAGAACCTATTTCTGCTCTTTGTAATAAACAAGCATTTAAATATAAATTGTCTATAAAATAGAAGAAAGACATTTCTGACACCTTTTTGAAGACATTTCCCCTACCCCTTGTTCGGGACTCAGACTCTGTTAGGGACGTGTTTAATTTGTAAAGAGGGACTTGATTGTAACTTGTGCTATCAATAGCCTCGAGACTGGAGGCTGTGACACGTCTCCCACAGCGAGCTACGCCTGTGCTCCTTCCTCGTGTCGTCAAGAGAGAGGAAAGACACATTTCTCAAAATAATTTTTGGAACTAGCGAGTCTAAATATTACTACAGAGATTAAGCTTTTAATCTTTTCTTCTTTAATTTGATATAAATAAGACTTATTTCAAAGGAAATTAGAAGACACGATGCCATTATCCCCGGGACTTGTCCTCATAGATTCTCACAGACAAATTCACAGATAACTTTATATTTTAAATAGCGTACTAGTTCAGATAGGATGTCTCCTAGAAAGTTTATTCCAGATAAATAAGCAAATAATGGTAATAAACCTCCTATCTTTTCCAGCGTTGCTGGCAGGGTGGGATGTGCAGAGCCCCGTCCTTCGCTGGAGGAGCCACCGCCGTTGCAGCACAGCCCGGGCGGGCTGCCGCCTGCAATAAAGTCAATTTGACCTTCTGCGTCCCCTCAGCACCCGGCCAAAATAATTGAAACCCAGAGGGAGACTTCAATACATTTGTAGTTCATGGTGGAGGCTTCCTTTGAGACCGATTAGTGTTTCTCATGAGCCAGTTTTGGAGTTGAGGATAAAGAAAGAAAGGGATAGATTTTGTATGCTACAGATAATTCAATCCCATTCAGTGTAATCCAGAGCTGTTAACTATAAGAATCTGAACATGCACGCACTCTTCCCTGTGATAGGAAACTGGTGTTAATCATCTGACTTAGCCTTTCCATTATCTCTAAGTCATTATTTCCTGCTTGCTGGTAATAACATTATTTGAGTGGGAAAGCAATGCAGCTCACATTTTTGAATTAATATGTTTCATAATACAGTATGTATATATATTTGCATAACGGAGTGAATGGAAAGATAGTAATTTTATCCCAATAATATGCTTTAGAATTTACGGTAGTAAATTCATCTCCAGTGATGTTGGAGGAGAGTGGAATTTGGACTGGCAATTTTTATTTCGCAAGGTTAATCTGTGCAAAATTAGGTAGCTGATTATGGGTTCAGGCTTATATTGCAATTATTTTTCCATGAATTCTGAAAAGACATTCTATCTCCTTCTCCTCAAGCTAAACCAGAGCACTGCGAAAGTGGGGGCTCAAACTGATGATGGGATGTAGTGGCTTCATACCACTGAAACCCTTCTTTTGGAAGATTTCTAAGGTAGGGAGAAAGTGTTTTGTTTTCTTGTGTCTTTAAGATTGCATTTCACCACCTACTACAACGGCAGAGCAATAGTATGTTTTTTCTCATTAATCTGAGTTTTCCAGATGCCTGGAATACATTAAAAGTCTCTTTCAAATAAATATCCTACATTTTGTAAATTAAAGCCATGTAACAGTCACAGTTAGCATTTTAAATATTTATCTAAAAAAGTGTGAGAGCTACTGACTGACAGCTACAATTTCCTATGGTAACAAGCAGTTTGACTTTTCTAATACAACCCTTTAATAACAATTAAAGACAAGCCAAAACCTATCCTTCCCGTTTGCTGTTCAGAACCTTCAAAGGAATTGATTTTTTTTCATTTAGCTTTACCTAAAACGGTCAGGCTGCGATCCTTACTTGGGGCTGCTCTCAATAAGAAGGAGCGAAGGCCTCGTCAGCAATCATCAGCGCCGAGCTGCTTGGCCGGCATCCTGCAGCATCGCTGGCTGGTGCCGAAGAGCAAACCTCTCGGTGCTCTTGTCCGCTCTCGGATTTCAAATATTTTAAGCTGAAGCTTTATAAACTAAAAAGAGTCAGAAATATACCCCGCGATGCTGCTGCAAATCATTGACAGTTCTGCAATATTTAGCGATGGAAAAAAGAAAAATAATTTATACTACTGAAAATATTTCGGTGAGGAGCGCGGCTGGTGCACCCGGCAGCGTGCGGGAGGGCTGACCCGCGACGCCAGGCACCCCGGGGGTCCTCAGCAATTCCCGGGGGGTTACGCAGGGAAGGGATTTCTGCAGCAAAGGGAGCGAACCTGCACGTGTTCTAGTAACGCACATGTGTATCTATCCCACTATATGAGGATTAGTGAACTCATTAATTTTTAAAATGTATTTATATTCATTTCCCTGTCTGTTACAGCCGTGTACTGATGAGAATTTTAAAAAACCTCTAAATTAGGTTAAAAGCTGAAAAAAGCCATAGCCGGCCCAGATGAGCTGAGGTAGCCGAACACGTGCACGTTCCCAACGTGTTGCAATACAGCGCAGAGCGCTGCTCCGCAGGGAGCACGGCAAGCACTTCAAAAACCATTTTACTTGGCCTTTATGATCCGATGCACACTCTGCGTCATGCGAGGAGGATCAAAGGCTCAAGTCCTTGAAGGCTGCTGGGGTACTTACTTTTCAAATCTGCAATCAATAGGAATCGAGAGACTCTCACAGGTCTGGGTCCAAGTGACCCGGCCAAGTTCAGCGCAGAGCGTATGTAAGAAAGATGCCGCCTCCTAAACGCAAAGCTCCTAAATCCCTTGGGCCCTGTTTGTCCCCATCATAAATACAAGCATTGATTTTTCAGATGGAGTTTTATGCAGGTGAAACGCAGCTATGGGACCTAACGAGCAAACAGATTTACTTTGCATAAGAAAAGACTGACCTAAATGACATCAAGGCCTCAGTATGGAGCTCCATCGATATGTTTTGCAGAGGTCCTTTTCTCCCCAGACAGGCTGAATCTGGATTTGGTGTTACGCTAAGAATTGTAACATTCAGGGAAAGTTCAAACAAATGTCTCGTTACTGCCTCGGGATACAGGACTTTATGATCCTCACAATGGTTTTCAGTTTATAAAGTCCAAATTAACATTCCAGTTTGTAAAAGCCTGAAATTGTAACCTGAAAGAGTTTTGATTCATTGGAAGAATCCCACTTTTAATTAAACACCTTTTTCTACAGCTGGGCATGCTGCAGTCACAGTTTAGCTTGTTAATTATGCTGCGCAAGGACCACTACTCTGTACTCCTAGTGAATGATTTATTAACTCCAGCAATATAAAATCTTCTCTATAGTACTGGCACACCAAAGACAAAAGAGGTAATTACTGTGCCCAAAGCGCTTTAACTTCTTTTCTACTCTGTACACTGTGAGCACCATCACGGTGCCCTAAATCACAGCATTGTTATTTAGTCCTCAGCAACCTTCTCATTGTGACATGTTCAGCATCATCCTTCGCTTACAGCTACTCTGGGGCAAAATCCGACGTAACAGATTATGTCTGCAAAGGGGCTATGCCATACATTAACAAACTTGCTATTATAGAAGAATTCATTGCCGTGTCAGGCTCAAGCAGCAGTTCTCATGACTCTTCCTGTGCTTGTAGGACATAAGTTACAGTATAAAGTCTGCTTAAGAACTTCGTTCAATTCTGTATACAATTAATTTAGCAATGCTCCTAACATTCACATCATTTTTTTTTTACTCTTTTCAGCTCTGGAACATCTTGATATGCCTGAAGTGAATATGAAATGATATCTTCTAGATAACCTGCATTTATTTAAATTACAGTGTCTCTGTTTTCCGAGATGTTTCATTTTACTGTCTGGCACCTTTCCCAAACTAATAGATAAAACATTAACGTGCTGGGGAATGAAAGACCCAACAGCAGGATCTGTTCAGAAAAATATCTGACGTGTGATTGCCCATGAAAGTAACTCTTGTTTGTGCCAGGGTATGTGTACATCACTTGCCTGGAGTCTACGTCTCTTCAAAATGGATATGAAAAGTAAAAGACCTAAAAGGAAAAGGAAAGTTGTCATTTTAAAGCGAAGCATAAACATTGTCAAAAGCATTAGAGCTAGTGCAATTTGGCTGCCTCTTTCCAAGGCTGCTTCTGTAGCAGACATCCATAAGAGGAAATCACAGCGTGAGCGGCTTTGGCACGACGAGGGGATCCTTTGCCCGCTTCAGGAGCTTAAAAACTGACCCTAAAAGTCTCCCTTGAGTGAGCGTGACAGTTGGCGCAGCAACTTCCCTAGTTATTTATTATTTATATTACCTTACAGAGGTTAACTCCCCTGTGTTAGCCATGGCCAAATATAGAGCTGGAAGAACGTCCCCTGTGCTTACCATTACATCAGGAAAGACAGAGGGAAATGATCGAGAGCGAATCGCATCGTGGCTGACAAGGCTGAGCTTACCACAAACAGCCCCTTTGACTTCTTCCTTCAGGAAACGGAGAGTTTCTCAGACAATTTCTCAGTGTCTTGCAGCTGTCCCTTAAAATTAAATATTGGTTCAATATTATCTGGGTTCTCGGGGGAAAAAAATGAATATGCATTTTCCTATGTAGTTTTAAATACCAGGGTAATTTTAATGGTCTGCAGATAAGCTGAATGAACACTCAACAGCTAATACGCTGTTTATACAAGCAGTGCATGCATTAAGATATACTGTTTACCACCACCTCGGCCGACCCTCTTTGTTTATTCATCAATAGTAGTCATTTGGGAGAGTTTCAATCTGGCACAGTTCTGCCCTGGACTCAGCAGGTTACCTTCCCATAATGTCGAACATGCTGTAGTGAAGTTAATTAGACATAAGTAGCTTTTTTTTTTCTAGAGAACATAATTTGTTGCTTGGCGAGCTGTGTACATCATTCTAGATGCAATAAACATCTGGAGAGGTGTTGAAATCTGGTAGAATGAAGGAAGTAGGTGTAAAATGGGGGGCAAATGAGAGCAAGTTTCATGAGATTAGAAGATAGGCTGATTCTAAGAAGACAGAGAGTGCCTCTTTTTTTTTGCCAAATGGGGCTATATTAACAACTAAAGCATGAGAGCACCGTAAGGTATGTATTTTATTCAGATTAACCAGAATGAAAATCTATCCTGTTATGTTTATCTATCAGATGCTGGAAATAGATCACAACATAGCATTAGCCTGCCATGTTGTCTTTCTTCTCTCCACAGAATTAACAAAAAGATTTTAATTTTATATCTGCTGGTTTTAAGTATGTTTAGGGGACCCACTCAAGCTAACTGCTGTGCAGTAGTTGACCAAAGGCAAACTGAACCACAAATGCAGAAAACACAAGTAAAAGAGCACTTGGGACACGCTGAACTTTGGGGAAAAAGGTCTGTGACAGCTCTTTAAATATTGTAGAACCATGTCACTTCATATCAGCTGATAATCTGGTTCGTGCACTTCACATTAATAAAGGACTTAATGGCTGTATACTGCTCTGGAAATTCATATCCGTGCTTCCATTGTGTTTTACTGGCTATTAATTTATTTTCCAATGTGAACCCAGTCATATGAAGCTATATTACAATGTTACTTGGGAGTAGCAAATTGGTTCTATTAATCTTATTTACTACGGCTATTTTGAATTTGAGATCGTAAGAACTGTATTGTATTAGAATAGGTCACCTTGACCTAATCAATACTAATCAGCTACCAGGCTTTTTGAGAACAGAATGGCTTGCCGTACTCTTACTAAAGTCTTACTCTTTTTGCTTGTGTCTGTCTTCGTTTGCTTTTGCTTTGCAGTAGGATAAGAATCTGAAAAAAGCAGGTAATATGTACTTATATCTGTATGTCAAATCCAAACACAACTAGTGCAAAACAAAAGAAAATAATGGACTGCATTGGCAAAGGCAGCTCAATAATTAGTTTATGGCTAACAGATGATATTAAAGGTTGTATTAACGAGAAGCAGAACTTCTGCTACCTTGATGTTGCATTTATCAATCAAAGCTGTCCATATAATTACTTTTTTCCTCCTCATCAAACTCCAATCTCTTTGTTTCCCCTTTCATTATTTCTAGTTGGCATTAAATTGGGACTGAACAAAATCTCAAGGTGATGGGTTACCAGTATTATTCAGTGGACGCAATAAAAAGCAAAAGTACTTAAGGAGTACGTCCTGTCCTATGAGATCTTGTAGCCATATTTACTGTTCAAGGCCTTTGGCCTTTTATCCACTCAGAAAATAAAATTCCCCAGTGCCCTTCCAAAATTTTGCTCTATAGCTTTCTTTCATTTAAGCAGTTTTAATGTCTGTACACTTCTGCAGATACTGCCTACTTAATTATGCTGCATTTAGAATGACAGATCCCTGGCATCCTGACAAAGGGTTATTAATAATGCTCTCCAGGAAAGCAGAACCAATAGAAAACAATAACAAAAAAAATATCTGGCAGATTCCCTTCCTCTCCCTCTCCCCTTTTTCCAGCAAGGGAGTCAGTAACCCTTTTTTACAAGATATGGTTGCCTAATAATTCACTCAGGGGAGGGAGCAGGACTTGCCAACCAGAGACTGCTGGCACGTGAGTAACTCGCAGACCTCCTCGGCCCCATCTCTGCAGCAGTAGTTACACTTCCAGTGAAGGCAGGGTTTGAAATCCAGGCAGGTACCCCTTTCCAAGGGGCTCCTGGCCAATGCAAGCAGTAAGTGTGACCATAAGGATCACAGAAGCATTTGCAACGCTCGGTGTACCCTCAGACCCCTTACGGTGTGTTGCCAGCTGTTCGCTGTGCTGTATCAAGGGTATCTTGATTGTCCATGAATGGTGGATCTCGTACAATACCATGTAAATGTGCCAAGACCAGAATTCCCATCTCTTCCCTAACACCACCCCAGTGCTGACGCAGAGGAGGATTTTGCTGCACGCACCCTCACAGCTAATCCTGGGTGGAGTCTAGCCAATATAACTTGAATAAGACATCACTTTCTTTTGCTTTTATTATTATTTTTGCTCACATCAGCAAGAATTATGTTTATTAATAGTACAAATCAAGGAACCAATGCAGGAAAGTGTTCCCAATATGTTTAGGACAACCAAATCACTCGCCATTCACCCAGCAAACCCACATGGCAAGCTGGCAGTTTCCTGGCTGTAGGAACTTTCCAATTGTTTTGGTTTTGTAGGCAGGAGAGACTAATTTGAGGAATATTCATTGTGAAATTAGGTTCTGTCCATTTAAAGCTTGGGTTTTGGGTTTCTTTAAGGGCCCACAGATTGCATAGGATTAGCTGCAGAGTAATTAATACAGCCTAGAATAGGGATGGACTTTAAAATGAGTTTTAATTATCTGCAAATATGGAACAAACTGCTTCCTTGTTCCTTATGCACTGTAAAATGTCCATCAAACTTTTAACCTCCACTAAGGCCATGAAAAACCACACAGGTTGGCCAAATGGCTGTAACCTGCTACACCGTAATCCCACCCTTCTTCCATCCATGGGAAAGGAGAAATGGCCCCGACACCGCGAGTACTGGGTACTTACTCCAGGCCCAGCGTGTAGGGTCCAGCATCCCCAAACACAGGTATCCAGCCAAATACCTCCAGGTGAGTCAGTCAGATTATACACGGGAGTGATGCACGTTGTGCAACTAGCCTTTAACAGCAATACTTCTTTACTGTCAATGAAAACTTATTGCTTGAGTTACCGATTCTAACTTTGAGTTTGGGGGTTGCCTTCTCCCCACCATGGCATAAGATCGTCACGTAAAAAAGAAATCAGACTTCATTTCTGTTGCTTGCTGGCAGACACGTCTAGAAGTGTTTTACTTGGAAGTACTCAGAGAACATATTGGAAAACCAGAAAACATAAGGAAAAGCCTGCTTTTGCCAACAGATTTTCCTGTTCCATCCCACTGGGGAGCGACAGCTATAAATGGCTGCAGACACCCCCCGCCTTCAGCATCGATGCGATAGATGAATGAATGGCCTTCGGGTTTTGTGTAAGACAGAGTGCCAAAGTAGCTCTTTACTGTGATATTCATAAAGAAACAGGTTCTCTGCTCTAAATCTTTAACATCCGTATTAAAAATAAAAAACAGACATTCATTTTTTTATGGGCATCTTAAAAATAAAAAAAAAAAGTAGAAACACTTTCAGCTGCCTAAAGCTGAAACAAACTCCAAACTTCAGCTGCCTGACCCCTTGGACAATAGTAATTTCATATAAATATTGTAAAAGAAGAATTTCTGTTACCCCTCATCATTCAGCTTCTGCAAGTTTTATTCCAAACCACAATATACATTGGCAGTGTTCTTCCCACACTGATGCTGTGGTACATTGATGCCTCCTGCTCCCTGATAAAGCGTTTCCTTAGCTGATGCACTGGCTTGGCGGGAGAGAACCAATGTGTTTAGTAAGAGCATCTGAGGCAGGGACTTACTTTTTCCCCAGTTTCTGTACCGAGGCTCAAGGCACCACTATTTGCTAATTCTAAGATGAGCAGTTGAACTACTTCCCCCACCCTTTTTTTTTTTACTGTATTATGCAGCTCGGGTCTGTAAGAGATTTTTACATCAACTCACATTATTTTGTAGCCAAGTGAAATCCTACACAACTGAAACTGTAAAAAAATGCAAAAGCTAATTTAGAAATCCTCTTGCTACATAATGGTGGAAAGCTGGGCCAGGAAGGTCAAAATGAGCAAGCTCCTAGAAGGGAGACGTTGCTGAGGCCATGAGACAGTGCAGCCCCAAGAGTTGCAACTAATCTCCTTGCTTCCACAGTGGCGGCTTTCCCTGGCACAATCCTACAACAAAAATGCAAAGAGGCACAACCATGGCAACTGGCCGCAAAATCTAAGAGACTGGATGTTTGGTTTACATTTATAAACCTGCAAGAAGTATAAAAAACCTGAAGAATACAGCAAAGTAACTCCCTTCTCAATTGGCTGTTATATTTTCAATACCATGTTATATTCACCAGTTCTTAAAAGTTAGGGTACATCTCAACCCTATTTAAACCCCAGGAAAAGAGGATTCACTCCTGAAATATCCAAACCAATTGAACCAGTAACCTCCCATCAGACAGACAGTAGCTTTTAGCCAAAAGACATTTTTTAGCTAACAGATTGGTATGCTTCGACCACCACTGGCATTACCTTTTCTTAAAGTGTGTTCATCCTGTTATTAAAACAAGAATCACAGTTAATTATTCTGCATGGACATGGTATTTAAGCATAAGGAATGTTGTATTACCTACCTACAGATTAGCCTTTTTAACATTTTGGTTTGTCTCTGAGGGGCAGGGGGGAAGAAAAAAAGCCTTGTGATAATTTGTAGAGAAACTCAGTTAGATGCTGGCTGAAATTTGGTTCTGTAATGCAAATGTTTTCACCAAATGCTGCAAGAAATTTTGCTTGAGTGACGGCAGAAAGTTTTCTCTTGCAATGTAAATGTACTCTTTCATTTTAGATTTTGAATATCAAGCTTGTTTCATTACTGATTAAAGGCAGGTTTTTAACCGTGTTGGATATGTGTCTGCACGCATGAAGATACCAGTTATGGTGTTCCCCTAAATTTTCTGGGAGAAGATGTCAGGTCCCTTGCTGACTGCATGCCAGCAGGGAGGTCCACAACCAAACTCAAAAACCACCTGTGAAGCGTTCCTTCCACTCCCTTGCCCGCTCCCATTCCGCATCAGCAAGACCAGGAATGCTTTCCTCTTCCACCCTCCTTTTCCAGGACGTGCAGTTTCGTGGGTAGAGAGGAATGTGAGCTGCATCCTCCGGGAGAGCAGCAGGGAGGTGGGCACCGTCCCCAGCTCTGGAGACCGGGCTGGTGCCACGTTCCCCTTTGCAGACCCCAAAGGGGCTGGAGCGGGGTCTAGCTCCCAGAGAGATCCGGAATCCGCGAGTTTAAATCCATTCTCAGAAAATTATGCAGCAGTTTTCAAGCAAAACTGCAGCTGATGTTTCTGCTCTCACATGTAAAATAGTTTGAAATTTTTTGCCTCTTTAGCAGAATAATCGGTTTCTTCAAACTTGCAAAGGAAATGGTGTCATGGAGAGATGGGAAGGAATAGTTGTAGGAGCTGGGAGAACAGGAAGACAGCGTTAATTACACAGAGCCTGGCAGGTAGAGGAGAAAATTTTGCACTTCTCAAAGGGAAAAGAATTAACAGACGATTGAAAGCAGGGAAAACTGGTAATTTCTTTGAGCAGCTTAATAGTTTGCCAACCTTTTAATGGAGCTCCGTGTATTAGAAAAAAAATGGAAAACAATCAAAGCAGCAGCCTGTAAATATCTAGATTAGCATACTTCTGAATATTTAAAAAGTTTTAGGTGGGGGAAGTGTTTGTGCTTTGTAGCTTTGAGCTCTTGTGTTAAAGTATAATAAACTGCAACAAGCCACAGGCAGCTTAGCTGGCCTCGCCGCTGAACCCTCTCTGTCCACCCAGCTCGCTCTCAGTAAGAAAGGCAAGGTAATGTCTGTGGCAATTTGTAGCTTTAAAACAACATAGTTTTAGTAGTGCAGAGTTTAGTAGTTTCATGTAGCGCATAATATGTACCTGAAATATGATGGGGCAAACGACACATGCAGCTCAGCCGCGTTAAATGATGAGCACATGGGTTTCCAGCTTCCTCAGCAGAAGCTGACAGCCCCTGGGACACTTCCAAACACACACAAATGGAACCAGGCATTAGGTTTCAGTGTGCACCCTCACTGGAAAAAGAAATTATGATGAATTCTGAAATGAACCCCAGATATTTCTTCTTTTGTGTAGAACTCGAAGCCTGAAAAATTCACCTTTGTTTGTTTGTTTGTTTTTAAATTACAAGAATTACTTGGCAGAGGCTGTGCTTCAAATTTTGAACAATTTCTTCTTTTTTGAAGGGAGGGGGAAATGCTCTTTACTCTGTACTTTCTGAAAGTTTAATGTGTATTTCCCAGAAAGAACAGCACTGAAATATTGTGTCGCTGAAGACCCACACAAACTGTATCATGGATGATTCTCTTCATAACAGGGCAATTTTATGGAAAAAAATACTGACATGGAGAGGAAGAACAGTTCCTCCAGGTCAGGAAAAGAACTCCTCTGACAGCTATTAAAGTGCAGTGTATTGGCAGTTGGGAGTGATTAACTTTTCTTTTTTAAGGGGGTTGCTTCAAAAAGTCATTAAAAAGGCTTCTGAACCTTGACAGTTTTCCTCTGGTATATCGAGAGGAAAATCAAAAGGGCTAAAGAGCCAAAGGAGGTAGGGCAAGCAAAGGCTCTGCCAGCCCTTTACACATGGAAGATGGAGGATGTTTTAAATCCTCAACAAGAAAGGAGAGCAAATAACACAAAGAAAAGACAAATAGTAAAGAAGACGTCGGTGCCCAACTTGCCTCTGTCCTTGGACATCAGGTATCCACTGCATTAGCATCAGCAGAGAAAGGTCTAGGGAAAAAAAATACATGTCAAAGAATACTTAGGGAAATCAAAAGCATTCAACTCATCAGGGCATAGTAAAATTCATCCTGGTGAACTTAAGAGCCATTAGTAATTGGCTTTAAAACCTTGTGGAATGGGTGAGAACCCAGAAGACTGATGAGAAGTGGTAAGAAGACGAGGGAAAGCTGTAGACAAGTTTTTGATACTTTGATACACAGAAAAACACTAGAAGGGTTGATTTAAAACATCCCATTGCATGCTTCAGGAAACAAAACAATAAAAGAAAGACAAAAAAAGCCAAAACAGACTTTTGGTCAAGGTTAAACCAAATAAACCCAATCCATTATTCAGTATACTGGTAAAACCCAGGGTGGCCTCACGCTGAAAAAGCATGAGCAGAACCCAATTGTCTGAAGTTGAAAGAATGAAATGGGATAAAAAAATGACATTCAGTAAAATGCCAAATAGCATACTGGGAAGAGGAAATGAAAGGCAAAACAAGGACGACCGAGCTAAGCACTGAGGCAGGCTACAGAAAATGAGGCAAATTCACATTGTGAATACAAAGCATTTCCAGAAAACACAAACCACAGCATCATCCCATGCAACACCCCCCCCGCTCATAGTGACAGCGGACTGTTCCCTTACAGCCCTAACCACTGTCTGTAGTACCAGTCTCCCCAGCAGTCCCCTGTGACTGGGGCTCTCAGAGTGCTGCCGCATGTGATGCACTTTGCAGAAGGTAATGCGTGGTCTCTGCAGGAGACAGGGCAAGAAGTCTGGGGTGCTGAAATCATTACAGTTAACTCTTTCATAGTCACATTCTCTCTGGAAATTTCTTATGCAGCTGTTAAAGATTCATCTCCTTAATTGCCTATATCAAAAGATATTCTTGAGTATATACAGGTAAGAAACACACAGCTTTTAATTAAAAACAAATAAAACCTCCAAAGAAATAATTTCCAGTTATAAAGCTGCAAAACCAGAACTGTTGACTACTGTGCCTTACATTATTTACCTCAAAGATTTCATGGCCGTTATCGAAAGCATCAGATTTACTCATAGCAGAGAGTACACCACAATTGCCCTTACAAATAGGTTGGAGTTATTAAGATGTTATTAAAAGAGCTAAGCAATGTGTGCTTCACCAGCTGGCTCCAGTTGTATATTGAAGAACCCAGAAGTAGGAAAGGTGCTTAGGTGCACTGCCAGCTTGTGTCTGCCCCAGCAGATTTCACAGGACAAGACGCAAATCCAGAAAACGCCCAGAAACGAAAGACAGGAGAAGCTGGAACAGACAAAAGGGAAAAATAAGGGTGCGAAGACAATTTGAAACTAATTTTAGATGTCAAAATTAGCAGGAAAGGTTTGAGATTCAAAGGAAAATAGCCTCACAGATGAATACGCTATGGCCCTCACATATCAGGGAAAGTTTAAGTACAAGAAATGGCTGCAACTTTTTCTACCAAATATTCTTATTTAAAAATACGATATGCCCAAACTAATACTGTTTATGTGAAAAGGCTGATATAAAAAACTTCCTGAACTGACAGAACACGAAGCTGAAAAATACTTTTCATTTTGAAATGTAAAGAAAAAAGTTAAAATTCAAACTTGATACAAATCACAGTGCTTTGAAATGACCAGAAATGGAACGTATTACTTTCAGAAAAAGCAACAATAAAGAAACAAAAACACTCACCTCAATTTGGGAATGGAAAGTTTCTGAAGTATGTTGCAGGACAGGAAACAATTTCACTCACAGGTTCCTGAGGGAACCTAGAAGAAAACTGGCTATTCAATTTATAAAAGCCAGAAGAGAATCCATTGCGATGTTACCTTTGGCTATGAGAGATATAAATGAAAATAAGTCCAGATTCAGAACAGCAGCAGTCAAACATGCTTCCTCATTTTATGACTGACATGTAAAGTGCTTCATTAAGTTTCTCCTGCCATTTGAAGCCTTATGCCGCCAGGGGTCAATAACAGTTAAATGTCAAGGTACAAAACATAAAGTATGGAATATGAAATACTATGGTAAATTAAAAACCTCTCAGGCTGCAAAACTCACAGCAAGTGATGTAGGCGTTGGGAGATGGACGAATGTCTGCAGCTATGGCTAACAGTTAATATACTGTCTAAAAAATACAGTTTAGACTACATTTGTACCAAAATAGTGAGAAAGTGATGAAGGGTTTTACTGGAGTTATTTTGAGGAATGAAAAGATCTTATCACAGCGAGTATCCTTGCAGGCAAAGACTGGAGAGAGTTACCGCTGGTATTTCAGGAAATGGAACTGCTAAATGACTGAGGGTGGAGAAAGACTATAAAAAGCAATAAAAATGATTGTGTAAGAAGCCCAACACCTTTTCCCTGGATAGTTTAAAACCAATATTTTAATTCCACTCTGTTTTGAAAGCATCTTAAAATAATTTGAGATAGGATACTTTCATGGTGAAAGCAATGTCGCATCTTGCTAATCCAATTTATTTGTATGCAGGCATCCTTAGACATAATGCCAATCTTTCGTATTACGAATTTGGGAAGGTCCTTTTAGCTCTGTTTTATTTATCTCTTTCTGTACTTCCTAAATAAGGTCCAGGAGATGTCCACTGTGGTTTAGCCCCAACCTTATTCAGACCTTTCAGCCTTGTGTTTCAGCCAAACCATGGCAGAAAGCTTTACCACGCGCTGGCAGCTTGTTAGCGTGTGTGCTATTTAATGATCGGTGAAGCAGATTCTCATCTTTGAAGAAATCCAGGTCTATAAGGAACCGCTTTGCAAAGTTCTAAATGTTGACCAAATGTAAAGCAGAAAAACTTTGAAAGAATGAAATTTGGGCAAATTCCACAGCAATGCAATTCCATACCAGCTGCAAAAGAGTTGGGGGAGAGGCGAGCATGACAACAGCAATAAATCAAAAAAATTTTAATCAAAGGGAATAGTGTTTCCAGTGTATCAGCTTTCCTGCTTTCTTCTTGTCACTTTGGGAGAACCTGGCAGTAGCTTCTCTGGACTCTAACCTGGGTGGATAGATTCTTTCCACCTGATCTCAGCGTTTCATCCAAACATCTCATGGCATATTTTATTACTACCTTCATTAGAAATTAAAATGTTTCATTAAAATTATCTTCTTGACTCTGGCCTGGTAAATTTGCTTGGCTTGCTAACTCATTTTCCCTTGTCCTTGTTTTGTGGTATCTATCAAATCAGTATGCAAGTAACATTTTCTGTCATACTATAAGACTAACTGTAAAGAGAAGAGAAACAGAAAAGTTCTTCGTTGCTGTACAGATTTATCATGTACTAGTAGCACGTTTGGCATTACAAAAGAGATCATATAAATTGTGAAAAATTGTAATGAAATGCAGCTTGGAAATATTATAAAGAATCCTAGTTTTACCATGGTAAAACAGAGGCAAAAAAAATCTAAGGGGGGGGGGGGGGGGGGGAGGTAAATGAATGACCATTGCAATTTCTGAAAAATTAAGCATAGAAAAGCAGGATGTGATCGGAACAAATAACATATCAGAAAGAAGACAGAAGAATTAAACTACGCCCGTAAGTCTTCAATTGCTAGTATCTTCAATGAGATGACTTTAATAACTTACAGTGCGGATGAAGATTAAAAGCAGAACCTGTTGAGTCAGACCCCCGTTGACCTGAGGGACCCGAGGTCCCTGCTCTGTCGGTTACAGACCCCAACAGCTCCGCGGGGTGGGGGCTGTCGCCCCAGGAACGAACCCTCGCCATGGGACACGCTGCAACCTTCCCTTCCGCGTAAAGCCGGGTGGGTTTGTATCCCGTCCCGCTGAGACTGAGACCCTGTGGTACCCTAAGAACACCGCTGTTCCTGCTCCCGGGCTTGCTTTTGGCAGGTTGGAGACAGGACTCGCAAAGCTGGAAATGAGCTGGGACCTGGATCCCCGAGCGACGGCTGGTCCTCCGGCGGGGAGAGCAGGGGGATGGGATGCTCCCGGAGGACCCGCCTGCAGTCGTCAAGGGGCCACCAGTCCCCACGTGAGCCGCGGGTGTCGGTGCGGCACCTCGGAGGGTGCCAGGAGGTCTACTTTGCTCTCAGAGGTCTGAGTAGGAGGGCACGCTGACAGGTGGAGAGTTGTTCTGCTCGTTGTCTGAGAGGCGTTTCGGTATTTGCAGGATAAGCGTATTGCACACAGTAATAAACTCCCGATGCACAGGAGACTCTGATATGGCAATATGTTGTTTGTGCTCTTTGATGTGCGGCTCGCAGTTGTTTTCTGTGGGATTTAAGGAACAAGCTCTTTAGATGTTTTTATGATTTTCTTTGTTTCTTTGCCAGACAGTCCGTCCTTCAAACGGGAGAGAGGAGGAAGAGACATGAGAAGCAGAGGAAGCTGGTTTTAATGTGATTTTTGGAAAAGAATTCAGGGAGGAACTGGGCATGCAGAAAGGGCTGTAACTAACAGTTACACTTACGGTATGTAGCATCTCAAGAATCAGGAGTTCTTTCCTCCTATAAAGAAATTTCAGGTACTAGGGTTGTCTTCTTGGTTAGTGTTTTATGGTGAAACTAAGCACCTTTTCAAGTTTTTTCTTCATGATAAAGAAATCTACATTTTTATTAGATGGATAACAGAATTCTCTGCCTAAATTGCAGGGACTGTGACACAAAGAAAAAACAATCGTAGTTCTTATTTTTTTCCCCTGGTTAATATGAAGAGATTACCATCATTTACAGAAAAAACCCTTACAAATCAGTTCAGAAGGAGGCAAATTCAACCAAGTGAAGCTGATTTTTATATTTGAATGAAGGTTCGGAGAGACCTACACTTCAGTAATCTAACAAACATGTATTTTATGAGCACAATAGATTCAGCACTAGTATTAGAAAATGAATAAAACATTCTTAAAATGCAAAAGCTTTATGAAAAACATTTCAGTGTGCGCAGCTCTCAGGTAACAGCGGAGGTGAATGATGGTGCTATATTTGTCTATTCCAGTCTTAAGCAATCAAAACAAATAGCTATTTAAAAGAAATTTAGGAAAAATGTCAAATTTACCCACACATGACTTGAATTCCATGAATGAATATGTCTCTTACAGCATGCACAAAGCGATAAGGCTTACATAAACGCGCTACATCATCCAAGTAGTCACTTTCTGATCTTCAAAATCCAACAGAATTATTTATATCTTTGTATGAAATATTCATGGAAAAGTGTCCATTGCCTGACATTTCTGCTAAAGAGGAATTTAACTTGGTTTTTTGCATTTCTTACTCTCGTAATAATTTAGGTCAGGCAAGAGCCAACAATATCATTTGTCTAAAAAAAGCTGATGAGTATTATAAAGTCTCTAGATTTGTAGTAGGTATTTTGTAAAAAGCACAATATACCATGGGCCCAATCCAAGCCAACTAAAGGCAATAGCAGTATTTCCATTTATTTTAGCCTGGATGAAACCTTACAAGCTATCTTTCTAATTACAACAGTCAACTCAGTAATTCGCCCCATATCCAATGCTACTGTTACACAACATCATATTGTGCAGTAATAAGCATGTATTTCCTAGGGCCAGTAATAAAACAAATAAATCCTGTCATATCCCCCTCCCAATGCCTGCAGCGTACATTGAAAATCCCTTTTGGTTGGTTTAAAACTCTTAGAATAATGAATACAAAGGCACAGGAGCAATATGACTGGTGCTATTGGGCTGAATGCAGTGAAAGCTGTAGGTGAAAATATGTGGTGTAATCTCAAGTGTTGTTCAACATGGGCCAAATTATGTAATCATTATGCCAACATATTTTACACTAACTTCAATTAAATTTCCTGGCTAAATAAAGATTCCTTTCTTCCCCATCTTTAGTATTTTCTAGCTTTTTTTCTGAAAAATATGATCATCTTTAACTCCGTATAATAAATATGCAAAAGGCCTAAAGCAACAGATGGTAGGGAACATAGAAGACCAATACAATAAACATATATGTGTGTGTGTATATATGTAAGGTGCATATACATATATATGTGTGTATGTCTGTCTTGAAAGGAAGAATTTTCTCCAGAAGGTATTGAACTGCCATTTTCACTTACAGTAGTAGTGATTTTATGACCACCAGATGTCATAAAAACATCTACATTCCCACTAGCAAGCAGGAGCTGCTTCCATGCCCTCTCTTCATGCAAGCTCTGCTTTGCAACTGCTTTTGGTCTGGACAAGGAAAACTCCAGAGATAACCGAATGTCATTCGGTCTGGTGAGGTGTCCCGCAAAGAAACAAGTCAATGGAAATGTCTTAAAACATCTGAAGCTTCCCACAATCCAGCTGTCCCCACAAACCCCTGGCCTGACACAACTGAGCTGAGGGTGACAGCAGGAGGGAGAAGCCTCATCCCTCCCTGACGTTGTTTTCCCTGGCATCGTTTTTCCTGGCAGAGCTCAGCCGCAGCTTTTCTCCCGTCGACCTGCCCAGTTCCCGACTGTCCCGACATAAGGCCGGCCGTCTGTGGGACCCGGCCACCAAAACCACGTCTGGGAAGCTCCGCTCCCCACCCCGACACCTCCTCCGTGTCCTGCCCCTGGTCGCTCCCAGCCTGACGGACGGGTCCTCCTCCCTCGGACACGCTCGGGCTTGTCCTGAGCATCTCCACCCTATTCCCACCCCTCATACCAACTAATCATTATTATTTTGGCAGAAGCCCTCTATCTGACGTGCCCCAAGACGGACGATGGAAAAAAGCCTCTTGGCTAATTCATGCTCCTGCCCTCCTGGGATTACATTTGCAAAGATGTGTAAGAAGAGGGAAAGAGTGCCCCTATTTATGTATTCCAGTTTATACAGATTGTAATATTGTAAAAGGGATTGGTATTCTCATCTCAAAAATACCGCTAAGAAGCAACTGCTATTA
This sequence comes from Astur gentilis, assembly GCF_929443795.1. Classification (NCBI taxonomy): domain Eukaryota; kingdom Metazoa; phylum Chordata; class Aves; order Accipitriformes; family Accipitridae; genus Astur; species Astur gentilis. The sequence goes on along the minus strand of NC_064902.1, from coordinate 23,462,353 downwards.
AAACCTACAAGTAAGAATCTTAAAATGCTTTGCATATGATAGTTATGTATCTAAAGAAGTTACATATTCATTAGACAGACACATATGACAAATATAAATATTACATACTATTTAGACAGCCAGACAGAAAAGTGCCTTTTAAGAACAGTGCTGACTAACAATCTGAAGTCCCAAAGTTTTCAAGCTATTTAAAATGCACCTCCAAATATTATCATTCATTTTCAAAAATTACCACCCTGCTTAAAAGCACAATGGTTTCAAGACCCATATCTCATGTTCCTGCTCTTTGCTCATGTCGACTTTATCTTTTTGCATATTTTATATGTATTTATAATTAAAAAGCAACATTTGCTGCACAGGAAGTCCTAAAAGGTTTTGCATATCATAGGCAACACGGATGTAATGGATAAAGAATAGGATATATTTACTTCACCTTCTGAAAGCCATTTGCACATAATGAAATGGGACTCAGAACAATGTACCCTAATGTCAAGTAGTGGAACAAGAAGAATCAAAAATAACCTATTTTTTACATCAGGTTGTCATTACCATTTTAAATAATGCATGTCCAAAAAAATTCTTGCGGATAATTGAAAGGAAGAAATGTTCTCAGGAAGCAGGTGTTTTTCCTATTGCTACCAAATAATTTAGGCTGGCACATCATGTTTTGACAACACATATATGTGAGTGTGTGTGTGCGTGTGTCTGTCAGGCAGAAATTCTCCTCTAAGACAAAGGCGCTGTGAAATGTACAATATGTAACGACATCAAAGGCTCCGAACCCTGAGGAGGTCGAGCTGTGACCAAAAATGTGACACTAAGAATCATATATAAAATAGCTCCTTAGTTACTCAACAAAATGGGGAAAATTAGGTGTGATTTCCAATTTTAACTTCTCAGCCTCAACAAAACAAACTCAATGGGAATACTTGGCAGCGGAAAATGTCTTATTAATAGGGCATTGGGGCATAGCTTTTGATTTAGATTGCCAGAAGTTGTAGTCTCCACACGTTTTGAACAAGACAGTCTGTATAACGCCACTGAAATCTTCATCACCTTTTCACACTGTTCTGCACTGAAGCCAGGTATGAATTTTGAATTTCAGATATCAAGCACAAAACATGGTCAACTGTACGCAGGTAATCTTTTTGCAAAGATGAGTCAAAAGTTCACAGCAAAACTTCAGATCAGCTTGGGCTTCCTAGGTGCAGACCTTTATTGTGAATACATTTACTAGCTTTGGATTACACTACTAGCATAAATGGCATTTAGATTAAAGTCTCCAGGCTGTTTGTTTTGGGTTTCACTGTGCCGGAGTTAGTTAAACGTTGCATGTGTGCACACATACACACACACACAGAGCTCACATTTGTTCTAACCTCAGCAGGAAATTTCCTTCAAATACTGTTCCCTCCTACAAGTAGAATAAACTAACATTAATATTCACTAACATTAATATTCAGGTAAAGTTAATTACACTTGCCCTGTTGATTGCTTGAGTAAAGTAAATGATTTGCTTTCCAATTTCAGAAGGAAAGATCGCGGCTCAGACCAGACCTGACCCTCTTCGCTGCACCCAGTCCCCAAAGCCCAGTTGTCACCTCCCATCTTATCACATTGCCGGTAAAATCAGAATGTGCTCTCTTCAGGCTAGGGACCTTGCTCTTCTCCTTCAAGGAGCTGCTTAAGGAAACATGTCCCGATATGACCTGTAAAAATTCCCTGGATGCTGGCAATAAATTGCTAGAGAACCTGTTCTCATGGGGCGAGACAGGGCAGAGGGAAAAGGAGGAGGAGGAAGAGGAGGAGGAGGAAGACGAGGAGGAGGGTTTCTGTACAGGCTTCAGCCAGAGCTGCCTGCTCTCTTTCCTTCAGGAGAACCTGGCTGCAGATTTAAATAGATAATAATTAAAATTGCAATCCCAATATTCTTCTGACTCTCCTCTTTCTTTCTGCCTCTTTCCATCCCCTTTCATGATCAAATTTAAACCCTGAAACTCAAAGGAGCTCTCTCCCACTACATGTAAATGTAAATTCCCATTCTTATGAATTTTTATACCAATTTGTGATAGTATGATTTGATGCGCAACATCTCTATCTCCACCATGTCACTTAATCTGTTTCTATTTCATTAAAAACACAAATCAAAAGTGTGATTTGATGGATTATAGAAGGACAGATCAAAACTAAAAGGCAGTATTTCTCTACCTACCAGAGAAGAAAGGAAGGAAAACAGTTCAGTTTTGCCAAAACCTGCGGTAAATTAGCAATTATTCATTAGAAGAAATTTCATTGTAACATGAAATAATATGTTAAAACTCCTTATAGATGTAAAACGTTTACAGTTTCTGCCTGTTCTTCATTTATCATTTTTTGTATGAGAATCGATTGCCTTTACATTATACAACTCCATCTGTTCAAACAGAAAAGTTACTATTAAATAAAAAAAACAGAATTCAGAAATTCAAAAATAATGTTAATAGCAATATTATGAATGTGAGAAAACTATGCATGCATTTTAAAGCTATCCATTTTACTCTCAGAGGACTGTTACATTTACTCTGCATCTTCATTTTGCTTTAAAAAAAATAAAAATAGTATTTACCTATGTGACAAATTGAAGTGAAGGAATCATATCTTCCACTAGCTTGAATGGGAAAAATAGAGTCAAAGAATTATAATCTCAAGAGACATAGTTGAAAGAAACAAGAAAATTCTTTTGCATAACACAACAGTTTTCCTTTTCCTTTCAAAGTTCCCCTCTGCATAGACACTTTATTTTGCTGGATTCTTTGCAATGGGTGGGAAGCATCATTTTTTAAATTATCTTGCAATAGCACAGATTGCAGTCTTAAACATTGACCCAGTAAAGCAAAACAAACAAAAGAAAAATCCTTGGATTTGGGGGAGTTTGCTCAAAACAAAATCTGAAAAAATCTGAAGTTGAGCTTGCTGCATAGCAACAGTGGTGCACAGATCAGCAGATCAGCACTGCTAGAACAAATGCTGTTTTCCAGGAAAAAAAACCAAAATGCTTACCTGGCCTGAGCATTAATTAAAACATAGGAGACTGAACTTCCACAGAAAAATATCATCCTGCTTAAAAACTCCGCCAGCCCGCCTTGCCAAAGCGCAGCACTGGATATAAAAACTATCATTTCAGTAATTTATAAAAATAGAAGAGCAGAGACGAGGCTTAAGGGAATATAGAAAAAAGACATAAACCAAGTGTCGTGGCAGTATAGGCACGATAACTGTTGTGAGGAGCAGTAAAGCAAACTGTACATGGGATAAAAAAAGAAATTACGGACCACCTATTAAAGATGGATTTCTAGTTATTTGGATTTAAACATACCAGGTAGGCTGGGAACATCAGAATACAAACCCGTTAAAAATTTTCTGGTGCCCTCTGGCACAAGAAAGGGCAAAAATTCAAATTCAGGTCCAGTTCTGAATTCCGAGGGCAATTCCGAACAGGCCTGCAAAAGACTTTCCCATATTTCTGCGCAACTGCAACGTACGCGGGTAGGTCAGGTCACGATAATTTCCCGGATCGTTCTCGTCTTCTCTGCCAGTCAACCCAACCGCTCTTCCCCGACCTCAAAACAAGCAGTTAACAAGTCCACACGCAAAACCCGCCTACTTTAACGCATTTTGCTTGCAGAAGCATCAGCTGCGTACGCCCGCGTCGGTACGCGTTTAGCACACGAGACGAGGACGGGGCCGGTCCCTCCTGGCCACCCGCACCGCAAGGTCCTCACCTCGCTCAGGGCTGGGACGGCCAGAGGCACGGCGCTGGGTGAGAGCAAACCGATGGCTAATGCATCGCTGGGACATGCTGCAGAAAGGACTCGAAAGTCCTCTCATTTGCAGTATGCGTGCGCCCCAGAGCAAACGCACCTCTTCGCTGCGGCAAGGTGTCACCGCGAGGCCTCGGTAAGATGCAATTTTCCGTATTCGTAAGAGGTGCTGGACCAAAGCAGCGCACAAAATTTTCTGTGCTCTTCCCTTCCCAAACTTCTGTAACGACCACAAGGAAAAGGGCCAATGAGACCCCAAGGAAATAAGAGCCGGTGAGCTGATGCTGAAAATAAGAAGAGAATGTGTTGTTTACAACCATATAAAAAGGAGCCTATTTGATAAGGCTTGCTGCAAAAACAATCGCTGCAGAAATTCAATTCCCTTGCAATCCACGCTGACCTTTGCCACCACATCTTGTATACAGCCATGGCATTTGGATTAAATAAGTGGCCCTGCTTGTTAAAGCAGCACTTTCTACAGGTTAACATCTCAATTTAAACTCTACTTCATCCTGCCCTCCTGTGACTGAACGGCCTTTAGAAATCTATCATTGATCTCAGTTGAATTACGAGGCAAATTATTAAGCCGGAGTTATGAGCCCTGTTGTTATGCCAGAACAAAAGTGGTACATATAGCAATTCATGTAAAGGGGTCTAGCATTACATGGGACAGAAAATTAAACACAGGTCCCAAGACGATTCCCTTGAGAGAGGAATACCAGTATATTATGCATGGTACACGCTGGGGGAAGCATTACACTTTATGACGTTCTCCTTCTCAAGTACTCTTTCTAAAATTTCCCAGCGTCACCAGCTTAGCTTTTTCCTTCCCTCTCTGTTTACAGAAGATAAAATCAAGAGAATCAGAATCCAAAAGAGCCTCAGCAGAGTGTGGGTGAAAACAACAATAGAGGCCCTTGTTCTCTCTTAGCAATCCAACCAGACACTGCACGATGCTGATCCCGTCTCCTCCAGGACACGTGTGCCAGTACCGTTCCTAAAGATTCAAGAAAAGGTGATGAGTCAGTTCCTCTATCTTGATCAAATTCGTCTGGAACTGCAACAGCAGCAAAATGCAGTTTTATCTCCAAGAGGGGGAGAGAAATAGAGGGCACAGATTAGACACAAAGGACAGAAACAGCACATTCCAAAACCTGAGATTCTCATTAAGCCAGAAGGAAAGAAAACCGGTGACAAATGTGGTATGCTGTGGAGTAGATAATAGAAAAGGCAAAGAAAATGTACATTATGCACAGGACATTATAATTCTTTACAGCACAAAGTTTGGACTGTTTCAGTTAAAAAAAAAAAAAAAAAAAAAAAATCCTAATGAATGCCTGAACACTGCTTTATTCACAAGGAGCGGGGAGAAGGCTGCCTCGTGAGCACATACTCTAGACTCTAAGACTTCAAACTATATAAAATACAATGGGAATGGAAAAGTGGATTAGACCGTGAAATATAAGTATGACGCTATTAAAAAATATTATGATACTTCATAGTGTAAAAAGAATAAAAAGTGGAATCACTGGGTTGTGAAAGTTCTTCTTTCCTCAATTAAATACAGAGTATAGCATTACCTGATCAAGGGGAGAGAAAAGCTCTTGCTTCAATAGTTTTTCTAATTTACTCAATTCCTTAGAATATACTGGGAAGCTGAAAATCTCTAATCGAAATTTATAGAGGCAGAGGAGAATCTCAGGGAGAGAAAATATGCTGCCGGTCATCCCCCAGCCAGCCTGGGCATCACCACCCAGGGCACCCACCGGCACCGGGGGGGTGAGCGCTGTGCTGACCCCCCGCCTGCACCCACAGGCATGAACTGCAGAACAGTGGTTTTCTCCAGAACTGTGGTTTAAAAGAGAGACGGGAGATGCTATAGTATCCAGTGAAAATCAACGCCACCACTGAGCAAGAATCTGATCTTTTCTCACAAAATGGGAGAAAGATGCCCTGGGCTGAACAAAAAGGGGATGAATTGCAATATACCACCTAAGACATAAATTGGCTATGTGAACCCCACAACATGTTCACGAAATATCCTTGTCCAAAAAAAATCATCATCACAGCAATGTTTTAAGGTGTTCAAGGCCCTGGGAGTCACCTTGAATTAGCCAATCAGAAAATAAAAGCGTTGTTTTGGCCTGAAGCATTTTAAAATGACTCTGTTTTATCTTGAGAGTGTTCCCCACCCCCCCCCCCCACCCCCCCTCAGTGTTCATCCCTCCTTTTTTTAAAGGCACCTCAAAAAATGGCTTCCAAGAAGTTATAAATATTTTTCATATCCACATGAGCATTTTACTGTGGTGAAAGGAATCTAGAGCTGCCATCCAAGGCAGAGATGCCATAACCCACTGCTAGGCTGCTGTGCAGAGCTTCAGTGATGCTGTGGGACTCGTCACCGCATGGTACCTGCTGCAGAACAGGGTATAAAGATCTGCCTTTGCTACGTATAAATCACTTGCTTCTGCAATCAACAGGAAAAGTTCTGAAGGGCCTGGGCTGGAATTGAAAATTATACTGATATACCTACACAAAGCTACACAAACAAACAAACAAACAAAAAAAGATCTAATGCATTTATAACACTACAGACAACTATTTATCGCTAACAGTTCCTTCAACAGCAATACGATAGTTATTCCATTTCTGAGTGGCAACAGTCATCCAGAAACGCACGTTAATGCCAACGCAGTTGCGTACAGAGTATGGAGGTTTTAGTGCTTTAGCTATGTCAGTATAATTAAAGAAACAGTTTTTCAACATAAGCAGGACTTTATTTTTCCTGTGGCCAGATTTAAATAAGAAATAAAAAATTATATATTATCAATATAATAAAACTGATTAGGAAAATTATTATTTTAGGTCATTGCTACACTGACAGAAGCCCTAGTGAACCGTCTGCTCAAAACAAAGGGGATTCTCTGATGAAGCGGGTTATTTTGTCCAGGGAAGAATATTGCTCTGCAGATGTAAAGTCTGAGGTCCTACCTTACAGCCAGACCCAGGAGTGGTCCTAGAGCAGCCAGGCCTCCGAAACCCCTACTGACTTCAGGCACGTTCTCAGGGACAAGAAAGAAAAGGCTTTGGGGAACAAACAAAGGACGTGTATCGAAAATGGCATTCAGATTATAAACCTTACACTAATAGATAAAAGAAGTTAAAATAGTTTGTATATCTACTCACCTCAAAAAAAAGCCAATTTAAATAAATAAACAAAACATTTTGCTTTCTAAGAGCTTTTAAAATTTATTTGAAGCTCCCAGATAAAACAAACTCTTCACAGGCAGTAAAAGACTGGAATACTTAAAACTGAAGCAATCTAAACAAGACAAATAGAACACATAAGGGAATGACACAGCAGCTCATTAGGAACGGTTCACAGAACAATCTTACCAGTGAAAAAATTTTCCCCCTACATTTTAAGAAAGCATCCACTTAGTAGGAAAATTAATTCAGAATGTTGACTAAATTAAGCTTGGAGACTTTCAGCCGGGATTTAACAAACTTGTTGGGTGTTTGATTTCCAATTTATGCCCCAGACAAGTCTGAAAATAACATAACTTTGATTCACGTTAAAAACATACTCTTGTAATTATTTTCCTAGCACGATCTGCGCGTACGTGGGGCGACTCCCCCGCCACGTGCCGGTACCTTCCGCGGATGCCGCAGCGGCTCTACCTCCCGCTTTGCAGGGGAACGTGGAGGTTTGTGGCAAATTATCCGGCCAGCGGCCGCTGGCGAGGCTGCAGGACGAGCTGATGTCTGTCAGAGCTCCCGCCGGCTCCCCTGGGCATCGGATCAAGAGTTACACATGGCTAAATCGAGCGGCATTGTGCATAATAGCAGAGTTTGGTCGTCTCCCAAAACAGCCTTAACCCGACCGTTCAGCACTCCCCTGCGCTGCTGCTCTAGGTTTGCAGTGAAAAAGTAAAAACGGCGAGCATCTCCAGAGAAAATGGGGATCCGAGAATTAACACCTTTATTGATATTTCCACCATTATCTACCAGAAAGGGGTTGATTGTTGTTTTGGTTTCCTTTGAACAAAATGTGGAATTTTGCAATATGTCATTTTTGGACGCTGAAGCATTTTTTAAGAATCTGTCACATAATTCTTTGGAGCTGAAATATCTGCACCCTCTTTAAATTGAAAACTGAAACATTTAATTTTCTCTTTTAAATATGGGCTGTTGCAGTAGTGATGGGAAAGACTGCAAAGGGTTTGTAACTTGGGTTTTCATTTAGATAAGCTGGCCATGGCCAGAGAGGTTATTTAAGCTTATCCCCACCATCGCAACGTCTCGGCTCTGCGGACCAGCGCTGGGACTCCTCCTAAGGACAGCTTTTCTTGCGGAGTGTCAGCAAGTCTAAATCTTGTGTCTGCTGGGGCATGGGAAGTAGGGGAAAATTATCTGCTATGTCAAAGCCTTCAAACATGCAATAATTCCATAACCATTAACAGGTTCCTCCAGAGCATTAATCATAAGAGATATTGAGGCATTTTGCGTATCACTATGCCACAAAGCACGTGAGGAAACCAAAGCAGGCTTCACACAGTCCTAAGGACTAACCGATTCAAAAATAAACATACTAACAAACAAACCTAAACTAAAAAAAAGACTATAAATATTAGTTACGTATATTTGAACCTGCAACTAAAAATCCTGTTCTTAAAAGTATAACAAGATTTTGCTTTGGTTTTATTTGCAGGGAAAAGGAGCAACCACAGGGTGACTGGGTTAATCCAATTGTTCTAAACAAGAGCTATAAAAATCAGAACAGAGGCCATAAAAGTGGCTTTGCATCAGTTATTTGCTTTCTATTGAGTTAAAAGTTGCTCCGCATGGTGTCTGATCTTGCATGCTAAATATACTCAGGAAGGGCTGAGAACATTCAAAGTCCACTGGCTCCAGGGGAGGCTGCCACCGCTCAATGTCCTGGGCGAGGTGGCCATAAAAGCACTTTTTTCAGCTGGAAGGTTGTCTTAGTCAAACCAGCCGCCTTCTCCTGCAGCCCTGCCGGGCAGGTCTCACCGGCCAAGAAGCATCTCCATCTCCTCCCTGCTGGATGGTAGAAACTGCCCACCGCTCTGGTCCCATCGCTTTGGGAGAGGCAAGCGTGGACACTGCTTCTCTTCAATGCATGTTGAGACATCGTCATTGAAACGCTGTTTTCCATTTATAAATTCGCTGGTAACTGCTGGTTTCGGAACTACACCAGGCTGTCAGATTCCTGCAAAAGCAGTCGGGGCGGATGGGGGGGTCAGCTAAGCCCCACAGGACAGGCGTACCTGCCTCAAATCCAAGTCCTCTTTGGCAGCACGATGGAGGTGGTAGCGGAGGGAGCTGTGTGACACTCCTCTGTGACTGCTCTGCAATGCTGATGGCACCAATGGGTAAGAGGCAAAGCCTACAATTTTACTGTAAGACTGCCCAGTTCCCTTAAGACTATCGCAACTATCAAACCAGTAATACCTCAACTTGGAAAGTTTTCTGTTCCTAGCTACTGAGGAAGACGTTGGTAAATAACCTCTACATAATCAGTGTTCAGTGTTGACTGGATGTTCCTACAGTGAAGTCCAGCAGACTACTACATGAAATTCAGCAGCCATGGATCACTGAACCTAAACCCTGCCATAAATTAGGTACAGACCCCTGTAAGGGGCCCTACTGCACCTGGTGGTGCAACACCCGTGTGCTGGATCTGAAGATGGACCAAAGGACAGAATGACCCAGGATTAGTTCCCAGTTAAGTGATCTGGGCTGAATCTCTACTAGTAACCCTGAAATTCATCGAGGGGCATTCAAGGCGTGTCTTAGCCCTGCTAATACGGCTAATTAATACTGTAAGGGAACTTCACTGTCCAGACAGACGACTGCAGCAGCCTGGCTTTACAAGATCTTAAAATGACTGAGCACTGTTTTCAGATGCTCTGGTAAATTTTAAAAATCACTTTCAGTTCTCCGGTGTGCTTTAACATGGCAGAGAACGTAGCAGAATTACAAGCTGTGATTCAGAATCTTTAAAAGATCCAAAAAGAAGAATCAACTTATTTAAAGCCTTCAATCTGACTTTATTTAGACATGGCCAATAAATAAACACTGCCCCAAGAAATATGGCACAATGAGATTGACATTTTGACACTGAGATGCACAAAGGCACATTATATTCTTCTCTCGCAATAGTTATTAATTCCATTTTAATCCAAAATTGCTTTAACAATAATATTTCCCCAACCTCTTTCCTTAACTGAAAGCTGCTACAATTAACAAATATACCAGAATTTGATCCAGAATTAATTAAAGAAAAAGTGATAGGAAACAGTATAATTCAATCACTGCACTTTATGACAACCCATAAAGGAGGAAAAATCTGTAGCTGTAGCTGTATTAGCGTTAAAGAGTGATACACTTATTACACTGATTTTCTGTTTAACACTTACTTCAGAAATTTACCCAGCTCTTAAATCCAGGCCATATGTCTGCCTTCACAGTAACTTACGGAAGGGAAATGCCTCATTTGATTCTCTGATACAAATGAGTATGCTACTCAGTTTTATTACAGGACAGTATTGAACCCTGGTTTGCAAGGACAGAGCAAGTTATAATAAAGGGATAAAAGTTAAGAAGAAAAATAAAAACCCCTGAAGATCTCCGGTTTCTTCTTTCTATATAGCTGGCTGTCGGATGTGCTGTTGTTGGCAACCTATGTTACGCCTCCCTTTTCCCGGGGTATGAAAAGTGGTACAGCTCCTTCTCAGGAACACATGGACGACAACGGGCTCAAATTATGGAGAAGAAATGTGTGACAACATTCTGTGCAGGATTTTCATTAGGAGATTATAAAACTCTTTAAAGAAATAATATCATCACTCATTGGTCTCCCCTCACCCCTAGCTATGGTCACTAGTGGATACAATTTCAAGATTTTTTTTTCCATTGCCAGAGGAATTTGTTGTTGCATGTGTTGTGTTGATAACTGAGAAATTAAAATGGTATCTAACCTTGTCAGAACTAAATAATTTTGACAGCAATTATGTCTGCTTCTTAATTGTTAGTCTTCAAGTACGTCCTACTCCTTTCTGAGTCTGTATGACCTGACACCCAGATTTTCCAGAAGAAATACATTTGAGTGACATTGCAGATAAATGGTATGGGAGCACAGCACAGCATCCAACAGGATCCCACCAATGCCTATTTGCAATTAGAACAGCTCAAATTTGTTAAAAGTGCTCAAGGTAAGAAAAGTACAGCAGGGTTCGGCCAGCTGGGGAGGACTACTTGCCTAATTAGAAGGTATCTAGCAACATTCTTTTCCTATGGCACACATACCATAGTCCTAAACAGTCCTATCCCTGTTCCAGGTATCACCATATTTCCAATTTCTTTGGAAATGGCTGGTTCAAAAAAAAAAACTTAAACAGACATGGCAAAATTTTGTTCCAGCCACAAAAGTAGCCACAAAACATATAAGTTTGTTTGTCTGGATATTCAACTGGATGTGCCCAATTAAACTGTAATGAATCACTAAAAGTGTAAGTGCTTTTTCGGTTTATTTTTGCCCAACCATCATGCCACTAATCAGAACACAACTCTGACCAAGAAGGAGAATGCCTGTCATTCGTTCACAGTATGACCTTTGGGGCAGTCACAACTTCTCTATACATAGTTTTATCCACCCAAAAATGCATAGACTAATTCTTTGCCACAACTCACTGTGGAGTTTGCACTTGCAAAGCACAACAGGTACGCATTTATGCAGTATATCTCTAATCACAGGATTAACACTGGGCACTTAATCAGCTGCAGGAGAGTAGTATCAGTGCAGTGAGGGAGAATCCAGCTGTGTCCATTCAGGAATCATTTTAAATAAAAATTGAACAGATTTTACTTAAAGAGCCATTAACAGCGCTACAGAGCTGAGATGGAAACTGGCTCAGTTCCATTTCAAGGCATACCGTGTTCAGTGGACAGCACTAACTGGGAAAGCAGCAAGTATTGAGGAATAATCCAAGCACCTGGTACATTAACAGTTCATCAAAAATCAATTCTTCTATAACCACTGATTAATATAATCTAGTTTAACTTTTGTGATAATTTCAGCCACTCTGATAACTCAGGAAACTATTGAGATGAAACATGAGAAAATAGTTATCTAGAAGTATACAGCCAAAAATTGTCTAAAGATTTGAAACAGAGAACTCTGGTAAACAAGCAGCCTTCCAGACACCTGGAACTTCAATTTTACAGCAGTATGCTGTGAAAATATATTAATCCTTGCTAGAGTGGAAAACTTTTTCCTGCAGTGGCAGTTTTCGGTTACCTTGCATTTCCACCCCTGGATCCCCCATGTCCCTTTGTTCCAAATAACACATGAAATTTGCAGTCTTGTAGTGCTAAAATCTATTACCAAATATGCTTCACTAAACCAAATTCAATGCTCAAAGGTGGAAAGTAAAAATAAATATGCAGTCCCCCAGTCGGAAAGAAACTGGTGAGGCATACAATAAACACATAATAAATCCCAAAGCTGTTTGACAAGCTAGAAGAAAGTAAGTTAATGTTGTGTAAAAGGTACACATTTATTCCTGGATTATCATCAGTCTTCTGGATCATGGCACAAAGATTACAGAGAATAAATAGATGTAATTTGGGTAGGCATTTTGTATTTCACTGCCTTTCTCATACCATGGTTTATACCGCTCCTTGCTATTTGGCTAGTTATCAGTGGGCAGCTGGTGAATGTAGATGCAGTGCACAACTAATGTAGGTGAAACAACGTAATTCAGGATTGACGATAAAAGTGTTACCATCTCCTTTAGAAAACACAGAAATTCTGAGGAATTGGAGGATATTAATTTCTTAAATATCATTTGTTTTTTCTATTTGTATGTAAAAATACCTACTGGTAAGGCCCCTTTTTAAAAAAAAAAAAAAAGATATGTTTGACACAGATCATGCCGATTTCTATGGCCATTTTATTAGAAATCCTTCATTATTACTATTTTAATATGAAAGGAAGACTTTTTTATTATTATTTATGGGGGTTTATTGCTAATTTCTTACTTCAGGAAATCAGAGTGTTTCTGGAAGTTAAATTTCCAGTGCCTACAGCTGAGGGCTTGATCTGTTTTTTGCAATGCATTTTGGAGACATCTTTGGCTTCAAACCAAACTATATGTATCAACATTTACATAAATGTTATGTATTACCCACCAGATCGATGAAAAACCTTCTTCAATAGGTTAGGGATAAGCTCTTTTGACGAAAAAAACTTTCAAAATACTGCACAGTTGTATTTTATCCAGCGCATTTACAACAAAGTCTTTTGTTATTCATACAACACCCATTATCAAGGAGGTTTCAGCCAGGACTAGCTCTCCACACTGCAGTTGTCAGAGAAATACAAACAAAACCACAGAGTTATAGCCCCCCAAAGCCTATGCTCTATGAAGTGACGAAGCCACCAAAGGAAGTACAGCCAACGTGGGTGCAAAGTCTCTGGAGGAGACCTGTCCCTGTTCCTGCTCTTTGTCATCTCCTGGAAGATGGGTACGTTTCGCAGTAGACCCTTCAGCTCATAAAGTTGGAAGAGGAGACGGAGGCACAGTGAATAAGTACTCACTGCTGCTTTCGTCGTACGTCTGGTTGCATCTCCAAACAGGTTGTGGATAAGACTTCTGCGCTTCCAGTTGCATGGGAGAAACTGGCTTCACTTTGCTGAGTTAGCTTCATTCTGCGAATGCAGCTGGCAGAGGAGACAGGAAGATTTCTGGGAAAACAGAGTAGCAGTTATAGGTGATAATTAAAAGAAATTTCCTCTAAAATCTTGTTGCTTAAGTACAGGTTCTAGAGGACCAGTTGTGAATAAATTATCTTAATTCATTATTGCTGACCTTTTTGTAAGTCTCCAGTGGTGCTGGTTTGCTCTGATACTTTTTGAGTTATATAAGGTCATCAACAGTTTACAGGAAAAGCTCCTGTAGCCATGTCAAATAAATACCTAGAATTTCTGCTAAAGAAATGGCCTTCACATGAGAGTGTGTTAGCAAGAAGAGACTATTTTTCCCAAAACGATAGAAGGTACGAGGGAAATCCACCTTCCTTCACATCCATTGGGGGTGAATTCTTATTATTCAGCTCTGCTACAGCTGCTCCTATGGACTACAAAGTCATCATGCAGCCTTTCATCTGGGGACTAAGCCCTCATCAACAAGAACATTAGCTTAAAGAGTTTGTCCCTAGCTGGAAAGTGTGGCAGGATAAGAAGTAGGCAGTGACACCGACAATGAACATGAAAAAATGGAATAAAACATGGAGAGTAGAACACGTGAAGTATCTTCAGGGTATTCATAGCCTACAAGGAATTGCAGTACTGGAGCCCTGTAAAAAAATATCCCCAACATCATTACTACTAGAGTCAAACCCAGTAAGAGATTTCCCTTTCCAAAGTCAAAAATAAGGCTGAAAGCATAGGAAGGGTTTTATTTTGACTCACACCTATTTATTACAGACATAACTGCAAAAAAACCTTGAGATAACTAAGAATAGTCTTTAATTAACATGAGGACAATGGTGAATTTGCAGCATGATGCAAGCAAGTGCAGAGGTGACAACATAACCACAATTATGAGAGCACTCCCAAAATATCTGTACCTTGAAAGGATTTTTGATGTTGGACATTTTCCGAAGGAACCTGCCATCATTCTGAAGCTAGTAAAATTGAATTGGTCTCCAAGAATTAATGCAGAGGCAAGTTTTCAATAGTACAGACAACATTTATTTCTCCTTTCTCCTCCCAACTTACCCATGTTTTTTCACTTTAGCATTGTTATTGTTGCCTATTAAGATTGGAGAACTTTTCAGGCCAGACTTCCATTTTAATTAAAATGTGGCAGCAACAGCTGTTTGTCATTGAGCTGCAGTTCACTTGGTGAAAGAGTATCAGCATGTTCTACACAGCAAGAACAAACTACATTTAAATATGACTCATTCCTAGTATATTGACTTTGCTGCACTGTAAATACCCAGGCACTCAGGTTATGACTGACAACAAAAACCACTGAGACTATGTGACAACTGAGTATGGTAGGCATGACTCATGTCTTCGAGCATCTGTCTTGGACAAGGGATGCAGTGCCAAGGAACAGTTTGTGAAGCCAGGATAGTAATGGGCTATGATGAGGTCTTCGCAATTTGGGATAAGGCAGCGTGGTGGGTTTTGCAGAACAAGGTAAGAGCGTTACACAGGAAGCTTTCACAGCATGCAAGACCTCTTCAGTGCAAGCACTAAATTGTCCTCAATTTGGTCATCCGTTCCCAAATGAACCTCTCCGGTAAGAGCCAAAGACTGCAGCTGGAGGCAGAGTGATCTGCAGCACCTGCGTGACCCAGAAAGAACGTTACAGCAAACCACTGACATTCCGCCCTAATCCCAGCCGCACTGGAGGAGGTTGGCCCTAAGCTAGAGGATCCTATTACAGTAACATGTGCAAGGAATAGACTCGATGAAGCCACATTCAGATACGGGGGGGAAGCATGTGGTTTGTGGTGTTCATGCAGAGGTTTCTCTGAGTGCCTCAGGACTTTCACCCATGCCAAAGCTCATACCTCAGCACCCGAAAGAAGCGGAGCTGGTGCCAGCAGTTCGGGATAAGGGTCTGCTCTTCCAGTAATTTAGGATCTGATGGAAGAATTAATTGCTTTGGCAACAGTGTCAAAGTCAGGGGTTGGTTTCCTTGGTGGCATGGAGTAGCTCAGTGGCTCATAAGAAATGCTGAAAAAATTATATTCCCTCTGTAGGCATCCAGATCTTGAAGATCTTTCCATGAAATGTTCCCAGAGAAATTGGTCACAGCCTGGTAGTTATAGGGAAGGAACATGGAAGGGTGACCTTCCATGTCACTTGCAATATTTACTTTACACTGAAAATTGGCATATGGATACACATCTGGGGGAGAAATTGTAGCTCCAAAATATCACAGATCAGTCTACACTGTTTTCTTTCTTTTAAAAACATTTAGCACTTCTGAACAACTTTCCACCATGAAGTTCCCCTTGCATCTGAAAGGTGGCCAGCCCTGCTCCCTCCTTCCATTAGGAAAGGTCGCCTTAATATGACAGGACAGATAAAGTGACTTACAAAGGGCTGCATGGCAGGATCAGTAGTTAAGGTACAAACAGTAAAGGTTGTCTGCTAAATGAGTGAACAAATAATAAGCTAATACTATGCAGCTTGTGCACTTTAAATCTTCAGTTCCATTTGAAGTAATTACATTCTGACAATATGCGGGTGTATTAACCTAGTTTTTGCAGGAAGCTAGGCAGAAAATACGTCCACAAAAGGATTAAAACTTCCCTGAGACTAATTCCTGGCTTTTCCTCTATGTTCAAAACCACATTTCTCTCTTACAGAAGGTCTCTCTGCTCAGCTAAATCACAGCAATTACATTTTATTCTTTGATACATTTTTCTGTTTTTATTTTCTTGTGTAAGTAAATATTTTTAAACCACTCATTTAAAAAGTCTCAGGTCTGGTTCACGTCATAAGTACATAATGGAAGGTTACCTATTAATGAAATCATTTACCATTTGCTCCTATTGCAATGACACATCTCCTTGTCTATTTTTTTGCAAGATGGCCAGTCACTGGGAAAAAAAGCTGCAAATGCATGACAGACTGACTTAAGAGGGCGGAAATATTCCTCTCTTCATGCCTTTTAATTAAAAATCACAAATTAGAGGCAGAGCCCTAGCTACTGCCCCTCATGTGCCAAGTCAGGGAGTTAAACATTTGTCTGCAATCCCAGAGTTCCAAAGAAATACATAAATTTAAACGAAACATGACAATGTTTCAGCCAACAGGAGTCAGTAGCCTCTACAGGGGCAAACAAATGTTTCTATTTCTACTGCCTTCCTCCCCTGGCCTTTGAAGACAGCATTCCCACATATTACTCCTCTGGAGAATAACTGAACTATGAAAATAATTTTTTTTTTTTTCTCAGCCTTCTCCTGTCCCCTTTTTTTGATAATGGCCTCTATTAAAACAAAGCCTTTCAGCAAAAACTCAAAGGAAGAGGCAGGGAGGAGGTTGTTTTTAAATCTTTTGTGAAAAAACAGATTTTGAAGTATTGATTTTTGATAGTTTTGTCCTTCTTCCCAGGCTTTTTGTCATGAACATCAAACAGAATGGCTTTCCCTTTTGCTCCTGTTAACTGTAGTCTGGCCAAATTTCTGTCATCTTCTAAAAGCTCAAGAGTGAGAAGGGAAAATCAAAATAATAAGAAGAATCTTATGTCCTAAAATTTCTAAATGGTATACATAGCCAACGCTTACTAAGAGTTAATTTAAGAGTATTCGTAACAGATTACAGTATGGAAAATTACTTCAATTTGTTAAATACTTGTTAAATTCAGCAGGAAAACCAAGTCAATATTTTCTTCAAAGTTGTATTCCAAGAAGGGAAAATATCCAAAACAGAGTTAATTTTGAAATATTTTCACTGAATGAATCATTTTCTCTCTTTTTATTTTTTTCCTTCACCTTTCCTTTTTATTTATTTTTTGTTTTGCATGAACATAAACCTATTCAGGTGGACACAAGAGCCATACCAAACACCAGAAGTACAACACAAGCTGACCAGACACATGCTGTTCCTCCCATAGCTCTGCCACTGCTCTGGGTGCAGGAGGGAAGGGTCAGGTGTGCTGTGGAAAAGAACCAAAAGGCACTTACCCATGAGCATTGTGTTACAAAGGGGATGAACACTCAAGTTAATTATTGCACAGTTTAATGAGGAAAATGCCTCCACTTCATTAAAAGACTTTGCTCTTTACTAGACCGTCCTTTACACGCAAGCAGACTGAAAGGCTGAAATTGCTGTTGTTATACACCAGCTTACAGAAAGCTAAAGGCTGGGTTTTCTTCCTAAGAGAAAACTTAAAATCTTACATTTAAGTGTCAGACTGAGCATTAATGGAAAGCAGTCAGACCTGAATGCAAGCTTTCTGGGTCACAATATGTGCATTTTTAAAGCCAGTTTAGATGAATATTAATGATAATGAACTTAAAATTTAACACCTTTCTTATGAACAAGAGAAATCACCTTATAAAGGAAAGACATTTCTAATTTATGACCAGGAAACTGAGAAGCAAACCATTTCTTGTAGTTCCCTGCAAGCAGTATGGAGAGCAGTGACGCTGCCCATGGCAGCTGAGAGCATACAGCTGTGGATCTCTCTAAATTCATTCTGCGTCCCACAGGCTTTTAGTTTGTTGGATTTGGCTTTCACAGCATAAACATTTTCTGAAACAATTCAGAATCTGTGCAACTACCTGCAAGTTATAACCTCCCTGCAGCCAGTCAAGCATGCACCCATCTTTTCCAAAGCCAGCCCCTCAGCAAGGAAAGCCTACAAACCTCTGCTCCGTCCCTTTTACACTTGCAGGGAAGTACAAAAGGTAAAGACACAACAGAGGTGGCAAGAAACTCAGCAACCCGCAACTTTTTGATTTCCTGTGCTGTAAACTTCCACCGTTTCCTTTCTACTTCAGAGATTTAGTTTTGCTTGTAAAGGCTCTCTGTTGCTTCCAAGACCAGATACAGAATGAACAAAACCACGTCAGAATATCGGCAGAGAAACCGATAGAAACTGCAGCACATCCGTCTGGCTGCCAGCACTGCAAGCTGCTTTGCATCAGTTCATCAAAGGGATGCTGCTGTATGGTCAGCAATTGCTTGAAAAGCTGGCAGGATACACACAAATACCTTGAATCTATCCGAAGGGGCACAAATGAGGGTAGCTGGTATAAAATGCTAGATCGATGAAAGTAATGCAGGACTGGGCTTCAGTCAGAGTGGAGTCATGATTTCACCGTGGAAATAGCCTCGAGCCGAGCCGGTGATGTTCTTCAAAGTGCAGTGCCCAGAGGATGCATTACTCCCCCGAATGAAGCACCAATTTGGAAGCTCACACAGCCTGAAGAAGAGCAAAGCAATTCTAGAAACTCAGTTTAAACAAGCTAAAATCTGTCCTCTGTACAGTGCCAGTTTCTACTTATACATTCCTGTTTTGCACAAAGGCAAATAAGAGCAAAATCTGGCCTCAAAACTGCCAATAGTTCTTTGAATACTAATTTAGGCTTTTAAAATCTCCAAGTATATATATAAACACAGCTCATATTTGGAAAACAACCCAAATTGGCATTAAAACATCTCACTCTCTTTTCCAGACCTCCACCAGGCAGACCACAGGTCCCCCATCTGGCCAACGCTCCATCACTAGAGGAATAACTCAGTTTTACCAGTGCGGGTGCCGGGACTCACACTTCGCTGTGCACTCTTGGAGAGCTTGCGGCGTGGAGCATGGTGTCCTTGGTCCAGAACCTGCTCAGCCGTTAACTCCCTGCGATGCAGTACCTGGCTTCAGGAGAAGTTTTGCAAATTGGGTTTTTCTACCACATCACGGAGCAGGCTTTTTTGAGTTTTTACAGGATGACTAACATCGCCAAATTATTCAGTGCCCTATTTTCAGAGTTGGAGTTACCAAATGGAAAAGCCAATGGCCGGCAGGTTGAAGCAATGCAGACGGTATGATCAGCACACAGGTCTGCCAGCTTCAACTAATTGTGCCGTGTTGGCAACGGTGTCTGCCGCAGTGAGAGTAAGTCATCACAGCTGTAGTTAGATGCCAGACCAAAAAGACACCGGAGTTCCTGCAGCATGGCGTAAACCATTTAATATTGACTATTGTAGGATAATTTTCCTTAGGGACAGGAGTATACACTTTGAGCATCATTAAATGTGCCCTCTGAGCACCCACTAGTACCTACGCTATACCGAAGGCAGGATGTAAATAGTTGAAATAGATACAGGAAAACTACAAGCGGTGTGACCATTTCGACTGATGTAACCGATGGCATCTCAAACAGGCTTAGACAGAGTGGTTTGATCCCTCATTTATTGAAAGCAATCTTACTCCCGGAGACCTAGTCAATCCCGCAATCTGTTTTAGAGCAGGCATATAATTGTTGTGTTCCATGTGTGGCACACAGAAGCCGACAAAGAACTTAGGATCGCAGTAAAATATTTTCCCTAGCCAAAATATATACAGTGCCAGTCACGGCAAAATGGTTTAAAATTCTAACAGAAATTTGGTGGATAAGCTTCATTTTTCAGAGGCGACTGCTTCAAAGGAAAAGTTTGGTTTACAGGCTTCTAATTTTTTTTTATTTTGTACAGGTCTTATCCCTTAGCACTTCGTATCAGCAGTTATTTTAATTAAGCCTCCCGAAAACTTATTTCAGGATTTTCATTTGATTCAATTCTTTCACTGAAACGGTGCCAGCTCATGCTTTTAAAAAAATTTATGAGCACTTCTTTGAGATTCGTACACTAGGCATAAGCTGGGTGGGCAGCTACCTTAGGATTGTTCAGTCTTAACGCAAATACACAAAAAAAATTCATTAGCTTCTTACAGCAACTAAAATTTCCAGGAATTTTATTATACCATATAGTAACCTGCATGGCAATTAACCAGCAATTAATTACTTTAAAATATATTCACTTGATCACTTGAGAATGGGATGAGTACTTATTTTGCATTTTGAACAAAGAACAATCCTTTGAAGTAGCGCAAGGCAGCTTCAGCAAACCCTGTCAAACAGCTCCTGTGACACTGGGCCCAGTTCCTCAATACTGGTGTTAATGGGCACATGGCCGTTCCTTTTACTCATGGTAAAAATCAATCTTACCAATTTTATTGCAGCGATGCTCAGGAACACCAGGCTTGGATAGCAGTTGTCATGTGCAGTGTGATGTACAAATAAAATATAACCCCAGCATCACTGATTTTGCGATCTAAATTACAGGATTTATGTTTGTAGACAGACTTTCATAGATGGAATTAGCCTTCTATATCTTATTTTGTATCAGTGGTTTTGCATGTTATTATTGTTTATGAATGAAAACACATTGACTTTAACATTAAGATAAATTTTAGCGGACCATTTGAAAGCTCTGAAAAGCATTGCATGATGTACATAAAACAAATATGTTGTATATCTTACCATTACAGCTCTTCTCTCCCTACTTATTTTGCATTTAATTTTCTTCAGTGAATCAAATGAGGCCAGAATACTCAGTGTCTGGGAGTAAGAAAATGTCCTTCAGATGAACTTACTCTCTCTAGAATAGTTCTTCCATAGGCAAATAAAACCACAGGGAAAGGCACATTATCGAATCATTTTCAAGGATATGATAGTCTTCCTTTCATATTTTCTAACTATTTCTATTGTATCTCAAACTATTTCAAAATAACTTTAGAAATAAACTGTGCCTTTTTAAAATGTGTTAGATACTGATATTTCTATTTAGATTCTGACTTCTATATCCATTTTATTAACACCAAGCATTTACACTTCTGTGTCCTCACCTTCTATCTCTTTGTTAAATAATGTAAAAAGGATCTTCCAAAGGATTTTAAAAAAAAAATTTGAGGGAAACAGTGAAAAAGGAAAGGACAGTCAACCACATGCATATATTGTCTTTTTACAACAAGATTTCTCTCTATAGCTTGCTACGATCATAATACCATAACCACAGTGGCGTCTTCCAGATTACAAAGAAACCTCATTACTCCAACGTATTTGCAGTATCACGTTATAAAGAATTATAAAATATCTACATTTGTATTGGAAATTAGAAAATTGCGGTTGAAAACTAGGGAAAAAAATGGGCTGGAAGTAATTTTACCTATGCAAAATAAAGGTTAAATTATAAAATAGATACATTTACTCCACTATTTATAAATGCAGACATACGTCTCAGGTTTTTTTGTGCATAATATAAGGCATGCTTAAAACCTGGCCATCAAACTACAATGTTTTGCTGTCTTTCTGTGGGGCAGTGTAGGCAGTAAAGACACATTATGTCCTCATATGAGCTGTGAAATGGCTCTGTAAGGGCTCTTCACTATCTGCTCCGGGCAAAAGGGTTAAAGCAACTCTGCTCTTTTAGGTCTAAGTGCATTTTCACTACTGCATGTTTGTGATACCCTTCTGTCCCTCTTAGCTTCCCCAGTAAAAGCTCTCCCTTTCCCTCATTACTTCAGAATACGTGACTCTCTTTCATTCTTCTTTCCCAGCCAGGTGTTCTTTTGGCAGGGGCTACCTAACTATGCTCATGGTATTCTCAGGCTACACTCCTGTTTGAAGTCAAGGGAAGCTTTGCGCCATGAAGACCAAGCTTATGAAGTTTTTATCAGCCAACATAAATCCAGTGATGATGCCTGCACTTGTCACATTTTCAGACCCGTCCAAAAGTGAATTCGAATTTTCCAAGTCTTTTTTTTTTTTTAAGGTATCCAGATGTTCAAGGGTACCACAATAACAGCCACCTGCAGCTCTGAATTTGGATGCTGTAAACTAAACTCAGTTTATGACTGATATCTGAACTTCTGATGCTTGTTTGTGGTCAGCTCTCCACCTCCTCTCTCTTCACATCCCACCCCTCGGTCTCCTGGGCATCCCACGTGTGCTTTGAGGAGTCAATCACCACTACTTGTGCACATTTCACGTCTTTTTGAAGACCCACCAATGTGAACATGCACCACTGCACAACAGCACCACTGCTGTGTTGTTATTACAATTTTTTTCAGGTTTCTATTATGCCTTTGAATTCAATTACACAACTTTGATAGCAATAACAACCACCACCCAGAGTGAAGGGAATCATTTGTGACAGGAATCAAAAGTGCGCTTGTTGCAAACGTGACGCAGATGGAAAAAGAAAACCCAGCACCTCTCCATCCCTTCTTCCCGCTTCCCTCCAGTACAGTAGATTTCATTTTGGCTGTGATGTAAAGCCCTGCGGAAGGAGCAGAAGGATTTTCACTGACCTCTGGAGCCTGTGCATCCTCCGGGCAGGCAGAGGGAAGCCGTAAATTCTCTCTTCAGGCCACTTGGCAGAACTAATCTCTTTTAGTCTGCTCTCTTTATGGCATCTCTTTGGTCTGACAAAACTCCGATTTATTGACTGTCGGGAAAGACCACGAGGCCTATATCTTTCTTCAAGTAGTTCACGTTTCTTCAGCGGTGTTCAGTGGCAAGGGAGTGAATTTAAAGGAAGCCTTTCACTCGCTTAAGTCTGATAAGGTTGCGTAGTGTTACATTACTAGATAGCAGTATTCTAAAGCAACAAAAATTTGCAGATATTTGACAAATTAATGAAAAATCAGGACTCTCTGTTTCGTTCAAGTAATACACATCTTCCTATAAGCAAACAAGAGCATGGCATGGAAGAGAACAGCTGGAAATACATAATTTTCATAGCAGGGTCATCAGGTGTTTGGCCACCAGCACCAGCGAGCCCCATGGCAGACCCGAGAATAGCACTACCCTACCTATATTGCTTCCTTTTCTGTAAAACTTATCAGAATTATTCCTATGTGACCTAGGTTTAGCACCCTCCCTTATTTTCAGGAAGAAAAATAGAGACATCATCTCAGGGCTTTCTGACAGTTTAACTGATTGGTCCCATGGCTCCGACTTTATTGATTCCCTCCCCAGTGTGATCTCTTGGGAAGAAGTGTATGCATTTTGTGAAGCAGTTAGATTTTGAGATTAAAAAGAGAAAAAGGAATTGAAGATTCATAGGATAAAAATAATTATCCTTGATTTTGAAAATCTATTTCTTTTTTTACCCAATCTGGCAAGACTACAAAGTAATTAGTTAAGGAAAATATTATTTATACAAGATTAGTACTTAAATGTCTTAAATAAGATATTCATTAGCATAATATTGTGAAGGGCAATAGTTAAATATTAACTGTTTTGACACAAACAGATCAGAAAAACAATGACAGCTATCCTGACCTTTCAGGTCGAAACTAAGTTACAACTAGAGCAAGTGATTCACCCAAGGTCACACAGATAGTCCGCAGCAGGAGCACAAGCTGAGTAGCAATATTTTGCACACCGATTCAGTGCTTTACCCAGCAGCTCATCCTGCCTCTCCTAATTCCCTGAACCTGCTCTATCAGAGTCATCACACGACAGAAGTTGGAATTTAAATACAGTTACATACCGCATTTACCATATCACCCCAAAGGATTTAATGGAATTAATCTGAATAACGTTATTCACGTGCATACAAGTATTTGCAGAACTGTTCCCTGAATAAGAAATGTTTTAAAACACGTACCCTGCAAGGGGAAAAAACATTTGGACCACTCTTTTCTGCTACATGTATACGTTGCATCTGTAAATTGTAAACACAAGGTAAAACTACTGCAGAGCCTTGATGGAGCTTGGAGTTGAAAACGATCTGTTTTGGTCTGCTGGTTTGAAAATGGTTTTCTTGATGAAACTCATGAGTCCACTGGAGACTGAGACACAGATGGATGAGCTGAGCATATGATAAACCTGCTGCATGAGTTTGTAGTTAATTGCCCATCATCTTTTTTGTCTCACCATAAAAAATTTCACGCCCACCTTGCACAGTAAAGGTAACCTGAGTGTCATAAACCATTTGTCTCCTGTGCTTTCTTTACTGCATTATCCGATCGGTCTTGTTGTTAGAGTGCTGTTGAGACAAGACAAATTAGCTAAGCCTTTTTACAGATGAAGCACACTGCATCTTTTATCAAATGATCTCCATTCTCTAATGAGAAGAAACACCTTCCAGAGTCATTTGCATACTAATATCTTTATTTCTAAAACAATAAGCAGGCTGTAACTCGCAGAGCCGTTAGTCAGAACAGAGCGATTTCATTTGCATGAGCAAAGCGCGGAGAGCTCGCAAAGAAAACACGCCCCTTACCACGGACACGGAGGGTCCCTTGTGCTCGGCAGAGCGAGGGGCTGAGGGGTCCAAGAGAGGAAACATTAAACGGGCGGGGAGTCCGAAAGAGAAGCATCCCTGTCCTCCTGCGCCTTCACAGCTCCTGTTGGGACAACAGCTCCTACCTCCTGCAGGAACGAGGGTGCAAGGCTGGTGGTTAAGCTGCAGGACAAGAGGGCGTGAAAACAGGAGCCGATACCGCAGATACCATCAGTGCTTCTCAAATGTGTTTATCACCGGTACGTTTCTCTCTCTCTTCTTTTTTATTATTACTTGGGGACAAAACATCGCAGAAACTGGTCATATCAGGGCAGTACAGCAGTCTTACACCGAGCAATAAGAAAGACAAAAGACTGCCTAACCACCGTACTTCTAAATCTGCTTTCAAAAAAATCTACTTTTTTGCTTGGATGCCATGATACAGAAAGGCTGCCCTTCCCTGCGACAGCTCCAAGTCAAACAGTGTCTGTCAGTCTGTGGGGGGTGTTGGGGTCTCTTCCTGCCTTCCAACGTCTCTGCCTGTCTGAGCCGAGTCACGATGGTGAGCATCACCCATTAAACAAAGGGAAAAGAGAAAATAAAGTCTTCCTTGCACTGAGTCACTTCAAAGAAAATTGAAACCTTTTCTCCATCCGAGTGGCGTAGCCTAACTGGCCATCTAGAAACAGCCAAAACATTTAGTGATGTCAGAGCTTCCCCAGAAAACAGCTTTTCCTCAGCTAACAGATACTTTAAGTAGGAATGAGCAAAGTCTAATGGGCAGTTAAAGGAATTAGCCCCGATTTCCCTGGTGTGCTTTACAGTTCATGGCCCTGATTTACAGAACTTAAATCTTTGGCAAATAGATTTTCTCTGTTCCTCTCAGAGCACCAATTCATTTACCCTTTCCACAGCTCCCCTTCCAGTACCAGCAGAAAGGAGAGGAGCTGCCAGCACAGTGCTCATTGCTCTTGAAAAGCTTCTGGAAACAAGGAGGACTCTGCTGAACACTTAATTTTAGAGTTTGCTGGATATAAGCAGAAACGTCTCATAGAAGAGGAACGAAGTCCTCCAACAGTCACCATGTAACATTGATGACAACACTGGTAATTGAAGTGGGGGTCTATATTTATTAATCTAAGAGGATGACAGTTTTAAGCATTTGAGAAGTGATGAAATGACTAAAAATAGTCCTCCATAGAAATAAGTTCTAGAATTGAAATAATCTTGTTAGCATCAGGAAACATTGTTCCCTTACAGGTTCCTCTGTAAGTGCATTACAAATGACCATTTTTCCCCTTCAAAGTAAGAGGAGCCATCCCACATTATATGTGTTTCCTTCTGACTGTATTAAAACAAACATTAAATGGAAGGTGGTTTTTTTCCCATATCTTTCAAAAGGCTGCCACCATATGGGGGATTTGTTTTAATACAAGGATCAGTTCTGGTTTTTGTAAATACATCTTACTGAGGCATCAGCTCAGTCTCTGAAAGGAGACAGTGCTCCAGGTCAGCCAAGGAGCTGTGGTACCACACGAGGAATAATGGCACAGAAATAGCTCCATACCATGAAGGGCTTCGGGCTGTAATTACCTTCCTCTCTAAAAATCTGTACTTACTGCAAAACATGTATTTTGTCCATTTGAGTTAGAAACATTTCTGTGTATTTGGAACTGCATAATTTAAATTCTGCTGCACTGTGGCTAAAACTACCAACTTTGCCTCTTCATACTTTAAAGGATTGTCAGTGACTTACATTTTCTTGTCTTGCCACCTTAAAACTTCAACATCCATAATGCTTATCTACATCTTCTCATGGTGAAGATCTTTTTTTCTCACACACCTTTTTAGCAGTAATTATGCAATTAGCACAAATTATGTTACGGGTATCCTTACGGAAGCCAGTAAAGTTCATGGCATCAGGAAGAGCCGCCCAGCCCCAGGCTCAACGCAGTGCTAGAAGGGAATACGCAGCCCAACAGCCCACGATGCTGGATGGGCTCCCCCGCCACTGGATCCCTGTCGGAATGCTACCAGGTACGCAGATGACATCTGTTCTGCCACACGCCTTCAGCAAGCACAAAACCTCACGATGCTGTTCACATCTCGAATGTGAGGAGAGACCCTATTACTTCAATTAAAACACTCAGCTTAAAGTTGCACGTAGAAATAAGTGGTTTTCTGACTAGTGACGTAGATCACTTAGCTCCAAATGACAGAAAGAGTCTGATTAGGATAAGCCCAGACCAGAGCAGAAATGCAGAATGGACTTTTCAGAAATGTGAAATCATTTTTTTAAAAATTGTTCTGTGTTCTCATTCGCTTCTGACTTTAGCAGTAAGCAGAAGAACGAAAATACAGAGGAGAGAAACACTGAGCAGTTACCACACCACAGTATTTTTTTACTTGCTTCAAATTTGAAAGCACATTTTGAACAGAATATTTTATAAGAAAACCGCTTCTACAGAAGTTTAATTCCACTGAATAACAGAAGACTGTCTTGAATAAGGTATGCATAAGTTCTTAGGCCAAGTTCTGAACACTACAGATACTTGTAACTAATTCAGTTTTTCAGAAAAAAAGAAGTACAAAAATCTTTCCCACTTTTCTTTAAAAGGTGTACATACAACGGGCTGGCTTCTAGATGTCTGGACATACAAGTTAAATGGTGGATTTCAGCAAGCTGATATCTTATTACCCCTATTCCATCATACCGATTAAACACACGTTACCAAAAAAAGCATTAGACCTATACAAGGCAACAGGAAACAGGACAGCAAATCATCCTCTCTACACTGACAAAGTTGCAAGAAATGTCTAGTGGTAGCATTGCCTAAATAAAACTGTGGGTTAAAGCCATCAACAAGCTACAAAAAGCAAGCTATTTCACGGCTGCATAAATTCTTCTTTGGAAGCATTTGGAGCAGTTTGTCAGGACAGCTACCAGCACCACGCAGGCACCGAGGAGGTCGTGTCTGAGGAGCGCTGCTGGGTGCGACTCCAGCCCCATCTGTAGGAGCTGTGACCATTTCTAAAGGTGTTTTACCGTGAAGTTGCACAGAGAAAATCAGCTGTAAACTCAATATGAGGCAGAACGTGCTATGAGATGACATAACCACAAGATTATATTGCATGAGTGGCCATCCACTTGCTGCATAATAAATATCCCATGCACCATTAACTCACCCCTGCAGCTCTTACCAAGCATTGTAGGAATTTTTTTCAGAAGCCAGGAAGATGAAAGTAGTAATACTGAAGAAAATAATACGGTTTACTACGCAAACATCATATTACGCCTACTTGACTCGTGTAGCTGTAGACGCGAAACAGAAAGTATATGCTCACCTGCCCAGCAGGGTATGGAGGGTGCCCTGAATCTGCACGAGCAGCACTGGGGTTTCAGTTTAGTGGACAAGCACTGGGGGAGTAGTAAAAGCTCTTACTCTGCAGCCTTGTGGGAATAAACACAAACCAAAGGAAGACACTTTTTTTTCCCTGGATTTCTACTGGAACTAAGAATAAAACTAAAGAAAATGAGAGAAGGTGAAATGAGGGAAGTGTGAAGCCTTTCCTTTCCTCAGAATTTCTCCACAAGATCCGACACTATTGAACACCGGAGCAGCTCTGCTGATAATCCTGTGGTCACATCGGATTAGGTCAGCTGAAGAACTAGCCCTAAAAACGTACATGTACCTTTATTTGATAAATAAAGGTGATTCTTCATCTCTCAGTGGAATCGATCAAGCCAGAGGTTCTTCCTGTCAAGTTACAAATGTTATCTAAAGATCAAGTTTCAATCTAATGTGAGAGTTTGTTCAACAAAACACTGTAGTACCTGCACACGAAGGTTAAACAGAGTAAGAACTTTCAAATAATGCTATTCTTAAACTTCATTCTTCTTGCGGACACATTTTCAAAGGACAAATAGAGACAGATTACGTGCTTTGCATGGAATATCAAAGCAATGTCCTGACCATTCTACCAGTTCACCCTCTAACGCACACATTCCCTTTGCCTGACATAGAGATGTGTCAGTCCAGCGCTGACTCACTGAAGAACGTGCAACTCTGTGGATTCCACTTCCATTAAAAAATTCTGACTTAGCCAAGTGTTTATTTTGCTGTTTGCATGGCTCAACAATACCAGCTACTGCACGAGCATGGATTTGAAATGCAGGAAGGGCGACACAGGCATGATATGAAAACAGAGCTCAGAGGAGGAAATCTCTGCCCCAGGCTCACCGTGCTGGATCCTCAGCTGGACGTGCTGTGGAGGAGGGAGGTGGGCCGGGCAGCGATGCTCTGCAGTGGACGTGCTGTGGAGGAGGGAGGTGGGCCAGGCAGCGATGCTCTGCAGCGATGCTCTCCTGCGATGCTCTGCAGCGATGCTCTCCTGCGATGCTCTGCAGCGATGCTCTCCTGCGATGCTCTGCAGCTGGAGCTGTGGCCTCCTGACCACCTGGTTGTCCACCCCCGCTGGCTGAAGTCAAGAGGACTCAATGAGGCTGCAATGATTTCGGTAGTGGACGCTGTGGCTGGTGTTGCCTAGTATCAATCTAGAGCTCATATACACAAAGTAATACTGGAATTACGCTGTATTTAGAGCAAAGCTGAGTGCCCAGGTTCAGCACCCTCCCTGATCTCCAGCAGAAACCAATTTGTCACTTCCAAATGGGATGTGGAAGTGCCACAACCCTTCCTTCCTTTGTCCAGATATCTCCAGAGCATTGCTGAAGCCCAAAACTGCAGTTGTCCACCTGAAAGAAGTCACTTCCAGGCTTATTTGCCCTTCAGAGCATACATCTCTGTATCTGAGCAGAGCAAATATCGGTGTCTGGGGCTCCGCGCATCTCTGCTCTTTGCAGAGCGTTGCTCTGTAACAAGAATTGCCAGATTGCATCAAGCCAAAAGTCTAAATAATTCAGTCTCTGGCAGTGTCTAGGCACTAATACATTTTCAAAGCAAGAATCCATAAAGTTTTTCAATACAGATACCACCCTATATAGAGAGGAACTTATGAGGAAGTACAGTCTTTGAGAATCAAATTTCCCCTTCTTCACTGTTGTCCCAAAAGAGTCACTACAATTTTCAGATAATGATTAGGAAGATGGAGTTCGAACCAGGAACATGTAGAGCTATAGGAACTGGCTTCACAGGTGAGAAAAAAAAAGTAGGTTCACATCTTCCCTGGGTCGATCACAGAGCTAATCAGGATACAGAGTGAGCACAGCATCACCAGAATAAAAATGACGGCTTGCTCTGAAAGATTAATTTCTTGTGCCATAAATACGTGCATGGGAAAGTATTTTTTCGTGGCTCTTTTTTTTGCCCAGAATGTTGTTGCAAATAAGGTATTTTTGATCTTACTAGGGAACCCTCTGGTTTAAACACTTTAAATACATATAGGACCAGATGTTTATCAGATTATATAAATAAGCATACCCTGTACACTTCAATGGACCTATATTGATCCATGCTGCTGAGAATCTGGCCTATAGATTTTAAGTTAGTCTTCTTCTGGCCCAAGGGGTGCTTTAAATTCTTTTATCCTAATAAGCCTTTTAGAAGGGCTTGACTTCTATACCCACCAGCCCCTTCTCCATATATAAGAAAATTGGTATTTTCACACTTTACTGTTTGTGGTCAAAGGAAAGCACCGCTGTTGCAGGGCGGGATGTGTGCCTTTTTCTATTTATCTTACTTTATTTTAAACACTTCATACATTAATGATGGAGAACTTGAAAAGAAACCCCTGGGATCAATAGCCAAATTTAGCCCCCAGAGTGGAAAGTGACTCCTCTACTAGATTTGCAGCTAGGATGACAAGATAGTGTTTGAAGGATGGAATAAATCTTGGTGACATCTTTGCAGAGAAAAAGGTGAACTAGTATAGCTGAAGATGAAAAAAATGCACAAATTTCTGAGTAAAATAATCACCATTAAAAACAGAGATGTTAATTTCTTATTACAGATGAGATGTCATTAAATTATAAATGAAGATTTCACAAAAATTTGCCAAGGTGTATATATATTATATAGTCTATATTCATAAGACTCCCTTCCCTCCAGTTCCTGCTATGAAATGGCATGAGTGTGTAATGTCAGGTCATCACATAACATGCATTGGTTTTGAAGAGATTAAACTCTGCAACTCCTTTCTTTTGAGTAGTGAGAATAGTTAAGGAGAAAGAGAAAACAAGTTTTGGAGATGGACAGTTCACCTGCTTCAGTCAGCCAGCACTCCACCGCTGCTACCCAATGCACTCAGCGAAATCCTGCCTCCCCTTTTGCATGCCTGATTTCTTAAATTTTCATATGCTTTTAATAAAAACATAATGATAATCAAACCAAATATCTATTAAAACATGCCCAAACTGCTTTGAAAGCATGAATTATCTTGTAAGAACTCACAAGCTTACTTTTAAGACTGTACAACAGTCACAGCGGAGGACTGGATATACACACCATCATCTTCAGGCAGCTTTTCCAGCAGTCAACAGCACTAAGAAAGGTGAAAACTGTCTTCAGCAAAGGCTTTAGTTCTGACATTTAGTTAGTGATTTATCCAAAAGCATCTCATGTAACAGAATAAGAAAAAATATTTATCCAATTTATCCCTTAATCAATGATAATGAAATAATTAGACAAGCACACGGCCCCACTCTGCCTTGTGCACTTTCTGCCTTCCTGTAATTCTGTCACATAAACCTGTATGTTTCTGTTCGAACAGGAGAGCTCTCATTCAGCACATAAATAGGCAAGCTGCCTGGCCCTTTCAGATATTAGGTAGGGGTGTCACTGCATAGCTCAGAGGCTAGCATTTTTATTTTATTTCTATAGTGCCACGGGATTTTACTAACAATGATATTCCGATCTGAGTTCTTATTTGCCTCATAAATTCAAAGAGTGTCCTTTATTAGCTGATACGGAACTTGTGAAGACTCCTGTTCTAGAGTAGCAGAAGTCAATAAAAGTAATAAATTAAATGTACTCAGCCCATTTTTTCTTCGTCTGGCTCTACCAGTTCCCTTGAAATCCTGACACCATTGAAATGCACTGCTAACGCCCTCCACTACAGTCAGTGGGGTAAAAAACAGGAAAAGAAAACAAGTAAAAGAGGTATTACTTAACCACAAGAAATTACCTAAGCATGCACAGCTCCATCCTGAATTCCAGCAGCCTGAAAACAGAACTGCAAAACTTTTTGGCTGCAAAATATTGTGGTGTATGTTGCCTCATATACGTGAACGAGGATTTTACCTGGCCACAGACCATATCTCTTGATGCCAAGAAAACTGAAAAGATAGAGAGTGAAAGAAAAGTCGTTACACCTGAAGTTTTATCATTAGCAACAACAGGTTTTTTAAAATGTAGTAAAAATTGCTTGCCATGTTCCCCTTACACGGCCTCAGGAACTGGCAAAACATTCTGTACATTGTTGATTGCTGCAAAGCGACTGGAGCTTAAATGAGGTTTTATCTTTAGTAAGTGTTTATTTCACTCCTCATAAAGTAAAATGCGCCACAGTTTAGAAATAATGTATTCACAGCCCTGAGTATTATGGTGAACCCATTATTTTTATTGCTTGCTGTGTAAAGAATACTTCATATTTAGGTAACAGCGGTGTTACAAAATAAGTAAGTAGGTAAGTAAGTAGGTAGGATGGTGAAAAAAAAAACCCCTAGGTGCAAAAATGCACGTACAGTTACGTGCCTAAGCAACACAGAAATACATTGTAACTGCTCACAGAAGTTTTATGTGTGAGAATAACCACTTATTTGCATGTGCAATTAGTCCAATTGCAAATGCAATTGCATCAATTGTCCGATTACGTCAACTGTTTTTCCAATGAGCTAAAAGAAAAATAAAAATTACACACTTCTTTTTGCTGTAATAAAAGTGCAATTTGCATACAAAGGAAAAAAAAAAGATTTCTGTTTTCTGGGATATGAAATTAGACTACCTTGGGGTATTGTGCTTTTCTGTTCTTGAATGAAGTATAAGAGTTTTTGTGGTATAAAAAAAAAGGTTGGGGCTGGTTTATAGCTTGGGACTTCACAGTAAGATGTTCTCTTGGGCCACTGTAATTACTGTACACTACTCCGTTCTCATCAGAGAATTTATTTTATATTTACAATTAAGAAGATATAGTCTCGGGGCACCAGATTTTTAATAGCATTATTTTCCTCTATAATGACTTAGATCATTAGGAATCACATTTATTTCACTTCTCAGAAATATGCAAATAAATGAAGAATTATAAATTCCAATCTAGAATTATATTTCCAGAATTACCTAACATCTGCTGTTTCTAATAGCTCAACAGGTGGTAGGAAATCCCTTAATCTACTCATCATCAATTTAGACTTGTGAAATTATTGCATCTTAAACTGCAGCAATCATAAGAAAAATATAAAAACAGTACCCTTGATTTTTTGAGTGTACAGAGCATTTCCAGGATTTTCAGATTTTATTTCCTCTGTTTAGAAATAAAGAGTTTTGCTTATTTCCTTTACTGCTACCACAAAACGACTGTGCACTTTCCCTGTGCAGCATAACCAGAAACGGAAAGTTGACCATCAGCAGAGCAGTATTGCAGTGAAACATTTACAAGCCCCTCATCAGATTTGCTCTCTCCATCCTCATATTTAGGTTGTGCCAGAATCCAGCCCTGGCCCCGGCCCTGCAGTTCTGCACAGGGCAAGGGGCACAGGCACACAGCGGTGCCATCCCGGCCCTTAGAAATCCCATATTTGGGGCTAAAACTACAAACAATTTATGCTGAACAGGCAGCATGCCACCCAAGGAGATGGAAGCCAGCGCGCTCAGGTGTAGCCAGGACACCATACATGCACAACTGAATATGGACACCCAGGAAAGGGTTTCCACCAGGGGATGCTGAAATTCCTGTCCGGGTCGTGCTCTCATGTCTACAGCACCAGACAAATGATATTCTATTTCTAATAAAATTCTAATTTTCTATGCTATATGACACTCTAATGTTAAAAAAGAAAATTCATTTTGTCTGCTGTGATAGATGAATATTTAACCTGGAAGAACCAGAGTCTGCTCTCAGTTGAGCTAAACAGCAACAAAAGCAAGCCAGCACCCACTTGGCCTTTCCCTTCATCAGAGGCAGATGGAGAAAAAATACTGTGTTAGGTATGAGCTGGGTGTAGGCGTAATCTATACGTCAGTTAAATTCCAATTCCTGTTGGGTTACATTGTCCTACCGACAAAAGACAGGTTCTCTCTGTCATTTACAACTCTATTTAAGAAAATGAGAGGTAGTTTAGCATTGATGACAGATACTTCATAGGCTTTTGCAGTTTTTAGAGGAATAAACAATGTTAATTAAAATGGCATAAAAGTACTGGAGCTATTTTTGCTTCAAAAGCTGCCTCCTGCAAAAATCAGAAATCCTTATGTAATTTTTACATAAAGTCCAAAATTAAACATACACAAATACATCTGTCATTGAAGAATAAAAACAGAAAACATTTGACTCATGTTAGTTGTTCATTTTCAACCTCTTTAACATTGACTCAGTCCCTGGGTCAGGGATCTCCTTTTCCTGGCCAGCCTACCCCTGGGTGCGTACTGCATGGCGTCTCTGTTCACTATTACCTTTAACACAGTATTACCTTTAATATTGGTTAGTTTCAGATGTATTTTTCTACTTCCAGTGAACTTCCAAATCTGGCCATTAGGTAACAGCATGTACTGAAATTAAATGGAAGGCAACAGAGA
Source organism: Astur gentilis (assembly GCF_929443795.1). Classification (NCBI taxonomy): domain Eukaryota; kingdom Metazoa; phylum Chordata; class Aves; order Accipitriformes; family Accipitridae; genus Astur; species Astur gentilis. The sequence continues at coordinate 23,427,986 of NC_064902.1, read as the reverse complement.
ATATAGAGTTGATATCAAAGCCCAGTTGATTTCCAGTTCAAAACCACTCCCCTCTTCCCTCACCCAGCAGGTACATACACATGAGCTCTGGTCTAGAGGCACTATTTATTCAAACCATGAATGAGACCTTGGGAGAAAATTTTCCGCTAGAGAAAAGGATTTTCTTTTTTAAAAATAACTTTTCTTTCATTGTGAGATCATTAAAAGTGGTGGGATCGAGCAACTACATCTTACTGTCAAGAGAACCGGAGCTCTTGTTCGCCACACGTTTCAGCTGAGATAGGTCTCTGGAGTTTCTGAGTACTTTAAGATCATTTTTGCACTGTAGCTATGGTAGAGAGGTTTCAAAAGAACAGTTTATTAACAGTGAGAGTCTTCTTGTTCCCTCTTCAGATGGTGAGGATGGTGCTTCATGCACCAGCCGCCGTCTGCTGCGACGTGCGCGGGCTCTTTGCGAAGAGGCTCAGTGGTGCAGGCTCTTACTTCACCTTAGGAACAGCAAAAAACTCAACGCAACAGAGTTAATTTCAGTGCATCTTTTTACTTGGTCTGCCAAAGGTCCTGAGGAGTAAAAATCAGCTCATATACAACAAAGTGGGTTTGGGGGGTTGGGGGTGGTTGGGGGGTTTTTTGCTTTCCTTCATCTGCCATAAAAAGGTAGGGTTGGATGAATTTTTGAAAACAACTCTTTTTCTTTGTGATAATCTTTATTCTTGTCCTCAGTTGCATTTTGTTTTCGTATGTAAATATGGGTGTAACTGAGATTTTAAACGTTAACAGAAAACTTTTTAAATAAATGCCTTGCCAAAATAAACAAAGGCAGAAGCAAAATGCTTTAACTTGTATCTGTTGATTCTTGGGATGAATGCCTGGCTATTCTGTCAGTGAAAGTTTGCTATTAATTTCATTGTGGGCAATGGGGTGCTTCTTAATGTGCCTGCTTACCAGCAGTGCTTATCACAGAGTTACTCACAGGCAGTTCAGGATATATATTGACTTTCCTGGGAAAAAATTTTTGCATGAAGAAAAGAGCAGAGAGCTCTGAGACTTCCTCAGAGCAACCTGAAAACAATTCTCCAGTCAGCAAATAGCTTTGGGGTATTAAATGTGCAACTGCACATCGGTTTTACAGTCGAACATTCGTGCAGACAAAACTAGTAGGGTTATTGAATGTTTGCTTGGAAACAGCCTGCAATATGGGGCAGCTGAATACACAGGGTAAACTTATCTAAGTGCCAACAACCAATAATTATAAATATTTAAGCACCTGGAATGAAATAAGAACTTAATACACAATATTCTTTTCATTTGCCCAACCTTCCTCTTTCCTTGAAATCACCAGCTGCTCTCATCCAAGCTTATTTGCATCCCTCACCAAGTCCGTATTTGAATCATTCAAACAGATCGGTTAATTGTGTTTTAATTGGTTCCCCAGTGTCATGATACTTCAAAGGCAGAAGCTCTAGAAACCATTTAGAGCTCTGGAACAAGAATAAGGTTCTTTCTATTTTAATTTTAAATTCACTTTATGGGCAGAAATATAGAAGGGAGGTTTTTAATTAAGTAACAGGGCTTCTCTAGACGTTAAACCTTTTGCTTTGAGCAAATTAACTGGATAAAGTTATTATTGAAACCTCTTCAAAGAGACTATTTGGCTTTCCACTGTCCACAGAGCAGTTACAAGTATGTAACTTTGTGGTTTACAAATGGCACAACTCTTTGATATCCAACCTACACTCCTATTTTTAATGCTTCTCTCCTAGAACAAGTACCAGTGGTTTTCCCCTTTAAAAGTGCTAATCTTCAAGGCCCTGATTCAAAGGATACACTTGAAGATATGCTTAAATATATTCTTAACTGAAAAGATGTGTATTATTTCCAGAGAAGACTATGGGTTTAGGCATATGCTGAAGTGACATCTGCAGGAGATGGTCCTGAGGTGGTGTCTCAGCTTCAGAGAAAAAAAGTATACTGCAACTACATAGTAGAAATAAAACTGCACGTACCTCCCTTTGTTCCACTGAAATTTGCATTATTTACCAATACTTCAAAACAGATTCACGCACAGATCATGCAACTCATTGACCAGATATTCAAAGACTATACACATTCAATACATTTATCTCATATTTCAGTATTATACCCAACAAGAAATAAATGCACCTAAACCACATCATCTTGATTGGAAATCCAGAAAGAAAGGATTATAGTCACCGGAACAGCAGCACGTGAAATGTGCACTTTATTCAACTGGTGTACTACAGACTGGGACAGCTAGTTTCTGCAATGAGGCTGAGGACACCTTCAGTCTTACAAAATTTCCTGCTGCATAAAGCAAAGATGAAAAATTACTATTCCTTGCAAAAGTGAAAAGGGTAAAAACGTCCTTCTCTGAGACTCCCCAGGAAAGAAGGTGATGCTGCAGGCTCACCGGTGGGCTCGCTGCACGCTGCCAGGCCAGCACAGAGCCGTGCGGCAGCTCACAGCAAAGACGAGATGAGCTGAAACACTCCAGCGGAGGCAATCGGCTGTGGATTTACTGGCTGGAAAGGCAGTGTGCCGGATTTAAGGAGCACATATTGTCTTGAACAGGGGAGAGGAATAAAGGAGCGTGTTCAAAATTGGGCATGCAGTCTTATTTGGTACCTGGTTTTGTAACAGCAAAAAATTAACAAGTATTATTCTTGCACCTAGAAATAACACAGAAGAGCTACCTGACATCCAGTACAACCAGCCTTAGTAAGACAGCTGAGTTCTCTAGACAAAGCAGTTGGTGCTGCAGTTCCCAGATGAAAAATGAATCATTTCTGTATTCAGCTCAAAGTAGCAGAATTTTGTCCTTTTTTATTTGCACATCAGGCGACATGCATAAGCAAGTTCAATTCTAAAAATGGTTGATAAAGGTGACAGAAAAGCTGTCCATTTAATGTTGTGGAGTACCGGTGTAGTAAACAACACAAAATAACAACTCATTCCTACAGTATATTGTGATTCACACATAAAAACAAGGCCTCTTAGAAGAGCAGCAGAAGTCCAGTTAAACTTCAAAAGCAACTCATTCTGGGGTGGGAGAGGCACTCGCTATCACTTTAGCTTTCAAAAGTTTTAGTTAGGGCTCCACTGATTTCTGACACTGTGGGAACCGGTGGGAAAGTTCTAGAGAAGGCAGAAAGTCAGAACAGACTGCGGAGTCGGCAGTGAAAGCTATCGGTGCAGAGCAGGCTGCAGCGGCAAATCCCTGGAGAAACGAGCTGGTTCTGGGGAGGACAGCAAGGTGCTGGTGCAGACAGACCCGTCCAGCAGATGCACATTTTGCCTCCAGGGCCGTTCCCAAAAGAAAGTATCCGGCAAAGGTAGGCTTCGGTACCACCTGTTTTTTCCAGAGGGAACATGTGCTGGTGATTAGCCGAACCCTTGGCCACATGCATCACCTGGGGCATCTGCTCCGCGCTCCCAGTACGATGTGCCCGACCAAGGCAGGCAGCCTCACGCCGATCATTAGCGTTGAGCTTTGCACGCTTCCCGGTGCGTTAGCACATCAGTTTCTGCTGAAAGCAAATCCAAAGTCACCCCATGGTGGACTTTGAACCAGCAGGGTAGAACTGGACTGATACATAAATACAAATGTTTCTACTAATGGATTCTTGCTCCATTACCTTAATTACAGTAGCAGTGGATAGTGAGAAGAAACAGAGGTTTAACCTCAGCATTATTGTATTACTTCATTTCTTGTTTGAGATTCTTAGAAGAATATTGCTCAAACACACATCCTGGAGATACCGACAGCAGTATTGTCATCCCAGAGCATACAAGGGAATTCAGGTAACACAATTCGAGCAGAAAATGACCAGTGAAAAATTACATTCATATGTGCCTTGCCAGAGCTAAAACAAAGCACTCAAAGTTACCTACCACCATACTGACACTGAAACAAATACCAACGACGATTATTTCAAACACTACTGCAAACCCTACCGTGAAGTAGTAGATGAGCTTATTTAGCAACGGCTTGCCATCCTTGCTGGGATCATACTTACACTCCTGGTCTACCCAGAGGAAGATTCCAGATGCTGCTCTCCTCGCGCCAGGGCTGAGCCGTTCCCATCTGCTGATTCTGCAGGTAAAAGGAAGAATTATTGGATATTTGTACTGAACTACTGTGCCCACAGAGTTGAAGATAAATCAAATTGGGAACAATGACTAGAGGAAACAGGCCATTGGAGAACGTCCAGGATATACTGGGAGAGAAAGGAGTTGGGCTGGGAACACCAGAAGTCCTGTGGGAGGGGAATTTTCAGGAGGAACAGCCCCAATCTCCAGGGATCTCTGCAAATCCCTGGACCAGGAGGTCTACCAGTTTCTTTCTGTTCGTTTCAATGAAGGGACGTGAGTATTTCTAGTATTGGAAAGAGATGGCCCTAAGGGTTACTCCTCCTCTTGTAGTTCTCCCGCTGTGGAGACGGAAGGAGATAGTTGGAGCAAAAAGTAGATTTATTTTTTTTTAGGCAGAAACCACACAGAAATTAAGTTCAGCTATGCTGAATTCGACAAATCTCTCTGCCGCACTGTATCTGTAGTGGGGTTTCACTTTGTGCCACCTAAACCTGAGTCCCTCTGCAAGCTTCCTGTATCACCAGCTAGATTGCCAATTAGGCTAGATTTCTGTATTGCCATATTTTTGTTAACTTACATGTAAAATATCCCAGTTATGGTTACTCTGGAATATCTAGGTCAACCCCATCTTCCAGGTACCTGCAAGTCTTAGTTTTCATTTATATTATTTCTTCTTGGCACAGAAAGTGGGGCGGGGGGGGAAGTCAGAAAATTCAAAGTTGCCCTGGTGCACCTGACCCAATTCCTGGCCCATTTGTTTCCTTTCTCACAGAGTTAATGCTAGAGGAGGTGAGCACACTATTGTACTTATCCACCAAAAAAAATAACAGAAAAGTTGTGATGTGCACAGCACAGCTAATTTGAGATGTGAGGAAGCAGAGCAAGGACAGCTACTGCCCATTCCTGCTCCTTAATCCCTTAAAGGCCTGATAGATACCATCATCAGCCCAGTGCCTCGGGAGCGATGGAGTCTAAGGAGATTCTGCTCATAGCTGCAGTTTTTCATAAACCTCCGTGTCCCCATGACAACTCTCATACCTTCTTGCAATCCAATATATTTTTAATGGCAATCCTTTACCCTTCTCCTCCTGAGCAGGCTGCAGCAGAGCTGCTGACGGAGCTAGGGGAAATCACTATTAGAAACTAAAAAGAAGCCTGAAATCCTCAGCCCACACGAATTCAGAACCAAATGTCTGCAGCCGGAGAGAGTACACTTGAAAGCAGTGCCGGGTGCTTCCCCACTGCCCAGGACAAGTGCTGGCCACTGGGCCAAGGAGGTGCACGGCTTCAGTCTGACCCATCAAATCTGCTCCTACCTTCCTAATACCAGCACCTCCAGCAGCTCTTTGCTGGTCCTTCGTTAAAATGTTTCCTCCCAGGGTAAGGGGGCCTTTCCCACCCCCATGCAAATTACCTCCACTTTGATACTTCTTGAAAAGAATAGGGAGTTTTGGAAACTTTCTTGCATCATCTCTATGCTCGTTTTTACATTTCACTGCTCATCACACAACAAAGCAAACTAGAAGTCAATCGCATATTCAAGTTTAAATGAACTCTGCTTTTTTTGTGACTTCTTTTTTCATGTATTTGTAGTCCCTACGTATAGGGATGAAAAAGCTAGCAATGCCTTCCAGATATTTTCAGAGTAAAATGCTATCAAAAGGGCAAATTCCAGGTCTCACACCCTAAAACAGATGGTACATGTACACACATACACACACACACAGGTGACACCTGACATATGTAATTTCACACATTTTCCATGCTTTATAGAAAAATCATGAATGAGATGTCTGTTCTGACTTTTTACCTGTAGAGCTACAGAGCATCGTTCTGAAATATCTAGTTATAAAGCCCTACTAAGCCAAGTTCTTTATTTTCCTTCTTTTCTATTTCTTTATGAAAGTTTACATTGATGCCCATGTTGTTAATAATTGCTCTGCATTTTCTATTCTAGCCCAAGGTCAATCTGATATACAGTACTTTACAGAAAGTGCAAATATGACAAGGGTGCACTTTATACCCTTTGCATTAAAAATTAAATTGTGTTCTTTTCTCACTTGCAACATTATTTTTTTTTTTGAGGAAGAAGGAAAGAAAAACCACATAAATATTTTCAGTAACTTAAGGAAAGCTAACTAAAGAAACTGAAAAAGTGGATTTTGCTCAGAAATAACCTAGAAAAGAGTTCAATATTTCACATAGAAAGTTATACAGTGCTGAAGAAGAGCTCAAATTTAAACACAAAACAGGTGGATCATTTGCGACTAAACAAACCAAGCTCTTTGAGGACAAAACTTATTTCCAACTTGACTCTATTTCAGCAGCACTAAATGTTACTTCATTTTGTTCTTTGTAAAAATGAATGAGTTTAAAATGCTATGCATTAAGAAATTATGTTGACCATTCCTTTTTTGTCCTCTGCCCTCTGAGCTTTCTTATTGAAGAAAGAGATTTCCATTAATAAAACCAATTTATTTCACCCTGCCTATTGAGCAAGAAAAAAGCTGTGTGAAACTCCCAGCTGTGGCTTTGAGATACTGCTGCTTCCTAGTTCTCCTCCCCATTTCTTGGCAACTTCTCCCTTATTAACATGCATATTTTCATAATTTTTTAAGGTCAAAGTGTCTCAGTGTCACAGTGCTAAATGGGTGCTTTGCAGAGGTTTTGGGAGCAGTGTTGCAACAGTAAACCCAAGTCATATCTTCTTTTCAGCACAGGACGATTTTTTATCCTCAGAGCTACCCTAGGTAGTCATTGAGCTAAGCAAACTGAGCTAAGTGCTAAAATTGATTGTCAAAATAAGGATCATCAGGAGAAAGTGAAGAAGCATCCATATGAGTCTCAGAGGTCCATTGAAAGGGAGGAAAAACCCCAGTTCTCACACTTCTGGAGAGACTGTTACTTTTGCTTGCGTATGGCAAGTACTCCTCAAATGATCCCAGGCAGCTCTCCATCACAAATACCTCACTGCCAGGAAAGTGTGCTCATACATATGCGTGTCTGAACAGAAAAGGATGCAGGCGGAGTGAAGGAGAAAAGGAGAAGTTTCTCTTTCTTCTAAGCAGAGCAGTGGAAATGAAACAATACCCAACTATTTGTGGTACAGTCCAGCCTGCACTGCTGCTAGGCAAAGGTAAACAGACACCAGTCAACCCACCTTCTTCTTGAATGTTCCTTTATCATCCGTCACACTGTAATTCTCTAGGCAACCCCCCCCCCAAAATTATGAAAATTGCTTCTCCTACCACAACATAAGGAAAACTCAAAGCCTGTGTTGTCCCATCCAACAGCCTGTAAACATGCACCTGGTAGTGACAATTTTAACATCCTAAACTAAGTCGTGAAAAAAGAGGGAAAGGAAGAACCATCTGAGTTTACCTACATCCATACTTCATTTTTTGGCTTACAATAATTATTGCCAACAAAAAAAAAAGAATGAAAAAAAAAAAAAAAAAAGAGACACACTGTGTCAGTCAAGTCCATAACAATAATTTGCAATAGAAAGCAAAGAGACACAGAATGGAGTTTTCTAAAAAATTGTAATAGAAGCCTGTGTCCCATCCACTAGCCCAAATGAAAATTTTGCTCATGTCTATTGTCCAACGGTCATGTGTTCTATATCAGGGCAGAACACCAAGCACACATGATATGAGGCAAAGTCCTATAAAACTTATTTTCCGTCTGCAACTGAAGAGCAAATGAAAAATAAAACCAGCACTCCTAAAGTCTTGTACAGCCCAAGGCACGTCTAACAAATATTATGATGAATTAATTTTATTTTATTCTATGATCAAAAACTACCAGGATTGAATTGGTGTCATAAATTCCAGCTCTGAACCTTCCAAAGTGCGTATTCTGAAGAACAGTAATTGAAAGTCTGTTAAATTCTTCAATGCTTTAAAAATAAAGCTCTCAGGAAAAAACTTGAGAAGTCAGGTCACTACTTTGATAAACCAAGAACTTAATTATATCTTCACAGAAAAAAATACACTACTAATTTCCATTAAAATTGGAAAACCCTTTCTGCAGCCACTTCTTCTTTTAATAAAACTCTGTGAAATGAAAATTAAATTAGCCTGTTTGGAGTTCTGGTTTTAAGCTAGCCCGCAAACTGCCCTCTATATTTGTAACTTTATACCACGTCTTTTTTTGGTGAAATCACAAGGGCCACTTAAGTATCCAAAATGAGTTGCAATGAGTTTCCAACACTGGTACTTACAAGTTACATCTAGAAATAACACGCTACCTGGTGTCAAAGTAAACTGGTAACATTATTCATCTGGTGCAGAAATGAACCCTGTTTCACAGTCTTACTCAACACCTGGCCTTCCCCTAACAAAAGAAATGCCACCTTTGAAATGCCACAAAAGTAATTACTGCATTGCTGAAAACTAACCAAGAATATTTTCCTGCCATTCTGCACTGAAGCTTCTTCCACCTTTTCTTCACTAGAAGGTACTTGAGCAGAAGCTAACAAATAAATTGAACAACAGGTAAAATGTGGCTCAGCTGAGCAAACGTACGTGCTGTTCATTTATACCTCTTACAGATACCACACCTGAAGTTTACAAAAGAACAGATCGTGCTTCAGGGAAGCCTTTAACAATTCTGACAATTATTTTTTAGTTCTAATAATACAAAACAGATTTGGAGAGAAATCATTCCATCACAGCCTTTTGAAGCCCCTGTAAAAGGCACGTACAATAACACCCTGACAAGCAACACTAATGAGCCGCTTCTGGGGGGCATTTTTGCCAGGGTGGTTTCCACGTGCTGTTTGAATCCTGAGACCTGATGGCAGCAAGTGAACCTCCATGGGCATGCTGAACCACAGGCTTTCGCCAAACAAGAGCACAGCAAATGAACAAAACTGAACTGTTTCGTTTACTCTGCAGATTTTCAAATTCAGTATCTCCTTATTGATTCCAGCTACTCGCATTTGTAAAACAAGTGGCGTTATTATAAGCTATTTCTGCAATAAGAATCCCCAAATCTGTGTTCATGCAGACTAATGTTAACTTAACTCCTTGGTCCTCTCCAGAAAACTGTCTGAAACGTTCATTGGTATTGCTGAACTTCGGGGAGAGGGGTGAAATCACAAATGCTTTGTGATTATTTTTCCTGGTTTTAAACACACATACTGAGCTGTGTTCATTCAGCCAGGCCACCTTGTGATCTTTACTGTCGAAATCAGTAGTTCATGACATGTGTAGGACAAGAATCTCTCCTGGGAAACTTCTTGCAAACAACGGAGAGATCAGAAAACACTCAAAGTTATTCATTTGCCTTTTTATGTAAGTGCATTGCTGCTATTTTCCCCCCTTTAAATTAGCACTTTAGCTACCATAGTCAATGTGCTTAAGCAGCACTGCTTAATTCAGCTAAACATACAAAAACTCTTCTTGGTTCACTGTGATTTGCAATTTAACAATACATATGCAAATGAAATTAGTGCTGGCAAAAATAATTATAGTTGCTTATGGGAGGATTAATAACTAAAGTCTGCTCTGCTTATGTTGAGGTTTAATTTAATTCTGTTGCATGTATTAAATGAAGAAACTAATTCTGCGTTCAGCATTGTGTTTGGCAGTTAATATGTGCTCACATGAATCCATACTTATTTAGATGGAGTGAAAAGGACCGTGTGCGGATATACACCGGCACGTCTTGTAAAGATATAAATAGTGATAATTAGTTGGTGGATGAACAGCATAATGTTTTTTTCTGGATATGCAAAAACCCCTGCTATTCGTCATTTGAAAGTGATTAGGATCGACTTATTACTATAAGGTGCAATAATGTTGTATAAACTGTCCCCTAAGGCTACGAGCATTTAATAAAAGAACCACCACCGTTCTATACAATGTTCATGCGAACAAATCAAATTTAGAGCGCCACTATAAATACCTCCCCCCGTTACGGGCTCGCTCGCTCGGCGTTGGCCGGGCTGAGCCGCGGCCATCCCCCGGGCCATGCCCTGCCGACCGTCTCAGCCGTAATGCCAAAGGGGAAAGCTGGGCAGAGGGGGAACGCCACAATCTGTACAGAAACGCAGTCCTTCGTTGGCAATGCCAGCCGGCAGCTGTGAACCTAAAGCGATGGGATACTTGCCTCCGATCCCGTCGGGAAACTCCTCCTTTGGAAGAGCCCGGGTTACAGAAGCCGTCCCGTCACATCGCTCAGGCGGCGCGTAACTCCTTCCTTCATCAGCAACGTGAAATGGGGCAGGACCCCCATTCCACCCCTCGCTGCAGCGGCGTCGACAGCGGGGCATATCCCCACTAACACCGGTCCGAAGGTGTTCGTTAACCTAAAAAAAAAGAAAAATTCAGGGCTATAAGCACCTTACAAGATGAAATCCCTTCTAAATCGCAAGGTAATTATCTGGCTGTTTACAAGACTTTTATGTGTTGGATTAGCTTTATTGAAGCCGGTGGGTACAACAGCTGTCTTTCATTTAGGATTAGCATAAAAATCAATCAAGCCCCCTTATGGAGCTACCAAACTGAAACTGTACGGGTTCCAATAAAAACAAAATACAGATGAAAAATATGACATTTCTATGAAGCCAGAGAATACATACCAGGATTGGACGTTACCTGTTGGAGATGTGAGCTCACATTTGTTTGAAATCTACAGTTTTGCTATTTAGGACTTATTCTGGAACTTAAGTGAGGCAAAGGTAATGTTATCTAATTAACTCATAACCATTGTTTTTAAACTGATGCACACTTTTAAACATTTAAAGCTTTCCAGTGTTTCACCAGAGATCATACATCGCCCCACCAAGCTCATTTTCTGCTGCTGGTGTTTACGTGAATTCTTCTGGCAAAACACTTATTAGTTATTAGGACATCTAATAAAAGCCCACAAAAAGGGGTCTCCTGCTGAACAAATGCACCAAATATACACTGAGCACTTCAGAGTAGTTTCAAAGCATTGATTTGGGCTTTTCTTTATGGTCAACATCACGGTTGAAATAAAGGGGAAAAATACCATCAATTTACTAGTAAGTAAAGCAGCCAATTGGACGCTAATTGACAAGAGAAATTTATACTGCCAGATTCCAGTGTAAAAGAATTATATTAAAACCACTGCAAAAACTACCAGGATCACTGAATGGCTGTGAAGTTAATCTGATTGAATCTGTGCTAATTTATTGTAAAGCTACAGAAATCAGAATGTTGTATTTGAAATGGAGGGAAAACCCTTAGGTGAAGTTCACAAAATGATAGCCAACATGATACCAACATGATACTTTTCTAAAATTGTATTAAATTTGCACATAGACTGTTCCAAGTTACCCAAGGTGTCTACACTTACAGCTGCCAAAATTTACATGGGCCTTTCCTAAGGTGTTCTACATAATCTGTGGAGTTTCAGATTTCATTTGAACGTTACTAGGAAAAGCAAAAGAAAATCACTTCCCATAATGTTATAACTTCAAATTTTCCCCCATAGATACATTTGAAGTAATTGACAACTCACAGGACTGTAGTTTCATTACTCTAACACCAGTAGAACCTTGAATCACTACACAAAGATCTATCTTAAAGAACGCCGAACACAGTGCATCCTGCAGAAATCCTCTCTTTGCTGCCATGGTCACTATGGCTACTTTATTGAGTGCATGTGTAAGTCACACAGAGATGTTCACGTATTTCCACATGAAGCAAAACCTTGCAAAATTTACTAAATTTATAAGCATGGAAATGGGTTCTTATTTAGTTCTTGTACAGCTACTATAGTTCATGCTAAGATAGCTATGACTAGTTTCGTGCCCCCCATTCAGAGAATTAGCTGTTTATCCTAAGAATAAGATCTATCGTATTTAGACCAACCAATATTTCATACTAACTCCCTTTCCTGCCTTTAACATTTTTAAACCAGATTAAATTCAATATTTCTCCTTCTACCTTTCTCATTTAAATACTTCTTGAATTGGCACTTCTTTTTGATGATGACCAGTATTAGGAACTCAGTTACACACTCTTATCACTATAAGTGAAGTTATGCATTTGTTTACAATAAGCACAGTCTGACATTATGTCAGGATCAGACTTTCATCCAAAAACCCAGTATAAAGTATGATAGAACTACACACAACATAACAGCCTAAAGAGAAAAAAAGATGCACTCTGCAATCCTAACTAGTTCAGTATTAAACAGCGTCATCTCCAGAAGTGTGGGTAAGTCTCCCTAAGATCAGCAGTTAAACAAAGATTGCTTAAGATTGAGGTTGTGCAGAAATACCACTCCTGCATGATGATGTGTTTCTGATGGGACTTTGAAGACAAAAATAATTGGTGTAAGGGACAAGTGCTTAAGCACATGGGTGGCACAGATGCAAGTTCATTAAATTTTAAAAGTTATTTGAATCAGACACTAAAACTCCTGTCTGCAGTTAATTCGACTTGCTTATATACGGGCATAGAAATTGCGAGACGGTCTTTGATTTTTATTTTTTCTATGCAGGCTGACTAATTGCTCTAAGGAGAGTAAATCCAGTATGATGGTAATTATCCATGCGCAAAATTAGTTTTTGCAGGAACTAGACTTCTGCTCTTTGCTTTCTAATTGGTGCACGGCACCAATCAGCATTTAATGTAACACATCTAGGCAAAAGAAAGCATGAAAAAAGCTGCAGTTGAGGGCTACAAAAGAGGAGTCTGGCTGTTATTCTTGCTTCTGCTCCTTGTCCAGGGCTCCAGGCAGGGACGAGCATCCCCTCGCACTGTGCAGCATGCTCGCTCCCACCAAAGGCAGGCTTCCCGCCTCGGAGATTACAATGTCATTAAGATTGGTGGTGAGCCCCTTTCAGACACGTGGATAATTTGTGCTGCCATCCTATTTCTAAGAGACATTTCTAAAACCACGTGGGGGGCATGAGAGAAGCAAAGAAAACTGTTTCCCCCTCCCGTATCCATTTGTCAGTCCCATCACCAGATTTCCTGACAGTGACAGATAAAACCGATGGCCCTGACTGTGCTCAGGTGGGAAAGTCGTTTTCCACCAGAATTACAGCTCCCTTGTACCCCGCGCTAGCTCGCTGCTCTGTACGGATGACCAGGGCAGGAGAACTCGAGTGAGAGTCCGTACCCAGCACTACATCTGCAGTATGGTCTGGGATTCTCTTGCCCCTTACTCCCGTTGGTAATTAGCCCTGGCCATCCCCTCCCAGTGACACCAGCCTTGTGGCAGGATTTTTACTCCTGTTCTTGCAGATTAGAGAAGTGACACATGTCCGCCAGGTGCTCCACTGCGGTCAGCTGGGCGGTAACAGTTCTCCGTTACCTCTTTTTTCCTCATTTTAGGTCTACGTCCTTCCTAAACTAAATGTACGTCCTGCCAAATCCTGCTTACAAGTAGGGTGAAACCAAAGGCAAAAGGGGCAAGGCCAATCAATAACATTGCTGTATTCATAGGCAACTCATTCTGACAGTGCAAAAGGAGATACCTTTCATAGCTAATTTAGGTGTAGGTGTCTGATTTACTTTGCCTTTATCAGTAATATAAAACTGCTTCAGTTTTCACTGATACACATTAATGAAAACAACATCATAGCTCATCTTTTGGCTTAGATTTACAGGTTGATTACTGAAAACTAATCTAGCATCTATTTAATTTGACAACACTACTTAATAGCTGTTTCCTTTTTTTCCCCCACAATAAAGAAAGTTTTCCTCATTTTACTGTTTAAAGCTGGAGCTTAAAGGAATCTTTTTCAAAACATTTCAAAATCATTTCATTGTCATCTATCAGTACCTACTAAATTTCAGGAAGGGTTATACTGGTATTATTTCATTTATTTATTCATTTGCTTACTGTCAAACAAATTCACCTCCACAAAAACTAACTTTCTGCATTTTTAAGGGCAACCTGAAACATATTTCCACAGTTTAACAGGTGGCTTTTCTCATGACTAATATGCTCAGACTTTCAAACAAACCATCTGTACCTATCTCCTCTGGACAGATGGAAGGTGCTTATCCAGCTATGAATAAAATACACAAAAATGCCCATTGCTGCCTGGAGAAAGATGTTCATCATAACATAACTTCCAAATTGTTGAAAATGCTTGAGAAAGACTTTTTAAAAGTTCACGTGATCTTTTCACAATATAATGTGACCAGCAGCCCAGGTTGGTGAAAAGGCTACCTTTTATATTATCTGATATTGCCTCTAGTGAAAATGCCCTGAACACAATACATGCTTAAAATGGGCCTGATCCTGAATTTATTCATCTCATTGGATAACTATGCTTCTTCGCGGTATTAGCATATGCAGCAATATCTACGGCATGTCCTTGTCATTTGCAGTTATGTTACTACAGTGCTCATTGTTGAGAGAGTGGGTGTTAAAAAAATTGTATATGATTTTTTATGTTGTCTTTTAATTGCATTAAAATTACGTGCTTAAAATCTTAAAAAAAATAGATTTCATGAAGATGTTAAAGTAAACTGTAGTATCAATATAATTGAGGACTGTTGCCAAGAAAAGCATTAGCATGAGAAGATTATAGCATTTTTTAGTATGTTATTAAAATAGTCAGCATGGATATGAAAATTTTTAGGGACGTCTTGCCACATAAATAATCAGACCATTACTTTCTTACATTGTACACTACATAAAATGTTAATAAGTGTTCTAAAATAGGTCTGCATTATAGAAACATATTTTATATTCCATAAAATATTTGGAACTAAATTATTCACCATACTTTTGATACTTTTTTCCTAAAGGGACACAGAACCATCAAAATGAAAACCAAGATGGTTTAGATGAAGTATCGGGTATAGAAGGCAAAAGAACTGTTGTTGTATGCAGCACAGGAAAGGTCACCAAGGGCCAGGTAAGGGCCATGTGGCCATCTCCAAAAAGGGTAAATCCCATTTTGCTGGTTTTGTAGCATGTGTTAACTAGGGGTTCAGTAGGTAGAGAAAAATGTTTCCTTCTTCCCAGCCAAAGCTCACCTCAGATTTTATCCAGGGCAGGAACAAAGACCTAGACTATTCTTTATTATCATTTGCAAGCTGATGGATTTCATATGAAAATTAAGAATTTTATCTACATATAAAATAGTATGACAAGAGGCACAGTTGTTATTTCTCATCACATTTCAATAAAAAGTATAAAAAACTTCAGCAGGAGGCTTATTTCTTGTAATGTGTTGCAAAATTCATCAGTCTGACAATGTTTTCTATTAGACTACCAAATAATAAAGCCCAGATCATGACACAGAAGTCAAGTAAGCCAGGTATTACTCCTTCCCTTTTACAACCAAGAAAGCTAAGCCAGAGGTCAAGGGCCTAAGCCAAGCCAACCTGGAGAGGAGCCAGAGGCAGCGACTTTAACAGCAATCACAGCTTCTGAAAGCTTCTTCCTGGAAACCTGACATGATGATGCTGGCTTCTCTCAGCAGCGATTCCCTGCTAGGGACAAACTAATTGTTCCAGACTACGCGTCAACACAGAAAGGCCCCCGATGGGCCATTAAGGACAGTAGCCAATGCTGTTTAAAAGAACCAGCGCAGCAGGATAAAAGCCAATTCTGCAGCCCACAAGGAGTCAGCCCCCACTTCAAAATGCCGATAGCTGCTGGTGCGATGTCTGGAGCTGGCCGGGTGCAGAGTCCGCGCAGAAGGTCAGAGGAGGCAGCTGAAGACAAGAGGAGAGACACTTGCTCCATCACTACTGCTGAAGCCAGGAGAGGACATCACACCCGTGATCAAATTCAGCATTATGAAGCTCATCAGAAGTATGACCGTAGCCGTGCTACATAGAGCAGTGGCTCACAAGTGGACTCAGCCCAAAACTTTCAATAGAATGAAATCTGTCCCAAATCATCATTTCACAACAGATAAAGTTTATCAGACAAGAGGTATGAGCCCTAGACAAGTTCAAAATACGTGCTGTGATTATCAGAAGTAGCCAAAGAGCAGAACAATTCAAAGTTTGGGGTATTTCTTGTTTGACTCAGCAGATGAAAGTCATTCTACTTACCTGAGTCTCCTGAGAAGGTAAATAAATCAGATCTAAAACCCCACAGTAAGAGTGTTTCCTCCCTACAATGCTATAATTTACAGAAACCTTTCAAGGTTGTGTATGTCATTGTGGTTCGATTTAAGAGGATCCATAACCTGTTGAAACCAATGAAAAACGCTGTGTGAACTCAGCAACCTTTGGAATAACCCCTTCTAAACTGTTCAAAAATCAAATTTTTGAATTCCAACACCGTGTGAAACAATACAAAGGACATTTTATTCTTCAGAGACTTTCTTATGGGATCAAAGAATAGTATTTTATCTTGGACAACTGACCAGAAGCAGCCACATTGCTATAACCATGGAGTTGCTGTGCCTTCACTTATTACCAATGACACCTCACAAATGCCATCAGTGATATGCCATGTGCTTGACAACTGCACAGGTTCAGGGCAGAAAAGTAAAACCACTATACAACTACGAATTATTATTGGGATTCACTGTATCATATGTTGATCTACCTTAATAAGGGAAGGTGGGAACAGCAAACAGGAAAGGTATACATTATTACCAGAAAAGCAACCCCAGCTAACCCCCAAGCACCACTTACTCCCCCAAACTGCAATACTGTTTTGCCAAGGAGGTTGTGAAGAGACCCGATACAGTCCAGTAAAGGGCTATTTATCACTGGGTACTTACTCAAATTTACTGTCGATTAGCAATTATTCCTTCCTGCTACCACATCTTGGGAGGAGGATGGTCCACTAACGTATATACTCAGCTGTGAAATCATCATATAAGGAAATGCTTTAGGAAAGGCACAAAATTCATGCTTTTTTTTTTCCTTGAAAAATGAAGACTAACGCAGTCAACTCAAAGCCAATAGAGAGCACGTTTCTCCATTCAAATTGTACTATTCTGTAACTTTAAAAGAATAAATATGTATCTTCATTTATGAATATAGTAAATACAGGAGTACCACAGGGAGATGGGGATCTGTGTACTGGTTTGTGAAAAACAGTCTCAGCTGACTATGATGCTGTATAAGTGCAATCATTTCTTGCTGTCAGACAGTGGCTGAAATGAAGCTCAGGCTTTGATGGGGGGGGAAAAAGCATATCTTGTAATTACTTTTGAGCGCATCATCTACTTATTTTCCAACAAACATTTGATGGAGACATAATTTTGTTCATGTTTGATGTCAGCGGACCTAAGTAGCAAGTACTTATAGCCCCTGTATTGTCCAGCTGGGTGCAGAGGACATTTAAGACCTGCTTCTGCCAGCCAGGGAGTGCTAAGTGAAGCTGGCAGCATTTTTATTCTGTAAAGAGACAGCAAACTCTTCAGCGCTCACTTTCAGAAGACATGCAGGAAGTTTTTTATCTTAAAAAAAAAAAAAAAAAAAAAAAAAAAAAAAAAAAAAAGCAGCTTTTTCTGACATCTCCTTTTATGGTCCTTAAAATCTCTCAATCAGCTCAATGACAGTGTCTTGCATGGATCTGGAAGCACACCCAGGAGACAGGCACTGATATAGTTTCTACTATTATTATATATTCTCTGACTCATTGGTAAAAGTTGCTTGTTAAAGAAGGTAATAAAAGCCAAACAGCTAATAACTATACTGTAGTGAATGTATTTAGCAATTGAATTAAAATGAAAGAGCTTTTATATGTGCCACATTTGCATCCTCCTACCAGGCAACTCAAAAAATAGAAAACTAAAGAAAATATTTAAATTCTACTTTACAAAGTCTTAGTGGTGAGAAAAATGAAGGCTTGGATAAATGGTTTTATCTATGGAACAGGAGAAACTAAATGTGTTTTTTAATAGGATTTTTAAAAGTGCTGAATTTAGGTATTTAGACACTTAGAAGAGCATTACATAATTAATACACCATGAAAATCTTATCTAATGAGGTTCAAGAAATAAATTGAATTAAAGTTTAAAAGTTTAGGTAAAATGCATTAAACACTTGTAACTTAGTATCATGCAAGTTAAACATGAGTTCAACCTTAGTAGCAAACAACACATGGAAAACATCACCTAAAATGGACAAAATTTAAGAGCACCTTGAATGCTCATCACATCTCCAGTTCACACTGCACGATCACAGAACCCTTCTTTTGCAGCTCACGCTCATTATGGTCATTAAAATTAATGTATAGCTATCACAGAGAGCAAATGTTAGGAAAAGGGAATCTGTATTAGTCTTCATAAGAACCATGTAAACTAATTAATCTTGACAACAAACTATTTCAATCTTAACTCATGAGAAATAAAGACTGACAGGAAGCCATTTTGGAACTAACTGCTTTTTTGGATGAATGATGATACCTGCCTGACATCACCTTTCCTAAATCCCATTCAGAAATACACAACTGCGTGTGCTGGAAATGCACATTTTTTAGCACGTACAATCTCATAAATGGAGTTCCAGTGCACAGCTGCCTTGAACTGTGCAGCTGAAGAGAGGAGAAGCAGGGAGGTGAAACATTATTAACACAGAAGTCAGCTACAGATAAATCAGAGCTGGAAAACAATTTATTTTGCCACACTGTTAGAGGCTCAGATTGCAGGGTTTGTTTATTTATTTTTATAGACCAGCATGAAAGCCATTTTAAAATAGCATCACCTCGTACTACTCTCATAGCCTCAAAGGTGAATGTCACAGTTTCTTTTTCGCTGGGTTCCTTTATCTTGAAAAAGAGAAAGCCTAAAGGCAGAGCTATACTCACTGTCTCCGGCTCCTCCGCCCTGCTCACACTCCTCCAGCCACACGTGCTTCCCTTCAGCTCCTGCCTTTCCCACAGAAGTACTCGTCCTGACAAGAAACAAGGGATCTCATGCAAAAATCAGCAGGCACGGACATAGCTCTGTTGGCACAAACAAGGCTTTGACATCAATAATTAACTGCCCTTCACTGTTTCTTCGGAGCAGCGAGATGCCGGGTGTCAGCAGGCACAGCCAGCCGTGAGCCCTGCTCTGCCCTGCCACATCGTGCAGGGCCTAAAAAACACCTGGGGTGTAACGCAGGCATGTGGAGGAGATGCAGCCCTCCAAAATTTGGAGTTGCCGTATCATCTGATGAATGGCAGCCGAAGAAAAATCAGCTGTTTGCTTGACTGCCTGAGAACTCGCTACACGACTGCAGACGCTGTTACAAGAAGTAAGGATGCCATGCAGGTAAAATGAACAAAATTCATAACCTGGATTTTTTTAGGGGTTTTTTTTTAGAAAAGTGACAGCCCCTGATCTGTTACCTACGAGAGCATCTCATCATTTGAAGCCGTCATTTCACAAGTTCAACACAAGTAACTCACAGCGGAAGGCTAGACTCACACTTTTAAATCATACAGATACGTGACAGATTTCTGACAGTGAAGAACCGCAGAATTATTTAATGTCCTGCAGAAGTTAAATAAACAAGGAAATGTCTTGCAAACACAACGCTTCTGCTTGCTGAGTTTGTTTATTGCAAACACCTACACCTTGCAGCACGGTGCAGGGGTTTCGGAGGTGAGGATTAGCAGCAGCGAGCAATAGCGAAGGACAAGGACAAAGGGTTTGGCCTGAGTTCTGGTACAAACAAAGCCATTACAGGCCTTGGGGCGGGGGAGTCATACAAAAAAGAAGCTCTGTGTCTAAATATTGGCTTTGAAAACAAACGCTCGTTCACATTCAGATTATCAGGGCATTGGCAAAGGGCAGTATTCCTGGAAACTCTGGCTATCAACTGAAGGAAACGGTCAGACACTCTAAACGGGTTAAAATGTACAGCATGCGCTTGCAAAGCTGTATAAACATTGTGTGAGATACAAAGGTTCGCAAACATCAAAAAAAAGCTGAGGTCTGCCTGCTCTGGGTTGCTCTGCACTAGCTCCAGGAACCCCTTTTTTCCCCAAAACTAGCCAAGATCTGAACGAGCTGAATGGCCTTCAAGCCTGACCTTGGCTACAGGCAAGGTAGCAGCCTTAAAAACCGTGCAAGCCATGCTCCAAATGGACTTTTAAATTCTACCAGTGTTGAAAGGTAAATAGCACGCAGTGTCCGTTAGAGACGTGGGTTGGCAACCTATTACATACTAATGAGTCCCGAATTCCACACTATGGATAACTGAGCAAATTTTACTTAACAATACTGAACTACCATACAGCAATAATAAATAGCTTTTTTGAAAACTTATTTCTGCCAATAGAGAAGGACTGCATTACATAAATAAAATGCAATATTTATTAATGGTTGCTAATTGCGGTATTATTGTCAGGGATAATGAGCTTTTTAAAATATAATTACTTCCCTAGAAGACACACATGCGGCTAGCTCAGAAATATTCCTGTTTTTCACTGGAGCCAATACTCAATTTAGCACATGGTAATCACAAACCTAAAGAAAGACAACAAAGAGTCCACTCCTCTTTCATGCTTAAACAAGGAAAAGTCATCAACTCTTCTTTAAACATCCTTTTGAAGTTGTAGACTATTTATTGAAATACTTTCAATGTTTTTCTTGGATGGACAAACACCATCCCAGTCGTTCTTTTCTCAGGATGGGATGAGTCACAACAGCTTCAGGTACTTTGTGTTACGACTAAACTCCATGACAAAGACAGCAAAGGGCTTCACGCAACATTCCCTGCTTAGCCCACATTTCAGCAAAACTCCCACTAAAATCAATAAGCATTTTGCAAGAGTTATGAGGAAAGCAGCACAAAGTAAGGTCTATTACCAGTGAAAGAAAACCCTTCTCTTAGAAGTAGATCATTTTAACTTTACCAAAAAATTACATTAGGATTCCTAGAGCAATATCTGTCATTCAATACCTACCAATAAATGTGTGGAGCGTTTACCAATTAAAAGCAACACCTATCACTGGATGTACGTACTCTTTGTGCCATTTGTGCCTGCCAGGGACCCAGTCCAGCATCAGCAGCAGTCATGTACGATGGAAACCACAAGAATCCTCAGGCTGGGTCTCAGCGAGACAGAAATAACAATAGCAGTTTGGAACCTCAGCAGAACGAGCTCGGTGTGAAGTCATTCTTGTTTTCTAGTCCCAAAACACACAGTGAGAGCACATGCTGGGGCAGGAATATTCTTCACTACTCGCACATGTATGTCGAGTATATACGGTCCCTTCCCTCACCTCTGCGCAGGGCAGAGGGACAGTCATGCAGTGAGATAATATTCATATATAAATCTACACAAATAGACACAAATACAACTGTATCACAAAAGTGTCTTTCTCATAATATGGAAATTCCCAAGTGACTAACTGGAAGCCAGCTAGTGAAATAGGAAAGTCATTCATCAGTAACATCTTAGAATTTAACTTCATGAAAATGTTCCTCCTCTTCACTATGTAAATTGCTTAAAATGTATCTGTGTACTAGACACCTCACCCATGAATCCTTTTCTCCACTCAGGAACCGCTTAAGACATTTTATTGATTACACTTTTGCAATTATAGAGCACTATAAACCAGAACAGTGACAAGCCTTCTGGAGGACTATTTAGTCAAGGAAATGCATTGAGACAGGATTATAGAATATCATGGTATAAGGCTTTAGCCCTTCAAATTAGTATTTCATGCAAGGCACTGCTGAGGATTTCTTGATTTGTTCCTTTAAAATATGGTTTGACACAACACCAGAGCGGAAGCTTCCCAGTGATCTGTGAAAATCAGTCAGCGTATTTTAAATAGAGAGGTCCAACAGTTTTGAAACTCATACACTAGGTCAAACTGAATTTATAGTTACACATGCAAGTACTACACTGGTAAGTGAAAACGGAGTGTTTGCCTTTTGAATTCTAAATGAAACATGCCTACTGTAAGACTATACATAAAATTTTAAGAACTGCTGCAATAGTTACATCCCCTTTTTCAAAATGACTTGGGCACCAGTGGGACAAAGTTCCATCCGATTTCACAGACATTTGGGCACTTTTGAAACAATGACATTGTATCGTTACTATTCTTCAGTCTTCCGCTATATCAAAAAACCCGATCTTGGACATCAATAGCTCTGAGAAATAATTTTCTAAAACACACAACCCAAGCAAAAAAACCCAAGCAAACAAAACCCAAATATTTTTGTTTGCTTCTTTGAAAAGAAATATTTTTTTTCCTATTTTTACTTAGATTGGTACATAGGGAGAAATAGCCCAAGTCAATCCCTTCTCACAGCAATAGACTGATCCAGACCACAGGAGTAAACCTACCAACTTCTGCCCAGGTGCAGGGACAACAGAGCTGCACTCCCCACTCAGGGAAAGGCTAATGGAAATTGCATTAGTAGTACCCACGGACTAACCTTAAAAATCTCCTAATAGTTTTGAACACGGTTCATGTGGAATAACATACCACATAGTTCCTTGTACAAACATATAAAGTATTATTTAAAAGGAGCTGTTATTATACAATCAGGGCTTATAAACTAACACATTTCTTTGCCATGATAGGTTCCAACTGAAAGTACTTTTTTTCAGGCTCATTCTAACATGGCTCCAAATAAAATTGTTCTTTCCAGAAGTAAAGAAGGCAGAAAGAAAGCTTTTAGTAGCCTGAATTTCTCCACCCAAGGGTAGTTAATTCATATGTCAAGCAATGATAATTTATAAACTATCACTGCTGTGGCCTTATCATTAACAGTCATGAAAATATTAAAAGAGAAAACTGCAAGTATGTAGAGTTTCCTGGGAGCGAGCATGGGTTGCATTGGACCCTCTCCTCTCCCAAAGTGGGATCAGTCTCCACAACCCCAGCAAAGCCCTGAAGGGGCTGCAGAGGGAGAACAAGTGGAGAGCTCAAAATCCCATCCAGCCGTATCTCTGGAATGTCCTGTAAGCAGCAGCTTGTTTTGGCAGCTTAGGTTGGAGCTGACTCATTCTCCCTGCCCTGCCACAGTCTGATTCTCATATGCACTAAATCTTCTGTACATGGTTTGATTCAGAAAAATCAGTTAACTAAGCTAGACAAATTTCTGAAAACAGTGGATGACCCACCCACAAGATACTCGGGAATAGGATAAGCTTCTGGTTTCCAAAGAAATTCAAGTCACAAAAGCATACAGTATAGATGTATACCTCCTACTGCACTGCTTCCTCTGTGTGAGCAACAACATGCACTTTTTTTTTCCCAAGGAAATTACAATTGATTAATAGCAAACAACAAGTTATAAATACAGACATGCCTCTTCATTTGGCCACAGGCTATATTTCATAGCAGCACACCATACATCTACATTTACATGCAGTACATCTACTACCCTTTTCCTTCAGCATTTTCTGCCAGAGCATTAGCCATTACGAGCATTTATGGATGATAAGGATGGAAATTTCTTGCACATCTATATTCAGGGTTGCTCAGTATCCACTACATCTTTTTCTGCCTGCTTCAGACCATAATCACTGCACTCGGTCATTTCTTTTAGTGCATAATGTAGGATCTACCTTGCAACACTGGACTTCAGCAGAACAATTTAGGAAGTCACTTGAAGCACATGCTTAATTTTGGCATCCAAGTGAATGGTTTAACCTAACTGTAGGCTTAATCTTCCATACTTGAGATCTCAAATTATTTGAGATCTCTGACAGTTTGATAGGATTACAGGAGCTAATTATGCAGCACTGTCCTGAGAGGCACCGGGACTGGAAAGGGTACAGAAATGACAGAGAGTTCACGTCTTTAACGGGAACACTGCTGAAGTGGACAAACTTGCCTCAGGACTGCACAAATCCAACTGTTTTTTCTTTTTACTGGCACTGACCAGTACTAAAAACCTAAAGTTTTGAATTCTGGATTTCCACAGCTTCAGGCTGACTGAGTTGCAGCTGACCCAGGCAGGGGCTCGGGGCGCTGGGCGCAGTTACCCGCCTCCTCCCACCAGCATTCGCCTCTGCCGTGCCGCTGGCTTTGATGGCATCCCCCTCCACGGCCTGGGCACATCCCTGCCCATTTGGATTGCTATCATCGTTCAGGAAATCTTTGCCCTTTCCCTCACGTTGCTTTTTGTTTCAAAACTTCCCGCACCTTTCAGGTCAGCGGGGCAGATCCCTGCCCTACCTCCATCATCTCCCTGATGGCTTCTTCACAGCTGGTGACAGCTCTGTAGCTTCTTCCTCCCACCTTGCTGGTATTAGAAATTTGGCCCCAACGTACTGCCCCACAAGTTCACTACCCTCAGGCTGTGCCTTACCCAAATCCACATCAGGTAGCAGAATACTAAATATTATATGCACATTCTCGATTAAGTAAAGCTCAACATTTCCCTTTTTCGTCCTCTGCTGTTTTATAGATCCAATAACAATTATCTACATTCCAGATGTCGTGTGAAAAGAAATCGATGTCTGCAAGGCATTTTCAAATGAAAAGCATTACATAAATGTAAGATAATCTATTATTCTTATAGTTCCTTTAAGCTGATAATACCATTACTTTCCCAGGGATGTTGGGCATCCTCTTATAACGAAGCATTCAGCACAATGAATGATGGAATTACGTTGAAGCAACTGTTTCCTCTTCTCCTTGGACTAACTGCACTTAAACTCTGTGCTGAGCTTTTGCAAATCCTTCCTCTTCATAGGACACAGTACTGAGGGGTTTTTTCTGTTCATCTCTAAGACATGCGTGCTGTTTCTGGTGTGACATTGTGTTCTGAGATGACAAGCACTTTCACAAATATTCAAAATGCAAATGAAACACATTATTACTTTTTCCGCTTTAGACTATGTTTTCAAACATGGTATCAAGAAAAAAAGTGTTTTATTTGTGGTGAACTGTACCTACAAAATGACATAGGGGTGATATATGCAGCTTGTATAAGCTAGAGGCACAGAAGGATGTCAGCTACAAATTCTAAAACATAAAGTCATAAAAGGAAAGAATGAAGAATCCAAGAGAAAGCAAAAGCACTGGATTGCAACAAAAGTACAGCAGCCTGATCTAAATATCCACAAAGCCAAGTCTTCCAACTTCACACCAAGTCTTCCAACTGCTTTTGGGAACCACCAGCTGTTTATAAAACACAAGCCACTGAGAGCCCATCAGTAACACTGGAATTTAATGAGCTCACTTTGGGGCATTCCTGGCATCATCTTCCAGGCATGAGAACTGGAAACTTCTGCTTCCAGATTACTCGTGTACAAATAGCTTCTCCCCAAGATCTATCTAAACTAGAGAGTTTTTAACAGAAGTTGATGAAAACGAAAGCGGCGCAGATGCTGGCACCTGACCTGCTGGCCAGAAAGGCTACTGGAAAGCCAAGCTGTTGTTTGCTCTCGGGATCCCCAGCTGGAACCTGTCCCTGTTGGCTGCTGCACGTTACAACCATCCAGTTGATTTCCTGGGATTTATCTAAAATTGATGGCGGGTTGGGGTGGGTTGCCGGCAGAATTGTCTACACATCATGTAGGGACCACCACAGGTCACACCTTTGCTGAGGAAGAGGATCAGACGAACACGCGGATCAGGATTCACCTCCACACACACGCGCGCTCCTGGCTCCGCTCAGGGACACCGTGCTGGCGGCAGAAACTCATGCTGATGCTCTCGGATTTACGGCAGGTAAAACCACTGACTTCAGTTTTCTACTAACTGACAGAAGAGACTCAAAAGCAGAAATGAGATGTGGTTTTTCCCCCGGGGGATGTTGTTAAGGGCGCTCCGGGTGATGTATAACTAGATTACAGTATTTCATGCTCAGTTTTCGTTCGAGAACTCGGCTGGTAAGCACCACACCGGGAGCCAGCAGGAGATGCCCTTGCTTGCACAGGAGCTGAATGGGTGAGAAGTTTCAAACTAAAAGTTACTGCAGTACAAACTCCACGCTGTGTTAAGCCTATACCACTTTTAGACACAGCAAACACCATTTGATCCTAAGCAGTACTTCCCTACAAAGGCCAAACCTCCTAACGATGAGAAATTAAAGTAGACCCACAGTCAGTCCGTGATGAATATCAAGTCACGAGAGGTCAGACACTCTTCTTCCCTGCTGTTTTCCAGTGACGTCTTGCATTTGATCCTACATAATTATGCTGTGCTTTTTCCCAGCTGGAGCTAAGTGACTTTTAAATTTAGTATGTTTCCGCGGAGATTTATGGCTTGCTCACCCCTCGCAGGATTCAGCAAGACTAACACCACCTCACAGGACCTCCGCACCAACATCAGGACTGTCAGCAGAGAAGTGATGATGACAAGATTTTTACAGTGAGAGGCTAATAGCCGACTCCTCCAAGAGACAGAAATTAGAGATCTATGAGACTATTAGGTCCATCTTTCTGCCACGCCATTCCTCAACCCTGCCTTCCAAGGCACAAGGACACGATTTAGCACCTCTGGCTTCAGCGCTGTGTGCAGTCAAGAGAAAGGAGCACAACAGCTGAGACTCGCTCCTTTTCTAATAGCCCTCACAGCGAGAAGAGTCTGAAGTTGATTTGTTCTTCCATTCTATTACTTCTAATTACACCCTCTGCACTTACATATTGCACATTTAACATTGCCCTGAACAAATACTGTAAGGAACAAAAACTTTCCTTCAGTGACCGGGGGTGGGGAGGGGAAAAAAAAAAAAAAAAAAGAAAAGGAAAGCAAAACAAGCATGACTAAAACAATATTTGTGACAAATGCACTGGATGCGTTTTCTGATGACGTGACATTTTGGATTTTGTAATATTGCCAAATTCAGAGGCAGAAAGTTACATTGGATTAAGGACACGAATAAGTTCTTCTACCTTGAGGTCACTGAAACATGTGCATGTAGATACACTACACAAAGATTTCTAGAAGTAAATGCTTTATTGCCTTTGTCTCCAATTTCTTTTTCCTTTGCCCTTTTAGGTGCATAAAATAATTTTCAAATCATTAGATACAATAAATTCTTCTAGATGTTTACCACATCCTTAGAGAGAGAAAGCTTATGCATCCTTACATTAAGTGAAAGAAATACCCTCCTCCACAATTTTCCTTTATTCAGTCTGAAATCTAAATCATAAAAATAATAACCATGAACAGCATTAAAATCTCAGTGTCTTCTCTGCAAAATCCATGGCATTTAACTTATTTCTGTGACTACCTGCTGTTGTACATTTTCCCCACAGAGAAATGACTAAAAATTACGTTATAAAGATTTTTGGTTTCATAATAGTAGAAATGCAGAGTAAAAGAGCTATAGAAAGAATTGTGCCCCTGAGACCAGCCCAATCCCTGAAGCAGTTCAGCTATAAGTTGTATCATCAGAGTACCTGCCCTGTTCAAATGAGACATCTACA
This sequence comes from Astur gentilis, assembly GCF_929443795.1. NCBI lineage: Eukaryota > Metazoa > Chordata > Aves > Accipitriformes > Accipitridae > Astur > Astur gentilis. The sequence goes on along the minus strand of NC_064902.1, from coordinate 23,400,623 downwards.
TTCGTCCTCCCAGAAACATGGGATGGAAATTGTCCCCAAGTGAACAATACACATACGGTGCCATGCCAGCTTTCAGCATGACAAATCTCAGAGAAAAACAGCCAAGAGATTAATAGCCCCCTTTTATTAAAATGCATTTTTAAAACCCTTGAAATTGCTTCAAGGGAGTAAAAGTTAAACTGGATCTTCAGCCATCACAGGCAGGAGAGTTTTGATCCATTAACTTCACGTGCTAAAACACGATACAAGCGATGTCAGAAAGAAAAACACAAAGGAATTATTTTACAATTCACAGAGCCAATCTGAGACCAGGCTAACGACCATCCAGACAGTATGTATGTGGTCACCAGCAACCAATTCTGCAGAGTCCATTTCATAGGATCACACAGTCCTTGGTCACACCAGTGAGCACAGAGTGATTTCTTTTGGGCATTTTGCTTTTGCAGCACTCTGCATTCCTTTATGCGATTGGAGAGCCATATAAAAGAAGAGCTGCCTGACATTAATAGCTTTATGATGCAGCTTTTTGGTGGGGCAAGCATTTGAAGTCAACAAGCGTAAATCACAGAAGCAGAAATCCAAATTATCCAGGCACAGAGACTGTTGCTACATGCTTTGCATATCTCAAGTCTCCAAAGGAGTGCAAGCACAAAGACTGTACGTAAGGAGCTAGAACAAAAAGTAGGAGATATTTCAGATATGTTAAAGAATACCTGCAAAGAAACAAATACAACACCCCTCCACAGCCATTAAAATTTTGCCTAAGGAATGCCAACTATCATTTAAAATCATGAGAGAAGTGCTGAAACCAGACATCACAAGCCCTAGTCCTCTACTGATTACAGTATTTATTAAGTACAATGTGCACATGATTGCAAGCAAACAAAACAAGAATTTGGCGTGTAAAGAAAGGGGGACTGTATTTTTCAACATAAGTTTCTCATTTCGTGCAAATTGCATTCTCTTTTACACAGTTATTCTCACAACCACAAAGATGTACGACCTCTAAAAGCATGACTATCATTATGCAATTGAATTAATTTTGAATATGGACGAAATCAGAGACTCTGCACTGCAGATTTTGGAGCCCAACTTTGTTTTGAGGTGCATAATAAACTTAGCAGCATTACTATAATAACACAGATAAAACATTTACTGCAGATATATTGTAGGCCATTAAAATATCCCGCTGTACAAGCTCCATTGCACCTGCACTCGCTCTATCTGACTCTAACACCTTTCCATTTTGCTGCTGTTGGAGTAAAGTACTTCATTTATTTTAAATATGTTTATCCTACCTTGCTGCAGGCCAACACTCTTCAGGATTTCCTTTTTCCTTGTGGTACACTGACTGAATTTTAGAGATGATATCTCAAAACTCGCTTCCTCTGGATGCTGTCCAGTAGCTCAGCACAGCTCTTCTGTGCCAGTCTTCATCTGCCAGTATTACAGATGTCATCCTCCATTACAACGCGCTCTGCCAGCTCCTCTCGTTTGCAGCTGTTTTATAGGTACTCGCTAGTGATGAGAACCTTGACAAATCCAGAAGCAACGTTTTGCGATAACTGGTGGACTGCAATTTGCCAATTGCCAGCAAAGGTGGCTAATGAAGTTAGCAAAGCATGAATTTGAAGGCAGCAAAGTCTTTGTAACATGAGGTCCTCAGTATTAGAAAGAATGAAAAAAACAGATTGGAGCCCACGGTCCCTTTAACTGTCCAAAAAAAGTTGGTATCAGCATCTAACCTCTCCAGCCAGACAACCTCAGGAGAGCATCTGATGGGCACCTTTAAGCAAAAGTTCTCAAAGCGAGATCAGCAAGTTTTTCTTTACTCTTTTATAACAGATCACAAGCTAAGCTTAGTGTAGACCCCAGACAAAAACACAGCAGTAAGTAGCAAAGTAATTTCCATTAGGGGACACACACCATAAGATGGCCGCTGCACAGCTTAGCACTGCGCTCCGTGGCTGCTGTCCAGGTGAGCACCACGCTTGGCGGGACTGATGGCCAAAATCAAACTACATTTCACCAAGTTACATCTTCCATCGCAGTCTATCCCATGAAAAGCATGGAAGTCTGATAATTATAGGAGAAAACATACATCACCTCTGGTGCTCTACTTCAGCTGCAGATGCTTCCACTCCTCCAAGTGTTATGTATCTACTTCATAAGAAACTTTTTATACTCAAATACCTCCTCTCCATTCTGTCTCACTGGACTGTGACAAAGAGCCATTAAAGAGCCTTTGAGCATCCTTGGACCAGCCATTCCTTAGCCTTACTCCATCCTCTCATGGAGAGCAATTGTTTGTCTGAATTATTTAGCAGTTATAGCATCAGATATTGTTTTCCAAGACAGAAGAGGAAGAGAAAAAGTGAAAGAGGGGGGAAAGGGAACAAGAGAATTTCTAGTCTTGGTCATTACATGCCAAATTTCTACTCAGAATAAATTTTCACAATGGACCATATTGAAAATGCTGACAGACTCTTAATTGGTGTTCCGCAGAGCGCCATACACAGCTACACTGCAATAATTTGGAAATGTCTTGTTTAAAATACATTTAGGCTATTCAAAGCAGATATTGATATTCACTTGTAGTATGAGCATGCCAACAACGCCTTCAAGGCATCTCTCAGCAACAGAATCTTTTTCAGCAGCAGGTGGGATGAAATGGTGACAAATGGAATGGAAGGCAGCACATATGAATAAACTATATAATATCCTGTTTGTTTCCCCAACTTGGCTGCTTGCTTTGTTATTTTTCATAAGCTGGCAGTGTGAAAGCAGCCAAAGCACAAACCCATTCCCGCATCTCGGTCCTACAGAAGATTGGAAGCAATTTCTGCTCAATATGCTATCCCCAGGAAAGCACAAAGCATCTGTGGGGAGACTAAGAGAAAGCAGCGCTGCCTTAAGCAGTAAGCGCTGATGAATGAAACTCTGGCCTTCTTTCAGAGTAGATTTGCAAGGAGGGTTTATTAACAATAATACAATTGCCATCCCGGAGAGGAAAAACCTGCAACCTGAGAGCTCCCTCCGAGCAATCTCACGGCTGCTCCCCCGCTGCGTGCGTCAGGTTTGTTCGCACATAAAATAGAAACAGCCTCCTGTTGTGCCCAGACCTGTGCCGCTCTTACAGGGGATAAAAATTACTCCTCTAAGGATTGCTTCAAACTATATCATGTGTACTCGCATCTGGCGAAGATCCAAGATTTAAAATTCTTTCTAAAGCGGAAAGAAGAAAAAGTAGCAAAGGAAAAAAACTGGGTTTCCAAAGCCTGTAATTTACAAAAAATAACGGTTACTGTGTTGTACAAATCTTCTTTGTGACACATGCAAAAAGGACTTAAAACATCTAAACAATACCTAGTTAGGAGAACAAGCTCTTTACAGAGATCTGATCCTGCACTGTTCAGACTCAGTGGGAGCTTTGCTCGTTTCTTTGTTTGGCCTCACTTTTGGCCAGGTACCACAGCAGGTTTTGTTCATCATTTATCATTATGTTGTCTTATCTCATGTTGCCTTAACTGTGAAATGAGACAATAAATATTTACCTCCCTCCCACAGACGAGCGCAGGTTTAATAAGTTACTGCCTGCTTGCTGTTCATGGGACTGCCGAGTACCAGCATTACCTTTGACTATTGAAGCAACGTAGCAGTAAATGCAAAGCCCTGTCTGATATTCAGGTCCGTTAAACTGGTCTCTTGAAGCGACCTTTGAAAGGTCGCTTAATCCATGCATGTTAAACCATGCAAAAGGGGTTCAGCATCCCCATCACTTGAAAACAAAGATGAGTTTACTACAATATATACACACAAAGAAGGCAAGTATACATTGCCTTGAGCGTCATATGCCCTTGAATGTACGGTAAGCTCTATTTTTAGGAGAGGTTTGGGGTTTTTTATTGGGTTTTTGTTTTGTTTTGTTTTAATTTAGAAATACATTAAGAAGTTAAATACCATATGCTTCTCTGTAGCCCATCTCCCCGCAATTCAGGGCATGGCTGCCATGGCACTTTTGGGGGCCATGCACACATTTCACACTGTGCCCATAACCAGCCCCACAAGCAATTCCCTCTTTATCCTGCTGCCAGAAATGCTACTCTCTGCCAACATGAGAGATATAGTTACGCCAGAATTCTTACAAATAGCACTCTACCTTTTTGTTAAATTTTTCTTTTGCATTTTTTCTCTAATCTGTCTATCTAAGCCTTCTTGGTACACCATATCTCCACTACCTGAACAGAGAGGAGATCTGCAGCACTTTCTCATACAGACTATCAACGAAGAGAAGCCTGCTGTGGATTTACTCAATATGAGTTAACGAACAGCATTTGTTACAGCTCCTGGAGGAAATGTTTCCATTCTTGGGTTTTGGGGAGGGGGGCACAGGACACGATGGACACCGAGCATCCTAACTGTTTCTGTAGGTACGTTGAAAAAAATTAAGCAGAAAAGAAAATTAAGCATTTTTTTTTGTGAATTTCCAAAAGGGGGGGTTATAAATAATGCTTTTTGAATTCCAAGATGAAAAGTGACTGAGCACAAGAAGCAGGATTCTTCTGTCAAGCTGATTCTTTCAAGAAAGGAAGCAGGGAGCATTCATCCTCTCTGCACTGCATGCACTGAACACCTCATCTTTAAGGAAAATATGGATGTATTTTCACCTTGCCAGAAAAATATTAGGGTGAAAATACCCTCGATGTCCTCTGTAGTGCTCATCCAAAACAACATGAGCTGATGCAGAATAGAAAGTCTCACAGGTGCTGCACACCACCAGGTATCCACAGAGTCCAACCCTCCTGTAACTGCTTAACATTAAAGTTCATCACTATCACTTTCATTTGCAGAATAATTAAATTCAAATTTATGACTCAAATGTCCAAAAAAACTATTTCACAGATGATTTGAAACCACGTTTAAGCACAAACATTCATAACATTCACAAATCCTTTGTATTTAGCATGCCACAGTATGACCGACACAAAATCCAGAGTAATACATTAATATACATTTCATGTACCCGTTACTAAGATTCTCAGTTTATAGTCTGACGGGTTAAAATGTCTGCAACCATTACATTACTTGTACACAGAATATTAATGCTGCCTAAGAGCATACATCACTTACTTACACTGTCTTTTGCTATTGTTGGTTTTAAGTACCGCTATAAGCATTTGATTACACTACTATATGTGCATATAATGTTCAATATAACCCATGGTTTTCCAAAATGAAACTACATTTTAGTTTTGTTGTTACATATATAAAGTGTTCTTTATTGTTGCTGTGGTACAAATACTACGTACTCAAAGGAACTTTGCCTTTGAGTAAGGACAGATTATTCCCAAACGATGGCATGCCTTTACACAGAATTCAGCTAACCTGTTGCCCATATATTTATGGTCAACTTCAGAGAAGCATTTTGTACTTTGCAGGATAATAAAGTTCTTTGCAGCAACAACCATGGATCTAAGTGACAAATACAACTTGATCAAGTGAAAATCTATTTCAAACAGAAGATAAATTGCCCCAAACCTTGGTAATTATCTCTCTGGGATTAATAATCAACTTTAATTTAATAACTGGTTTAATATTTCCTTTTTGAAGTTTTCAATTAACCTACAGTCTCTTAAAAATAATATTCCCAGGCACTTTACAGAATCATATTATTTAATGAAAACGAGGTTGATAAACTATCACTAGGAAAAAAAAAAAAAAAAAAAATCAAAGCTCAAATTATAATCCTTAGAAAGCTTTCACAACACAAAATAATCTTTGACGACAGGTATCGTGAGCGCTGTCATTTAATGTGCATGATCCATCATGAGTGAAAGAGTTCTGAAGAGCACAAGGCATCTGTCAGTCAAGTACCAGCTGCTAGGCTCAGCCTTGCCAACCCTCCCTCTACCCGAGTAGAGTTTTAGACACACATGTCCAGTAATAACAGACATGGCTAACATTGAGGATTAGACTTGAAAATTACGGAAAACAAAAGATTCCAAAAGGAAACATTCCAGTTTTGCTAAAATTCACTGTCTCATTGCCAAGCCTATGACTTTTCAAGACAAGTCTGGAAGACTCTGCTTTTGGCACAAACTTGAAACACTGGATTTGGGCATCTGAAAGCAAAACTGGAGTGCCTAAGTTCAGGCTTCAAAATACAGACAGATTAACTTCTGGAAGAGCCAAGGGTCAGCAAGGAAAAGTGCAGTTCCACACTCCAAGAACCAGAGAGCTGTTATTGTAAGCACAGTAAAAGCTCTCCAAAGCACACTCCCACCAAGGTGTAGACTGGGTTGCTTTGCACATATTTGGCAGTTTGTCTTCCATGAGAACCTACCCAGTGTTTTCTCTTGGTCATCCAGTGCGGTACATTATGAAAATCTTTCTAAATAGTTGTATGTAAAAATGTTTGCATACCACAGGAACGCAGGCTATGCCAAAGGTCAGAGAATAATCAGGTGTTCATGTCAGGAAAGTGATGGTGCTTCTGCACTGATGCCTGGACATTTTAAATAAAACTGTGCCTGAACTACTTAAGGTCATTAATGTATACTTCAGCCTTTTTGCTTTCTTATAAATGGGCTTAAAGACATACAATGTCTTATACGCAGAATGCAATCTGATAAAGCATTTAAAGATCCTTAGCTCCAGGCAGGTTCTGAACAGAGGCAGCAGGGGCAAAGGTTGACAGCATTTGGGGTCTGACCTACTGTGGAGGCTGGGGGCTTCACCAAGATTTTCTAGATCTGCCTGAAGATGTTGATTCTCCTGACATCTGTGGAGACTCACCCGAAGGGCTTTTGTTCTACAGCTTTTTCTTCTACTGATGTTTATTAGAAAATCACTTTGCCTGGAAGCAAAGAACAACAGAGAACTTCATTGTGTCTTTTCTGGTGTCATAGATTAATCTTAATTCTGCTGAGAAATGGGTTTTCCCCTCATAAAATAACAATCCTCTCAACCAGCACGACATGAAGTGTTTTGACTTCACATAGTCCTGAAAATGATTCTCATTCCTATTGCACAGAAGGCTTCCATGCTGCTCCTAGGAGATTGCAAGCTGAAGCTCAGCATTCCTTGCTGTGCCCAAGTGATGCAAAAGGTGCATGGGGGTGATGGGGTGTTACGTTGCAATAACCGTGTCTTTCCCCTATTGTCAAAAAGTAATTGCAAATCTCAAAACCTGAGGTGGAAATAACATGCTGAAACATTACTGAGATCTGACCAAACTCACCTGTAGGACTGAATTATTCCCTTCAATTTTGCAAAATCAGACTGAAACAAGGTATTTCATATGGGATTGGCTGTATCATGTTAACAATTTTCCCCTGGCTTATTTCAAGGAAGTTGTGCCTTTAAAATCAGCCGAAATTTGGAAGTTTACCATTGCTTTCAAAATTAAACTATACTGGGTGGAGAAAGCCTGTTCATTTCTTTTCTAATACCATTACAAAATCTGTAATCAATCCAGAAATCAGTTACCAGGAATTTTATAAATAGATATAAAAAAATTAGTCTCCTTGCCTTTTAGGATTTGTAGGTTTCTTTTAAACCTATCTTTTTGTCCATAACCTTCAGTCAACAAAATACAACAACTCCTCTTTGAAGGAAGCGGAGAAAAGAGCTGTTGTACCTTCTCACACCTCTACAGAGTGTGGAAACTTGCTCCTTCATTTTGCTTCTTGACTACTATATTATTCTCCTTACTTAAAGTTTCCTGCTTTATTATTGCCTGATCTAAAGAACAGCCAATCCAGAGCTGTGAAATCAGATTCAGTTGATCTGGGGACAGGTGCACCAATTCTTTGAAAATCAGACACATAACAGACAACGCATTATCTAGTCCTATAGAAAACCTCTATCCAGCCTGCAGAACTGACTCACCACTGCCAGCAATGACCACCACAGACATGCTACTTGTAGTAATACGTCCTAGCACAACATTTTTTTTTTTTCCAGTACATTTGCTTTCTTTCAGTATTAAGTTTCCTTCCCCTTCTACTTAAAGACAGTATCACAGGATGGAGAGCATGACGTACAACTTCACTCAGCTGCTCCTTTTAACTTTCCAGCCCAAAACGCTAATTCTATTCTCATTTTCCTTGCTGTGACTCACAAGCTTCTTCACGTGTTTCACAGGTCATCTCCCACTCCCATTTACAGGAGAAAAGAGCAGAGAACAAACCTATTGCGCAAGTTAATAGAAGAGTCCTTTGGTGCAGAATGCTCTCAGGTTTTCTGGGGAAAGGCAGCACAAACAGCACAAAGGACAGCTCCCAAAGAGCACGAAGGACACTCTTCTCTGATGGTGCAATGGAGCTATACATCAGCACTCTTCTCCAGCATCACTGGCTCCAGCCCCTGCAGGAAAGATCCTGCTTTGGTCTTTAATGAAACCACATTTTCTCTGTAGCTATAGGGCTGAAATTCAGTTATATTCATCCTTATAGCATCCAGTGTCACCCCCCAGGAACTAGTCTAGTTTTTCCCAGCACACAAGAACTACAGCAAACCCGGACCTATTACAAATGCAAATAATTCCTGTGTAAATGTTCATCAGTTATTACTGTCCTTAAGTCTGCTCTGAGCTCTACTTTCCTGCTGAGGTCTTTATATTATATAGTCCTTGCTTTGGGGCCAAACACAGCTAATATTTCAGGATTCCTCATGGAACTGCAGTTGCTTTTTCATTTTTTTTTCCTCTTTATGTTAATTCTCCTCTTCACACACATTTGCAGTCTCTGAAGGGAAAAGGGGTGGAGAAGAAAAGTGAAAATGTTTTTTTTTAGACCTATAACAATCAATAAAAGCAATGTTAGAGAAGCCAGAGTGTTCCCTACTGCATTGCCTCCCCTTGAAATATTGATACTGTTGTGGTAGATCTTTTCTCTTTCCTCCTGCTTTTTGAAAATACAGATAATATAAATGTTCCCATTAGCAAGAAATATGTCACATCAAAATTAATGGTATTCAGCCAATAACAATGCTACTCTCTGGCTGTCAAGTTAACTCAATTTTAGGTTAGCTGAGCAATTCTGCCATCCAAATCTTATTCACAGACAGAGATGAATTAAGGCGATTCTCACAGGCTATACACCCATGAAAAGTGTGCCCTAGGTCTGAGTGATTACCTGGGAGCCTTTTACTTGCACAATACTCTTATTCCAGTGCTGGGCAAGATTCTGATCCCAGTAAGAGATCTGCAAATCTGCAGCAGCTCAAGACTCCAGGGCAAATCTGGAGAAATGGAAATGAAGTTACTTCGCCTTTTCACTGGTTAGAAAGGATCAGAATCTGCCACATATGTGTTTGATCATTAAGTCTTGCTTTACTTAGTTTTATGTCTTAAAAGGAGACCAATGTCTTCAAAGTACTCTTTGACTCCAGTACAAAAACCTCTTTTTATTGAAATATTCAACAGCAAGTAAAATAATTGTTAAGACAACTCAGATAAGAGATTTTTATTTTTATTTTTTGCTTGCCTTTCTTTTTAAAAAAAGTACTATCAAAAGAGAAAAATGTGTTAGCGGTTTTACTAAGCTGAAGCAAGGCCAAAATGCAGGTATCTGTTACAACCTCCAAGAATGACATTAAATCTTTATTATAAGAAAAAGTTATAGACAGCTCAATGCTCAAGGGTGATTAAGTGACTAAATCATTTAATATGAATGGCATGTTTCACTGACTAGCAGTGGACAAAGGGAATATGAAATAAGGTTGCAAGAGGAAATGCCCGTAATGACACAGGCATAAATCTAACTTGAATACTCTGGGTACAACAACAAGAATATGACTCTGTTCATATATGATTACACTCAAATTAGTAGTGCCAAAAGCTCCTGTAATATGAAGATCCAACATTAACAATCATAAACCACAGCTATCCATGCTCCAGTCACTTTAAATGTTTCATAAAGCTCACAGTGGTATTTTGAAAAGTGCCTAGGCACTTAACCTCCTGTTGATATGATTAAACACTTCTGGAAATTATACTGGGTGCCTACATGCCTTTTAAAATAAGTTTGCTGGAGATGACTATGTGGAGAACTTGATCAAAGCAATAACTTTTAGTTCAATCTATATCTCCTCCCACAATAAATTTATCCTCACCAGGGCTATCCTGGTTTAAATATTACATTTTAAATTCAGTCCAGAATTTATACCAGAAAAAACCCGTCCATGCTTAGGAAACAGGTTCTCTCTTCTAGCTTCAGCTCTTTTGGCATCCTAGCTTAATTGTGGTCAGACTTTCCTCCTGGTCTCTAGCTGTGCTGGGAATTCTCAATGATTTCTCTTAAATTTTAATTAGCAACTTCATGTACGTGTCTTTGAGTCATGTCAAGAAAGGTATCTTCAAAGTTTCACTCATGCCAACCAGTACTGGTTTCCATTATCCTACCAAGCAGAATTCATAGGTCAAGTACATCAATTAGAACCTCAGAAAGGAGGCAGCCTGACAGAGCAAATATATTTCATAATTACATTACATTTACTTTCTCTCACGTACATTTGTCTGAAGATTATTGGAGTTTTCGCTGGTTTTAAATCAGTACCTTGAATCATTTCTGCAAGATATTTTGTGTTGCAGGTATTTTTTTGTTTCCCTCTGTGGGAAAGAACTTTGTTACCTTTTCACTTCCATTGGAACTTTGGAACAATTGCTGTTCTGTGTTACAGAGACGAAAGTCTGCAGTAACTCCCTGAAGATCAGCAGCATTACTCCAGATTTAGAGAGTGTAGCCAAAACCAGTACCCAAGCATATAGTAATTAGCTTACAGTCACAGCAAAACCTGGAAAGCCATGCAACTTTTCTACTTGGTTTCCTGTAAACATAGGCTTTAACTACAGTGCTGAACATCAGTAATTAAGACAAAGAATTATTCTTACGAGAAGGTTATTATGAGAAGTTAGTATGATGCATTTGAAACTAAATAGAAAATAAAAGACTAAACATATAGTAAAGATATGTTTCACAGGAATGCATATAAAGAGGGCATGGTTTATTAATCACCGTATGTCACAGCTTAATGGCAGAAAAAGCAATATTCCATTGGTATTATACTCTGACAAACCAAATTTTCCTACCATACTCAGTGTGAAGAAAGTAATGTGCATCATATTCAGACCTAAAGTCAGTAAACGGCTTATTTAGGAGTCTCACTGCCTACATGCACGAATGGGAATTACAAGTCTACTAATGAGCAAGCAAAGGAGAAATGGGGTGAAACTTGCTTGTTATTTGCTAAGTTTTTGAGCACTGAGCCAAATTAGACAAAATCCAACTTCCATTTCTCAAACACCTCCTATTAGGCCACTCATGAAAAAAACAACAAGACATAGTCTTTGGCAAGCAGATCCATGTGCAGACAGAAGAGCAAAATCACAGAATCTGATATTAATTGTGCCAGACAACAGAGCAAACTACATGCATAGAGAACCCACCCGTTCTTTTAAATTAACTAAGTGATGGCATGTGGGCAGCAATTAGGGAAAAGCAAGGAAAAATAAGGTGGGTCTTTGGACTGCTGGCCCCTCACCACTACCAGGTCCTGGGACACCCATGATCTACAGCTACTTACCACAGAGCCAACTTCTCTCTTCTACTACACCACTCAACTTACTCATCTCTCACATTTAAAAAACAAAACCAAACAAACAAAAACCCAAAAGCCAAGGAATACGGTGAGTTTGCAGACTTCCCACTGCCACCCAACTTACCTTTTATTTCCCCTCTAGATTGACAAGACAGTGTGGAGAGAAAACAAAAAAAAATCAAAACAAAACAATAAAAAATAAGCAAAGTCCCAACGCAGAGGAAAGCCTGGTGTCTTCCCATAAGCAGAAAAGCCACATTAGGTAAGTAGACATTGATATGTAATACTGCACACAGTACTGGAATTGGGTCAGAGGAAGGAAAGAATGGCTTCAGCAGTGAACTTCTTTCTATATTTTCCCAGGGAGGTGCAAGACAGAAGTCACCCTGCCACCAGACAGCTCTAGGGATTCCTCACTAACAGTAAATCTAGCAGCTTCTCGCTCTTCTACTATGGAAAGTAAAAATCTATAGGTTATAGCTACACAGGTATGGTGTGCCCCTGCATCTGGTCACAACCCCATCATTTTCTTATGTTCTCTGTCCCCAAAGGAAAGCAAAGAAGTCCCCAGCTGCTCAGCAGTTTATTGCAACTGTCATTTTATACAGAGATGACAGTTCCAGTTCTGGAAATTGTCTATTGAAGCCCATTAAGAAGTCTGAGAGACAGTTAAGCAGTAGCTATAAAACAACCCAAGACACATTCAGTCAATCTTTTTATGGACACTGGTTGAAGTCTCCTAGCAATATACATGAATTGAAATCAAACAAAAACTATTACCAGGAGAAACTAGGAAGCTGCTCTTGTTTCTAAATTTAAAATTTGGCCACATCCCTTCTAATATGCTTTCTTCTGTAAGGTATATTTTACAACTACCTTCATTACTGTAGGTAGATGCATCTGTTCATACCTATATATGAGAGTGGTGGAACTAGACCTTTGTTAGTGTGATGATACAGTATTCCATGAGTAACCAAGAAACTTTGGCAGATGATATCAGCTGCACAGTGGTACAGTCTCACAGCTGTTCAAATACCTGCAGAACTCCCAGAAAGGTCCAACATCCCTTTTCCTTTCACTCTTCTTAAGGTAAATAATAAAGTGCACGGAATTCAAAGACTAGCCCCAGTGTTTCTTTCTCTGATGGTGGGCCAGGGGAAGAAGTCATATTTGTTCAGCCCTTAATTGACACTCCTGAGCACTAGCTTGGTTCTGACAGGCACCACCATGCTGAGACCCCACGCAGTTAAGCCCACTGCTTACTGAGCACCAGAGTCTCCCTCTTGGAGAGATGGCACTCATACAGCTTGCTCTCTCCAGCTACTACAACCCTGCAGACTGCTCTCCATCAATTATACAAAAGAAATGTTGTGGCTTGGAAAGATTTCAGAGGGCATAACAAGACCAGTCAGCGAGGATAAAGACTGTAATCTGCCTCCACAAAAATGTTCACCTTAGCTAAGCATAAAGGTATTCTGGGATAGTCCTCACTGAAATCTCACTTTTGCATCAGCATTGCTTTGGAGGGGAAGAAATACTGACTCCCAAGATTTTGCAGCAAATGGAACAGATTACCAGAAGAGCCAGCTCTGCAAGAAGACTCATGATCCACAACTACGTAGTAAGCATCTTCCATCCATCTTCCAGTGGAAAATCACATTATTGATAAATAATATAGTGAATTAATACAACGAAATCTGAGAGCAACGGTTCAAAACAAAGGCTCAGAGCTTCTCCAGTTCCACTCATCTTCCCAAAACCCCCTCCCTGAAAGGCTCTCAGGGTATATTAGATCTATATCTCCTCTACACAAGAGGTACACGCCAGGAGGTAATCCCAGTGAGCAAAGCTAACTCTTGAGATCAAAACTTTCCCTATAGCTTTCATTTTCCTTTGACATGCACCACATCATAGACAATTCCACTATTGCTAAAGAGAAAATTACTCCACCAAGCCTTGCAAGCGAGAGTAAAAATATGGGAGAAAACAAACAGTAAATTGTGATGAAGAAAAAACAAAATTGGATGTAGAATTGCTGTGGGCTCACTATACTTTTAAAAATTTATTTGACAACTACCACTAGAGAGTGATCTTCTAAGACAAGGGAAATATTGGAACATGCAGAGCTTCTGTTTTGCTGTATTTCTGCAAAACTAGAATTACTTCTGATTGTACACTCTGCAGGAATCTATTTTTGAATCTATTTTCTTCCTTCTCCCCTTCTCCTTTTTTTTTTTTTTTTTTTTCTTTTTTTTTAAATTCAAATATACTCCATTCAAAGACTGACAGTAAAATCAGGAACTGATTGGAACAGTTCTGAATAACACACTCCGGTAAAATAATCCCAGAAACCAACAGACAATGTGAGAGTGATAAATGTAAACCAAGTAGCTCCTAGTTTTATACTTATAGTACAGCATATATAAAGTCTAAGAGAAATTGAATTATAATTTCATTTTGTCAAGCCAGTGAAGAACATTTATTTTTGCACAAAGTGGAAAAATAAAATGGGCATTTGTTTTGTGAGAGACAGAACAAAAAAAGAACTGTTTTCTCTCTTAGACTAAGATTAAAATGACCAGTTCCGTGCAGACTTTTTTTTTCAACCATGATTTTCTTGTTTAACCATGATTATTTCTTGAGTAATTGTTCACCATTTATGACCTATTTGATTGCCTATCTTTGACTCCACACACTTAAGTATAAACTTAACTTTAGACATAGATGTCAATGGGTCTTTTCTTAGAACCAAGTTAAGCAACCAGGTCAATGCTTTGGAAGGTCAGTGCCCTTTGCATCAAATAAGCAGTAGATACCAAACACCTGAGCAGTCCTCCCAGCTAAACATAGGACAGAAGTAGCCCTGATAACATATCATGAGCAAAAATTCAAAAAAATAAGACATACTCACCAAGTTGAGTCATGTACTACAGCACCAGGAAAAAAACCAAGTTGATCAAATCTGGCAGCACCCTCTATCATGCACAAGATCTGACAACATTATCACAATAGCTCCTTTTGATTTAAAAATGTATGAAGAGAAGATAAAGAGGTACTTGGAGAAGAGATACTGACATTTCAGGAAGGGCCATAAAACTTGTTCAATGTGGCAAGGTGTCATATATATCCACTTCCAGAATAATACAATCAGTATTAAAACAATATCAAAGTTGTAATATGTAAGAACTACTTACTGAAGTTGCATCACTAAAATCTTATGTTAAGAATATAATCAGCAACATGCAGAGCACCTCTTCCTAGGACCAACTCTTCTTAGATGCCAAGAAGATCAAGACTGGTTGAAAACACCATGGCATTTGTGAAGACTGAAATACCATCCCCTGTAAAGAAATTCCACTGATGATTTCTTCTCAATCAGAATTGCAGTGAATTATTTAAAAAAAAAATTCCATATGCTGTACAGTAAATTGTTACCTGTGAAAACTTTGCTGGCATAAAAATGTGGACTTTGATTTTTGTTAACAATACAAGTGGAGTTAAGACATCATAACAGAATATTATAGAATTCTAAACATTTTTTCATTATCATATTAAAACTTAGAATGAACCGGTAAAGCAGCTCTACTTACTCTTAAGCACAGTAGCCAAAATCCTCGTAATGGTCAGTGGGCAGGAACTCTTCCCAGTAGCTTTTAGGGCACCACTTGCATGGTACCACTTTTAAAAATTAACTCCATGTATCTTCATATGAAATATTCACAAGCAGACAATTAATACTTGTTTTGCTTAAAATTGCATGGCCTTGTGAACCTCCTCTAATTCCAAAGCAAAAATCAGAGTTAGATTCACAGGAAAAAAATGCTATCATCTCAAATACAATTTTTGGAAGCCTTTGGATCATTGAGCTTTGAAAGGGAAGCAGAACGTTGTCAGATGGATCTGAGTTACACACATTTCTGAAGGAATCCATTTCTCTAGTTAAATATTGGTATAAGGACTGATAAATTTCCCTGAGTTTAATACATCTTTTATTTCAATTAAATCCTGAGTACATTCTATTACCATGGTGACCATTTCAAACCTTCCTCCATTTCCTGCAGTTCTAGGGTTTTATTGTATAACACTCTGTTTGGATACAGCTCCTGGCTGATGGCAAGCGTACTGGGCTTAATTTCCAGGCCCAGTACTAACATTAACAACTCATTGCTTTCACACAGACTGAAGTAGTATTAGAAATCTACAGTTCATTTTGTCTTTTCAGAAGGCAGTAGCTAAAAACATCAGCCCAGAAAGTTGCAAAATGCTTTAAACTTCACTACATGCAAAAATGGAATAATTGGATATGGTGTTTCTTTATCCCTAATTTTACCTATTTACTGCCACAAACCCTACCATCTCTCTACCATCCCTTCATTGTATCAGTTATAACTGCTTTCTTGCAGATCTGATCAGGGATACAAAGAAGATAAAGCAGCCTTTAGTTTTTCTTCCTGGAGTATCACTAAGAAACAGATATCTTCAGGTTTACATATGCTCATTAAAAAAAATAAACAAACCACCTTGTTACCTAGGCATACCTGTGTATTCTACCTGCTGCTACCACATTCACAATTTTTCAATGAGCAGACTTCATCGTACACTGCAGTTTTGAGATCAACCCATACAAGGTCTAAAAAAGATCTACTTGAAGTTATAGGAAAAACTAACGATTGCATTTGTCTGGATTTCTAGTTTTAACCTCGACAATCGTGTTAGTGTTACAGAAGTTGCGACAGACTTAGAGGTGACAACACATTACAGACAAGATAACTGTTCATCTCTGCCAAAAATCAAGCAAGTCAGAAGTAGCCTGACCTAGGTTTCTTACAGGACGGACAAACATCTATGTAAGCCACTATTTCTCTTCACTATATGGCTCAGGTACTGAAAGTTACTTTGTTTAAAATATCCTTACCACTGAAAATGATACTGCAAGTTTTAATGGACAAACTCTGCTCTTAAGTTGACAATTTTAAGCAGGACACACTACTTTCCACTCACCTTTTCTTGGATATTTGTTTAAATATAAACATCACATTTAAAGTACGCTCATAAAGCCATGTTGAAATATTTCATTTTTTGCAAGTTCTTTTTCCTTGCAAGATCACTCTCAGCCAACACTAAAATGTAAACCGGTTTGACAGTACGTGCCTAGGTAGGCATTTTGATCCTTTTTGAACAGTTGGGGTTAACAGCAGAGCTTCACAGCAGCTAAAGAACCAAAAATAATGACTGGTACTATTATGATTTACTGTGTAAAAATAAATAAATAAATAAAACAAAAAAAAACAACCCAACCAAAATCCTCCACTGTGGTTAGTGGAGCATATAAGAAACTGTGGTTTTGCCTAAAGGTGAAGCAGCAACAATTCTGCAGGCAGAGAAAATCCTATACCCTTTCAGAGGTACAGCAGAGAAAAGAACAAGCGCTCCTTGGAAGTCGAAGGGCTTCCTTCAGTACAAAGCTGTGCACTCTGAATCGAGCCTACAATCTTTAAATAGCTTCCCTGGGAATTGTTTCAAGTTTCTGTACCAGCGAGTTTATTGTCACTGCATTTTACAAAGCAGCCAAACAGAAATTGATCCAAGTGATTGGCTCGTGATGGCTCCAGCCTATTTGGCAAGCTCATTAGGGACAACGCTGGAACGAACCAGAAGTTTGTCACTTTTTCACTTAGTGAAACACTCCGAATGGGAACAAAGATGCCGTGGCTCTTGCTGAGCTTTGTGAGTACAAGTTTTAATGTTTTCATTTACTGCTGCTCTCCGTTTCATCGTAAGCACATCTTTTACCCTGGTGGTATTCAGCAGTAGGCAGGAGAGCTTAAAGAAAAAAGGCGGCTGGCTAACAGTGATTTCATTCCCATCAAGAACTCCTTTTTTGAGGATAAGCAGCTTACGCTGACTTTTCTGCGGTGAATCCTTCCCAGTGCAGCTCTCCAAAGAGTATAATAGACCACAGTTCTTCAGCGGACTTGCGTGTGCAGCTACGTGAGCGTGGGAGAGTTTGCTATATGGTGGCACTCAGTGAGTCTGTCCCTTAAACACCCTTCCAGCCTATATTTACTCACTGCACCAGCAGTTGGTCTCATTAGAAATAACTTAATGAACACAACAGAAGTGTCCTTGCTGTATTGTCATTTTTTTTACATGCTAAAATTCTACCCATTTCCATTGGGATTACTCTTTCTTATGCTTTATTCTTCTTGTTCTTTTGTTTGGTATTGTAAGGTAGAAAAAGTGAAGGCCATTCATAATTCAGAGCTGCAGAAAAGATAACATCCTAAGGGCTGTGAAGTCCAGACAGATAACAAACAAAGTTTGGGCAGATCATTCTTCTCTCATGGCTGTGTTTAAGGATCCAAACATTTTCAACTCCTACTTTTTCCACCAAAACCCCTTTGACCTTAGTTTTGTACATCTTCAGCTCTACTTCTGGAAGCTTTTCTGTAACTGTTCCCATCTCAGGAGCAAGACAAGTCTCAGAGTGATGCTGGGATGGTACTGGAAAGATTTGGAATGCAAAAGTTCAAGGAAAGAAACGTGCCCACCAGCACACCAGTCTAACAGGCACCAGGGCTGAACCTCCCCAAGAGCCTGGGGTGCTTTACTCTGCCACAGACCCATCAGTTCAGACCCTGCCTAGGTAAGAAATTCAACCAATTATACCTATAGCGCAGAAGTACACTAGGTATAGCTAAAAAGCAATATAACCCTCATTGGTGGGCATTCAGAACTTGATATAACTGTAGAGTTTCCTTTTTTTTAATTATCGTAAGATGCTTTTCAAAAAATCTAAGCTAAACTGAAAAAACATTTTATTCCAGACTGAGAAAGTTTACAGAGAAGGTTATGCTTCTATAACTATATCAGCTGCAATTTACGTTTTAAGGCTATACCAAAAATATTTTCTGAACAAAAAAGGTTTTAGTGTAGTACATAAATGGTTGAAATACAGTAGCTATTACAGAAATGGAAGGAGGACTACAAATGCCTACATAAATTGATAGGTCCATTTCTCTGTGAGATACACAAGCTGGTGAAATAAACCATGTATTACAGTAATGGCAGAGCGTAGGAGCACCTGGATAAATCCCTCTGTACGTAAGGAATGTATATGAACTTGTCTCTCCCATTTCCCCAAGCACAAATAGTGATTTACTGTTGAGTTTCAAAAGACATATCCTCACAAATATGAACTGTCGAGGAAGGCCTTACTGTTAATTCATCAGCAGCATTTTTATTTGTACCAAACAGCAAAGTAACGCTTCAGAAGAGCTCAGCTACTCCTTCCAAATAACAGCTGGATGGCACACAGGAAATGTGTGGGGGTAAAAGAGCAGGTTCTGTATGATTGTTTCAACCCCTGTAATAATCATCGTTATGTTGAGCTACAAAATAAGAATGTTCACATCTGATGCGCTGTATCATACGTAAAATTTCTATGGTTAACGCACTGTTCCTCAGGCTTTTTTCCCCTTACAGGATTTTATTTTTCTGAATGACGTTAGCTGCACAAAGATAAAAATGCAACAATTAACATGTTACCCAGGACTTTCTCTATAAGGTATTGAATGTGATGACTGTAGAAGCAATACAGTTGGCACTGACATGCCTCTAGCATACACGCTGTTAATTCCTATCTTACCGACTACAAATTCACTTGTGGACTACTGTATTTGGGAACTATCAACACTGCTCGCTCACCGGCTTGATAGGCAAACATTACCAGCTGATCTAATAATAAAGATGAAGAACTATCTGCTCTTGCACGTCTACTTATTTTTATTATAGCACTGCTTAGAAACTTGAACTGAGATCAGGGACCTACTTACGCTCCCATTTTTAAATTGAAAGCAACTGTTTTTCTGGGTAATAGACCTTAGTTACATATAATTTACAGCACATAGTACGGCCATAAGGGGACTGCATGCCATGGCTGGGGTCAGCCTCCTGCCAGCAGCCAACGGCCAGACCTGCACTCTGCCCATGTTGGAAACCAGCAGCCAGAGCTGGAAGGGGACAGGCCCGAAGGCACAATTACCCCAACCTTTTATCTAACACAGGATGGGGTGGCTCAACTTCAGCAGCCCCAGAGGCTGGATCTGGGTTTTGGCACCACACTGGAGGTCTCTCAGTGGAGAGCAACCCACCTCCACCCCTGCAGCAGCAGCTTCGCCTACACCAAGAGCTCCTCCGCTCCCAAATTCCTGCAGAGGCAATAGCTGCCGCAGCTACATGTAACCAGCATCTCACAGCAGTGCTCGCATCAGGGAAGGGAGCACAGGAAAGAAGGCAAGTGCTGTTCGCCTGAGAACAGCAGGGTCTGTTCCAAAACTGGACCTGAATCACATGAGCGTGAAAATTTCACTTACCTTGGTCTGGGCTATACAGCAGGATCAAGCAAATAAGGTTATGCCTCTCAATTCTTCACATATTGCAGGATCTAGTTCAGTTTAATTTCTGTCATGTCCTCTAGGTGTTGGCAAGAATAAGGATAGTTCTTGTTTCATCCAAGCTGATTTACCCTGCAAAAATGTGGGGAGTATTGCAAGTAAACAAGCCACAATGCATTCTGATTTGCTGAAATACCCAGAAGTGTGAATGGTTTTTTTTTGGTTTTTTTTTTTTGCCTGTTAAAAAAAGAATATGAAGGCTATAAACTGTTCTGTTTGAATACAATTTTTTTTTTAAATGCTGTTTTCTCTCTACCCCCAAATGTCTGCTGTTCTATGTAGAGGATATTGTTATATCTAAATAATATTTATCTAAAAATTGTCTGCATTTCTTGGCAGTGAGGAACAGAGTTACATATAATAGAAAGGCAGTGGTAAAGAGGATTTGGCTTATTCTGGCAGATCTATCAGTAATCATTTACAGAACTGCTAACAGCAGCTGCTAATTGTGTACCCAAACGAGTCCGCCACAGTGCTCAGGGCAGGCACATCTCACAGTGCAGGTTTCACTCCACCTTTGCCCGTTCTGCCTGCTCTCACCCCAGCCCAGCACACGTGCCAGCGGAAGGGAGTTGACTTGGGCTGAAAGAAAGCAAGAAAAGTTTAAGTTCTTCAGTGCCCCAGAAACAGACTGCTGCCATCAGGGGGGAAATAACTACAGAGAGTCATTGTTCTCTCCCCCCCGCCCCCCTCCAAAATCAGTTTTGCTGCTGTTCAGGATGTTCCAGCAACTCAGAACTGGCTGAAAGCACAGGAAAATTAAGCTGGAGCCTGCCATGGAGAACAGACTGCCAAATCTCTCCCTGTCAGGAGACAGCGATGGGCTGGAAGCCACCCCTGCTTCAGGCTTCAGCAGCCCCAGCACACCTGGAGGTATCATCAGAGAAGGTATCGCCGGGAAGAAGACTCTGCCCTTCTCTCCCCCTGCTTCCCAGGGAGGATGGGAAGAGGATGGAGCACTTTAACTCCCTGTCCTGAACATACCTTTCTCCCATTTAAGCCCATTTCTTTCTGATGGGCTCAGAAAAAATTCATTTTAGTAATTCTGGAGTATCTATATTTGTTTTATCTATATCTAAACTTGTTGTGTCTATTTCTATAGCTTTTTTGTTATTAATCCAAATTTACAAAACAAAAAGTTGTTTCAAAACAAAACTACCCCAATTCACCTAACACCAGTAAAACTTAAAAAAAAAAAACCTGACAAAAAAAATCATAAAAGTGAATGGAACCATTTTGATTTTAGCAAAGTGACACTTGCATGCCCAGGAATGTTTTCTTACAAATTTTTGACCTTTAAACATTTTGCATAGGAATCACTATTAGAAGTTTACATAAATTCTTGAGGGTGACAGATTTCTACATTGCAAACCATACATTATTCATCTCAGTTCAGAACCTCATCATAAGAGACACAAAAAAATCTCAGAAATTCAGGCCCTTTTATTTCTAAACCTTGGGAAATTCAATGAAAGTCATTTCAAACATTATCCAGAGAACCCAGTGATAATCCATTATGGGTACCACCCAAGGAGACAATTACAGCAGAAAAGATATTTTACCAGAGTGCTGGCCAATAACAACTTGCAAAGCACAGGGGCACAGTATTTCTCCTTCACTATACTTCCAGTCAGTGTTTTATTGATTATTTTTTTCTACAATATGTTTTATTTATCATTTTTAATCATGTTCTAGTGACATCCACAGTTTGTAATTGAAGGACCAGCACAAACATGATTCAAGAACAAGAAAAAAGTAGTAAATAAAACCAGGAGAAAAATCTATATTCAGAAGTATGAATGCGTGGAAGTATTCCAAATATCTTGAAGCGCATTTTCTCA
This sequence comes from Astur gentilis, assembly GCF_929443795.1. Classification (NCBI taxonomy): domain Eukaryota; kingdom Metazoa; phylum Chordata; class Aves; order Accipitriformes; family Accipitridae; genus Astur; species Astur gentilis. The sequence goes on along the minus strand of NC_064902.1, from coordinate 23,378,725 downwards.
TAGGACTCCAAGACTGTGTGAGAAGATGTTTTTATATTATGAAGACACCATAGGATGCACAATTAATTATCAGGGCCGAGTTGTTCCATACCTTCCTTCCGCACCACACTGTCCCTGTGATCGCTGCAGTTACACAGGGGAGGCAAGCTGCAACCCCGGAACACCGACAAAAGCCTACGCTTCATTTTCTAGACTAGATGCTCCTAATGCTGCTGCCAGGTCTGCTGAAGGCTCACGTTCAGTTGACACCTGCAGAGTAAGGTTGCCTGCTGCAACTCAGGACAAGGTACTGTTTGTATCTTTATTCCTGCCTAAAGCTTCTAGCAGAGGTGGAATCGTAGCCATCTTCGCAAGAGTCTGACCTGCCAGAATACTCAATTAATGCTGTCATCTTCTTATGGCAATCAGCACGTGACACTTGACGTGTGCACTCGATGTCGGAGCAGCTCGGGCTGCCCAGAGCTCCCAGCCCCATCTGTGTGGTCTAACAACCCTGCAAGAAATCCCACAGCAGCTCCATGGGTTTGATGTCAACTATCACCACTGCCCATTTGGTATTAAGTAGTATTAAACAATGGCCAATAAATCTGAGGTGTAACTCACCATCGATTTTTATTTTGTCCATGAAGTGACTGGCACTGATTTGTTCCTACACCAAAAGGGAACTGGCCCACTATTCCTAGTGGTACCACCAGACCTCTCACACCTGACCTCAAGAATTCAGTTATGAAGTGAGGTAGCAAAGGATGACCAGCACTCTGATATGGGACATAAAATGGATAGGAAAGGAAGAAAAAAAAAAAAAAAAAAAAAAAAAAAAAAACCACAAATGAACTAAATGAACTGAGGGGGCACTTCAGACAGATACAAGGAAGCCCAAGGTCTATAATCATTTGTTTCCAAGACAAAAACTTAAGTGGAAGAGGAAGAAAGCAGCAAATGGGCTTTTTAAAATATATACTTCTTAAAATAAAATATAATCCTGTCAAGTGTTGTCTTACTGTGAGCCCAACCACTATGCTAAAGCTGCAAGGTGTATTAAGAGTTTCAGAAACCATAAACTCTAACATAACTCTCTTTAATTTATAGTTGCCTGACAGTTTTGTTCTACTAAGCTATTTACTTGATGTATATCTGACGTCACTTCAAATGAACTGTTTGAAGTAGAAATACAATGTAGATGGGATAAATGATTTTTAGAAGACTTTCCAAAGTTGGTCTGTAAAACACACCAGTTGCAAGACTTGCTTACTCCCCACCTGCACACACTGCCATTCCCAGTCATCACCTCTTCCACCACCCACAAGCGCCCCTTCCCATTGACAGAGGCTTCACTTTGTCAAAATGCAAAGTCACATCTTTAGGTGAGATACATCACCTTTAATTTGTGTGTAGACATCTGTGCTGCCCTAATAAATCAAAAACCCTCGTGAGGACAGGTTAGAAACCACAATGTACCTCCTGCCACTTGTGAGCTGTTGCTCAACGCTGGTGGTTGCACCTGGAAACCACACAACACATATGGTGTAGCACCGTAGGGGACGGGGACCAGGAAAGACCAGGGTATGACCATGGTTACATTTCAAAGACTCCTAGGGAATTCAGCAACCAGCTCTGGAAAGAGCACGGTCTTTCATCTACTTGAAGAGTATCATTGAGGACTCAGGCTGGATTTTCACCAGCCTCACGGGTGTTTGCATTGCCAAAGTTGCTCTTACGCAGACTCATCTACTGTGCACAAACTTAGCAAATGCAGGAGGACAGCAAAGCGTGATTAGGGTGAGCTTGTTCTAGGAACTGCGCGGGTACCACATGCATGTAATCACACGTGAAAATACATAGGTAAGCAACATACACAGAAATGGGGATGTGGAAAACAAATCTGAAATTTACACTAAGAATCCACTCCTTGGGAACTCATTACACCTTTGGAATGGAGAAAAGCACCTCAAATAAGGCTCTTAAATGAACAACCCAGAAACATTCTCAGAAACTCTGGATAAATATATACCTGTGCTAGCAAGAGATTTTCACCAAGATTCACTCTGGCAGCTGATAAAAACAACATAAAAAGTGCTAGAAAAATGGAGACTTATGCCTGTCAAGGTCATGGCAGCCTCAGTCTAGCAGAGCACTTAAGCACACGTATAATTTTCAGCACACAAATAATTTCACTGTAAACAGTATTAAAGCAGCTTATAAGATCAAGGCTAAAATACCTACACCTTTTCTTACAAAACCTTGAAAGTACAAGAAAGTTTATAAAAGCTGCTTATTAATAAAACATCTCCCTGAAGAGCAGACCTGGACCCTTTTCATTCTGAAGAGTAAATATGTTTATCAAAATATTCAACAATTAGTCCCAGCAAGAACAAAAACTTAAGTAAGTCACATCATATTACAAAGAAAAAAGTCCTTGTGGTAATCAGCTGTTAGCTCAACACTTTTGCAACGTTATTGCTTGCAATTACCCCGTTCAAGGCTCCACATCTTCAAACTTTAGTCTAAGCATGGAAGTTCAATTTATTTAACCAGCATGCCTGCTTCTCCTGCTCTGCAGCACCACCTGTGAAGGATCTGTATATAAAGCCAGTCCACATCCAGCCAGGAGCAACGACGAAAGCAATACCTAACGCCTGCCACTGCAGAATGGTTGTCACCAAGAGCACAGTAGCCCATTATTAGATTGTCAGGAATCTTTGATTTAAAGGCCATAAAAGCTATATTTTATCCTGAATTTTGCTATACCAAGGGTTTTCTAGCCTGTAGGATTAAATTGCTTAAGAACTGAGAACTCTCCAATCTTAATTGCATTTTTTATTTGTTTACGCTCTTGGCATATGACTCCAGATTCTGTGCACAGTCACTGAATAAGAGAAACAAGTTGTACAGCGCTTGCTTAATTCAAAAAATTCAGAACAAGCATTGTTTCACACCTGTGGATTCATTGACAAAGCAAAGGTACAAAGTGAGATACATTCACATACACAAGACAAAGGCAAGGCTTGCTGCTTTACTAAGTACAACATTTGCACCGTGTCTGGTTCAAGATTTGCAGATATTTAGAAAAAGAGTCACTCCACCTAAAATCAGGGCAATATTTTACTGTTGTAGAGAATTACTGATGGAGGGAAAACTGGAAAAGACTTCCACCTCAGGAAACCTCTCTCAGAAGATAATCATTTATTAAGAGCCCAATGACAGAGACACAAACAGAAGGTGAACTGTTTCATTTCAACATACCTCTCACAACAGGCTCGTTCCCCTCCTCCTTCCTTCACCCTCCATCACTGTTGTACAAGATTATGTATTCTGAGAAGCCAATTAATGCAGACAACTGATCTTCTATAAATTGTAAAAACAAGATTAAAAGTGCTAGCCCATTGTCATGGGCATTTTTTCTGAATGTACGTTCTGTAGCCGATTTTGCAATACTGTTTTCTTGTGTCATGTAGGCATATGCATCCTGTTATAGCTTTAAAATCCAATACCAAAACTCATTTTCCATGTGGCAAGAGAATGACTACCCGGCTTCTCTTCCAGGAGGGGGGAAATGTCCGGGAATGGAAGAATCTCACCAATTTGGACAGTGATGCTCCCACCAGGAAATAAAAAAGGGTTATTTCCCTTCTGTCAAAACAACACGTCCTGGAAGGTGCTTCAATTTTCCCACAAAATCTACCAGAAGGGAATGAAAGAAATATCAGAAAGACTGCTGAAAAGAGAAAATGCTTTCCACAGAAGAATGTTAATGTAAGGCACAGATACTGAGAACTGATCCAGGAAATAAAAAAAGGTGAGGTTATTAAAGGGCAATGCCTTTGGAGTTGCTTGGCAGCTGTACAACCTTGTAGAACCCCTTTTGTCCTGTGTTCCAGCAACCAGCACTTGAAGAGGCAAAGGGTCTCTGGCTCAGCTCCTCAGGGCAGCCCTCGCGCCGTGGGATGGAGACGGGCAGCGTGGTTGCTCCCTCCCCAGGAAGACGTACCCAACGGCAGAGGTTGTCCTCTTCGCTCATCAGTACAGGTAGGATAAAAGACTTGGCTTTACCGGGAGCCTTGTGAGAATCTCCAGATGCCACAGACACAGGGTTTATGGGGGTTTTTTTGTTGACTGGGTTTTTTAACATAACATGAAGACCTTTTGAACAGATACATAACTTCTTTGAACTCCAGTTTCGGTAGGAAACCACCAAAATAGGTATTTGAACAAAGATTTGCTGATGGGGAGAAGTGTTTCTTGCTCCCGTTTCGTACGGCACTGCTGGCAGGCAGTGTGCTTTCAGGCTGGTTCAAGTGGATGCTTATGGATGACAGTCTGGGGACTCTCTCAGAGGGATGCCTCAGTGGCCCCCCCAGCAAATCCCAGCTTTACTGTCAAGTATCAAGTGCTTCACAGTTAAGTGTTCAAATCAGCAAGGTCGAAGTCAGAGGGCTCACACTTCTGTGACAGCTGCAAACAACCAAGCCCAGGGATAAGTACAAGAGAGTACAAGAGATTTGTAAGCATGTCTGAGGTAAGTATTCCAGCTTTGCAGCAGAAGCTGTGACCACAAGGATCTCACAGTACAGTCATAAAAGATCCTTCTGATTAGAAACATGTTTTCTTTAGGTTTTTGGGTTGGATTTTTTTTTTTTAAATTCATGAGGTCTTGAACACTACAAAGATACAGAGTGTTATTAGTAGAGCTAATGAAAAAATAACATAGAAGGCTCAAAAAAGTTCTTTTTTTTCCTCCATAAAAATGTAATTCAGTCAAACAAAAAAAAAAAAAAAAAAAAAAAAAAAAAAAAAAGGAGGCGGGGGGGATGTGTTGCCCTGCAGAAGCTTCATGCAGAGCGTGAACCACCTATGCTCTTGTTTGCCTCTGTAGGCTGGATTCTTGCAATGCCGAAGGACCTTGACCTGCCTTTGGGGTTGCATGCCATGGGAGGTACAGTTTGTCCAAGGGAGTAGACACACAGCCTATAATGAGACACTGAGATAAACAGATTAAAAATCCCATTAAGCTGTGAGTCAGTATAGACAAATCAAACTATTTAAACAAATATTTCTGGTTGGAAAGAAAAAGAGCAATGGCATCTGAGGTTGGGGGAGGAAGGGGATATCCACCCCGGATATCTGTTTGCACTGAAACTAGCAAGTTTCACTGAATACTTTTAGTTACCAAGCAAATTTCTTGTGGAAGCCAGAAGAGCAGAAAATTTTTCTAAACCTAAATAGAAGCTAGCCACATTTGAAATACCATTCGAGTTGCAAACTGGCAACCAGCACTGCCGCTGGTGTAACCAGTGGAAGCAGAGGGGTGCCCAGAAGCACCCCTACCTTCCCCGCTGTCCCCCTTCTCCTCCCAGCAGCAGGCTGCACAGGACAGCCCATCTTGGCTCCACTCCCCCATCTCCCCAGAGCCAGCTTTGCACAGCCGGGGAATGCACTATATGAAATGTATCCCACAGGTGAAATGAAAGAGGCTCATTTTGTCCGAGACAGCAGAAGCTTTTGCTAATCGCATCTCAGCTGGAGGTAATGTTTTGCATATCTTATAGAAAGGACAGTCCGCCTGTTCTTTATATGTTTGGTAATGATTTCCCTGAAAGCAATCCATATAAAAAAAATAAAATAGCAACAACTATGCACAGAACAAAACAAGAAAAGCCGGGTTAGCTCAAGAAAAAACGAACAGCACTACTGCAATGCACCCTGCTGGAAGAAAAGAGGAAATCCTGGCAAGAGCTGAGAAACACTGGAGTGACCACGCAAGACGATCCCAGTGTACAATAGGAGCCACTCCGCAATCTGAGCAAAACACAACATCCGATGAGCTCTCCTGTGGCTGGAGCAAGTTTGTTTCATTCTTTCAAATTGAAGTGATGAATTCATAAAACATTCATATAAAAATTCCTAAAGCACATATATACCTTGAACAATACACAGTGAAATGCAAAATCTGATCAAACATTTGGTTAGTAATGAAAAACAGAAAAGAGATGCAAATGTACATAGTAGCTTCATACCTAGTATGTAGATCTCAATGTCAAAGTTGACACAGTGAGGTTTATCTTGGTGTTGGCTTCCAGTCTTGCCAGGATCCAAAAAAATGCGGAGAAATTAAAAAATAATAAATCATTTTATAGTCATAGCCTCACAAACAAGAAGGTTAATCCATATTTTCAGAGAACATCAAAAAATCTCTTAAGCTTAGTATAAAGGAAAAATCTGAGTCACCCACTGATCCATCAAAAAGAAAACCATGCACACGTCTGATTGCAAACATCAGGTAGCTTGTTGCTGTTCTCAGTTTACAACCACATACTGGCCTTCACTGGGTTTGAATGCAGAAGAAAAAAAAAAGGGAGATAAATGAAGTTACAACAGTCAAATAGAACCAGGGAGTGACCAACGAGGACAAAACAAACTTTCAAACCCATAGAGCAATCCCCAACAGCGAGGGACACTTCAAGTTGCACCTAAAAGGCAGCCTTGCATTAACGTTCTAAAACAGCAGCTCTCAGGATATGGAGAGGGCAGGGAAGGAGCAGAAGCAGAGCCAGGAGAGGCTGGAGGAGCTCGAGATAGAGCGCATGAGTGAGAGCCCGATGCCATGGCATGCAGCAAGGGAAAGGTTTCTTTGATGCTTCTCTGAAAGAACATTGCATGTCCTAGAAGCTTCAGCAATAGAATAGGAGAAAGGATATAGGAAATTTTCACACACTGAAGGGGCTTTTGGTTAAATCAAGGAGTGTAAAAAGGCTATTGATTAGAATACGTGTTAATTATAACACTCACTGTTCAGAAAACACTCCTTGTCTCCATCCAAAAAGTGAGCTGTTCTATTGACTAGAACTGCACTATTGGTATTCTCATGTCATAAAAGGTCTTAAACTATGCTGATCATCTGGTAACTGTTTTAATCGGTGTGTTCTTAAGACATGCTATCTGTATGAGAACATAAAAAAATGAACATTTTCTAGGTCTTTGTCATTGACAGCGAGTGCTGTAATTCACTGTGAACTGAGGGCTCACAGCCAAATGTTCTGATGATTAAACACTGCACATAAAGCAGACTGTTCACAAAAGAGTTTACCATGATGCGTGCAGTATTCAGAGAATATTCAGATTATATTCCTATTACCATTATGTGAACTAGCTGATTAACTTGGCTGCCTGCATGTCTACCTGCCACATGTATGGTTCTCCATGATATTTTTCCTTAAGTTACTGTTTTTTCTATAGGTTCAAAAATTCCAAAAAAAGACTGCTTTCTGAACTTCAGCCATAGTGTTCATCTTGCCCACCTAGAGTTTTTCTCTGAATTTCCACGTCTGCCAGCAAAACATCGACTATTCATTCCTTCAAGCAGAGACTCCTGCAAAAGACTACCCCATGGGAAAGACAGGAGCCTCTTACTGCTGGCACTCAAGGGTACGCTGGGGCTCTGGATAAACCCGTGACCGTTAATCACAACAAGCTCTCTATCAGTGGCTTCAAGTTGCCAAGTGCTGACACTGCAGGACACTTGCAGTGTCTTCTTCTTGACAGGAGCCTTTTAAAAGCCTTACTGTCATTAGTTTAAACAGGACCAGATAAAGGTCCAGCAGATCAAAAGGTGGTTCTGTGGGATTCTGAGCATCCAACAGCTTTCCAGAGTTTTAAGAGCAACTACAACTTTCCAGCAGTAGATCAAATCATACCTCCTATGAAATAGCACTAGCCAGAAGTTATTAGTGTCAAAGTAAGTATTTTGTGCTCACTTGCAGGAAAGTAACCTCTAGATGTCTTTGCCCCTGAAGGCTGGGCTCCAGATAGTCACGCTGACAACAGGGTAACATGGGACACTGAACATACTGCCATTGCTAATGTAAAACTGGATGATGAGCATGACTGAAGCAATGGAACAGCCATTAATAAATCATAGTGATGATAATAGGGGAATAAGTTATTAACAACAAGGAATAAAGAAAATTTCCATGGTCTAAGGTGCTACCTAATATAGGAAGGCATTCCAGACATCACCTCATTAAAAATTGTCCCAGTTGCTCCCTGAAAGAATTTGGAGGACGTATTTTGATTTTGAAAACACTGTACTGTATATTATGACTATCACAGATCTTAGTTATATCTCCAGGAGAAATTAGCAAGTTTAAAACAAAAGAGAAAAAAATATTCAAATGTTATCACATCAATAAATTAATTCAATACAGGTCATTTCTTGAGGGATTCATCACTGCACAACACAATGTCATAACACCCATTTGTTCCAGAGAATGAACAGTTTTGACAGGACATCTGAATAAATCATAAACGAGTTGTAACATATGAATAAAGGCAAGAAATTTCTAGAAACACCACAAAAAAGAGATATTTCTTGAATAATTTGCTTAGTGATCGTGATGACTAATAATCATTTTGCCAAATTTCAGAACTGCAAGTCTGCCTGTAAAAAAAAAAAATTTTTTTTACCTGAAATATCCATAATTGTATCAGATTTTTACTTTTTCCTCTTACTATAAACAGCAAGTCTTTTGGTGACTAGACAGGCTTATTTACTATTTAATAAATAGGATTTATATTTGTCATTATTTTTGTCCTAATTACTACAACACAGACCACTTTTTTTAAATATATAGTTTGATGAAAAGTTATATGACATACTTAATCAGACCAAAAGAGATTCACATTAGCACTGACATCGACATGAGCTATAAGTGTTCTCTTATTTTATTTTCCAGTTAGTTTTAGCTCTGTTTATGCCTGTGTAGTAAATACGAGTAAAGTTAGGCACTATTTATAATTTCAAATTATAGCTGTGCATATATAGTATGATAATATTTGTGTTCACAACAGCTGGTGGGAATGAGTGAAGTTTTGTAAGGATAAGGTCTGCTTTGCCCTTATTTCTAAGCATAACAACTGTGTAACCCCCGACACTAAGGCATATGACACTCCAGAGGAAGAGAAAATAAAATACTATAAAATCCCTAAGTATCCAGACTCCCATACAGTAATCTTTTCTTCAAACAACAGGTCAAGTTGCTATAAAACCCATCACTGGAGTTATTTCAAACTAGAAATAAGCTTTAGGAAGCCTTTTTAAGCAAGTATTTCCCAAAGTAATCCTCTATTGGCACTACAAAAGATTGAAAGAACTAATATGGCTCTACCACTCTGTAACTCAAAATGTATATCAAGAGGACATAATAAATCATAAAAGTCTGTCACAACCAGAGACAAAGTAATGAGTTGGAAAGCAAGGATTAAATAAAGTTTAATAAAAAAAAATTATGAAACAGAGATAAATCAGGATCAATACTTATTCTTTATTCTGTAATTCTAACATATTTCTTTGACATGAAATATCCCAAAAAGTCTAAGTTACTCCCAGTATTATCTGTTTTTGAGCTCAGAAAGCATTTCAGAGAGACTGCTTCAAATCAGAAACTCTTACTGGGGTTACCAGTAAATGTTACTTATTAAATAAACAAGGAAATGACATGTCATCACTCATCTTGTCTATAAATGGCAAAAAAAACTCTAGAGAAATTATATTTATAGTAATCAAGAGGGGCCATGAAACAAACAGTGATTGGGGTCTCTGGGAAAAAAGCAGCCAAGAAAGGGGGTGTTCACCCCAAGTTGATCGTACCTGGTGGGGGAAATCAGGTGATCTTCACTCACAGGAAATGTCGGAGGTCAGCATCACTCTAAAGGACGCTTCCAGGGCTTGTCCTCAGCTTCTCCCACCTGCTCCTTTCCTAAGGCTGTGTTTACATGGGAAGTAGAAGCATACAAGTCTTAAACCAGGAACTAGACACAGTTTACATTCTTAAATCTCCATAATCCCCCAATCTGCCCTAGCAAGTGAAAACACACCACATTAAAATTTGAATACAAATTATTATTTTAGGTAATACTTTTTCAAATACCACCATGAGGTCCCATATACTGATTTCACACTAGTCAAACAGTACCTTTTAATTTAGAGAAGATAAACAAATGAGAATCTTGGGGGTGGGGACAGGGAAGTCTTTTAAAACATCCTTTGCCGTCTTACTGTTTTACAATTCCATTATGTTGGAAAAGCAATTGAAATGGTCAGGGCTTATTCCCTGCATATCAACATGGCAGTTTTGCAATAGTCAGGGCTAAGAGAGGTATTGAGAAACTCTATCTTTTGGGGAGTGTTTTGTTGGAATCGATGGCTTGTGTTTAAAGCTTAATGGAGCTCAGGCAATTTCACCTTACTGCCCATCCAGATAAGGAAGATATCATAAATAGATGAACTTCAAGATAAAATGACACTTTCTCCTACATACGCTGGAGATTGCTATACTTCGAGTTCGGGTAATGGCGATATTTCCTGTTTTGTAAGGAGCTATTCCCATGATCACTACTACATTTGGTAGAAAAATGTCTTCAATTTTCACATACAGACTGTACCAAGTGATTTTGCCAGCTGTGGTGGGTTGACCCTGGCTGGACGCCATGTGGCCACCGAAGCCACATATTCTTCTTTGTCAAACATTTCATTTGTCTTGCAGTTGGCAGAAGACATATGCATCACGTCTGCTGCCAGCACTGGTGCAGCTGAAATGGTGGCCCCTTTGTTTTGAGACGCAGTTGAGATTTTTCTTCTTGGGAAAGACATGATGTGATAGCTGAGCGCAAAGCCTCAGCACGCAGCGACACCAGACGCAGTAGGGAGATCTCAACACAAGAAAGAGAGAAAACAACCTGCTGAGCAGACAGACATGGGCATGGCCACAGAGCATCAGCCACCCCACGTCCCAGAGATGCTGCTGCATCACGCTCGCCAGCTTCAGCACTACTTTAAGACTTTCCTTCAGGAAAGCAATTAAAGCTTCCAGAAAGTGACTAATGTTGCTTTAAGGGTTGGTTAGTCAGCCTGAGTATATATTTAGTATAATTCAGGTTTTCTCTGTTCCCAACAGATTAGATAATGTGGTCAGTGAATTTGAAAAGAATAAATGCAGAACTCATTTGCATCAGTGCTTTCAATTTGCTCAGAATGTTTTCTCATTTAATTATTAGCCCACGGTAAACTAGTTATCAATTAATTGCTAGAAATGGAAGTGAGTGTGTGTTATTGCTTAGATCTCTAATTGGCTATACTGTTGCTTTCTTGTTAAATGCTAATTAAAGTTTTGAAACAACCAAACATTAGTTAACTTTAAATGGTTTAACAAGATACACTGAGGTATAAACACAATTATATTACGCATTATTTTTATGCCAGATTATGGGAAACCCAAAGCAAAAATGTCAGATTTTTTTTTTCCAGTAATATATGCCACTATTTACATGGTTCTTAATTAAATGAGCAAGGTCTTTTTCTTGATTTCATTTGTTTGTCAAATATCTATTCAATATTGCAAATAACACATAAGTCAAGACAAAACTGGCTGTAAAGTCTTTTCTAACGCTAGTGATTCTAGTCTGTAGTTCACTGAAGGTCTCATTCTCTCTAATCACACTCAACTACTTTGGGGTCTGGGTTCCAGGTGAGTAGCAAAAGAGGTTTTTCTCATCAGTGTTTGTATGTATTTTTAATTCTTGTTCAGTATTTTCTTGATATATCACCATGAAACATGGCTGAGCAGTGCCTCCCTACTTAACTGTGCTGGATACATAGCATGAACCTCCTGCACACACAACTGCTTACCAGCCAGAAGTCATAATCACCCATACCCCCTTCCCAGTAACATACCCTTGTATTTCTCAACTACCATAATATCTTGTTTCCCTTCTCATCAGCCTTCTTTCTTAAAATACAGGAGAACTTGTTCATTGGATCACTAAGTGATCTCATTGCCATGAAGATAAATAGTGATTTATACACAATTTTATCATTTCACCATATTTATCTCAGCAACTTTTTGGATGCGAGAACCTCATTTATGGCTTCCACACGCTTTCTAAACCTAAGGAGCAATTGAAAAATATTGCTGAAAGGAAAAATATCAAACTAGTTACTAGTGCTAAATCAAGTTTATGGAATTCATCCGAAATTAAAACTATAGGCAAGAAAACAGCTGTAGCAACCCCAAATGTTATTTTTAGTATGGCATTTCAAGCCTTAGATTGAGTTCAGTTACTGGAACTAGAAATGTGATAAATTAAAGCTCAGCTTCTCCCTTAGGCATTGCATTCAGTTAAAAAGGTATAGTGGAAGGAGAAACAAAAAAAACAACAACAAAAAAAACCCTCAGAAGGGTAAAATCATCATCTCGGAGGAGTTTTCTACAAAAGAGGGAAGGTGTTTGTATAAAAAACATGAGATGCAAATATAAGCAGTTTGTAGCAATCACAAGTACAAACACTGTAAATTTTTCTAATGCTTCTAATTTGGAAGTAATAAATAATTTCATTATAAATCCAGATCTCAATGAAAATATATCAAGCATTCATTTTTCAGTTCAAGCACATCTGTAATCTTCATATTTAATTAGACATTGGGTAAGACAGGCACACATGCTGATTTGTTTAGATCTTGTAGATCAAATAGGGAATTGAAAACTTGACAAAGAGGGATGCAGGAATAATACAAGGCTTCATCTCTACACTACAGTTTTTCAGCAAGCATTTTAAAAATTTAATTCAAAAATCCACAAATATGTGCCCTACTTCCAGGTGTCCTAAGCACAGCTCCCACAACTCTCATGATCATTAAGGGAGAAGATTTAGAAAGGCCCAAGTGGTAGTTAACAGCAGTAAAACCCAGTCAAAACTGCTGAGTGCTTCTGAAAATGAGACAGTAATTTAGAGTCCTAAAGATGGGATTTCTGAAGGTGTTTCAGTCATTGGAAGCGTACAAGTCCCATTGATTTTCAGTGGAACTTTATCTCCCTGAACAGCTGAAAACCCCCTTCCAAATGTCAATTAAATAAGCCAAAAAGTTGGAACTTTTGGCTGAGATTTGATTGCCACTGTATTACATCTGAATATGGCCCTTTAGCACCTTTGGGGTCTTTCAAACATTCCAGCTCCTGGACCAATTTAAAAATGTTCTTTGAAATAGAAATATATGCCAGTCCATTTATTAATCTACCTGCAAGAGACTGAACAGATGCTTTAGACCATGCAGCTGCTGCTCCAGATTCCCATTCTCCAGGACTGAGCAGCATGAGCCCAGAGACGGAGCGAACACCACAGAGAGCAGGGAGCGACGGCTGGAATACAAAACAGATCCCGCAGCCGGAGAGCTGCATCCTACAGCAGCAGCATCTTCCCCAGCCGCAGACCAGGGAGAGAAGGCAGGAGCTGCGAGGTGGACGAAGGCCAGCCTGGGCTCCATGTGTTCCATACACTGCCTCCAGACAGTTAATAAAACAAAATATTGCCTACTTACAGGAAGTTATCATCATCACCAAGTATATTCTTTATTATTTTTCAATCAGCAGAAATGGAAAATTACTTTTTTTATCCAAAATTGTTCTCCAGACTAACCAGCTCTGCCGTTAGCTGGACAGATGCCCCATTTCCCTCCCTGACAATGAGCTTTTTCCAGGTGCATTTAAAAAGTCAGCCCTCAAGGCTAAATTTTCCAAGCATTCAGACATACAGGTAGGTTACTGTGCAAGAGCAACTTCTCATAAAGCAGCTGGATTTCTATGTTTATGCATACACTCGGTCTGTAGCTAATGCAAGGTAATTTAGAACTTCTTTCATTAAGCTGATACACGGTAACAAATTAAAACTTACGTTATCCGCACGTCTAAGATGGAATAAGCTATAGAGAACAAAAAGACACAGAGAAGCATTTAGTTAGTTTCCTAAAGTGGTAACACTTTTTTCAGCTTTGATTTCTTAATTTCAGTTGGTTTCCATGGCAGCTAGGCACTTAGCTTGTCCATCTGCTTGTCCCTCTAGTTGCATGAGGACCTTGGAACACCTGGTTCAGAAGGAACAGTTTGATCCAACACCATGGCAGGCTACATGCCAAATGACTGTTGAATAAAAAAAAAAAAAAATAAGATGTGCATAATTACATCCTTCTTGTGAGACTGTGCACTTAAACTGAATATGGTACAGCAGTATAGGTACAAAGCAAGGTTTTGAAGACATCTCAGAGGGAAGGAGGGAGGTGGAAAGGCTTTGCATCTCCAAAACATCTAGTCAGTGCATGTATGTTTTCTGCCTTACCAAGAGGCAGCAAGGACAGACCAAATTGCCTCACCCGGCACAGCTGCTTTTCCAGCCTCATATTTAAAAACATAACTACATCAAAACTGCTCCATGTCTGAGCTGCTGTAGGGAGAAAGAGAAAGGAGAAAATTGATGAGAAAACTGCCTGATAAGATGAGTTAAAAAAAAAAAAGTAAAGAAAAAGCTGCCACCTAGGGATATTAGATTGAGTTTGAGAAAAGATTGTATCTGATCAAAAGCTTGTAACACCAAGGCCTGTACTGGAAATTTAATAAGAGTCAGGCTTCTCTAACTATTTTGCATACACACTTGCATATCTTTCACTAGAAAAGATGAATTGATGGTCTGAATACATATCTTCTGAGAACTAAAGGGAAATCTCTTGGTATACAGGTTAATAAGAAAAGAAGCTTTGCTGATGCTATTTAACAGTAAACAACTATCACATGAGATAAAAATTCACTTTATTGTACAGCTTAAGTTAAAAAAAAAAAAAAAAGACTTTTTGAAGGCTCTTTTCATGCACACTTCCTTATTATTAGGTAGTGATCAAAATACCTCTCCGAGGCGAGCACATCATTTCTCAGAGGCAGATGTCCTGCCAAAGGCCACGTTGGCAACACTGATATTTAAACGCAAGAGTTCAGCCCCAGCTCCTGTGCTCATCCTCCAGGGGAGCTCATTTACCACCTCCATGCAACTACACAAAGATGAAGACCTGGAAGAACTGGCTGGAGATGTTTCAGAGGACAACTTTTGAGACAGGAGAATTACCACAAGCGTACAACAAACGTTCTTATCTGCCAAAGTTGGGAAGTGAGCACTTGTCCCTACAATTGATACCCACGGGGTGGGCGTCCAGGTGAACAAGAATTTCACAGAGTTCAGCTGGTTAAAAGGCAACTCAAGGATAACAGTCTTCTAAAATACATAATGATAAATAAATAAGACATATAAATAGGCTATTTTTTTATGAAAAAAATAAGTTCCCCAGCACATTATGAGACAAGTACCCAAATCTTCTCTAATATCCCTTGAACATGACTGCCAAAGGCAGTAGAAAGAAACAGTTGTGAAGCTGACAACAGATGTTTGTGTTGTCGTGTTAGCATAAAAACTTCCCAGGAAATAAGTCCTTGACAGCAAAAATGATTATTTTTCTCCTCACAGTGGAATGAAGCACAGAAACAAAGTGTACCACACAACTGTTTATATGTAAAGATACAATACAAATAGGTTTGATCACACCTTAAAAGCTTGCAGGAGTACTGTCTAGGAAAAAATTCTTTCCATCCAAATACTATGTGTCATTTCTGTCACTGAGGCTGAGGAAAATGGTCTGAGTATCAAGAATTGTTGAAATTTCACTTGAAGTTATTCTCTTCAAACTTATCTGGAACAAATTTTAAATCACCTTGGCTGACTTAAGATTAGAAAATGCACAAAAAACATTTAAATTTCCTGCAATGGGTTCCTGCATAAAGATTCAAACTGCAGGAATGACACTCTCCACTGCAAACATACTGTATAATAAATACAAAAAAATTGCCATATGCTCTGACCTGGTAGTCCAATATTCTGCTGAGGATACTGGGCTCCCAAGACATCCTCCAGGAAAGCTGTTTCCTCTGTGTGCACAAGCCCTCTCATTTAACTGCATAACTGGACAGATCTAGCTGTCAAACAGTCATCAATTATTAAGTTATTTGCATCTCAAGTCACACACCATGACTTCATTATGCTATAAACTTCACAACCGCAGAATGAAAATATACTTCCTGTACTAAAAAGCATAAAATAAGAAACCACAGATGATGGCCAAGAGAAGGGAAAGCATCAGAAAATATTAGGTCATATTGCTCAGCACGTCTGGGAGGGGTCCAGCATACCCCTGCCCAAACTGGTCTCAGGCTGAGTGGGTATACATGCTTGTATATTGATTTATATACGTCACATGGGAAGTAAGATTATATACCTGCTAAAAACCAGGAACCCATGTGACAGAGCTTATTCCAACAAAATATATTTTAGGCAAATTAAATTTTACTAAGATGCTGATTGTTAGCAAAAGAATGTTTTCATCCTGCATTCCCTCTTACAAAAAAAAAATTCAATTGGCCTGCTTTTCTCTCTCAACTTTCAATCCCTCTAACTCTGCTGATTTCAGAAGAAATATTCCTGATCTATGCCAGTGTGAGAGCTCAAGTACAGATGTCAAAATATAAAATACATGTCTGATTCCTGGGTATACTCTGTAATGTGTTCATAGCCCCACAGCGATTGTAGTATAATTGTCTTCATTCCCGACATATATTTTAGTAATGGGAATATAATTGTAAGTGATTATAAGACATATTATCTCATTACAGCTAACCCTGTTATCATACTTTAGCTTCAACCTATATGTACGCATTCTATTTCGCCTCTCATTGAAATAAATAAACATTTCTGTTGTTCTGTGTCTGGACAAGCCTAATTCCTGCCTGACAGTTATCATGGCTCGCCAGGAAGGCACAATGGCCTGAATTGCTTTTAATACATTTAATTTACCACTTCTGAAACACAGCCAGAAAGTGAGAGGTTTAATGACACACTACCATTATCCCATGGCATTTCTGACACTCAAAGAATAAGGATGCTAGAGGAGAAGGTACTCGATGGTCCATCACTGTCCAGAGACGAGGGATGGTACCTGAAACGCAGGTTGTCTGAGCCAAGCCTGCAGAGATGGGTTGCACTGTCTGAACCCAGAGCCAAAAGCTGGTGCTGGCTGTCACCATTCAGCTTGCCTGCAGACTTTTCCCTGTTTGATACACCGCTCCCCATCATTTTGATAAGCCTTTACTGTTGGACCCATCAGACGTATGCCAGGTAAAGGTTACAAAAGCTGATAGTCTATAGCGATGTTTCCCTAATTCTATGTAAGAACGTCGATAGAAATGTAGTACACAGTTGAGCCATTATTATAGACATACACATGCACAAACATAGAAATATCTGACTTGAGGTAGAGGTGTCAACATCCAAACTGGTGACTGCGGCACTGAAGCCAAAGAGAACTTCAGGACACCTAAACCTACAACTTTAACATTTTAGCTTATTCAGATTTACAGCTCTAACACCAAGGCAAAAGAAGTGCTGCACATAGAATGAGGTTCTCAAACTCCTGTGAAATTAGAGATACTCTAATATTCAGACATATGAGCCAAGGTTTTAACTTAAGTCACGAGATGAGAATAAAAGTCCTCAAACCTCAGTACAGCTTTGAAAAATCTAAATTACCTTGCCAGCAAGTCAATCCGGTCCATAATTTAGTCAGTCAATGCTCAAAATACTCACAGGTAAGTGAGAACAACCAGAAATCAGTTGTTGAGTTTACCTGATGTGCCTTTATGATCAACATTCACATGTAAATAGTTGATTGTATTTTCCAGGGAAAGGGGACTCTGCAGCAAGACCACGCTGTCTCTTTACCTCCAGCAGTGAGGAACCTACACCCAGGAGGAAAACACAGGTTCAGCGCTTCCTACAAGTACTTCTTGCAAGGACAACACTTGCCACTCCATTAATCGAAAAAATTAATTACTCCAGCCCAAGTCACATACATACATATGATGATATAAATACAACTGTGATGTCTGTTAAGGGTACAAAGGCAGCAATGTGGGCATGCTGTTTACTGAGGAGCAGCTTCGACGTGACAGTGATGGACTCCATCGGATTCTCTGAACTAGATATAGCATGAGGGTACTCACACGCGAACCACAGGCTTAAAAGTCTGGAAGGGGCTTTGGTTTGTTACAACAAAAATATACTTACATCCAAAAAGGCCGCTGATTCCTCCTGACCTTTTGATACATGTGATTGCGTTGAACATTAATATACTGGCACTTTTTAAAAAGGCACAATTCTATTAATTTGATAAATCGGAAAGGCTTTTTGAAGACGCTGTTAAGGTTCAATGAATAAATCCATTTTTAATACAAAGATCATTTATGTGATAGCCCAGAATGATTCATTCCACTGTCTATCATTTCAATCCCACTGCCCCACTTGAATCTTCAACTTTTTTATTTAAAAAAAATAAATCAACAAAAGAATGCTTCAGGAAACGTTTGTTGAAAAGTGCCAGTGCACGTTTAAGTATTGTTAACAGCTCAGTGACTAACCAATCATCGTACCTTCTCCATAGAGAATTCATAGATTGAAATAGTCTGGTTTAAGTTATTATACTTCAGTATTATAAATAATAAAAATTCTCAAATATTGCCTTAAGCGAAGGCAAGCTATAAACAAAATAGCATTTTAAAGAATCATTAAAACAAAATTACAAATTCTTCTAAAATTAAACTTACTGCGCATAACACGTCAACCATAGAAAATTATTTTTCCATTGAAGTAACAAAACTGAGAAAATACTAGACTCAAAAATAATTCAAATTGACATGACATAATTCCCCACCTGCCTGAACAGGTGAACAATGTACCTGTATTGGGTATCATTGTTCATATGATTTGACATAGATGCATTGTTAAAAGTCACGCTCTTTGTGATAGAAATGTAAAAATAATCAAATATTTCTTTTGGAATTTAGATTAAATGTGCGTGGTGTAGTAGCATTCACCTTAAAACTGTACATATGATGTATTTATGTAATGTATGTTCTGGCTGAAGTAAAAAAATTAGTTATATTTTTAGTAAAAAGTCTCATTTTCATGTGCATTTTTGTACATCATAACAGATTTAACCATAGGTGGTTAGATTTAATTCCTTAGCTACATTATGTGTTGATATCACAGAATAATCTTCTCGTTAGGCCAACTGCCTTCTTTCAACACTCCTAAAGGTACTTTGAAATCCAATTTTCGTGTTGAATATAAATCAGTCAGTTTTGATCTGGCCAATGATGCACAAAATAGGATATTTAAAACTTTACCTCTGCCATCAGGCCAGGCGTCAGGCAGCAGTGAGAGCTGCCGAGGGGATGAGTCTTGTGTTTCTACAAGATCTAATATAAGCTGTAATATCTGCTTCTCCACTTTCCCTGGGACGTTCTGTCTTGTCCTCAAAAAACCAAAAGCCTTTATGAAAATGTGCTCTGAGACTTTCCCCATATGCACATCCTGAAGGCAACAAGCTGAAGTGACTTGGCCACAGTCATGGAGGAAAGCTACGGTAAAACCACTGCAAGGACCAGTCTCTCCAACACAAGACCACCTCATCTTTTCCACTGCTCATTCCCCAGCACAAAGGTAACAGAACATCAAGGAGTTCCCAGATACAAATACCTGCAGTAAACATGTAGCCAGGATCAGCCAGACTGCCTGTCCTCCTGCTTCTCCTATGGAGGAACACCTCACTGGAACATCTCTCCGATCTGTCATTTCTTTTCACCCTTAAATATTTCAGATGAGAAAACAAAACAAAACAAAACCCCAACTTTTAGAAGTGTATCCTCAGTACAAATAATATTTCATAAGCTTCAGAAGATTAACTTTCCTACAAGTTACTTCAATGCATATTGCTACAATCAAAAGACAATTTTGTTTTATGACAGTTATGATATTTCTAAGTCAAAAGCAAAATAAGTTGGTATATCACTTTAATTTCCTCTTATTCATAAATCAGATCATTGTGTTTTGCCATACTGCTTCCAAAATATTTTCATGGTCTTCAGATCTAACCTTTCTGGAAGAGTCTTTCAGTGTTCCTGGCATCACCAGGTTGCCTAGAACGGTGTGGTAGGAATTCTTTATCGCATTGTGTTCAAATTGTATATATTTTTAAGGATGTTTGGAATTTCAGCCTATATTTTCCACCAGTATATTGCACTGATATACTACAAATGCTCCATGATCTTCCAAAAAAAAAAATCTCTTAACGGTAGAAAGGTTATTAAATAACACATAAGAATTACAATCCCCTAGATAAGCAGCATGAGAAAAAGTGTGCCCTGAATTTTGGGACAGAAGAGCAGGGCTGTGGCTTTCAGCACGAAGTGCTGAGAATAAGAGGAGAGAAAGCACTGGGGTCACGACAGACAAAAGACTGAGTCTCTGGAGGACTAAGGAAAGGAGTTGTGCAAGCAGCCACTGTACTGCAAAGCTACATTATTGTTATATACGAGTTACCTTGAAGCCTAAGTCCCAACAGCTACTTTTACACCCCCATGGAAGACTGCTCATCGTTGCAGCATAGCCAATAAAATATTTCTCATCTGGTATTGCTGCAGCTTGCAAACAAGAACCGATACAAGGGGAGAACTACAGCATTTCAAAGAAAAGAAAAAAGCCCAGTTTCTGAATGAGTTTAGAAAACAGTACATTTCCAAAGCACTTCTGAAAACAGAGCTGGAGTCTTTGATATCTCAGCTGATAGGGCAGAGAGCCTGGAAACAACAGGAGGGTTTCCAAGAATCAGATCCAGGCAGTTCTGGAAGTCCCAAACCTTGGGACACCAAAGGGCTGGAGATCAGGTTCAACACCAGCCTCCCACATGAGCTGCCGATCACCCAGATAAGAATTTAATCAAAGGCAATATAGAGCAATGCCCTCATTTGGATGATGGCAAATCCTACCAGGAAAAACGTTTGCCATTTTCAATCATCCCTCGTTTTAAGTTACTTGAACATCAATAGTTAACATGAAGGTTCAGAACCTACTGCAGCCACACAGTACAGAGAAGTAAAGTTTGTGGGGAGGGTCATGATTTCTTTGCTGTCTAACAGCATCACTGAATTATTGAATCCACATCCAGCTTAGAAAGTCCTCGAACTGAAATTGGTTAGAGGCAGAGAGCACAGGAGGAGGAAATTTCTTCTTCTTCACCTGCTCTGTAAGCTTTCACTGCTGGCTACTGCCACAACCAAGCCATGGGGCAGAACCACCCTTGATCTGATGCACGACTTTAGTAAGTGACACAAGCCATTCTTCTCTTTATTACCTCTCACGACAGCCTTGCCTCATTTACTGTCAGACCATCACGGTTACCGCAAGATACCAATATTAGGCAGTAAGAGTAATTGAGGCCCCTATCTTAGGAGACATTGCCAAGTAAAATCCAGTTTTATTAAGAGCACTGATCGTGATTTATTTGTGCCTGGGAGAGATTACAGTTCCATCCCCACACAGTATTATATGACCACTATATATACTGATTTTTCAGAAATGATGGATTATATCTTCAGAAGTGATTCATTAAGAGATCCTTTCACACAAAAATCTCCAAAAATGTGCTTTGAATCCCTTAATAAAATACAAAGAAAATGTTTTAGCAGCTTATATCAATATTACAGCAATAAGTGTAAATTCACCCCCATCTTTTTATTGTTCAGATGAACATGAACCAGAACAAGAAATAAGGTACTTTGTCCTGTTATTGCACAATTCGACGGGATCCATGAACTGGCTCTATTAGAGTAATGGACACCTTTGCAGTTTGTATTCATCTTACCCTACTGCATGTCAGTCATGATAACGGGCCCTGGTGCATTTATCCGAGATCAGTGCTTCTCATATATTACTGAAGACCATACTGTTGAACCTTCCAAGTAGTTTTCCAGTAAATGTACTATACTTCTCTAAAGGTAATAATTTCCACCCCACTGCAGAATGCGTTTACAAAACTAATCTTCTAAGGATGAGGAACCACTGAATTGAATACCAAAAAGATTTATTCATATAGCTGCATGTTATGCCGAAGTTATATGCATTGATGCCGAAGTTGTTATATCCTTGAGCAGTACAGTCAACTTCATTCGCCACTCTCTTGACCCAAAATGCAATTATTTGTTCCATTTTACTCTTTCAATTGATCTCAAAAACCAATCAAGTGTTAAGTAGCTCTCGTGTGTGTTCTGCAGCTTAAATGTTGATATACGCTCTAAATTATATTATGTACAAAATAATATAAATCCAGGATACAAAAATAATGTTGAATTTTATATTTGCCTCTTCAGTAGACTGTTACTGTTATTGCTATCTAGAACTAGAACGGCAATTTAGAATAAAGCTGCTTGTTCAAAGCAATGTATGGGGTTTAGTCTTTCTCAATAACTCTGAAGAAAAAGCCTTCATAAAAGGGTTTGAATCAACTTCATCCAAGCATTTAAAATTAGGAAAAGATGAAGATAGACAATTTTCTGTCAGTTAACTAATCACTCAACAGTATGACAGAAATAGTAACACCCTGAAATAATCAGAAACTGGCTTGCAATGTCAGAACAAAAGCATTTGTCCAGATATGTATATCTAGCTGTGTCTACCTCCCTCCAAATGTGAAATCTTTTGTTTGAAATAGCATTCCTTAGGAAAGCTGGATTATCCTGCTTGTGGCTTTACTGGTCTTTTCACTTACTTTTATGTATAACTTTTGATGGGGTTTATGTTAACTAAAATATCTGAATTAAAAAGTGATCTGTCAACACTAGATCTGCCAATAGCAGTTAGGTATAAACTCTTCTCTCCATAAACTCTGCTAGTAAGGGGGGGGGGGGGGGGGGGGAGTGGCATTTGGGATCCAAGGAGAATCATAGCAACCTGCTAATAAAGACTCAGAAAAAAGCACCATAGATTTAACCAGAAACAGGCTACAGCAGCAGAGTTCAGAGTTGGAATGGCCACAGGAGTGTAAGAATCTGAAACATTCCATCGGTGACTATACAAACAACAGAGATACAGGGCTATTTTAAAATAGCAGACATGGTGGAGAGAAACAAGAGTGCTGGATTATTTCGTACAATGAAGCAAAGGCACAAGCATCATTCATGCCATGAGAGCTAAGAAAGGAAACTGATATCCACAGCATAAACATAACAGGTTTTCATAAGGTCCAACTAATTCTGGTCTTACTCAAGTGTTGTCTGAGCAGAACAGCTTTCAGGTTACTTTGCTGGTCTGGATCTCTAAATTCCTCTAGGCTGGAAATCAATCAGTTACCAAATTCAGTCAGCGGCGAGGCCGGCAGCGGTCAGTGGGCGGCTCAGCCCGAGGCTGAGGTGGACCGGGAGGTTCCCGAGGCCCGGGAGCGGCGGGAAGAGCGGAGGGACCGGCCGGAGCCGGCGGATCTCGCAAGAATGGCTGAGGCAGCCGGGAGATTTGAACGGCCCTGAGAAGCGCGGCGGCAGTTGGGGCAGGCCGAGCACAGCCGTCCCTCTTCCCAGCTGGAGAAGGCAGCTCAAGTGGGGGTGTCAGCCCGGAGGGAGACCCGGGTATGGCTGCCACTGGGGTGAAAGCCATTGTTAGGAAAAATGTGGCAACGCAGACAGAGGTCCCATGTAAGCATGCGGCTGTCCGGGTCTCTGGCTGCAGGGAGTGCCTGAGTCTGTCACAAATGATGGAGGGCAGCGGGGACACCTCTTGTGTGAGGTGTGACCAGGTGAGTGATCGGTTCAGCCTGGTGGTAGAGCTGAAGGAGGAAGTGGAAAGGTTGAGGAGTGTCAGGGAGTGTGAGAGGGAGATAGATTGGTGGGCCCACACCCCGCCATCCCTGAGGCAGAGGCAGCAGATGGAGGCTCTGCGAGAAGCGGAGGTTCCCCTGCCCCCTTGTCACCGGGCAGGAGGGGACCTAAGAGATGGAGGGGAATGGATACAGGTCCCTGCTCGGGGAGGCAGGCGAGTCCCCTCCCGGTCTCCCTTACCTTCCCAGTTGACCCTATACAACAGGTATGGGGCTCTGGAACTTGAGGACCAGGCCAGTGAAGATCAGGGTGTAGGTGAAGCCCTATCCAGGGAGGTGCCTAGGCCCAGTCAGGCAGCCCCATGCATTCTCACATCCTCTGAAAAAAGAAAAAGGAGGGTAATTGTCATAGGCAACTCCCTTCTGAGGGGGACAGAGGGCCCAATATGCAGACCTGACCCATCCCACAGGGAAGTCTGCTGCCTCCTTGGGGCCCTGGTAAAAGACATTACCAGGAAACCCCCTGGTCTGGTTGGGACCTCTGATTATTACCCATTGCTGGTTGTGCAGGTTGGCAGTGATGAGATTGCAGAGAGGAATCTGAAAGCAATCAAAAGGGATTTCGGGGCACTGGGACAATTAATAGAAAGATCGGGAGCACAGGTAGTGTTTTCCTCAATCCCTTCAGTGGCAGGGAAATACACTGAAAGGAACAGGAAAACACACCTGGTTAATACATGGCTCAGAGGCTGGTGCCATCAGTGGAATTTTGGGTTTTTTGATCATGGGGAGGTTTACACAGCACCGGGCCTGCTAGCAACAGGTGGTGTCCAGCTATCTCAAAGGGGTAAGAGAATCCTCACTCATGAGATGGCAGGGCTCATAGAAAGGGCTTTAAACTGGGTTCAAAGGGGGTAAGGGATAAAACTAGGTGCACCAGAGGTGAGCCTGGGGCAGCATGCCGATATTAGGGGTGGATTCGACAGGCCAGCTCAAATGCATCTATGCCAACGCACACAGCATGGGCAATAAATAGGAGGAGCTGGAAGCCATTGTGCAGCAGGATAGATATGACTTAGTGGCCATCACAGAAACATGGTGGGATGACTCCCGTGACTGGAGTGCTGCAATGGATGGCTACAAGCTCTTCAGAGGGGATAGGCAAGGTAGAAGAGGTGGTGGGGTGGCTCTCTATGTTAGGGAATGTTTTCACTGTACGGAGTTACACAATTCTGATGACAAGGGGGAGTGCTTATGGGTGAGGATGAACAGGAAAGCCAATAAGACAGATATTGTGCTGGGATTCTGTTGTAGATCACCAGACCAGGTTGAAGAGACAGATTAATTGTTCTACAAGCAGCTGGCAGTAGTCTCAGAATCGTGTGCCCTTGTCCTTGTGGGGGACTTTAACTTTCCAGACATCTGCTGGAAATACAACACAGCAGTGAGTAAACAATTTAGGAGGTTCCTGGAGTGTGTGGAAGATAACTTCTTGACACAGCTGGTGGGTGAGCCAACCAGGGAAGAGCCTTGCTAGATCTGTTGTTTACAAACAGGGAAGAATTGGTGGGAGGTGTGATGGTCAGAGGCCATCTTGGGCTTAGTGACCATGAAACAATCAGAATTTTCGATTCTTGGTGAGGCAAGGAAGGTGGTCAGCAAAATCACCACTATGGACTTCCAGAGGGTAAACTTTGGCCTCTTCAAGGCACTGGTTGAGAGAGTCCCTTGGGAGATGGTCCTGAAGAGCAAAGGGGTCCAGGAGGGATGGACATTCTTTAAGAAGGAAATCCTAATGGCTCAGGACCAGGCTATTCCCATGTGCCGCAAGTCGAACCACCGAGGAAAATGACCAGCCTGGCTGAATGGGGAGCTTTTGCCAGGTCTCAAAAAACAAAAAAAAAAAAAAAAAAAGGAGAGTTTATCATCTCTGGAGGAAAGAGTGGGCAACTTGGGAGAAGTACAGAGATCTTGTTAGATCGTACAGAGAGAAAATTAGAAAGGCAAAAGCTCAGCTAGAACTAAATCTGGCCACTATCGTAAGGGACAACAAAAAATATTTTTACAAATATGTTAACAGTAAAAAGAATCCCAAGGAGAATATCTTTCCTTTAATGGATACAGAAGGGAACGTAGCAACCAGTGATGAGGGAGGTTTAAGTTAGATATTAGGAAAAAAAATTACTGAGAGGGTTGTCAAACATTGGAATGGGCTGCCCAGGAAAGTGGTTGAGTCACCATCCTTGGAGATATTAAAAAAGCGAGTGGACAGGGTACTTCAGGACCTGGTTTAGTGGGCATGGTTAATGGTTGGTCTCGATGATCTCAAAGGTCTTTTCCAACCTAAATGATTCTATGATTCTAAATATCAAAAATCAAGGTGACACCCTGTTGTTTACTTGTGAATTGGAACCAGAGCATAAACTAAGTGTCAGTCGTGTAAACTGAGTATATCTGACCTTACACTGCTAAACAGAAGATTTTAGGACTTCTGATAAGGATAGAAAATTGCTATAGCAATAAATAAAAATCCTCTTCAGTGACAGACAGCTTACCTACCTCTAAAGTTAGTCGAGAGAGAGAAGCACATCTAGGTAGTGATTCAGCCACCAAGGACAACTCATCCTCAGGGTACAAAAGAGATACTTGGCATAGATATTTCCAATAAATACATGAAGTCCAGTGGGATTTGAATAAGTTACAAAAAATCTGAAACAATGTTGAATTTCTTTCTTTTGAATATAGTTCCCTGGTCCTTTCATTTTAAATGGCCCACTATTATCTCATGTGATAATGTGCTCCAACAATTACTGCATAAGCCCATTTCTATCACTACTTCAAGAAATTACACAAAACTACTAGTACCCACCTCTTTTTGTGTTCAGTTCAATAGGATATATATGAAAACAACTCCTATTTCATCTCAGACAAGATAACTGCTAGAACAATTTCTTCTTTCAGCAATAACTTCCTAAAAGTCTACTCAAGCAATGACAGCCTAGAAAAAGCCAAGCTTTAGCATTAAGTATGTGCATATGCTACTTCAGACTTTCTAGGACCAGGTACTTTCGTTACATAAAAAAAAGTCTGCTTTTTTGTTTTTTAAGTTCTAGTTTGTCACCCTTTGATTATTTTCTTTTAAAAAATAATGCCTGCAAAATATTGTAAAAACAGGCAGCAAGATGAAAAGCCAGCAGGCTTTATAGATTGTAAAGATGACTGTAAAGTTGTATGAAGACAATTTCCACTGACTTCCACAGATCAGGTCAAGGGAACAGGCATTTTTATACAGTCATAATCTCTGCAGAGACTTTTCCCAGTAGTTTAATTAGGGACTTTTTTTCCCCCCCCTGAAGCAGAGAGCTTTGCAGTTATGCGCTCCACATAGTTGATTGTTAGAATTATGACACTAATTTGGAGTTACTGTTTGCATATATATATGGGGAAATGTATTTTCTTTGAGTTCGTAACAGAGAAAATTAAAATGATTGAGAGATTTCCAAAAATACACAATTTTTTTCTGTCTACCCAACACATTGCTATGGATAATAAATTGGACATCATTCAGAAGAGAACTTAATGAAGGCTATTAAACACAAAGTTGCCATTTCCAGCTCAGGAAGTCTCAGAGCAATGAATTGCCTGAACAATGAGAGAATATACCAAGGAAGTATCAATGTGTGATTGTACCACCCTTACACTTAATCATCTGCTGTTGCCATTGGATTTGAAAAACCTTTGGTCTGACCCAGTTCTCAAACTCTTCCATTCTCCCAGGTTCCAATTCACAAAACTCCCCCAGCTTGCCCTTCATATCAGACGTGTGCTGTGATTATAGCCATAGCTGCTCGCTCTCTGTATTTCATCATCACCTAGAAGAGCCGTGCAGCAGAGCACAGCCATGCAGGTCACTCACAAACACCTGATGAAGCTCTGTATCAAAATGCTTGCTGTTCAAACAAAACATTGATACAAAATTAAGGATATACCGTGACTGTTCCCTCCTGTGCTGAAAAACAATAGTGGAATATAATAGGTAAAAATAAAATGTTTCTCGTTACCTTACAATCCCACTAGCACAAGGAACGACCAGTGAATGCTTTACCAAAAATGCTTTCCACGGTCTGTCATGTGTCGTTACCCAAATGCAACCAAAGCTGGAACAGGCATCCCCTATTTCAGAGGTTTCTGTATTGACAGCCTTGCTTCTTAAAAGGCTTTCACTGGAGGTGATGGGCTCATTGTAAGGCTCTCTGCCTGTATCCTTCTTGTCCACTAAATTCCTTGAGAGATCAAGTAATGTGGTAACATTTTAGTCGGCCATCTTCTGTGCCACTAAGATCTCTAAATCACTTCCTGATCTTTGAATGTGGCCCTAAAAAGAAGATCGATCTTCAGACTTGTGAAGTGCATGCAAATTAATATCCATCCACAGACCTTTTAACTTCTTAGCTGCAGCATTCACTGGTTCAGCCCATCATCTGATGGAGTGAACATCACCGGTTTGAGACAAAGGAGACAAAAAGTTCAATTCTACTTGCTGCAGTTTCATCCCCAAACACAACCCACTGCATCCCTCTCTATACACCCTCATGCCAAGGTGTGAATAGTGGTGCAGGAGGCACCAAAATTTTGATATTATTACGTGACATTTAAAATCATCATGCTGCTGAGAAATATCACAGGTATTTCTGAGAAACTTACGGGTTTCACATGTAATAAATTAATTGTTCACCTCCAACTTAAACATTACATCATCATTCATGTAGTGGATCATATACAGAACTTCAGATACTGAGATGCCTTTTGCAGATGCTACAGGAGTTAAAAAAAATCAACTTTTGTAACAGGAAAACTAAATAGCCATGCTATCTTAGAGCCAGGGCTTGTAGCCAGCCTATGCAGGTGTGTTGTAGATGTCTTCACATTAAACTTACAGCAACAAGTTCCCAACCCTTACGGCAGATCAGAGGCACTTTCACCATGCCAATAAACAACCTCCAAAGCCAGTAGAACCACATCACATCTTATGAAGCCATTATGGCAATTGTATATAGGTTTCAGGGCAGGTGGGGGTTAAGTTTTATATCAGGAAATAAAAAACACAGAGTAAAATATAGATATCAACATGTTAGACCTCTGCAGGGGAGGAATCAAATATCTGGTGGCTTGTCATAAAAGCCAGAACACAATAACTGCATTTAAAACCTCGACTGAAGTCTCATCCAACTATATTCAGTCTTAGAAGGAAAACATCAACCCATTTAATGACAATAATTCACAATATGAAGCAAAGAGGCAGAATAGTTCAGTAAGCTCTGATGTTACACAGTAACTTCAAAAGCACGATCAGCACACCTTCCAGTTCCGACCAGGTATTTTCCATCAGGCACCTTGGGATAAACTGTGTGCCACACTAATCAGCCCAAAACAAAGCACTACCTATGCCTCAGACAGTAAAAGAATAACTTGTACTATGCCAAAGAATTTAACGAGCTATGACTCCAAATCCCCGGCAGGGAATAACTCCACTTTATTGTTTATCCACAGCACTGTCTAAGCCTCTCTGCGAATGGTTTACACAAACACCATCACGCAGGTGGAAGAACCACACATGGCTGAGCCACTAACTGTGCCTCCTTCACAACATTACAGGCTTCTGGCCAAATGCAATTATTCAAATATTTGCCCTGCCTTAGGCCTTGTGTAAGCAAATTATCAGCTTATATATACACTTGACTTTATGCAATTAAGCTTCCTTTGAATACCTAATTTTTGTGAAAGCTAATTACCATATTTATTGCTACTTGAGATTAGAAAGGGAATCTATAGAAAAGTTTAATGTTGCTGTATCTCTATAACTAAAATATATTCCAGAAATAAATTAGCAGAACACAGTTTCTAGCTCAAACATAATCATCTTATTTTGTGCCCACAAATATGTGTATTATTCAGCTTGAAGCATCTCACAGTTGGTTTTGTTATTTACACCATGATAGCGAGTCAGTCACGGACCAGGACCACGCTAAACCATGTGCTGAGAGAACACAAAACAAAAGCGACATAAGCTTTACAGTGTGATAGTTTGCTTACACTTAAAGAGATGTATTACTGGGCATTCTGTTAAATCCCCTTTAGTTTACATACACATTTATTTTGCTGGCATAAGTTACATTAATTCAAATGAAAAGTACCAGCATCATTTGTTACCCATATGCTGCTGCTTGCTACCATAAATACACAGGTGCTTCTTAACTCCCAGTGCTTTATACTGGAAGAACTTTTAAGCTGAGACCAAACTTAAGTATATCTCTATTTATCAGTCATTATGTCCACAACACATTAACACCCAATTCTTTCAGTAACATGGACACTTTTATGCCCACAGATTGCTTCTGAGCAACAAGCTATTACTATCCCTGCTTTTCACCAGGGAAAGAGATCCAGAGAAAATGAAAGATTTTCCCTCTGTGACAGAGGAGTAAACAGGAGTAAATATAAAAAGTAGTAAATATGAATGTCAAAAGTACCAAAGTCCAGTGCTTCAATTGCATGATCAGTGGTTACCCATGATCACAACCATAAACTGCACCATTGTAGCGACAGCACCACAGTGACTGAGATGACAGGTGAAATCAGTCAGCATCTTATGGTAAGTGAAAATGGATATTTTAGCCAAGTTTATCTTTTTTTTTTTTTCCCCATAAAGACAATGATGGTACAGTTAAAAACTGATTGTTTTTTTTAAAACATGTCCAACTAAATTTTCTAAGAGAAAAGCCCTTAAGGAAATATAGATGGACTTTTGCTTTTCTTAATTGTTTAATTTTTATATTGTTACAGAGCTTCTCTGAACTAAAAGAGCCACAGCCTTGATTGCAGAAGCATTTGCCATACCTGACTAAACATGACCCTCCCTCCTTGATGGCTGGAAGGGATACCAGCTGGGGTAAGACATTGATATCACTGGCTGTAGGACATAGACGACACCTAGTTTCTGCAAACAGAAGTGGGGTGTACCTGGGGAGGGACCCACGGGAAAGGTGCTAAGGGGATGTCGGAGTCTGATAAGGGAGGGTTTGCTCTCAGAGGAGGAAGATTAAGAAGTTACAGCAGCACTGCTGTGAGCATCAGTTGAGATGACTTCAGGAACAGATACCAGCTGGAGAGGATGACCTTACAGTGAAAGGTAAATTTAAAAAGATTGGCTCAGATGTTTTTCACAGGGAAGTGAAACTGTCTGAAAGCAGAATGTCTTCAGCAATTTGTAACTCAAAAATTTAAAACATATTCTAATAGGAATTAACATATGAATGCAAATAACAAAATGAAGCATATTTAGCTGTAAATAAGCTTCCAGTATTTGCATTGTACTATCCAGCTAGATATTTTATTACTAAGCATATAACAGATTTAATACTGCTTTTTTTTTTGGCAAAGAATGCAGCCCAACTCCCACCAAAAGAGTACTAGAGCACCCAGTAGCATTAAGTGTAACACCCCACTCAGAACCTTGCAGACTCACAACAGGTCCATCTGCTTGGCATCCACAGACAGAAGTTGTTTTTGAAGTGGGATAAGCACTTTTTCCTCTTTGAAATAAGTGAGCAGTATTTATCCAGCTCATCAGAAACAGCCGGAGAAGACAGTGATGGTGCAGTTGTCAAAGCAGCACAAGTGCTTATACTCTCCCAAAAGCCTTTTCCAAGAGTGCTGGCATCCTACTGGATCCTGTGCTTGGCCATGCATATACAAACCTTCACTGTCAGGCAAGAAGTGCTTGCAGGATAAGGACTTCATGTGTTTTCTTTTCAGATTCTGAACTGCAGGAGAGGGAAGCGATCACCTGAAATGGAACATGAATCAGTAACAGGGGAGATTCCTCTCCCTGTGTGCACAATTAAATTGGAAATTGTTTGTTCCATGCTCTCTGCCATGTTTTCTCATGCCAAAAGTTACTTAAACTGAATTAGCAGCCAGGTACCTTTGTTTTCTTCCCTAGTAACAATCCAAAGCAGAGGTAATTAATGAAAACAGGAGGTCATTTTAATTATACATTGTTTTAACTAGAAGGGAGTTAAACTTAGAAGAAATTAAGAAACATGTACCAAGTTACAGTCTCTTCTGACCAACACAGCCTGAAACCTTACAGATCCCCTGCTCAGATACTATAGCTAGGTTTTGGAAAAAACACCCCTTTTTGTTTAAGATTCAAGCTTTGTCTTGTGTAAGCTCTAGAAAGACTTTGGAGAATCCACACCCAAGCCTTCGTATTACATTTTAATACTTAAGGAGCCCTGATGCAAGAACGATTAAAGCTCAGAGCAATTCCAAAATGAAGAATCCTATTTGTTCCTAAATAGGCAGTCCAAGGCTTTGGACTGCATTATCTCTAATGACAATATGACGACAGAGTATCAAATATTACAGGGTAAGTTGAGGATATGCTGAGCATATAGGAGACTTGAAAAAACTAATCTCTAAGCAATTTAATACTAATTTGAAAATTAAATCCTAAAACAATTACCTAGTAATGGAATATTTCTAATGAATTATCTTGTATGTCTATAAAGATTTTTGTGAACCTCCTAGGTATAATTCATTTTACCAGTGTTATTTTTACAGCAACTCATCTCAGTAAATGAATCTCAAATCATTTGAAATCAGTGCTTACCTTAACCTCTCAACCACATGGGTAGGCAAGCCAAGTTTACAAAGGTAACTGAGGCACAGGAAGGATCCAAGAGCTTTATGATCCCAGATTTGAGTTGTCCATACAGACAGTAGTTTGTGGACTTTGAGATTTACTACTAGCTTATTCACACAGCAAAACAGTACATGTGTCTGCAGACCCGGAATTAAAACCTGCTGTTAATGGGAGAAAAGCCCGTAAAAGGCAACAAAACAGCACAAGTTTAAAAATCTCAAATTGCCTCCAACCTATAGACCAGGAACTGTTTGGAGAACATCACATGTAGCAAAGCAACCATGTGCAATCATAAACTGAAGAGAGATGAAGTAGCTAAGCAAGATTTTGCATAAATTATTTGTCTATTTTACTTCTGCAGAAATATTGCTATTTGTAGATCCCAATTTGTGTAAAGAGCGAAATGAAAAAAATGATTGAGATGCAGCCACCCTGGTGGCTGCTGGCCTCCTGCAGTACATTTGGAGAAAACTGCGGTTCCTTCCCCACATCCCTTTTCCCCCCACCCCGTCTGATGATGACAGCTTTGTGAAGCCTGTCCCGTTGCTTTGCAGGGATGTAACAAAGTCTGAAGATCAGCCAAAAATTCTAATAAAAGTAACACAAACAACTAAGAGTAGTCAAACAGAATTCAGTGGGTTTGTTCATGGGGATAATATCTTTTCACCAGAGAGGTAAAAGCACAGTTGTTGGTGATTCTGGCTGGTTTTTTTTTTTAAAAAAAAAAAAAGAAAAACAAATAGCAACTAATACAGCACCACCTAATCTGCCACGTACTGAGGGTCATGGTACAAACACAAACCTCACGCTTCTTTCCTGGCTTATGTTTCTCTTCAGATAAGATCACTGGTGATAAAGGCTGGCTTAGTCTATGCTTTGTTGGGGAAAGAGCTCACACAAAGGAGGGAAGTTGTGCTTTTTATGATGGTGAACACCAGGCATGTATACAGCCCCAAATCTCCTCCTGTACAAGGAAACCAGTCCCGAACCTGACTGCTGCCCTGTTCCAAGGGGAGAGCAGGGGGCTGAAGCCTCTGTCTTCCAAAAAAACACTACTGCCTTCATGGAGAGCTCTTGCTGTGGCCCACCACAAGGATACTGAAGCCAAGATCTTATTCCATAGCTCCAGGGGACTGATCATTCTGACTTACATTCTGACTTTTTAATCAGTTTTCTAAATGTCAGCTTGGTCCAGGATAAGAAAGTCAACGTTTCAGCAGAAGTCCCTTTCATACTTATCAAAAAAGTATTTGCAGCACTCAAGCGGGGCAAGATTTAATAGCAGCGCAAAGGACCTGGTGAAGGGACACATCTGAAATTTCTCGATGGACCCCCCACTCCTGTACCACATCAATTCTACATGCACATCCCACTCATCCATGCACCACCTCTCCTATCCCATCCCCTGCCAGCAGATAGCAACCCACCTCTACCTGGAAGGATCCATTCCCATTCTGGCACTGGTGTAGATTCTCTGTAAATGCTTCTGCAGATACTGATGGCCCAGCACACCCACCTCCCCACTACCCTCCGCTCAGTCAGAACTTTCAGAGCTGTTTAGATCCTTTATGTCATGCAAGTAGAGTAGTTTAACTTACTAATAACATCCTTGAGAATAATTTCCTGATAAAAAAAAAAGAGGTCCTAGAAATTATTTTATGAGGCATCTGTTAACTAGTTATAGCAGGGGTCTTTTCTTTTCCTCTTCATGTGCAGATTTTTCAGGAAAAAGTATTTCAAACCAATTCACAAGAGATACAATTTCTGTGATTTCCCTGAAGAAAGAGCAGGTGCTAATCTAACAACGGATATCATACTGAGCCGAGAGAATTCATATCCATTCATGAATTTGCATAGGATAACTGTGAGTATTGGTGAATAACAATGAGAAAATTTGTTTCTAAAAAGTACAATTAAAAGGGCTCAAATGTTGTCTCAGTAGGCAAGAGCTTCATATATCCTGCAGCACAGCTAATTTGAAGCAACGTGAGTAGCATTGAACCATATTTTGTAATTACGGACAAATGGAATTCATAATTGCATTTAGTTGCCAGCAATATGCCCAACTCCCTGCATATTAGTTCAAGACTAAATAAAGCAAAAATTGTTATTACTTTTATGCAATGTAACTGCTCATTCTTCTAGACACCAAGTATTCACCTGTTACAGCTACACCTTTGGTTCAGTTCTGTCCTTGGAAGAGCTCAACTCCAGATTCACGTCTCCCTCAAAAGGCAGGTGCATGCACACAAACAAGAAACCATAGGTGACACTGGTTTATAGCAAAGGAACTAGAGAATAAAAAAGGTCCAGAACAACATGAGTTATGTTCTTTCGACTTACACAACACATGACCAATTTTATAGACACGTCTCAAACAATCTAACACAGGGTATCCATAAGATGAGAAGTTCAGTTCCACTGACACATCACATCAGGTACAGAGGAGAATTAAAAAGTCTGAGTAACTTCCTTTATGTTACCTATAGAATCTTCCCTTTCTTTTCAATTACTTTTCAAATAAAACCTCTTACAAGAGAGATAACTAGTTAATTTTATTTTTTTTTTTACTTTTGCAGGATTTGCCATTCATATTTATAATTAAAAGGTATGTGAAATGCCAAGAGATAATTTGCTCTTTCAGAAGGGATTTAAAGAACTATCACAATAAATCAATGAAAGGGTCAGTATAAACACAGGGAGAGAAAGGGATGCTGTCTATATGAAACAGCGGTGAACTGTAAAAATCAGAATTAAGGTGCTGAGCTCTTTCTCAAGCATGTGAAAGCGATGGCAGGTCAAGCAAGAAATTCTATGTATGCACAGCAATTGAAAGCACCCTTGTAGCACACTTCATCCTGCAACAGAAGTTACAGAAAATGCATCTCCTACCCCTTTAGAACCAGAATTCTTGGGTTACTCCAGCAAGTTTCCAAGCACAGAATCTGGGCAGCAGCTGAAGCCCACATTTTTAACTCCAAGTTCCCAGTTCAAACTTAAAACATGGGTTCACACACAAGTAAAATCCACTGCATGCTACAAACATGGCTTTTTACACTGTGACAGAAAGACTAAACACATACCTAGTAAGCTGACTGTGCATGTTAGAAGACCTTTGGGAAAAATTATCCATTGCTTTTACCACAACCTGTGCAGGAATTCACTTATCAAATTTCCCCAATGTCACAAGAATGACAGGGTCACAGACCCTGCACAAGTTGGAACCTCACAGCACGTGGGGCTGCGTAACCTCTGTAATCAACTTCCAAGAAGTAATAGGGGGTATATCCACATGTAGCGTTATCATCATCTGTATTGCAGTAGCACTAAGAGACCACAATTGAAATCAAAGATCCATTGTTGGAGTCTTAATAGATATCTATGTATCCATATTACAGGGAAAAAATGCCATTTCAAAGAGTTTACAACCTAAATGTACAAATAAAGAAAATAGCAGCATCCATTTCACAAAGAGTCAAAAGGAAAAAAGTACAGGAGGATTAAGATCCAAGTACACAGTTTGCTGGATTTCACCTTAAATGCTCTGAGCAGTTCACAGGGAAAGATTGACATAGCTGGGAACAAAACATTGCCCTTCCCAATCTAGTACTACAGATGATGCTTTGCTGGAGGATATGGAAAGCCCAAAATACTTATGAACAAGAGAAGTTTAAATTCCTTTCCTAACTTGCAATCTCCAATATTCTATTGAGCAGAAATTAAGCAAAACACCTTCTCCCATCCCCCTCTCAATGTAATTTTCCACTATAGCTGTGAAAAGCCATTTATTGTGATCTCCAGGGACCTGCACAAACTGCACCTTCTCCATAGCACACAACCACCTTATTTCCTTCTCTATTTTTATTTTTTCAGACAACCTTTTAAAACGGGCAGCAAGCCAATAAATAAAAGCAAGCAGTTCAAAGAAGTAGGGGTTGACTTGTGCCAGCCCTGACATAAACCCTTATTTCAAGACAATTCCCCACGACGGTCATTCAAAAGGGCCACCAAAATGGGAAATGTTCTTGCTGACAGGCTGGTCCAGGGAAGGGCTAAGGGAGTTAATGTATTTTCAGAGTATCTGTACCTGCTGCTTTCAGACTCATTGCAAAATCTTGTTTAATAATACTCTGTATTTAGACAGAGTTATTCAGCCAAGAGCCTCGATGTGCTGCCATCTCACAGATAGCAGCTATAATTCCCCACATTCCCATAAGACTACTATGTACTATCACTCTCTTTTCACAGATGAATTCATCGAGAACCAATTAAGCGATTTACCCAGGCACTTCCCGAGGCAGAGGTGCATTCAGGTCTTGAGTCAGGAGTTTGCCTCACATGGCTTAACCTCACACGTTTTCACCAGCATCCTCATGCAGCCACAGCAAGGTCTCAGCATCAAGCCAGTGGGTGCTGGAAAACACCATGCCTCACCCGAGTGGGATAAAAGCAGACAGCAAGGCTGAATATAATGAGTACTTAAACCAAACAAACTGTGCCTTCAGTTCATACCTATCCATTGAGTTTGGTCACAGACAGGTAACTTCTGTAAAATTACTAATTTCAGCAACTGAGCACTTCTGAGCAGAACGTCACGAGAGCAGGAGCAGCCGGGTGCACAGGTCCCTCCCTGTCCCAAGGGGTTTGCATGCCACCTCGTTGGGCTCATTTCTCTGTGCATGGGTTGGCAGGAACAGCAACGTCAATATTAGACAACCAAGAGAAGAACAGGCTGTAGGAAATCACTACAGTGATCCAGGAAACCAGTCCTCTCCATTACAGTCATATATAGAAGGATGCATAACTGCACACTAAGTGTTTTCTAGGGGTCATATTTTTACCAAAGGAGACTGTGTCCACTGGCTTAGACTTCGACCATGTTCACAAATCACATCTGAATAGCATGTCTTACTGGTCACAAGATCTAAAGAGATGAAGAAAATCCCTTCAATATATATCAGAAGCATTCACCATTTGCCAAAGACATTTCACACCACGTAGGATGGAACAGCAGTTAACTACTCTGTTAGTCCTTCCTAAATGATTTTCCCATCATTTTAATAAAAGCCATAATTTTTTTCCTCCAAGTCAATCCAGAAGCTAGTATATTAGTTTATTTTGATCTGCTTCCAAATATAGAAAGCCAGTGAAACTTGAAGTGCTGCAAGAATTTATTACTTTAGAAAACTATGTAAATGAGCACACTCGTATGCATATATACAATATTTAAAGTATTCTGCCTGCCATCTGTGGCAATGACTTTACGATGGCACATTTTGAACAGGTATAGATTTATATGGACTTTCTGGTTAACATTTCAGATCTATTCTCTAAACCATTTTCCTTCCTGTGACAGCAATACCACATTGCTACCACACGGGGTTTTGCTCTTAGCATTTGTCACTTTTCACATCCTTTGATGCAAATGAGAAAGAAGGGGCAAGAATGATGGCGAATTCACAGGCATTTGCTACTGTCAAAAAAGGCTTATTTTATTGCCACAGGACCCTCCACCCCAAAATCCTAGAGATCATGGGAGTTGTCAGATTGCTCTACATTGTACCATGTACAATGTCAAACCAGCCTGCACTCAGAATAAAAGATTATGCCAGGCAGGAGTATCAGGAAGCCTCCCAGAAAGGGCAGCTCTGAAGAAATACAAGATTCATAGGCATGTAACAAAGCATATGAACATTTCAGGAAAGTCACGATTCTTAACAGGCAATAAAAAAAGAGATGCCTTCACATGTGAAGAAAACTTGCATTTGTTTTTAAGCAACTGAAAGAAATTTGCAGAAAGATACTTCATTCAAATTTCTTTATGCATATACAAGCAAAAACATCTTGTCTTTTCTGGGATTCATAAGACAAATGTAATCACTCCACAAAAATTCATTCCATTCCTTCACAGTTTACAGATTATCCCATATTATTTCTTTTCAAAGTCCTTGAGAGAAAGTACCACATACTATTTAAACATGCATAATTCAACAATAGGTCTAGATGTTTAACAGAATCTTTTGTTTCATTCTTTACTCACAATTAGACTTTATAGTTATTACTGTAGCCCTCAATTATGAACATAGTTTGACTACATACCTGAAAGAATTTCAGAGACATTTTATCTCCTGATGCAGACCCTGAAAAAATCCCTAATTGCTTGTCATTCAAAGAAAATTAAAAATCATTTTGGGAAAGATATGAATCGAATTGCAATTAATCTCAATTTTAACTTTGCAAGGAAGAGCCCTGCATATGTGTGTATCAGGGGCCTTCACCAGACAGGTGAAGGAGAGCAACCATTCTGTGTATCGTTAGTCCCACGGTGTTAACTAACACGCAGAGAAGGAACCCACCCTGCTCTTTGGGAGGAGGACGACCTGAGGTCTGTCACCAGGCGTTTGACTTCACTGCAACCCAGAGCATGTCATGAAACTTACCACATCATGGACTGGTTATATGACTTTAGAAATTAAATTTTACCCTCTTGTGGGCCCCATATGACCTGTACCTATTCCCCCCCTTTTTCTTTTTTCTTCTCCCCCATCCTCCTTTTTTAAAAAAAAATTATTCTCACACAGCAGGAGCACCAGCCCCAAGCCCTGGCAGCTTGGCCAGCTCAGCTTTACATAAATGCTTGGACAAAGCTGCCCTTGGCTT
The DNA here is from genome assembly GCF_929443795.1 of Astur gentilis. Lineage (NCBI taxonomy): Eukaryota > Metazoa > Chordata > Aves > Accipitriformes > Accipitridae > Astur > Astur gentilis. The sequence goes on along the minus strand of NC_064902.1, from coordinate 23,339,798 downwards.
GCAGCTCCTGCAGAAGCCCGAGACATCAGTAGATCATAAACAACAGGAAAGATATTGTACAAAAAAATGACAGTCTCACACAAGCGTGACAAGTCACCAGGAACCTACATGTTGTATATAATGAAGCTATTACTATTTTACATAAACACTGGAAAAAGTACCTGGGTAATATTTTAATTCACCCCAAGTATTTAAGACCTCCACAGTGAAGGGAAGATTATCCTGCTGTGATCAGCAGGGCTGGGCTCAAAGGGGGTCAGACATCCCGCTGGGAGAAAGTCAGCAAAGCACGAGTATGTTCTTTTGCAATTCTAAGAAACATGTCAGCATCTTCCTCAGTGGAGGGTGGAACATGATGAAGGGCACCAGTGTGTCTCAGTGAGGAAACTCAGATGTGCATGAAGACCTTTCTAGTAGAAGAGGGGGTGGGGAAAAAGGTATTTGAAATTATTTGGTTGAGAACAGACACATCCAAGCAATGACAGTACCTTCATGCCTCAGCCTCTGAGCTTAAGAGCTGCCTAAGGAAATCCACCAACGACTGCAGCAGCTCTCCGAAGGACAAACAGTTAAGGTCTCCAAGCCCTGTGTATTATTATTCAAAAGTCTTCCATAATACACAGCCTAATTCTGTAGTCTCTTGAAAGGTTGCAGATTTCCCTCAACTGACATTTTGGCTGCCTTTAGACTATATATCAATGTAAGTATTGTCTTGACTACAAGTTGGGAGCTTTCTAATCCAATTCACCCCAGTTTATTGCTTAGGAAATCACCCAGTCGTGAACTCCCTGCTCCCATGAAGCATGCAGTTGGTTTAGGTTAACACAGCCGAACGGGTGAACAGATAGCTGCAGACTTTCTGTAAGAGGACATTATTGAAGCCTGACCTGGAAGAGAGTGCTGGGGCAGGGTAGTAGTAAATATTTAATATGTGGTTTGTATTTCCTCTAAAACATAAAAAACTCAAACATGCACTAGTTACATTTTCTTAAGCAAGCTTCGCTTCAAGCTTCGTCTCAGCCTCAGCAAACCAATATATTGAGATTTCTTACAGTAAAATCTCAATGAAGTTATCTGCCTGTAGATGCTCTAGCAGCCAATAAAAGTAATGAATTAATATATGTGGTAGCTACTCATCCCATCACCTCCAAACTGCCAAAATCCTTCTGGAAGCCCCAGAGCACAGAATATCATTTCCCTGATGTCACTAACACAAAATTGTATGCATGGCAAAACTAATTCATCCTGAAGCGTGTAGCTTTTCAGGCATGTCAAGGGAACCTTCTTGCATTAATCAAAAAAAAAAAAACCCAACCAAAAAACTCAGCTTTAATGCCTGTCTACATTTCTTTTTTTCTTTAAAGGTTAAATCCAGAAGAAACTATATTTTTTTCCTCATAGGATATCTGGCCCTGTAATCATAACAAATTTTCCTGTCAGAAGTTACTCAAAAGCAGTAATATATTCATTTTCACAGGGAAATATATTTCTAATTGAAGTTGAAGTGGTCAGTGTTTTTAATAAGTGTTTATGTTTTAAAGTCATATCAATACAAGTACAGAAAACCCAGAAGCAACATCTAGTTTAAGGCACTCAAAGATTACAGAAATGCATGACATGACATAACATTGCCTCTGCAATCTCAGCTCCACCATCTTTATTTACATGTTTAATTACATCATCAGCATTTTCCCATGTGCTTCTGCCTCCCTGAGCACATGGGATGAATCCTTTTTACTTAATGAGCATGTATTTAATATTTTGGCTTTGCCTCATTTTTCAGTGTGTGTCTGAGGCCTTATCTCCTGCCTACTGTCCAAACACTGCTCTGAATAAAGAATTTTTCATTTCCTTTGGGCTTTTCTCTGCTGTTTGTCACTATCTGAATGCTTCACAACATTAATTAAACTGACAAGGTAAGGCAGCAGTATTATCTGCATTTTACACATGGGGTACTGAGGCACAGAGAAGTTAAAGTCAAAAGTAAAGCTAGCCATAAACTTCACAAAAAATATTATAGTTGAAATACAAATTACAAAAGAAAGCATTGCCTTTAAATGAAAGCATTTAACGAAGACCTGAACAAGAACCACAGGTTTCAGGTGAATGAAGTACAGAGAATAAAAAGCCAGTCATTCCAGTCCCAAAACAGAAAATGGCATTTCCATTTAGCAAATATCTTTGGAAGTTTGAATTTACAGTTGCAGCCTGAAAACTCTGAGAGTTAGAAACTTTTAAGGTTTTTTGGCTCGATTGCAGTTAAAAATAGCTCCTCATGTGTGATGGGTTAACCCTGGCTGAACACCAGGTGCCCACCAAAGCCGTTCTATCACTCCCCCATCCTCAGCTGGATAGGGGAGAGAAAATATAACAAAAGGCTCGCGGGTCGAGATAAGGACAGGAGAGATCATTCACTATTACCATCACGGGCAAAACAGACTCAATTTGCAAAATTAACTCAATTTATTACAAATCAACCAGAGCATGGTAATGAGAAGTAAAATGAAATCTCAGAACACCTTCCCACCACCCCTCCGTTCTTCCCGGGCACAACTACCCTCCCGGATTTCACCACCAAGCCCCCCCAGCGGCACAGGGGGACAGGGATGGGGTTTATGGTCATCACACGTTATTTTCTGCCGCTTCACCTCCTCAGGACGAGGGCTGATCACACTCTTCCCCTGCTCCAGCGTGGGGTCCCACCCACGGGAGACAGTCCTCCACGAACTCCTCCAACGTGGGCCATTCCCACGGGCTGCAGTTCTTCACGAACTGCTCCAGCATGGGTCCATTCCACGGTGTGCAGTCCTTCAGGAGCACACTGCTCCAGCGCGGGTCCCCCACGGGGTCACAAGTCCTGCCAGAAAGCCTACTCCGTGGGCTCCTCTCTCCACAGATCCACAGGTCCTGCCAGGAACCTGCTCCAGCGCGGGGTTCCCACGGGGTCACAGCCTCCTTCGGGAACCCACCTGCTCCAGCGTGGGGTCCTCCACGGGCTACAGGTGGAGATCTGCTCCACCGTGGACCTCCCTGGACTGCAGGGGGACAGCCTGCCTCACCAGGGTCTTCACCACGGGCTGCAGGGGAATCTTCGCTCCGGCGCCTGGAGCATCTCCTCCCCCTCCTTCTTCACTGACCTTGGTGTCCGCAGGCTTGTTTCTCTTACATGTTCTCACTCCTCACTCCGGCGGCAGTTTCTCTCCGTCCCAACTTTTTTCCTTCTTAAAAATGTTATCACAGAGGCGTTACCACTATCACTGATTGGCTCGGCCTTGGCCGGCGGCGGGTCCGTCTTAGAGCCGGCTGGTATGGGCTCGCTCTCTCTTGAACACAGGGGAAGCTTCCAGCAGTTTCTTACAGAAGCCACCCCTGTAACCCCCCCCCGCTACCAAAACCTTGCCAAACAAAACCAATACATCATGTTAGATGTTCAATGTTGGGCTTAGCTATGCAAATGTATTAAAGGAATTTGAAGTGAACCAGCACAAAGGCAGGGTTAAGGGAGCTAAACTAAAGGTTTCTAAACCCCAGTGTTGATAAAGAAGCAAATTTCACTCTAAGTTCAGATAACTAAAGGATTGATTTAGCACACGTTTCTGTATGTGCCTCTGGAGCGGGGCAAACAGCTCCATTTTGGAGCGCCGATACTTTGATGGGATCTCCACTCTTCACTCCACTGTTCAGCTTTTCAATATTTTTCATTACCAGAACAAAAAGTCCGATTTAACCTTCATAGCCCTAGAGCAATTGAGAGAATGGCACATGTAGCATCTGACAGGTCTGTGACAGACCCCAACATTATTGGCAAAGTAAAAGCAATTTTTTGTGCAGATTGCAAATTTTCAGAAGCCTGCATCTTCACCCAACATGGACAAGAACTACTCAGAGAATAACCTGTATGACCTAGAAAAATCATGCCAAAAATGACTACTGAGGGGCTTTTGCATTTTTTCAGCTATAAGCAGCCACAGAGTATTATTATAAATTACCCAAGTCTATTACCAAATATGATTCTGTTCCTTCTTGATGCTGTATCTACTCACATAAAAATTCACTGAAACAGATGAATCTAATAAAATTAGGGGTAAATCCCAATTAGGGGTAAATGTATGTGTCTGATTGTGGTTTTGCAAGTAACAGATTTCTGAACGCTCCGGTAACTGTGCTCCTCTTGACAAGACAGAGCTATGTGACTTTGTCCCAGTATGTGCCTGCGTCTGATGTTTTGAAAATACAGTTTCTCAAGGTAATTTACAGACTGCAAAAGCCAAAAATATTTTCAAAAATAAATGAAAAAATATGAAGGCAAATATCTTTAAAATTCTTGCAGAAAGTGGTGGTTTAAGGACTCAAATTGCCAAAGAAATGTCATAACAATTTCTCTGAAAATATTTTCACCTTGTTATCTATAACCTTCTAACCAGTTCCAGAATCCTCTACTTCTTTCCCTCTCTACAAACTGCTATTAAAAAATAGCAAGTTACTGATTACAAGAATACACCTCAACTAAATCCCTTAACAGCATGTCAAGTGCACAAATAATTTAACAGCTAATGGCAAATTCCACAGCAATACATATATATTTATTAATTTCAATCATTCAGGCCAGGGAGGTATGAAGAAGGGCACTATCATTTAGGGCTGTAATTAATCATCTTGGACACTTCATTGTCAGTGAACATAAATCAAGAAGCAAATGTTTCTCCTATCTGAGTGATATGTAACCAGCGTTAACACAGTGACAAAATCTGATGCTTGTCAGTAACTGATATATATTTTATCTACCTTTAACACCTAAGATGCAGGGCTGTTTCATACGAGTGCCCTCCACCTCTGAATTTATTTTCTGGATGTAGAGGACATACTTTAAAAATATTAACAGAGTATAACAACAAGGCTGAAGAAAGAATTTGCCAAACACCAAGATATAAAGTTTCTGAAGAAAAAAAAAAAAATCAATACAAGGCATAACAAATACATCTCAAAAATGGGATGGGACAAATGACCATTTGCAGGACAGCATAAGGCAATTCCTAAGCTGTAAAACATTTGTAAACCAGCCACCAGTTTAGCTCCACGTATGCCTTTGTTAAATACCCACTGGGTCGTTAAGAGAAACATGGAAGTACAAACTAGGCTTAAAGCACTACTTTAGGCTCTGGCTTAAAGCACTGCTAAAAAAAGGAAGAAATCATGAAGAACCAAAGCTCGTTTTCAAAAAAAGGTTTCTATGAAGCTGTAGGTACCATGGTTGGGATATTCCAGGTGCCAGTATAGCTGGGCACATGAATCTGGAAGCATAGAAGGCAATGGTTTTAATTGTGTGTGGTCAAGATTTTACAGCCCCTGCAAATCTTAAAGGTGTAGGTACTATCTATCGCCTTTTCAAAATTAGATTTCATGAAGACAATTCACCCAGAGAAAGCCAGGAAGCTGAGTTCAGGCCGACACTATTTTCCACCAGAGTTCACAGCATTGACTGCAGGTAGACCTGGATCAGGGGGTGACCACCAGTGACAAGTGAGCACCTCCAGCACAACTATAACAGCAATAATAGTCACTGCCGCTCACGACCCACTGCCAAAAGCTGCCACCCCACCCTCTCTCTCACTCTTCAGCCAACACAGCTGTATCCACCTGGCACTGGGGGGCAAAAGCCCTAAATCTTTCCAGGACAGGTATGAAGATGAAGCATCTTAACACTGTACTGGAGCCATGCTACATAAATCTTGCTGAACTGGTGAACTGAATTCAATTTACCGGCAGCAGAGAGACTTACAATTGTTGAAATACAATGAAGTGTTTAGTTAAACAAAGCAGAGAAGAATACAGTTACCATATAGTGTCTTTTAAAAAAAGACTTCTCAAAGCTACCAAGGCCTGGCTCTGAGCCACAGGGCTCAGGTACCCCTCCGGTTCGTGGCAGAGGTCACCGTCATTCTCCTGGTATGACATTGCCTATATGCTACTCTCAGTCACATGAGAAACACGAAATATGAACGACTAAAATTTCAAATCTTCACTCCTTTGAAAGATTATTTTTAAATGTAGATATACAGGAGCATTTATCATCTTTAATATTTGCTTCGAGCTACCACAAACACATTACCCAAAACATCCATGCACAACCAAGCTTATGAGAGATCTGCATTTGAAGACATACAAGTCTTGCACAAACAGCTTACTGAAGCTCATTCAAAAGCTTCAACTTCTTGAAAAAAATCTTGTTAGATTCTGGAAATAATTGTCAATGTCATTTTATGGACAGTGCTTCCACCTCCAGCTACCACCACATGCTCCTTGTATTATTCAAAGCATCTCCTACCAGTAATACTATCATTCATCCAAACACAAATTACTTGGGTATTACTCTGATCTACAGTTAGAAGCTGGACCGGGTTTGGGACTGTTACAAGTATCTAAAGCACCCAAGAGAGAAATAACAGTAGTGGCAAGTGTCTCAAAACTCAGACACTTTTGAGTTTTTTGAAGGGCCGAGCTGAACACAGCCCAGTCTATCTGCTCTGAAATAAAACAGTCATAAATACAGCTCATCACCCGAGTTTAAACACAGTTCAAGACGCCCAAAGACAGCATTAATCCTTTAGCTTTTAAATATTTGAGATCTCAGCACTTAAATTCTGCCAGTAATGATTCAACCTGTAACTTATTTCTTAGCCTACTTATTCTCAGACTACAAAGTTTATATCCCAAATCAAACCTGAATATACTGATTGCAATCTACCACAGAAAAAAATAGAATTGTGTGATTAAATAAGAAATTTTACTATCAACAATATGTAGAGCAGGAAAATATATTTACAACTGTATTACTGTCTGTACTCTAAGTGCTAAGGTAGAATTTTGCCCACAGGCAATAACTATAAACCTAGGTCTGAGATAATCCATTTGTAAAATACTAAGCATAGAAGACATGCTTTCAGTCTTTGATGGAAGTGTTCTTCTCCAAAGCACAATTTACATTTAAATTCATATTGTAGGTAATCAAATACTAAAAATAAGTGTCAAGGTTTTCTTCTTCATTGAATTGTTTCTTAATTAGATTCAAGTGTTTTGTCTAACCATTTCATGTTCTTATTTCTTTCCCCAAAATTACAAAAATTTCTTTAATTATGCATGATATTTAACTAATGAGAAGTGCCTTAAATTGCTTTTGTTAAGAAAATAAGAACAGGCTGTTTACATTTCACTGTTGGGATACAGAAAATAAAAGGAAAGAAATTCCTACTGATGCAGTAAGTACCAGATAGTTCTGATGAAACTGAGCAAAAACATACACATTCCACATCATGTATTACTCTCCTGCACTTCTCCCCACTCCAGAGGGAAGAGAGTACTCGGGACCTTCCTCCACGGGAATGTGGTGCTGGAGGCAGTGACCCACCTGCCTTTGGCTGGTCACATTTCTCTTAACATTGACCCCAATAAATTCTTTGGCTTAGAAACCCAAACATTCTGGACTCCTTACAGAGGAGAACTACAACATTTAAGAAATTCCTGACCACCTAAATGAAAAGAGCTTCTTCTGTGATAAAGTAGCATTTCCCAAAAAGGAATACCTTCTAAACAAACTATATAACTAAAGAGTTTGAGGACTGTCAAGGACCTAGATCGATCTGGCAGCCGAAGGAGCAGCATGCAAAGCACGCAGTGGTGACAGGGAGGAGCAGGACCACAACCTGCTCTGGGAGGAGAAGCAGAGATGCTGCTGGGCATGCCTTTCCAAGGCAAGTCCTGACAGACAAAACAGGTACCGCGAGCACTCATGGCCATGAAGAACTACTGCATGGTCCAAGCCACCAGGTTTCAAAGCATTTTTTGCCAAGGTAAGTAAAGAACAGGCATCTACTTTATTCTTTCCTTTGATGGCTGCTAGGACAAAGGATAGGTATTGCCACGGGCTGTTATATACACACACTGAACAAATATTTTAAGCAGTACAGAAAACTGTTCAGTAGTTCCCTAGCAATATTTTGTTTTGTTCTGGCAAAAGACATAGTAAGAAGAAAGTTAACCAACTTCTTTGCAGTTAATGTAGAAAAACAATCAAGTAAAAAGATTTCACTGAGGAGCCATGCAGTCCCTGATGGCTGCACTTGAAAATTGCTCAAGTTAACAAAGCACTTCATACCATAACCCAAATTCCTTCATTATTGTCCCAAGTACCGCAAATGAAAAGGTAGCAAAGACTGTTTGCACTCACAAAGCTCAGCTGCAGCTCTAAGCTATTTCAAAACCAGATGTGCTAAGATCTCCCAAACTGATCAGGTTCATTTTTAATTCAGAAAAATCTCTTTCTGCACCTGGGCTTTATATCCTATTATGCTTCTAAAAGAACTTAAGACTGCATAGGTTTAGCCAACTTACTCTGCCAAGCACATGCTGGTATAATTCCATTCCAGCTGATATCATTACACAGAGTAATTTGACTCATTGTATCTCGTTAGAGTTAAATGTGCTGCTAATTTGTGAAATATTTTGCCTGACCTGTCAAATTAACTGAATACTTTCATGCCCTTTCTTCTTTTTAGCATGATAACTAATTCAAAGTCATTTATTCCACTTCATTAAAATCAAAAGTTGATCTGAAAAACAATACCTGTTAGAGCTTGTATTGGATCAAGCATCGCCTCCTCTGTGAAGCCACCAAATGATAGCAAAAATCAGAATGTCATTTATTTCTAAATGATCACCTCCTTTGCATTGATTTATTTTTCAGACAGTTTACATGTCTTTTCCTGGTTTTACATTTGATCTAAAATGCCCCGCTCAGCAGCCCAATGCAATGATAGCGAGCCTCCAACAGACACCCTCACCAAACATGGGAGGATGCTCAGCAGGAAAACTGGCTGGGAAAGGGACATCCCATCTCTCCCTGCACAGCAGATTGAGAAGCCTTATCTAGAGGATCATCAGCTCTAACATACAACTCAGTTCAAATTTAGCACACCTTAAAAGCAACCAGAAGCCATTACAACCGCGTTTCCTCATTCAGCCACTCATCCTGATTCACCTGGTTTAGTCCAAAAGCACAAAGTTATCTTCCCAAAACTTCCAACTCTCAAGGAAGAAAAGAAATAATGATGACAGATTTTGATAAAACTCAACAGTCATAGCAAAGTACTAAATACAATTCCTAAATTAAGCAGTGTAAAGGTGAAAGGAATAAAAAGACATTGACTTTTCTTGGCACAAGTGCAAATTTTCCCCTTAACCAAAAAGACAACAACTGGGTGAAGGATTTTAGGGTTTTTCCCTTATATTCACTAGTAAGGCTTTAATTTGGGAAATATCTGTATTTTCATCCCGAATTCCTACTTAACATTTTTCCTCAAATTATTAAAACCTTGGTATGTAGATAACAACATCAAGAAAGAAGAAAAGTTTAGGACTTCTTTTTACATCATCTTTGGTACTTGGGTAACTGGCTGACGCAATCTGAGCCCTTAGCAATTACCTTTGGAAACTCATGAAGACTGGTCAAGGTCCTCAGTTACAAGGAAAAGGCAAACAAGATCCCAATACAGAAAAGAGCAGCAGGAGGTAGGAAGCTATATATTAGCCAGCTCTACCTCCGTCTCTGAAAACAGCTGGGAACGATCAGGCAGTGAGCAAAAACCAAGGAGATGTGTAACAGCTGACATAGTTTTGTCAAGAGCAAATCACGCCAAGCCCATTTTGTTTCCTTCTGCAGCAAGGTCATAGGATTAGTGGATAGAGCAGCCTTAGGTGCGATAAGGATTTTGACCCTGTCCCACATGATATTGTCACAGGCCAGCAGTAGAAACCCTCGTCTTCGGGACACTGAACTGCTTGTGTAACCCACCGGGAAACACGAAGAGCAATTACGGATGGCTCACTGTCAAACCACACGCACGTACCAAGGGAAGCCCACAGGGGTTTGCCCAGCATCCAGCACTACTCAAAATTTTCACTAATGATTTGGGTGATGGACTAAAGCGTACGCTGATTAAATCTCCTGATGACAGCAAGCTCAGAGTGACAACAAATACACGGGAAGGCAAGAGCAGAATTCGAAATGACCTTGCCAAACTTGAAAACCAGCCTGGAGGGGCAAAAACACCCCGGCACCCCAACGGATGCAATTTGATCAAAACAAGTGCAAAACCATGCACTCCGGTGCTCATATGGGGCAGTACCCCCCCACACACACACACACACCGCTTGCCAATAAAACTTCGAGGAGCTGATCACACATGCGCTGATTCCAGTAACCCTGAGGCTGGCACTAGCAGTGCTCGTCGTTCCAGATGGACTTGTTTCCCAAATGACAGAGCCTGAAAGAGCCGACATTTTCCTAGTTTTCACCTCCATCACAAAAGCTGCTGGTTAAAATAACTTTACCTCACAGGAAATAAGCTGTGCAGCCACTGTCATTAGCGCTAATGCGATCTTGATTACCAAGCCCTGCCCTGTGGGATGCCTGCTGTTTCTCAATATTTCTGTCTCGTAATGCCATCCCAGGAAAAGTTTGCCTTAATAAATGCTTACTATGACAGTTAAGAATAAGAAATCATACCTCTCATCTCCCTCAGCCTCACACATGCATTGATTACAGTCTAATGAAGTTTATAAAAATCAAGCGATGTGGTTACAAATACCGACTAGGAAAACTCTGGAGTAATGATAAATCATGCCTCTAATGTCCTCATTTGCAAAAAAAGAAATGATGCCATTAGTGGGGTAGTTCAATCCTGAGCAGTCAAGGCTTCAGTAACAAAATCTGAAACACTTAAAGGCAATGAAATTCTCTACTTTTTAACAGTTATGCTGGTAAAACCAAGTTTAACCTTAGAAGAGAAATGATTAATAAAAAAAAGTGATGTTCTGTATTTTTTCCACAGATATTTGCCAAATCGTTTCTCCAACCTTTAATCCCTATGTCACAAAGCTAAGAAATAGAATTGCTATTTAATTAAAGCTATATTAGGAAGGGAAGACCTGCTTTCAAATTAAAACTGGGGTATGCACCGGTAACTAAAATACGTATCCTGAAGCAGATGTACGGCTGGATCGTGGTTTGCTTGGACAGGCTCATAAACTTATGCTGGCGACATGATGCTTTTCAATTTCAGGTGGCATCACAATAAAAGCAGCTAAGCCTGAGGAAGAATCATCATTGCATCGAGCCTTGCTAGAGCACAGGGAACGCTGACGTTGCCTCAAGCGCTGTCCCCCAGCACGTTCTGTCTATGAGCCTTGTGCAGACCCCAGGTATCGCTCACATAACCAGAGCCACAGGACCCCTACGTACGTCACCCGGAGCCTCTGCCAGAAGGTGCTGCTCCATAGCAGAGCTGCAAAAAACAGCAATCTGAGAAACACTGCCAAGTATTGCTGAGAATGAGTGGAAATGAAGGAAGGTTTGCAAGGCCTAAACAGTGATTTCGAAAGTGCCAGAAAAGGAGGTGATGGAAGAGGTGTACTAACTGAGTATCTTACCTGGAAAAATATGAGAATAAATAAAATAGTGATAGAGGCATGTTCAGAGTCAGGGAACAGATAAGAAGCACCTCACTTAAAATGTTTAAAATTAAATTAGAAAGCATGATAGCAAAGGTATTTTACATTAAGAATGGAAAAAACATGGATTATTGAGGACCACATAACTAATTATATGTTTGTATGATACATGATTTTCTAATACAAGTTTTATAAAATATTGCAGTTATGAACTTTTGTACTGCATCAGATGATAGTCTGCTTATTTCTAACACTGAAGATAGCCAACAGAGGATATTTGAAGGGGGAGGGAAATCCTTTTTAAAAAAAAAAAAAAAAAAAAAGCAAATATAATTTGGGGTGCTACCTCTTTAATCTTTGGTATTAAGCCAAAAAAGGAATCACAGGGGTGAGCACGATCTCAGGGAGATGGCTGACTCCCTTTTCTCTCTCTCTCTCTGCTGTTTCTCACCTGAGCTGGTCTCGCTCAGGAGCCAGGACCCTCACCCAGCACCCTTCCTTGCGGCTGAGGGTGACCGATGCCCACGGAGCGAGGGAGTCCCTCGTTCCTCCAGTGGTTCCCATTTGGCCAGACAACCCATACACTCGTGCTTTTGGCTGGGGGGGGGAAATGGCGAGATCATTCCTCATCCCCTCTAGACCACTAAAGAGAAAATTACACCGACCTAACGCTCCCCGTGAGAGGCAGACCCACCCGCTGCTGAAGACGCCGACCTGTGCAAACCCTAACGCCGGAGGCACAGACAGGTGAGCCAGGGCTGGCTGCCACAAATGTCGAGTAATTCAGGTGACACAAGTAAAGGTCCTGAGTAATAAAATCTTTAAACAACACTGGAATGCCACCAACATTTTTCCCCCTGTAGGTAAGAGGAAGACAATCCATGACTATGATAGGATTTTCCTTCCCGCTTTGGAGTTTCATCAGTGCGGGGCATTTTCATGGACATTTACTTGGACAACTTCACGGCAGAAAGATCTCAGGAGCTTTCTCCAGTGCTTCTTCTGAAATCGCCTCCTGCTGTACTCATCACGACCAATTGTATATCACTTCCCCGTGAGTAATAAAAGCAATTCACTTCAGCCAGGCTTCCAAATTATATGGGAATCATGTTTATAACAGGTTTCTATTATTTGCATGCTTTTATTAGCACAAGAATATCCCCAATGAAGAACACAGTGTTCCTTTAAAATCCTGCTTTCAGAGCAGAAAACTTTGAAGGCAATCTCTGAAATATGTAATTTACAAAATTACTGTAATTGATGTAACTGTTATATTGAGAAGTGTATAAGTTCAGAAGCTTCCCATATAATGCATTTCTGTTTTAAAAATGCTATCTTCTTGTGAATAATGGAGCATAGCTAATAACCTGTCTTTCACCAACAACCCAAGTCAAGGAAGTGGCAGGGCCAAGTTGCAGAGCTTGGGGAACGTGTCATTTTCTCATTTGACAAGTAGATAGATGAAATAATTCAAATTAAATAAAAATTATACCAAACCTTTATGCAGTCACCAACCTTTTCAGAGGTGTGAAATTTCACTTGCCTTGAAGTAAAATGTTATGTCTCAGCTACCTGAAAGACCAAATAACTGCTACAAATGGATAGGCATTTTCTGTGGTCAGGTGATAAAAATTTCTTTCTTTTAAGGAGGAAGCTCAGTACTCTTTCCATTATGCCTCTGGGAAGTGTGAAGACCAAAGAGACCTCAGTTGTTACTACATTACTCTTAAATGGTTAAGATCTAACAAATGTTAGTATGTGTCAGTAAAGAGGTGGCCACCATTATAATAAAAATTATACCAGGTATGTGGCATACACACATAACAAATATTTTTATTCAATTTTATTGGAAAATACAGTCATACCTTTAAAACATTTAGTGAACTGGCATATTTCTACAGTCAGCGCTGTCTTAAAGATTGTTCAGAAACGTCTGCTGTTTGAAATGGCTGTTGTTCATTGACTTGCATAAAGTAATTGGCACTATAATTTTATACCTGTCAAAAATCCAATACACAGCATTGACTAATTGCTATTTTGTGTGCTCAGAAAGGTATAAAATCAATTTAACCACTCTGGAAATCAACAAATTCTTTTGTGAAGCTGCAGAACAGTAAACATAATTATATTTACTACTGCCAGTCTTTGTTTTTAGTCTTTGGGGGGAGGCAGATTTGCTTATATCATATATAATCTTATAACAATTCTGAGACCAATCTGATAAAGTGCTTAAACCACTCCTACACTGCCAAGAGCCCTCGAAGCCCATTAGCTTCTGCATGAGTTTATGGTTTGCACGACTTCTGAAATGATGCAACCTCTTACCCTGCTGAATCCCCAGTGATTTCCATTTTCCACTCCTGGTCTTCACATCCTATGCCTAAATCAAGGAACTTCAAAAAACCATAAGCTTTTTAGGATTTGTAAGTGAGTATGTGGCAAGGCACATAAAAATCGTGTGATTTGACAGGCTATTGGAAGAGATGTAAAAAATACTGGGAAATACTCCCTACTTCTTGTGCCTCATATTAAACAGCCTTATTCAGTCTCATCATTTGGCATGTGCAGAGCAAGAAATAATGTTATTTTCTTCTTCTTGTGCCTCCTGCTACCATGCTCTAATACTGCTCCCACTGAAACAAGTAACAATGTTTTCCTTTAATGCCACTTTATCAGAGCCTGGAAAGAAATTAATGAAGCTTGAAATGCTACCATCAAATTTCATGTCTGTGTATTTCAAAAACCAATGCATCCGTCCTAATTTTACAATGTGTTTGGGCAGAATATTTTCTTCTGTGAAAATAATGTTCCCAACACTATTGACTGCGGGGTTTATTGGCAATTGAAGTGGATTCTTGTAGATGCAAGAAATAAAGGCAAAGCAAAAATAGTTACAAAGTGAAATAAAGATGTTATTATCAACAGGTAAAAAGAGGAAGGATGCCATTCACTTCAGGAAACAGTGGCACCGAGCAAATGTGCAAGCGCAGATTTCCACAGCTTGCAATAATAGCTTCGCAATAAAAGAAACAGACAAGGGCACTAACGATCTGATAGCTGAGGAAAATAAATGTTATGTACATTCTTAAATAAGTTTCTGTTTCTGATATATCAGTAAGTCATCACGTATCCAGCAGAAGCTTAAGTCAGCATCAGTCATAAAAGGAAATAACCCGGAGAGTCGCTGGCGCCCGCAGCGTCCCGGAGGCGGCGGGCGCGGAGGAGGGATGAGGCTCGTGGGCGCAGGTCGGCTGCTGAGCTACGGCGGCACTTGCGGCGTGTGCAACCACAATTGTGAAAAGGAATTTTACCTTTAGCGGGGTTGCCAGATTTCATAGGATAAAAAGCCATGGCTGCTTCACTACCCAGCGCTATCTATTTTTTAATACATAGAAAGCATTTTACTGAAATTAACCTGCGTTGCAAGGGCATAAACATACCTTGGTAATGGAGGCAACATAGAGTTGCTTTTGCCTGGACGTAACATCCAGCTTCATCAGCGGTCCCACTTTCTAAGAGACTTTACCTGTTCCAGAGGGATCGGTCTTTAAGTAGAAAGCCCCTTCCTTTTCTACTCTTTGATACAACACAAAGAAATCTCTTCTCTTTGTATTTGCTGTCTTAATACATTTAAGCAATTAATCCATAACATGACAAAGGCAGCATGAAAACAGACTTACAGCTTAGTTTTAATAAGCATTAATGCATTTATGCTGGTTTTGGCAGACCGGCCTTCTACTAATACTTGGCTTCCCAGATTACCTCCACAAAAATTAATGGTCTGTCACCACACTTGGCTATGTTCTAATGAAGCAGTTAGTCAAGTACGAGTAAAGTCAGGTGTAAGAAGCTGCCTCTTCCCATTTGCAATAAAGCCTTTCTCCCTACTTTGCTAACAAATTAAATTAGTTGAGAGTAAAAATTTAATTACTGTCATGCACCATCTTTGTATTTGTGATCAAATAAGTGCGTCTCTGTGAGCTTTGTAGTCCCTTGCTTTACTGAAAAGGAGAGAAGTAAGATAAACCTAGCTGAATATCAGAACAGATTTTTTAATTACTGTTTCTCCAAGCAAAAAATTCTTAGGAAAAAGGTTTTATTTCTTTCATTTAAATAAAAAAGATTCTTTCAGCAGTGCGATAGCAGCATTGCCATTTCACGTCTGAATCACAGGAACACAATTATATCTGCCTAATATGCTGTTCTTGAGCCAAACAGAGGGACAATGATTTAATACCAGACGTCACCTTTCGGCGGAGGTCCACACTTTAAGGACTGTGCTGCAAGAGGGCGTGCAGGATGGCAAGGGCAGCAACCTGCCGCTTAACGCAGGCATCGTGCAACACCTACAGCAACCGGACAGCAAGAAGGCAGGGTGAAAACACGTCAAACAAGGCAATCTTCAAAACACATCTTCTCAGCCATGTCACCACAAATTTGTCTTATCTACTGCTAATCAATTCCAGTCCAAATCTGAGATGGTTTTGGGATTTATTCTAGGACAGCTTTTCACTCACCAGCTGTTTCTGTCCCTTAGGAGCCTTGCACCCTTGTTTTCCCCGCCTGGGTTAGGGCTGTTTTGCTGACACCCTTCCAGTGGCCGGATTAGTGCTCCTGACCCTGGAACGGCAGTAGCTGACATGAAGCGAGCGCAGAGAGGGGACTGAGCCTGGGAGAAGGGCTTGCATTTTCCAAGTGCAAAACATAAAATGGAGATATTTGAATTACTCAGGAAAAGATTGAGTCTTGTTTATGTAGGTATGACTGAGGGAGGTATGTTGGAATTAGACCTAACCATGGGCTAATATACACGTTTCAGAGCAAGAGATTTTCACAATACAACTCATGCCTCAGGAGGTTTTCTGGGACATGGTAAAGTGCAGGAGAAGAGGGCTTTCAGAGCACATCTGCTCAGGGCTAACGCATTCAGTCACTGCTCTGAGGCAGAAATCGTGCAGTGAGCCTGTCATTTGCACCATATCATCCAGCCGTTGAGGACCCTTGCTCCCTGTACACTGACAGTGTCCTAGCTGTTTGTTATTTTGATGTCAAAGCCAAAAAAACATCCCCGAGGATCAAGAATAGCATCATGAAAGAGAAAATAATGTTCAGTCCTGTGCTGCGAAAAGAAGATAGAAAAATAGGTCTGGAAAAGGCCTGGAGGCCATCCCGCCCGTGATGGACTTGCTCGGTTCATGTCAATTGGCAAGAAGCTCCGGCGATTAAGAGCTTGGCTTCCCCAGGACACACAGTCCACACTTCTCTTGCAGAATGACATCAGCTGCATTACATGCTGTCACTGTTGAATTCGTCCTACCTACTGCCAAGGGAATGCAATTAAAAAGACTGGGAACTAAAACAGAAATGAAGTATTTAATGCCTAAACACAGTACTCAGGAGAAAGCTTCTAAAAATATATTCGTATTTGATCACAGAAATATAAATGCTCTAAACTTCTCAATAGCTTTAATACAATCATGTACAATACTAAAATGCCAGGTGACTGGCACTCCAGCATAACATGCATTGTACCAGAAACTCAGAATAACTGAATACGTTCTACTTATTGTACTTTAAAATACATTATACTTTTCTTCATAATGAAGGGAGCATTTTGTGCTCTTTTGTGCCATTTTCATAGCAATCTGTCATGGTTTAACCCCAGCCGGCAACTCAGCCCCATGCAGCCACTCGCTCACTCCCCCTCCGGGTGGGATGGGGGAGAGAATCGGAAGGGTGAAAGTAGAAAACCCATGGGTTGAGATAAAGACAGTTTAATAGGTAAAGCAAAAGCCGTGCGCACAAGGAAAGCAAACCCAGGAATCCATTCCCCCCTTCCCACGGGCAGGCGGGTGTTCAGCCATCTCCAGGACAGCAGGGCTCCAGCATGGGTCATGGTGACTTGGGAAGACAAACGCCGTCGCTCCAAACATCCCCCCCTTCCTTCTTCTTCCCCAGCTTTATCTGCTGAGCATGACGTCCTACGGTCTGGGATATCCCTGGGATCAGTTGGCATCAGCTCTCCTGCCTGTGTGTCCCCCAACCCCTTGTGCCCCCCCAGCCTCCTCGCTGGTGGGGTGGGCTGAGGAGCAGAAAAGCCCTTGGCTCTGGGTAAGCCCTGCTCAGCAGTAGCTAAAACATCTCTGAATTATCAACACTGTTTCAGCACAAATCCAAAATATAGCCCCATACCAGCTACTGTGAAGAAAATTAAATCCCAGCCAAAACTAGCACACAATCTCAATTAAAAAAAAAGTCCAAACAATTCCAAACCCTTTAATTTCTTGCTCTATAATCCTGTGAAAATATTGTCCTTAAATGTGTTTTTCAGTCATCTCTTTTAAACAGTCCCTGAAATCTTAGTCAAGACTTGTTTCCTGCGCTATGAGGATATATATGTAGCATAAATATATCCATGCCTTGAAGACCTCACAATTTAAACAGATGTGACAATCTATTATTAACTTCCCTGCAATTGAAATCAGAACTGTGTTGAACTGTGCTAGAGCTAATAACAGCACTTTGCTGACAGACAGCATCCACAAATCAGCTAATCATGTAAACACTTGGCTTCTTAATTGTTTATGGGTGATAATACTTCTGCACACACATAAAAATTGTCGCATATTAACCCCAATTCAAGAAGTTTTCGTACAAAGGAATAAGTCTAAGGGCAACGCCGAGCTAAATTAACTTGTTACCCTAGCACAGAGGGCTAAAGAGATGGGCTATGCAGAAAGGGAGATGGCCGTGCATCGCTGTGGGATTTGCATCCCCTCCTGCTGGTCCTGGTGGGAACGGGGGGGTGCTGGGGACATTCTCCCCAGCTGGGTGCCACCTTCACGTAACACCATGACGCCCCTCAAGACTTCGTGGCCATGCTAATACCAGGCCAAGCGTGGTGATAAATTCCAGCTATTCAGCTTGTTTTATTTTGATAATCAACCTTTCAACCGATACTACGGCAGCAAATCTTCATGGCCCATGCACAGCTTTCAGGAAAAGCAAGAAAAATAAATGGGATATTGCGTTACAGTCCTGATAATTGATCTTGAAGCTGCCAAGCACCAACGCATGAATTACCGCAGAGTTTCTGTCTCCTCTTGCCGCTGGCAGGAGCTCCCCGCTCCCCTGCAGCGTGGGCACAGCCACAGGCAGGACTCACGCGGAGATACCGCTGGCGGACCATGAGATGCTGGCCAGGGATGGTGACCACGCATGGGGAGAAGGTCTGCGTGCCAGCAAGCCAAGTGCAGAGGAAGGCGAGGAGGGTGTCCTGCAGAGCACAGACCTCCTCCAGTAACAGAGGGAACGACGGCCTGATGGGCAGCACCGGTACGCTCCGTGTTTTGAAAGAAAAACCGGCAGGACCCACAGAGATCCCACCACATCCCGCTCCTGCAACTTCCCACCTCCCATGATGGTAAAACTGCTCTTGAATTATTGGGCTATGGTCCATTGCGCTCAAAATCTAAAACATTTCTCTCTACCTGACTACTCCCAGTCAGATCATACATCAAATAAATCCCCAGGGACAATCCAAACCCCATCAGCCTCCAAGAAGCTTTTTCTTCATCTGTAACAGCAAGACATTTCTGAGAGCTGGAAAAACAGTTATGCAGTTCTCTGCACTTTTCCTCGCTCTGGTGTGTTGGCTATGATTATGTTAACAATTTCTTTTTCTTTTTTTTTTTCTTTTTTTTTTTTTTTTTCCCCAGTACCGATATGTTTAGTATTTCTCAAATCCTTTCTGCAGGAGGAGGTGCCGTTTTGGATGGCAGAACTGAACTAACGTACAACGGAGGAGACACTTGGCACGTTCTCTTCTGGAGCCTGGAATTTTATTTCTTTACTTTCTTCATTATTTGTAGTGGAAGTGACAAGAGTGGACTGAGATTTGTGGGTTCTTCACATCAGTGGCAACCCAGACATCACCATCCATGTGTCTTGATAATTAAAAGAAAGAGCAAATAGGGGCTTTCCCCCTGCTAGGCCATTGGAAGTTAGGTGCAAAAGAGTTTCTTTTTCCTTAAACCCTGGACATTTTCAATACTTTGCTAAAAATGTATAAACAAAGGGCCTTTTTGTTCCTAATCTCGCAAGTCTACTTACCTCTTGATAACTCCAAGAAGTGCCTAAAGACTTCAGTGGGCAGCTGGATGCACATCAGCAACAGAGCTCCAAAGCTTTTCCTCTGAGCTCTATGGTGAGTCAAACACTAAGCTTTTGGGCACTAAAATTCAAAACATGCTTTTTACTCATTGACTGCAGCCTGGACAATCCTGTTACCATTTATGTCTGCAATAATCAGCTCACCTGGAGATTGAAAATCAAAGGCAGCTGAGTGCAGCAGAATAAGCAGATAAGGAAAGTCTTGTTCCATGCCCACAGCTCAGCACCTGCACCAGAGCTTTCCTTATGGTACATGTTGCTCCAAGCCATGCTCTGCGTTAGTAATTTCCCTATGGACCTTTTTCTATAACACCGATCATGATGCTATGTGAGTGTTTCATATGCCTTTACTACATTTATTTGCACAACTGCTCTGTGTGGTAAGGTAATATTATTATCCCCACCAAAGCCCAAAATAAAAGGTAAAAAATACCCCCAAAGCTGGGTGAAGAGTCTGAGGTCCTAACATATGATTTTTCAGAGTATTTATCATTTCTTAGTACATCACAAGCAGAGTGCAGCATGCAGGGGTTTTAGCTGAAGCTGCACATGGTAGAGAGGACCGAGGTAAATGAGTACATGTTGCACAGACTCTCAGCATCAGGGTATTTTTCATTAGAGCCAATAGTAAAAATTACAGAGAACAATTTGAAATCAGCTTCCATTTCACCAATTCCTGGGGGAAAAAACCAGTCCAAAACCATCTGTTTTCTAAAAATACCTCTCCCACCTTGAACAAACATCAGTTAATCCCGACAGGACAGCAAACACTCGGTGTTTACACAGCAGCAGAAGTGAAGCAGTAGGGAAAAAATGGGATTTTTAATATTCTCCTCTAACTCCAGCAGCAAAAGCACAGAAGTATATCTTTCAAAACTGCTTCTTTGTGAATATGCATGAAACACAGGTAGCAGTGTGGAACAAGCTCTTCTTTCAATGGGTAGCTCAGTTTTTCACACACAAAAGAAAAAAACAGCATTAATTTTTTCAAATAGCCACAGCACATGCCATTTTCTTTTAAATTCAGGCAGAGTATATTGCCAAATACCGAACTTTGAAATCCTTAAATACAGGTAAACCTATTAAAGGTCATAGCTCCCACAAAGCCAAACAGCAATCCAGTAAACCAAAAAGTAATCCCGATCTAAAAGTTAGGGCTAGATAATAGTATAAAATACACAACTTCAGAAGTGGAATTTTTTTCTCCCAGAATCTTCATCTTCAGGTCTCGCATGCCTGTATCCGTCCCGCAGTCCGTCTGGACCAGGCACCAGCCCTGGGTCTCTCGCCCACTGGGGAGGAATGGTAGCCCAAAGCAAAGCACTGGGAGGGAGAGGAACCAGCTCAGATCATCATACGGCAAATCTGGGTGTGCCATTCAGAAATTCACAGGTTAGGTGACATAATTTGTTTGTAAGATGACATATGATTCCTTCAGTGTTTGCTGTTTATAGACACAGGACTACAGCTGCTCAGAGAAGGTGTCCTAAGTGATGCCCTGCATAAGCTGTAATCATGTCACCAGGGTGAATGACACAATGATAGGTAACCTGGTGTTGCTTCAAGAAATACACTTTATTAGCTGGATAGCATCAACAGCTCTGGTCCAGGCGCGTGTTGCGGTTAGAAACTTCATTCTGTGATTTATAACAGTCATTACATCTAAAGCAAATAGTTGCCTGGATACATAAGAAAAAAAATCACATATCCATCGCAGTTCAATTATCTACTTTGCCTAAGGACTCTTACTTTTTGGATTTTTTCTTGCCCCTCCCCAAGAGTTCTCTATTTAGGATTCCACAAATTGCTCATTCCTTATACATTGCCAACCTGGACCACAGCTGGCTGCATGACTTGGGGTTTGCCTTTCTCTTATTTTTCCTGCTGCTGTGAAATGGTGGGGGGTTTAAAATTAATTTAAAATAAAAGTTCATAAAAAAATCGCAGGTCACCCGAACTCAGAAGCTTAGATCTAAAATGTTTCCTCTATTATAGTACTAGACTCGCTGAAGCTCTCTCCTTCCCCTGCATTTGTGATTCCAGGCCAATCCTTAGACCAAAACCTCCTAAATCCTACACCACTGAAGTCTCAGAAAATGGCACCCTGATCTTCTAATGTCTTCAACTTTTGCCTTTTCTACTTCAGCCTCAAAGCAAGGTCTGTCCTCCAGCTGTGCCACAGGCCAGTTCCAAACCAAACGTAACTAACTGGGTACCTTCAAGGATCCTCTGTCCTTCTGTCTGTGCTCCTCCTCATCCTCATCATCACCCTCTAATACAAGCGGAATGGTGTCCTTCAGCTCCCCAAAAGGTAAAGGTGGTGTTTTTCCCTTTACCAGAAGAATTTCTGGTAAGGAAGGAGAGGTCAGGAGACTAAACTCTACCAGTTTTATGAGTGTATGAGCTGTTTTCCTGAAAACTCTTTCTTTTTGTAACATGCCTGAAAGAACACTCACAGATCAAAAAAATAGGACACAAGTTTCAAGGAATATATTTTTAATGCCCTCTAATTTCAATCCCAGGTACCACATCAGGCAATTTAGCAGGAACTTAAACAAGTTTAAAGGCTCCTTAAAAATTGCCCTTCACATTCATACAGTGGAGTACATGGCCTTGATTTTTGGCCTTAGTTTTCAGCTGAAATTGGCATAATGAGGGCAATGAATGGTGTCTTTTCAGAAATCATCTCAGAAACTCTGGGAAATGACTTACTGGAAGCACTTTAGCCATTGTACTTTATCATATCAAGAGGTGTTCATGCAATTTTTAAATTCCATTTCATTTACCCGGTCGTCTCTGAAAGGTGCTCTGATGCAGACCCAAAACTTTGTTAAAAAATCAGGTTTGTCCATAAGCTGTCCTCCTGCAGAGCTGGGGAAGGTCCACGCCGACCACCCAGCCTGGCCAGCAGCACTTGAAACGGAGTCCTCCCACCCTGAAGATAACTCAATTATGTTTACCAACAAAGCGAGGCGTTTCTAATCAAGACAGAGCTGGTGTTTTCTGTAATACACGCTAACCAGCATGAACACCAGTGCAGAGCAGATTTTACTGAGGTAAGAGGTTTAAAGATGAGCTCTCGGCTCTTGACAAAAAACTCCTAGATCTCCTCCTTTGTAAGAAAACTTCCACATCTGCAGAAATCAAGTCATACCTCAGGGATCTTGTACGGCCTCCCAAACAATACAATTTCTCAGAAGGAAACTACACTAAATTACAACGATTAGGCAACCAAACCAGAAATTTTTCAAAAGGCTATTTTGACGTGGTTATTTAAATTTTGTTATTCATTTGTTAAGAAAGATGTACAGTCGCTTTATATTTCGTAGAGAACAGATATTCCGTCATTCTTTCTTTTACTCAGATAGTGAAATGACATGTGGCAGTTGTAAAGATTAATTTGCACTACATCTCACTGCTGTTGGCTGCTCCTCGGGGAGGAGCGAGGGGGGAGAGGGATGCGGTGTGGGAAAACATCCTGAAACATTTCAGTAAATTAATTAACAACGGAATGCTAAAATCTAATTAAGAAACCATCAGCTCTGAATCTCATTTGTGCTAACACTTACTTCTAGTATATTAAGAGATCTCAACTGAGCGGTGCCATTCAGGATCACACCCATAGTGTGCTCTCTCATTTAGTGACACAATTTTAGGATGCCGGTCCAGCCTACCATCAGGTCCTGTTGCTCTAAACTCTGACCTGCCCCTTCCAAGGCTCACCTCTCAAAACAGGGATTAGGTGCAGGAAAAATAAACTTAATTATTGCTAAGCTAGGTGGATATTGAATTTTCAGGCTGTGGACGCTGAAATGAGAATAAGGCACGTTTCAGAGCACAGACCCATGTGCTGTCAAGCTCCTGAGAGGTGAACTGGGCATCACAGCTGAACGGTACCCAAAAACGTACCCAGGGTGCGGCCACCCCATCCCTGCGTCCCCTGTGCCACCCGGCCCTGCCGCCCCAAGCCACAGGGAGAAGGAAAAAGGGTTTCTTTTATATTTACACACACATACCCACAGGGTTTGGCTGTCTGCAGGCAGCAACCTGGTCATCCAAACCCAGCACCATCCTGGACTCCGCTCACACCTTCCAGAGAACTCCGATTTGTCCAACATCCCTCCCGATTTACACCAGAATACGTGAACAAGAATCACGTTCAGCGACACAAATTCAAACCAGGCAATGGAGGGATGCACAAGCTTCACACTGGGTTCAGCAAACCCAGAAATCCCTGTGCAAAGCTATAGAAAAACCTTTCACTGCTGCTTCTGCTCCCCACTGCTGCATCGCATTGCTCCCTCAGGTACTGATGCTTTTTATCATGTATTCCTGTCTCACAGTCGCTGGATTAACCTGCTCCCTTTGTTAAACACTAGACAGATTGTTGACAATCTGTATTAAATTTCTGAAAGTACCGCTTCTGCATCAAAAATCTTTGGCTTACTAACACAGAAAACATTTTAAAAAATCCTCTTCAGTAAATCTCAAATCTCATTAAAGAGACCAGAAGTATTTACTACCCCCAGTTTCACCATTCAGTTCCTCCGGTGGCAGTCTCAAATCTCCCAAGCCTTTTCAGTCTCATTCCCCTTCTTTCCAAGCACCGTAATTCCTTGCATTCGCTCTCCTCTCTCTCCCTGTTCCCAATGGCGGGGAGAGGAAAGCAAAGCAACGCAGCAGCTGTTTTTGCAAGAGAACGTTACAACAGCTTAGGCCAAATGCTCCAGAGGTTTCCCTACAACATTGATGCAGCGTGGCTCGGTTGGAGGAGCGTTATTCATCGTCTGGAGGTGACGACTCGCCCCGGCTGGGGATTCACTGCCGCTCTCTGGGCGATGTCTCTATTGCAGAGCTTGCAGGGGAAGTTGCCCCTTTGCATAAGGTATCTGCAAAATTAGGGTCTGTGGTTCTGGGTAATACTTACATGTAAGTGGGAACGGCTGCAGATGGAGGCATTAATAAAAGCCGACACTTGCTTCTTTTTGGGATAACAAATAACAGTTGAGAAGCACACACGTACCCCTGCTCCGGCGTCAGCAGCCCCCAGGATGGGGAGCAGAGGACAGCTAGAAATGGTGAAAGCTTCACGCCAGCACGCCATGGGAAGCAGATTCATGATTAAACACTGAGCGTAGAGCATCACTGAGCAATCGGTGTGAAATCCATCCATCCATCCTCACAGGAGATTATCTGCGCACCCACCCACCCAGCACCCTCCACGCACGCTGCCACGCACGTCCCCAGCTGGGCTGCCTGCAGCACGCTTGGCTCCACGGCCCAGGCAACAATTTCGAGGTCGATAACGTAGCTGATTAAAACTCTGACACAAAACATTATTGGTGGTCCTTTTTATACAAGGAACAGGAATGTCGATTTATGCTTTTAAATAAAAATAAACGCAAAATCTAAGACAGCCTTAAGCACATATTCTAGTCACCAGCTTTTTTTTCCAGCAAATAAACTGACAAAATGCTGCTGAATCTGAAAGGTTCAAACTCGTCACAAGTTCCATGGAAATGCAGAAAATAAGCATCAAATTTAAAAGCGTACCGAAATTGGACATGACCTTCAGCCATACCTGTACTAGCAGCTCTTGGACAAGATACACAAACTGGCATCTTGTACCCCAGAAGTACTCAAAACATGGGTGCAAATACAAAGAAAATACCACGCCCCTATGTCCACACTCCTGCCGGGAATGAATTAAGGTACTTGAGGCATTTCTTGACACCTCACTTCAAATCCCTGACCTATATGAGAGATGCAGAAGATGAGTTGCAGACATATCTGAATGCACACATGAATCACAGCAATTAAGTAAATGAAATAAAAATGTTGCCTTTTTACGACCAAAAGCCACGGTTAGTTAGGAACTGTTGATTTCACTTCAATAAGAATCACATGTTTTTTAATTGAAATATTCATGCCTAAGTGGTCAAATGTTAATATTTTAGTAATCTTTACATATGGTCCTACTTTCTCTGTGCTTTTTCAAGTCCGCATTACTATTCATTTGGCCTCTTATTTTTTCTATTATTTATCCTAAACACAAGTTGTTCTGGAAGATCACCAGTAATTCACATAAAATATAGAGCTGTTACTTTTCTTTTCTTAAAAGAAGCATAATAATTGCAAACTGCAACTACTGGAGCTGAAAATAACTCTCTGGACAGTTGCACATGCAGAATTAGATTAAAATGAGCTCATTTTTTTAAATGACCTGATAATTTGTAGGGAAAAAAAAATATCTAACTATTTTCATCACTAGAGAATGCTACAGCCCTTAAAGCAATGGAGAAGTGCCTTACTGCATGCAGATGAGGCAAACACGACCTAGAGAGGCCAGATTAACTCAAGAGAACCAGAGGTTTGTAGACCATGTTGAAATAACCATAAGTCTATTCTCCTGTAAAAAAAACAACAGAAGGGCAGCGGGTGAGACAGCTCATACCACTTAGTGAACAGGAAATTCTAGACAACCTGACACAAAACGTTAGGAGAAAAGGATGAGTACTTGCGGTTGCAAGCGGAGATCAGTCTTTTGTTCTCTCTCATCTTGCAAGAGCCCTGCAAACACCACAGCAGCTCATGCGTAGCAGGAGCAGAAGGCTGAAAAGTTTTCAGATCAATGATTTTCTCTGACCAGGAGAGCAAATATGACCAAGATTTGAATTGGTTGGCCAACTCCATCAAATTTCCCTTCACTAGCATCCTCAGAGCTGCTATAGGTGCCATAAGAAATATCTGGTCAGCTGAAGGATGGAACCCTCGCTTGTACAGCCTGTGTAAAGCATGAATGAGATCAGACAGGATCACCGTTACGTATATGAATGTCCCGATTACATGAAAAGTATCAAAACACTCAGACCTCAGAAGACCCAGCTGGGACATAGCAGTCTCTACGAAGCCGGTTTTACGAGTCATTAACAACTTGACTGTTCTGGAGTGCCTGGTAAAGCACAACACTGTTTTGAGTAAACCTCCTAACAGTACTTTGAACCAGGCTGGTGAGAAGCAGCCCCTACTTCACTGAGCCAAGAAACGCTTCCTGATTTCTGGGAGACAATTTAAAAGCCAAATCCAGAATGAGAAGACACACTGTTAAAACCTCAGCTTCCAGGGATTACTATGAAGAATTACCATTGCAGCCAGGTACAACTGCTTGCAATAATTAGTTCTGACTAGTTTCATGGTTAACCTGTAGTATTGACAATATTACCAAAATCCCCTTGAGTAGGCTTTGCAGGTTTATAAATATATCCAATTATCATGTATTTGATGAGATTTAATTTAAATCTAGCAAAAAATATTCCCAAGTGAGTCATCTATTATTCATAACTTAAGATGAATTCAGCCTCCATATCACAACTTTTCCTCCTCCTCCTTTTTCAGACCCATTGCTTCTACATAAATTAAATCATTCACTACATACATCCGAGTCAGATTTCCTTTTAGAAAGCCATATTTTAGAGAAAGCAATTACATTTGGTCATTGATATATCACCCAAGCTTTCAAAGCCCCCAAAAATGGAAGAGGGCTTCTGATGTTAATTTGAACGAATTTTACACTTTGATAATAGCTTGCTGTAGAAGAGAGGCTGCAATATCAGATGAGAAAATGGAGATCACCATCTGATGTAACGTAATCCTTTCAAGACACGGCGATGGGAGGGTTGGGGCTGTGTATTGAACAGGGCTGAGCTACAGATGGTGCCAGTTGCCACCACTCCCCACGGCTGTAATGAATCTTGACAATTTGTGTCGGCAAAAGCTCCCACCTGAATCACGAGCAACTCATTGCTTAACCTCCAAAGCGCCCAGCTACGTTGTGGTGAACGGGCACAGCTCAGAGGTCCTCTGCTGCCATTCAGGATCCTCCATGCACTGATCTCAGAGGTTTTATTAAAGGTGCAGCTTGAGAAGCCTTTCTTCCTCTGTAGAAATTCATATTTCACTTTACAGCAGTAGCTCTTTTAGACAAAACTGCAACATGTACAAATAACTTACAAGAAGCGTCGTTACGGTACATTCAGGGCAACGCTGTGAATTAAAACTGTAGCACTACAGGAAAACACAACCACATTTAATTGAGTTAGGGAAGAACGATTTATCAACTGGCTTAGAGGATACACACATCCAAATGAAGAGGAAAACATGACTCATTCGAGAAGCTGCACAAAGCAGAAAATGCTGTTGATCTATAGCCTACAGGCTGAATACATTAAATACACACTTTGCTGCACATATTTTGGGATGAAGAGACCTATCACAGACACAGGCTGCTTATCTGCAATCAGGCCGGAGGCAGGAGGAGGTGATGTGTGCCCAGCAGCCCCACGTATCCTGACGACCTGGCCTCACTTAGGGAGGGGAAGGGGGCAAGGAGCAAAGAAGTGTTAAGTTTTCAGTTAAATCCTGCAGTACGCCCCTGCCTTCCTCCCTCGACCTTTTCTTCCTCTTTTCCCCTTCATTTGTTTGTGCTTTGTACATGCATTTCTCATGTTGCTCGTTCTGTGCCGTCCGTGACCTTGCTGTGGCTGCCTACAGACCCTCCGCGGGGACTGCAACGCTTCTCATTTCCTTACGTTTGACTGTGGGGTTTTCTTGACTGAAGATCCCGCCTGGCTCAAACACCAGCCCAGAGCAAGTTAATTAACCCCAGTGCCCCCGGTTTTGTCTCTGTGATAATGCTCACCTAAGCTGTGGGAGACTGACAGGTTGAGAGGATTTATTATTATTATTAATTAAACATTGCTACAAATGCCTGTCCCCTGAGGAAAAGAATCGCTGTTGCACTCCTGCAGCCTGTGGTTACTCTGAATTCCGTGCAGATACGAGGAGGGAGGAAAGGGGGGAGGAGGGCAGAGGACAGCCCCTCCTGCCCCCCAGGACAGCAGTGGGTTCAGCAGGACAAGCCCCGCGGTGGGGCTGGGGGGGGGACAGTTCACCCACAGGAGATGGGGCAAATAAACGCCTCGCTATTAAGTTGTATTACACTGTCTGTTTACCAATTCATTTTTCCGAGCTGGGAATAATTCTCACGCTTCCAGATTTCCAGATTCTTTGCGCCAAAGGCCCTTGCCAAGTTCTCCGTCGCCGCTCTGCGACCGAAGACTTGTCGCGGCTCGCCCTTCGGCTGTCCCACCGTCGGGAGAGCCCCACGCAACCCCCTGCGTGGCCACGCAGAGCACGGTACCATCTGAAAGGTTTATATCCCGCACACACACGTACACAAAAGCCAGCGAGGAACGACTGCGTGAGCAGGACGAGACCCTATGGGTGCAGGACGCGGGTGCTTCCCTCAGCATCCTCCAGTCCCCCCCAGCATCCTCCAGTCCCCCCATCCCACTGGAGCCCCAGCAGACCCGTCTCCAGGCACATACGGGCAGCGAAGGGTCGTTCAACGTAGGAAAACCACACTTCTAGCAGCCTAACACAGTGACTCTTCCTTTAGTTGACTATCTAAACTCAGCACGGGTTTTGAAACATTAACAGCCGAAGAGGCGCAGGGTTTCTCAGGCGAACGTCCGCATGGGGATGGATCTTATTCTGCGGAGTCCAGACCGCGACGTGCTGCCCTCGGTAGACTTCGGCACTCTGGGATTTGCACGGGACATCACCGCCAGCAGAGACACACGATCACAGCGCACCACAGCCGGGTTTCACTGGCTCGGATATAACCCAGAAAAGTTCCATTTTAAAATGTAAGAGCAGAGATACATGGATTTCATTAACATTAAATCACAAGTCAATTAAATAAAGGCAGAAACTATGTGCTTTTTGATGATCCTGAGTCAGAGGCAATGCTTCTAAGTGAGGATATTTAATGACATGATGGAAAACGAAGCCTTTTGGTACCAGGAGTGGAAACATTGCATTCTTTAGCAGTAGTTACTGAAAAATTAACCTGCGCCCCTGTTATTACCTAAGAGTATTTGCCTTTAACTCCAATAAAAGGGATCATATGAGGCATGGATATGAAGAAGAATAATGAAAAAAGTGTACTGCTTAGAGACCATATTGCTGGTATAATACTCAAATTTCTGTCTGAGCCTGATATAGGATACACAGTTTAAGTCATTTAACATAAACAGAAAAATTGTTTTATTGCTTATTTCAACTTTGATTCTAGAGCTGAGGAGTTTGACGCACTAGTGCTGCTGTTAAAAATCACCTAAAACAGGTGGCCTTCCACTTTTTGACCATTAAGTTCAACTCATTTGTGCCACACTTGATCAGACACTTTTTTTTTTCTGCCAAGATTACAACCTTTTCAAAGAAAGGAAAGCAAGAGCTAGGCAGAGAATGTCAAAGCAGCCAGTGATCATCACTGACATATCGTAATAATGGCCCTTTGGAAGCAATCTCCTACAGTCTGCAAGTCACAAAATACACTTTAATAGCTCACTGGAATGAAGGTGTCCTCTTTTTCATAAACAAAGGAATATTTTAAAATTATGCATGAGAGGAGTTTGACTCATCTGGCCTTTTATCCATGAGAGCCTACAAGCCATCACAAGGAGAAGGTTTCTTTGTCATTGGACTCATTAATCTTTACTTGCTTGACTAAAAAGAACTGAAAATCTTTATTTATGCATTGCCTCAGTTTCTAACAGTTTCAGGCTAAGACTTGGAGTTCAATACTGCAGAATCATCTAAGAGTCAAACATTTTTAGATGTTTGCAGACTAAAGTCAGTTATTATATAGAAACATACACGATTATTCAAAATAAAAATTAACAAATCCCATCAGTAATTGTACTTAAAAATTTTTGCCAAGTATACCTTATTGTACTGTGTCATTCTGTATAGTTAAGTGACCTTCAATATTGCTGTTTAAGGCGGTCTGATAATTATTTGATTAGTATTTCATGCAAATTAAGAGTTACCTTTCCTAAAACATCTGATTTTCAATTTCATCCTTATTTGCACACTGCATGAAACCATGACATTTCGGAGCTCTCCAGAGTCTTTTACACTGCCTGGCACTATTTTATGCTGTTATCCAACTCTTTTTTCTTCTTAATTTATTTCTGAAATCATTCTTTGTTATTACCACAGCTGAATAGGTACATCGCCTAAATGCACACTATTTCATGCAACACAACATTAGGAAGTGAATAGCGGAATGGCCCAGTTGCAGCAGACTCGGGGCCATGGCCTCTTTCCAGCAGCAGCTACAGGAGGGGGAAACAGGAGTGTTCTTGTAGAAATAACAAAACACCTTGAAATAATCACAGCTAGGAACCACCAGCACGGGTGCACAAACACACGGACACACTCCGTTCACGCCCTTTCCTCTTAGAGAAGTGCTCACAACCTGGAATGTTGTTACAATTTACATCAGTTTGCAAACTCCGAGCTTATTTTTAGAAATCTTTGATTAGACGTCTGTCCAGACCTCTCTTGTTTGCTGCAGAGCCTTCAAACACTCGTCTCGCTGGACAAGATGAATACACTACCAAAGAAATATATCTGAGTATATTTCAACATCTTCATGAGATCCTCTAGTAAAAATCACGTTTACCCTGTCTGCTAGGCTGCTGCACCCGACAGCGATTCAATAAGCATTCAAATTCTCAAATGCTTATCTCCATATTTTTTAAGACTTCTGTCACTTCTTATCATTCGTAATGTAAATAAAAGCTTTTCTCTTGTAATCCAGCCATTTCTCCTTATGGGTTTATTCGCCGATGCCTCTCACCTGCATTCATGGCATGATCATTTTCCCCGCAGAGAGTGGTACATCTCTGCAGAAGACGCCAGAGCTGCTCTGGGGGCAGATGCACAGTCTTTGTACCAAGCTCCCTGGAGTTGTCCTTACAGAAATCACCGATTTGGAAGTTCACAATCCGCAAAATTTTAATTAAGTAAAACGGAAAACAAAGTAAACTAAATCCTTCTCTTCCCATAACAGTCAGATCCACATGCAAACCTTCTCTGCAAAATTATGGCTCCTGCCTCTGAAAATCAGCGGTGCCAAGTGCTGAGCAGGTTCTGGGGAGCACCAGGAGCGACGGAGGCTGAAGCTGCAGCTGGACTTTGAGATGTTCAGTATCTCAGGGAGACTCCAACTAGCAAGGCACTTAAACACGCAATTACTACAAATAAAGTGCCCGCCGCTTTGTCAGCAAAGCTGGAATTGGTTCACCAGAAAAGCTGGCACTATCACCTCTGTGCAGATGGGAAAACAAGTGCTCAGAGAAGTAGATGTAACCTGCCAAAGATTACCCAGCGAGCCCATGGGAGAGCAGGGAAATCCTCACCTCTGCTTTGACGCTCCAGCTTATCACCAAATTGTCTCAAAAGCCCTGAAACCTGATTTTGGAGAAAGCTAGTTAGGTAAAACAGAGGCTCACATTTGCTTTTGACAATTTTGAGAATATTACTCTTGAAGAAGCACCAAAAGCCCATGCTTATTCTTCACCAAATACAGGTAAGAGAAAAAGCTTACTATGAAGACTACACAGACACCTCCAGTATTAAAAGTTGTGGAAAACTGCAGAAAGAAAAAGTGATGCAGGAGGTGCACAGTACTGCTCTTGATAATACCCTTTCCTGAACATGATAATCCAAACAAGACAACACGAATGCGAAGAGGTCCATTGAACAACACAGTACAGATCTTCAGCAGTCAAAGCACTTAAGCACCATCAACTTCTGTTTATGAAAAAGAAAGCCTTACCTTCCTACTCTTAAAAAAAAAAATAAAAAATTGACAGAGAGGCTGGGGGTCTCTCACAGTGCAAACAAAACCAGACTTTTCTGTATAAGGTCTCCAGAACTCAAAAGGAATGTCTGCTTAGGAAGTAACATCTTTTTCTCTTGGTTATGAGTATTTGCATTTGAATAAGAATTCAAAATCAAGTAAAAGCTTCAAGGTCAACAACGTTTTTATAGAAGCAAAAGCCCATGAGAGGAATTTAAGCAATTATTCTTAGCCAAAGGAGCAGTCAGTTCAAATAAATGTATCAAAGCCTCCAAATTATCAGCAATAAAATCTTATGTCATCTAATAACGACAATGATGACAATAATTACTAGGACAATGATTTAAAGCTCAGTGTTTTTACAGTGCCTAATTTAACAAGTACAGGTTACTTATTTATGGCTTTCCAGACTGAAAAAGCATTTGTCTGGGTTTGTTTATTGTCTAAGATTAGACTTCTAGAAGGCAAAGAATAGCTTCTAGAAATTATCACACAAAGTTCCTGCAGGAAGAGACGCTGACAAAGGCACAATTTTAATAGGCAGAAAGTTTACGGATGTCAATCTGTATTTATAAAGAAAATGGAAGAAATAAGAGCAGAGGAGTAGCAAACTTGTGGAAAACAAAGTCAGAATTTAGAAACCAGCTTTGTTTTCAGATCAACAACCATCCAAGTGAATTTCTCATGTGGAAATCATTTAAATCCTCTCTCTGTCTCGCAGGCAGCAATATCTCCTCCGCCTTAGAGGCGAGAGCAGGGAAGCCTATTTACACGTGAGTAATACTAATAAATATCTCTTGCATCAAAGGGAATTCAGTGCTACAGCCCTTTTGTGGTTCTGAACGCACAAACAAAATTCCTTGGGGGAAACAGAGGAGGAGGAACCATGACTTCCAATTTCCCAGGGAAATTTCAGCATCTGAGAGACCAGCGCAGAGGAGAGAAGCACGGTCCCATCTGCCCTCAGCACCCGCGGTGCCTGGCCAGCTCGGGCTCGGGCGCCTCGCTGCAGCTGTTTTATTGCTGCTGGTTTATTGCATCATTTAAGGCAACACTCAGAAAATGCAACATCATCCGTACGTTTGCCGGATCCCAACGGCAGCTTCAGGGGAGCAGGCAGAGCCCTGATTTGGTGCCCTGACGCCAGCCAGCCGTGGGGCACAGGGGCCGTGGGAGCCGGCGTGGGGCCGCGGCGGGAGCAGCAAGCGTTCTTTCTTTTGGTAGATCATCTGCTAACACCCTAACGCCATTATGAAGTTTTACTCCCGATATGGACAAGAAGTATTTGAGACGTAGCCTGAGGCAGCGAGTCCGTGCCTTGACAGAAGAAGGCACTGCAGGAAGCCTGCAATAGTCTCAGAGTCATGCCCAGCAAGTTTTTTTCTCTATTTTAATCTCAGCCACTTTTTAAATGAACCTCACTCAATGAACGTGGAGTTGAAAAGGCTTTCCCTTTTTCTTTTTTTTAAGCATGAGAAATAAAACACATTAAAAGCTGCAGAAATTACCTCTTACTACGGACAAGCAGAGATCAAAGGCAGAATTCTACTTTAGAGTGATCCCAAATGGTCAGCTTTTTGAAAAATCTGGAAAAGACCATGCCCTCTGTCTTAATCTGTAACCCGCCAAAGCTTCCGGCACAAACCAGTGTTGTGCTACCTATTAGTCTTTCTCAAGTACATTATTCCACCAACCTTTTGCAGTCAAATGCTGAATTAACCAACTGTTAACTTCACTTGTCTTATCCACAGAAGAGACACGATAGGAGAGCATGTGTTCAGCTTTCCTCCAACTGTTCGGGGAAGGGGGAGGACGTAGGCAGCTCTTATGTAAGGTCCTAAAATATAAACCAAAACTGCCTTAAATTAAAGAAGTCATCCCATTCATTTCAGTAGGTTCTAGATGAGGCTTTTTTTTCCCCGTGTAATTCAAAATAGCAAGAGGAATGAATGATACTGCATTTGTTGTTTCTTTTAAGCCTGTGCACAGTGAGTCATGCTGAAGTTCCTAAAAGCTGTCTCTGATGCCATTTAATGAGTATGAATTTCAAATTGTCTGCTTCACCCTTTTTTAAGTAGGCCAACTAAAGCAAAATATAACCGCACGTGCACGCACTCCTCCCCACCCACCTCGGTCTCACAATACGGGACGTAAACCGACACAGCAAACAAAAACACGAGGATCTAGAACAAGGGCAGAAACAAGTCTCTGTAATTAGTTGGAAATCTTACGGGAGTTTTGCCCTGCGTGCTACTCTTGCCAGCACGTCACATCGCTGGGAGAAAATCTCACTTCTCCACATACACAACTGCACTGGAATTTGCTGCTGAGGACCAGATCCTGCATATTGCCATTTGCCTACTCCGTAAAGTACAGCAATTATTTTTTATACAGATCATTTGTTTTCCATAGAACAAAAAGTTCAAGATGCACTCTTTGATATTTCAGCTGAACTTGCAGACTCCCATCCTCCTGAGGAGGTCATAATAACACGGATGTCTCGTTCACGCCAACAGAGATGTTCATTTCTATGGATAGTATTCACATCATAACAATTTGCAGGACAAGACCTAACCCGGTTAATTTTTCAAAATATGAAGACTGGAAAATGGAGCATGGCTCTACCAGGAGATGTCAGTTCTCTTGTCTAAATCAGGACTAGATTCAAACTGTACCAGTGTAGGACATGATCCCATTCCATGATTTACTAAACTAAAGGTTTACTTTTCCCCAGTAAAACTGGAGTACTGTATAACCTGCAATACACACAGGGACAGACTTCTCTAACAAATTCTGTATAAATATTTGATACAATTTTTATATAAACCCACAACATGTATCTGATTGCAGGAATGGACAAATCAGCACACTGTAGTCCAGCCTGGGCATTTTCAAAGCCTCAGGTTGACACCTGCGTACTTATATTCAGTATGATGGCTGGACATCTACAGTTATTCTTCTGGCCAAGGAACTTAATCTTAAATTCCTGTATAGGTGCCAAAATGAGGTGCTGGAGAAAAGAAGCTCCTAACTTGCTGTTCACCTCTCCTATTTCAATTGCGGGGTGGGGGAGGTGGGGGAATAAATTCAGTTCTATCTTAACATTTCTAAAATACTTGTGAGATGCATGAAGTCAACGGAGCGTGCAGGTCTCTCAGCATCTTTGCAAATCAGGCCATGGTGTCGTATGTTGGAGACCAAATGAGTCATACAATAACAGTACACATGGCCATAATTATTTTAAAGGAAGGAAATTAATCTGTCATTGGGGAATTAATGCAGCGAACCGACTTTCTTTCATGAGAGCTATAAGCAGCGTTCCCGTGTCAAAGCCTGTAGTTACATTTGATATTAACAAAATGTGTGCTGTCACCTAGTAGTTAGTCTGAACAGTAATTTACCCTTCACTCGTGGCCTCGAGCAGCCCCTCGTGGGTCCCAGCTCCAGGGAAGGGATGGGGACTGAGGGCAGAGCCCGGGTCCTCCTCTGCTCCAGGCGGTTCCAGGGCTCCTCCCACCCATGTAAGTAAACACAGAAAAATGAGAAATTATTTAATTACCATTAGTGGGATGCGAATGTGTAGGGAAAACGTCGCATAAGGGGAGCTGCCCCAGAGCAGAGCGACCTGATGGAGCACCCAAGCGTGTGACGCACCCGACGGCTCACGGCAGAGCGGGATCACCCTCACCAGCATTGCAGAAACTGAAAATTACAGCTATGAATTTCTGTAACAGTAAAAAAAGGATTTTATATCCAGTTTTCCTCAAGCCCAAAACATGTTTTACATGGAGCAGTTACCCACAAAGCTGCACCAGACATCTTTGCAGGAAAACAAAATCCAGTACAATTTCTTACAGCATACAGTGTTAATGCGGTAAGTCTATGTGACTATCAGCTCCAGAGATTTCTCAAAGCAGTTACTGGTAGTGATGAAAAGTGATCTTGTAAGTTATGTCAAAACAAAACCACGGTTTAAGCAGTCTGTGTAAGAACCGGTGCTAATGGCACCAATGAATCTGGCTGTGGCCAACACACTGTTTTCAAAAACTGAATTGAATCAAGACATTTATTGACACCAGATCAGTGTGTTTGCCTCAACTGCGAACAAAAATTTGGCGTGTCCTGAAAACAAGCTGGCTGCAGCTTGACAAAACCATGTGGTTTCTGTACAGAGAAGTTTTTTTGCTTCCTTCAGAAGGGGTTTTCTCAAGGAACATGTTTCTGAGTTGTTTGCACAAGCCAGCCCAGCTGGCAGGATCACACCACTCGTTCGCACGACGTTATTCTTTGAGCAAACACTCCTACTGATGAATACGTGCCTGCTTTTCTGAGGAACCGCGGGAGAAGTTCTCATCATCAGCTGCTAAACTACAACTCTGCTGATGATGCCCTTAGAAGAAGCGCAGGTGGCTGCCAGGAGAGCGGCAGCTTCCAACCAGCAGCGAGTGGTGGCCGTACCTCCATCAGCAAACAGCGTTTGGGCCATTCCTCGCTGACAAGGCAGGTGGCAGAGGCCCACTTTTCTGTATTAATAAGATATTTAGTGGCAATGTACGGATGAAATGTTTGTGATGGCTAATAAGCAGAGCAGCTGCGCTGAGCATGTCGTGTGTGCTGCATTCAGAACCTCATGTCAAAGTTTTCTCGGTTTTGTTATATATTCAATATTTTGTCACTGACGCACGCAAAGAAACTTGGTATTTCTGAACCATTTCCACACACTCTCATTATTTCAAAGCTCAGTGTTTCTAAACAAACGCTGGCCACCAGGAAACAGAAATTAAGTCCAAACCCCTGTTTCCCAGTCCTCAAGAAACAACTGGACCAACCTGGCACTCCATCCATGCTCCAGCAGAGGGGCTTCAGCAGCTGTCGTCTCGCTTAACGTCAGAGGCAATCTCTCAGCCCTCATTTCAGCTCATTTACGTGAATTTCAGAATGCTTTGGTGAGAGCATTTTCCTCATTTGATCCGAACAGGATAGGAGACCGATGTTTTTCAAAGAGATTTCAAAAGAGCCTTCTGCAGTCAGGCTGTCGTGGAGCACTTGTAGTGCCAAAAGCCCTCCGAGGCAGCTCTTCTGTTCATCGCAGCCTTTGCCCCTCTGGCTTCACAGAGAATCACTCACATGAATTTTATATAATGTTTTTTGTTCTGCTCGCAGTTTCCACTGAGAGGAAGCACGCTCGGGAGCTTTCCTCCGTCTTGCTCTCCAGCAGACACCCGCCTTGTACCCACCCCCCAGAGAACATCGCACTACCACCTCCGCTGTCTCATCTGCATCTTCTGTTGTCACCCTGAGGCATCATTTTCATCTCAACAGTATTTCCCCGTTTCCTTGCCCCATTTCTGGCCTGAGTGAGCCACAAACCCAGACCCGTGCTGCCTGGGCTTCGGCTGGCCATCAGTAACCTCACTGAGCAAGAGACCTGTCGGCTCCATCTGGCAGCAAACACCCTTCCACGCACGTTTCTTAAGCGATGGAAATTCACAGTTCCCACGAGCACGTTGGCAAACCATGGTTTTAGTTGTGAATCATATGATACATTTCAAATTTTTATTTAAAATATAAATGACTGTAGCAGGTATGGCTCAGCAGAGCAGGAGCTCCAGCAGCAGAGACACCAGTCTCCACGGCATTTCCTGATCGAGGGCACCTCTGCAAGGAAGAATAAGGATGCAGCAGCCCTGATATTCCTCCTGGGAAGAAAACT
Organism: Astur gentilis; assembly: GCF_929443795.1. Taxonomy (NCBI): domain Eukaryota; kingdom Metazoa; phylum Chordata; class Aves; order Accipitriformes; family Accipitridae; genus Astur; species Astur gentilis. The sequence goes on along the minus strand of NC_064902.1, from coordinate 23,301,696 downwards.
ACCCATTTTAGCAGTGGCCATCGAGCTCTGTAGTTAATAATTTATCTGAGGCTTAGCCAGCATTATTTGGGAAGCAGAAAATGAGCATAAAGGAGCATCAGAGCCGGTCTTGCAAAGGGGTACGGACACTAGAGCAAAGCCCCCGTGACCGGGAGGAAGACCACGGCTCACGTCATTGTGCACTTCTGTGCTGATGCCAGTATCGCTCTCCAGAGTCGCTTTCTGAGCATGGACTGACCGCAGACTAATAAATTATTAACTTCTTCTGTTTAGGAGATACCATCGACATTAATCCCAGAGTGCATTTTCAATGCCTTTGGCACAACACATCCAGGAGAGTCAGTAAAAGTGGTGTCAGTCACTTCTACAGCCCAGCTGGCGTTTGGGAGCTGCTCTTCCCCAGGTTCCATAGCACAAGCAGGGCTGCAGAGCACCCTGGTGTCCTGGGAGGGCTGCGAGCACCCTGTCCTGTATCCCTGCGTCCTGGAGGGGACGTGACCCCCATCGCTGGATAACATGTCATCCGCGGCACGGGATGCCCCCATTCGTTCGGGGCACTTGTTTCTTTTGTTTCTTAATACTTTTTTGCTTCTCTGTAGCTTAGGTTTCTTCTGAATGCTCAAATTACTACTCGTTAACATGAAAAAATTAGTTTCCATTTGGCAATGTTACAATGAATAAATCATCACTAATAACCACTGGGATAATAATCTGCTTGGGGCTATAGGTGCAGACCTTGAGAAATGAGAACAGAAGACCTTGAGTGGTATTCAGGACTGAAAAAAAGGCAGCAACTTCCAATGTTCCTCAGCTTGGAGGAGACCAGGGAAAATTTTCCATTGCTGAATATTCACATTACAGGCGTTTTTGAGCTAATCATTTGGTTTCAGAATTTTTGCACGCTGACTGCCAAAAATAAATTACTATGAAAATGGGGTGCTGTATATGTATGAGCTGGTGTAACGCTGCACATTTTGGAGGTCAGTGCAAAAAAGGAAAGGACGAGCAGCCAGCCCAGACGAGGCACTGGCCCAACATCAACCCCTGCTTGTGGGAGGCACCCAGCACATGGAAAGGAGGTGCAAGAATCTCCCAGCAGATGAGGAGGGCAGGGGGTTATCCACCCATTTAAGCGGTCTCTCCTTGATTTTCTTGCAGACTGGTTGAACTATGGAGCTCAATATCCTCTCTGAAATATTTATTACTCTAGGTTTTAGGTTTTCATACCACATAATTGCAGTCCTTTTTTTTTTTTTTTTTTTTTGATTCCTGCATATTAGGATCCTAATGTGGCAGGGAATTCAGCTATTTGATTACAGGCTGTTTCTAATTAACATGGCATTTTGATATTCTCCATGTGATCAGGGTCTCAGGTCCATATTGGAAAAAGCTCAATCTCTTCACTTTAGATATACCTTTGGTAGTGACTTTCCTATTGCCAATTCGAATAGGCACACACAATTGCTTTTGCAATTCAAGACAATGTACACAGAAGTTCACGCTCTGCTCCTGGCTGTTTGCCATATTTCCCTACAGCTAATAACATTCTGTCTAGAAACAACCAAGCCAATAATTTGCACCCATCAACCTCGTGTAACATAATGTGCCAGCTATTTAGTACTGGAAAATTTATCACTCAACAAGAGTCAAGGTTCTTGTACCAAGCAATACTCCCACTTTCTAATTCCTGTCATTTCACTTGCTCTACACAATTTGCCAAAACATCTCACTCCCTAGTCTCTCCACAGATTTAAGACCAACATTTGTATGTATTAGACTGGTCATAGAAAGCCAACCATAAATCTATCTATAAAAGCTAGCCACGCAATGTGTAACAGAATACTCAGACGTGAGTAATATGTACAAATGAATATAAATATTGAACTTGGACACCAGAGCAATTAGACACTGTCACATTAACGCCACCATCTCCTCCATGTACAGGAGGGAAGGAAAAGTAAGGGTTTTCTTTCTGTATGGGACTCTAGCCATTTGTCATACGAGTGGTGCAGATGACCAGTAATAAAATGTGGGAAATTCATCATCATAATGAATGACCAGGAATGCAATTCCTTTTCATAAAATGTTATAATTGCAGTAATTAACTACCTGGTTGTTCAGTTGCGTACCATTGCTGTTGCACATAATCCATCACAGTTTCCTGTGGCTGACAGCACATTAAACACATCCTCAGCTACAAAATTCAGTAGCCTTTGCATGGCAGTGAGTTGCCAACCTAACTGATTAATCAATAGACTCATAGAATCGTTTAGGTTGGAAAAGACCTTTAAGATCATTGAGACCAACTGTCAGCCCAACACCACCATGCCCACTAAACCATGTCCTGAAGTGCCACATCTACACATTTTTTGAACCCCTATTAAACTGTAATCTCTCCAGGAAAATCTGAGGTGGAGACAAATGCTGTGACCTGAGTGCCCCCCGGTCCAAAAGCAGCAAAAGCCACTGCAAAGAACTTTAAAAAAAATGCAAGAAGAGGAGTCGGGGCCACTCAGAGCCATGTGCCGTGTGTCTGCCGAGGACTGGCGACTTCCAGGCGAGAGGGAGGCATTTCTGCGGCTCTTCTGGCACGCTGCCGGAGCTGCGGCGGGCACGCTGAACTCGGGGGCTGGCGCTAGGAAGTCCAAATTCACGTTACGTTTCATAGCCACGCACGACAAGGGGAGATGCCAGCCCTCCGGCATGCCAGGATTACATCCAGGGGGGACCACGTCCTCCCAGGGACGGCAGCCGAGCCGGGAGGTTGCGGCAGGCACGGGCTTGTTCGGAGGAGCCCCAGTGGCAATGGGACACCGGTGTGCTTTAATACCCCCGGCATCTCCCTGCGTAAGGACAGCCCGTGTTTCTGTCCTTCACGTACGGTACACAAGCCCCGGCACGCACAGAGCTGCCTCGGGAGGCGGCTGCACGAGCAGGGGCTGCCGGTGGGAGCTGGAGGATGCCCTGCCTTGTGTGACCGCAAATACAGTCTAAATATTAAATGATAAGCCTTACCATTATAATAGAGGACTAATGGGTTTGCTGTAACGGATAGCACATTTCTGTGCTGCTCTGTATCAATACAGATGTATTGCTCCAGGCAATACGAGCAATTAAGCTGTAATGAGCCGCTTCCTCTGCACACACAAACCTGATCCTGAATTTCCAAAATTAAACTGTAATGAATGATCCAAACCAAGATGGGTCGACAGGGGACAGCACAGGGGGTCTGTTGGGCGTAAATCCACTTGTGCTTTTTCCCTGATTTCTGGGGGACACTGGGATGGGCAGAGGGGCTCTGGGGCAGGCGGGGAGGAGGGCTGAGGTATGTGTGTTATTGGCGTGACCAAACCACACCTCTGTCCCCACGCACAGCGCTGGGGACCGTGCCACCGAGGGCAGGGTGCCGCCACCGCACGCTGCTCGCAGCCCCAGCCTCTCCCTTCCCGCATCCCCATCCGCACAGCTGCGGATGCAGCAGCCCGCAGCGTGGGAAAGCACAAGAGAGTTCAGCAAACATTTTTTCCTGCAGGTAATGGAAAGAAGGTCAACGGCTTTTCTGTCTTGCAGAGCTGCTTTTTAGTATTTTTACAAGTATTTGAATTCTCTGTTTTCCATCCTTCCTGAACAGGGGAACCTGGTCATGCAACCAGCTGCTGCTACAGCTTCCATCTCCTTTACAGCCGTGAAACTGAGCTTCATAGCTCGTTCTTTGCCCTAATCTTATACACTAGTTCCACCTCTAAGAGGATCTCACATTTATTCTGATGAAAGGACCAACTTGGAAGAGAGATTTTAAATATCTCAGGCTCATGCACATCTGGTTTATTGTCCATAGTACATCATTTCCCCGCAACAGGAGGAGTTCAACTCAAAGAAATATCCAAGGGGTAGATGATAAAGAAGTACAGATGAGAAGAAGGTTGGACAAAAGCACACACAATACAGTTACATGATTGCCAGGAATAAGAAAAGAGTTGGTCACTGCAGACAATTAAGATTAACACAGCAAGACACTGGATAATTAAAACAGTTGTCCTTATGCAAAATTCAGCAGATATTCCCAAATGTCAACGCCAGACAAATTGCACCATCTGGTCAGCGAGATAAAGTCTTTTAACAAGAACTTTGTAGACTGAAGGTTCTCATCCATAAAAACAGGTCATGCTGGTACACTATGATTTTCCAAAATGAGGGCAATCTACTCTTCCTCTTCTCTCCTACTTCATTCCAACTTTAAAAAGCACATATGGTGCGTCCCCAAAGTGATGCTGTCCAAAAACAAACAAAAAAAAGGATCTGATCTTAACTCTCTCCTTTCTTACAGTGATAATTCCCTCTTTAGCCTGATTCCAGTTGCCAACATTACCATTGAAAGGCCATTTGTCCTGTTAGGAAGCCATCTAAATAATAAATATAATAAAAATATAACAAATAAATAATATAATGAATATACATGATATATCTTAGTATATACGCTTTAATGTTATATCATTATATGCTATTATAAAATAATTGTATATTGTACAAATAAATGTAATATAATAAATAATTAAAATATACGTTTCTGTACAAGATGCAATGATGTCTAAACTATCCATGTAATTTTGACCAGAACAGTTTTCTGATCTGTTTGGAGTATTTGATACCTTGAAGGCCTTATTTGTTATGCCTACCTAAAACTATTCTCTGAACTGCCGTTGACTAACACAAACAATTTTCCCGATTCTCAGCACAAGTGCTCTCATGGGGTTGCTGCCTGCCAAGGCAGCTGAGGCTCGATCCTGCTGCACAGCATCCAGCCCTGTTTCTCTGAGGTTGCCGCAGGGTTTTCTCCCACCGCGTCTGACATTTGCACGTGCCCTCATGTGCATCGTGATTTCCAAAGTGGACTTCGGAGTCTCTCCAGGACTTCTCGAGAAGAGCTGGCAAGTTCTGCTCAGGAAACATTTTACCCTTTTGTATTTCTGCCCTTGGTTTAGCAAGAGGCAAGTCAAACGGTGGGAGCTGTTGGGTGCAGACCCACACCTTCCCATCAGCCATCACCCCTCGGACATGGTGGGTCCGGTCATCTGCTGCACTGAACCCTCTGCGGAGCCACCACACTCCCACGTGCGAAAGGTGAATAAAACTGCCCTCCACGAGCCGATAACACCGTAAGACGACTTTGCTCAGCCCTCAGGACACAAAGCATCCGGGAAGAAGACCACAGGCACGCGAAGGGTTTTTCCAACACTTCTTACATCGAACAGCACTATTAGAGGGGACCTCTGCGTACCCAGAGGTGCCGGGCACTCCCAGAGCGCTGACAGCAGGGTCTGAAACCCTTTCGGCACTACCCATGTAACCACATGTGAGTTTTCCATGCCATGTCTGCAAAACAAGCCCAGGAACCACAGGGATCCCCTCCTGCTAAGACCCGATAAATGAGCCATTTCAGGAAAAGGCAGAGGTAATCTTTCCATTTATCTCAACGCAGCTGGATCAGCCCATGATGCATAAAACCTACTGGCCTTCCCACATCAAACATCTGTAAGTTGGCCATTATTTTGGCATGCCTACACATAGCTCATAAGAGTCAGCCAATTAGTGACAAAAATGAAGCATTTACCTGAGATGCTGATAATGCCAGGGTGTCCTGAGAGAGTTGTTCGTAAGTGGTTAAATCTTCAAAATTCTTTTTGAAGAGATGATGAATTAACACTACATAATAATCTCAAAGGCTGAACGTCAGGAGCACTGCAACAAAAAGAAACAGCTTTATATGGGGGGGGAAGTTCTCTTACGTCAGTATGGGTTCAGAAATCTAACAGTTTTAGTTACTGTTTTATACATAGTACTAATTCCCTTGATTATGCTGTGAAATCAAAATACCTACTGAGGACCTTTTTCCTCTCTAAAAAAAGCCTTCAAAGTAAATAAATATTCATATACATCTGCCCATCTGAAATGAAAGGAGAATGAATCAATAATTTTCATGGCTTAGTAACCTCCCGCCAAGTGCACTGTTATTGAGATTTTTATGTGGAGTTTGTCATTATGAAATTCTGTTTAATACAAGTTTAAAAGTCAGACAAGCATGGTACACTAAGTCAAAGCTCTTTTCTAGGCTACATCACATGGCAAAATATCCATCTGTTCTCTTAACACCACATTGCAAGCTGGTACATTCATGGCAGAAAGTTATTTTCGGATATCCAGAGCACAGCTACAGCAGTGCTGTATCCATTAAGACACCTGTATATAGCCTCATTTCTATACGCTGAATAATTTACTATGCATCGGAGGCCAGCCCTGTACATGGCACTGGATTTGTTATCCCGTTAGAAGTACAATGGGAAAGACAATCAAATGATGAACTTAGAGATCTGCTTCAGATAATGTAGGTGGCCTCATTTTTACTGACGCGCCTTGAGATTTAGAGTGCAGAGAAGTGATAATTAAAGAGACATTTGAAAAGAGAAGAGAGACTAGAGGTGGTGCTCGTATTTCCAGGAGCTGGAGGGATGACAGACCACCGCGTGTCAGGAGAGTGTAACCACTCCTGGAGAGGGTCTGGGAGGACGTGAGTATATTTAAAGATTAATTAGCAGTGCAAATCTAACTACTCTTTGTCACACACAGTCTTGTAATGGAACCCTACACACAGTACTGGGGGCGAGACTAATCAGAAAGGTAAATGCCACTTGTGGCTTTTTTGTCTTCTCATGACTTTTGCCGTAGCTCGTCATGTTCTTGTCTGGCTCAAACGTCCTGTTAGGCCAGGAGAAGCGGCTGGATATTCTGCATGTCCAAACTGCCAGGAAATCAGGGGGAATGAAGGTGGGGGGGATGTCACTGCAGGTGAGCAAAACATTAACGAAGCAAAGGACAAAGCCCACAGGATCAGCGGGACCTGCAGATTCCCAGGGGAAGCCAACTCCACGGTACAACGTGTCAGATGTCCTGGCAACACGTCACAGCAAAACCTTGCTGTAAAATCAGTGACTCTGCCAGCACCTCCGGTTCTAAGACAGGGTGATGATTTCAGGCAGTCACCAGTGAGCAGACTAATAAATGTAAAACACAGGGCTTTACCAAGCAGAAGCTCCATCTTGACCCTACGTTTGCAATCAGATGCATTGGAAAAAGTCAGTAGTTTCATGGGCAGGTTTATGAAAGCAATGGTATGGGGGATATATATGTATGTATTTTAAATATATATATATATATCTCAGGAAAAGGAAAATCGATCTCATTCAGAACCAGATGCCGGACATGAATTCATTAAGATGAATGAAGTTACCTTATGCACCTTTGATGCCTGGAGGTTGAAAACTCAGACAATCTCACTTCTCCCTGGCATCAAAGTGCTCTATTTCTCCCCCTTAAGTTCTCAACAATAATTCATATGTCTGTGTCACATTGATCAAACCAGTCTTTGAGATCCTGGGTTTTTGTCTATATCTTCTCTTATAATCAGCTCCTAAGACCATGGGGAGGTAAGGTTTCTGGCAGAAAAGATAAAAACTTTGTATTGTACTGACCTTTTTGATTAATACGTAGAGTTAGCTATAAAATCATTTTTATCATATGAACATAATGCCTTTCAAGACAACAAAAGGGCATTTCAATTTTTTATCAAAACCTTTAGTGAGAGCATAATCCCCCAAGGTGAACTTCTTCTGGGACAACCCAAGTAGCCAGGAGTGAATGAGCATCTTATAACTTTGGTATTAACTGAGAATTGATTCACGAATCAGCAGGGGTCCTTTGAAGGAGCCCGTCATTTCTTATCCCTGGCTACGGAGAGCGGTGGCTAGCGTGAACCTGTGCTGCAAGTAAATTAAGTCAGGGGCCAGCCCCATTTCAAGAGGAGTTCAGCCCCTGGGGTGCGCAGCGAGCTGCAACGCCTTCGGTGCCATCAGCCCTCGCCAGCATCAATCCTTTCCCTGCCAAAAATAGCTGCGTGAACGAGCACTGCGTGGATTTAGAGCACATCCAAAAAGTAAACAAATACGTGCGAGCTCAAAATAGCAGGAGAGGAGTAAGCAGTTCCTCCGCGAGAGCGAGCCGGGTGCCTGCGCTCCACCGCAGCGCCGGAGCCGTGCAGGGCGCGGGAGCCGCGGCAGGGGCTGGCAGCCAGGACAGGGTGCTGCCACAGCAGCAAAGCTGGGAAGGTGAAGCTGGGACGTGGGAGACCTTTTGAGCAAGGTTTGATTTGCGGCTCCTTCGTCCTAAGCTGGCAAAACCGTCAGCGGCGACGGTGAAGTGCACGGGGAGCTGGATGAAGATGGGGGTGATTTGATGGGCGTTAATGCAGGCAACGCTTCGGTTTGCATGCAAAACCTTTCGGGCAAACTCAGGAGCACTCGGGATTTTCTAAATAACAGTGTTCTCGACTATACCTCCACTGGGCTTCCTGTTCTGAAATCTTTCACTTGAGCCTAATAAAGTAGATGTTGGCTAGTAGCGCCTGACTATGTATTAGACTCTAAAAATATGATAGCAACCTTCCATTTCTCCCACAGTACTGCGTGAAACCTGTTTTGCAACGTTTACCAGGTACACAAATTCCCTGCAAAATCATACAGTTGCTTCCATCGATTTCTATGGAAACCAAATGAATACGTACAGGCACAATCATACTGAGCATGTAATAATCCAATACACATTAAAGTTTGCATAATTCAAAAAAAACCCACTTTAAATCACTCACTGAATTAATGAGTACTCAGTATCTATAAACAGTTCCCTAGCTCTTAATAGATAGGAGTTAACAGATATGGAGAAAAAGCAGCTCACTGAGGGAAAGGCATAGTACAGAGGAGACGCAGGGAAGGCAGCCAGGGGCCACAAGCGCCCTACATAATGATACATATGCACCATTAAGCTCTGTGCTGGCACAGTATGTATTTTGAACTGTAAAACATGAGTATAGAAAAGGCTTGTATTGCATTAGTGAGTTACAACCCTTTTGCTGACCTAAGTACAACTTTCACAGCATTTCCCTTCCATGGGGAGATGACACGGGCTGGGGCTGGAGCAAAACCCCGGGAAAGGACTGGTCTGTGATGGTTTTTTCACTCTGGAAGATATTAGGCAGTTATTCAGAGGCGGGTAGAGTGTCACGGTCCCCAAACACGGTGCTGTTCTGCGCAGCAATAATGATCCTTTTAAAAAACGGGGCAACCTTGAAAGCATCCAAACTGCACATCTTCTGTCAGGTTGGCTGCTGTTACAGTGAATTGTAAAGGACAAAAGAAAGAATCCAAATTGTCAATGTCTCCTGTTACCTCCATCCCTGTGCAAAGGGGCTGAAGACAAATTCCCCAACAGCAAAACCTGGAGCTGTTTTTCTGCAGAGCTTCCCAGGCTAAGGAGAAGCTCCTTTTAAGTGGGGAGAATTGACTTGTACTTTTAACCAACATTAATCTCTGAGCTCCCACCAAGCCACATGAAGTCTCTCGTTCACATCAAATGAACCAACTCGCCTCACTAACAAAACCCGCAAGTTAAGAGCATTATTATCTCATCAGAAATACACTGATTAGCGCATCAGGACCCAGCTCCTGGTAGCTGATCCTCCACAACAAGCTGGAGAGAGCAATGCTTTCTCTTTGCTGCTTCGCAGCACACAGCAGACACTTCCCACTATTTAAAAGTTGTTCAAAATTAACACTCGGGGGTGACCCGAGACCCACCAGGCGGAGTTTTCTAGCTGGAGAGGGGCTGCGTGTACTGAGGCATGCCGAATTCTCTCAGACACCAGAAAACTCTTTGTCTCTCTCAGACTTACCTTCCATTTTGATGCATCATGACTATATGAACAGAAATGCACAGACCTAGCTAAGTAAGGCTTTAAAAAGCGACAATATTTTAAGGCAAAAGGGGCCTTTTAATAATATTTTTAAGCACAGCGTGGCTGAGATTCCACACTGTTGTAAGAAAGCAAAGATCCTCTTTCGGTGGAGGGCTATAAAGGGCTATGTCAGACAGTATTTTGTCATCTCTGTACCCATCAGCCTTCTAAAATCAGCGAGAGCAGACGATATGGAAAGCAGATATAAAACGAGGCCTTGCTGGATGGTCTGTAGGTGGAGGGGGTGGAAAGAGGCCCCGGAGTACGTGGACCCTCCCTGGGGGTTTCTCTGGTTAGAGGGTGCTGGGTGTGCTGGAGCTCCCCGCACCTCCCGGCGTAGGGAGGGAGCGGGCTGCCTCTCGTCCCGTCGCCTCCTGCGCCCCGAGAGCCGTTTCCAAGTCTCGCCCACTCAGGGGCATAATTATGACGACTTTGGAAATCGTTCCTCTCTGCCCGTCTCCATGCATAATTTCAAATCAGCCTCCCAGGCAACCAGCAAGAAGAGCTCCGCGGAGAACTGTGGCAAGCTTTGAAGTTCGAGTCTCTGTTCCGTTTCCAGAATGATTTTGATTTAATGATAGATGCATACCCTGCCAGAAAAGAGATTTCATAATGGAAAGCAAGTTATCCGGGTATAAATATAACCCGACTGCCGAGCTGCAGCGTAGAGCATTCCCCGGAGAACAGGCAGGGCTTTGGGCTGAGCTCAAGTCTGGGGCCTGGAAAGTCTGCTTCTGTCTCCTTTTCCAGGGCTGTAAGGGTAGCAAAGAGAGGAATAACCCGAGCACAGCTGTGAACCGAAGCGTTTGTCTAGAAGTTGTGCGAAGCACAGGTCGATGCCAGCGGTTGTGCAGCAGTCAGCCTGACCTGCAAGCATGAACCTGCCCCAGTTCCAGCTCTTTCTGAGGGCTGCATGTGTACGTCTCAGTTATTCAGAACGTGGAATGCCTGCAAGATGTCAGCAAATCATTTAATTGCTGTTATAAGTTACTTTTTATTACTGCTTCAGTAACTATAAATTCCATCTGGTAACATCAATTATATTAATATAAGCACCCTCAGTTTACTCATTATAATTAAAGCAACTCTTAAATAACTAACTTAAGAAGAAAATGCCTTTCTTGTGCTAAGTAAAGCAGAGCTTGGGTTTTGCCTCTCCTTAGGCATTCAGTCACTTCGTTAAGCCAAAACAAAGTACACGAGGCTAATTACAAGAGCAGTAGCTCTGAGAAGCACAGCTTTCCACTAATTTAAAACGCACTGAGCAATCAGAGTCAACAGAGACTTCGCCTTTTGTAAAGACATTTTGCAGCCTCCACCAGGTAGATCACAACAAAAGGTGTTAAATGGGCGATTTGGGTAGTCATCGGCCACTGATGGCTTTAACTGAGAATAGGGCCACGATTATTCAGATCACGATGATTATTTAGGTCACATTTACCTTAAGGGAGCCTTTCCATTCCCTTTCTTGGCAACAGTTTGGGACCATTATCTTTTTTAAAGGACTACTATGAAGCAAACAAAAAGTTCTGGTGGAAGTTGCAATGTCCAAAGCAAGCAAGGGTTAGCCAGGCTTTGGGTACATTTTTCACATCTGTCATTAATTCTTCAGCTCATTTCAGTCCCGCTTCACCCCACCCTGGGGCTGGAACTGGGCTTATCGACTTTTTTTTTTTAAACCGCTTTTGCAGAGGTGAGACCCCCAGCTCATTTTGCCTCTGAAGCTAGATTTGAATTGTAGAATCCAGAGACAAAAGGCTGGTGCTCCACACTCAATGCACAGTAAGTATCCTCTCAAAAAGTCTTACACTCCCTTTTCCCCACACACACATACAAAAACATTTTCCACACTCTATGACTTTCTGGTTGGGCTAGTCTTGCCTCTTATCTGGGTTTCCAAAACCTTCACCCTACCCAAAGTCCCAGGGACCACAGGATTGCTGAGGAGCTGCTCACAGATTACAGGACAACTGAACATGAACAAAGCCAAGAAAATGAAGCCAGATCTTTCCTTCCGCTTGCATGGATTGACATTATTAGAGCAAATCCCCAGATGATGCAGGAGGGGAAAAAAAAAAAAAAAAAATCTGTGTTCTTCACCTGAGCATCAGTACCTCTTAATTTTAATAGCAATCGAAGGTGAAGCTGTTTGTGAGATATAAAGGAAATTTTTAACAGGTACTCTCATAGCACTCGTGCAGAGCCCACCAGCTGGGACAGCCAGGGACACGGCCATGCAGGAGAAGCCCCTCTGCCCAAGGACTTGCACGCCGAGGCACAGGGCTGGCAAGCACCACCGGCCAGAAGCATCGTCCTCGGCGCCCAGCAGAGCCCGGCCGACACTTCCACGCCCCTTGCTACTGCCTCTCCCTTCATCAGCTCCCCAGCCTTTTCTTGAGGACTTCGAGAAGCGGAGACCTCACCAGGCAGACTGCAGCGATGAGCCCGCATCGCCGTTTGGGCTGTGTGCCTGCTCTCCGGTTCCATTGCTCCGGTTCCCATCACGACGCTGGTTTCTGTCAGAGGGCTGGACCAGCATCACCTCTTTCACCTTCAGCTCTAATCACCTTTGATCAGCTGAGACTAGAAAGCTCCTTTAATCCATTCGGGGGGAAATAGCCTAAGAAACAGAAACTACTGCAACTGGGCATCACCCAGCTGGTCTACACAAGCTGCCAGAAACTGGCTGGGAGGGAAACTCCTCTCCCGATTCCCCACTTCCCCCCGCCCCCCCCCCACACACACACAATTAATTGCGTGCAGCTGCAACTGCATTTGAGATGTGCCAGTGTAAAACCCCTTTCCCTTATCTTTAAAGATGTATCTTCCAGTTCGTGCTTGTGGTCCTCGTATTTATCTTAAATAACGTCAGCAAAATGAACTCACCACGACTTTTGTTTTTCAGATACAATATCCTTGTCAGCAGTAGAGAGCTTAAGTGCTCTTTCCTTTCACACCCATTAGGTTGGAACAAGCTTTAAAAGCATAAATAACCTTCCCCATAGCATAATGAAAGGCCTTATTACTGCCTGGGATTAATTTTTCTAATCTATTTACAAGCAAAAAGTCAAACTCGAATTTGACACTGAGGAAGGAAGGCAGGACTCATTATCTCCAGAAAGACTCAAGAAAATGGATGAGCGTAAACATATGATAGTTTTGGACCCTGAATCTGTGTCCCAGCTTCTAATTAAAAATTATTCAGCAAAGCCCTGCATTGCAAACATCGTTAGCTACAGGAAAAATGAAATTCCTAATTCCTAAGCAAAAATGTTTTGATCTCAACTATTTATTTATTTTTGAAAGTGATCTCAACTGCTCAGAAGAGTGCTCCATTCCCTTTTCTTCTCCGTGCAAAACCTCTGCATTATCCTTTTCTCACCGAAGGATCGGTAGGACCTAACCACACACGGAGCAGAGTTCCTCCTAGGCGTTGCGTGCAGGGGCCCTCACAAACCTCATCTCACCGCCCACGAAGCCCGTCTAACTCCCCTCGTGCCGAAGCGCAGCTGCAGCCGCCGCCGGCGAAGCCGCTTTAGCGTCCAGCCCTGCCAAGGCGGCGGGACCCCCGCTCGGCCGGCCGTGGTCCAGCGCGGCGGCTCGGCCGGAGACCCCCGGCACAGGGGCAGAGGGAGGGGATGCCGGTACACGGCTGCTGCACACACGCTGCTTTAGGTGAGCACCCAAGAAAGGGCGTTTTTTGCAAAACAAATCTCACCCCAGAGATTCGTTAAAGGGCTGGGTTTCTGCCTCCGCATGCGGCACTCGGCTCTGCCGTTCCTGCGGCCGTGCCTCCCTCTCCAGCAGCCCAGGAGCTGTAATTGCTGCTGGTTGTCATTTCATCAAACCTTGCTCCGAGCAAAAGTTAATTGACGTGGGCTTAAGGTAGCCGGCAATATCTGCTGGACAGCCCCGCACGACGGCTGCGAGCGCTGCTCGTTTCTGTCGTGGGTAACGATGCGGACAGCCTGCCAAACGGCTCTAATGGAAATCATCTCATGGAGCATGAGAGGTGTCATGCTGAGCTCCAGCTCAGGCTGCGAAGCCGCAGAATACAAAATACGAGACCGCTACTGGTGTTTTTCTAACTGGGTATTTTTGTCCTGCGTTCATGACAGCTTTGCTCGAGTCTGCGGGATTTCACCTTGCGATGTCTCAATCCGCTGCGTTCCCACGTCGTGTCCCCCAGCCCGTGCTCTCTGGAGGGTGCAGGGCAGGGGCACAGCACCTTCCCTTGTCCTCCAGCAGCCTTCCCAAGGCTGGGGCACGAATCCTGCCAACACACGCACACCCCTACCTGAATATCAGAATTCCTGCTATGGTTGCCATCCTAAAAAATTCCAAGTGCCCCCGTGACCGGGATGTCGATGCTCCCTTTCCCCTCCCGTGTGACACTTAGGCACACCCATGGAGCTTTTCCCACTTATTTCTCCAAACTTTGCTTGTAGGACTTTACTCCTAATTGTATTTTTGGGAGGAAGCCCAGCAGGGACTAGCATTTCTAGCTGCATGGCCCCTCGGGGCAAGCTCAGAACCTGCCAGGTCTCTGCCCCCAGACAGCACGAGCAAAGCTGCCGCTGCCAAGCGTATCCATGCAAAAGCAACCCTAACTCATTCCTGGTCAGGGCTGGAGAGGAGTGCTCTGCAAACGTGCCAGTGAATAACACTAAACAGGTACTGAAATATTCTATGAACAGGGGAAAAAAACCGTTTTGTAAATATTACTCATTTTCCTCAGCTGCTGGTTAATAATATTGAATTTTGTCCTGCATACAGTCTTCACTGCTACTTAAGAATAACGCACATTCTTAAATACCCAAGAGAGTGCTTGGCACTTTGCCCACTAATAGCCAAGGACTGTAATAACTCTGGGATAGTCCAGCAACCAAATAAACCAAAACCCCCATTTAATAAGCTCCCTCCCAAAGAGCACTCAGGGGTATGTTCACAGCCAGAGCGGGGCTGCACCACTTGATACACTTATTTGCATTAATACTCCTTGAGTAGCTGACTGCAGTCCTTGGACATCAGAGGGAGTCAAGGTGCAGAGACCGTATGTATTTATTCAGTGTGTTAACTGCATTTGTATGTGTTTATTGCATTTATGTGTATACTTAATGTATTTATTTAACTCTATGAAAAATGTGCCAGGAGATTTTTCAGTCTGTATCCATCTCCACCAAATGTAGCTAAAACCAGACTCATTATGAATCCTGCATAGAGCACTGCTTCCATTCGTACTGAAAATTTATGCTGCCAAAATGGATATTATCTTATTTCTGCCACAAGTATTGTATGAAATGATGTTGCCTAACAAAGCAAGAAATAAATGTAGTAGGAAAACAGTGTCCGGCGCTCCCAGAGTTGGCAGTGCAGCCTGTGCGGAGCCCAATACAACATTGTATACAATTCCTACCATAAGAAACACACAATATGCCACTTATTTTTATACCTTCAGGCAGAAGGATGTGGCTACTGGGAGCATGGAGAATGGAAGTGCATCTCACAGTAAGCTGCATTCTGTGAGCAATCTAGGGGATCATATATTAACATAAACCAGTTGCTTTTTATATTCTGCTTTTTAATACAAAGAATCAGTTGTTATGCATTTGAACAGCTGCTCTTTGAAAAGGATGGGAGACGATGGCTGGGTCTCAACTGCCTTTTGCCTGAGAAGTTGAAATAGGGACCCTGAAGGAAGACATCCCACAGCTCCAGCCGTCAGAGCTCCTTTGCGCTGTCACTCGCGGGAAATCAATACCACCCTCAGCTGGAAAACACAGCCCATACACAGCACGTTGCTCATCTCCCTCGTTTCTTCCAAAACCCACATTGCTGCCAATACTGAGCATTTGGGGGGACCTGAACCACACAGAATAGACTAAAAAGCACTAATCTACTAAGACAAGCAAAACCATAAAACGTCCATTTTACAGACTATGGATATGTGCTTACATGGGATCTCCCTCCTCCTGCATTCATCGGGCTCTTATTCCCAAAGAATTCAAGTACCTGGAGAAAGAGATGAGGAGTTCAGTAATTAGTCCTCTGGCAGTCATGTTGGGTTTTATTCTAAATAGCTCTTGCGATTCCTTAATGCCAAAGAAAGGAGGAGGGGAAGAACAAAAAAAAAAAAAAAAAAAAAAAACCAAAAAAAAGAAAAGAAAAGCAGGTATCATGAGGATTTTTATGTCCCAGACTAAATAAACATGCAGGATTATAGACACTGCCTGAACCGAACAGGTTTCCTGCCTGGGGCAAGGAAGGAAAGGAAGGTGAAAAAACTTTCTTACAGCACATTCAGTGGCATAAATCGGAGCAGCTTTTGGGTACAATCTGTTTTTTCAGGCACCACACATCTCTGTACTGAGTATTGACTCTGGCCTCACCGCGACTTTGCTGGGCATATAAATGGGAGTATTGAACTGCTGAGCCAGTTTTCTGGATTTACTACAAAACCCATACTTTTGAAAACTTCATCCCTACTGTGGGCATAATCAAGGGATAATTAGGACTTAGTGAAGCCTACAACCTTTCTGCTCTCGATCTTTCTCTGCTTTTCATAGAAGAAAAGAGCTTGCACAGCATGCCAAACTCTTTTCCTTTATTTTTGTTATCACCTTGCTAACTACTTTGTGGTTTCCAAATCAGACCACAGAAAAAAGCTCCCTTTCCACCTCCTCCCCACACCCTTTCCAGAGCACAGTAAAACTCAGCACCAGATTTCTTATGATTATCACTTTTTCACTTTCTAACACGATTATCAGTAAATGGCTCTCAGGAACTATTTGAAAACATTTTCAAAGTTTACTTTTAAATAAGATTTATGAAGCCCATAAAATTCCTTTCCAAAATCCAGACATCCATTTATGAAAACAAGTCACTTCTGAAATCGCCTGTTATCGCTATTTATGTCTTCATTTTTTGACTTCACAGCTCATTTTTTTTGACTTCTTTTCCATGCCAGCCAAGAGAACCAAGCCCAGCAAGCAGACCCAAACGCTGTGGGACCAAAGAAAGCGAGAGGACCCAAAACTTCAGCCCTGAACACGTTCATCAGATTAGCAGAGCATCATTACACCTGAGGCAATATACCTTTCCTCTCCGTTGGGCTTACTAGCTCCGCTCGGTGACCCAACACACATGCTGGTGATTAAAGAAGTGGTATCGGGGTGCAGGGGTGGCCAGGAGTGGGGAACCCCCAGACGTCGAACTCCAAGGACTGCAGCCCAGCCGCGGGCAGGCGCCGATGCTGCGGCGTGCGGGAGCGCAGAGGCATCCTGGAGTGAAGGCAGAGCTATTACCCGAGCAGATTGCGCCGCTTTACACGTGTCCTTTCCAGCAATCCTCTCAGCTCTTCCAGCCTGTTAGGATGGCTCACAGGGTGTTTAAACAGTTTGGCTGTGTCCTCTGGATAATTATAATGAGCTACAGCCTACCAAAAGCCCCCATAAAATGTGATTCTACTCGTGCTGACTTATCTGACTGCAGCACTCATCCTGTCTCCTGGGAATACTTCCAAGAAGTAGGGCACCTCTTGCCAAAACAGGGGGAAAAAAGGAAAAGGAAGACAGTCGTCATTGTTCGCCCACCTTTCTGTACACCTGCCTACCTGACATCTCCGACAGCCTGGGGAAAACCCGCTCCAAGTCACGGCAATGCGCCCCGTGGCAACACAACTGCCGTTTATTACCAATTAAATTCCTTCAAAGATCCTTTTGGGCTTGCAAATACTGAATGTAAAGTGACTATAAACGTGAATTATTAGCCTTTTATAAGCCTGAGCTCTCCATATCCGCAAGTCACTTCTCTGACAGCCGCTGCCGCTGGCAGATCAGTACACAGGTCTGGGAGGGTTTGCATTCATTTTGCTCCCCATGCTTTTTCACGCAGGGCTGCATTTTTGCTGGGGTTTGCTTGAGATGGCTGCTCCATCTGCCGGCTCCAGAGGTGGGATTGCCTCCTTCCCCTCGGCAGGGGCAGGTCCCCGGTGTGGGGCTCAGCCCGCTGCAAGGCACCAGCTGCAGCATCTCCCCAGCCTGGGCAAAATGCGCATCTTCTTCCCACCACAGTAATAAACTTTAGAAATCCTCCTGGGTGGGTGGTTACGCTGCGGGAATGGGGCTCTGGAGGCACTAGAAACTGTGATTCCCCACGGGGATGCAATTTCATGAGAGCTTCGCTCCCACCCAGGCACTGCTGCTTTGGGAGGAAATTGTTTTTACGAAACAATCACTCAACTTAACTTACATTAAGAAACATATTAGCAGGCTCTGCTGCTCCCAAGGTGAATTGGACATGAGCTTTCCCATGGTGTGCCACCTGCTTTTAGCCAGGGACCCAGGAGGGACAAGAAAACATGGGAAAATGTGGGGGATGCTGTGCAGTCGTCTCATACTGCAGAACTGAAATGGGGAGCAATTTAGTCGGCCAGGACCAGAAAGTGGCAGAAAGATCTTTCTGCAATGGCAGGGAACACCCAAGGACACATACAATGCCATGGGACTGGTCAGCAGCACATCCTGTGCGGTGGTGTAATCCTATTATTATTATTTGTATTTGGATTTTTCTAGACGCAAACGTAGACATGACATCCAGCTGGGGACAAGGATGGCATTGTGCTAAGTACAAGACCATCATTAATGGATTTGGCTGGCAAGGCACTGAAAAACAATTCATTAACAATCCCTATCACCATCATCCTTGGCCAGCTATAATGACTATATTACTATAGCATAAAGAGCAATCCCATAGATGCATGATATATGAAGTACAAAATGTGTTTCCCTAAACATCTGTGAGGTAGGCAAGTAACAAATTAACTTGTTGTAATTAAATCTGATAATGCGATGATTTGAGCATGACCTTTGTAAAAAGGACAAAAAAAAGTCTACCATCATTCATTAATGTTATTAAAGCAGTTGAGCTCTACTAAATAGATGTCCATCAACAGTACATTGCCAAATTGCTACACAGGTAGTCTTAATTAGTGTCTAGCAGGGCAGGTCATGCTACACATGGGCTATATAGCGAAGAAGAGTTCAGTTTTAGGCATTAAGGACTGTATTGATATCGGAGACAAGATAAGAGCTTCACCAGTTTGTCACCCAAATCCATACGGAAACGGCCAGGGTGACCCTCCACAAACACCCCTGGGACAAATCCGAAGGAGGCAAGGGGAGAGCTGCAGCCTGGAGCGATGGGAAGCGATTGTGGGAGGGAAACAGCACGCGGTTTTGTGGAGATGGCACCATCCATCAAGCGACCAAGCACAGCCAGCACCGACCCTGGGCAAACAGAGCTGCCCAGATTCAACAGAAAAACCCTTTGCAGGAATTCTTTACATTTGCCTTCTCTTAAAAACAGGTGGGACTTTGTTTAAGCATGTCACAGAACATTTTAAGAGCACAGAAACTACCCGGACCTCTCCTGTTTGCTGCTCCGTGTGGAAGGTGCTGAGGCTTCGGCAGGGACCCTCCGCGCTGGCTGGGGACCGGGACCCACGAGGAGCGGGCAGACAACCCAGCAACACGTTACACCTGTGGGAACTGTGAGACCACCCGAAAATGGTCTGAAACACCTGAAATTAGGCCAGCAAGGCACCACTTCATCACCAAGCTGGGTCTTGATGCTCCCGGCTGCCCTCCTCTGCCAAGCCCTAGCACACCACTTGCCAGCATAGCAAGAAAAACAGACGGTGTAAAAAAAGCCACCCCTGAGGTGTTGCTTCACAGCTCAGTTCCTCATCTGCGGTGCTCAGGGCTGCTGGCGGGCTCAGCACCAGAAGCTGAATGCATGCGGAGCCCAGCCAGAAACCACGGCTTGCAAAAACTCACGCACCAAGAGACGCGACAGACCGGTTTAATTAACCGCAACGTCCTCTCTACATTACTCAGTTCTGTGGGACAAAGGTGTGACTTAAATAATTTTTAATGGGTGAATAGCTAAGGAGAACTACAAAGCTATTAAAAAACCCAACCCTTAGCTGTGCCCGCTGCACCCCGGTGCCGCAGAATTACGATCCGCAGCAAGCACACCACGCCGGGGAAGCACAGTTGTATTGCGAGACAACAAAAAAGGAGCGCGTTAAATCACGCCTGTGCTGTGGAGGGGTGCAGTGGGTTTGTAAAGCCTAATTTCTTGAAAAGTAACTTTGGCTGATAGAGCGGATACGTGGCCGATGCCTCCTTGATAGAAAAGTTCTCCCCTGTCAGTGTGATCTAATATTTGTTACAGGCTATTCCTCTTCTTTTCCTGTGGCATTTCAGCGCAGGGCCAGGGCTATAAACAATAACAAGGGTTTTATGGCCAAACTTGAGAGCGCTTTCACCTTCTCTACTGCTAACTTTTTTATTTTTTTTACTGGAGAGGGAAGGAAATGAAGGTGGCAGCATTTACAACACAAACACAGCACTAAATTCACCTGAGAGCTGTTCCTGCGGGGATGTGGGGCTGGAGTCACAAGTGCATTAAGGGAAGAATGAGGCAACAAAAACAGCAAAAAGAAATTAATTTTGGTCAAAATGAGAAGAAAGACATTCTCTAGAAATTAAATAGGTTCACATCCTCAGTTGTAAAAAAAACGCAACTTGTAAAAGTGTTCTTTGATGTATAAAACTAAAATACATCTAAATTATTTTAAATTATTAAAATTATAAATATATTTTACTGTGTTAACATAAACAATACCTTACCCTAGAGGGTCCCTTGGAGGTCTAAGTAAGCTAATTTTTACTATCCTCTATTTTAGAACAGTAACAAGCATCTGCTTTCTAATTTCCACAGCAGAAGCACGACCAAGGCCAAGAAACTCGCCGCTGCCTGGGAAGCGCCGGATCAGCTCGAGCTCCCAGCCACCTCCCTGGGGCCGAGCCCCGGCACCTTCAGCACAAGGTCCCCGCTCCCGCGAGGCTGGGGTGCACGGGGGGTGCAGACCCTTCTTTCTAATTTAAAAGCAAACCAGGCTTCGGCTGGTTTATCTCAACCCATTTGCCACCACCGCGGGAATGCCCAGTTCCTGTGCTGTACCCTAACAGGAGGTAAGGAGCCCGCTTGGTTTTTGCCTTGGAAAAAATTAAAGAGAATATTGCAGATTTAAATTCTTTTTTTTCCAAGGCTGGGCTGTGCAGGCTTTACCCACCCCAGCGCACGGGGGGGTCTCGGCGCAGGCGGGCTCAGCAGCGGCACCTCCGTGGGAGGATGCTCGACTGCATCACTCGACATTTAGTGGTGCTACGTACAGCACCACTGCCCATAACCAGAACAGCCCCCGCTGAAGCATGCAGCAAACTCCTCACTTCGCTGACTTTCATTACAGCAAATTTCCAGCGACAGCCAAGACCCCCAAACCACCTCATCTTTGAAACAGCCAGAGGCTAAGAGGTAAAATACAAACATTGTCAAGACAGTTTGGTATTAGCAGTCTAACATCATTATAGAGCTAAGTGCTAGGGAAGAAATCCAATGAGCCATCTGCAGAAAGAATAGGTATTACACACCCCTAACAGGCACGGCCAATAAATATATTTATCAGTTTAGAAATGCTAAATGAGTCTGTGAGTCTGTTCCATTTCATTTATCTCACAGAATATTTCTCCAGACAAATATAAGGATGTTGAAAGCTTCTCATCTTTGCAGCTTGTTAGGAATCTAGATTTTAAAAAAATAAAAAATTTTAAAAATCCAAGGGTCTCTGCAGGGTTTTTTTCTAAGGCTCACTCGCTGTGAGAAAATGCACACACAGCCCTTTGCTTTCCCTTGCTTTCAAGTTCGTGAAACACCTCCTGAATAAGCTTTTTTGTTATTATTAGGATGCAAAATAATTTATGCAAAGAGGGCTGTGGACATACACCCTAGTACAGACAAGATATCTCCCAGTTCTTACTGAGACCTATCCTCCGGCACAGTTCCTATCCTGGCCAAGAAGTGCTGTTAATATAACTACGGGTTTATTGTACTCATCCCCAAATTCCCACCACTTACTTTGCTGTTACGTCAGGAGCGAAAGCAGCAGGTATTTTATGGCTTGTGGAGGTAGGATGCTGGGAAACGTCCCACGTCCAGCGTCACTTAGACACCATCACATTTAAGCCTCTGCCTCACCTCAGCTTTAAACCCCCTTTTGAGCAGCCTCAGTGCAAAGGAAGATTAGCTGGTTTTATGCTGGCAGAGATAATACATATCCTTTCTATTTATTAAGGTTCAGTAGCAGTTTGAACCACAATGGTTTTTATTCATAGAGTGATTTGCCTTTCAGACCTGTCAGGCAGACGGCTGCGTTAGTGATCCAACCTGCTTTGCACCGAGTGAAGGACAAGGGCTGATTGCTCATCCCCCATCTTTTGGCAAATGCATCACATATTTATTGTAAAAGATGGTGAGAAGGGAACCTTTTCAAAAAGTTGTGGTTTATTTTTTTAACTACTTTAAAGCAATTTGTCCCCAGAAAGAATTGTTTAAACATGAAGGGCATAAAAGTAACTGTATTCCTACCCATTTTGTCTTCAGGAAATGAATCCTAGGACTTCAAGCCTTGCGTTGGAGATATAAAACTCCCAGGACCCACGGAAAGCAGGTTTCCTCAACCCTCTAATTGTACCCACCTTCCTAAAATTGCAGTGTGAATGCTAGACAAGCGCTGGGTCCCGCATGGAAATGGCTTCGTAATCCCCAGCACCCAGTAGGTCAAGCAGATTGTCTGGGGTGTCTTTATTCGCAGCCGTGTAAATGATTGATTTAGTTCGTCTCTAATACAGCGGGGGAAACTCAAGTTTTGCTTGTATGATATTCATAAATGATGCATCAATGCAATTCATGATTCATTTCTACACGCTTTTTTTACATACCTATCCATCACTTCAAGCATCGTCGGGCGCAGGAGCCGCGCAGCCTCCCCAGGGTCGTCCCCCGGGTACCCCCAAAGGTCGGGCAGCTGTAAATCAGACGGATGCTCTGCCCTGGGAGCTCGCTGCTTCGTGCAGAGCCGCGCCACAGAGCTCTGAGCACAGCACCGAGGCGAAGGTACGATTTTCAAAGGAATCTGAGCACGTCGTGCATCCCAGCGGTATTCCCAGACTCGCCCTCCCTAAATTCCCAGCCCAGGTGCTCAGACCCAGCCACCCCGAAGCCGTCACCCGTCGCTGCCGGCGGCCCAGGACATACAAACCTCGCCAGACCAGGCGTTCGGAGCTACCGTGCAACAGCTGTGATAGCTGTCTGGTAGGTTATTTCACTTTTCACATTGGTAGTGGATGAAGGGTATGTGCGGCTAATGATTCAAATCTGCACCAAGCTTTCTCCCTTCTCTTGTTACCTTCCTGGGGAATCAAAGGACAAGATTCACACGGTGAAGGTCTGCGTTTCCACCTTGAACTCATTCGCTTCTGCGACCAGCTGCCATTTTATATGAAAAGCTAGACAAAAACACGGCACAAAAGGAAAAATCGGTAAACGCTAAATTGCACTCACAATTCAAAGGCTGCGAGAGAAAAAAGTACGGTCCTACAAATGAGACACATGTCCAAACCTCTTTCAGAAATGCATTCATTCAGGCGAGTTAAACCACCTACAACTGATGTTAGTAAATCAGCCACGTTGTTGAACTTACTTAGGCACCAGGGTTTTGAAAATTATCCCAGCTTAACTGAGATATTTTGGCAAAATCGTGTAAGACAGAGGGACAGATCCCTCCCCGGGTGAGAGGGGAAGCCTGCGTCCCACCAGCGCACCGCAGCTATGGCTGGCGACAGACGTTATGGGCCATAATGTGAATGCATTAGCCACATCACCGGGAACCACTCACCAGAGTCTGATTAGGCCAGTTTTACTAACTCATCAGTTTTACCAAAGTCAGTGGTTCGGCACCGTCGTTAGTGAGCTCTGCTCTGAACCGCAGCGATGGAGAGCCAGGGCCAGCCGGACCCTGGCAGACGCTGGACCGGGAGCTGCTCCGGGAGGGGATGGATGCTTCCAGCTCCTCACACCACAACCAGGACTTTCTATGCTCAGTGCTTTTTGAAACGTGGACCCAAATAATCCATTTCTGCAGAAAAGATAGGCCTATGTAATTATCTGTCCTTTGCACTGCCAGGCAATATATATTAAAATGTTTGAATAGAGAATACTGCAATAAGTCCAGTTTCGATTTATTTTTTGCCTTCTGGAAAGCGTAAAAAATAGGAGTGAATAGAATATCCAATAAAAGATAAAAATTCTTGTCTTCTTTCTTTTAAATTGAAGTTTACCTAAGTTACACAAATGCAGCATTTTAGCAGCACCTTTTACACTTCAAAGGATTTCTATGTTTATATTAAAACCTTGATCAGTGGGATTTATTATTTAGCTAATTCCATTTGCAGGAACAAACCAGAGATACAGCAGTCTTCATTTTAGTGAGTTTTTCTTTATAATATGCTTTCCATTTGGCAGGCAGAGGAAGGAAAACCATCAGTCACCAAGCCCTACAGTCCATTTTATCAAACTCAGAGAGCTTTGACTGAGCGTGGACTTGTAACACGCTCTTCCCCGCATCCCACCCCGAGAAACAAAATTGCTAAAATTACTGACCATGCGATGTCCACCGCGCTCTCAGCATGCAACTTGGCTAACTCAGTGGGGAATCAAATCCAGCTTGTGCGGTGGTTTGGGCTTTAAAATTTGTACAGAATAACCAGAGCTTAGGTATGATGCAACGAGAGCTGCCGCGCCAAAACAGTCCATGGCTTCACAGAAACAGTGTTCGAAATTGCCTGTCTCTTGCAGAAGATCAACAGGTACATCCCGATCCTTTGAAAAATAAGTACCATTTAAAAAGGGATATTTAAAAAAAATGCACTCGAAGGTACTATAGTGTTAAGAGTTTATCCACCTGTGTCGGAATGGAGGTGCCGGCAGGAAGATGGGGCAAACCCCACCGGGTCTGCAAGTCCTCGCAGGTGCGCGTTAGAGAAGCAGTGAAGATAAATTCATACAGACC
The DNA here is from genome assembly GCF_929443795.1 of Astur gentilis. Lineage (NCBI taxonomy): Eukaryota > Metazoa > Chordata > Aves > Accipitriformes > Accipitridae > Astur > Astur gentilis. Next base: position 23,276,881 of record NC_064902.1, on the reverse strand, counting down.
GCGCTCGTGCTCTACGTCCCCGCTGCCTCACCTGGTTTATGCGGAGCGGTCCTGCTGCCAGGCTGGGGTGGCAAACGTCCCCGGCGGTGGCACAGCGTTCGGCATTCGTGCCCGGCTGTCGCGGATGGAGCGACGCACTTCACTCCTAAGAGAGAAATCGCAACATGTTTATTGGTACAAAACAGTGATCTAACAAAGTTTGATAGTGTATGTGACAGCGGTTTAACAAGATTCAGTGGCAAGGTTCACTTGATATTTACTGCGTGGAGGACAGGGTCAGACAAAACTGTCTGGGAGACCCTGCCATTGCGTCAGGAGGTTCAGAAAGGACCCCGTGCGTTCTCAACTCCTTCTCAGGGAGGAGCCTAGGTGCGGCTGGATCCAGACTTAGTCCCAGACTTGGTCAACAGTTTATGTCTAAAGGGTTATATAAGTGCACTTAATACTTTATATCACTTCGCTAAGATTTCAAAGTTTCAGCGCGCTTACTCCCGATTCACTTACGGAATATCTGACGCGATAAGGAATCTCTCAACCTCGAGGAGTAACCCCGAGAGGCGTCCCACCTCAAGGGGAGACCCTGGCGTGCAGCCCGCTGCCGTGCAGGAGAGCTCAATGGGCTGTCCTCTATTTACGGAGTAAGATAATTGAATTACAGTCGTATTTACATACCGACTACAGGTGTCAGTTTCTTCGAAATTTGTCTTGACTCAGACATTGCCCAGCACTGTGGTTAGGTGGGTGCATTGTTCAAATTAGCCCTCGGCTATTGCGCTGTTACGTGTCTCCCCCGAGTCCGCTTCCAGACGGTTGCAGCCATCACAACCAGATACATCCATTACAATCACCACTGGTGGTTATCGCTTGATCAGAGTTATGGGAAATATGGATCCAGTTGTGGGGTGGGGAGCACGCTGCCACACCATCGTAGTTAGCACTGTACAGTTTTGCTGTAATTATATATTTGAGAAAATAAACCAAAGTTATATAGTTGTTTCTTGTTTATACTAAGCTTTCTTTGGATGCTTTTATTTTGACATAATGGTATAAACATGTAACAGTACTTAAAAAAAAAAAAAAAAAAAAAAAAGGCAAAGAACTACATAAACCAGAACTTAACAGGGATAAGTCAACATAGCTCAGCTTAGTGCAATTAATCTTACTCCACTTGCCAAGGCTATTGTTAACCTTAAAACAACCTGTTAACCACAAAAGGACCTGTTAACCCACTTTCTCACGCAGGTTGTCAAAAACCTCTGAGGGAATGAAGTGCTGAAGTTCCCCGAGTCTCAAGTCACCCCTATGCTCCTTTGCCACGGTTAGGCTTCCCCCGTTGGGTCACCCAAGAATAACTTGTGATGAAACATCAACATGTAATTGTTACCTTGATCAGAGTTTACCTCTTGGGAAAGTGTCTTCAGGCAGGATTTGCCCATGGAAAAGTTGGGCACGTGCAGAAGTCCTGCACAAACGGTCCCCGGGAGGTGGGTTGGCACTCATTCCCTTAGTCATTAACAAACGTTTCCCTTGTCCTTGAGATCTTTCCATTAAATACACCCCTGTCTCTTGTAGAAAGCAAGCTTGACCTTTTCTATAGAATTAAGAGCCAATTTATTGCATATTTTAAATTCATAATGAGATCAAAAGGGATAATGCTAAGATGACCTGGAGATCAGCCCAAGACATGAGAGATAATTGTTTCCTTAATTGCGATGCCTGAATTAAATTACTTTTGCACTCTGTGTACTCAGATGATATGTAAAATGGAGGTCTCAGCAGCCCGTGGTCATTAATACTCCACTGGCAGCTCTTGCAGGAGTAAGGGAGTTAACCTCTGGGCTGCAGTTCAGAAGATTACATCCCTGCCTGTCTACGCTCCTCAACAGCTCGCAGACACACACCGTAGTCTTCACTTTCTGCTCCCAACAGCCACTCGCCGGTGCAATCACTTGTGCCAGAGCCGCCAAATCCCAGCCAGGGACAGCTGCACTTCATACTCCATCCCTAGTAATAAAATTTAACCCGGACTTCACTCAGGTGGGAAAAAACCCCCATGCATACAGTGAGAGGTGTTTAGAGAAGGACCAGAGGCTGCACCCATCACCCATCTTTGCTTATGAAAAAGAATTTTTAATCCAGTTTGAGAGTGACATCTGAAGTCATCCGTTTTTGCTTAGAAAACAAACAGTTTTCTTAAAAACAGCCAACGGCTCTGTATCAGGAAAAATAAGGCACATTGCTTTGTAGGGAAAGTTTTGTTCAACGATACAGATAGTTTCCAGAGAAATCTATGAATTAGGGCTTATCTAGCACCCACAGGCACAGGGACAGGTGCTTACTGGATGTAAAATCAAAGACATCAGGCTTTACAGAAAAGGTTTACTTTACAAAGCCTTGATAAATTATTGTCTAAGGTTTTAATGAGTGGAAAATCAATAGTTACAGGCTGGCTGGGTGCTTATAAATGACGCTAATAGGTGAGCAGGCATCCTGCTGGTGCCCTCACGTCGCTCTTGTAGCACATAGCGCACTGGGTAATGTGTTTATAACACCTATGGACTGTTTATTAAGCACTGGCACTTAAGTTTTGCAACTCTACTGTTTGCCCAGTGAATGTTTAATATACAAATAAGGAGTTATTTACTAATTGAGCGTAGGCAGGTCGTGCTGGCTGAAACACCCTTTCCTGCAATACAGGGCTCCAGCGATCACAGTCACTAATCATCACTCCATCATTCGAAAGCTGCATCTTGATCTTTTGCAGATATCGTCTTTCCAAACTATAGTGAAAAACTAGAATTATGACACAGAATTGCAAATATAACCTCCCAGCTAACCACAATCATTTGTTTCGGAAATACAGATTAAAATTTCAAAGCACACCAGGAGATTTTGACTTGAGACCCCTGAAGTGTCCCTGATTGCCAGGAGCAGACAAAAAGCCAAGATGTTCCTATTCGTTAGTCATGTTTGGAAAATACTGAACGGTGTTAAGAGCACACAAGGACAGACAGATCTCACCACACCGCTCCAAAACTGCAGCGAGTTGGAGTCACAGGCATTTTATGGTTTTGTCGCAGAGGCCTCTGGTTTCCTTTCCAGCCCTGAGAGCGACCACTGGAAGCATCACGATGCTCCCGAAATCATCGCTGGGTCCATCCCACCATCCCAACAGCATCAAGCGATGCTTGAAGACGCCGGCACCAGCGACAGCCTCAGTGATGGAGAGAGGCTTGTCGCAGAAGAAAAGTCAGAGATCACTCCGATCTGATCTAGTAGTTAGTTTATTGTGTTCTAATCAGTAAATTTAGGTATCTAAAATATTTAATAAGTACAGATGGACTGGCAGTCAATACTCTACTATTTACTACACTTGAAATTAGTACAGGATACAAAGATTGTCGTGTAAGCTTACTATACGCATCTTAAATGTTACACGCAGGCAAAAAATGTCACTTACCAAGCCATCGATGTCTGGTGTCAGGTAAGGGATCTCTCAGCCTCACGGAGTAACCCTGAGACGTGTCCCTACGCAAGGGCAGATCAGCACCGCACAGCCAGCTCCGATGGAGGGAGAGCTCGACGGGCCCTGATGGCTGCAGATATTTATAGCACAAAGCGGTTGATTTGTAGTCAGATATTCTGCTGTCTTCATGCAGTTGCAGCTGCTTATCAGCCCAGTCTCCAGTCAAACTGCTTTTTGGTTTTGGTGCTGAGTTCTCGCTGATGGCCTCAGACAAGAGGATCAGCTTTGGTTAGGTCTACTTGCTGAGCATCTGCCTGCACCAAAGTTCAGTTAGTTCAAATAGGACGAGTGCATCTGTCACAGGGCTCCAGCTCCCAGCCTGCAGGGAATAAAAGACAAATCGGAAATACAACCAGGCAAATAGACACAGCTGCATGAGGTTGTGTGCACCACAAAGCTTTCCACACTCAGTCCTGATTCGTAACGGTGTAGTGCTTCTGAGTTGCTTTGCTTGAAGGAATAACTTCTGTTTTCCCAAAACACACGTTTTCAAAGACAACACTACATAATTTGTCCTGTTTCTTCCAGGTATACTTGAAATAAAAAAATAATCCATTAACCAGCAAATTTCTACCAAAACTCCACCAGGTTCAGATCCACATGAAATGGCTTCAGTGGGCAGGTTGACTACGCTGCTACTTCTGCAGCGACAGGCAGAGTCCCACCATGAACCCGGCAGCATAACTGTCCCCCAGCCTCAGCTAAGAAATTTGCTTTCCCACTGTCATTACGCCAGACATCTCTGGGCATGCTAATTTAGACATATAAGATCTACTGTACCTCCAGAACAGCAAGTCATTATTTACAGGGGAAAATTTAATTTAGATTGACACCCCCCCAAAAAACAGATTTTATCACTACAACCATTTTTTATAAGAAACGCAAACATCTCACTGAAAGCTGTTTGCTTTTGCGTGTCATTATCTGAGTACAGGCTCTAAAATAGAAATACATCCCACAGGTGACACCAAATCCTCTGTCCCTTGCCCTTTCCTTGGTTAATCAGTCTGCTCCCTCATCTGTCCTTCTGCACATCCCCAGTCGTTTGCAGGACAGGCACCTCATGTACTTGGACAGCACGGTGAGGTCCCGATTCCGCTTGGGACTGTAAGTGCCGCTGTGGTGTAAGCGATAGCCTGGTGGTTTTTCACCCATAAATAATCTATCAATGGCCATTTGCCAGCTGACGGTGGCAAAGTGGTGTTTTGAAACCATTCATACTAGGTGATTAGCTAATACTTGTTGAGCCAGGAGTGTAAAAATTAGATGATTCGGCTTCATACGGAAGTCAACCCTCTAATCAATGTGCTTTAGTTCGTGCAATTCATATTGAGTTCATAAGTACAACAATAACCGGTGAAGATTATGGTTCTGTACCTGACAGCTCACAGCAGCTTTACAGTAATAGAGCTGAGGTTTGAATAATCTTTTAAAAATAGCCCACTGCTATCCTCCTTAAAGAGTGAAGCAGCTGCGAGAGTGTCATTATTTTTAATCTGTTATTCCTGTTGTTCATTTGCACAAGAGCAGGTACGTAGCAAGGAACCGTCTGTCCTGGAAGAAATATCCTCTCCCCGTCGGGGGAACAGGATCGCAGCCACCCTGGCAGCACTTCCTTCACACCATGCGTTCTCCAGAGACTTGTCATATATCACTGGTGAGGTGAACTACTTGGCTTCTTCCAAAAACTTGGCTTTCGCGGACCAAATGTCCCAAGAGTTAAACACCCACCCCAGAGACCTATGGTTCCTGCTTTGGCTGCAGAGAGCCGCAGCTGGACCGACCCAAGAGTTACTGCAGAGCTTTGAATGACATGAAAACCTTGTAGACCTTGTCCCAGTTGAGGCCATTAAGAGTTTCCTTTAGTTAGAGAGTACAAAACAGCATCCTTACAAGATGCCCGGTGGCGACTTCTCTGAAACCCAAAGGGGACGTCAGTCCTGAAGCAATTTCTTTGCAGAGGGTGTAGAAGCACTCTTTTTTCTTCTAGGACAGAAACACTTATTTCTTTAACCCACCCCCAATTTCCCAGTATGGCGAGAACGCAAAGCGCCGGCTGGTTTTAATGTTCATTTTGACAAGAGGCTGCTTCTGCTCAGAATTTCTTTCAATGGGGGTTGGGGGTTCATTCAGCACAAGACTCCTTTAAGAGTCCCAACCGCAGGGAAACACTCAGCATTGCTGCCAAGCCCTACCTTGCCTTCGGCATCAAAGCAGAGTCAAGAGCCGTGCGTCGTGCCCATCCTGAGGCTGCTATGGAGCGTCTGACGGGGACACCAGCCAGCCCCGGCACTGGCAGCGAGGGGCAGGAGAGCATTTCTCACAGTCAGCTTCACCTTTGTCCACAGCCCACGGCAAGGTTGCCTTGAAAGGTGGGTAAAGACACCGGCGTGCTTATTGCACCGCTTTTTATACATTATTTATAAGTGGTTAAGAATTTAGAACTGTTATAAACATCGGCAAATGTGAATAGCATTAATTTTAAAGAGTTTGTAATAGCTATCAGGTGGTTGTGGATTTTATTATAAATAGCTTACAGATTTGCCGAGTTCTCTAGCCTGCAAAAACAATTGATCATTTAATAAAAACATTAATGGGAAGTGCAACTGCAAGTTATTAACCTGAATATGAAAACATATTTAAACCTTATAAGAAGGCCCAATTAAAGATAGAGAAGACATAACAGCATGTCGCTGTATTTTCAGTATAGGCGATTCAAAGAATAAAGAATTAAAAGATAACATTAAAATGAATTATATATTAGCAACATCTTGCATATGCCAGATTCCAAGCTCACACTGGTAGGCAGCCAAATTAAATCTACTGAACTGCATCAATTTGCACCTTTGCAAGGGGTTTGGCCCCAGACAGATGCAAACAACTTCACACGCCTGGTCTCGTGGCAATAGGAGCGCTGGGGTAGATGAATGAGCCGTGTGGGAAGTTATAAGGTCAGGCAGAACCTCAGGTGGGAGCTGAAATGAATCTTCCAGGCGGGAAGAGCTGCGGGGGGTGACAGCCGGGCCGGGGGGAACTGGTTGTGTATGAGGCTACGGACAAGAATACAAGTACAATAATGACTACGGACAAGAATGCAATAATGAAGTAAAAGGACCGGTTCATCTTTCCTTATACAACAGCACCTAGGTAGGGAAAGAAAGACTTTTTTTTACTGAAAATATAGCCGTAAAGGCTTCAAGTAAGGTGGCGCAGCGCCCCACAGCCCCGCTGGCAGAGCACGGGCAGCGTGCCGCTGCGGGCGATGGAGCTGCGGCACCCAGAGGTGCACGGACACGCCGGCTCGGGCAACGTGGGAGACAAACTCCTTCCCTCTACTCCCTGAAGCTGGGCTCATCCAGCACAACGCCTCTTTGGGAGGCAGCTACGGCCTCGCATCGTCTTTCTTCCCACGGCATTGTCACCCCACAGACCAGGGACGGGGTGAATCCAGTAACACAGGAGCAACCGGCTGGGAGCACGGGTTTATTAGGAGAAGCAAGACCCGAGGCTGGCATCGATCAGCACCGCTTTGTGGAAGCCAACGGAACTAATTCCTGTCACCTGCTGAATATTCAGCCCCCTAAACGTGCCCGTGTGACTGCTCCGGCTGCACCGTGCACACTCGCGGCTGCCAGTCACGCCTTACACTTTACAAATGCATTGAATACAGCTGCAGACTGCAAGCAAAAATTACATAAGCTGTTCTTTTTCTAGTCAGAATTGCATTTTTATTCATTTTCTCTAGCCAGAAGATAGATTTTTATACACACAGTGGTGGGAGCACACACAGACCTGCGTGTTACACATTCTCACCCACACGAACTAATGAGAAACCATTCAGATGGAAACGACGAGATTGTGTCTTATAGCTAACTGGGTAAGTGGCATGGTGTGCTGAAACCTGGAATAATAAACCTGGAAGCAAGGTACAAAGAAGGTTGAATATCAAGTAAATTGAAGGGTTTGCGGGAAGCTGATCGGAAAAAAAGCACTCAGACATCTACCATCCAAAAATCCCCAAAGCCTCTAGCTAGAAGTCCACCTTCAGTAGATGAAGATGAAATCAAAGCAGAAAACAAGATTGGTGGTTGTAGAGAGTGGAGAAATCTGTTATAAATCAGATAAAGATGCTGAGGTCCCCACGAGGATGCTCTCCGGTAGCATTCACCTACCGCAAGGAGAAAATAATTGTTTTGGAGGAGGTCAGCGCAGCGCACTCAAAAGCCCACTAAACAATATAAACCCCATTAAAACGTGAAGCGCCGTCAGCCCAGGTGAGTCCGGGTTTCGTCTGCACACCCAGGCTGTAGAAGGAGGAAGACACAGGTCGTTGCAGGAGAGGAAACACGAGGTCGACGGAGCAATCAGCACCCGTCCCGGTGCTCCCCCCGTCCCCTCCTGCCGAGGCGAGCAAGGGGAAACACGGCGATCACCGTACCCCTGCAAACGTCCACCCCGCAGGCAGTTTTACGACCGTCCGTCTTATGACAGCGCTGGAGAACTGCGGTCGGGACCTGGGTCAGCCCGGTGGAGCCCCACGGTCCTCCCGCGGCATCGTTTCTTATCAGCTGCATGCAAACCCCCCGAAAAGTCTATTTTCCTTAAGCCGCCTTTCACGGATCCTGCAACAACAAGCAGTGGACCCACTGAGCAGTTCACCACACCATAACCTCCAGTTCTGGTCAACAAAATGCAATTTCACTCTTTAGCCCTCTCTCCTACAATAGCACATGTAAAAGATGCATAAAAATTAAATTAATCCCTAAATTTGAAAGCAGACGTACAACTTCAAGTTCATTCAGGGAGCAGAGTTAGGCGCACATATCTGTGGTAACATCATCTAATTTTGGTCCACCTGCATTTGTGATGTGAAGAGAAAAATTACCTTTTTCAGCAGACTTGAGTACTTTTTTCCCAGCATGTTACCTTGACCGCAAGCTCCTGTCCCCATGCATTCACTTTAAACAAGTTTTTTGACTCCAACGAGGAGCAACTCCAGCCAAGTCTTCTAAGACATGAGCTTCTTCATTGATCTCACTGCATTATAAATAATTTCCATAGAAACTGGAAATATTCCCTAAACCAACAGAGGCTTCCTATTTCCAGCAATTATCTTAAGGTCTGATTTACATTTTAAATGTCACCTGTATAAATTAAAACTGTTTACTGCTAACACTGTCATTATTCTGAGTCATCTGGCAATAGCCAGCTACAGACTCCTTTTGTTTCCTCCAGAAAGCTCTACAACAACTACATCCCCCGAAACGCTCGCTGGGGCTGTCTCCTCCAGACACCAGTGCCTGGCCTTTCTGCAAGCAGTTAAGCTATAAACCACACCATTTTTCCCTGGTCCCTCGCTAATTCTGGCAACACAGCTATTTCAGAATATCACCTGGGATACATTTTTAAGCTGTTGCTGCAGATTACACAGCTGATCTTCGCTACTGAAAGGACGTACCTGTAACAACAGTCTCCGGTATTTTCAGGCACTGGTTTGGATTCTCCAACAGTCATTTTTGGGGTTATAAATACACTTTTTTCTGATACAAAACTTTCGTGACAAACAGAAGGTCCTCTCCCCTTTTGAAAAGCACTTAACTACAAAAAGTCAGGTAATCAACCGGCTGTGGCCTTAACAGACAACTGTCAAACTGGTTGGCACCCAGTTCAAACTGGAAGCCCTCTACCGATCCACAGCGCACGCAGGTCAGGTAAATCCTGAATTACGCTCCATTTCCTCGCCAGCAAAGCTCCGTACCCTGCTTCGCAGCCACCAGATTTGGCTCACGGACGATACTGCTTCAAATTCCAAACACTAAAGCCAGCAAAGGGCAAATCGTTCACTGAAATCCCGCCGCGCTCAGAGCAATATTCTGTAAACTTTAGGTGGGGGAAAAAAAGAGCCCAACCACATTGACCTATATCACACAGGCAAGAAGCAGCAGCAGCGATGATTTGCAGTTACACAACATCTTTTCATCCTCTGACCTGGCAAGGGTTTCTAAAGATGAGAATGCATTTGGTCCAATGCAGCCCGATGGCAGAGATGGGGTCAAGACCTTTCATTTAAACTTGTGCAATACCCTCACGCCCCTGAGCGTAAATCAGAGCTGAGGAACATCTCCCCAGCATTTTACTAACAGCAAAGTCCCCTGAAAACAAGAGAAGCTAGAAGTGTAGGTCCTGCCCACCTGCAAAGACCCTCTGGTGACTGGTTGGTAATCGCATTCCCCTGGTTTTTAAGATATCATTTTAACAACTTGCAACATTTTTCTGCCATTATTATTCTGGGCTTTTTCCATCATTCAGACAAATTCTGACAGTTTTACGTGTCTGCACCCAGAACTGAAAACTGAAGAGGACTTGCTAAAATCACAGTGCCTTCCTGGAAATTAAAAACCGGGAGGAGAAAGACACTTTCCTTAAATATTCACAAACCAAACCTTTCCATTATAAAAAAAAAGAAACCAAACCAAACAAAAAAAAAAACCCCGCAGAAACATTTAAGATCTTGGAGACCTTCCCATGAGGTCTGAGACCCACCTCAGCATCCACAGCTGCGCACATGTGCATTGGAGACAAGATATTCCCCCTCTTGTTTCTAAAAACCAGCAGCAACGCTTTTTCATCTCTCTTCTCAGATGCAGCATAAGCAGATAGCAGAGCCCCAGAAGGTTACTAGCTGATGTCCTTCAGCATAATTGTTCAGAAAAATTATTATTCTAAGGAAGTTTATGAAATGATTATTTTGTCTAACTTTCCAGTTCAGCTTGGAGATCAATCTAGGTGAACTAATTTCATGTCCCTAATGATTAAATGCTTCATATTAATATAACCCTGAGAAGGCAAGTTCAAGAAGCCTGCTTTTTCATTCCCTGGAATAATTAGATCTTGAGACTAATTTTGTACCTCCTTGACTTTCTCCAAATTTGTTATTTCTTAAAAAACCTTTCCTGCACCTTCCATGGCCATCTGTCCTAATAGGCAAAACAGTATTTTAACTCTGGGCTTACAGAGTAAATAAACTCGAAAAGCAATGAAAAGCACCAACGCCAGGGAGATAGCCTCGTGGGACCCAGCACCTACAAAACACACAGGGACTGCTTTTGGTGGTATCAGAGGACTTTGTGCAAAGCCCTAACTTAAAACCAGATCCCGTCTCAGGCTTTTATACCCCTTTTCCTAAAGCTTATGCTGTAATTTTGCGCCACAAAGTCCCTAAATATTCTTTCCTGGCGAATGTTTTTAACTGGTGGTGACAGGGCACTCTGCTGGGGCTGGAGGACAGCATTTAGGGTGGGATTGGACTCAATTCTTCAATATTTGCAATATGAAAACGTCACTTAAAGAGGAATACGCCACTTGTCGCTAAGGAGTCCCAACACCCCGCCAGCACCCCTTGCAAATATTGCTCTGGGGCTTGGACCTCCAGCACTGCCCAGCCTGCAGTGCCCTCTACAAGCCCGGTACCTCAACACGACCTTCACATTAAATACAGCCCAAAGGGGGGCTGGAAAAAAAAAAGTGCTTTCATTTTAACCCTGCAGTAACCTGCCAGCTCCGAGCCTTGACTATGCCCAGTAAGGCAGACAGCAAAGGAAGGGCAAGGACAGCAAGGAAACTTCGCAGAGCGGTGCTGCCCATCTCTGCTATGCCTAAAAAGCATCCCACTTTAGCTTTCTTTTTAAGCTATTAAAATGGATACAGAAGTTGTTAATTATGTCTTTGTTTCCTTTGAGGGCTTTCAGCTCAATTAATTTGTATAAAGCACCGAGGTTCCAGTTCAATCTTAATGACAAGGTCTCCCTTCACATACCACCGATTCCAGCCAGCACTTAATTTTAATGATAGTTAAATGAGGAAATGACAGTTATATACTGCACACGCTCTGCTTAGGAAGCACAGTGTGAAATTTCCACTGTGATTTACAGCGCTGTAGATCTTATCTTTCAGACGTGAAGCTATGGCGGTGTATAAGTTAATTGCACTGATTTCTATCAGGAAATATTGCCGAGGCCCTGGTGGGAGCCACTTTGTTTCACTGCCGTTCACATGGAGACATCCCATATCGCAAGTCCAGCTTTGCGCTGAGCTATAATCCCAGGATTTTATAATACCTTCACTTGCAGGAAACACAACTGACAGTTCAGGAGTTTTTCTTTCAGTAGTCTGGGATTGAATCCGTGCATCAAGATAGGGGAATAGCAGGGCAGAAATCCTGCCTTTCATGTGAATCGCCACGTTTCTCCACGGTCTTCAACAGAAGAGAACATTAGGGTATATTGGTCATTATAGTCTCAACCCTGTTTGGGGGTTTTATGCGTGACCAGGACAAAACCAGAAGAATAAAACAAAAAATAATATCAGATATTTATCTATGCTCAATGAAAAAGAACTTTTAAAGTCAATATTACGCGAAGTTCACTGCTCCTTTAGGCAAAAGGAAGATATCCTTTTGGTATCTTCTGAGTTACGTATACCAGACCATTTGTGTCCTGCCACAGCACCTGCCCTGCTGGGGTTTGCACAGGCCGCAGGGCTGCCGCGACCTCCCCGCGAGCACCGGGCACAGCCCCGCAGCCCTACCGCAACGGCGGCCAGAAACCAAGCTCACCCCCTCGAGCGGGACGCAGCGCTGAACACACCAGGGAGGCCGATGCCTTTCATCCGTATTGATAAAAGCAGAAGTTGTTATTATTTGCTTTGAAATCGCCCCTAGGAGCTCAGCTCCCTTCCCCTCCAGGGATCAGGCTGCGCAGGGCGATGCGATGCTCTGGCCGTAGCAGGGAAAGCTGCTCCCTACGAGCGTATTTACGGGTTTATATGACAGCACGTTTCCCAAACGGCTGCCTTTGCGCAGCAACGCGTAGGTTTATAATGGCTATACGCGCCGTTTAAAGCGAGCAGCAGCCTATTTAACGACTCCGAGAAACAAGAACCTCCCAGGAGATGAGTCCGAGCTGCAGCCTGTGCCCTGCTCGGAGCCAAGGCTGCTCCGGCCCGTGCCCATCGCCCGCCACGGACCCGCCGGGGCGGTGGGTGACGGCGGGGTGACAGCGCGCCCAGCAGCAGCACTGCCGCAGGGACGGCCTCCCCAGGGAAAACCGCTGGAGCCCCTTCTCGCACCTCTCTTCTTTCCTTTTTCTCCCTCTCTCCTCTTGAGCAATTCTCATTTTGCAAAGCTTTCATAAATCCGGGCTCAGGAGCTCTTGGAGACGCCGCTCAGGGCTTGCAGCACAGCTAATTAGGATTGCGTTCACCAAGTTCAACTGTACGATTCTTAAAAATCAGGATCCGCACAAACTGCGAGAATTCAGGGTTAGAGTACCCTTCGGGATCGCTGCCTTACTGATAAAACATCATTTTATGTAACCACATCCCTCCCCCCGTCACCCATACTGAGTTCCGAGCCCAGGATTACCTCTCCCTCCTCAGCCCCACAGCTATCCCGATTCCCAGGGCGGTTCCCGAGCCCCCCAGCCGCAGGAGCCAGCGCTTTCGGAGGGGATCTCCTCCCCTGACCCGGCTGCTCCAGCAGACCAGAGCACGCGTGTTTCCACAACCACAGCGCATCCCAAACTGCAGCCAAACCGGAGGTGAATCCTGCTCTGTTGCGGTATAATGTACCCTAGCATGTTTTTGTTTAATTTACCTTTCATTTTCACTGTTAGTACAAGGCAATGCAACTTTCATAACCATGCATTCATTATCATTTGAGTTATCCCTCCAGGAAGTTACACTGGAGAATCTGAGAACCAAAGATAAATTACACATTGTAATTACGGTGGCAAGCTCACTGCTACAACAGCCTGGAAGTTGCAGCAGGGAAGCTATAAAACAGACACAGGTTAGTGCTGCTCGTAGCCAAAGAAAATAAGGTCAGACCCCAAAGCCTCGCTACTAGGAAAACAGAAATAACAGCACGACTGTGGTTCAACAGGAGTCAGAACATTGCACTGTGAAGGATTACGCTTTGTCTCTCTGTTCAAAAAGGTTTTCACAGAAACAGATTTAAAATTAAATTGCTGTCGAGTATTTACTCCAAAGGCCATTCTCATCTGTTTGTATATAATGTCATTCAGTGCAACTGAAACAAATTCCTAGTGATCACGTCTTATGTATTTTTTTCAAGGTTTGAGTGAAATATAAGGGGTCACACTGACATTTTCTTAACGTTCCCGTGGTTGTGGCATGCCCACTAATTCTGAGACTAGCAGACCTCCTCTGAAACCAGCATTTCCCCATCAGCACCAGGGGCGTAAAAGCAAGAGAAGTGCTTCTGTGCGTAAAGAGGTGTAAGCTTATACCCTAAAGCCTCTTCACTTACCTCCCAGGAAAATAAAGCACTCCTGCTTTTAAGCTGTGGTTGATATTCAGAATGCAAATGATAAAAAGGCCCAAGAATCGAAAGTAAGTGTGCAGTAATTGATGCAATTCAGGAAGAAAAAGCAGGTGCAGAGCTGGGAATTAAACCTCCTTCCAGGGACCAAGAGCTACCAAAGAGGCTGGAGGAGCAGGAGGTCACCCAGATTCTTGGAGCGACCTGGGTTTCTGCAGGGACGCTTGATTCTTCTTTTCTGCTCAATGACTGTAGCTGGAAGTATAAAATAATGTTTTATTTTTGACCCAGACAAGTATTGGTAAGACGACCTCATGGCACAGACCTCAAAGAAGTCCTTAATCTAATAGTAAGGTCTAGAATAGCATTTGAAAATCATAACCTCTAAATTAAAAAGGCAAGTATACACAACCTCCAGTATTGATTAAAACCCCACAGCTTTATCACCAGGTAATTGCTTCATGATCCGGTTTTCAGCAGTACGAGCCTCAAACTTCCTGAATAGGAAATTTTAATTTCAGGCTACCGCTAATTTATTGTGCCTGCTATTGCTACAGTACAAAAACTAATGCAATATCTCTACAAGCGTGACATTTTCCTTCTGGGCTTCAGCTCAATTCATTCCCCCATTTCCAAGTGACAAACCCCACATTTTTCTGTCCCTGCATTTAAGCTGCTTTGCACTCTCGCTCCTCAAGAGCAGAAACACCACAGAAAAATTCCTTGGGTGTGATCCCATCAGAAATTCTTTACATTTAAAGCTACCTGTGCAGTGAAGGCACCAACACTTCCTTCTCCCAAGCAGTGATGATTGGCAGCGACTGAAATGAGTGGTATTGAAGAAGATGAACTGGTGTAAGGACCTTTCCATCAGCACAACCACTGGGCAAACTACAGTTTTTGGAAGCCTTAAATGTGCACTTGTTACTTAAATGTCATCTTATCCATTTCTTAATGAATCTGGGTTTCTTAACCAAATTTTTCATTCTGTGACGATGATGATGATCTGAAAGCTGTAGCATTTCAGCATTACTATGACATTTTTTATACTATGGAGCAGCTTACCCAGCAAGAACATCTTTTGTTTTGAAGTTCCGTGATAACTGGCGACACAATTACAGTAATTTATACAACGTTGAGGGGTTTAATTGTTATTTTACCGTCATTTACCTTTATTTTAAAACTAAGAAAGCTATCACCAGAGGTAATTACTCAGAATGAAATGTCAAGCTGCCTAATGACTTGATTATTACTTTTTTATTCCCCACAATATTTTCCCTTTCCACAGCCAAGCCCAGGACCCAGTGAAGTCAATGGCAAAAACACCCCCTGACAGCACAGGGGGCTGCCGTTTGTAAGACTTTCTGCACAGTGTCCTCAAGATTATTTTCCTCAGACCACCACATGACAAACTATAGCACTAAAGGAAAATAAATCGCTTCTTTATTGCTCAGAAAAGCGATCCCCGTCTCGAAAGAGCAGCGACGAATTATGCAGCAGCCCCCTCTCAAAGCATTCCTACCCGAGCCCCAAGGTTGGAAACATCTGTCTGCGCCTGCCCCGGGGCTGGTGCGTGCCAGCCCTGCGGCCGCTCGCTGCTGACCACCGCCAGAAGCCACGGGGCGAGGAGGGATCCTGCGTCTGCGCGTGGTGATCGATGGCATTTTTCCACTCTGCATCGCCATCAGAACCGGTTTTGACTTCACCGGGGCTGGAACACTACTTACATCACCTAGTTTTCTCTCCTTTTTTATTGTTTGCATTTATCTTTTTTTTTTTTTTCATGTTGCATCCACTTAGATCTTTTCAATTATCTTTTAAACAGATATTAGAGTCTCCTTTCCTCAAAACTAATTCAGCCACTAGCTGTTGTGCCAGAAGTCAGCCAAACCACTGGCTCAGCCTAAGGGGTCTCCTGCGGCACTTACCTGCCCTGTCACCTCTGTCCCCAGGGAAAACAAGCTCCTGGTGACACCAGATGCCCTCCCCATGTGCCTGTCTGCGCGAGCTCATCTCCAAAATCCCTCCACACTTCGGAGCTACAACCATAAACGCTTCGACACGAGAGGGTGAAACACATAGAAAGAGATCCTCTGGATTCTTTCCATTTTAAAGCCTCAAAACTGCTCCTGCAATGAATCCCCTCAACTTTTATCGCAGCAAATCCCAGAGAAACCCCTGGCCCCAGGCAGGAGGAAGAAAAGGCTAAGGCAGCGCGCTGGAAAACAAAGCAGAGCCTTGTTTTATGGCATCCCTTCTGTAATGCAGGAGGCAGCACCACTCCATCCAGCACCAACCTGTTTAAAAGCCGTTGGGACCAAAAAAATTATGCACCAGAAAATATAGGGGCAGGGAGGGGATGGACACATTCAGACTGTGCTAATTCTTCAAAACTATGTCTTTTTTGTGCATCCTTTGGAATGGAGGCAGGTGATGTCCCCACCGGACAAGCCACTCCAAGCCAGGCTGCCCAGGGATGGGACCAACTCTCCATCTACAGAGGAGACTTCCCCTCCCCCCCCCTATGAAAACTGTCATACAGTGTATCAGACTGGATTTTTTTAATAGTAATACAAAATGCCTGGAACAAATTGATTTTGCTGCTCCTGTATTTATTATGCAGGAAGAGTTGTCCCTAATTAGATAATATTAGATTTCTTGGCTCACACAAAGCAGTTCAGAAATAAGACTCTCATTATTGATGGGACAAACCATACAAAGACACCGAGCAGGGTTTAATAATGCAGAAAAATATTAAAGGGAGAAAGGTTTTAATTCTTAATAAGTAGATCCATGGGTTTCATTAACCAGCGTTCAAGATTTTTTTTTTTTAGGGTCGCTTTTATTACCTAATTAATTAAAGCCTGACCAATAAGATAGATTAATCTGATGGAATCGCATCTTGTATTAATAGCAATACTAATTAATCACCAAACTGAAACACTCCTCACTCGCTGAAGAGAAACCTTTCTGGTGTTAAGGTAGAGAGAACAGTGAAAAAGAAAGGGAAAGCATGGGCTGAGCACGTTTTTCTTCCCCAAAACATGGTTTGGGGGAAGCTGGTAGGTGAAGGCAAAGCTGCGCGTGACGTAGACTGCGACGCGCCCGTGACATCACCCCCCTGCCATTGCACACAGGCCGAGGCAGCGGATGCAAACGGCCAGCCCAGCTGACAAAAGGGAAACTTTTACTGTTCTGGAGTCTCCAGGGCTTGTTTTCAGCGAGGAAACACGAACCCGCGGGCAGGCAAACCGGCAGGTAACAAGGGTGCGATGGCTCCCGCGGAGCATGTCACATCTCGTCCAGTTCACCTGTGCATCCCGAAGGATCAGCCCTACAAAAGCCATTCCCTTGTTTTGCTAACAAGCAGGTAACCAAAACCATAAATACTCATTCAGTTCGGGATCATCAGGATCACATTACAGCACAGGTCACCCATGAAATTACTACTGTATATTTTTTAGGGCTAATGCATGCTAACAGACAAGGTCTATTTGTTTTTCTTTACCATCGTACTAATTACTAAATCGCTTCCCTGGTTCAAAAAGTTCTGGTGCTCATTTGTCTTGTGTCAGTAGCAAAACAAATTCAGGTGCAGTAATCCTCCAAACCTAATAATTGTGTGTCAACAGAAGTGAAAGGCTACATTTTTCACATTATGAATAATACATTTTTAATAGCGTTTTCATTTCTGAAGTTTTATATGTATCATCTTAAACCCCTTCCCACCGTCCCATCCTTGCTTTGCCCCTGTCTCTTACGTCTCGGTGCAAACGCATTCCCAGGATGAAGGCAGCCACGGATAAACCGAGACCGTACTGAAACACAGGGGACCCGACATTTTTTTTTGGATCACTGTGATCTCCATTCATGCATGAACTGCCTGAACTTCAATGAATCTCAAAATTAACATCAGACCTCCTCTCTTGCTCCTTATCGCACATTTTCAGCCAGCGCCAGATGCTGAGATTTCAGGATGTTTTAAGGAGAGCCACCTCAGGAGCTGAGGAGCCATTAACCTTATCAAAGCATCCCCCATTAGGAGCTGCTTTACAGCAGCTGCAGAGCCACAAAACCCATTATGCCGGACATTAAAGCAGATTTTGAAGGATTCGGATGGCTGCAGTCCTGCTGCGGTGCCTGGGGCACCTGGTTCAGACATCAGGTTCAGACCCGATCCCCCCGGCACACAGCACCGCTCGCTGCAGCCCCCGTGGTCACCACGAAGACCCCAGGCTGGGGGCATCGCTGGGGTCTCCTGGGCCAACCCCCTGCTCAAGCCGGGTGCCCAGGACCATGCCCACACAACTTCTGAGCATCTCCACGAATGGAGACTCCACAGCCTCTCCGGGCAACCTGCGCCAGTGCTCAAAGAGGGGGAGGAAGGTGCGAAGCGCCCGTGCAAAGAACGGACTTAACTCATACCACCCATTTCCACCAGGAAGCACAGCCCCACAGAACCTCCTGGCTGGACAAAACGGATTTTCAAATCTTCGTTTGCAATGTCCTCTCAGGAGCAGGAAGCAAGGAAAAGGGCCCGTGCGCTCACCTGCATTTCCCAACGAACAGGAATTTTTCACGTCAGTGGGCTGAGCACAGTCTGCCCGTGTTTGAGCCAAGTGCCCCGTGTCTGGCTCCCACCGACTGCTACGGGTGATCACAGGTACGAAGGGTCCCACCAAAGAGGTATTATTCAAAGTTTCTTCTAGTTGAAGACTGGGACGCTGCTGCTGTTTGAGCTTCACACGGGTTTGGCAGCTGCCGAGATCTGAGGAGGGGTTTTGGGAAGGCTGCCCTTCCAGCTCCCCCCCCGGACAAAGATGATGAAGCTGAAAGCCAAGCTGTAACAGGAGCAGCAGAGAGAACCTTTCCACCTACTCCAAGGCACAATTGCGTCCGTGCCATAATTCAACTGTTTTCAGGAATTTCACCCATTTTAAATGAAAAGCATTAATTCCAGTATCCTTAAGGAGTTTTTCTCCGGGCTTTTGGCAGGTCGGTGCCCACTGGCTTTGGCTGGTGGCTGCAGCAGCAGCAAGCAGCGATCAGCACGTGGCTCTCGCGCATCCCAAGAAATGTCTGGAACTTTCCCGGCTGAGCCGCGGGGGACAGGACGGGGGCACTGCCTCGTGCCCCCGCTCCGCAGGCGGCAATACCAAAGCCTCTCATTTCTAGCACACCCCAGCCCGCCAGCCAGCATCTCCATCGCTCGCTATCTCGGAGAGCAGCCGCCCAACCTCAGCGACCTGGAGCATAAAACTGCCATCCAAGTGTCACCAGCTATTATCGCAGCTTTGCATAATATCACAGAACCTGCTCTGCCCCGGCGGGCAGCAAAGGGCTTCAGCCCGTCAGTCTCCAACCATTGTGCAATCGGGTGCAAAACGCACTGCCTGGGGCTTACATAGTGGGAAAAAGAGGGGGGGGGGGGGGGGAGGGAAAAAAAAAAAGGGGGGGGACTAGGAAAAAACCCAACTCTGTTGGATCTGATTTTTCTTTCACTGAATTATGGATTAATTATTCTTACTACACTCTGCAAAGTACCATACTCCTTAATGACAGCACATTAAGATGGCAAAAAGCCTGTTGATGTGCATAAAATGCAGATCTGGGCTCTGCTGTGGTGTATCAGTGCTGCGCTCAGCTGTGGGTATGGAAGCAAAAGGAAAGGAGCAGTAATCATTTGAAAAAAAAAATATAAAAAAAATCTGTAGCTACCGCATAATTTGTTTTTTCATTAAGCAGCATCCGAGAGCAAGGGGATATTTGTTCTATTAAAAATGCTTATTTAAAAACTCCTTTTAGAGTTAATTTTTCTTCCTGAAGGCTGCTTTAAAAATCAATCTCCTCTATAAGAGAGGAGGAAAAAGCAATGTTTTTTCAAAACAGAGTTTTGTATTTCGTCTGAAGTTAACAAAATGCAGCTCCTTGACAAAACCATATAATGCCATACTGCTAGCACTACCATTGCATGATGAAGATAATTGATTCATGGTACTTTTCAAGTGCTATTAATGTTAAGAATTACTTATTCCACCAAATGAACATTATAAAAAATTAATAGTATGCAGATTGCCATTATTGCAAAAGCCTCTGGGCCTTACAGGGCAAGTAATTTCAATTATTCAAAAATATTAATAAAGTCCTTTTTTCTTTCTTTTTTCTTTTTTTTTTTTCAATTTTTCTAATCTGTTTTTTCACGTTTTTAGAGCACCTGCCTCAAGTGTGCAAATGCCGCTGCATTTTGTGATCTGCCTCTAAAAACGTGCAGTGATGTCCTCCAAGGAGAGCCTTGCCAAGGCAGCGGTCAGTACGATCTCTGCTCTCCCCGGGGCAGGGGGTCACTGGGGTGCTCCCAGCCACACTAATTCCTCCTTGTGGAAACCGGAATTTGGTGCCAAGCTGCAGCACGCTCAGGAAGCTTCTTTACACGTATTTTTCATTTGAAACGGTGGGTGAAATCATTTGAATTTAAGTATCCACTTGACGAATGCTTGCGCTGAGGTTGCAGCATGGGCAGACACCTCACACCGGTTTTACGCTGCAAGACCAGGCTGAGCTGCACGGAGCTGCCTCTCCGGGTGGGGAGAGAGATGGACAGGGAGCGGGAAAGGTCTAAACTTCCTCCTCCGGCTCCTTCCCCAACCCAGTATAACCACACCTGATCCAGAAGCACGGACCGTGGCTGGTCCCAGCTCTCCCGGTTCACCCAGCCACCGCGGCAGCTTCCACCCTGGGTCCGTCGCCCAGCACCATCGGTTGGGTTCCTGCCTGTGACTCGTGCAGCTCACAGGAGGTCGGAGCATCTTCACCAGTTACGAGCTGGTACCTTTTTCACCCTTATTAGCACTACCTAAATAGAAAATGACTGTACAGAACTTCACAGAGTTACTATTTTAAGAATCAAACCTGCGGTCTCCTCCTGGAAAAAAAGAGAACCAACTCTCATCACTGGAACGCTGAAGTTGTGCTAATGAGGCTACAGCAGCTCTCCCAAGCTGTCATCTTCTATAGCCATGCAAAATTTAAGGCAACAGAAACTGCATTACTTTCAGGAAAAAAGATGCTTTTCAATATAACTTTTCCAATCAAGTGGCCTTCTCATCAGTATTAGTTAAGTGGGGGACAAATAAGGCAAAAGTAGTACAAAGAGGCTTTCAGTGAATACTTGATCTCTTTTAGGTGAATAAACGATACAAGTGGCCATCAGCGGAACAAAATTTCTCTCTAAAAGAAGTTTCAAGCAAGGACAAAGCATAAACATCTGTAGGAACCAGACGAGATGATTTTTCCGCACCCATGGGGAGAAGCAGAGCGAGGGAGCCGTGCAGCTGGGGCGGGCTGCTGGCAGCACAACGCATTTTCGCATTTTCGCCTTTCATGCTCATCTTCCCTTAACACTTTGTGGCTCCCCCCAAAGGAAAAGCTGTGCTCCACAAAGCTGTAAAACTATTTTCCAACACTCCACCTTCAAGGTATTATTGTTGTCTTGCTGCTATACAACAGACAGAAATCTTCAAACAGTGGCACAAGAGTGGTCTCTGGTGGAAGCAGATCAGATCTACAGCATTGCCACCAAGCGCATGGGAACCCAAGCCAAAAAGACCTTTGTCAACAGCTACCAGCAGTCACTTCTTTTAGCCGTAGTACTAGGTTAGCCTAATGCATTACACCCTAAAAAAGAAAAAAAAAGAAAAAAGTTCTCATACACACTTTTGGACTTTAGATCTTACTGTACTCAAATCTTCCAGAAAACAGAGAATGGGAACAATGGCTTTTCTGAGGTATTTTCTTAAATATGGACTTAAGAGAAACTACAGCCAAAACACTCTGTCCCACTTCAGAGCTGTTAACATGTTGACCAACCAACTTTCCAACAGCAGATAAGGAAAGAAGACAAGATAAGGAAAGACAGCAAATAGTTGCTCAGGGCAGCGACACCACTAGTAAATGTGCAACTACAGTGAAAACATTAAAGCTCAGGTTCTTTCCTCAAAATCAGGATTTCAGCTTACTTATGCTTACTTCAGAATTGACATTTTGAAGTCTGAACCCAGCAAAAGTAGCATCAGATGGGCAAAAATCTCATCACCCAAAAATTCAGAGGAATTTCAAAAACATTGCAAAAATCCAATCACTAATGTTCAATAGTTGTTTCCTTGTAACTTGGGAGTTTGATCAAGACCGACAACAGAAAGTGCCCCTTCAACGGCCTTTGAATCAGGACTACAAAACAGAAGACAATAGAAGAGAAAATGTCAATCAAAGAGAAAACAAATCCAGGAGGAGAAAAAAAAAAAAAGGAAAAAAATTACCAAAGTGACAGTCAGATAGCTTGTTTCCACATTCCTCTGTTTTAAACACAGCATGAGCTATTTCCCAGGGTGCAGTTATCCATAGACTGGAAAGAGCCCAGCAAGGTTCTCGGTGCAGAATTCCCACCTGCACTAGGTTCTTCACAGACCGACTTGCAGAAAGTGGTATTAGGAAACACCAGCAGGTAGGTCAGTACTTACTCAGACTCAGCTACCTGCTCACGAGGCCAACAGCTTGATGTTGCCACACTTCATTTCTTCGTTCCACATCAAATCACTGCTTTCAGGGCAGGCAGCCCCTCCAGTCATTATGCAGGGAAAATGAATAGTGGACAGGGGCAGAAGAAAGAGGCTTTTTGTTTCAGGAGGTGGGATGTTTTTTATTTTCCTGCAGTGAGGAGCCATCCCTTGTTCTAGCTAGTGGAAAAGCCAGCATGCATAAGAAGGCATCTCATGTCTAGTATCCGAGGCAGACGACGCTGGCAAGAAAGCCCTCACCAGAGAGTAATCCCTTCCCCAAACCATTAGCTTATTACGTGTGTTATTGCAAGGATATGGTTGAGAAGTCTCATTTCCCCCAAGGAAAATAAAAGCTATTTCTTGCACACCTCAATTATGTGTTCCCAAGCTAACCAGGTGTAAGGCAAAGACAGAGCCAAGTTACCCTTGGAGACAAAGAACTGTCAAGTTCTGGTTGAAGCAGTCTTTTCCTTCTTCCCCAAAATACCCAGCAGTACGCCTAACCTCTAACTAAGTGGAGTAACATGGTATTTGCTGTAATAGACAGCAATGCTCTTAGCAGTGACAGTTCCTGACTAAGGCTGGCTCATAAAAAAAAGTGAATTCCCAGCCTAACCTCTTTGTGGCACACAGTCAGAGACTTAACATCCTTCACGCACAAGACTGCCATCAACACCTACAACAGAACTAGAGATCTGATTGGGGACTTCTGTTACTTTACTGAAGTCAGAGCTCTTCAGATTGGCCAAGTCACAGAGAACCTGAATGAGAGCCACAAATCTGCTTGAACACAGACTTCAGGTATGTTTTCCTTTACTCACCCCTACTCCCAGTTCTACTCAACTGCTGAAGTTTTCCTCTCTGGTGAATGGCAAAGATCGGGTATACACAGTCAAATTAATCTTTTCCCTGCATTTGGGAGATCACCTGCAAGCTTCACAATGGATGGCCTTAGAGTAACTATGCTATAAGAAAAACACACATAGAAGTGGTGAAACACAGTATTTTTTAATGCCGATTTGTAAAATTTAAGCTCAGTTTTGAAAAGTTAGGACATTTCACGAAAAAGCATTTGGTCCTCTTAAAAATTTCCCATCCCCAATTAAATACTTCATGGAAAAACAACAATTAAGCATACATTGCATTTTTAATTAGGAAAAGTTGATATTGCACATTATACCAAGAAATACAAAGGTCTGTTTCAGCAAGTTATTCCAGCAGTGTTATCAATTTCATTTTGATATCATTGACTTATACAAAAGTTTTAATTTTAGTGCATAACATGTGCCCTGTCATTACAGAGTAAAAATGTATCAAAGCATTCTTAAAACAAAGAGGAAGAAAAGTTGGCTCCTTAAAGAATACAAAGCCTCTTACCACGTGGTCAGCACCAGTCTCCTTGAAGACAAAAACTGTTCCTACGGAAAGATGACTGTCAGATCACCTTGGCAACACAAATTTCAATGCAGTTTCTAACGAAAGGCTGACCATATACTATTTGGCACTGTAACTAACAGTCCAAGTCACTAAGGGCTGAAAGGCTGCAATACCTGCCCACACTGTTCCCATTCTTCAGCTACCTCTCACTATTTCTGGCAATATACAAGAGGGAAAAGCACAGCAGCAGAACAGCTGTGCAGCTTCATTATAGTTGTGTAATTCTCTGAGGAAAACTCTGAAACACATTTCTGTGCACAACATGCGGCTGGAACTCTTACCAGGGTTCAGGGGCTTCAGAAGGCACAAAACACTGAAAGGCAATTGCAAAGTATGTAACACACATTGAGAGCTAAACTGCGAGTCAGGGAAAAACTAGCAGAAGCAGCCACCAACACACCTAGGGCAATGTCCGTCCTGGCATCTGCTATGCCACGATTTTAAACGGCCGCTTGTGGAATGCTGCATTTCGCTTCCACACTACTAAGCACTTCTCATTTCAGAGCTGCCATTAGATCTGGCCCAGTAGCAGCATTTCAGAAAGCCCAGATGTCTTTGCTTTCTGCCTCCCTCGGTCAGCGGGAAGCACTCCCTTTACGCATCCTCCTGCCCTTCTTTACATGTTTACAAACTGAAGCATACCTGCATGCCCAAACGTTTACTGGCTAGGAAGCTATACCTTGAACCTCTCCCAATACCTCCTTGGACCGTAACACCTTGAATTTATGTTCTGCTTTAAAATAGGCAATTAAGACATTCCAGTAATAGGTTTGCAAAGCCAATTCTATAGGAGTTGGAATCGCCAGCTGCCTCAAACATCAAGGCAACCAATTCTATTGCAATGTTTTGGGAAATCTTAACATGTTTCCCTCTCTCCCCTCCAATCCTCCCCCCTGTTAAAACACACACAATAAGACTAAGATGACAGGATATATTTTTTTTTTTTTTTGCCTGAATGCAAGATCCAACTATCATGGAATACAAGATTCTACAATGAAGTCCCTGAGATGCATCTGTATACTAAAAGATTCAAACAATAACCTCTTCAGCACTAACTTCATATTTATTAGAAAAGTTTTGAGTTGCAACATATGGTTTATGAAAACCGATGTCACAAGAAGGTAAAAATACAGCAGATCAAGTTTGCCCTTACATTTAAGCCTTAATTTAAAAATAATTAACCCAACAGTAACATTCAACTACTTGTAGTCAAAAGTAAGAAGCATGTAAGCAATGGAGAGCCACTGAAAAAAAAAAACAACCACCCTGTTATATTTAGAATAAGTTGTTTTGGCCTCAGTTTGTTTTCATCCCTCAACAGCCCTGCCTGAATTTAACCGCTTTCTTCCTGAAAGCGCATAGACAGTTGTTCCTCAAACACATCTGAACTGCCTTTCAGGATGGTGGGATGAAGCAACAGCAGGTTCTCACCATTCCTCACTGTAACCAGAAGGCACAGCTTACAGGTACAGTATAGCACTACCGTCAGCATCGATAGCTGTTGCAGCCATGACCCTGTTACGGTGGCATGTACCGAACTGTCCTGTGGCTGAGGAAAGACAGCATACTGCAGGCTCAGAACTCTTACTAACTCCATCCCTAGGGTGATGCAGAAGCAGCTCCTTTACTAACTGCACTGACAGAGAGAATAAATCCAGCCTAGAAATGCTCTTTGGGATGGGCACAGAAGTTGATATTCTTCCAGTATCTTAAAAACAGAGAAGTCATCTCACATGCAAGTTACTCTTTTAAGTTACTTTGGGATCCACTGTATTTTGTAACCAGCTAATCAGAAATACTTTATCCATCTTCCCAAGCAAGCTCAGTTCTTCCTGCTAGTGAAGAAAACTTAAGGCACCAACATATTAATGCTCTCAGGAATGTGAACAGTTTGTTCTTCATGTACTGTTACACCAGTTCTTAGCAGCATCTCTCCTGAAAAGGCACTAGAAACATGACAAATAACGAAACTTTTGGAACTTCTGCTCAGCTAAGCTATATAAAGTTAGCTGCTTTGACAGCCAAGTGGCTTTGCAATTTCCCCCTCCCTCCCCTCCATTCCCTTAAAAAAAAGGCACCCAATTTTTTTTATTACTGGTTTGTGCAGCCACAGGCTCTTACGACCGTGCAGTTCTATACAACTGCATATATGAGGGATATCACGACTATACTGATAGCTTTTTATATGATCAGGAGTTATCTTTTCAAGATACTATTCTAGATAGAGCGGTTTTGTTTCAGCAAAACCCATTACCAGTGGGTTCCTACCTGAGTAGTACTTAAGGTTATGTATTGCTAGTCAGAATAATTCAATGATTAAACTCGGTGTGAGAAATTGCACTTTCCCATTCCTTCTCCAATCCCAAGATCATTTCAAATTAAATACTAGACCCTTTTCTAAAGGGACATTTGTAATACAGCTACAAAGAGGTAGCTAAGTGGCACATGCCAATTATTTTTTTTTTTAAGTATATTCAGCCTTCATTTGCAACAACATTTTTCATAGGAAGTTCTAAAACAAGAAATCTCTATTCAGGTGGCACATGGAGTTACCACAGTTCAGAAGACAGAATTCCTAAGAGCACCTGATCTCCCTTCGTGTCCGTAATTGAAAATTAACAAGCATGGGGGATACCCAAGTGACTCAGCATATGCAGGCGTGTAGCTGAAGAGGAGGGGAATGTCTACAGCCAAATTCCATGCTCCTCCTGACATACAATAAAAGTTACTCTGAAGAACCATTCAGATCAAGCCCACCATTCGATCAATCTGTCTCATGTAGTTACTCTTCAATGGGAGTAAGTATCTCCTCTCATCAGGAACTCTGTTACACTGTTAACAAAATGAGAATATTTTTAAGAACTCAAATACGAAAACAGGTAATCCCATACCCTCTGTAATCTAGCAGGTATTTCAGCATCAGTAACAATACATTTCCTCCCAGTTCAGAAAATTGTACCCAACAGCACTTTTGGTCCCACCTCTCCCTCACTCTTTGCAAACTTACAGCACAAACCACACAAATGAACAGCAAGTGTTTCCTTAGCGCAGGCTGCAAGCTTCCAAATACACGCCAAACTGCTGCAGCTTGTTATTCAACTGAGACTTCCTTCACTATGACAACTGTGAATGTCTTTTAAGATAATGCTCTTTTTCTGCAGGATTGGGGGGGAGGAGGAAAGGAACCATGGTAGAACCTACTAGCAGAGATTTTTAAAAAAATTGTTCCTATTAAAAACATATTTTGGTTGGTGATAGGCACTGGATCCATAGCTCTGTACTCAGTTTATGACTAGCTAAAAAAGGTCACCTTTACATGCCTCAAAACCATTCTGAGGAAAAAAAGCTTTGTTTAAATGACCCTCTGCTTTTCTCTTTCCCCGTCACAGCAACACTGGAAAATTTTAAGGGCAAAGAAAACGGGAAGGCAAAAAGAACTGGAAATAAATTAACAAAGAACAAACTAATTGCTGCAAAATACTTAAAAGAGGACACAGGTTTCACCTTCAACATAATCGCTCTCACATTATCCTAATCCATTCATGCTACTACTGAAAGTGTTTTTCACAAGGGAGCTTCTCAGATATTTGACATTTATAAAGGAAACACTGCAGAGCAATAAAGTAGCACTTCCAAATGGCTCTTTTTCTACTGACTAACCCAGTTTAACATACAGCCCTTCGCCAGCAACGCAACCAGGAACAGTCTGTGTATTCCTTACATTAGAGCTGAAGTTGACTGCCTTTAATTCATTAGGTTTAATTTTTTCTGCGCTGTCCTCTTCTCCAGGGAGGATGTCTTGCCACAGTGAGTTACGAAACCGTTCATCCACAGACACGATATGCCCCTCAGTAGTAAACATATACTTATTTCCAGATTTATGCACTGGATTCTCTTCATCAAACAACTAAACAAGAGATGGGAGAGACAGCTAAAGTATGTGTGCAACATTCTTCATGTCCCATCAACAGTAAGTTAAAAAGCAGACACTCATGCATTTGAAGGATCACACAAAAAGCATTACCTTTTAGTGCTAAATGGGTTACTACTGTTAGAGCAAATGGAAATAAATAGTTTTAATGCAAGGGATTTATTTTAATAGTTAAAAAGCAGAGAGCAAAAGAAAAACTTCTGACACAACTTAAACTGCCCTTATTTTTCTAAGCTGCACTATGCAGGCATTGCTAGGCTGGCATCGCTAGGCTGGCATCCACTGTTTCCATTCAGTCACAGATTTATTTGTTTTTCTACACTAAAGGAGATTGAGAACAGTAGCTCAAGCAGTGTCAGCTCAAATGCTTTCTCCTGTGACTGCCAAAGCCTGATGGGGAGAAATCAGAGGCTGCTGCGAGGCAGGCAAAATGGCTACAAGCAGCAATTTAGCTCAGAGCTGAGCAGTAGGTTCCTTCAGTTTTGCTCCCTCTCCTTTCTAGCTTCTCCCCATAAGAGTTGCCAGCTCTCCAGCACTGGTTCAAGACACCATGCTCAGGCAGCTGCCCAAACCCCCAAGACTGGGGTGGGATCAAAGAAAGAAGAAGAACGCACTGTCTGATACACTCCGATACCTAAACCCCTCTTCCTCAGAGCACAGCAGAGTTTCTAATTAACAACATCCTGCCCCCTCACTGTGCCATGTTTGTGCACAGTGCATGCAAGAGAGTATCTTTGAAGCGAAGAACATATACGTACCAGGTACAAATATTTACATGTTTCACTGAGAAAAAAGCTCTCCATTCGATCTTCCTTTGTCTTCTCTACAACGTGGTGCAACGTGGCATAACCACACCTGCAAGATTTAAGATTAATTTGGGTTTAGTTCCCACACTTTCTGATCTTGAAGCGCTCCCTAGATACTCCTTAACTTCATCCCTAGTGACAACTGGAATGGTCTGAAGTTAAAATGAAACAAGTCTCTTTTACAAGTATGCACTGGTTATTGGCGTCTGGTATTCTGATGAGATTGCAATCATTGGTTCATCTATTCCATCGTGCAGATTTATTAAATGTCTCTCAAAGAAGCAAGATACTCTCAAGGCACCCTGTACAAAACAGGTAATTACCCCATACTGAGCACATGAAAAAACCTGGTCTGGAAGCCTAGTCTCATGCAAAGGTTTCTTCCCAAGCTACCTACTCTTCCCTCCCACCACCACTTAACAAATGACAAAGCTCCAAGCTGTCACACAGCGCACTTGTAATTCTTTCAGTCAACCCCCTATACAGCATCTGATTCTCACTTAACGGCAGAATGGCGCTGTTTTATACTGCCCTATGGTTAGTACAGACTTGTCTAGAAAATCAGTAAATACCAATAGTTGAATAAAAATTCAGTATCTTCCCTCTGAGTCTTGCAAGAAGTTCAGATACTCAGTATTACAGTCAGGATTCACTGTTACTGTCTTGAGATGAAAGCCAATATGCAACAGCATCTATCTTAGAGGCCATCCTTCCAGTTTAGTTAAACACCACAGGCCCACGAGGCTAGAAATACTCTTGCAGGCGCCACAGGAAAAAAAAAAAAAGCTACTAATTTTACCAGTTGTTAGCAAGTGATCATCAACAAGGCATTTTGAAAGGTAGTTATAAAATTCTGAAGGCATAAAGTTGTCACTGGACCATAATTTCATTTTGAGATGAGAAAGAAAGAATTGCTCAATATATAAATCCTCACTTGTGGCTTTCATGGAGGGTTGGGTTTTCTGGTTTACCTACATTTGGCAGATTGGATTCTATACAATATTTATATAATAAAATATATGCATATAGCAGTGAGAGAAGACAAAGAACATGGAAGACTGACTTTGCTTTTGTGTATTTTTCCAAACTCTGCAGAATATCCATTCCCACATGAAGGTAAAATGGGTTCTTTGTGGCCTAAATAAGGAAGACAGACAAGAGTTAGAGTCAGCAACTTCACAATGTTGTAAAAATAACACTTAAAAGAAAGGCCTACTAGTGTCAGATTCTGGTGCATTAGAGTAAACATATCTTTATAGGAACATGACTTAGATCACTCTGTGCAAGCTTCTCACATTTGCTTTAGTGCAAATCCTAATAAAACTTGTAGTAAATTCAAACTCCTTGATAGCTTTCTTGCAGCCAGAAAGCTATTTTAGATTACTGTATCTTCTGCCAGCTGGAGACTGTGCCTAGACAATATAGCAAGGAAAGCTATTACATTTACTTCAACGATTTCTATTAAGAAGTCACAAGTCTCTACCTCGTAAAAATCTGCCAGCTATTTTTTCAAAAGGTTGTTTAGTCTCATTTTTGTCTGTCTTATAAAAAAGGCTATTTTTTAAGCAAACAACATAGCAACTACATTGCATAACAATCTAGTGCCTAGACAGAGATCTACATATAAGAACAGGCAGATCCAGAGGCACCAAATTTTAGCAAGCCAGGGGTAGAAAAAGTGACTTTCTGAACGAAACCATTTTTACCAAAACAAAAACAGCTGTAAGCTGAGAAAAGTCAGGTACCTGATAAAGAAGATATGTGGACTCTACTAATTCTGGCCTCAGTGGATAAAAGGGAACATCCGGTGCTTGCAATTGCCAGTTGTATCTTTCTGGGAGAGCTCCATATCGTTTCCATATGGCATAATAAAAAGCATGGAGACAAATAGCATCTTCCACATCTCCTATCAATACCTAGGCACAACAACAGCCGTAAACATGCACGCCTAATACTGCAAGCCAGCAAATTGCTTTCGGCTCTGTATAAGAACATGCCATATAATAAAACACAGCCCTCATAAGGGGAGACTGAAAAAAAACCCCACAAAACAACCCACAAAAAACAAAGATAATGTATTAACTCCTTCATACTAAAAGCTTCAGTGGAGCTCAGCCTCACAGCGTGGTATAGAAATGCTGAGGTTAAATGAGAAAAGTTAAGAAGTACCTCAAATCTAATAGAGAGGAGGTCAGGCCTTCCAATACTGTTACGCTGAGGCAGAAGCTGAACCTCCCTAAGACTCTCTTATCACAGCAGCCAGATGTAAACCTGCAGGTTGAAGCTCATCTCAGAAGAGATGCTTAAAGTTATACATGGCCTAGGATTAGAATGAGCCTTTCTGACACTCCTCTACCGTGTCATTCACTCTTTAATAGAATGAAAGTTTACCTGTAGTCCAGGAAAAAAAGCTTGCAGAGAGTCAATCCACGTGTTCATCAGCTGTCCTGTGAACATGTTTACATTAACGTACAAAGGAGGGTCACCTTCACCTTCATTGCAAGCTTCTCGACTGCCAAGTAACAATAAGCATGTGTAAACATTCACTATTTTAGAAGAACACAATGCATGTTTCATTTTACAGCACTGCCACCAGCAAAGAGAATGAGCCACAGATTTGTTGTGCTAGGCTCAAAGCCATTTTGAAACGAATCAAAACGCCAGTCATGCTCTCAGAAAAATTAATTCATAGAAGTATGTACATCATATCCTTAAGTTATGTCAGCAGAACCTCTACTAAAAAGTCATGCTAGGTAAGATCAGGCCTTAAGAAGTACTAAACCAGCCAATTTAATACATTCCCTCTGTAGTTCTACAGCCTCCTCTCACAGCCTAACATTTACTAACTCAGACGGTAACCTGTTTAGCTTCTTTGCACCAACAGTGCTATTCAGATCAGTTGACTAAGGAGTGAAGGGAACATTAAAATTTATTTCCATGGTAACTACCATGGAAATAAGATTTTGCTTTTTAAAGAAAAAAAGATAACACAGATTTTCTAGAGTGTGACACAAAACACTATACTGTCTCTCATATCTTGCTTGAGTACTCATTACTTACAGAATTGATACCTATATGAGTAAATAACATACCCTCTTCTTAAGTGGTTCTGAATGTTCCGATAAGCATCATTGAACATCTCCAAAT
Source organism: Astur gentilis (assembly GCF_929443795.1). NCBI lineage: Eukaryota > Metazoa > Chordata > Aves > Accipitriformes > Accipitridae > Astur > Astur gentilis. The sequence continues at coordinate 23,245,140 of NC_064902.1, read as the reverse complement.
CTTCCTTTTCTCCAAAGAGGATGTAAGACTTCAGAAGGTATTCATAGAATGAATCTGACCCTGCTCCCAAGCCGCTTTGTTTTCCAACCCAATGGCCAGTTTGAATATTTACAACATTTCCTTTCAGAACAGACAAAAAGTTTAGTCCAAAGTTGCCAAGTACATCAGAGAAAAACAATCGAGAACCAGAAGATGGAAATATTACATCTTCAGAAAGTCTTAAGGTGGAATGATCAAAGATTACTATCAAAATAAAGTGTTACAGGGCATTCATCCAAGGAACTAGCATAAACATGCAGTTATTTTAAGTACCTTTTAGTCATCTGCCAATCTAAATTATATTACTGGGTTTCATTTCCCAGCTTCATGAAAAATTTGTCTTTGGAAACCTGTGCCCTAAGAAGTCATTCAGATGCTCCACGTTTCTTACAAAATTACAAAGTGCCATTTGGTCAACACAAACCACGAGTACACAAGGAGAGCATGACTTAACAGCTACAGAAGAAGCAGATTGACAAAGTTTACGTTATCTGAAAGAAACCTGTAGCATGATGGCATTCTGCTACAGGAGACTGAGGTAGGTTAAAACATGGAGCCACTCAGTATAGCATCACCTCTGACAAGATTACCTAGCAGTCCAGTGTTATTGCTCCTGAGGCTCCAGAGTGCTTTGACAGCTCTCCTGGCTACCCATTCAAATGTGGAATCACCAAGCAGCCTGCTAAGGATACCAAACTCCACCAGCAAGGAACCAGCTCCCGCAGTACAAGTTTCATTATTGCTGTCTGGAGGTACCCCTTTCTTCAGATTGACCTGTGAAGCAGGTAGAGAGAGTACTAACAGAAAGAAGGCAGGCTCCACCTCATACAGCTGTGCTCTCACATCTGCAGTCTTACATTTATTATAAAGCCTTTTTAATATGTAGCATGCAATGTGTATATAGTTAGAAAGCCAGCGTATCACTGCCTGGTCAAAAAGCTTTCCTGAAGAATTCCTGAAATTCATCTTCCAACTTCCTAACATTGTGCTCAAGGTGGGCAATCCTAATTTTGCTACTCTTACACTTGCTAATCCTTCCAAATTTCACTACACATTCAGGTTCTTCCAAGGGCAATGCAAGTACTGCTTCCCCTCATTTAGTGCTGTTGAAAACAAGAGTTTCCTCAGTGAATGCTCCTCAACTTCCCCACGGAACAAAATGCTGAAGGGAAGTTACACCACCTGCCACTGGATTCCCAGACTTTGAACAGAAGTGAAAGTTCACATTTCTAGAGCCTGTCAGGTCTGGAGGAAAAGCAGTGCTGCTGTCCCCAGAAATTAAAAGTAGTCAGGCAAGTGATAATTAGTTTTACAGTTTAGAGTTATTCCACCAGAACTTACACCTTTCTCCTTATGAACTGCATCCACTTAAAATGAGAGGATGCAGTATTCAAGAATATCGCAGTATTCTCAAGTTCTCAGCTGAGTAGTATTCAAGAAAATTACAAAATCCAAGCCCAGTATGACAAGTATTTTAGATGAGGTTTATTTTATCACAATTATCTTAGTACCAAGTCACCAATAAAGTCACCTTCCGAGGCTATTTGCCTTTACAGTATTTCTTGTTAACCTTCTTAATGACAGCATTGTTTGTTGCTGCATGATATGTAGGAAGAAAGCGCAGAGCGGGACAGGTTCCAGCCAAACAGCACAGAAACAAATGACTACTGACCCGTACGGAACAATATACACAGAGTGAAAAACCAGCCTAAAGAAAACATTTACTAGGCTTAAGGACTAACTTACATATCGTCCATGTCACCATAACTTAGCGCAGTTTTCCCCCCACGCCATTTTAATGTAACTTAGAGCAGGTTCAATACCCCAAGTGCAGGTATAAAGGCACACAGAGGGCACAGAATTTGAGTTGTAGGACAGATAGATTACTACTTATAGATTATTTCCCCGCTGCATTGGTGTGCTCACTTACCCGAGGAAATGGAATTCCAGTTTTGGTGTTCTCAAAGGCTGGAAGTAGTCTCACTGCTAGGTCCCGAGCCATATGCAACAGTTCATTGTCGTAATCCTTAATGGTCATATCACCAAAAGGCTGTTTGGTATCTGTAATTATTATGTGGGCAGAAAGCAGGCTTCCCAAAACCCTACAGGAAAAGGAAAAGATCTTCAGTTTTTAAATCTGATCTGAACCTAGTTCTTCAGCTAAACCCTTACCAGTATCACGTTTAACAGAAGTATTACTTTGTGTACCTTACAGGCACTACAGAAAGAGATCTGCTTTTTTCCCCACCAGTAGTGAAAACATCTAGGAAGTCATGTTGCTTGCCAAGCACAGTAACCCCAAAATCCGGTTCTGCGAAATTTACCTAACCCAGCAGCTCCTTGCAACATACCAAGTCTATTTATGAGTGAAGTTAAGCAGCAACTGAATATAAACACTGTTTAAGACGTTCAGAAAATGAAGCCATTTAAAATCTGGCAGCATCTTAAACTCATCTCCAAGACAGACAGGCCTGTTTTTCATCTAAAACGAAAGTGAAAGCAAGAAGGTCCATGGAAGAAATCCAAAACAGGGGAAATCTGTCAGCAGGGCTGTTCGCTGTGCACAGATCTGAGTCTCCGCTGCAAGAGCGACAACAAAAAAGTAGCAATCTGCAAGCCAAAGACAGCTGAGACAACCATTGAATCACTGCTTCAAGTCACATGTCACTCATTAAAATTGTTTTAATTATGAAAGGATGGAATATTTTCATAAAAGGTTAAAAAACAACTTACTCAAGCAACAACTATGGAATAAAGCCTACCAAAGACATCCTTATCAATGATTTTACTTTGGTGCTCCCGTATACGCACACCAAGTCTTTAACCTTGTTACTGTTTTAAAGACAGAAACTTAGAGTGACGTACCTGATTGTTGCCTCAAAAACTTGGACTGTTGAGTCTTTATCAAATGAAACGGTGTCAATCACCAACTTCACTGCTTTCTGGAATTCTGAGGAGTTTCCCATTACCTTTTACATAAAAACAAATCTATTTTGTCTAATTGTTGCTTCAGAAGAGGGTTGGGGAAGAGAACAGCAAGTTCACATTTTAGACCAAGAGTCACCTTAACTAGATACAGAACACAGTACTTCAAGCTCCTGCTAAAAAGACTTTCCAGAGTTACCCATCCTAGCGACATGTAAAAGTTCATCTTTAAAAAAAATATGTTAAAACAGGGAAATCCACAAAGATATATTTTTGACTGTTTTACTAATCTATGCACTCACGTGCTCTTCCACCCCCAGCGTCAGCCTTGTGGGTGATCTCTTAGAGCAGGAGTCTAAAAACTCTTAAGATCTAGCACACTGAGTGTTTTAACTGCTTAAACTATCAGTTTAAGAGTTAAGTTTAGCTTAAAAGGTAACACAACATGCAGAACAATGAAGTCTGATTTGACGTTTATTTGACCAGGGGAGTCCAACCCTCAGGGCTTTTGACTCAACACTGCACTCCATGCCCAGGAGTTCTCTCGTGCCAGTTTTTCTATAGGTATACCTTAGCAATTGATTTCCACTATATCCAGAGACGAACGTAAATTCAGCCCCAGCTTCAAGGAAGCAGGAATGTGGAAGGAAACACAGGTTCCCGCTTGCCTAAGTTCACGATAAGTCTGGGTGTACAGGGAACCTACCTACCTCTTGAACTGTCAAAGCACCATGTGCCAGGTAGCCTGCCCTTTGCATTACCCAGGCTTAGGGGGGAAAGCATTCACACGCTTGATCTGAGCAGATGAAGAGCAAAATAGGCTTTCTCTGTGCACAAGCTTCCAAAACACAGGAGACTCTAGGAACCACAAGTTTTATGTTTGAGAAAAAAAAGTTATGTACTGCCCCAAAAGGTATGGATAGGACACTGAACCACTGGCGAACAAGGACAGGAAGGTAACTGTTTAAGCCAACATGCCATCAGCCACGTAGCATAGATCCATAACTGTTGTTTCAGTTAAACCCAAGGTTTCCCTCACTTCCTGCTTTCAGTTCTGTTCATAACTGCCATGTTCAGCTAAACAGCTGAGACCTCCTCACCACAGAGCTGCAATTCCATTGTAGCAATAGGAAGTATTTTATAATCCGAAGCGCACATACAGTCCTTGCACACACCACCTTCTGCACAAGAGGAGAGAAACACACCACGGATCCAGTGCATCGATGAGCCCCAACACTCCAGAATCTGCCCCAGCTGCAAAAATGAGACTAATGAAGCCTAAGGGGGTCTCTAAATATGCATAAGGAGTTCAAGGAAGGGGCTCTTCTCCATGACACCATACTACCAGTACTAACATCAAATGGAGTTGCTTCTCACATTATCTTCAAATTTTACCAGAAATGCATAGGATGGTCTATTTTAGCAGGCGAGAAGCAGCTTTACAGCTTTTTTCTCCTCCTTCTTTTCACCACTCTTGATGCAGATTTATGCGTCAGTCAGGCCCTCTCTGCCAAGCAAAACAATCAGAGATCTTACAGTCATCCTGAATGAGGTGAACTCTCCTCCTGACATATCCTTCAGCAACCCATGTGTGTCTTGTGACCCTTCCTGTGTGATAGCGGTATCCCCGAAGAGATCTCACCTGAGCCTTGGGGAAGATCTCCAAAATTTCCTCTGTGTCTCCTGGAAATCTCTGCTGGTATGTGTCCAAGTACACTGTCCTTCCTTGCATGTGTAACACTGCTAGCTTGTGATCCAGCTGTTAGCTAGCATAGACCCAGCACCACCTTCTCCTCCGAAGTGAAATGTTTCATAACCTCTCACTTACAAACTATTAGACCTTCATATTGCTGAAGTTCATTACAATTTTAACTGGTTCCTCACAATGTCATCTCACCTACTCTTCATATTGGGAATTCATCTCTATCAGCAGCTCTGCGTGAAACATCAGCACTTTTTGCATTAACAACGTTAACACACAAAGACTAAACAGTACTAGATTCATAGCTGGTCCTTGAAAAGCACTGTGGAGTAACTTCCTCCAGTTTGAAACTTTCTGTCACCGTCTTCCTTCAACCTCTCACCAGGTTTCTCTACCAAGTACCCCTCTTCTTCAGCTCCACTAGCTTTTTTTTTTCTTTTTTTTTTTTTTTTTTTTTTAAATGGAGCCAGTTCAAGATACCAGATCTTCTGTGTTTGCAAGTTTAACCTCAGGGCAAAGGACAAGATCAGTATTGCTCAGTACCAGAGCAGATGAACCTAGCAAGGCCCATCTTCAAGAAAGCATTGAATAAATTAACGCTGCACTACATCCTCGTTTTCCCCTTTAGCCCCTTCCTTCAAAGCCCATTCCAGCGCGCTGCCCACTGTCAAGGTGACAGCTCACGACCACGCTCCCTCCTCAATCCAACCACCCCACAGCTGAGACCTGCAGGTTCACAGCCCTTCTAAGCCCAGCTCTGTGCCCAAGAGCGAGCTTTGACTCCCGGTTTCCCACAGCGGGGCTGGGAATAAACCACCCGGCGAACTGCAACAGGCGCCTGTTTCGCTGCTAACAGCCGGACCAAGGGAAGAGAGCAAGCAGGACTCACGGACGTTCAAGGGCATGTGGGGCTCCTCATCTCTCAAAGCCTCTCCTCAGCTGACTTCAGCCTTCCAGGCATTAACGTCCCTATCCTGCTATGACACCTCCTTCGGAGTTCGACGAGCAGAAGACTTAACTCTTGGGCCCTGCATCCAGGCTCCATTAACAGACATTTAAACTCAGGTGCAAAATTTAGTTCGCTCGTTCCAGCTGCCCACCCGAACCTCCCCCCCTTCCCTTACACCGAAGCAGCGGCTCCCGTCGAGCAAGGCTCGGCCGCAGAGACCGCAGTTTTCCTCACAGGGACGGCAAACCCTGACTCCTAGCTAAGACGTGGCGAATACCTCACGGCCCGGGCCGGCTCCGGACCTTCCCCCCCACCCCCCCGCCGCTCCCCGGGCTCACCGCCAGCGTGTCCAGCGCGTCGATCAGCGTCAGCGAGTAGTTTCCCAGGACGTCGTTGATGTTGAGGTTGGAGCTGGGAAGAGAAAAACCCGGCCTCAGGCCCCGCCGGCCCCTTCACACCCACCCACCCACCGCCCCCCGCGGCGACTCACGGGTCGTGGCGGTCGGGGCCGCGCCCGCGGCAGTGGAGGGGGTCGAGCTCGTCCCTGGGGAAGGCGTGCCGCATGTAGCTGTCGTAGCCGAAGACGAACATACCGCGGGCGGCGTCGCGCAACCGGGCCCGCAGCTGCGGCGGGAAGGCTCCGCTGTAACGCCGCTCGTACTCGTCGCCCACCGCCGCCCCGCCGCCGCCGTCACCGCCCCGCCGCAGCAGCGAGCCCCAGTGCGAGGCGCCGGGCGGCGGCGGGAAGGGGAAGGGGAAGCGGCGGCGCAGGCAAAGGCCGGGCGCCAGCGCGGGCAGCAGCGCCAGCAGCGCCTGCAGCCCCAGCCTCAGCAGCAGCAGCCCCAGCACCAGCGACCGCCATTGCATGGTCGCCGGCGCGCATAGTTTGAAGGGGCCGCCCGCTTTCCGCGGCAGCCCCCTCCTCCGCGACGCGTCGCCTTTAAAACGGCGGAAGGGAAAGAAGGGCGGTGGCGGGGCCCGCCCCGCTCCGCTCCTATTGGGCGAGGCGAGGCGGAGGCGAGGAGGGGCTTCGGGGATAGGGCGCGCACGCCGTCACTCAAGGGCCGAGCCCCGGCGAGGCGGCGGAGGGGTCAGGCCTGGGCCCGGTCGCTAGGCCGGGCCTGGCCCGCAGGGGCTCGGCGGAGAGCAGGAGCAGTGGAGCCTGGCTCTCGGGGATGAGGTGAAGGATGGGGATGAGGTGAAGGATGAGAATGAGGAGGGTTTTTAAAAAAAAAAAAATAAATTAAAAGATCAGGTATTGCGGTAAAGTTTGTAATCAGTGGCTCCTGCTGCTAGCACGGCCCAGGCCCGCTTACCCCACAGGCTGGGACCGGCGGCACCGAGGAGCGATCCTCCATCCGTGCCGAAGGGATGACGACGAGGAGCCTTCCTCCTCGCCCGAGGAGAGAGCGAGCGAGGGACAGCGCGGCGGAAGCCAGGTCCCGCTCTTGGGCCAAGAAAAGCGGTGGAAGAGGGACGCGGGAGCTTCCCTTCACCCAACGGCAGAACCGACCCACGCCAAGGGCCAGGGGGAAGAGGGAGCAAGGGGTGCGACCGCAGCAGCGCCGAGCACATCCCGAACCAGCCCTTGACGGGGCGCTGGAAGAGAGCCAAGAACACGCTCGGAGGCAGCTGGAGCTTTCAGAAAGCAGCATAAAATAGGAAGGCTGACAAACGCCGCTTGCAAGTTGCAAATACGAAAGTGAAAATGAGAGTCAGGCAGTACTGGTAAAACCAAAACCCCTTAAAAGATGGTCAAAAGAACAGAAAAGTCAGTAAAGAAACTGCAGCTGAGGGAGGGCAAGAGGAGACACGCATCTCTGCTACCCCCGAAACCTGAACAGCATCGCTACCAACGGGTTGTAAGCCTGACTGCTTTATCGCCAAACTAAGGACTGGTGTTCACTCCAGCCTTGCATCCTTTTAGCAAGGAAGTGCATGATTCGTTACAAAAAAAGTTGATAGAAATAATAAGAAAAATCCCTACGCAGGGGAAAAAAAATACCATTACCACACACGGACAGGCAACCAGACATTAGTGATTTGTCTGCAGCCTGTATTTTATACTTCCTATTTCAGAAGTCAGATCTTGCTCTTCGTTTTCCATTCATTGCAACAGAAACAGTAGAACAAATAAATAAATTTTAAAAAAAAGAAGTCACAATTCAGTGGTCCATCAAGACTTGTGTATGCTGACTCCTGTTAAAATCCTCTAGCCTGCTCAAACATAGCAGCCTGAGGTTGCTCTTCCAGTTCCGTTCCTTTCTTCAATCTATGGAATCCATGCATCTTTTTAATGTCCTTCCCCTTATGCACCAGAAATAGTATTATTCACACCAAGAAGGGGATTCATTTACTGACTTTAAAAAAATGAGGAAAATTCCTCACTGTTGAAAAAGACTGAAATATCTTTCCACATCCCAAGTTAACACAATTATACAGAAGCAACTTACCAGTTTACTTCACTCTGAGACTCTTGTGAGAATCAAGTCTAGCTTTAACTTCACACTTAACAACAGCTTTTTCTTTCTCTACTCAGGTATTTGCTTTGTTTGTTGAATAATATGGTTTATGAACTTCTACCCAATAGGTCTTTTCAGAGAGAAACACAAATGAGACCAACAAATGCTTTCAGGATCCAAAGCAAAGCTTGAGATAGAAATCGAACTTTCGCAGGCCAACTACTAGGGAAGTTGCCCCCCACTGAGCACAAGGCTTACAGTCAGTCTCTCAAGATTAAGTTAAGCAGTTAACGCTCCTACCGGTTTCCACAGAAACCGCTCTCTAACACAGAGCACACACTGACCAAGCATCAATCAGGCAACAGGATTCGACTACTTTTTTTTTTTTTTATAAATGAAAACATGAAATTTAGAATTCATTTAGAATTAGCCTCATTCATATACTCAAGATCACTGTTTTATGAGAGTGTTTAAAACATGAAGTTTCCTAATTAGGCCAGGCAAGACTTCTTGAAAGACTTGTAAACTACTTGAATAGATCTGCCTACATGGAAGCAACACTACCTACTCTCTTCACTGTTAGAAGAGTGCTTCAAGGAGTCGACCCATTTGCTCCTCTCACAGATGATCTAAAGAATTAAATTTTAGCATAGATGTGTTTAGTTTAGCTTGAGCATAACAATGTTTCCCACAATTTGGTAATGAGGGCTTCTTATATATTTCTGACAACAATAAAAGCAGCTGTACTACTACAGATGAATATGCAAAAGAATGGTTTTCAACAACACTTTATTGAAGCACTTCAAAATGATCACAATGATAGATGTTGCCTTTAACAGAATAAAACCTGTAATGTCATAATTAAAAGGCACTAATCCTGGCACAAAGGTCTACTTACCCACCTTCCACTGTGACGAAAATAAAGACATCGAATATTTTACTTCTCCTTTAAAAGAGTATGTGCGTACCCCCTTTGAGTGCCATTCCCTGTTTGTCATTTAAGTGACATGTAAAAGAAATTCCCCGATTTTTCACCAAGGCATACTTTAACATTCAGCATCTGTAGTCCTAAAGCAATAGACTACTACTCATTGAAGTAGACAAGTCATTCTACACTCACGTTTTGGGAATAGAAGTCCTGAAGCACATACCAGTCTCAGGCATTCACACATTACTTCCCCTTTAACACGATTCATTGCTTTGCTGTTCACGTACTCGGCAATGCACCACTCTTAGCAAAATAGCTTAAATAACCTGATTTACACACCCCTATTTGGAATTCACACAGCGTTCTAGTCAGGGTCAGTGCAAAAGCAAGCCAGCAGGGAGCAGTGCTGGGGCATGCGACCGGGAAGAAGCACATTTCTTTCACATTCAGTAAACACGCACAAAGCAAATCATGACATGCCATTGCACAGCCACAGTAACTATAAAATTAAACCTTAGAAAAGTTAAAAGCTTGATAATCCAGCTAAGACATACTTCAAGTTATTATAGATCCCTGCATAACATTCCTATATTAATTTAACCAGAGAGACTGTTTAAGGCATTTTCTTTGGCCTCCTTTCTTCTACCAGAAAGTGAAGATTATGCAGTTTTATATGTTAGCATCCAAAAAGGACCATCTTTCCAACCTGTTTCCATAAAGGTGCAAAGAGAAAACACAAATTGATAAGAAACTAGATTATTAGTTCCACAGATCATGAAACAGCTCCACATTTGTGCATTTTTCATGTTGCCAAGTGGTAGGACAGAATTGCTCTGTGCAACTGCTACGACACTCAGCTGTACTCGGGGTGATGAGTTATGCGGCACTGTAATTGCACTTGAAGAAACCACCATCCACACTAAAGTTGATAGGACGTTAACACTTCAAGGAAAACTTTCACACAGCCTGGTACTGTGGGTGCACACACAAACATTTCTTCCTAGTCTAGTCTAGAGAAGTGCTGCTCTACGATCAGTAAGAGCGAACGCTTGTACTGAACAAAACCACCAACAAGTATTTAGAGTCGATGGCTATTTTAAAATCATTGGGACACCATACAGTACCAACACATCATGAGGTCATAAAGGTATGACTGGTGTCTAACTTGCATGCATATTCATGACCAAGAGTTCTCTCCAGCTCAGTATTTGCCTTTTCACAAGATCCAGTTTTCTTAATATGCTAACCGTCAAGGCCTACTGCAGGTACATCAGAAGAGCGTTTCCAGACTACAGCTACTGATGTTTAAGTACAATAATAATTTATGTTACTAAAATGCACCCCCAAAAGCAACTTTTGTTTAGAGAATGGGAAATTTAATCAGTTTCTTTTTACTGTCTAGGCTCACTACAGAGCCCGAGACAAGTAATCATCATGAGAGATTAGACTGGCCCAATAGATTTCTAGAAGCAGAACACAGCTATAACATCCAAGTTCAGCAGACAACACTGCTAATGCCTACCTTAGGCTCCACACCTTTATTGGAACAGAAAAGCTTTAACCTTGGACTTAACTGTGCCAGATGAGCAAGTAGTCTTTTCAGCCCAGGGCTGAAAGGTGGCAAGAGCAGCCTCACTTCTCTGGAAAGACTTACTACGCTTCTGTTTCAAAGTGAAGGTGGTTGGAAAGCTAATCAAGCCCTCAAACAGAAAAAGCGTAATGCTCTGCACTGGATTCAAACAGTCTCTTCAAGGTCTACATTTCTGCCCCGTGAGTAACTGAGAGCATCTCGAGCTGTGCAAGAACAGCTGTGAAAACCTAGGTGGAGTCATTTCATGAAGTAATAACAAATGTACTTTTTAGAGTATGCACATCATAGGTGGCCAGTGTAGCTTTCCTTGCTATTTACATTTAGAAGTAGAAGCTATTACTTAAATACCACATCAAGCAAACAGCTGTTGGCCAAGTTCACACCACAGCTGATTTAAGTGATTAGTACTGGTATCAGACCAACCAGGGTGACAAATCTTACAGCAGTAATGCTGCTTTCAGATTTTGTATCTAGATGCATTTTGCTTTGAATGTTAACTCCAGGTAGCTTGTTTTGCACGCAGAAAACTCCCCATCAGCTGAAGAAATACGCACATGATGTTTTACTCAACAGTTCATTAGTCCTTCCCACCAGCTGAGCTACACATGATGGATGCTAACTGACCAGTACTCAGGCCTAAAAACTAACCCATTACAGCTCAGTAAGTTTGAAAGCTTACATAGAGGCAGGCCACGAACAGAAGACATCCAATTTGTTACCATTACTTGGAAGATGTTGACATATGGTCCTATACGTTAATCAGTGACCCGAGAGAAATTAATGCAACAAAGCATTTGGGAAGAACAGTCAGTGTTAACTTCAGATTAAAATCACAACAGAGATTTTGTCCAAGACCTCTGTCAACAAAAGCCTCGCTTTCCAATGAGATAAGAATCTTTATGCTTTAATTGGCAGTCAATGATCAGGCACTGCTAGATCTGACACTTCTGCTAGAAAAGCAAAGGTTTTACTCTAGGCTTGATGACAAGCAACAAGCTTGTAGACACATGCATTTTTCTCCTGAAAACAGAGCTCCAGAAGGCTGCCCGTGCTTAAGACCCTTCAGCTGACCAGTGCTTTTCCTAAACATAAAAAAGCACTGAAGTCTGCTGAGACTGACTGACTAAGCTTGCTCATGTAACGTGAGAAAGCCCCAGGCCTGAAAGGTAGTTTTACAAGCATTTTTCTTGAATACTTGAACCACATAATATAAAGAAGCTCAGGTATTTACCAAACCTTCTTCCCCCATTGTAATCTTGTGGGAGAGGAGACAGACATCCAAAAATGTATTTCCATGAGTTAAGCCACATCAACCCAAGTCAGTCAGTTAAGTGTCAATACAACCCTCAAAACATAAGTTTATTGAATAAAGCTGAAGAGCAGTAAACCAACATATGCATCCACCTAAATAAAAAAAATTCACGTATTTACAAAGTTCAGTAATTGTATAAGTTGTTCACATGCAGAGAGTAATGCACAGGTTAACAATTGGTAGTGTTTGGATGCCATAAACGCTGAAAGCAGTGAAGTATATAAACACCAAACACATCAAGTTTAGCTATAGGCCAGTTAACTAAACAGTGACCTGGTCCCCCACAAAGATTCACACATTCTAGTTTAGTTTCCTTATCTTAGGCACAAGCAAGTTTGCTAAATAAAAGTAACTGTAGCAGTTCCTGGTGAACTAGGGACTACAGCAGCAAGTTAATATACCCTCTCCTCTACAGCACCAGAGTATGAATTAATTGAAATCATGCTTCAGAGAACTGAAAGGGGACAAAAAGTTAAAATGCAAGTTCAGACTGAATGCAGGCAGCATGTAGTGTGTGCAACAGTGCGATCGTTGGTACAGAACAGTAAGGCCATGGCAGTCTAAATTAAAACTGGCTTGTCATAACTGATATGGACTAAACAGTTTCCAACCAAAGACTCCGACATAATGCAAACTACATTTAGGTGAAGAATCACACACAGTGTGAGGCAACACAAGCAGGTGCACCATGTATTTGCATACACTAGTAAGCTACACTGACATTACTGTATGAACAAACCAGTCTTAACAAGTCTGTCCCTTTAAATATACTGAAGTCATTGAGAAAGTAAAGCTACAAAAACATTACAATCTTTAGTTTATACATACTTCCCTATACTGTAGGAGCTAGTCAAGAAACAGGATCAATTCATTGGCTCTCTTGTGCTTTGACACAGTAGAACATTTCATCTTGCAACTTACAGACTTTGCACATGGTTACATCAAGAAAGCAGGCAGGTCTAGAGTTGTCACAATAGCCTAGATATTCCATAGCACCAGGTGAAACTGTGCCCAGCCATTTCATGAGCAGGAGACACTAGACGATTACATAGATATTGTGCTAAAGGTCAACAACTGACTCTATACAAAAACATCAGTAATTTAAGTGTCATGCAGCTGCTCAGAATGTGTGTTCTGGTTTCAGATAGAGACCACTGGTATCTGTAGATAGAAAAATGTATTTGAACAAAGTCTGATGTTCCTAGCAATTTGTTTTCATGCTGGAATACTCCAATTTTTGAAAGCTTGACAGAACAGTCCATTCCCATCCCCCACACAAATGTTAAACAGAAGCAACAAAATGATTTTAAACAGTCGACTCTTTCCTAATTCATCATGAGAATTTTCTTTTTCAAGTGACAGGATAAGCTCTCAGCTGTAGATTAGTGATGCTGATCTATGCCTTGTGCTCCCCTCCGCAAACAGCTCCCATTTCTCTGCTTACATACACACATCACATGCATTTGTGAGATAAATCGGTATCCCACAACTCACGCTTAAATGTTTTCTAACTACTGTATGTGGCATCTTACAGAATCTTAATGCTGTCAAGCATCAGCATCTTCAAGCCACTAAACACTAGAAATAAAACACTTGCTGAAAATCATATAAAAACCTGGCCCTGAAAAACCAGAACAGAGTGTACCATCATAGTTAACATGGTAGAGAGATTTTTTTTTTTTTAAAAAGCCCCCCCAACCCTCCCACCATAGATGGTTGTAAAATAAATATTTGTGCTGACTTTATCATGACAACTCTAGTTGTTTTGTGACAGAATAGGAATACAAGTCTTCAGCAGTGCACATGAGAAATGAACCGTGAAAAGGCAAGATTCTTGATACAGGATTTTTGGGTAGTATCTCATTATGGAGGGAAGTGGACAATTGAGATTATGGCCAACTGGTACTGGAGATTCCAAGAAGACTTCAGCTTCTTCTAGATTTTGAATGCTGAATAAGCCACTGAAGCGTGATATCTAAAGAGAGAGAGAAGAGAAGTTCCATTTTCAAGTGTCTGTCTGTATTTGTGTAACTGGCATCGCATAGGTATGCCAGTGTCCTCAAATACATGACAGGAATATCCAGCCCTTGCCCAGAGGATGGTCCAAGACAGATCAACAGAATGATTTTCTGGAATGCTTGCTGTCTGTGCTTTGGTCCTGTAACTGCTCAGCATCCTTTAAGTAACACATAAAGGAAGTGCCCTGGACAGCCTGGTTCCTCAGTCAGCTACACCTCTAGGAAAAAGACATCCCTTAATCTGATACTTTGGTATAGCTTACATAATTAGTTTTAGATCAACATTGCTCTATTTAGCCAGTCTGCCTCTCCTCACCTGACGAGAACAAAGTTAAGCCCTACAAAGCACCAAGCTCCTCCATGCTTGAAAGAGGGTCTCCCAAGGAAGTGAAATGCACTAGCATCATACAGCCCGATGCTTCCAGCAGCACCTTCCCTATAGCATCAATGATGCTCAGCTGTGCTGTGAGCCTTGTGCAGGAGATAGAATAGAAAGGAGTATCTGCTTCTCTTATCCACCACGTTTGAATCTTTAACTGATGGTAAGGTAACAGGGGCTTCTTGGATAAGAAGCCAGAAGACTTCCAAAGGCTGTTCATTTTTCCTTGGAAGAAGTTGAGTCCTTAATATAAAGCAGTTCTGGTATCCTCTATAGCCTGTTCCTGTGACCACCAGCCTGAAGTTTCCCTCATCAGTAAACTCATGTAGGCCCACCAATGAACCAGTGTTAATCTCATGGCAGCACAAGAAGGCATCAGGAGAACAATGGCTACCATTGTTAAGTAGTGTGTTTTCATTCAGTTGAGATTACTCAGTTTACTTACAATACTTGTGTCAAGTATTTGGTATTACACAGTACCATGGTTTCTGCCTTTGACCTCCAGAAGTTCTAAAGCAATTGATGTCAGCACCAGAAAATTTACTGTTTGGCTGCATGGAGTAGTGACTAGCATAGGCCACAACAGGAACCGCTTTGATAAGACAGCAAGGGAAGATGATTATTTCAAGGGAATGACTGTTGAGGGAAAACTTGCTGCAAGTACTTGCTAGCCTCATGAAGTGAGGCAGAGCTGAAAGTACCTGACATAAGTATAAAATCATTTAGGACAAGCTAATAGTGAGACTGGTCAGCTATTTGCTGCAAATTAACTGATGAAAGGCAGCAGACTTCACAGGAGACTGACATACATTTTGATAACTACAACCCCTACAACTTTAATACCAGTCAAGCTTCCTCACTGCCATCAGGAGTTATACTAAATTTAACCAGTGCACCTACATATTGTTCTTTGATTTGTCACCAGTTTCCTGAAGCCAGGAAACTTGCGTTTAAGAAGTTACAATCCCCCAATCCACCCTCTGAGAGCTCTTCAAAATGCTTAGCATTTTAGGTTAATAGTTACCTATATTATCTTTCTCTTTGCAAGAAATTGAGTAGCAGCAGATTTCTCTGTCCTGAATAGCAGCAAGGTTCCTATGAAAGAGAGAACATTTCAACATACACTTCACTTATAACAAGGACTCTTATACTGAGAATCTAAACTGTTCCCCTCCATCTTCTCCAGGTAACTTGTTCCTGTACAATGTTTCAGCTAGCTCCTCTTGCTGGGTTTTCTACTTACAAATGCAAGCTTCTTGATTTAACAACCCTATGTACATGAATTCATTTATTGAGTTAAAGTAACCTTTCTTAGGAAGGGTTAGACTTACATCTTTTCAATTAGCTGTTTCTCATCCAAAGCATTAGGAAGGTCTCTCTTATTTCCAAGTACTAGAACCTGAAATTCAGAGCAGAAGGAAATAGTTGCAGCTTTGCTTTAAAAAAAACCAAAAAACTACCAAAAAACCCACACACACCCCAAAAAAACCCCAACCAACCAACCAAACACAAACAACAAACTTCAAGGGATTCTGACAAGCAGTCTGCACTAGGCTATTAAATCTAACAGAATGAGACATTCACTATTAAACCACATCAAGGAGGAAGATTGACCTAATCCCAGGGAAAGAGGGGATACAAATAACCTGTTACGCACAAAAAGCAAGCATGAGAACACATCAGCTCACAAAACTGAGAACAATCCCAGCAGACTTTCAGCTGAGATTTCCCCAAACTTACTCTATACTTCTGCACTACAGTCTAGTTAACCTGTACTATAGTAGACTCTAGAAGAGAGCACAAACTCATAGTGGAATACTCTAAATTACTGTTCCAATTTTTTTTTTTTTTTTTTTTTTTTGTGGGCACTGAACAAGAATAAGATCACTGAAGGACTGACCGAGGTCAACGATTTGATTTAAGGCACTAGGGGCAGGTATTGTTCATGGTTATTCTAACCAGTAAGGCTAGGCCTTATACTTCACTTAAGAGTTCAAGCCAAACTTCAGTTACTAAAGTTATGCACATTCCTCAAGCAAATTTAATACTGTGTAAGGCAATATTACTTACAGGGATTCCTTGTAACTGTGGCTTATCTAGAAGATTGTGCAGCTCATTTCGAGAGGCTTCTATTTTTTCACGATCTGCAGCATCTACCATGTAGCTTTAAAGAGAATTTAAGGTTAGGTCAGTGAGACTGAACTACTTCAGAAACAGCAGTCTTTCCTTTACGCTGTCAGTTTTGAGCAGATTCAACAAGGCTTTAAATAAAGCTAGGTCTTCTGAGCAAAGAATTTGGTTCTTTTAAAAAAATTCTCTAAGATCAGAGTAGATGAAAGAATCTTTCAGTTAGACAGCACTGCCACTCAGTTCAGACAGGAAGTAGTTAGTACTCTAGATCAGACACTGATAAGAAAATAACCCATCTTGAGCCCTGAACTTAAGGGTAAAAAAAGGTCAATATGCTTGCAGTACAGTTTCAAAATTAAAATGAGTACTACCGACTCAAGCATGCAGTGTTAGAAAGGCCACACACAGAAGAGAAGCAAATCTGAAGTTAAGTACAAGCTGAAGGAAGACAACACTTACACAATAGCATTAACTCCTCTGCAATATCGTTCCCACATGCTTCGGAATCGTGGTTGCCCTCCTATATCCCAAATCTTAAGGCAAGGGGAAAAAGACAGTTTAGCCATGCACTATGTTTAAACATGTCACACAAGATAAGACAAGAAATCAAAACACAGTCTTCCCTTTCTTCTTAGGCCAGCTGCAGGACGTCTCACATATTAGAGCAGAAATAATCCCTTGTACAGCTGATCAAAGCTTGCAGGCCCAAGAGCGTAAGATGCAAACTAGAGCATCTTAGAGCAGATACAAGAACACACATGTGTACCAAGTTTACACACTGCGGTATATAAGATACATTGACTTAAAACTTTGCTTTTGATGTAAGCCTTCTCTTAAGCAATATTGATGAGCAGAAGAGGAGGATCTCCGGGCCCTAAACATGTGAAAATTAAATGAGATTAAAGCCAGACAGCATTATCACAACATTGCTTTAACTAGTCCATGAACCTGGAAATCACACACAGATTCTCATTTAAGAAACCCCATAAACTTAAGTGTATTCTTAAGCTATTTGACAGGTTTAGCTGAGACTCTTCAGTTTCCTGTATTTGTCCTAATGGCAGAAGCAAAACAGAGCAAACAAATTTTAAACTAGAAGCTGAAGCCAACCTTGCATGGGTTTAAGAAGAGACAGTCAACAATGGTAACATACCTTTATTGTGACATTACCCTTCGTAACTTTTCTCATGTTGAAGCCCACAGTAGGAATCATATCTTCACTGAATTGACCTGACTGCAAAAAAAGAAAGTTAAATTTAGTACGTATCTGATGCAGCTAGTTTACATAGTAAAATATCATAAGCTTTTTCTAACCATTTGCCTTCCAACTGATGGCTTCATAGCCAAGAAGTCATGGATACAATATTCATATGCGTTGAAGCTTGTGTGAAGTCAGTCAAGTCATTTCTTACAAGCACTTAAATAATTTTTCAAGCCTTGGGGCAATCAGGGGAGCAAAATTACTTGGGGAGAAGTGCTTTGCATAGCTTAACAGATGGACAGCCAGGGCAAGTATAGGAAAAGAGCCATTCACCTACTTCTGCTGGAGCAAAGTTCTGTACATCAGGATCTCCTAGTTACCTGGAAGCTAGAAAAAATCCAGAAGATTTTCCTCTGATGCAAGCTACTCTATGGACAACATTTACAGTAATAAATCACTCCTTTGGAGTAAGCCTCCAACCCACAGGTATGGGTTAACTCCCTGAGGAATTTTAAGAGGCTAGAAAGTGGAAGGACTTGACAGGTCTGCTTCCTGCTATGCTACACAGTATCCAACTTGTTCAGCAGCGGAAGAGGCAATCCAAATGCAACTGGGGAGTATTGCAGCCTGTTTCCACCAGAAGTTCAGCATCACTTTAAGTTCTGACATAACTGCTGCAAAACAGTGTTGTATTAGAAAGGTTCTCTAGTGGCAGATGTTTTACTCTCTGTTACACTTTTATCTGTAACAGCTTGAAAGCCAAGTTCACAGCTATCTCCTGTAGCTAACCCAGGAGCCATAACAAGTGTTATCAACAGTAGTACAGATTTCTCCCATGCTTCCTTGGCTATTTGGCAGAAGGTGGATCTCAGCCACAGCGGTCATTATGTATCTCACTACATCCATTATGCGTAATAGAACCAGACAGTCAACCAGATTTGGAAAAAAGGCCAACTCAAATGCATTCAGTTGTTTAATTAGGGTTCGATATCATAGCAGCAGAAAGTCTGCTTCTCTCCCCTGATGTTGCACAGAGAAGCTAGCCTGAGTTAAAAGCCCTTTAGGAACTATGAAGCAGATACCGCATCACCCTACAGAGTTAGGGCCCAAATGCTCACAAACTGTAAGTAGTAACTAAGTCTGACTCGACATGCTTTGACCAAATGCTGTTCACAGTTTACAACCAGAAGACGATCAGTTTGTCATACCAATGCTTTGGCATTCACTTCCATGCCTAGAAGCTCAAACTTTCTTCACTTGTTCCCCCTACCTCGAGCCCCCCAAAAAACTGTGATCTTCCACCAGCAAACAAAAGCTGCAAGCTTCACACAATACAGACTCCAGTATAATGCTGATAAACATTAGCAGTCAACTGAAAACACAGATGATAGCAGTCACAGTTCGGTTTATTTGGCCAAGTCCTTCATTTAAATGGCACATTGATCTTGCTGTTGACCTCCAAAACAGAAATACATGCAGAGCTTGGATTTGAAGCCAGCAGTCCCCTGAACAGGTGGTGATTTTTCACATTTAAGATCTGCTTTCCAGATGCATGGCTATACAGACTAACAGTCTTTTAAAAGGAGTTAAAAAAAATAAGTCCTTGAATCCAAGGAATGCAGCTGTAAAAACAGTGACGACCTGAAAAATGGACAGCTTAAACCTCATTAGGCAGGTGTTCTGCATTCTCATTTGAAAGAAGTTTCAATAAGCTACACAGAAAAGCACATATCAATCTCATGCAGCACTGTTTCAGAAACTACTCTAGCCTTTCTGCTAACTTAGCAAGGTAGGTGCACAACCTGAATGCCTGTTCATTAGCTTGCCGTTCCTGCCCTGAAAGCCCAGTATGAGTTGTCCATTTTAGCCAGTTTATGTGTAGCTCAGCAGCAGATGGTTAACCGTGATTTCCATGCCTGATGCAGTTTAGTTCAGTTCATAAAGCATGCACTGCCAATCTTGCCTTTGAAGGGCCAGCTTGCCATGGTTGCTCAAGAACCACTGCATTCCTGCCTCTACAGTCACACCCTACACCCACATCTTCTAACCAAACATCTCCCAAGCACTGCCTGAACCTCCATCTCTTTGTGCTACTTCATATTACCCCATATGCTGTCAGCTATTCCCACTTGGATACTTCCAGATTCTTCATTCAAGAGCTGTTCCTATCAATAGTTCATGCTCTCTCACTGCTCTTTTAGGATACAGATTCCTTCAGATTGGAGCAGCATCTCATTTGCCACATGTTTAATGTAATGTTGAAGAAATTACTGTGATCCGCCACAAAGAAGCTTTTACAGAATCTTCAGAAAAGCTGCTGCATCTTATAGTACTTTCCAAGTACTTTCTACCCACAGTACACATTCATGTGGCATAAAAACTTGTTCTGACTTACTTAAAAACTACACTACAGTTGCTCAGTTACAACTTCAGTTTCAGCTTTCTGTACTCTGCTCTGTAGGCAAGACAAACCAGTGCTACCTGACATACTTTCTGAACTGTCAGAAACAGAAGGTGTGGGTAGCAGGTGCCTTCATCAAGCTGCCTCCAAAACACAAGCATGCCCTTTCTCTCTATAGGAAGTCTGGAGGCTGTGGATTTGAGGTGAGGCAGGCACTTTATACCTTTGAGAGGCAGACCTGACTGCAGGTTTTGAGCACATTGATCAACTCAGATCTTCATTTGGAAGACCTTACTCTCATTTAAGTGCAGGTGTTCCTCTGTTTGCAGTTAGCATACCTAAAGAAAGCTACCATCAGTCACCCTATCTTTTAAGATGGGTCAAAAAACGGTTAAAACAATTGTACTGGGTTTTGTTAGTAGGCAGTGATCTCCTTTGATAGGTTCTGCTATTGTATCCAACTGTCTTGGCCCAGAAACAGTCCTCTAAACCCAGAATTTAGAGGGCTTTTGTTTACTACCTCTATGGAGGAAAAAAAGCCAGGAATTCAGCTGCGTCTTTGAGTATTCATATGCGAAAGCTACTCACACACCAGAACAAGAAGAATGTGCTTTTATTAGTAGGCAGTTCTGTTTGAATCTGACTTCCCTCTGTACCCCCTAGAGCAGATTACTCAGCCCTGTCACTGTGTGTTCACGATACAATGCTTTCTCCTTCTAAAATAGGCATCAGCTTTAAAACAAGTTTGATAAGCACAGAAATATTTTCAATTCCCAATCTGAAAGTGCTTGGCTGTTGTCATACATAGTAGCATTGCTCAAACACTCAAGGACAGCAAGAATAGTTGCTTACAAATCTAGCAATAGCATCTGTTTTCAGCACTTGTGAATATTCCAATAGGCAGACACTACTTCATCTAGGCCTCCTGGAAGATCAGCCTTGTGTACTAGAAGTGATTACGAATTAAGCCATTAGTTCTGAGGTCATACAGACCATACAGCATTAACAGAAACTGTTTGCTGAAGGTCACAAAACAAAGCTAACTCTAGCCCCTGTGTGAAAGATAAGAAAGAGGGAGACTAAACAGACCAAATTTCAAAAACCACATGCAGAAAGAACCTGCAGGACTAGTCTTTAAGACTCCTCATTTAAGAGATGCTCCCTTTTCAATACTCCCAAGCTCCTGGAGAACCCAAGCATGTGATTTTAGTGCAACATGAACCCATTTACCTGCCTGAGTACTTAGGTTGGATAAGATTATTCAGAGGAGCAAAACTGCTTCCAGACTGAACTAAGTCCCTGCACTGTAATCTAGTTCAGGGCCAACACCTACCTCCATGAATTGGTTTGGGTTCAGCTCACCTTGTATCTAGTATTAACACTAACTCTTGCACAGACTGTAGCATTTATGCATTTCACCCTCCATCTCACTAGCAGATCCAAGTCTGTCACACACCAGTTAACACTAGCTTTGGTGGGTGCTCTGAAACACCACCACACATGCCGAAGCACAGCCACATTCACAAGCACTGCTTTTTACCTGTAACACTGGCAGACTGCCTCTCTGGGTCTGCGCCCTCTCCCTCAGCCCACCAGCAGGCCAGGGGCAGCTTTGCCAGCCAGCACCCCCAGAAGTCTTCCCTCAGGAATGGGCCAGCAGCATGCCAGTTACAGGTACAGTTCACTTCCCAGATGGTAGGATCAGAAGACTTTGGACAAGCGTTTAACTTAATATCACCTAACATTCCAGAAGCGTACAAAGGATGCAAGTTTAGTCTTTTTTAATACTTAGTCAATATTAAAACGAGCTGCTTACTACACCTACCATTTCCAGTTGTCTTGAGTCAAAAAAACTAAAACAAACTACACTCTGGCTACTTCATCTGCCTCTCTGTAGCCATAAGCTACAGCCAGAAGACTGCCAACTTCCAGGGAGTTATGCTTACCAGACTGTCAGCACCAAGCCCTAAGCAGCTTGATCAAGTAACTGAGCGTAAGACTGGAATTCCTGCTTCCTGTATCTTCCTTAAAAATTCATTTCAATACATTAAAGGAACCATTAAAGGCAGAACTTAAACTGCAGCAGTAGAACTGGCGTTCCCTCTTCTTTCTTTCCAGCTAGAGTGGTAGCTCTCTCCTGCTGGCACTGGAAAGCATGCTAGTTACAATAGTCCATCCACATGGTCCTCAACCACCAATTCACAGCTACCAGTCTTTGATTCTGCAACCTGCACAAGCAGATTATTTGCATTGACAGAAAAGGTCAGGGCAGCCTTTAGCTTGCATCTCATAAAGCTAACATGATTCATGACTGTTATTGGATAAATTTCTTCATATAGGCTTTGTTACTACACAACAAAGATTTTTATCTTTACTTGTAAAACTTCTCATCCATCTAGAAGAGATCACAAACAAGCTTAGCCAACTAGGAGACAACATCACTGTAGTATGAATTCCATCCAGGACACTCCCAATCCACCTGAACCAGCATACTACCTTAAGCCCCACTCTTCATCACTAAATTTCTTTCTTTTCACACCAAGAAAAATGCCGCATCTCTCCGAAATCTCTTCAATAAAAAAAAATAAATCAGAGTCAGTTTAGCATTATATAAAGCTACCCCTACACTAAGCCTTCTCTGCAGCATTCATAGCCTCAACCAACAAGTGCATCATATGTGCACATATCAACTCTCTAGTTTCTGTAGTCTAGCTTCCTTCTTGAAATACTTCAGTGTTTCAGCTACTTGTGATCACATTCAGCAGCTTGAACTCTAGTTTAGAAGCTTCAGTCCTTGTGATCTAACAGTCCCTTGAAAAGCTTTATAACAGCACTTCTATGAATGATTGCTGCAGAAAGCAAAATAGCTTATTCTGACAAGAAAATGCCTTTTTATTTCCCCAACCCTGACTTCAATGGAATATTCAAAAAGACATGGACTGCTTATCATATAACTACCACTCAGCAGTGAAACAAGACCTAAAAAGGCACATTTCTATCTAGAAGTCTGTCATGTAAGAGCTTAGGTCATTTCATGCTCTGATAGTCATGAAAGCATATTTCTCCAGATGTTACGGGTAAGGCTCTTCCATTGCTTAAAAGAGTGCTATACAGGAAGACCACAATGGAAAAAGTAGATTCCAATTTCAGTCACCTGTTTCAGACCACCTGGGGCAGAGCAAGCAGGACCTCAAGAAAAACCCAACTATTAACCGGAATATGAGTCACCTCATATTAGCTTTATTACCTAATGAAGTGAGGCAATCCACTTCAAGAGACTTCTGTGATTAAGAAACACTTTGCTTAAAAATGTATCAACCTTCTCACTTAACTACTATGTGTATGAAGTGACAACATAAGCTATTTATGACCCACCTGGGTGTTTCAGAAAGCACTAGAGCAGCAGTGAAGCTCTTTAGAACAATCTTTTTCTGCACTTCTCCAGTATGACTTCTTTAAGTCAAAGTTACTTGTAAAAGTCATGAGGACAGAAGGAAGCCACAGCTCCCAACTGGCCAAAGGAATCTTTTGTTGAAAGGCGCTTCAAAAATTGCTTCTTTCTAGAAACCAAGGCCTCATTCAAAGGCTTGTCAGATATTCCAAAGTTAAAAAACAAAACACACTAATTCAGGCTTTGACACAAATCCCAAAAATGGATCTTATTTATCCTACACCAGGATAGGTTCAGTTTAGCTCTTAAACCTGACAACTGTATCGGGAAAGTCTGACTCCCTCCCACCCCTGCAGTTCTCCTCTCCTGCCCGCTGAGGATCAGGCTATCGAGCTTCAGTGTTCGAGTGCCAAACGCCTGGATCAAGAATCAAGCTACTGGGCTTCAAGCAAGACTTCACAATAGGAAACACCACTCTTCCATGAAGTATTTTTTGAAACTGAACAAGTGTCCCATTATTCACCAGCATGCACTGCCCGCAGCCTGGAAGCAGAGTCAGTTTACTTGAGTCATGTTTCAGTTGCATCACATGGCTGTGGAGCTCGGTTGCCTCTTGTACCTCCCCACACCAGCATGGCTGGGACTCGCAGCTTTGACAGCAAGTCTGATGAAAGCCTGTTCACAGACACTAGCTGCAGAGATGCAAACGACAGAAGATACTACAGACTCCAGTAAGTGATGGCCATTTCAAGCCCTCGGATAAGAAGCTAACAATTCAAGATGCAATACAGGGATGACATGCAGTTTCTCTGAATAAGAGCCATAGGCCATCTACATTATGGAAATTAGGACCAGGAAGAAATGATATCCTCCCTTGTGAACAAGTTTACTCACGCACACGGAAAACTTATGCTTAATATCTAATTAGAGACAGTGACTAATACGGAGCCTTAGCGAAGCAGAAGCTGCATCAGTTGTATCCAGCTATAACTAGATTTCACTGCTAAGGTTGGTTTTTAAACCTTCTAGTCAAACTAAGTTTGGTCTGATTACAAACTAAGTGCTTGTTTACACTGGAGGAATAAATATTGCCCAAACCAGCTAGCAACCTAGAAAAACACTATTCTAGAACTGGACCGTCTGCCTTTCATGGCCTTCCCTCTTGAGCGATAGTCAGGTGTTGCATCAAGCCTCACGTGTAATTGGCTTGAGTTTTATTTCTAGTTACATACGCTCAATTTGATCGGCATAGATTATATTAGAGATTTATATTAGATTAAACTCACTGTTGCCAAGAGACTGGTAACAGCCCTTTGTTAAACAGAATGTATGTAGCCTTATAAACCATACCAAGTTCCTGGTATGTAACCCAGCTTTGAGAGCTACTCTGTAGGACTAGCATCTTGCTGTGTCATTCCTTTCATTTTAGTTTTACGGAATCCCAACGCCTGACAGCTACATCCATCGAAACCATTAACTGGCCTGCAGAGAGCAGTTACTCCTTTCTGGCATTCATTTCCAAATGCATACTCTGAATTAAAGTCAGTCAATGAAGCAACTAACAAGAAGTTAGCTCTTCATGCCATGGATGGCACGACTCCTGTAAGAAGCAATATTGTGCTGATAACTGAAGCTCAAGCTATTTTTTTTCAAAACCAGTAATAAAAGCCTGAGCAAGTCCCCTCACCCTGTTTTTTGTAAAGAGTCACTAGATTCCCTCATTAAAAACTTCAGAAATGTGACTTGCTACTTCCAAACCTAAAACAGCTAACTAGGCTGTATCATTACGCATAACAGCTTCCTTATTTCACTCAGTTTTGCAAGGCTATTTGAATGACACTTACGCAGATAAATTTCTGGGTGTGATCCTAATGTGCAGTTGAAACCTTGCAAGGTTCAACCCCTAGGAAAGCAAGCTGGATACAGACGTCAGCTTTACTTAGGTGTACTTTTACCATTTGAGACAACTTAGATGGACTAAACTGATGTGCAACTACTAAAACCATTCTGTACTACTTCACATATCTGCACCACTGCTTCACAGATAACTCCCTGAAGATGTGCTGCTGGTACTACACAGACAGAGCGGCAAAGCAGTACTTTACCAAGTGCCATCACCATTCAGGACTCCAGAAGACAAAAAGCCTGCAGAGTAACCTCAGTGCCCAAAGCTGCATGAACACACCGATCAGTATCAGCTCACCAGCCACAGACTGAGGTTGTTCAACAATTTCAGAGCTCCATTTTTAGAAATCCAAGTCCAGAGGTAGTGGCAGCCACTACCGTGTGTGAAAGAAAAGGCTTCTGGCATTCTTGGGTTAGTCTAGCAACTTTCACCTAACATAACTAGTCAGAGGAAGAGCTACTTTTTGTGAGGGCAGATCCAGTTCACATCGTTATCAGAAAGCCCACTGAGTGCTAACGTGCCCTACTACACAAGAGCTTGGCTACATTTTGACAGCTAGTCAGTGTAACAAGGATTAAGAATAGCTGCAAGAGAGTCCTTTTCCTATCCAGTAACTTGTTCAACTGACACTTAAATAAATAAGTTCATAAAACTACTCGGTAATATTAAGCCTTATAAAAAGGTGAAGGTCTGCTCAATCTAAGGTTGAAGACATCAGCTTTCTCCTTCTAGGTGCGCTGGACTCAAGTCAGTCACACTCTATGCAAAAGTAAGAGGTACCCTGGTTTCCCGTTTCAGCCTCCCTACAAGGGCTTCTGAATTCCGGCTTGTCTCTTTGAATGTTTTCTGTCACATGCATCCACAGAACAGGACACTGATGAAGCTGAACAAGCCATTGAAGCAGGCCACTCTTTATCTTGTTCAACAATGGAAAAGCATCACGTAGGAGGATTCCCACACCCTTCCATCATCTGCTCCAAGCAGATCATCAGATAAGTAGGCCCAAGTTGAGCAGCCTGCTGCTGTTAGACTCGGAAGTTGTACTTCTCAGCACACACCTTAAGAGAAAGCAGACCGTTTGACACAGCTTTCGGGAGTCAGAACACACAAAAAATCTGAGAGAAGAACCGTGAGCGGGAAACGTTTACATCATTTACTGAGGACCCCTAGAAAAAGGTCAAATGGAAGAAAGCAGCTGAAGACACATCATGCTATCTTCACATTACGCAAACCCAGCCACACTAGTACGCCGACGGAAACAAGCCTTCGGCGCACACCGCAGAGCTCTGCTCCCACACGGCTACCGGCGTCTCCACGGCCCCACCAGCGCACAAAGGTTGATGGAGACACCCACAGCACACGCCATTCGAGGCCGTCCACGGCCGGCTCAGCCGCCTCTCCGACGAGCCCACCCAGCAAGGGCACACGTCCCTGCTTCCCACCCCCGGCAGCCCAACGGAGCAGCTCCGTCCCAGCAGCTCAGCCCAACGCGGGAGGCGGGCGAGACCCCCACCGCCTACCGGGGAAGAAAGGGGGGGGGGGGGGGGGTGTGGGGTGTGCCGAGCAGGCGGTAGCCGCGGTCTGCTGACACCAGGCCCCGGCCCCGCCTGGTCTCCAGCCCGCTCCCGCCGGGCCCGCACAGGCCGCGGTGCCGCCCCCCCCCCCCCCCAGCCAGGCCCCGCCGCGGCCTACCCCCGGCCCGGCGCGGCCCTCTCCGCTCACCGCGATGACGTTGACGAAGGTGGTCTTGCCCGAGTATTGCAGCCCCACCAGGGTGAGCTCCATCTCCTCCTTCCAGAAGAGCGAGCGGAACCAGTCCAGCAGCCGGGAGAGCAGCGCCAGCATGGCGGCGGCGGCGGGGGACCGGAGTCTGGCTCTGGCTTCGGCTCCGGCGGCGGCGGCTGCCCGACACCCGCGCGCTCCCACACGGCCCGGCTCGCCCCCGCGCCGCGGTCATATGACCGCACCAAGAGAGGCCGCCCCGCCGGCGGACCCCGCGCCGCCGCGCACCGCACCGCCCCCTGCCGGCAACCGCCGAGCTCTGCGCCCCGGAGGAGGACCGGCGGCGGCGGGAAGGCGGGGAGGAGGCGGGGCCGCGCCGCGAGGGGCGGGGAGGGGCGGGGCGTCTGCCGCCAGCCCTCGGCCTCCGCCATCTTGGGCGGGGCGGGTGTCTGCTCGCACACCCTCGGCGCCGCCATCTTGGGCGGGAGGGTGTCCAGGCCTTTCAGGGCTGCCCAATTCGACGCCCCAACTCCGTTCTGGCTCGCCGTTCTGGCTGCCGGTGGCCCCCCGGCAGCCGTGCTGCGCTCCCGGCCCTCGCCCCCCCCGACCCGTCCCCAGCTTCCCGCTCCGCCTGGCCTGACAGAAGTGCCCCCAGCGAGGCCCTCAGAGCCACCCAGCAGGGTGGAGAGCAGCACCCCGCTGAGTTGAAGCTCCAGTTACAAAAGATGTGGATCGCGGGGGCTCTTCTTTGGTGCAACCTGCAGTTTAACTTCACTCTCTCGAGTTGGCCACCTGAGAGCTTCTGTTTTGTCCACTGAACCACTGAGCTGCAGCCTGCCTGCGGGCAAATCCTGGGCTTGCCGAGGACTAAGGATTAAGAAACGCTAACCGTAATATTTTCACGTGATTTCACGTGCAGAGTACTTTCTAAGCAAGTGAAATACCTCATAAAACTGTGTGTGTGCTCTTAGAACTTCCAAAAGCTAAGGGTCAGCCCACACAACCTCATTGTTCTCCATTACTCTCACATAACCAGCCGGTCTCTAGAAGTTTCTGCCAGGAATCCATGCATTTTGCATAGGCTTTTTCAGGTGATTTACTGTGGACCTTGCTGCTGTGCCAGTCAGGTAGCTCTAAGTGGTTATTTTCATTCCCAGCCAAGTTAAGCCTAGTTCTGTAACAGTAAAGCCAATAGCAGGAGATTAGAAATCCCCCAACTTCAGAGAACAGCAGAATGAGAAAGCAAACGTCGGCATGCTTTTTAAAAGGAAAGGTGAGCGGGGTGATACAGATTTACAAGCTCTAGACATCATTTACATAATAAATTCCACAGCTTCTCTAATCATCTGTCCTCCAGAGGGACACCGCTGAGGATCCCAATGTTTGTATCGTTCACAAATTGTGTAGCTCCAGCTCTCCAGGTAGTTCAGCGGTGACTTCTGCAGTGTGAGGCCAAGGCAGGAGGGACATGAGCTGAGCAAATAAAGATGTAGCTGAAAAAAAATCGTGAGTTGTCTGCAAGATGCCCAAGCAATAAGAATATTTTCCGTTCTCCTGAAGTACAATCTTTTTCTTCAGAATTTCTTCTGACATTGCAGAAAAACTTTCATGATTCAAATTAAGAGATATTAATGGATATTAAATAGGATTTGTTGGTTGTCAACAGGTTGGAAAACACCTACCATTTTGCACTTGGCTGCAATGGTTCTCAAAATATTTTACAAATACAAAGGACCTAAGCCACTGCCTGAAGAGTGGAATCAGAGTCAAGGCTCTCTGCTATGCTTCATTAGCTTGCTGTGCTTCATTAATTCTGCAGCATTTTTCAGGGCATCAGGATCAGGCTGAGGATGATTTTCCTCCCTAGTGAGAGCTGAAGCGCAAAGTAACCCTGGCAAAGCTAGAAACTTTCTGCCTCCAGACACTCACTGGCTCCATGGCTGTTGGGGACCCACAGCCCCAGCCACGCAGCCTCCGTAAACCCGAAGGTCTCGCCCAACGCAGGCAGGAGGCTGCTTTTCCCCACCCCAGCACCGTGCTGAGAGAGGAAGGACCAGCACAGGCTGGGCTCCGTTCCCCCCATCGCCCCTGGCCAAGCTACGTGATTACGGACATCCCGGCTCCAAGGGGAGCAGGGGAAGCAGGTTAAGTAGTTTTATGGAGGGTGAATAATGAACAGAGAGGGTCCAAGCAGTTCAGACGGTGCAGAAGAGCACACAAGGAAGCAGTACGATTAGTACCTGGGCATTTTGGCATTGTTTGGCATTGCTCCTATTTGCAAAGAGCAGCAAATACAGCACCAGGTATGACCCAGTACCCCCAGAAGCTAACAGACATTTTCCTTTTTTTTTTCAGAGAAATGCTACAGCTTAGCTAGCCTAGTCCCCGGCTAACAAAAGTCACATATAGGAACTGCTTTTAAACACGGGCAGGCCTTGATGTAATGTATGCAGCTGGCAAACAGCCTTTCTACTCCTGGATGAAGAGAGCAGCAGCGTGTACAGCTGATGAATTTGGGGCAGCCAAGCGCTGCGCGCACCGACCTCCCCAGGCACCCCTGCAGCAGCACGGCTCCGCTCTCCCCTCTAGTGCCTCAAGACCACAGTTCGCCCCAAACACCGAGAATAACACATTTAATAGCTGAGACCAACCATATTTTGAAGTAGAATCAGCCCATTGCGGAGGTGTGGTTCCAGCGTTGTTTGCCTCCACGTGCCTTTGCAGGCTTTCCTCTGGTTTGGACTCCTGCATTGCCACCGTTAATGAGGTAAGTGCAGCCATAATACTTGCACATCACAAGTGTGGATTTTAGCATGGACATACGTAAGAGGACAGATAAAACATGCAGGAAACATATTGGTGTATCCCAGTACAGTCATCACTAATCATCATTATCAACACAGGTCTCATCAGAAAAGACACAGAGCGCCCTGAGCTCGCACTGGAGTGCAGGGCACTAATCAGCTTGCTGCAGGGGGCAAAATAACGGGTTGTTGTTTATATTTCATTCCTTGTCTGAGGACCTGGCAGCCCTTAATATTCTTTATTAATTGTTTGTTACACAATTGCACAGGAGAATAATATCTCCAGAAGTCCCTTTCTGACTGTGGTTTGCACTTCTACACATTCAAAATTTCATGGAAGGTTGAAGCTATGCTAAGGCACTCAGATTACAAGAGCCAGCTTAAGAGCTGGTCTGTGTGGTCAGTTGCTTCTGCATGTCCATCATTATTTCAGAGATAAAAGCTTCCTGAGGTATATGTCATAGCTCACTGCAAACAGATGTGGAACAGGCAACAGCACATCTTATACAGCAGTCATGTTTTCCATGAAATGATAAGTGAATATTTTACTCCTGGGAGCAAATCCAATTTGCTAATTCACCCACTGGAACAAAATAGTGCGAGAGCACTTTTATAGCTGAAAACAACATGATGCCCCCTCTTCCTGTATTGCAAAGATATCACCAACACTTTACATGGGCTGCAGATTCTGTGCAGAGGAAGTCTCTTCTCATCTGTAGCGTGTTTTCAGGCAACAGACTTGTGATTTACTATCAGCTTCTTCCAGAGCCAGCAAATGGGGATGCTGTGTCTGTTCTCTCAAGCCTGGTGAAGTCGCAGAGTATTTCAGGTTCTCATATGTCTGTGTTTGAACACCATGAATATTTCGCCCAGTAAAATCCTGCTATAATGTGTAGTGTAACAAAAGCTGTGTAATGATAAAATTTGTTACACCATGTTAATAGTATGTTCTTGGCATTCACCTCAAATTATGGGACTCTCCAAAATGCCTTTCACTATGTTCAGAAAGACAGCACTGAGCACTAACCTGGGTACATAATTCTGTTGACTGTTCCACACAGGGTTTCTCAGGCTGTTAGATTTCGACTCTGCTTCCCATTTCCACCGTCAGCTGTCTGCATAAGCACCCTGGGAATCTTTGCACTCATTAGTGCGGCAGTGCAGAGCACTCACAGCAATGCAATTACTGATGCCATGGCTTGCAGGATATTTCTGGCATCTGAGGAGGACCAGTCTACAGATGGTCATATCAGAAGAAGAGAGCACATAAAAATGGGATCAGATCATCACTTTCTGTGTCTAGACATTTCCTGGAAATTCTCTGTGGGTTGGAGGTTGCACAACACAAGAGGAGAATCACTGGATTCACCCAGTGATACAATACATCATTCCAAATATATTTTTAATAGGTACACTCTTTGGCATTTATTTAAATTACAAATTACCAAAGTTCTGTAATAATATGAAATTACATATTGCTGTGTCCTCAGTTGAAACATAAAAGTTCATAATGTTTGGATAATGAAAGAAAAGATACTCTGTTACTGCTACAAAGGAGAAAAGCTTCAGACTTTTCCATGCTCGTTCAAGAAAACATTGACATCACAAAAGGTAATAGGGTGTATTTAATCAGTATTGTACAGTGCCAAATCAGCGCTGACCAGGAGGAGAGGGGTGTAGGGGTGTGTGTGAGCTATGTTTGTTGTGGGGATCCTGCAACCCAATGCTACATGCTGCGTCTGGGACACCTGCAAAGGGTTCTCCATCACTGCCAGAAGAAAATTTTCTAAAGCACACTGCATTACTTTTCTAAGCCATTGCATTAAGAAAAGGGGGGACAAATCTACTCATCAGACTAGTGTCAAAGAGGTGCGAAAAAGCAACTAGAGTGAGATTGTTATGAAACCACTGGGACCGCACACTAGGGCACAATAGTCTGGTATCAGCTATGCCGGCCACATCAGGAGGATCCACACCACCCTGGCTGGCCCTTTATCTGCTTGGCAGCCCTCCTGACCTTGGGAGAGCGGTACTAATTGCTTTCTCTCTGCAGGGCGTTACGCAGGAGCAGTGGTAAATACTGCACGCAGAGAAAAAAAACAACGTTTCTATCCTTCTCAGCTGCACGGCATGTTGTGGAGTGTTCGTGGAAGGTGCCTGCCATCAAATGCCACTACTCTGCAGCACTGAAATTAGAAATTTCCCAGCTCCCCAGTGGCAGGGAAGGCAGCTGTGCATGTGCTCTTCCACCCCAAAACATGGCTTTCCTTTGTATCCATAAAAAGCCAACTTACACTCCTTCCAATTAAGCTGTGATATGAACTGCACTTTGAAAGTTCTTAATCCATTTTATGGTTCATTAACTCAGAAAATTTCATACCCATGGTTAGCCGTATCAAAGAGGATGGAATGCCTGGCACCAATTAGTTCTAATAATGAGCTAAATTGTGCACAGATTTCTGAGTCTCTCATTAGTATGAGAAAATAGGACAGCTCCTCTCAAAATATCTTACCGGACGTTTCTTTAATTTGTCTTTGGCTAAAGACTACTCCCACTAGCTGATGCAGACAAAGAAACTAATTGATTTGATGAGTTGCAGAAGCCTGCTGTGTGGCACTTTCCCCTGCTGCTGAGCAAGGAGCCATGGCAAAATAATAGTGTCGATATTGTTCTGAGATTTTGCATTTCTGCTAGTTCACGTTTTGTACTTCAAGGAGGCAAATACACGTCCTGTTTGTGTCATCAGTTCGCTCTGACACTGATTTTCTTTCAAGAAGGATTGAGCCAGCCATTTGTAAAATGTCTTAGAAACTGCGGGTGCCTTCCAGGTCAGGCATCCTCCCTTGTCGAGGGAGGAAGAAGCTCTCGGAGCTGGGGAAGCTAAGGAGGACCTGTGCGCACAAACTGGCCCTGGCTGGGGGCCCAGCCCAGCACTGGCAGCTGGGGGCTATTTCCAGCTCTGCATTTTCAAGTCCCACTTAAAATATTAGCAAAAGAAACAAAGGCAGATGATAGCATGTGTGAGATATGTGTCATCCTTATGTTACAAATGCTTAAAGGAAAGGATAAGGTTAGCGGTCACCTCTAAAGAGACGGACATTAAAGTAACTGATGGTTCCTAAGTCTACCGCGCAGCCTGTAACACTGTCTTCCCAATCCCCAACTCAGGGATTGCTCTTTTGCAAGACATTTTGGTACTGCTGCGGTATAAATACTCACTAAAGAACCTGAAGAAGTGAAGGAAGGATTTCACTGTGTCTTCCCTACAGCTTTCCTGAAAAAGAAACATGTCTCTTGTGCTATTATTGCTTGAGCTAAACCAGAAATATTCCTTTGCCATGAAGAGGGAGAGACGCCTTGAGAACTAAAACATAACTCTTATTTTCTTAGAGATGTTTGCATGCTGCTAGCATGCCTTTCAGTCCTGCCTCTTTTCTGCAGCCCAGGACAGCATAAAGTCTTCAAGGCACTGGGGAGGAGAGAGACAGAAGGGGAGGGAGGTGCCAGTGAG
The DNA here is from genome assembly GCF_929443795.1 of Astur gentilis. Lineage (NCBI taxonomy): Eukaryota > Metazoa > Chordata > Aves > Accipitriformes > Accipitridae > Astur > Astur gentilis. The sequence goes on along the minus strand of NC_064902.1, from coordinate 23,211,768 downwards.
GGAAGCACAGCCCTACTTCCCCAGGGACCCTGGGGCTGCAGGCAGCGGCGTGACTCCTGACGTGAGCAGAAGTATCTGATTTCCCAGTGTCTTGCTTGTTTTTCTGAGAGACAGGCTGGTATGTCAGAAGGGTGCTTGCTTGGACCCTAGGTTTTCCAAATCTCTAGGAGGACTGCCTATAGGTGAAAATCTGCAGGCTGTCGTGCCACTGAGATGACCTGGTGTCGGGTTTGTTGGGAGGCATTACCTTTCAGGCACATCCTTTACCTTCTAGTAGTCTAGCAGACTGGAAACGTGGCAGCTACGAGGCTGGCAAGCTGTAAGATTTTCCGTCACTGACAGTGAAAATATAAATGATCCGCGTCGTTTTAGCATTTTGATTTGGTAGATGCTGGCAAACACTTTGCAGTGTGAGCTGCTGCATGCAAGTGATGACCTTCAGGAATGCTGGCGTCTCCCCGTGGCGAAACAGCAGGAGCATGAATCAGCAGAAGGGAGCGGGGAAAAAATGATGGTTAAAAAAGGGCCTGCTGTTAGCAGTAAGTTAAAAAAAAGTTTCCTCCTGGTCGTCCAGTCAGATTTATTAGCAGAGACCTTGGCATCTGCACAGACCCCTGCGCAAAAGCCAGGCCCATGCTTGCAGATTTATTGCACAGTCAGGGCCTTCGCCAGCTCAGTCACCGCATTTCACCCTTTCTGTAATTTAGATTTTAAATCCAAAAAGAAACAAAACCATTCTTCCAGTGTTAAGTCTAAGCACAAACAGTCTCCGAGTGAGCCTCTGCAAGAAGGGCATAGAGCCCTGAACCTCCAGCTCTGTGCAGACACGTGTACTACCAAATTTAGAGGGAGCCAGCACCAAAGGGAAGCCCAAAGCAGCAACCTCACAGAGGTTCTCGGTTAGGCTGAGCCATGAGCCACCCACCCAGGTACCATGCCCACGGAGACACGGCGGCACCACGCAGATGGGGCCATGGTGGCAAGCCGCTGCTGCTGCCACAGTCGCCCACCCTGCTTGGGGCTACCACGAGCCCTGCGTCCCACCCTGCCTGGGCTGGCAGAGGGGAAAAACGAGTTCCTACAGTGGTGCTTGGGACAGAGGAGCCGCCTGTCCTCGCAGCCCGGTGGGAGAGCGTGCCAGGCCTAGGGGAGCTGCCCTTACGCCAAAGTGCCTCCATGCAGCCATACCTAGAAATGAACCCCGCTCCCTGCCACTGCTCAGTGCATCTCTCGCTGCTGCCCGTTTCCCCCGAGTGCCGGCTGCCTTTGCCGCTGACATGCCGCTCTGTGCCCGACAGCTGCCGGTGTCTGCCTTCCCGGCGTGGAGGACAGGAGGTGACCCACTGGGATGGTCCAGGGGACGCATTTTCTCCAACCTCCGAAGTAGGGCTCCCTAGCAGCTGCTTGGCAAGAAACCACAGACAACTCTGCAGCACCCTTCCTGACAAATTTAGGTGCCTACGGTTCAGGTTTCCTTACGTATTTAAGTGCCACCAAGGTGTTTTCCACCTCAGTACCCATCAGCCACGGCCCCTCGGCACCACCTGGGCTACGAAGCAGCTTTGAATCCAGCATCAAAGCACTGCCTTTGTCTGCAATTCTGCTTAGCTACACTCACTGTTTTCTGCCTGCTGTCAGAGCCTGCCACGTAGTCAGGACCTGCCTGACCCATGGTGTCACCCAGCGTGGTGTCCCAGACCCCTGAGTGGGTCCATCCTACGGGGATGCCCAGTGCCCAGCTCCTCTCCGTCCATCTCCCCTCTTGCTGACCAGTGGCGGTGTGTATTTGCCAGCAACCGGCATCGCTGCCCCTGCCCCACTCGCCCATTCCCGTGATGGGGAGTGGGATTACGCCTGGCACAAACAAGACGTGGTCCCTATTTCCACAGAGGGCCCGATCGTCCCCGACAAGAGCCCTCTCATCGCGGCCAGCAACGGACGAACCCCCAGCTACAGATGAGGCTGGCTGCCCGCCATGTCCCCTGCGGACCCCAGGGCACCGGGGCTCATTTGCTTTCTTTACACATTTATTTTCTTTTTTTCTCACCTCAGTTTTTTCCCTGGCCGGCGGGTGTTCTTCTGCCTTTGCTTGGATGTTCCAGCAGAGGGGGATGCAACCTCACCAAAACTGTCCTCCTCGCCCAAAGCCTTCAAACATGCCCTCACCTTCATCCTCACCCTCACCCTCATCCTCGCCCTCACCCAGGGCTGGGGTCCCTGCGCAGCATGGTCCCCCTGGCCCGGCAGTGCTGGCACCCGCACTCCAGCACTCCCCGGGGAACACGGGCACCGTGGGGTCAGCAAATCTTCTTTTATTGCACATAATAAATCCAAAGCAAGGGGTTTGATCTACGGTAAGCTGTTAACGAGAGATGAATGGACACAAACAGTGACGTGATGTCCATGTGTCAGCCCCGACCTCCACGGCGTGAACATCTTTGAGGTGTTTTTTTTCCAGTGTTGTCACGAACAAGGGGGGAGATAATCCTGGGAACTGGGTGTCACTGTGAAACGAGGGAAACAGAGGGATGTTTGTTCTCAGCCACAGTGGCCGTATAATGTACAGCAGGCCAGAAGGACAAGACGATCTCATTTAATGCTTTTTAATCAGTGATATTCAAAGTCCTTCACAAAGTGTTGTACAGTCGGGAAAGCTGAGGCAGAGACGGGAGAAGCGACATGCCCAAAGGTAGCAGGCAGCCAGTCAGGCACAGATGCCAGGTGTTGGGAGCTGCAGTTTCACTTGCGGGCTGCAGACCAGATACTATGAAGTGATGGGCAAGGAGGTGTGAGTTTTTGCTCAGGTGTCACTCTCTGCTGCGGTCCTACAGCATCGGTGTGGAGAAGCAGCCCGCGCTCTTGCCTTGCAGTGAGGGAGTGGCCGACATCTTCCCGGTGGAGGAAGAAGCAACACATCTGCAGGTACAACACGACCAAGTCAGTTGAGCTGCACTGATTTACACCAGCCAAATACTCGACTCATTGCCTCAGCACCTAGTCAGAGTCCAAAACTGAACAGGAGGAACTTTACGTATGTCAATGCTGAAACCATTTCTTGATCAGGTGCAGAGGAGCAGAAGGGAGCACCCAGCCCGCTCTGCAGTCTCTCTTGCATTGGATTCTGTGTGATCTGGTTGTCTTTATTGTCCTTTATTGTCTCCGCTGGAAGTTATGTTCCCCATTGGCATTTCATGGAGCACGGTCGTCTCACGAAGCTGGGCACCTCGCACACCATCATGTCAGAGAGCTGTGCTCCAAGGTTATTTCCTATCAAATGCTCCTTCTTCCAGCCATCCAGTTATTTTCTCTTTGGCTAAATCATCTGAAAATAGAAATAGTCTGCAGCCATCCTAGTTCTTCCTGCTCTATATGCACGAGCAGGAAAGGGAATTTAGGATTTTACTTTAATGCCATACACAAAAGCCTGCTGGAGAGCATCACTGTGAGTAGCTCTTATTCTACAACCAAGAAAACAAAAAAGCATAAAAATAAGGGAGAGCCCAGCACGTGGCTTCTGTGCCTTGCTGCTTCAAGGCTCCTCAGAAAATCTTCCTGGTTGCTCAGGGCCCTCACCAATGGCATATTTGTGAATATCCCAATAATCGGTTGGGTTTTATCCGCTTTTAATAATGAGTAAAAGAAAGGCAGGAGCAATGTAATGGTTTGCTCACTGGCACATCAGAAAACTTTGACTCCATTTGGCAATAAACCAGCCCAGTGCCTAACCTTGAGGCCTCCCCTTCGCTCGGTCATTGCTATTGCAGGCAGGTAAACACCTCCAATGTCTCAACATGCAGTACAGGGCATAACACAGCCGTAACAGCTTCATAGCTGCAAACAATGCATCCCAGCTCATGGAAGCCTGAGATGGAAAAATTTGATTTAGATCTGGGAATTAAATTAGCAAAGGGATGAAAAAGAAGAAAAATACCTCACATCTAAGCACGCATCTTTGGCAGAATTCATCACTGGAAAAAAATGTTAGGATGTAAATTTTGCAGATAGCTCTGATGCATGACGGACTGGACCGAACTCCGTGTTCTAAACTCCCTGAACTTTGAGGATTTGATGCAGATCCAGATTTAAAATTTCCATTGGGGCTTTTCTCACTAAACCCAGCAGGATCTAGTTTCTCTACAGAGGCTGTACCAGATATTAATTTGCCCCTTCTCCCTCTGTGTACTGTCCATCCCCCTCTTTACCCTTCTGCAGTTTATGGGAGTCTTGACATAGGGCACTTACAAACCAAGTGATGATCTTGGTTCTCCCTAGATGCGGGGCACTCTGGTTTCCGAAAAACTGGGCTACAGAATTTGGTGCGGGTATCAGCATATGGATTTTTAAAATAAACTTAATCCCAAATAAAGCTCATCCAAAGCTGTGGGCACTCAGAAATCATGTTTAAAAACACGGGAACATAGGAGAGCCAGAATGCAAACGATGCATCCCTTCTTCCCATCCCGCTAGGCGAGCACCAGTCATGAGACTCACACAGCTTAAATCCTACTGTTACGCTTTCCCACCAGACAAATCCTACTTTATTAAAGTGCAAGGGAATTAGCCAAACCGCCTGTTTCCTTCACGCTATAGTATATATAAGCAACCTAATCCATACACCAAAGCTCCCACCGCCCTTGAAACCCCTCAGCTGGGATTTCCCATCAGCAGCTCGCAGTCTCCCTCCTGTCAGCTCGCAATTACCTTTCCCTTCTGGGGCACGGGAAGGAGAAAAATGCGTGGGCGCCTGCCAAAACGCATCCCTGCGGCTCTCCTTCCACGGCGTCTGGGTGACCCCCACCTGAAGGAGAAATGCACAGCCTGGGTGCCGGGTCAAGGAGTTAGACACCAGACTAATTAGCGTTCAGCTTTGCTAGTTAAAAAGGCTTATTTGGCTGACCTGACCAAATTCTTCCCGTTGTTTCGGTCTACCCCATCGCTGCTGGGTCTGATCAGCTGCCCGAGGAGGGGGGGATTCAGCTGATCAGATGGGGAGGGATCCCAGTCCCGCTGCCTGACCTGCCCTTCACCCCCGCCTGGCAGGGGCAGCCCAAAACTCTGATGAAAGAGAAAGGAAGTGCGAGTCAGTGTGAAGACGGCATTTCATTTACATGAGATAAGCGCCTTCATGTAGCAACTAGAAATCAAGGATAATTGGCGTGGTTGGGAGACTGGTGTCTTTTGTTACACAAGGCGTAATGGGCCTCTTTGGAGGAATCAGAAACCAGCGTTCCTGCGAGTGAATACTGCAGCCTGGAACGGCGATGTGCTACATCCTATTTCTCAGGAAGGAGGAAGGAAGGAAGGACACGTGAAAAGAAAAATAGCAGTAAATGATCCCGCTTCATCTTTTTTTTTCCTGTAACTCTTCTGGCCTTACAAACAGGAACTTCATTTTAAACTAAAAATAAAGCATGATGCCTATTTCACAGTTGCAGATGGGTGTTTCCAACTGCGCTGCTAGGTTTCAGCCCCTTTCTATATGCAGCCTGAGCAAGGCATGGTAGGAAAGTGCCTCGCTTTGCATTTGCTATATTTACATTTCATCAGTTATCAGGAGAACAGGATGTCCCAGGGGATCTGAAATAGGATACACCGCGCTCTTCATCTCCTGGTCAGTTCAGCCACGGGCCAGGTCCGTATGACTGATACTGTTTGCTTGTCTGCCCGTGGCTCCGGTACTGCCGGCGGTGCCCGGGCGGGTGTTATCCATCCCCAGCCCGGCTGGCACGCGGGCCGAGCTGCTCTGGCATCCGCGGCCTTCCTCCAGACCACGTCTGACACGTGTGGCTGAGGCAGAGGAGAGCCGGCGGGGGGAGAGTGGAAAGCTCCTATTTCTCTTTCTGCCACACCTTTTTTTTTTTTTTTGCAAGGGCAGAGGAGATTTATTCTGCCCTCCACAAAATCAAGTCTGCGTTTTCCCTCTACACTTTGCTTTTCATACTAAATCCCCAGCTGCCATCAGGAGCGTTTCAGTACGGGGTGATGGAGTGCAAGCAAACCATTTCCCAGGCGGAGCAGTGCCGGGGCATGAGCAGTACCCCCGGCACGGCTTCCCACAGGAGGTCTCGCAGGGGTGCAAAGTACAGTTGGAGAGGGTGGGTGGGCAGATGGAGGGGGTCGATACCCAGTTCTCTGCTGGAGAGGTTACACCTGGCATTACAGATCCTGCAAGGCAAGGAGCCGTCTCCCTCGGAAGCACGTTGGATGCCCTGCCTTCCTTACCACCTTGGATTTAAATGTCTTTCTCACACGTTGGGCGTAGCTGCCAAGTATTGTGCCTTCTGTACATCACTCCACCTTGATTTCAAACCACTTCAACTTGTGTTTGGGAGTGGTTTCCAAGCATTCAGCTCACCCATATCTTATCCACACTGGTTTCCTTTATGAGCTGCACCCACTACAGGTCCAGAGCTTTAAATGCAAACCCAAACAAATATGTGGTAGTGCTTCCCATTCCCACTGGGCTGGCCTGGAGTGGGAGTGGAGTGAGTCAGGACTACCATAAAGGAAAGTGAAATAGATCCACCCTGAGCAGATGATAGGATCAGGGCAGATTAGTAGCCTTGGATCAGATTCAAGGGTCAGCATAAATCTTTAATCTTTGCAAAGTCCTAGAGACTCCCTCCCCTACACTCTGTCTCACATGCATACACACCAGGCATGACTAAACAGCTCTCTGCGGGGATGGCAGACACTTCAGAAACTCCCGGCTGGTTTTGGTTTGCAAAATAAAACAATAAAGCTGCTCTCTGTTCTGTAAACGTGAGAACTTCCCTATGCAGGCAGATCGCAACTGATGCAAGCCCTGCTCTCGACATGCTGCCCGGGGACCAGTGCCACACTGCGGTCACCGCTCCTGCCAGCAACCGGGGGCTTTTTGCCGACAGGTCCCCTCCGGTTTGCTCCAATCTCACAGTCAGGCTGTAAAACACTCGGCTGCTTAATGCAGTCGGGTGAGAGCTAAGTACGATCACCACATTGCATCTTATTAGGTCCCGACAAAACGACCTGCCAGGACGTCATTACTTATTATTCCTCTATATCTGTTCCCCACTGACGCTGTGGTCAGTGGACATAATCTGGATAGTTCCCAGATTTCACATGGAGCTGCAAGTGGTTCGTTTGGTGTAATCGGGGTGGGGGAAATGCCGGGCTGCCCTGGGAGGGGGCTGTCCGTGGGGATGCACTGCACCCTGTGGGGAAGCAGAGGGGCTGGAGGAGAGGCGTCTGCCAGCTTTGCACCCAACTGATGCACTAAGGGAAAAGAAAGAGGGGAAAAAAAAGAGCAAAAAGCCCTGGCCTAGTTTTTGTTTCATTGCACTGGGCTCAGGCTTGAAGGATGTGGTTTGGTGGTCAGTGCGTAAAACAGCAAATGAAAAAAAAAAAAAAAATTCCTTTGATTTAATCCAGATCGGGTCTGTGCATGCTTTTCCTGCGGCCATCGGAAAAATCACACGAGGGAAAACCCGGCCCACGCTGCCTGCGGCTGGGTGCCGAGGGACACGGCGCAGGTCCCGTGGTGGCCCTGTCCTGCTCGGAGGGGTGCTACATCCTACTGAGCAAGGTCTTCCAGGCGTACGTGCCCACACCGGCTGCCATCCCGGCTCCTGGAGGACCTCAGCCCCCACCGGGGCTCCAGGACATCCATCTCCTTGCTGTGCAGCAGGCTCCGTCTCAAGTTTCTTGATAGATTTATAACAATTCAAGTCACTCTCGCTACCACTCTGTGCATAAAGGGCCAGGCAATTTCTGTATAAGCGAATATTTATATATTCCCATAAACATTTTTAATGGGAAATTGCCTAATACGTCTTATTACATGGAAAGCGCGAGCAGCTGGCCGAGGGAGCCTGGCAGTGCTGCTGACAGTGGATGTGTCGGTGCTGCTGCACCTCACAGCTGTAATCGTTTCAGGAATCCTTTGACTCATCTTCCGAGTTGCTCCAGGATCTGCACGGAGATCTCGGTCTTGCCGGTCTCCTTAAAAAACACCTTTGCCTCACTGCTGGGTTCAGAAAGCTCCCGTGGCAAATGCCTCCCGACCTCAAGTGCCCAGGTGTTTGCCGGAGCCCGGCTGCAGCTGGAAAACCCCTCTGTGGTTAATGCCTCACCGGCACGCAGCAGCCAGGGCTCCTGCTCGTCACACGTGTGGCAGTGCTATGGCATTGCCAGAGCAGGTCCCCAGCTGGCTGCCGGCACCGGGGACGAGCATCTGCCCCTGGCCGTCCCTTGCCCTGAGCGAGCTCCTACCAGGTCCTGGCCAGCCCCACGCCTGCTCAGCTGTGCCGTGCCCTCGGCCGGCAGCTCTTCTTCATTTTTCCAGGGCTGCAGAGACACAGCAAGAACTCGACGTGCTCTGAAGCGCGGGAAAGCTGTCCTCAGGGTCGTCTGCCCCACCGAGGTGTCGGGGTGCGGTACGGGCCTCGCAGGTCCTCGGCTCCCGCCTGGGGACCAAGGATGTCACCGAACGCTGCGGTGCGGGGCTGCTCTGTTACTATGGGGACGAGCACCGCGGGAACGACAGGAATAAATGCAGAAAAATCCCCGGCAGTTTTGCCAGGCCAGCAGCAGGGATTACTGGGGTGCCGTAACCTGCCCCTGCCCGGCTCCGTGACCTCCCACCCCTTGCGACACCCGGCTCCTTTGTATCTTTTCCCAATCTGCGAGGCTGGCGGCTCAGAGCTTTACACGCGGTTGTGGTTATGCTGGCCCAGAAACGCCTCGCGGCGGAGGCGGTGCGCCCACTGTCCTGCCCGCTGCCGGGGACCGGCCACCCCGGCTGCCCGGGGAGCATCCCTCGGGAGCCGCATGGTGGGCGAGGGGTCTCATGCAGGGCACGTGGGCTGCAGGCACGGCACGGTGGGCAACACGGGTGCTCCACGCTCTTCGCCAGCACGGGTTTTGCAGCGGCCGTGTCAGCACGGGACGCAGAGCACCCAGCAGGTTTGCACGCGGGATCGGATTGAGTCAGGCGTCGCACACTCACTCCTTATTCATTCGGCTACGTGAGCCGCCAGGCAGAGGCTGAATTCTCCATGACCTTTGGACACTCATTTAAACCATGGAAAGAGTGATGGGCAGCCAGCGGGCAGGGAAAACAGGCAAATAGCCTTTGCGAGAAGGCAGCAGATGCTGCTGTCAGAGCCTCCATCCCGGGGTGGTCCCCGAATTGGGGCGAGCACGGTGGCCATCGCCCCTAAAGCCTTCCAGCACCTGGTGTGGGTGGTGGGGCCGACCAGCATCCTCTGGCCTTCTGGCCTCCAAAACCAAGCGGTGAATCTTGTGGGATGCCTCTATGCTGGCGGTCGCCTACCTGTCCCTCGAGGGGCAAGCCCCTGCTGCGGTCTGCAGACCAAAAGCCAGGCTCAGACCCCGAGCTGAGCCCCAGCCCGTGGCCTTCAGGGGCTCCTGCGCTCCTGGACCTGCTTTTATTCATCAGACACTCCCATCCCGCCGACCCAGCAGAGATGCTCTGATAGAAACGGCCCCGAGGAGAGACCGAGACCGGCTGCGTGCTGCAGGGAGGGAGCCACCGCGGCGGCGGCCGAGGCCGATGACAGCTTTCCCGAGGGCATCATCTTCGAAAGCGGCTCTTCGGAGGCCGGGTGATTCAAGGGGAAAGCTCTGCAACAGTCATTCTGGGAAGTTTCCATTTGAATTGCTGCAAAGAGCAGTTTTTCCATGATAAACAGATTGCTTCAGTTCCCCAGAATCACTTGGTGGGGCGGTGGGGGGGGTGGGCACCGCCTCCCTCTCCTTCCACAGCCCTTCCTGCACCGGGTCCTGAGTCATCCTCCACCCAAAATCTCGGCCGCCGGGGACGGATGCCCAATGGGGACAGGGATGGGCAGGGCCCCGGCGGGATCCACGCTGGTATCCGCCGCGGTGCCCCGAGGAGCCCTCCTCCCACACCACAAGGGGAATTCAGCCCCAGAGCAGCCGCTTACGGCTTTGAGGTCAAACGCTTGTTTGAAATCAAGAACCAGAGAAAACCCCTCCCCAACCGACTCCCGACCGGTGTCTTGCAGAGCCAGGGCCACCTCCTGAAAAAAAGAAAGAGCTCGGGCTTTTTCACGTGCGAACCGGGGCTCCGGCGCGCTGGTGGCGTCGGACGCTTTGACTGTACGGGCAACAATTACGGGAATCCCTGGCTGCCCGCCCGCCTTGTCCCCACACCACCCAGGTACGCTCGTTCAAGGTGGGGGGGGTTGCCCAGGTAAGCTCTGGGGCTGCCCGGCACCTCATGTTTAACCTGCACCCCCAGAGCAGCACCCCAGCCTTGGTTGACCTTCGGGAGCATCATATTTTGGCACTGCCGTGGCCGCTGCTCGTACGGCTGTTGCAGCCACCACAGAGAAAAAGCCCCTCGTCTCCTCCCTGGGTAGACACCGAAACCAGGTCGGGTGCCTCGTGTCCTGGCCGGCTCCGAGGCAAACATCTAAGCAGTAGAGATCAGCGAGGGAGAGGAATCCCACTCCCTGCACCTCTTTAATCCTATGGAATAATGCATACTATGATGTGAAATCTGGATGCGGTCCAGCACTCACTGAAGGCAATGACAGACCTCCCACCGATTTCAATGGGAGCAGGAGCAAGCCGGGGTTTTTAATCAGCATGGTACCAGCAACAGTAATAGCTCGTCAAGCCCCGGCGTTACCCGTGCAGCGTAATGCAGCTAGAATACATTAGAATGTGGTTGTCTATGCCCATAGGTCACATTTCATCTCAAATCACACCAATTTCACAACGACACGTGTTAATACCACACGATAATCATCAGCGACTGCCTTCCATTCGCGATGAAATTTTACCCTGCTGCGCACCAATCGATAGCTGAAGTAGAACTCTGCCGGCAGGTTTCCAAACCCCCCTGCAGCAGGAGGAGCGCGCTGGGAAAGGCCCTGAACATAGGCATAACCTTATTAATGATTCAGCGTCAAGAATAGAAATAAGAGTTAAATCTTCCGTAAGCTGCTCAGCTCCACATTCATGTTGTATACATCCTCAGGCAAAAGTGCAAATACGAACTCCGTGCATACCCCGTGACAAGGATAAGTAATATTTCAGGCCCAACTATTTGCATATTCATCAGTACTTTCAAAGCAGAATATATCTTTTCCTTTTTTCTAGCTGCCACTAAAAGGAGACACACAGCAAGGCTACCGGGAGAGCCCCGCACGGGGGAAAGGAAGGTTGCAATACTTCCAGCAGCACCACGGGCTGAAGGAAAGATAAAGCTGTATTGCAGAGAGAAAACTAATTTTTCCTTCTTGTGCGACAGCTCTGGCAACGACAGACCGCTACCACCATTTTTTGGCCTGAGCGTTGTTCAGAAAACAATAAAGTGGCATCCCGCCCTGGGTAATGGAATAAAAAGCAGAGGTCGGGGGAGTAGATAAAATGGGAGAAGCCCAAGGCTGCAGAGGGCTGGCCCAGCTCTTCCCCGGTCAGCATTTTCACCCCCCGAGAACGCGGTTCTCCGGCCACAGCCCGGCGCGGAGGCGAACGGACACACACGGGCGCGGGACAGCGCCGAACCGGCCGAGGGACGGCGTCCTCCGGCAAACACTTACCTGCCTTAACCAGACCTGCCTTAACCCGGCCATGCCCCAGGCCCGTCGGCAGCCCAGGTCCCGGGCAGGATTGCGGCTCCGTGTGGGTGTAAGGAGTCGGGTACGGGGAGGCCGGGAGCAACCAGCCCGGGACAGACCCTATCCAGGTCCTGTTTTCCTGAGAGCAGCAGCACGCACAAGAGGAGCTGGGGGGTCTGTCTTGTTATTTTGGGGCATTCCTTGGTGTTGCTTCTTGCAAACTAGTCCCAGAGTCCTCTTGTTTTCCCTCAGCTGTGTGGTGTTACCCAGCTTCCCCCGTTTGCAGTTTTTAACGAGGCACATGCAGTGAAAAGCCCTGCCCAGCCAGAGCTTTACTGTTTTGCCATTTCCAAAGGCACTGGGTGTAATGGCACAATAACTGGCTTCATGGAGCAATGTGCCCGGAGCAAAAACACACCCGGGGGAAAGAGAAATGTATAAGAAATAAATTATTTCAAAATGCCAGGTAGAAATATTACCCTCTATTTCTTAAAACCCCAGCATGGGAGCGCAGGCACCCCCTCCATCGCGCCCACCATTTCTAGCAGTGCAGAGGTACTGCTTGCCCAGCCATCGAGACCAGGGGCTGTAACGGACATATTCAGCGTAGGGGCCAATTAGCAGCTTTTACCTGGCCGGCTGCCACTGAGAGGGACTTGGATCCTTCTCAAGTGCCATGAAGCGCTCGGAGAAGGGCAGTGGGAAAGGTCTGGAGCACGGAGGGGAGCTGTGAGAGCTGCATCTCCTGGCTCCGGCAGCACGCCGCGAGTCGGAGTTACAAAACACGAACACCCCGTGTCGCATAGCGAGAGTCAGTGTCACCGGCTCCGCTGGCTACGGTTACGCGACGTGACCCCAGCAGAGTAATTTCACCTCCAGCCCTGCGGAGCTCGGGAGCGGTACACGGCACCGGCCTCTGCCCCCGCCTGCCCGGGCATTCCCGACCCTCTCCTTCCATCCCGAGCATCGCACCAGACGTCTAAAGGGAAAAAAGACTTGCTCAAGACCTGCTGCTTTTTCCACGATGAAGCAGCTAAAGCAGAAACAGCAATTATCTGGTTCAGTCTGGTGCTGCTGGCCTGGAACATGCCATGACAACGTGTTTCTTGTTTCAAAGCCTCTTTTGTACTAGGACACAGTTCAAGGGATCTTGCAATGCCTGCATTTGTAAACACGCGGCACTTGCAGCTACACGCTTTGCAGATGGAAAGCCAGGGCAGAGCAGAAGGGCACTTCTCCCCGCCGTGGCCGTGTCATGGCTGCGGGGAGCGCTCCCCCTCGGCTCGGTGTCTGCAGGCGGACGTGCTGATTCAGGGACTCGGGAGCCCTGGGGCTGGTTAACCATGCATGGTCCTCAAAAGTCACGGCACGTTCAGAAATATGGAGTCCTGGAAAAGAAAAGAAAAAAAAAAAGAAAAGGGAAAAAAAATCACAGCAAAAAAATGTGCGTCACTGCAGATTATTTTAGGCCCTGGTCCATGCATAATGCAAATAAGCAGCTCCCGGGGTACATGCCTGTAAAAACCATCCAGTACCACAGCATTCGGTTATAGGAGCTTTCCAAACAGGTGGTGAAAGGCTAAAATTATGTGTCTCCGTGTCCCCACCGGGGTTAGGAAGGGCCCTCGCATTCAGGAAGGCGCTTATCCTACCTCCACAGGGCTGGTATAAAACGGGACCGAGACATCAAAAAATTCAAGAGCATTTCTTTCCTTCTGAGGCAATCCTGCGCTCGTATTAACCAAACCACACTCAGCATCTCCACCATCTCCTTTGATCTGCTCCGGACCGGGCTGCCTCCTCATACTCGCTCTTCACGCACTCTGGCTTTAATTTTTTGCGTTTTCTAAAAATCGCCGTACCCTCCTTGCCTTTCTTCAAGGAGTCGCTCGGGAAGCCCTATTTATGGGTTGAAATGCTGCTGAAAGAGTTATTGCCATGTTATTCAGCTGTTGTGCCAAGCCTGCATGGGGATCGGGTTTCTGCTGAAAGGGTGCCAGGCACGTCTTTTTCCAGGAACCAGCAGCCGTATTTAGCCTCCGGCTGCACATGAAAGACTGCAGTCGGAAACGTGACATTGTGTCAACATTTGAGGCAGGTCAGAGCTGGGTGAGACCATGAAAACAAGTCCCCGGGAACTCGGCACGGGCTGCCGCGACCTGGCTCCGTGCCGGAGCTCGGCCCCTCCATCGCCTTCCTCCATCGCCTTCCTCCGTCGCCCCCTCGCCGCTTTCTCCCACCGGGATGCAGCGGTGCCGGCTCTGCCCCGCAGGCGATGCTGCGGTGGGATGGCGGTGGGGCATCCCCGCAGTGGGCGCAGAGGGACGGCAAGGAGCCGGGGAGGGGGGCGCTGCCCGAGCTCCGGCGTGGGGGTCCGCAGGCAGGGCAGACCCCGCTCCGCGCCGCCGGCCGGGAACGGCCGAGGGCCACCGGACCCCGCTCTGTCCCGGAGAACTCACCTGTCCCGCTGGCGCCGGGCCAGGGCGGCGGAGAAAAGCCCCAGCCTGTCATTAGCCTTCGCTTCCTCTATAAACCTTATCTCTTCCACTTTTTTGGTTTTTTTACAATTTTTTTTTTCTGCCCTGACTGAGGAGCTGGAGCTTCTGTGAGTCCTCCCACCATACGACAAGGTGGGTCAGAAGATGGAGACCGGAGGGGAACGAGAACCGTGGCAACGAGCCAGAAATCCAGCCGCTAACGAGGCTGTAAATGCTGCCGCGCTGAGCACCAAATGCTGTCCCCAAAATGGGGTTACTTACAGTTGTCTTCAGCGAGATCAATATTTAGACCTAATTAAAAACAAACACAACATAAACATCGGGAGGTATGGAGTCCCCAAATAAATTAATACGAGCGGCCCTGTATTTTTGTCTAGCACGACTTAAGCTGGCCTTACTTTAAGCTAACGCTAACCACAGTCCAACAGCAGCCCCCCAGGCACCCCCTTCTCCTCCAGCGGGGTCCCAGGACCGAGCAGCGCTCTCGCCGCCGGGCATTCAACCTCTCGCCACGTTCTGTGGTTCATCTGCGTTGTGAAAATCCGAAATCTCCCGCAGAAGCGCCCGTGCCCCATCCACGCGTAGGCAGCCTGGTCCTCCCGAGTCCTCCCTCCCACCCGTCCGTCCCTCACAGGCCAGAGCCACGCTTCGCCCGTTTTTTTTTGCCTTTGGGGAAAGGTTTGGGGTCTCCTCCGTTTTGCACGGGGGCCAGAAACGGCGCGTCGGTGCTGGAGGGGCAGGGAAGGAGCCCCTCTTCGGGACACATACGACGCGTCCCCCTCCCACCCCGAGCCCGTTCCGCAGCGGCACGAGCGAAGAGGCACCGGGCTGCTGGCCCACGCCAGCGATTCTAAATCCCAAACCAGTAAAACGGTGGCGGGAGCCGGCGGGAGAAGCGCGGCAGCGTGCCGGGGCACGCGGCGCAGGGTGGCACGAGTTCCTTCCCGGCACAGGCAGGATCCGTCCCTGCCCCGGGCGCTCAGCGGCAGCGCGGTGGCCGTCCCTCCCCGCCGTGGAGGCAACCGGGGCTTTTCCCGGCAGAGACACGTTCGGAGGATGCTCAAGGGGAGAGTGGGCACCGTCCCTGGGCAGCCCCACGGCGCAGGAGCAGAGGCATCGGCTCCGCGAGGCTGCCGCGCGGGGCCGAGGGATGCTTGGCGCAGCAAACGTGCCATCGGTGTGAAAAGGTCGGGTTTTTTTCCCTCCAGATAACGGGCAAAGCCTGCAGAGAAGATGCAGCCTCCGCGGCGAGGGGCTGCCTCCTCCCCGCGCCCCGCTGAGCTGGGGGCGGATGAGCCGAAAAGCCAGGCCCTTGGAGAACAAAGTGAAATAAGGAGAAAGCAGAAAAGCCAGCCAGGCTCTCCTGGCACCTCTCTCGGATCGGGAAGGAGAAGAATCCCTGAAGGTGCCAAGGGAGTTGAAATAGAGAAATATCCCTGGGGACGCGGGTAAGGGGACCCTGAGCTGCCATCGGGCACTGGAACATCGGCTGCCGGATCGGACCACACGAAATGACCCTGCTCAAACGTTTAAAAGCACAGGAGGCAAACCCTTCCACAGGAAAAGAATTATTTTATTAAGTATTTTTAAACAACTACTTAACATTTACTCAAGATAAAAATATGTACAATATCCCACCTTGAAGAAGGCTCCAAAATATAAACACTGTACCTCTCCCTAGAGAAAAACAAAAAATTCTTCTCCTCAGAAAAACAAAAGACAACCCAGAAACAAGAATACATTCATATTTCTCACTTCTTTATGCTCAAGTAGTTATACAAATAATAGACATCTGAAACGTTTTACCTTTTAATATATTTATATAATATATATATATTTATAACAGGATTTTACAAATAAAGGCAACAACTGTATACCAAAAAAAAAAAAAACAAAACCAAAAAAACAACAACAAAATAAACGTTAGAACACAATCTGCAATCAAGCATAGTGCATCTCAACAGCTGGTGCAATGGGAGGGAGAAATGAAAATCCATACAACAGGGTTTCTGGACACGAGTTCTCAAAACCAGTAAGGGAAAAAAAAAACCACCACAAACCAGCACTGCATTTTGCAGTGAAGTTTGGTTTGGGGTGGTTTTTTTTAAATTAAAAAAAAGCCAAATTGGACATGATGTTCCTCTGCAGAGAAAGACCCTCGCAGTCTAATGGGACAAGTGTCAACACCCTAACCCTCTTTCTTTAATACAGTAATGTGGGCCAGGGTTTGCCAAGGAGACTAAGGAATTTAGATGCTCAAACCCCAGCGGGATTAGACTCCTTTGAAAATCCCAGCCTTTTAATTTTTCAAAGGCACTGACGGGGGCATATTCAGCGGGCATCGTGCTGTCGACTTGGGCTGAACTGCTCCCTCTTGCACGAAACTCTCGACCCGCCCCGGTCAGGAAGCGGCTGCTCGCCCCTGCTGGCGGGACTCATAAAACCATTTTGATTTCCAGTAGACCAGACCCGGCGAAACTGTACAGCAGCAACGAGAGAGAGGCCTGGAGTCAGGTGCAACAAGCGAAGTGATCCTTGGGATATTTTCTCCCCTACCCGGCCCAAACTAGCAGCTCAAGTTACAGGAAGGGGCGCGTGTTAATTTATTTATTAGATGTACGCCATGTAAAGCTTCCAAGCAGCATCTACCTTTTATTTCTTAAAAAAAAATAATATATATATATATATATATATATCAGCAAAGGTGTGGAGAGAAACCCGTCTTAAGTCTACCTGACTGTGCATGACCAAGCAGTGACTGCTGCTCTGCTCCTCCTACGCTTTCGGTGGCATCGCCACCACCACTGATCACTCAGACGCTGGCGACTGATGGGGCACCGAATCAGTTCAGCTCAAACCACCAGCAGTGGGGCCGTTGCCTTAAAAGCCGTTATGAGAAGTACCGTATTTTTATATTCACAGACCCTAAAACCAAGTCTGCCTAATGGAATACTTTTTCACAGCTTTGCAATATAGTCGCAGCTGACCGAGTCAACTGTTGTTCTGTGGATGCGGAGAGGGAAGAAGGTGAGGGGTAAAGCACAAAACCCTTCTTTTTTTTTTTCTTTTTTTTTTTTTCTTTTTTCTCTTTTGGAAGTAGTTCTGAATCGCTAACCTGGGCGCATCCTTCATCCCTCTCCAAGCTACCTGACAAGTCAGAGAAAAGGGGATTTAGCTTCCTACGCGCAGTGAACCTTAACCCCACACCTCAGTCCAGCCAATATATAAAAGTGAAACAGTCTCAAACTGGAAAAAAAAAAAAAACAAAAGGGAAAAAAAAAAAGGAAAAAAAAAGTCACACTGCGCTTAGTCTTTGGTTTCCAAGTTCAAAGGAGGAATCTGCTTCAAAGCTTGAAGCAGAGCCGAGGAGTCGATAGGGGAATGGGCCGGTACAGGAGAAGGGAGTCTCTGGGGCATCAGCAGAGGCGGGGAGATTTTATCGGGGTTCATGAACCCCGTAAGCGCTGCAGCAGAGGCTGGGAGGCTGGGGTACAAGACAGGTACGGACGCCGGGTACCAGCACTTCTCCAGCATGGGCAGATAGGCTGTCGCGGATGGTGGGATCAAATAGAAAGGCAGGCACAAGGGGGGCTGGTGAGCGTGGGGGCCCAGGAAGCTGCTGGAAGAGCCCATCATGTCGCTGCCAAAAGGGCCCTCGTCCTCCGGCGACTCCAGCCTGCTCCTTTTGGCCGGCGGGTCCTCAGTCTCCTGCTTAATAGAGCTTATTCTCTCCTGGACAGCGTACTTGAGTTCGGTATCCTTTTTGAAATACTGCTGTTCGGATTTGGAGTCACTTTTCTCCAGCTCTCCCCCGTACCCGCTGTCCGTGTCTGTGTCGCTGCCGCTCTGCTCCCCGCTGGAGTGAGCAAATGTCCTCTGGATCACAGGCACGCAGTTTTTCCCATGTCCCTCTGCTGTTTTGGTCAAGGAGACGGGTTTCTCTTTCAAGTCCACCATTTTAGGAGGGATGTCTCCGGACTTGCGGCCGGCTCCGCCCTGGAGCACCTCGGAGGCCATTCGGTGCAGATGGCTGACCAGCTGGGACGACTTCAGGTCCTTGCCGTTCTCGTGCTTTGCCAGGTATTGCAGCATTTCTTTGGCACACATCTGGAAACCGGATCGAAACATTTCCTGGCTGGAATCAAGGTTTCTTGATGACAGGTCACCTGAGGAAACATTAACAGAAAGAAATTAAAAATTAACAACGTGCTAAATAGTTCCGCTGCCCTCTTCGAGGCGGGCTGGAGGTGATATTAAACTTCAGTTACAGCACAGCTAGAGAGGTGAACTTGATGGTCAGCCTGAACTTTGCATACATTCCCTCGACTTCTGCATAAGCGTACGTTTTTATTTGAACATCCGTCCGTCCGCTTTCAGGTGGCAACTTTAAACCTCTTTTTCAGTTCTGTATTTACTGTATATGCCACCTTCAACAGGTGCTGAAGTACGGAGCAAAGGAGTGAGTGAGTCGAGCTGGTGCCTTCTCTGGGAAACACCCCGGGGAAGGCAGAGCGCAACTCGCCCTTCACCTCCGGGCAGAGCTCCCGCAGCACGTCTACCCGCCAGCAGCTCCGCCAACCTCGGGCGATTTTGCTTCAGCTTGAAGCTCTACTGCACTCCCTGTGGCTGTCAGAGCGGTGGAAGGCTCTTCAGAAAAACTAAATTTTACTTTATCAGATTCACGTGAGTGCCACATGTGAAAACAGAAGGAGGAAGTACATCTAAAGCACGATAAGCTGACACACTGGGTCCCCTCTTTGCCTGCAGAACACGGGCTAGCTCCTTGACAGACACCTAAACAAGGCGTGTATAAAGAGCAGATTTATATGTATTTTTCAGAGAAAAAAACCCAACCCAAACAAACAAAAACTGGGTTTGAGCCAAAGCTCACGAACACGACTGGGAAGATTCAAATGGTTTCGGAGAGAACCTCACAGCAAACCTGGGCTTTAAATAAAACTACTTAAAATCCAATTTAATTTCAAAACAACTCCACAGGGCACTCTACATTGACCATCCTGAGAAACGCATCTTTTTCTGCAAAAGCTCGTAAGCCAGGCAAGAGAAAATGACGGCGATTAAAGGCAAGAACTCCCGCCTCCTCCCTTCTCAGGAACGAAGTGTCACAACTGCATTTCAAAGACTCCGAGAGAAAGTCCGTCAAGCGCACGCAGGTTCTCACACGATACGATTTGAATACTCACCGGCTTGTAAACCATTCTGCAAAGCAATTATTTTCTGCTGCTGCTGCTCAATGAGATTGGTTAGTGCTTTCACATGCTTCAAGGTGAGCTCGAGAACCACAGCCTTCTCCAAGTGACCTAGCGTCTGAAAGCAAAGGGACAGGTTGGCGCCTGCCGTGGGGTCGGCCACGCACGCAGGAGCCTGACGGGGCGGCCAACGTTTTCCCAAAAAGAGCGGAAGGACCGACGCGGTTTGGAGAAAAGGCTTAAGGGCAGCGCCTTGATCCCGAACGGTACGGGACTATGAACGACAATATTCCATGAAAATTAAGTTAAACGGCAGGCTCCAGGAAAGCCTATCACGGAATCCTATGGGTATTTTCGGACCAGCCGCATAGTTCAAAGAGAAGTAATTTGTTTATCTGCGCTGCTGCCCCTGCCGGCATCGCGACCTTAGCACAGGGGAATCCGGCCGGGGGCTCCCCTCGGCCGCCAGCGGCGGGGGGGGGGGGTGGGGGCAGCTCCCGCAGGATCCCCGCACCTCCCGGAGTCCTCCCGGGGAAGTTTGGGACGCGATTACAGCCCGCCTGGGGCGTGGGGCACGGGACACAAGGCTGGGGGGGGGGGGGGGGGGGGGGGCAGAAAAATAAATTTTAAAAAAACCCCAACCAAAACCTCAAACCCACCAAATCCCCGCAGAAACGAGAGGCAGAGGCCCGGCCGCCGGGGAACCGCTGTCAGCGGCTGGGTCCAGCCCCGCCGGCATCGGCGGGTGCCGGGGGTCCGCTCCCGGGGGGGGGTGTGTGTGTGGGGGGGTCCGCTCCCGCTTACCGTCAGTTTGAGGTGCTCGGGCAGCAGGTCCTTCAGCTGGGCGATGCACTCGTTGATCCTGTCGCGTCTCTTCTTCTCTATCAGCCGGTGAGGCAACTTGTAGGTCTCCTGCGAAGGCAGCGGGAGCGGGTCAGCGCTCCGCGGCCGGGGAGGCGGCGGGGGACCGGGGGGGGGGGGACACGGGACACCCATCGCTTCTTGCGGGATGAGCTGCCCCAGCGGGAAAACTTCCCCCCCCCCCTCCCCTTCCCTTAATTTTTTTCCCCCCCAATTTACCTTATTGTCCTCGCTCCTCTTTAACCCCCTCCTGGGCTTGTAAACTTGGTACATGTGCGCGAAGTCCAGCCTGCACGGGCGAAACGAAAGCAGCGAAATTATCCCTCTGTCCCCGTCGTCGTCGTCCCCAAAACCTTGGGGGCCACTCCGCAACCCCCCCCCCCCCCCCCCTCCCGGTCCCGCCGCTCCGTCCCGTCCGCCTTACCCCGGCACGTCGCCGTTCTCCAGGGCGGGCAGCTTGCCCAGGCAGACGGCGGGCGGGGGCTGCGCGCTGGGGATCCGCTCCATGGCGGAGGGGTTCGCCGAAAACCGTCGAACGGGGGGTGTGTGTGTGTGTGTGGAGGGGGGGGGGTGGGGTAGGGGGGAAACCGGGGAATTGGGGGGGAGGGGGGGAAGAGTAAGACCCTCAGGACGGGCTGCTCATCCCTCGTCCGCGCCTGCTGGGGGCTGAGGAGCGGCGGAGCGGCGGCGGGCCGGGTTAAATGCGGGCGAGTGGGTGGACGGGAGGCGACGTGCGCTACCCTGTGACTGCCGGCACGTCTGGCGGCCGACGGGGCGGGCGGGCACGGACGGCCCCCCCCCCCCCCCCCCCCCCCGCCCGGTCCGTCCCCGTTCCCGTCCCCGTCCCCCCCCGCCCGTCACATGAGCCTCACGTGGCGGCAGCGCCGCCGCCGCCGCGCAACGTGCCGGGGGGGGGCGGGGGGGAGGCGGGGCCGCGCGCGTGTGTGTGTGTGTGTGTATGTGTCCCCCCCCCCGGCAAAGCTCGCACGTGTGTGTCCCGGCGGGATCCTCCGTGTGTGTGTGTGTGTGTGTGTGTTCCCCCCCCCTCCGCCATCGGCCCCGCCGGCGTGTGCGGCTGGGGACGGTGTCTCCAGTCCGGGGAGAGGGCGGGGGGGGGGGGGACGGGGACACACCGGGCCTTGAAACCGTGCCGGGGGTGCGGTAGGGAGCGAGCGGCGCGGATGGGGGGGGGGGGGGGGGGGGGGGGTACCGGCTGCTGCGTCTTACCGATCTGGCAAAAAAAAACCAAAAAACCCTACCCCGAACCTCAACCCCAATCCCTGACCCTACACCCCAACCCCAATCTCTGACCCCACCCCCCAACCCCACCCCCCCGAAGCAAAAGAGGGGCGAACACGCGGGGGGAATTCAGCCCACAGGGTCGGAACTTTGGGGGAAAAGTAAATAAAAAATAACCCGGCGTCACCCCAAAACCGGCGGTAGGTACGTGCCGGTACGGCAGAGGGGTTTAGGACGTTTCACGCTTTTGCAAAGCGCCCGCGGTTCTTGGATGCCAGCTGTTGCAAAACGCGGAGCGCGGTTATGACAAGGTGTACCTGCCAAAGCAAACCGCCCCTCTCGAAGGGCTATGGTCATCCCCCCCTCCCCGCTGAACGCTGAACAAGCAGAGGCAAGCTCATCAGATAAAGGGCGCGTTTGCCGAGATAAGGTAATGGCAGAACCCCAGCACAGAGCCTCTGCTATCGCCTGCGAGAGTCCTGGTCCGCTCCACCTCGGGAGGAATCTGAGGTCAGGAGGCATTACGTGAGAGCACAAAGAGATTTTGTACGGGCGATGGAGACGGGCCTTTTAAGGCTCCCCGCCAGCTGAAGGTGCGTCTCGTTACCAGGAGGAATCCTGAGGGGAGTCGGAGCCTCGCAGAAATCTGCTAGCCGTAAATGCAAGGTTTATGAGAAACAAAAAAAATCTCTTTACGAGATCCCGGCTGCATCTCCGGCAGAAACAACGCAGCGCTGTAGCAGTGACACGGAGCCCCCGAAAAGCAGATGCTTAGCTTGTCCCGCTCGCCGTGGCCTTCTCGGTATATCGCGCCTGAGCCCGCAAACCTGGCGTTGACGGCCACGATCCGCTGGGCCATCCTGAGGGTCCGCTGGGATGCTGCAGACCCAGCCCACCGCGGAGGAGAGGACTTACTGGAAATGGAGCGCTGAGTATAAATGGGGGCAGGATGACAGCTCCGATTGTCTTTCATACGGGGGCCGAACAAATTCAGCAACAGGCATCAGAAAACGATGGCAGTGATGTGTCCGTCCCTTCCTGCAGGTCAGGGGAAAGGAACCAGCGTCAGCAACGGGTACGGAACCAGGTGGTCCGTTCCCTCTCTGCCCTCAAGACCTGAGCTGTTATTTTGCAAACAAAGGGTGAAAAAAATGCGTACAATTTTTAATCTGTCCCATCACTGACCCTCTGTCCAAGGCAACAGAAATAATTAGAGCTTGCTGCAGCTGATTGCTAATGAAAAATGAGGTTTGGGGTCAACCTGCTCCACATTTTAAGTTCAGACTCCGAGTGTACGTGGACAGTTTCATGCCCATGAATTGTCTGACTCCTGCATGCTCTTTCAGATATTCGGTACATTCCTGCAGTGGGTGGTGAGCTACAAATCAGGGTCAGAGGTAATCCCCAATTATTTAGCCCTTTTACTGTTCTCGTGCTTGCCAAACAATTCTCCGTATCAGGATTTGCTCATGACCTTAAGGGACGTTGCCAAGGATTTAGGAGTCCCCCTAAAAAGAGGATCCAAATGAAGTTATTACATTCTTGGGCATCAAGTGAGATTGCTGGAGAGTTGAATTACATTTTCCTGGGGATCAGTTTTCATAAGCTGGGGCTGATGCAATCATCAATTTGCCTTCTCGATTTTGTTTGCTGCATTATTTCTACGCGGAGGGCTCCTTTACAACGTACGACTAAGGCAGTAGCAAAACGCTTAAAAAAAGGCTTAATTTTCTAAAGCCACTCGTTGAGCGGCAGGTCTCCTGAGCACGTGTTTCAGAAGGGCTGAGAGTCACAGGACAGCGGCAGCTCGTGTCCAAGGAGGATTTGCAGTTATTTACGGACGCAGTAAAAGGCGAGGGTTTGGGGGTTGGTTTGAAGGTGTGCTGAAGGCGGGCTGGGGGGGCCCCGAGCGCCTGGACCTGCCCCTTCCCCAGGACCGTTCCCTTCCGACCATAGCGATTTGGGGGGAAACGTTCCGAAAATCCCTGGCATCGACGTCTGGTGGGAGCCTATGTGGGCAGCGCTGGGAGTTAACAGATGGGTTGTGGATTCAAGCTTACGATAAGGTTACTGAGGGTGGTTTTGTTTTAAAATGTCTCTTACTTAATATATCCATGAAGGCCAGGCATGTGCCTGTGGCCTGTAATCAAATCGCTGACTCTCCCTCTCTCTCATTTCCAGCAATCTCGTTTCGGGTTACTGGCACCGGAGGTGAAAGAACAGCCATGTCTCGGCCCAGCAGCCAAGGCTGGACGCTGAGGTTACACCGTGCGGGAGGTGCTGCACGGATGCGGTTAGCCCTCAGCATCTGACGGACGGCCTCGAGGCCTCCATAATTAATACCCACTACTTTTTGCAGAAGGAAAAGTTTCCGTGGGAGCCAAACTCTCCCTGAGAGAGCGGGGGAACGGGGTTCGCTCTCGTGCTCGGTAAACGCGGCGGCTCTTCCTCCGAGACAGGCAGATCTCCAGCCGCGGCACCGGCCTCCGGCATGGACATGAAAGCGCTCGGTGGGCAGCAGGGTGCTGTCAGATACACGGGACGGTACCTCCATCGAGCACCCAGCGCCTTAGTGCAGCCTGAGGGCTGCGGTACTGCAGCGTCTTGGTCAGTGTGGGATGTATCGAGCCAGGAGCCCTCAGGATCAGCAGCTCCCGGGGGACCTGTACATCTAATTTCCCGACCGTAGTGTCTAAGGCACGCGTAGGAGAGCCCACACCCATCCGCTGAAGGCAAGGATCCCGAAAGGGGCACGGTGTGACTTAACAGCGGAGGATCTGAGGAGCAGTTTGTCACCCACCAGGGCTCTGCCTTGTCCCTCTGGTAGCCTGCAGGTAGTTACAGAAACTTGAATTTAGTGCGAAGCCTGGTGGTTTCAGCTGCGTGTGTGCGTGCGTGACTCACTATCTCAATAGCACAGCTGGCCGCGCTCGCTGCCACGATGAAAGGAATCGTCCGCACGTTAGAGTAAGTCGAGATGTAATATTGCGAGTACGTGCACCCAGCGCTGCTTAATTACATTGGCGTAGGCTACCATGGACTTGTTTGGGTAAAACACCAGGAAAACCTAGCGAGAGCTGTTGTCTCTGTGGAGTCCTGGGCAAGCGAAGGGCCCTCCCTCCGGCACTACCCTGGATCGCTGCCGGGCACGTGAGAGCTGCGGGTATGACGCTGGCACCGCTCAGTGAAACTTGCCTGAGGACTATTCAAATGAAAGCCATTCCCCTCTTTGAGCGGAGATGTCTGCCAGCACCCGATGTAGCAGTGGGAGGAATACGTAGGTGGAAACTATTTGGAAGTGGCAAAATTTGTGGACATTACAACTCATAATAAGAGACTTTAGCCCACTTTGATACCCTGTTTAATAAAACATGCCAGCTTCCTGGTGACATCCTGCCCTGCCTCGCACCACCAGCCAAACCCAGGCAAGCCGAGGAGCTCACGCTGTTTAACCAGTTCCCCGCTGGCTGGTTGCACCATCTCGTGAGAAAGAACCCCAGGCGCGCACACCCGTGCACACCCCTCCGGCTGCGCGCCGGGCTGCAGCCTCTCCCGCACCGTCGGCTGACGCTGCTGGCGCAAGCAGAGCCCTCAACCTCTGTCCGTGCACGGCGTAAGAGCTATTTCAAAGGTCGTCCCGTCCCTGCTGCTGTGCCTGGGCTGCGTGGTCTCCGCAGAGCTCTGGTGGGGGGTTACCCACCCCGTCTGGAGACGGCGGGGGGCCAGCGGTGGGCAGGACAGCCGGGCTGCCAACCCATCCCGCTCAGGAGCAGGAGTCGCTTCTCCTCCCGAGTGACAGAGTTGTCTGGTGGATGCTTTGCACAATGGTATCTGATCACATTCCTCCTTCTGCCTAACATCAAACAGTGAGTCAGCGATGAAGCCTCATCAGATGTCTCTCTGCTTCGGCTTTCATATCTGAAAAGCAGGAAGGATGGTGCTCTGCAAGTATGCAAAGCAAAGAAAGTAGGGTGCCTTTAGATCTATGACTTGGAAAATACCACAGCTTTTAACGACAGCATTATTTATTTTTCGCTGGCATTCACGTACCCCAGCAGGAATCAATACCACCGGGGCTCGTAGTCTAGGGAGATTTTGTTCTTTCTGGGGGATGCGGGTAACAACAGCTACAGGGCCAAACTGCGTTACGTCTGAGTCAATATTAACACAAAAAGTATTCCGAACTTGCTAGCTGGATTAAAAAAATTACACACACCCGCAAAAACAATAATAAAGCCAGAACAGGCAGAAGAAGAGACCGGGAGCATGTTCCTCCCACAGTTCATGTTAGGACACGGAGGAGTTAAACCTTGACCTCTGAACCTCGAGCCTGTTGGACAAGGTCTGTGCGATCTACGTGCTCATGGCGTATAAGGCGCCTGTTGATCAGTTGATAAGGTTGATCAGTTCAGGGGGACTTGGTTCAAACTGCAGATATCGTGAGGAGCAGCGGCAGAGCGAAGGCCATTTGTCAGGGCTAGTGGCAGAGGTGAAGAGCGCAGCAGTTCAGCGTGGGAAGCTGGCTGGGGCAAAACCCGTCAGGCGGCTCAAGCGGTGCCATGGGGAACCCAGCTGAACTTCTGCAGGGACACCGTCCGCTCCCGTGGCTGTGGAGATAAGGGAGAACAAGCCCATATACTGTGTGTGGACTTGCCTAGCCCAGCCCGGTCTTCGTAGGCTCGTGTGATCCTATGGGACGAAATAAATGCAGGCGGTAGGGGAAACGCAGGTGCATGGGCTCCTTCGTAACAGGCCAGACAAACCATACACATGAGATTGTTTCCTAGTCATGCGGACTTAAAAAACACTTGGATGTGAATATCATTAAGCTCTGGGGTAGTCTGGAGCAGCCGTGGGAGAATGTAACCAGTCATTTTCTAAATAAGAAGCCAAACCTCTGAATCCAGATCCACCTCCTCCCAAACTCCCGGTCTGATCCCATGTGCATCACGAGCCAGATGTGGCTTGGGCATTACTCCTGCTGCAAATTCAGCTGAAATAAGCACAAACAGGAATTAAATGGAATAGGAAATATTCACGGTGGATTTGTGCCTAATCAAGATTACACACAGTTTTGCTGACTACGTTCCTCCGGCACGAAACAGGACCACTCCGCGCCGCGCAGCAGCCCTGATGCCATGCTGCAGTTGGGCTCCTCACCTAAACAGCAGCTGGAGGGGAACGTGCCCATATTGATGTAGAAAATACAGCCCACCGGGACAGAGAAAAAGGCAGAGTACACCCAAGGCATCCCTACGAGAAGTACTAGTTGACAGGAATGTCTCTCATAGTGCCCTTCCCTCTGTATCAGAAGTGATCTGGCTGAGAAGTCCTGGAGCAAACCACAACTGAGGGTGTTGCTGTCTTCCCCAAATACATTCTCTAATGAGGTTTTTAAATAGTTTTGCCCCGCCTACACTGGCAGCCAGAGCACTTTCATCTCCAGGTGAATGGGAACCGAGGTGGGACTCTGCTGTCTGCTGGGGAGGATCATTTCCATATTGCAGCCGAGGCGGTGAGGCTGGCAGGCAAAACCCACAGAGTGGCAGGGAAGTGCTCGTTCTCTTCTCGGAGATGCCTGCTGATCGTGGCGCAAATATTAACCGCGTGCATCGGTGTTTGAAATGCAAAGAGCACTCCGGCAGTGTGGGTTCGCAGGAGAGGAGGTGCGTTTCGGTTACGCTTTCACACCGACGAGAACAGTGCATCAGCCAGCAGGTAGCCGCTGTAAAACTGAGGTTTATTAACAGGACTCAATTTGTTGCAACCTGTACCTACGGTGCTCTGAGTAACCACACACCTTTCATTCTTAGGTGGCAAAGATCATGTCTATCCTAGAGGGTTTTTGGTGGGTGTGGAAGTACTTTCCACGTAAATGCATCTCGCCCCCTTCTCCTCCTCTGCACTGGCTGCCGGCGGAGCAGCACTGACGTGCAGCCTTGGAGGCGAGCACTCGCCCACCCTCTCGCACACAGCTGAAGAGGAGTCCAAGACTTGCCTTGCACCTCCATGGGTTCATCTTGCGGGATGCCAGAGTATATACAGCGTTGGCCTCACACAACCGCTTTGCAGGGCAGAGTATGGGATCTGAGAGGTCAGACAGTGCTCTGAGAATTTTTTTCTAAGGGGAAAAGAATAATTTCATCACAAAATATTCTCATGGGCTACATTCCAATGATCTGGGGAAATATAAATGGCCACACAAGCTCATTACATCTGTCCCTTCTGATTTTATAAACTGCACGTCCGTATAATGAAAATAAAGTCCCAGCCCTGAAGAGCTGCGAACATCTGCAGCTGCTGCCCAGATGTGGTTGCCCGGAGCCTCTGCAAAGGTTTCAGGGGAAAACCCCCGTCTGCCTTGCACGTAACGCCAAAACAGAGGACAGAGGTTTCGTTTTATAAACCTCGACCAAGGAGACATTAAGTGCCTTTGATCTCCAGATATAAAAATGATCTTTTGATTTAAGATTATGAAAATGAATAACCATCT
Organism: Astur gentilis; assembly: GCF_929443795.1. NCBI lineage: Eukaryota > Metazoa > Chordata > Aves > Accipitriformes > Accipitridae > Astur > Astur gentilis. The sequence goes on along the minus strand of NC_064902.1, from coordinate 23,183,876 downwards.
GCTAAGAAACAGCTACGGACCCACGTTTTATTGAGGCCATATGGTGTCCAGGGCTTCTACGTATGAATTCAATTAGCTGCTTGTGTCTGCGTCAGTAATTCTGTATCCACCCAGTCATGTTTTTGGAACAAATATTATAATATTCCCATGGATCCTCCAGACAGTGGGAGGTGTTTCCTTCACTGTGAAGGTTTTGGGAAGTGATGACTTTGTCTCATGTTCATCTTACCCTACTCTGCATTTCCAGTCACTTGCTTCTCCAGGCTTGGAGCTTTCCCCGGGATCTCTGAGCCAGCTGCGGTGCTGAGTAAAGACATCCCCGATTCCAGTTTGCCGGTCGGGGCTCATGTTTTGGCTTTCCCCATCACCCTCTTGGGGAACCTCTACCATCCACCTCTCCTACACTGGGACTGAGTTTATGGCATTATTGAGAATATAACCCATTTCTAACCTAAACCGGATCTACTCCAGTCTCCTTTCCATGGTGCTTACCAGGGGTTTACTCAGGGCTCAGCTCTGCTGAGAGCAAGGTATCTGTTGCCACCGCCTTGCAATCTGGAACGGTGACAGGATGTAAAGATACAGGACTTTTAATAGGGTGCAGGAGGGTGGGAATGACCAGTTGCCTGACCGACCACCAGCCCTGGCAGATGAGTGGCTTTTCTGCCCGGGAAGCCAGTCTATGCAGAACCCAATTAGCTACTGTGATCTTTCAAATCTAATAATCTGGAAGTCCCTTGTTTTTTTTTTCTTTAAAAGGTGTGGCTCAGCACAACATGTTACGCTCAGCAAGTTGCATATTTGCACTGATTTGCCTCTTCGCAGTGTTGGAAGTGGGAAAAATCCTGTTACGGGAGCAGGCTGGGCAGAAGCCCTGAGAGCAGCAGGTTGTAATTAGGGGCTGGAAGGGCCTCGCTCCCAGACCGCACCTTCCTCTGCATCCTGATAACTCATCTGCCCAAGAGACAGCCTTGAAAAATGCTCCTGAGCAGGAAGCATCCGTAGGAAAGGGATGGTATTTGTTGCTTTCTCTTGACTTTTTTTGCAGAGGGATGGGGTTGTCAAGCTAAATTGCTATTTATAGACATATTTCTCAAAAGGTTTTCCTTTTTCCCTCCTCTTTCTGTGCACATACTAGTGCAGCATAGACATCGCAGGGTTTAGCTTAGCCTAAGAGAAATCCGCTTTTGTAGAGCCCTGCGTTATGCCAGAACAACACAGAAGAGAGATTATCACACAAACTCCCACTCGGACCAGTTCCATCTCCTCTCATGAGGACACACTCTGCAGAGACACCCCCGCACTCCCCGGCTCCTGGGTCTGGCCATGAGCTGCTGCCCCTCATCCCCCTACCCTGGGAGCACAGCCAGCGGTTCCTTCTCTGTAGGAAACCACTTCTTCCCAGGCTCCTTTACAACCGCCCCAGGCTCAGCATCGCTGCCGCCCCGGCCCTTGCCTGGAGCACGGTGCAGCAGTCCCAGCGACCCACAGGGCTCCTGCTCCGGCTGCTCCTCATCAGCTTGAACGCCCGTTCTGGGTGTCCAGCTGTCCCCAAGCTGCTGTCACAGGCTGGGCACAGAGTCTGCAAAAAGGGCCTACTGCCCCGGCACGTAGCTGGGCTTTATTTACTTTTTTTTTTTTTCATTATGAGCATTTTTTAATCTTAATGCCCTGCAGTTTCTGTCTACTGCAGCTGGTAGAAGGGGCTGGCCAGCTGAAACATCCTGACATCCTTTACATCTGTAAAACACAGTCGTACGACCTATCTGAAGCCTCGGCCAGGAGGGGCTACACAGGGGCTTCCTCTGCTACACCGAGAAAATCTGAATGAGGATGATGCATTCAAATGCGTGGCTCGCACTGCCCTGCTGCCCAGAACGGCACCGTCATGCAGCAACCGCCCCGAGCTGCCCATGGTAACGTCTCTTGTTTCAGGGGTTTCTCACCAATGATCTGTGTTTGACTCTGTTTCAAGAATAGCTTTACATTATCGGTACGTGGTCACATTCCTTCGGTCTGATGATGTTGCTGGGAATTGCTGATTTCATATTTATGTTGGTGCAGAGTCTCACTAAGGCCCTTGCTGCCGCTGCTGGAAGGTCCATCTCCTCCCTGCCTTTCCTGGGGACCGGCCATGGGATCAATGGTCCGTCAGGGCACGCTGTGGCTGCTGCGCCTGGGAAACCCCGAGGGATACCTTTCTGGGCTGGCTCTGCTCGTTATTCTGCGTGGCTATGATTAGAGACTTATTACAAAATTAGAGGATTATAAGCATAATAACACACAGTGAAACTACCAATTTCCACAGATTTCTCTTTTTTAAAAGAAGATGTAAGCCCTTTGCCAGATGGGTTTTACAAAGGAGAGCTCTGAAGAAGCAGCCGTGAGGAAAGAGCAGCAGAGTGGAGGGATGAGAAAATGGAGCAGGTTCTCATTAGGGTGCAACGCATGTAATAATTACTTGAGGAAGCACGGGGATGGCAGGGCTCATTTCATTCTGGATCCCACAGCGACTGCAAGCTTGCTTGCATGTGCAGCTGCTACAGGCCTGGAATATAATTTTACAGCTCTAACCCAAACATCCCTTGCCCTTTCCTTCCCAGGAACTCTCAGGAATCTGTATCTGATCCAACGCGCCACTTGGGGTTTTTTTTCTTCCCCTTGGTGCTAAACTGCTTGATAAAGCAGTTCCTGCTTGAAAACAGCATTTTAGGCAGCTAGTTCAAATCTGACACCCATCAATGTGGATTAGTCACCTTTACACCGTAGTCATCGCTCCGGCTTCTTCAGCCTCCCTTGACAAAACTCATATAAACATCTCCATGATGCTATTACCAGGTGCTCTGGTTTTCCATCATCCTCACAGTTTGTCTTATTCAAGGGACCCACCAAAGACCCTCTGATCTGCTGGCAGGTCCTCCGGGACTCCCTTACTGAAGCCCATGCCAGCCCAGGCAGGCGGCAGGTTTTTGGGCTTCCAAAGCTCAATGCAGAACCTTCCACAAACGCTAAATCCACCCACCACTACCCATCGCCATCACACATTGCTAACGTCACCCATTTCAAACTGTTTTAAGGAAGGTTAAGAGTTGGCTGGTTGAAGCCAAAGTTGTGACTAATATTTTTTGGGGAAAGTACTTTATGTCAAAACAAGTGAATAGTGAAGCGGAGACATGTGGTACAGAGATGTGTGGAGGTAGGGAGGGGCTTTTTTGTGCCAAATTTCCCTTTTCCCTAAAGGGAGAACCCAAGTTGCCTTATTTCTTAATGTAGAAAGAGACAGAGAAGGAAAACTTCCTTCTTTACTTCTTTTAGATCCTCGCATTTCTAGAAAGCCACTGAATCACACCCTTATGATACGCTGCCATGGAAATGGGCCCCCTCGGCTTTTACTTGCGGCCGCTGCGGGCCAGCACACCAGCTGGGTTTCATAGCTGTGGAAGCCAGAAGAGCCCCTTACGTTCATCCCGCCTGACCCCTGCGTAGTGCAGGCTGTAACTGCGATTGCACTACGGCAATCTCTTTTTCTCATCGCTCCTTCCCGCAGCAAGAGGCTGCAGGTCTCAGGCTTTCCAAGTCTTGCCCCAGCCAGAGCAAGTCGTGCAAGCTGGCACAGAGAAACCTGCAAGAAAAGTCAATTAACTCTATCCCAGCTGAAACCAGGACAGGAGTCCAGGCCCAGGGGCAACTGGTGCATCCAGCAGACGACGGCAACAGGTCTATTCCTTATGAGCTACAAAGATGACGAGCCAGACTTAGGTGTGTTACACGGAAACATTTGGGTTCTGTGACTTCGTAAGTGAAATAAAAACAATTTTTAGTCATTTAGAACAGGCAAAGGACTCAGCCCTCATAACTACTTTGCTTCCAAAAGTTATTCAAGCCCTATGGAGCCACATATATTTGCTTATTAACTATGTGACTGTAATAGCAAAGCCTCCTTCCTTTCTCTCAAGCTAAAATGTGGTATGTAAAATGGCAGTGCCTTTTACAGCCCTGTGCCCACAAAGGCTCAGCTGCAGAAGTCATTTCCTATTTACATCGGAAAAAAAAGCACAGTTCAGCAAAGATTGCTACGACTCCAGCCAGCAAGGTGCTTTTTGCAGGTGTGGAGGGGTGGTTCACCCTCCCGTCGGCAGCCCAGGGCCTGGCTCCATCCAGCACCCTCTGCCCACAGGTTATCTTCATCCTCCGGCTCCCGGTGCTTCCCCAGGCCCAGGCAATTCCAAGCACACCCAAATAAAGTCCCAAATCAATCCTGTCTGGCCTCACCCTCTTTCTCAGCAGAGGGTTTGGATTGTTTCCATGTCTCTCTTTCTCTTCCTCCCAGAGGAAGTCCTCCTTAAAAGCAACACCCTTTGAAAACCTGAGCCAGAAGATCGGACATCACCCGCCTGCCCCAACTCTCCTAATCTCTTCTGATTAGAGCAGCAACCCTCCAGGTCCCTCCTACGCCCCAGACTGGCTTTCCTCTTCCCCCACAAACAGCATCCCCTTCCAGGGACCAGCCCTGTTACCAGCTCCTGCCCTCATTAACCCTTCCCCAGCCCCTACACTAGTCGTGCTCTCGGCTGCACAGCCCAGGCATTGGGAGCACCAGGCGAGCTCTGCAGCGCTGGGGGGGGGGGAATCCGTTCAGGGGCATCTGGGCCCGTTCCCACTGATAACTACACTGAGACAGCAGGGAATTAGGAACTGCAGATGGAAATAAAACATCCCGTGGCATAAACAGCTGGCTGAAGCTCGTCAATTTTGGCTACTCTTTAAAAACTCATCGGAAATACTAAAATACACTGATTTTTGCTAGCCATTCCCTTGGGAATGCTGGTATTGTTCCCAGCCAGCAGTGAGGAGCTGTCAGGATGCCCAGAGCATGACATGACCGGCTCAACGCCTCTAGCAACCCCAGTTTCACTGGAAATCACAGCGCTGGGCTGGACGGTCTGGTGCTTTGGCTTTGCCACCATCCAGACTTCAGCCCTCTTGGTGCTAATGCACAGCAAAAGGCACTTCCTGAAGACAGATTTTTGAAAAATGAATTTTATCACTGTGAGCTAATCAAAACCAGGACTCGTTTCAGATCATCTTCACAGATAGGTACAGGGGAAATACAAACCAGACGACCTCAGGAACAACCCACCTTAGCAAAGATCGCTTCATTAATCATTTTGGCTGCAACTCAGCATCACCAAAATTAGAGAGGTTTGAGGTTAACTTTTCAATCTGAGAAGCCGTGTCACTAGATACTGTGCTGAAATTCAGCTGCCGGAATTATGGAGGTGGAAGACCTTTATTTAGCCTGATCTTCCATTGTGAAACCTCCTCCAGATTTCCAGCGAAACCCCTCTCAGAGCATGTCAGAGTGCTGAGTAACAGGACCAGTTCAGCTGACTGCCATGACCTCCTCTGAGCTGCTTATCCTTGTGTATTTTGGATACCAAACTATTTTCATCAGAAAGTAACTTCCTCAGAAAGTTACTGGGAGATCTTTAGTATTGGTTTTCTTACGGGCGTTTTAAATACAAATAAATTCTACTTCTGTTTGCAGAGAAAACTCTGAAACCTCCTTTAACCATAAAACAATTTTGAAGCACATTCTGCATTTGCTTCGGTGGTGCTCTTGCCTCTCCTACGGCCAGCCACGGCTGTCATTTTATTCATCACTTAGCAACATTTACGAGCATGAGTTTGTGCAGTACTGGGGTCACCACACCCACTACCAAATCACACATCCACACACCCAACTTTCCAGAAAAAAAAACAACCCAAAAAACTACTCTTTTGGCACCTCATTCCCACTACTCAAACATTACCGATTTGGGGTGGAAATTCCCTGGCAAGAGCTTCTATTTCCATTCTGCATGTTCCTGAGAAAAGTGGTGAAGAAAGTTTCAGGAGATGAGCCGTGGTGTGCGAGAGCTGCAGCCTCACCCAGGACTCGCTCCAACTCTTTAAACGTAACCCCAGCATGTGTTAAAGTTGGGGCAACGATGGGGACTGCTTTGAGATGTCTGATGTTGCTTAACCAAAGCCAGCTGTGTTCCCCTAATCTCCTGAACGGTGATGCTCTCAGGCTCCAAGGTAGGAAAAGGTGCTCTGTGGTTTTGTGAAGAGGTGGGCGCACATGCGTGCCCTCCATACACACAGACCTCCCTGTTGCTCCCTGCCAAACCTGTGCTCGGCTCGCACGGTGGAAGAGAAAACCTTCATCCTTGGTCGGGAGAGCGTGCAAACACACGGCACTCCCACGGCAGGAATCAACTCCTGCCCCTGGCACAGGCTCCAGCTCCCAACTAAGAACAAGATTGAAGCGGCCAAAGGAAGGCCCACCCTCCATCCCACCACACCCCGGGACAACCAGCTGTTTGTGGTACTATTCTCAGCTGGCTCGAGAGGCACTTTATGCTCACGCACAACTTTCCCTGTGCATTCTGTCCTCCACTCAGTGGTGCCACCAGGGCTGGCAGGAGGCGGCAGACAAGGCAGGAGCACAGATGGGACATTCAGCATCCACCATCCTTTTGCCACCACTGTCGTATCTTGTTTCTTTCCAACCACAAGGCATGGAAAAACCCCGGAGCCTGATACCGGCCACGTACCGAGGGCAGCTGAGGAGGAGAACAGTGACTCAGAGGAGGGGAGACTTCCAGGTCAGCCCGGCTGCAGGGGAACTGCCAGCGCCCATGTCCCACGGGGGGGAAGTGAGATGGGGAAGCGGAGCAAGCTGGCACAGGAGGAGGTCAGCAGTGGGTCAGCTGGGCACGCAGAGGCATTTCTGAGCTTGCTTTCAGATAAAATTTAGAAACGAATGCTCCTTCTTGGGTCTCTCACGAGAGCATACGACATGGGTGGATATAGATGTGTGCATCTGTCTAGATGCCCCCTTCTCCCCGTGTTCAGAACACAAGGTTTTTCTTTGCTTTTATTGCCGATGCTATCACTCAGATGTCATATTTTCTCTCTATGGACAGTTTCTGTATCAAATTCTGCCAGTAAATTGCTCTGGGACTTTTTAGTATGAAAAGCACCGCATAAGTTTAAAACTCTATCTCAGTGCCATTAAAATTACCTAGAAATAATGCAATCCCTTCAATTCTAGAAACTCAGCATGATGCAGGATTTAATCTTTACCTGTCATTGGCCAAGTAGATTCTTGTACTTCACCAAGATGTCTTAGCAACTGCCCTGAAGTGAATACAATGCCACAATTTCTGCTGTTCGGCTGATGATTGATTGATTTTCACTGCTTGGATAAAGGGAGGGAAAGAAGTGAAACAGTGAAATGAATAGAAGTGAAACCTCTAGTTACGCTGAAAACACAGCTTCATTAAGTGAACTGCACTACCCACCATATATCACAAAATCTAATTTCTGCAGCCTGGATGGCAATGCCTCGTCACTTAAATGTCAGATTATGGCCCACAACACCCAGAAAACCACAGCAGTACAAATCCTCTGCTGTTCCCTGCCTCCCTTCCCCAAGGCATAGAATTAGGAACAGCGAAAACAAAATCATGGGACTGAAATAATAAGAATTAAAAAAAAAAAGAAATCACAAGACTGGTGGTTTGGAGCCGTGCAGTGCAGGGAGGGTGCCCGCAGCCAGAGCACCATGTGTGGCACGATGCAGCCCTTTGTGATGCAGGGACCAGCGCTCAGGCTCTCGCCTCCTTGAAATGCCACGCAGGACCTCTTCAGCTAGGATTTCTCCCTCCTGTCTTTTTCCAGCTCCTCAAGTCTGCACCTGAAAAGAGGGCACAGAGGAGCCAATTTGATTTACTGAATTTTATCTTTTCTTTTTCTCCTATAAGGAAACATCCTTTTTTTTTCCCCTGAAATTTTCAAAACCTGTACATTTGGGGGATGAAAGCTCCTCTGTATGTCTTCTGCTAAAGAGGGACTTTGACTTCCCACCTGCCACTCTGGGACTGATGCAAGCAGGATAGCGAGCAAGCTGACTCCCATTTCCCGGGAGACAGTTCAGCCAGATTTAGGAAAAACTGAGCAGTCTCCTGTGCCAGGACCCATCGCAGATGCTGGTGGAAAGGCAGGGATCTAGCTCGAGCACTTGAAGACTGTGCTACGGCTTGTTGCCAGACGATGCAGCAGAAGAGTCCGTGATCGGCAGCACACACAGACGCTGGGCTCAGCTCTCCACGGGGAGCCCCAGCCATTCAGGCTCTGCACCTAAATACGTAAGCTGGGGTCCCCTCGCTCTGGTCTGTGTGGGGAAGAGAGGCATTTAACCTTGCCTACAGAAGTCCTATTACTCCCCGGTGATTCCACAGGGACCTCAGGCAGCCTTTCTCGTGTGCCATGGCCCAATACATCAGAGGAGAATTTTGGTCAGATGTGTTGTCCACTTCCCCGCTGTGCTGGAGTCAGGGAAAACCCCAGAATGGGAAGGGACGGGGTGAGACCTCGTGCCCAAACATGCCTCACCAGCAGGCAGATGCTCTGTGGTCTCTCCCACACAGCCTGACCCAAGCACACGTCACATATGCTGGCACACGTGCACAGTGATGTGGCTCCCTGGGCGTGCATACAGCAAGACGGATGCCATGCAGTGGGATTTCTGCATTAGGAAAGATGATCGGTTGACCTTCAGAAGAGAGGTACGATTTTCGTTACCTTGCGTGCAGGGCTTTATGGCGAGACAAGCACTGTGAGAGTGCCCTCTTGCTTGGGATGCACGTGGAGACCGGGCCATTCAGATCTGCTCTATCTGTGTCCCTCCATCACCCCTCATAAACCAGCCCTGAAAGCCATTTTCAAAAACGTCGTGCTAAGGCCACTATATGTTCCTTGGCTCCATCACAGTAGCATTCATCACTGGTAAATTATTTTGCTAAATCCACTGAGCAGTTACTCATTTAACAGGGACAGCACAAGAACCCCAAAATATGCTGTGTTTGTGGCAGCAGGCAATCTGCACATTCCCTGAGCACCTTTGCATTTGGAGGTGTCAGAACTGTTAACTAATATTGGCAAATCAAACTTTGCAATAACCCAGATTGTCTGACTCCTGGTCTTGTGCCTTGATCACAAGATGATCTTTCCCTCTGCAAGAGCACTGAGAGCGAGGGATGAAACATCACTTCTGTTGCCCAACACCTCCCCCACGGACATGTTCCACTTAGACCTTGGTATATGTGGAGGAGAGCCAAGAAACCAATGCAATAACAAAAGCAATTCCAGGGAAGCCTCATGTGGGGCTCTTCTATAAGATCTGATCAGAAGCTCTGAGCTATCAAGGTTTTTTCACTCTCATCTTGGTAATCCCTGACTTTTACAGCACAGATTTAGGACTGAGGTGAACCTCAGGCAGGCAAGCCTGCACTGTGAGCAATACCAGATTTGGCCATGTTTGTCCCTTGCTTTTTAGGGAAAAAAACCCAAAGGTAACAGCCTGGGAAGTAAATATGACTTTCTGTATTCTTTCTTTTTCTTCTTATGAGGCCAGTGAGGCCACTGCATGCTTGAAAAAATACAAATGCAATGCCCCTGATTAATTTATATGGAAACTGGCTCCAGCCTACAGTAAGGATTCAGTATCAGGATAAGTTTTGCTCATTGGAACTTCTTTATAAACTGAAAACTCCGTGGACTCCTCTATTCAGGATATCCCTGTTTCCTGATCCTGACCCAAAGCCCACTCAGAGCCTTTCCACTGGCTGCAGTGAAATTTGGATCAGATCAGCTAAAGAAAGCTGCAAACTCCAGCAGACCAGTCAGCCCCAGGTCCTTAAGGGTACTTGGGCACTTAACACAGGTCCACCCAGCAAGAAGTGATGTGCCTGTGCAGCCTGGGAGTGAAGCCCCGTGCTCCCTCCACAGCCAGTCCCCCCTCCAGCACTGCCTTGCCCAGCCTGCGCAGGGGAATGAGATCTGCTCTGTGCAGACCAGAGATGCTTTGGCTCTCCAAGTAGCATAGACAGACGTGTCTCTTGTTTGGTTTTAATTTCTCAAATGGCCCAAGATAAAATAAAGATCTATAAAGGCAGACGCAAAGCCAAGGAATGTGTTGTTGCTACTGATACTCTGGGTCGGGTGCTTGCTTTGCCTGTATTTACATGCTTTGGGGAGTCATTCCCTGTCTTGCAGAACTGCTTTCATGCAGTGTTAGTATTTCTCGAGCATCCTGGAGCTCACGCCACTCTCTCATTAGTCAAGTGACTTTCTTTCTGTAATCAATAATGACCCTCTCCAGAACTAGCTAATTTGAAAAAAGAAAAAAGTTTTATTGATCACGTTTTTACTGATCTAAACTGAACTGTCTTTCCTTAGGAGACAGACAATGTGACTTCATTACCCTACTCTCTCTCCCTTGGCTTGACCCATTTCCTTTCTTTTTTTCCCCTCTTGCCAATTGAATCAAATCCTGTAACTAACCTTTAAGGGTTCCTTAGTCTTTATTTTGTTCCTATTAACCTTCTGTTTCTCTGGATAATTCTGCAGCCAAGAGTAGGTGTGACTCCCACGTTACAAGTCTAGCTGTGCTGTTGACTCATGTGCTGTGCTCGCAAAGCCAGCTCCTTTAATGGGAAGGCTTATGCAATGTAGCGAGGTCTCCCAGAGCATATGCTCTTACTCGAGTTGTGAGATTTCTGCTTGTTCTCTCTGCTAAATGAGACTGAAAACGCTGGTGGGCCGCACAGAAGGTGCACGCTATTTCATGAGCCCTTACTATGCCCTGAATATGCACACGAATCCCCAGGCCCCCGCACAGCCCATATGAAAGGTACTTTGGGCAGATTCCCCCCTCTCTAGACCCAAAAATCAAATATCTGCAAAAAGATGCTTCTTGGCTCTGGATCATGGCGATGCTGCGGAGAGGCAAGTGCCGCTCTGAGCGGGCAGGCTGGCTGCAGGCTGCCTGCCCTCCCAGACCTCAGGGAATTACCCAGCAAGGAGCCTTGGCTGTTTAAAGGCCACTTTATGGTACACAGAGATTATATAAAGTGAACTTAACAGACGGTCAGATTTGGCCTGTCATGTTGGAAGGGCTCTCACACAGATATTTTTTTTAGGAGGGAAACTAGCAAGACATGTGGTGAAAAACACCCTATAGCTTTTAACTAATGTCTTTGAGATCTAGCCATCTGTTACCATGAACTTCAAGTGAGAAGCAGCCACCATTTTGAAGGCAGCCGCTTAAAAAAGTGAGAGGATTTAGCCCTCGATTCCTTGGGCAGAAACCTGCTTTGATGCCCGCCTGAAAGGCCAACGCACGAACTACAAACCTCTCTGGGTAGGACTGCATCTTCCCTGCAAAGCTGAGTAAAAGCTGAGCCAACGGCTACAAAATTCCCCGACACTCCCACGGGTGCAGGAGGGAGCGAGCCGGGGTGGATGTGGGGGGCACCGATCCCCCCCAGGCAGGTCCATGGTACCCCCAGCAGGCAGGAGACACCGGCATCCCAGGCAGGCAGGCAGCTGGGACCGAGTGAGCCAGAGCTGCGCAGGTCAGAGCAGCCTCTGCTATTTCCTGCGAGACTCGCTGCCACCCAACCCATGAACTCACAAGATTCATAAAATACAAAAATAACCCCCCCGTAAAAGCCCCGCTACGGAAAGAAAAAAAAAAAAAAAAGCCATCTCCTGCAACTAAGCCGACGTACTGCCCGCTTGATTTTTAAGCCAGGTTTTCCCACAGCGTGCTCTGAAAAAACTGGGTTTGAGGCAGAGCCCTTGTGAGGCGGCACTGCGTCAGCACGGCCCTTCGCTGGAAGTTCTGCCGAAAGCCAGCTGAAACATTAACCTGGGGCTCGCTGCAATGCTCCCGGTGGCACCTTTCCCAAAAGGAGATTAAACTCAGCAGCTGCTGATATGGAAACCAACTGTTTGAACCGCAGTGCACTTACATATGCTAATCGTGCGAAGCCACCGACTCCTGCAAACGTGATGCAGGAAATGACTAAACATTTAGCGCTTGTTATTTAGCAGTATTCCTGGAGACACGTAGGTGGTGTGGACAGCATGGTATGTGCATTAAAGTGCAATTTAGGTCAACGATGCTTTGAAAGGACCATTCTTCCTCCCCCCCCCCCCCCCCCCCTTCTCCCTTCAGGGGCATTTGCTATTCAAAGATTAACTTTTCCAGCTATCTTTTCCAAAGAGTTCCCATCAGCTCAAAATAAAATAAAGAAGGGGGAAAGACTGTAGGAAATACCCTGGCTTAATATTGAAATATCTCTGCAAAATTTTCTCATTTTATCTATTTTTAATGTTTAGAAAAAGAATTTTAAAGAAGCTTTACAGGGAAAACTGCATGTTTAGACAAACCCAGTAATATTTAATGAGGTGTCTGAGTCTAACTTTTTAACAGGTGAACTGACAACCCAAAATGAAAGCCAGCCCCAGAAAGACTGGCCAAATACGGGCTGCGGGAAGGTGTCAGCACAGCTTCAGCTTATGCTGCGGCATGCTGAGGCTGCCACCCTCCTTTTCCATGGACCCTCTGGTGCCCAGCAGTTCGTGAAGCATCTCTGAGAATGCAGGGCGGTGCCTCCAGCACTGCCCTGGCACCCAGGGGACCTCATCAGAAAATGCAAATATTCTCCAAAAGCTGCTAAAAAGCTACCAAATGCATACGCTGCATAAATCTATCATTATATCATCTGTCATATATGCATTATTGTAAGGAAAACTAGTACATCCACCACACCCAAACAGAGCTGAAGGCTCCTTGCCCTCCTGGGCGACACAGAGACTCGGGGGAGATACGGCTGCCGCAGGAAAGCGTTGCATCTCTGAGCACAGGAACTCACCTGCAGTGGGAGCAGACCCACAAAAACCCCAGGCTCCTCCCCAGTGCCGAAGGACTCTGACACTATTTTCAGTGGGAGTCAGAGAAATCCCAAACTGGAATCGGTGGCAAGTCTTCAGTGGGGCTGGGGAAAGGGAGCTGGGTTTGCTGGGAGGACAGGCCTCTAACACAGGCATGGTGAAAGAAAAGGTCTCTTTGCTAAAGAAAAAGAAAAAAAAATTACTGATGGCGATGCAGTTTCCTGCCAGAGCACCATCACTGAGAAATTCTGAAGACCCTTTTCAAACAGGAATGAGACCGGGCAGAATGCTGGTCTTCTAAGGCCACCTACTTTTTTCTACCCAAGGACCAGCTAAACAAAATCCCAAGAAAAGCTCATTTGTATCCATTTAATTATTTAATCAATAGCACTGCTTTCAAATCTCCTCCTTGCCCTTGCTCCAGAAAAGCCTGGTGTCCCTCACAGTATCTGTGATATCCAGGGGACCGTAAAGCATTTTAGGGGGGACTGCTACGGGAGTTGATCTTAAGTTTGGTTAAAAAGGCATTAAAATAAATACACACAGCCAGCGTCAGAGCAAGGGGAAACAACAGCTACGCTACTTGCCAAAGCTCACCCGCACGCTTGGGTACAAAAGCTGGCTTTGAGGAGGGCGAGCACACCGCCGGGATGCCCAGGTTATTCCGATGTCCTTCCAAGAGCTCCACAGGTCCTGCGGTTGCCAACTGGGCACAGAGCAGGGGGGGCAGGAGAGAGCTCGGCGGATCATCTTCTCCCCAGGACATCACCTCCAGCAGCCTCCTGCCCTGGGCATGAACCCATCCCCTCCTGACCCAGCAGATCCCAACACCAGTTGAGTCATCCTGACATTTAACAGTGCAGACTGGCCGGCTACAGCTAACTATTGTTGAACCAGGAGAGGGATTACAACAAAATTTAAGTCCAAATAATTTTTAAAAGCTTCTTTCTTTTGCAAGTCTTTTCCTCAAGTGTTTCACGCACACACGCGACATTAGGAAATAGCTGCGGGTGACTCCGAGATGCTATTAATGATCCCCAGGCAGTGCTTGTCTATCAGATAACATTTTCTGAGAATTTTTCAAATCACTGGGAAATCTCAGATGAACTGGAGATGTGTCTCTGGAGGCTTAGATCGGCTGGGATACACATCTCTGGTTAAGTAGTCAGGACAGGTCAGACCCATGGTAAACAGATCGTGCTTTTGCATGAACCACAGTTTCAATAAAACTTCCTCGTGGCAATGGGCTGCAGAGGTACATCGGGTGTGAACCTCATGGGAGAGTCAAGAGGCATGAAAATCCAAGGTAAAATGCAAAGGGGCTCAAAATAACCCCTTTGATTATGCAAAACACTACATGTAACTGTCTTCAGTTTTTTCATGTCTCATATTTTCCTCCCTACCTTTCCCTTGCTCCTCAGTTTTGGTTTGCTCCTGAATCATATCGCTCATCTGAGGCTGGGACCAGACAGCGGCACCATCAACCTCTCAACAGCAAGGTTTTGCTTGGCCAATTTTCCAGCATTAACTGCCTTTCAAGGCCATTTGTTCTTAGGTATAAAGCTTCCCCCCCCCCCCCCCCCCCCCCCAAGGGAATTGATACGGCAATGCTTTCAGGACTGCTGCCAGGGAAAGAGTGTCCCTATTGCTCCTTCATTACCATGACAGCTATTGGGACCTTTGCAGCGTGTCTCAGTATCTTGGCTGCAGTTCCCAAGACTAAACAATCTTTCCAAATGCAGGGAATTCCCTTCGGATAAAGGGAGAGGGACAGTCACAGGAAAGCTTTGACTGCCATTCCTCAAATGTATTTCTTCATGCCCTTCCAGGCAGCTGCAAACACCACTGAAGTCAGCTGGCACCTCCGTACTGACTCTGGCAGAATTCGAATCAGCCCAGGATACAAAGGTCAATTAAACCTCCAGTAGCACCAGTTTTACAAGTGCAGATGCAGAAATCAAAATGCACCAAAACCAAAATATAGGAGACTGTCTCTTTTTTTTTTCCTCTCAACCGAATTAAGGGCCTTACACAGTGAAAAATGCATTACTGGAGAGAAAAAGAGACAGACATGCAAATACCGGGTGTCATTAAAATATGAGTAGCTCATACACATGCAGTTAGGAAAGAGAGCTCCTACATTACTACTCCTCTTAGGGAAAGGAGAAGCTGTTAGTGATCACTAGAGAGTTCCTCCTCCCTGCAGCTCCTCCTCTCAGTTTCTGGATTAGAGGAGCAGAAGTGCTCTCTCATCTGCTCTGTCACCACCCTGACCTTTCCTGAATTGCTGCTCGGTATCTTGCCTGTCAGTGCCATATACTTTTCACTCCAGACTCTCTCTCTGGAGCATTTATTACTCAGAGACCTAATTGCTTAGTGCTCCCTCAAACAGTCACAAATGCAAGACATCAGAAGACAGATCTAAGAGTCCAGCTTCTTTGAGACCCCAAAGTATGAAGACAAAGAATGCCTTTTCCCAGGAAAACTCAAGGGAAAACCACAGCTATGCTACTTCATGTTTATGCCATGAAGCCATCTCACATCCTTATTTTAAAAAAGGATTAGTTTGTATTAACAATAACCTTGTCTTTTTGTAATGTATCAGTTAAAGACTTTGAGTTTGGGTTTGTGACCAGGGAAGGTGCGGTGGGGAGCTCGTGCACTTCCCAATAACTATGCTTGACCACATTACTAAGCAACACACATCCTACGTTTCCCATACCCTGTTCAACATTTTACGCACAGATCTTTGCTTTCATGTAAAAAACATAACATGGGTGGGATTTGTTTACACTGGGTGGAAGTATGTATTAAAGCCAGGCCAGCAACCACAAGTGTTAGAAACTGGCAGAAAGGGCAACAGCTGTTATGATGCAAAAGTACATATTTGCTTGAAGACTCTGGCTAGAAAACCATTAGAGAAATCCAGACTGATTCACGCTCTGCACCCTCACCAGATGACTTCCGATAGAGTAACGCCAACTTTCCTGCAGAAGCCTGAACGCAGACAGTGTGCTGGCTCCCTCTCGGCCAGCTGCTTGCACGCAGGTAATCAACGCTGGGCTGTTTGAGACCACGGTGCTGGGACCATGCAAATTCTTCCTTTGCAAATTAAACATGTACTGCTGTGCTGCTTTGAAGAGGAATTTCCTTTAGATAGATGTCTTTTTAATCAAAGTACAGCAGTAAAGTAAGATATTAAACTTATGTTTTAACTATAGCATCAACAGTTGAATCAGAACGGCTGAGGAAGCAACCAGCGCCAGACAGTCCTTGTTCCCCAGGTGCCTGGGGAGCCCCAGGGAACCAGCTGAAACCAGGCAGGAATGCTCCAGTCTCCAACACCAGCACTGCCAAACCCACCCAGTGACAGTCTCGTGGCCGGGCCAGGAGAGAAATGCCCACATACCCTGTAACTGTATCTGCAAGCGGCTGTAAAACAGCCTAAGCCTCGTCTCTGTCACCTGATGGAGATCAAACCTCCTCATTCTAGGGACAAAATTCAGGGGAGTGGGAGAAGTTGCTCTTCAAGACATGAAGACTTTGACACACGGGATGAAGTTTGCGCAGTGGTGAGGCCATCAGAAGGAGACTCCACGAGTTAGTTTGCAGTCTTTAGGCACACTCCTCCCTCAGCAAGAGCTTGTGATTCACCCTTTAGAGCATTCGGAAAAGATGGAGAAACACTTCTGGGGGTGGGGTTTGAGCTTCCAATTCAGATTGCTATGCTTTGTGTGTGATATTAAATGAATATAATATGCTGCCTGAAGAAGCTTTCCACTGTCATATAAACACTATTATCCAAAATGAGAAAGGTAAAATCATTTCCCCTAAAAAGTTTGTAAATATGAAAATTATTATCAATTGAGGGGGTGGTTCAAATTTCCCAAGATTTGCAATTGTGATCACCACATCTCAAATCTCAGCGAAAGGCGGGTTTCCCCCCCCCCCCCCCACTAGCCATACATTTCAGTATTTCATTGCTAGCAGCAACATTTTTGGGCGCTTCTCCTAATTATATCCAGCAGTACTCTCAGAATCAAGCACAAGTCCTAGATATATCAGTGTCAATCAGCAGTACTCTTCCTCCACATCCAAATGACTTGACTTGTGCCTGCAAGCTCAGACAAGACATGAATCCTTAAGTAAAAAAAGCCAATCAATCAGGCTTTTGGATTTTGTGCAGTCCATGTAGTATTGGGACAGGCTTTTCCCCTGCCAGGTGACACTACTGCAGATCACGGCCACCATGGTCTGACCTCAGCTCCTGGGTGGATAAGCACCTTCACAGAGGTGAACAGTGATGTGGTTACTGTAAAAGGGGAAAAAAGGGGCGGCTCTGTAGAAAAATAGCAGCAACCCTCCCAGAATGCCATTAGAACAAATACAAGTCCTAGCTTTACAGAAGTGCATGAAGACTTCTTGTGAATATTTGTTTTAAGTTAAATCTGCTCCAGGGTGATTTGCTTTGTTCTGCTGATAGCAGAGCTTCATGCATGAGCAGGATGTAACAGCAGCAGAGCGAGCAAGACCACGCTGGTGCCACAGATGAATCTTATGCCTGTTTGTACTCCCAAGATGTCCTTGTTCCCTTCATGTCATGAACAGAGTTTGGGGGAATTGGCTGCTATTTTGGGGGGGGGGGGCTGCTACCCTATTTTTTTTCCCCTCAGTGCTTATAACAAGACCTCTACTCACAGTAACACCCGCAAACTCACTTACCTGGCCAGGAGCTAACATCTGAGCATGTTGCTCAACCAGACCACAGGCAACAAAGCCATCAGCTGACAATCCCCCAAACCCTCCAGCACAGACCTCAGAGTGGGATGGGAGAGGGCCAAACACCAATCCCATCAGCAGATTAACCACTTGGCAACTGCTTTACCTTCCCTATCTGATGGGGTTTGCCCATACAGCTCACGCAGACCTCTACGGACAGCCCATGCGTGCGTGTATTACCACCTCACCCTGCATGAAGGCTTCAGCATCAGCACTGGTGGCTGAGGTCCCCAAGTCCAGAGGGGCTGCAAAGCTCCGGTTGCGTGCTTGTCTGTTGTTTCAAGTGACGCACTGCCAGCGGGGTAGGGGACCCACAGCAGAGCTGCCTTGGTCCTCCGCCAGCAAGCGGTGACTTCCCGCACCCCACAACTGCCCGCATCCCCCCAGCACGATGCTGCCTAATGGCAAAAAATCAAATGTTTGCAGAAACCAAACACTAAGGCTGCCACATGCATGCTCCCACCTAACCACATCCCTTTGGGTTTCACCCTACGGAATTTGGATGAATTGCACTAAGGAGTCCAATGCATAATAAAGAAACACAAGAATTCCCTGCTTTTGTCTCCCTCCTCTTTTTAAGTCTGGCATCAGCTTTCCCTACCCCCACCCTCCTTGCATTAACTTCCCTCCCTTGGCCCGCAATTACAGCATAGAACCCCCCTTCCCCCCGAGCAATGCAATGATCTCGCTGGGCTCTCCAGCTTGAGAAGTTTACTGCCCACACTGGATTTATGCTGTGTTTGTTTATTTAATGGCCCAGTTAGGAAACGCAGAGAGTGGGATCTGTCCAGGAGATACGCACAGATCACAGCAAGACCTGGCAAAAGCACCTGGGAGCTCTCTAGCCTAAAACCAGTGCAACATCAGGTTACGTTGCTTCCCTATCATTCACAACAAAACCAGGAGAATATCGCTCCACCTTCTCTGTGAGAAAAATCTCCCATTTCAGCAGGGCTACACACAGAGCTGGGCCACGGTCAGACACATGTTTCACAGCCCCTGTTTCTCCATGGGATGGCATGCAATGGGCTGCAGCCCTCAGAAGCAAGCTTCACCTCCTCAGTTTCTGTCTCATTGCTGTGAAAACTGCGACATCAAGGATGCCAGTCCCACACCTACAACCTTTGTAAACCAGTCCGTAGTTAATCACATTAAACTCCCAGGCTTTGCTAGTGCTGACAGTCCTGCTCCTCCACTTTCTATCAGAATAAACTGCATTTGGATGCTGTAGGAAGCATCCAGGCTATTTCTCTAAGTTTTATATAAACAGAAATTCTCCTGTGGGACTCTCTGGCCATTTTAGTTTTGTATTACGTTACATAGAGCAGCACAACCAACGCAAAAGAACACAGAATCTGGCCCATAGTGAATAAGTAGGAAAATCAGGTGATGGCCAGACAGGCACAACCAAGAAGAGGTTTCTCTCCTGACCACCAGACAGCAAGCATTAAAGAAATGACAAAACTGAACACCTGGCTCCTAACACACTAGTACAATTTCTGCTCCCATCTCCAAGACCCATGACTTACTTTCATGCTATTTGAAAATCTCCTTCTCCCAGCTCCAAACCAAGACTTGAACTTATTAGAGGAAGTAATGCCTCTCAGGGCAGAATGCAAATTTAAAACACTTGTCCCAAATAACAGGAGGTAGTAATTAGGCTCCAGCACTTCCAAAGCAGCATCCCTCAGCTACACCCTTTCCTGCACTGCTACATGGATATAGGACATACACTATGGCCATGCTGTTAAAACGCAGGCTACGGGAGGCTGGCTTTCTTTATCTGTTTCAGAAATCAGCTCCTCTCTTTTCATTCTCCTCCTTCACTCTCTCCTCTTGTCTATGAGCTTTGCTCCCTGCATGTTTAAACTTTTTGCTTTTTTTCTTGTTGCTGCCCCTTACCCTGGTCCCACTTTTTTTTTTCCCCCATAAGGTGCTTGCTTCCTTAAATAGTTCTTCTCTCTCTCTTATTCCTTCCTCCCTTTTGTTATCAACTTCTCTTTCTCACAGTTAACCAGTGTCTCTTTTCTCTTCCCTGGGGTTTCCTGCAAGGCCATTTGCATTCTTTCTCAAGCACATCAAACAGGTGATTTCAGTTTAGCAGCAACCAGGGAAACACCTCAGACATCCACATGGCATCACAGCCTCCTGCCACCTCCGTTCACAAAATCCCACTGAATTCTTGTTCTGCAAAGCAGGAGCTCAAATCCACCTTGCAACAAAGTGAGAGGGTGTATGAGGTGCTGCCATCATCCCCTGCCACTGAGCCATTCCCAAAGCCACCCTTCTCCTCTGCTCTCGGTGGCATGTGTCTTGTCAATTCGCACCATGCCAACATCGTACTGTGCATCTCTTCAGGCCAGGAAGGGCAGCCTTCCTGCTTTTGCAATGTAAAAAATAAATTAAGTGAATGATGCTGATGCTCCCAGTCCCTGCGCTGCTGCAGGATGAGGGCTGAGCTTACGGCTGCTGCAAGGATCAAATGCCCGAGGCAAAATAACCGGCCGCAAGTACCTTGCCCCGCTAGTGCCTGCGCCCTCAGGGAGGAGCAGAGAGTTAAAGAAGACAAGTCTTTATGTGGCTTTTAGAAAGTAGATATGTTCGTTACAATCCGATTAAAATTCCTTACAAATATGCTGTAAAGTTAGCTCTGGAATCAATGAATGGTCACGGATCTCCTCAAGCACAGGATTTATGTTTAAGAAAACCTATCGTTACGGTAAATCTAAAAAGAGTGTGTCCAACTGGCTAAATAGGGACAACAAACACCCTGGGTTAATGCTTCTACAAGAGAACCTCCGGTTCATTTTGTTCATCCCGACTGCTGTTTTAAAAACAGTCCAAAACTGAAATTCTGGGTAAAATAAGTCAACCTAGAAACAGATGTTTTCAAAAAGGCAGATGAAAACGAAACGAGTATGGTTTTACATAACACTTTTTCACTCTCAAATTGTTTAAGATATAATTTGTAGGGAAAACCATCTCCGGACCCTCTAAATGACCCTCAGCCAGAGTTTCACGTGCTGAGAAAGCAGAGGGGAAGCAGCCCTGTACCAATTACATGGACCCGAAGCTTCAGACCTTGTTCTTCAGGCCAGCCAGAAAATTTATTAGTGATGTATCAATTGCTCGATTTTTCTAAAGTTGTCTAATTCACCTGGAAGTTTACTTGCTTTCTGACTTTTGAGATGTTAGTCTGGACTTTCAATTCGTCTGCAGCCACCATGACCGCTAGAAAGTCGCTTTGTTTTAAACTGAAAGCAGAGCTTTTGGGTAATCACCTGCCGTCAGGTGCGGGAGCTCTGGACATGCCACAAGCCTTGCAAAGCAGGGGCAGCGCTGCTAAAGCAAAGTTGAGAAGACACATGTGCATGCCTTGAAAGGACACGCCATCGCTGCCTGCACTGGGGGAAGATGAGCTGTGCCAGCCCTGTCCCACGCCAGCGGCAGTGGCCATCCCCAGCGCACGGACTCAGCCCGTGCCCAGCCGGCATCGCTCGGCCACTGCCGTCCTCTCCCCCCACGGCACAGCCACCCGGGAGCCTCGTGATGCCGTCGCTCCGGCCCCATGTGCTGCAGACACAGACATTTCCCAAGGAGACACGCAGGGGTGATGGGGGAAAGAGGGACAGTCTGCACCCCCGAGTGAGGAGAGGGGCACACGGGACACAGCTCGGGTCTAAGCTGCAGGTGCAGAGGGGGTTCTGAGGGAGGCTTGTTCCCACAGTCACTGGTGCTTTCCTACTCCTGGACCAGCAACCTCCTCCCACCCAGACCAGGGCCGGTTTCACATCCTTTCAGCCCAGCGTCCCTTCCCAAAGCTGCAGGAACTGCTGTAACTCAGCTACTACCACGCCGCTTCCTGATGTCCAGCCTCCCCGCTGCCCAACTCCTCCTCGTGGCACCCTGTCTGGAATCAGCTGGCAAATAATACGAGCAAAGGACCGTATTTTCTTTGCCTCTGAGAGCATCCAGCCTGCTCTCCGCTGCACTAAAACGCCAGATAAACAAACAGCGTAAGGGTGCAGTGCAGACATCTCCGGCAGGAAACAAAGCGCAGAACTTGCTCTATTTTAATCCCGTCAAGGGTCTTCTTGGAAGCGAGGCAGAGCCCGGCTGTGCAGAGTTAAGAATGAAACCCTATTTTTAGCCTGTCCCCGGTGAGGTAAGTGCGCGTGAGTCAGACCCCGGCGTGGGATGTTGCATAAGACGGGGCCTGCGCCGCAGCTCCCAGCGCACGGGGGTGCGAGGAGGAGGATGGAGGGAGCCTTCCTTCGCCGCTTCCTGGCATTGTCATTTCAAGACAGACCCTTCACGGTATTTAAATGCAGGGTTCTTTCTTCCTCCCCCCTCCCCCCCCCCCCCCCCCCGAAAAATTTAATTAGAAACAGCAGTAGGCTGGTTATGTAATGTGATTAATTGCAGCATTAGAGTGAAAAAATATAGGGCACACAGGTCTTAAAGATTCACATGCAAAGTCATGTGTGGGAGTGAGAGAGACAAGGGTGAAATGCAAGACTTATCTGTTTGATTAGTTACTTTTCATGGGGCAGTGATTTATTCCCTGAGTAATTTAATCGGAGTAATCTGCAGATAGCTAAAGAAAAAAAAAAAAAGAGCAAATAAACATCCAAAAGAAAACAGAACAAAAAGAACAAAATTGCTTTCACAGCATCTCTAAAGGTTAGATCTGTACCTTGCTAGCAAGATGTTACCCTCAGCAGCAGACCTGCCCCTTAATAGCCCTCACTCACACCAATAAAAATGAGGTTTTCCACTGAGTCATGACTAATGAACTGCAGACACATGCCGAATGGCAGAATTGCAACTAACCTTCCCTATGCTGGAACTTTATCCGAGTGAATATCTGAAGCCTCCGGGTTAATTTTTTCCCCCTGCCTTTTGTAAGCATCTCACCAGGGAAGACCCGAAGCCCAGGCTGGCATTCCCTCCTGCCTGTGACCTCCAAACACCCGACACTGATGGTTGCAGCTCTGTAAATGGTGTACTCTCCACGGCTGTTGATTAAATTCAACCTAGTTCAATAATGGCAAGCAGTCACTGGCATATTTGATTGCTCAAGTGTCCTATATGTCGATGGCCTAAGTGAAGGCATGTCTTCATTGCAAAACAAAGGACCGTCTGGGTCTGACTGAGCAGCCTCACTGCAAAACTGAACTCGGTGAGGCTGAGTGAGTGCTGCTAAGACTTAAGGAGGGATATCTGGATGTATTTTAGCACTGCAGTTTTTCAGAGCAAAAGAACTGTTGTTAATATTCATGGAAGGGAAGATGAAAAGGCACTGGAGAAGGGAGCTCGTGGCAGGGTACCAAGGACTTCTCAGCAGGTTTTATCCTGTGCTCTCACTGGGGAGAGGAAGGTTCACAGCCTAAGTATAGCTGTTCTTATTCTATAGATTGTTCTCCAGGATTGTCTTGATGCCAGCTACCCCAAAACTCAAATCTAAGGCGCTGGTGAATGAAGAAGTATTAATTTAAGGCAGCCTATGAGTAAGTGCCTGAGCTCCCTCTGAAGTGAAGGATCTTCACTTGGTGAGCTCTGTCTAGTTCTCGTATCTTCGTTACTGGCAACCTAGCTGTAAAGCCACAGATGGAAACACAAAAAACCTCTAGACTTGATCTCTCCTGAGTAAGAACGTTATTTGCTACAGCCATGCCAAACCCTCGCAATGATTTCAGAGGCCCTTGCTTCTGGAGTTGTCAAGCAGCAAAATGCCAAGATTAATCCAAAAGCAGCTTTAAAATTACCTTGACTTTGCATCTTGTTTGATTGCTTTGCTAGTAAGACAAACACTAAATGATTCATATTAGAAAACTAGATTTCAACGGTCTTCTAAGGCAGGCCCGGTGCTAACTCTGAATCAAGGCACTCTGAAGTGATAAAAGCAGAAATACCCTTCCACAAGGCTTTCAGTCTTACTGGAGACATAATGTGAAGGAGAGTGAATCGGCCAAGAAGTCTCAAACCATTGGCTGGGTTTGTGCAGCATTGCGATATTCCTCAGCCGCTTTCATGTATTTCTAAAGCTTTCCTCGCCACTGCACATGACAGCTAAGCATGAAACACATCCATCGATGTAGCATTTGACTTCATCTGTCCCAGTGCATGCGTTATGTATCACTTGAGCATGCTTTCTTCCTTATGCAGAACCTACTTGTAGACAGTTATTGGGCCAGGTCCTGAAGTTGCTGCTCGCTGAAACTTTCCCTGGAACCATTTTCCAGTGGAAACTTCTTTCCTCTCTTAGAAACTGGACAAAGAAAAACTGTTCAGGTCTGCTGGTGATATCTAAGCGCGCAGTAAAACACCTCTTGAAGAAATCAAGATCAAAGCTCATACAATTAGGGACAAACCAAAATCAAGGGCACCTTTACTGAAGCTCATTAAAAATATCCTTTGTACCGCTCTCCTACGTGGCACCCAAAGCCTCATGAATACAGTGGTCTAATGAGAATGCAATGATTTTTTTTCCTCCAGTATTTTTCTTTTCCATACTTAGCAAATGTCATAGTTTAATTAAGGGATGTCAAAGGCACAGAGAGCTGCCCCGAGATAATCGTCACCTGCTGCTAGATAAATGCTGAGGTGAAGACAAGCAAGAAGGGCTATCATGCAAATGCTAAATTATGGAGAGAGGGCAAAGTTCAAAAATGGAACTGACAAAACCTTCATTTATTGAGGTGGGTGGAAGGAGCTGCTTTTGCCAGCCTTTGTGAGCGGGCCCCTCCACCCCGGGTCCCCCTCACAGCCGTTCCTGAGCTTGCTGGCTTCCCTCGTGCCTCTTCTTGCTCCCACGTTGTCCCTTGCAGGAAGATTCACTCGGAAGTATCTCAAGGCGTCCTGAGGGCTGAGTGTCTTCAGCGTCACGTACACACTGCTGACACTGCCCTCTCGTCAGAGCAGCAGGCTGATGCTTAGCGTGGCTGCACAAGCCCTTAACTAACGCAGGAGCACTGGATCCTGGCTCCCACCGCTGCTGCAGTTCCGTTCACCACACAGCTAGGAGCCCTTTGCAAAGCGCTCGCTGAAGACCTGACCTCAAGCCATTTAAATCGCTACAAAGGCTCTTACTTTCTTCAGGACCTTACCAACAGCCTTTAATTTAGTCTTTAAAAGCATGCATGTCTTTATTTATTAATATTTGCCAAAGCCCTTCCAGTCTTCGACTCTCTGATTTTACAGCCTTTTACGATTCTCACTAGATGAAGTTTTCTTTTTCTGAAAAACAACCCAACCCCAACCCACCCGGCTGCCTGCTCCCCTCTCCTGGTGCCTGTGCTTACTTTCACAGGAAGGTTGTCTCGCTCTCCTTGCCCTTTTTCCACATAGGTCAATATTGATCTGATCATTCCAGCAACAGTTCTGTGCTAACGGCTGTCTCTCTATGCTGGGCCCTCTGATGAATCCATGACCTGCAAACCATCCTTCTTTCTTTTTTGTTGCCCTTGTCTGGGTTCATTCCATTAGTTCACAACTTACTTCGTGGAACATTTTACCAGAGGGGTGGTCTACATTTTATTTTACCAGTTACTCCTGTTTCTCAACTTCTGTGCAGAGAAGACAGCACAACGCGTTACGGATTCCCTGTCTTTTCAAAATTATCTCCAAATTAATACACAGGTACTGCATTTCCAGTAAATATTTCCTTTCAATGGAAATCACGCCCTAAAAATAGCTTGCTAGAGTCCCTGCAGGAGTTCATCAATGCATAGTGCTCTGAAGATGGCCAGACAGGGCTCAGGTCAAGTCTCAATCCCTATTCCCGATAAGCGGAGCACCAGCCAAGCAGAAATCAAAGAAAACGTCTCTGTGGAGTTGCGACACCTCCTACAATTTCCCCATGGTGCTGTGGACAATTGCAAGCATGGGGCTACAACATTTTTCCAGACTCCATAGATCAAGCACGATGGATAATTTTAATTTGATCATGACTGATTTCTCACTGCATTATTAACAAACAGCTGTATTTTGACTGGCTTTGATGTATACTTTATCTGACTCACTGGTGAGGTTCTTCAAGAGGGACCACCACACAGAGGTCCCTGGGGTGAAGGGTTCATAAAGTAAGTAATTGTAAATAACAAAGAGGAGCCAAATGAATTCCTTCACACTGAAAAACAGCGTACGTTTTCTGAGCCAGGAAACAAAAGAAGGATTTCCATGGCATTCCTCTACAAAACCATCAATCATTTCACTACCATGAAACAAGCTTCATAAAATATTCTGTAGTTTTACCAATAAACTCTACTAAAACTAAGCCCCCATACTGCTTAATTGCACTTATTAGCAAGCCAATTGTCTGTCAGATTTATTTTGTTATGTGAGCCAAGCTCGTAAGAAAGGGCATGCAATTTTTAATCAAATCTGTGATACTCGCTACGAGACAGACTTTTGAAGGGCACAACTTTACCCAAACAAGAACATTCATCATAGCTGGACACAGAGAAGAGGTAGCCGTATCTTGTTATATGAAAACATATGGCTGTACAAAGATTCATCTCCTCCATCGCACTCCCTCCATCTCTAATATATTTGCAGACCTACTTGACGGACCTTCAGGTCAACCCAGGGCTGACCTGTAGCATCTTCTGTAGCAGCTCCTGCCCAGGTGCAGGGAGTCACTGCACGGCAGCAGCTGACAGCCAACCTGAGCACATAAATCATTGACAGAAACACAGATTTATATCCATGTTATCTTTAAGTAGGAGTTTTAGTGGAATGCTGGCAATACTAAATCCAAGGCTTAATTTGGGGTGCCACCTTGGTACGAACAATTTCCCCTGGCACGCTGACTATTTCCACCGAGGATGAGATGTGGCAGGCAGCAGTCCGAAGGCATCCATCCTTTCCTGCCATGCTCCGCAGGTCTCTGCGGGCGCCTCATCTCCCAGGGAGACACCGAGCGCGGCTGCTGTTACCATGGCTTTGCGAGACAGACCTTTAGCAAACACACAGCGCTCGCCAATAAAAGCTGCTGTCGGCACGGGCACCTCTCGCCGGCTAGCACAGCAGTACGTGCCAGGGACCACTGCTTCGTGGCAGCCTCTGCACCCTGCAACGGCACATCCCAGCAAAGGCCTCTGTCAGTATTCTCCTTTACTCGTACGCCCCTAGTAATATTTAGGCTCAGAAATTTAAGTTAATACTTTCTCTAAAATTCTACACAGCTTGGCTCTTACACAGGTTCAGCTCCACATAATTTGCTGATGGAATTCAGTAGTTAGACCCAAGATTAATTTAACCCATTTTTCACTTCAGTGGGGTTACTCAAAGACAATTTGCAGTGGAATATGAGCTCTCAGCTTTAAACAAATGCTCCATGCTTCCTATTATACCCTTTTCTTCTGTTTCCTGACAAAGACATGAGTGAACCATGGGACTAAGGAAACCTCATTTCTTGCAAACTTAGGAGACAGCTACTCACATGAGTTTGGTTCCTGCAAAGCCACAAGGACTCAAATTTCATGAAGTTGAGCGCTTCAGTGTCACTCTGCCTCTGCCCTTCCCTTCCTCTCGCACGCAAATACGCTCATACCCGAAGAGTAGCTGGGACAGCTGCATCTCTCGCTCCTCTTTTAGCTACCTATTCTATCAAAATGCAACTCCGCAGCCTGGTCTGCTTTGTAAAATTGGCCTCGTCCCAGCCCAGAGTTGCTTGGCGAGCACACAGACACAGGCAGAGGTCACGTCAGCATTGCCTCCCTGGCAGACACGTTCTCTGGTGGACTCTGAACTCACTGCTTGCTGTCACGCTTACCTGTGTCATTTCTTGGATGGTGCCTGTCATTAAGATTTCTTAGGTCACAGAAAGCACCACGACTGAACTTTCCTTCCAGATGTTTATCTTGATAACCCATGCACATCTTTAGTATGCCGCCCTGCTCTTATTACTTCCATGAATACTCCAGGCAGGACCGGTACACCTATCACAAAGGTTGTTCAACACTTTCCACAATAAAACTCCTGTTTTAAGTTGATTACAACTTTGAAAATCTTCACTGGTTCTTTCAGCCAAAGAAGCAGCAGGGGCAGGGATCTTTTATTGATGCTGAAATAATTCTAAAAATGTTTTTTCTGAAAAACTCTAATGCCACCACGCCTTGGGACTGCAGGCCAAAATCTGACAGTGGAGGGAAGGGTGAGCTTGGCCATCTTAATGATGAAGCAATCAACCTGTGGGTAACTGATAAGCTTCTGAGAAGCTGCAGCTTGCGCACTATCTCAATAGAGGTTTGCTAGATGCTCCCAGCTAAATTCCCCAAAGCTTTCATCTACATGAGGCCCGGCAGGATCTCCTCTGCGATGGCAGATGGTCTGGGCTCAGACCAGGCGCTTGGACTGAAGATAGGACAGCTAACCTCCTTGTGTTCTCAGGGACCTTTGCGGGTGGAAGCTGCTCCGTTTGAGAGCCAGGAGGACAACACTTGGACTTGCGTTCAAGAAACTGCCATTCATTTTTCCACAAACTCACTTTTCAGAAACTGGTAGGGAGCGCTAGGGCTGGCAAGGGCATTGGGAGCCGCCAGGCAAACAGCCACGAGTGGGGAAGGCAGAGGAACAGTTTGAAGGACAGACTCCCAATGTCCCCAAGCCCGAAGCCTGGCAGCTCCCTTTCAGAGCTCAGATCAGGTCCTACGGCTTCCCGCTCCCACTGCTCCTCCGCCATCTGCAAGCATCCACAAAACCTCCCGGCAAGACGTCCTGCCTCTGCTGACAGACACGACGGCGCAGCAGCATCGCCCATCTGCTTCGCCGCTTGCTGTCATCTCCCAGGGCAGCTGAGCCGCAAGCGCCTGCACACACTGCGCAAAAGGCCAGGAGAACATGGCTCAGCGTGCCCCAGAGCGGGGTTTGAGGCACCTGGGGCTTTTAAGGCCTCAGGCCGCACGCTGAATAACGAAGGTAAAGCAGAACGCCGACTTCATTAAGTGAATACCATCCGCTCCGCTCACCCGATGAGACAGGGCTCCTGTGGAAAAAAGCAGGAGATGGTTATCTAATAAGGCTTCGAGTTCATGCCCAAAGATAAGCCCAGTTAATTTTGCACAGGCATCTCTCAGCTCTTCAGTCCTAGGTTTTCGCAACCACAGAAATGGCCTTTTAGGCTTGTTTCGTGTCTGCGCGTTAATCCTTTGGGACTTCACCCTGTCAGCTGTTGTACGCAGGTGGGGGAAAAGAAGAAAAAAAAAGAAAAAAAGACAGACCCAAGACCCATCTACGTTGGGACAAGCTGCCGGAGGACACCCAGGGGCAGCAGGTGGGCGAGGGAAGCTGAGTGTGCCGGCAGGCTCTGGCTGCCCACCCTGGCTTCCTAAGGGGACCAGGAGGCCATCGGGAGAGGAGACAGCGGAGCGACCCTTCACCTGTGTCCTCGAAGGAGACGGGGACGTCCATTTTAACGCCCCTTTCTTGAAGTTTCCGGAGCGGGATGCCGTCGCATCAGCTGGACCGCTGCCAGGCCTGAGACATCCACCGGTTCCCTCCAGGTGCAAAAAATGACACCGTTTCTGTGAAAAGCGGAACGGTGGGTGTGGAGGGGTGTGTGTGTGTGTGAGGTGAGTAATTTCCACCCGTGCGGATATCCGCGGAGGGGGGTGGTGGTGGTGGTGGTGGTGGTGGTGGTGTGTGTGTGGACGGCTCAAGCCTGTCCGGGTCAGTGAGGATTTTAAACGGTTTCTGAGGCTCCCGCACCAGGCGTTTCGGCGGGAAGACGCGGACCCTTCAGGGGCGGCCGCCGCCGCTGAGGGCTCTGTGTGTGTGTGGGGAGGGAAGGGGCCGCCCTCAGGGCCCGGGGGGCTGCGGCGGGAGCGTGTGAGGGCTGAGGCGGGGCCGGGCTCCCTCAGCGTGGCGGGCAGCGTGCGGGGCGGAGCGGCGGGGCGGGCCCGGGCCGGGCCGGGCCATGCGGAGCGGAACGTGAGCGGGGCCCTCCCCGTCCCCGTCCCCGTCGCCGTGCCGGCGCGGGGGTGAGCAGCACGGGGCCGGGCAGGCAGGCGGGCGGGCGGGCGGCCAAGGCGTGTCGCTGGCGGGGCCGGCAGCCAGGGCCTCCCCCGCGGGCAGGGCCGCAGTCTGCCCGTGTCCGCCGGCCTTCCTGCCGCTCCCCGCCCCCGGTGGCGGCTGGCAGCCGCCGCCGCGGGGTTTTCCAGGCCGTTCCCCCGCCCCGGGGGAGGCCGGTGCTGGCAGGGCCGGTGCGGGGGTGCCGAGAGCCGGCCAACCCCCCCCCCCCCCCCCCCCCCCCCCCGGGGCAGCGGCGGGGGCTGGGTCCTTGCACGAGGATGGGGGGGGGAAAAGCAAAAATGGGAGGAAAAGATAAAACCAAGCCCAAAGGTAAAGCAGCTGGAGCGGAGTCGGTGGTGCCAGCGAGGCCGTGCGCGCTGCCTGTTTATGAAATAAAAGATTTCTTATGCCAGGATGTGGTTAGGCTGCGCCAGCGGAGAATCGCGAAGACATTTCAGATGACCTCTCGTAAGCAGGCTGGTGTGCGCTTGAAAAGGGGGGGGGGAAGGCAGCAACGCCATAAAGCAGGCAGGTACCCGCTGCTTGGCACCGTCTGCTTCTAGAACGGGCCGCAGGCCTTTTTGTTAGCCGTGCTTTTGGCATTCGTTTTAAGGTAAAATATAAATACAGCATCTTCAGAGCTTTACATGTCCGTCGCACCATGGAATCACCTCGTCGACGGCGCGCAGGGGAGGAAATGTTGTATTGCAACTCCCCCAAACCGACCCGGGCTCCCGAGTAACCATCCGTGAACGTGCGTGTTGTGCTGAACGCCGGCACGGCTTTAATTTTCGAGTACAGTCATGCCGAGTGTGTTATTTTGGAAATGTTGAGCTCACCTTTTGCTAAGCGCGTTCCCCAGAGATTTCGGGAGGTGCAGCAGGCATTTAAAATAGAAGAACATGTGAGACCTTGTTCTTTCCAAAAGGCCTGAGCATGCACTTGCATAATATTCAAATGTTATCCCTGTAATTACATTAGGTCTTACTTCTTTTCACAATAATTTAAAAAAAAAAAAAGTTCAGTTAGAACTTCCCTTTGCAGAAACTAATATTCCTGCTTTTTTATAGTCAAAATAGTCTACTTAAAAACTTTTAACTTACTGGTGAAAAGGGGTGTTTCTTAGGCTGTTACCTTGCAGTTTATTATGTATCAATGCAGAGTTGCATTTACTTGGGAGTCTGACTGATCCACTTGACTCGGGCTCACAAAGATGATGTGATTTTCCAGACTGAGTCCTTATACTGTGGTAGGGCTTATGTGTGTGGAACCTAGTGGGAGATTTATGGCTACAGTGTCATGTCTGATGTGCCAGTGTCCATTAGTGGCAATCCGGGCTGGTCACAAATGCTTCCTCTGCCCCAAGTGGTGCATTAGCTTGGTTCAGCAGAAATTGGTAATTTAGCACCGTTGCTCAATCAATGTCTTGCTTCCTTTAAGAAAGAAACCTTTCAGGGTTTTTAATTCAGTGCCTCCTAATCTGCTGCAGGTATTGTATTTCCCCAATATAATCCTGCAAAACCCCCATTGTTCCATCTCTTAAGTGAAATATGCTTAATATATAACTGATGCCTTGTGTAAACCTCCTTTAACACTGGCGGTGCACGGCAAAAGTGTTTGACGCTATCTGTCTCTCTTTAAAACAGTATGTAATGTTGTTCAAATGTGTTCATGGTTGTTCCAGTAATAAGGGAAAAGGTGATGATCGTTAACAAGAACCAAGTGAAAAAAACCCAGCACAGTCATTTTTTAAGTCAAACATACAGGTTTGTGCCAAGGCAAGAGGGAAAAGATTTTTCTGCCGTATTTTCACACGACTGGGACATCAAGGGGTTTTGAAGAAATTGCTACTGCCTTTCCTGTTCGAAATATAGCCATCGGTGGACTGAAACTTGGGTTTGCCTGGGTGGGCGTCCCTTGCCAGATTAATAAATGAAGAGCTCTGAGGGGTCTGGGCTGGGAGCTCCCCCTTGCATCCTTGGTGGCCCCTCCGTGCAGTAGGACCTTCTGGGGGCTGGCCAGTCCCTGAATTTGCTGCACAGCATTGCATTGGGCCATACAGAAACCCCTATATCTGACCTATTAAAAAATGAATGCAGAAGTAGATAGAGCTGGTGGAGCTGAGTTTATTTTGATTCTTTTCCCTGGTACTGTAGCATTTAAAGCTTACATTTAAGAAAGCTACTTTTGGAGAGGTTTTGTAAGGTAAATGCCTGTTGTGAAAAAGAAAGTTTAGTGGGGCTACTTATTCTAAAGCTTTCTTTTAAAATGTTTCAGCAAACGGTTACTGCAAGAGGCAGTGACTTTTCCAAATGCATTTTGGTTTAATTGTACCAGTTCTTCTATTTGCTAGCCACTTTTTACACTACATGTATTTTCAGGGACTAGAATTGGCAGCTCCCGCAATAGTGGCTTACCCGCAAGGAAGCAAGGCAGAACTGACACAGCTGTGCTCAAACTCGCCCTGAAGTTCAGCACCAGCCTCTCAGCAGGTACCCTGGCGCCTTCCCCGCCAACAAAGTGACTAACAGTGAACAGTGGTAGTCAACTAGAACAAACCAGGCTTGATGTACAAGAATACACATCTCCTCCTCTAGAGCTGTTGGCATCTACAGAAGACAAACTATTAAAATCTACTAATTGCGCAAAAAGTGGATCAGTTGTGCATCTTTGTACAGAGCGGGAAACTATTTTGGTAGTGCAAGAGACAGCAAATCCAAATACCAACAGTGCTGGTGCAGAGAGGTGACGATTATGTGGAGAAACATGGCAGAAGTCTGTAACATCCCACACCAGGAATGTCCCTTCCCACTGAAACGTGCAGAAAAGAAATTGGTAGTACAGGAATGGAGGAGAAGGTCAAAGAAGGTCTGCAAAATACTTGACCATTTTGTATTTAAACAGCTTCTGTGCACCTTGTATGCAAAGTGTCAGACCAATGCAAATTAACACTGCTGAGTCATGGCCAGGGTGGGGGGTAAAAAATTAATTTAAAATGTGACCTGAAAACTAACATGAGGGAAAGAAAAAACCCATCCTGCAGCTTTCGACTTTTGTATGGAATGTCACAGTGTACGGTTAGGGGACAGTATATTAAGGTAAGATGAACACTTTAACAATTTAAATTAAACACTTCAAAAGCCAAAATTATTGTAAATATCAGGTAAGGAACACCAAGGAGATTTTTTCATCTCAGCGTCTTTCAAGAGCTTAAAAAAAAAAGTCTCCAAATTCCTAAAATCAAAGGTACAGCAGAGTAGGTGGGTAAAAATCTGAATAGTAGCAAAACCAGCTAGCAGCTCTGGGTTTATTTTATATAAAAGGAGAATGTATCGATGAAAAGGTGATCATTATCAGTGTCAAGTTTAAGAGTTAATTTCTCTAAATATTTTGGGGTTCTTCTGCAGAGGTTCTGGTTTAAGACTGCAAAACCATGCATAGATTGCATGCCTCTCCAGTGGGGTTTATCTTAAGCCTGGTTTTCCCAGTGCTGAGGACGCAGAACGGTGCTGGAGGGCGTTTGCGACTCTGGAGGCAGTGGGGAGAAATGCTGCTGTGCTAGTCCAGAAAAACAACTTTTAGCTTTCTATGCGATTCCCCCGCCTGTCTCTCTGGGAGCAGCACAGCCTCTTTCCGAAAGGGGAGGCTGAGGCTGGCTCAGCCAAGGGGTTGGGTGGTAGGGGGATGGATTTGGAGCGAGGGTTATCGTTGCCCTGCGCGGCTCCGTCTTGCGCCTGTGCTCCTCGATGCCTGTGTCCCACTGGTGCTACGTCTGCTCTCAGGAGGGGTGCAAAGTCCTCATCGTCATTCTGGCGTCACTCGGGGACTTATCTTCAAAGGCTCCGGTCGTGACAGGGCTTAGGTGGGGCAGAGGGAGGGAGGTGGGAATGAGGACTTTGGGCTGAGACCACGGCCACACCAGCAGGAGTACAGCCCGCAGCTTATTAAGGCCGGCATTGTACTTGTGGTGCTCAGAGATGCTTTGCCAGCTCCCTTGAACTTGCGTGAGGGTTGCTGGTTGTCGGTCCTTGGCACAGCTCTTTGCTTAAATTCCTGTCTTGGTTGGTCTGGTGGCTTAGGCAGCACATCATCCAACAGGCGCCGGGGTTTAGAAATCCGTTTGAACATAATCTTCAGCCGTGTTGTTTCTTGCCGATGGCATCCTTCCACTCGTGTGTTTTCCTGGCAGTTTCCCACCCCTCAGTTTTGGTGGGCCCACCTGAGGCAGAGGCTGGAGGAGAAGCATCCCCGGCCAGAGGCTGGGCGAGGGCTCTGACTCTAAGTGGGTGTTAGGAGAAAAAACCCTGAGCATTCAAGTGAAGGACAGGAGTAACAGCTGTAGTAGAGTTTATATTCTACTGATCATGGGACTTTCGGTTGTTTCCTATCTGTTTTTCAGTAACATGTCTGGTGGTTATAAAATGAGCAGTATTTATCTGACCCAGGAGTCAGAGACATTACCTCATTGTCACGGGGTCAGTGGCAATTAGACTGCAAAGACCAGCCAAGCAGTGCCGCTGGGTACAATAGTCTGTGGCAGGCTTAACCTTTACGGTCACTGCTGCTGCGGAGGGACAGCCCAGCAGCACGTTACAGCCTCGTGGCCCTGCAAAGCCAGGCCTGGCATTTTAATAGCAAGAGCAGAGCAGAAAAGGCCCTCTCCTTTCATAACCTGTCCCAGAAGGCTCATGCACGCTTATCAGTGTATACATTAAAAGACTGCAATATTTTAATTTAGACTGGATTAATGGGTTAATGGTTTATATCAGTTCTATCTTGATTTTGAGTTAAAAATTAAGTCCATCCCGAAAAGGGGTGTAGTAACGGTTGAGTGTAATGCAAGTACAATAATTTATAGGCATCAGTCATCCCATAGTTACCGTAAACATGATGTATGAAGGTTAAGGGCCAGGTCAGCAGCTGTGCAAAGCGTAACCAACTCAGCAGGGAGAGGCAGCTGAATTTAACCTGCAGCCGGAGAAGGTGACTGCAACGGCTTGTGCACCAGAGTAGCAGTGAAGGGGCCATACCCGCTCCCGCCTTCAGCGCCGATTAGCAGCTGAGCCGTACACTCGAGGGCATTTAGAACTGAAACCAGGTGCTTTTCCTTTCTGGAGGTGGCAACCTTCTATTTCTTGTCTGTTAATATATGATTATTCATCATGCATACTTCCTATTTGTATATGATAGACTTGAATCACAGGTCTACTCCATGCAAGCCAAAACGTGGTAACTCTGAATTTAAGAGCAATTCACTTTCAGATAGCACGTTTAATAGTCATCCCAAATGAGATGGCTGAGCCACCAGATGAAGGACGTTGGTCGCCAGCTTCCCACTGTTACTCATTATTGACTGAAAGGGTTTGTCAGGCTGGGTGGGCAGGATGCTGTGGGAATGCACGCAACAGGAGCTCTGCCTCATCCTGGCTGCCTGCCAGAAGGGCTTTCCTCCTCCATGTTGTCACTGGTCCCTCTGATTCATTCTGTCTGCCCGGCTTGCTCTCGCACGATTTCATGCACCACCTCTGGTTTTTTTGGTTCCGGAAAATTTAACGTTCTGCCCATTTATTTTTCTGCTGTATAAAATCTGGTTTTGGCATAGGCTGAGATAACCTTGCTCTCCCAAAGAGAGAAGCTGGGAGAGGGCTTAGGGGGTAGCACTGGAGGTGTTT
Source organism: Astur gentilis (assembly GCF_929443795.1). NCBI lineage: Eukaryota > Metazoa > Chordata > Aves > Accipitriformes > Accipitridae > Astur > Astur gentilis. The sequence continues at coordinate 23,148,621 of NC_064902.1, read as the reverse complement.
TACAAGCATGTAATCTTCCCTTTTGCTTTACAATTCCGATTGCTCAGAATTAGGGTGAGGATGTGGGTAAGGAGCAAGACTTTCCCCTACCGTCCTGTCAGACTGAGTACTAGACCCACAGAGAGACTAGGAACTAGACTCACAGAAGGTCTGAAAAACAAAAATCTGAGCGGTTCATTTCTTACCCTTGTAGGCACCAGCTCGAGTTCGAGGTCTCATGTCCTAGACAGGCAATGGGGAGAGAAGGGTGGTTATCCACAGGAGGCAGGGAGGTAGGAGAGCCTCCTGCAGCAGCTGGCAGAGAGGTGTAGCTGCTGGTCAGCGGGTGACACGCTCTGAGCTGCTTTTCTCCATGCTGGTTCACAACTGGGAGCTCTGCCCAGGGGCGAGGTGGGAAGTAAACCACAGTACACGCTGGGCAGCAGGGTGGAAAAGCCACACAGAGCACTCCAAGTGGGAACTGGGGCGATGCCCTCTCACGCCCAGGGAAGATTTCAATCTAGTTCTTCCAGGTAAAAGCTCTAACTGGCAAGATATCCCTGAGATAGGAGCTCCTTCATTCCTCCTTGTATGTGCAGTCTTTTGAAACCTGTAACATTTGACTGTCCCCCAGGTGAGAAGATGAGGTAGCATACTGCTCTGGGGTGCAGCAACCTTGCTGTCCGCACCTGCTTCAGTCAACTGGTAAGTATTTTTACTCAATATTCACTGAAACTGCAGTTGCACACAGTTCTGCTTCCTGGAGTGATACCTGTGCTATCATTGCTCTCTTCAGTCCAATAAATGCTACCAGATGCAAAGCAGAACAGTTTCAGAAGATGGTGGCATCCTTCCTGCTCTGGCTGTGAAAATGGTTATTTGGAAGGTAGGCACCATCAGAAGTAAGGTTTGGGCCTGAACCGCTAACATTTCTAGTGCCCGGCCCTGCTCGCTGCTATGCTGGGTCTCTCCAGGTTTTAAATGGGTCTGACCCCATCCCGGCTCTGAAAATGTGCACTTGATCAGATCACAAAGGTGAGGGCACGGGGGCTTGAACGCACGCAAGGTGTGAGGCACTAGGTATTGTCAAAACCTAGACTGTCCCAAGGATGGCAATAACTAGGTATATAGGAGCTGGCCGGGGAAGACAGGCTCCCGAGTCTCTGGTAGCACTTTTTCGGCAGGTCACAGCCAGGGAGGAGGCTCTAAGTGACATGAGTGTGTGGTCTGAGTCAGCACGAACAGTCCGACACAAATCCCCACTCAGCTTGGTCCTTACCTGCGTTTGCTCAAACTCCCCAGGCACATCAGTATTTCCCGTAATACTTGCCCTCGGTTTGTGCCTGCGGCACCCAGAAGCTGATCCACTCCCTGAATTTCCTTTAGAAAATGAAGGACTGGCCTGTTTGGAGTGGTGCGAGCCAGGCCCCCCTCCTTCAGGGCTATCCATCCCGGGTATCCTCTGCACCCTGCCAGTGCCGCCGGCTCTGTGCAAAAAATCTTCATGGGGCCATGAAGAAACTGGGGAGCGGCCGTGATGGCACTGACATCAAAGGCACTGTGAGGAACCTGCATTTCCATCTCTCTTCCCAACATTTATGTTGAGCAGGTTTTGGAGGCCACCATTTCCTTCTATTCCTCCCACTTCCTAGTTTTAGGGAAAAAAAAGAGCAAGCTTTCGTTGCCAACCACAAACACATGCCTTCGGGAGAAAGGCTCCTGACGTAGCAGAGCGGGATGTCTGGGAGCACGTTCAGGATGAGCCCATCAGCAGCATTTCCCTGCAGACAACTCATCCCGCCTGTCTAGCCCTGCCTGTCTGAGCTTTTCCGTAGCTCTAGTCCTGGCTTCTTCTAGACGCAGAGCAGCCCTAGGTTTTGGGGTGTCTTCAGGGTGAGTCCGGATTTCCCGGGATCTGTATTTTGGGTTTAGATAGCTTAATCTTCTTGTCAGCTCTAGATCTAAGTGGACACAATCCAGATTGCTCTCTGCAAAAATCTCCTAGCCATTGAGGTGACCTTTTGTACTTGAATGAGATTCAGTGGCTGCAAAAATTCAAACAAAAGGCAGTAAGTGCATTTACCAGTAAAGGCAGTTAGTCACTGGGTCACATTGCAAAGGTCTACACCAAATTTACCCTCATGGGGAGATGTTATTGAAAATACGGGGAAGTTTACCCACCAGTTATGGGGCTGGACACAGGAACCACTGGAAGATACTCTCTGATTTAGATCCTGCAGGTAGTTGTGCTACTTGATTATAATGGTTCTTTGGTTTATGAATAATGAATCATCCTGTGATTAAATTGATGTGAAAACTCCTATGGTGTGTAAATAGAGGCAAACTGCAATTTTTAACTACTTTGAGGTATGCTAACACTGAGGGGATATAATTTTCTTTCTGTAATTTAATTGTACACGATGTTTGCTCCCATCATTCCTATGTAAAAGTTTCTTACAGACTTAACAGATTGAGTTTCCATCTCTGTTGCATACAAACAGTACTACGGACACAAGCAAAATGGAAATCATAACATAGCATCTCCACTATTTTAAGAGTCGTATTGAAACACATGGAACAGATATGCAATTCCACTCTTCGCTGCCTTCAGATTTGGTGCTCTGTGTATTTACTTAGCGCTAGAAAAGGAAAAGTGAAAACAAACCCAGTGCCTCAATAAGCCCGAGTAACACACTTTGCTGCTGCCCTTTCCCTTAGGAGCGGCTACCATTTCCAGGCAGTGGTAGGCCTCTGGGCAAGTGAGAGCTGCAAAGTCATTCCTAAAATGAGGCAACAGAGAGAAATGGGAAAAAAAAGGAAAAAAAAGGACTGAGTGTCAGGGTGAGAACAACCAGCTGAGGAGGACTAATGGTTGAGAAAGCCGAGACAGATCTGAAGGATGGTAGCTCTTGTAGATGGAAAGGCTGACTTGAAATGGGTCTGGCTGTTCCTGCTCTGTGGTGCTCCTGGGGAAGCACCTGCCTTGAGGCAATTTATCCAGCTGTCAGCCTGTTTTCACACAGACCGTAAATGCGTCCTGGGATTGTGACTTCGGCCAGGCATGGGGTGGTTTTCCCATCTCGTGATTATTTTTGAAATTTCAGACCTTTTTCCCATGTTGCGCTGACTCAAACTGCTTCCATTTTTCCCACGGAGACCTGAGCGCAGGAAGAAGCCGCTCCAGCTGCCAGCGGAGCCGAGCTGCAGCAACGGCTGGGGGACCATGGAGCGTGCTCTGTCGCTACGGCCTCATCACGTTCAGCAAAAGCGCTGTAGGTTTTGTGCCTTTTCCTAACAGCAGTTAAGGTCTAAATCAATTGCTGTTTTCTTTCTGCAAACTTTTCTAGGTGCAATTCCAATTGCATCCATATTCAAACTTCCATGGAGTTACTTCGATTCGGTCAAGAGTTGTTCTCATCTTTTTTTTTTTTCCCTCCGGCCTTACATAATTTCATTTCCAAGTGTCTCACGCACGCGCATAACTGCAGCAGAGAAGCATCGCAAAAACTCATGAGAGCATGCCAGAAGTAGGCTAGCTGGTCTAATACAACTATTCGGCATGGCATCTCTCGTGTGCGTATCAGAGTTGAATTTCTATATGACTAAGCACATTGGCAGTGGTGTTTGATTGCATCTTTAGAGTACTGCTCCATATTTGTCTTTCCTTCCTCAGTTTGAAAAGAAAAAAAAGGTGGGTTCATAACGCTACGTGCTGACAAGACTTAACTATTATGGATGGCAGGAGGGGTATTAGGCTCACAACGCAGCCGAGTACTGGAAAGATATTTGTCACTGCAGATTTTGCTTGTCATATGCAGAGATGACATGCAGATCTCCCCTTTGACAGATTGATAGTCATTCCGAGATGCATCCACCCACAAAAACCACAGACATGCTGCTTTACTCAAATCTTTACTTTAACCACTACTTTGTGATGCAAAACTGGTGGAGTTTTTGGTACTTTTTGTTAAAAATGAAATCTTTATAGGGGTTTTCCAGCATCCTTGCTAGTTACTAAAAACAAATCAACATTAGCCTACTGGATGGGACAACTCAGTTTACTTGTGGGTGGTTTTGACATTCATCTCATTAACATGTTTAGTCTGCAAGAAGGTTGGAAAGGTAGTAAATAAAAAATTGGACACAGAAGTACGACATCTCTCCAGAAGCTATTCCTTACATCTCAGTTAAAATGCCAGTTTCACATAGGTGGCATATTTGTACTGATTTTACTCCAAATATCAACATCTCCTACTGGCCAAGTTTAAAGATGAGCAACACGGGTCTGTCTGTTTGTAAAAGTAAATGCACCATGCCAAATGTAAAGGTTACACTCTACGCTGTTCCGGGACAGGAAACTTACAGTTCAGGACTGAACGTCCATCACGGCTTGTGAGAACCTGGTCACGTCAGCTCAAAGCCAGGTAGTCTCCAGTTAAAACAAAGAGCCACCCAAATCAGTCATCGGTAGGCTTACGGCCCCTTTGTGTCCTGTGCTGCAGCAGCTACTTGATGCAGTACTTATTTTGGATGTCTCGGCATGGATCTTACTTCACAGGCATCCCTTTAACACCTCGCTTTGGGCGATCGTACAGCTGCCTGGAAAAATAGCAAGTGGGTCTGCAGGAGTGCAAAGAACACACATGGAAGTGTCTTCAGATGCTTATGTTGGAAACGTAAAAGGGAAAGTACTCCAAATAAGTTTCTCTTGTTCAGAAATACAATGGGCAATTTAAAAAACCCTATTAAGCCTGTGTGTAGGAGCATTTCCCATTCTGGGAGACAAGTTGAATTGTTATATGGAGCTATATTATGACTTTCCCGACACAGTATCAATCAAGACCCCATTATGTAACGAGGTATCCATCACGCGCGCCCCATCGCGAGTCCCTGCCGCGAGCACGGAGACTGTAATCCCAGCTCCTTTGTCCTGCCCCCTGCCAATTTGCTGCAAAATTGAGGACGAGGCTTGAATTTGCCATTGTGGCGGTCTCAGGGCCACGGCGCCACGGCTGTGCTTTCAGAGCAGTTATTTGCATTGCCTTGATTAGCGCGTCACCTGCTTCATTAGCGAAGAAAATTCTCATCCACAGACTCAGCCATTCATGCAAATTGAAGAATACACGGAGATCCTTCCCCTCTAGGACTTTCCATTATTAGCAAAATTGGTAGATTCTTTTTGTTCCTTCCTCTTCGGAAGGTCACTTTCATTTTCACCTCTGAATGAAAGTTCTTATTTAAAAGACAAAATAATCATCTTCCCAAACTTTAACATACAGCAGCACTGCTTAAAGAAATCTGATGCCAAACGAAGGCATCTCAGGTGCGTGCAAGGCAGGTGGAAACTCCCCAGTTTCAATCTATTCCTTACACTAACTGCCATCTGTCAGTGTCACCGAATCATTAATTTCACTGGATGTCAGGGAAGTGCTTTTAGAGCCAAAAAGCTCTCCACTGTGTAGGACCTAAACCTCCTGGGCTCAGTTCAGCAGTTCCTTCTCCTTCCATCCTCAGCAAACATTGTCTTCTCTCTGATAGTACGAGACACCTTCCTTCCTTCCTTCCTCCGTCCCTGTTTTCCAGGCTACGCAATCCCAGTTCCTCACATCCCCTTTTCCCAAATCTAGAAATCCTTGCTTTCCCCCTCTAGCATGCCCACAACATTTTTCCCAAAGGTGGGACCAAACTGTAAGGCCGTCCAGAAGGGCTGCGGGGGCACCAGCCGGAGCAGAGCAGGCACTTTCTGTACGTATTCACACCCTGCCCTGTACCCAGGAGTGAGCTACCTTCTCCCATGGCAGCACCCACGCTCTCCAGTGGCCCGCTGTCACCCCTGGACCTTCTCCAGAGGAATTCTGCCTAACCAGCTCCCCTTGCTCTGCACCCATCGCCACATCGTTGGTTCCTCCTGGCCATCGCCACACGTGGGCTCTGCATCGAGAGGAAAGTCTGCTCCTTTGCCCCGTCCACACCTCTGGCTGTGGTCTGCAAGTGCTAGTTTTGTTCCTTGAAATTGTCTTTTGATATTCGTAGTTACTCCACCCAATTAACAGTGCACAGCAACCTCAATGCTTCTGAAGGATTCCCCGTGTTCAGTTCATTTCTGATGTCCCTGAGAAATACTACTGTAAAGCCTCTGCAGAGGTGGACAGCGAGAGCTGTGTACCTTATCTTACAGCACCGCCGGAGGTGACGCTCAACCTCCCAGGTCCTGCCTTAAAAAAACCTAAAGATATCATTACGGATTCTGATCTCAGGTTTTGGAGGTTTTTTTTCACTTGAGCGTCCACAAATTGCAAATAGAGCTTTTTGTGATTTCGAGAGATGCTCAGCTTTTGTAGAGAAGAATATCCAAAACGTGGTATTTCCACAGATCCCTCACGCAGCTTTTCCTTGAGATCAACAATAAGTTGCTGTGAGGAACCGGATCTCAGTCCAGAATGGGAAAGCCCTTACACAGGCATTAGCCTCAGAAGCTGCAGGGTCAAAACCGCCACCAACCAGAAAAGGCTTTTCTCCATTCCTCGCCTCCGCTGCCACGGCCAGCAGAGGAGTTCAGCACATCCAGAATGATCCAAGCCAGAAAGAAAAATCCCCCAAAAGTCTTGAAAACCAAACAGTACAAGAAGAAAAAAGTAAAAATGTGTGATGGTTATGCAGGAAATTTCATTGCAGCAATAAATCTGCAGGAATGAACGACCTGTTTGGCAATGGAGGGGAGGAAGACAGCAGTAGGCTTCCTCTGCTGACCAGGAGCTGATACAGCCTCTGCTCGGGCTGGGCAAGAAGCGTGACCATGCAAACCCACCGCGTCACCACGTGACAAACCCTCTACAAACCAACCCACCTGCCCCACGCCGGAGTTCTTTTCTACTGTCAGGGCAGTGGTTGTGCTTCACTTCAGTCGCCGTGCGGCAGCTGTACCAGAGGGAGGAAAAATAACAACAAACCAAAACCACGTTTTGCGTCTCCTCACATCTCCTGGCAAAGGACAACCACACATGAAAACACCAGATTTTACACAGCTGATTTTCACACGGATCATCGCGCAGACCGGGGTTTGTGCTTTTGCTGAAGCACCCAGTATTTTTGCCTTTTTAAGGTAAAGACGAAGCCATGTTGCACATTTGTACGGATGCCCTCTCAGGCTGTACTGCAGCCTCCTCCCTCTCACCTGACTGGCAGACTTCGGGAAGCCTGACAAATTTGTGTGAGTTTGCTTATCCCTGGATGGCACCAAGGGAAGAAGTGAGTCAGATGCATGTCTCTGCTGCTCAAAGAAAATGAAATCCTGCTCCTTCATTGCACAACCCCGACAGCAGTCACATCCGTCATGCTTCCTCGGCATACACCTTGCGAGGAGCCAGGGGCTGCAGAGGGGAGGAAGACAGATTTACCAGGATATGTATGGAAATTATACATGATTAAGAAGTCACAATCTCACCAGTAAATCTCAGGCTGGGAGACGGCTGGTCAGGCTGCCCTCCGTCCCTCCCCATGGATGCAGTCGCTTTGACGTTTTGTGATGACCTGTGGCAGGGAGGCGCACCCTTTTCAGACAGTTGTGTGCACTTACCAGATTAAAGATGATTAATTGTACCAGGTAGTTCCTGCTACATCTTAATCAAATACACATAATCAGCAACGCTTCTGCGCACACGATACTTGGAGCTGGAGTGTTGTTTTTTTTTTTAAACTCTTGCACTCTGCAGTCTGAGGATAACAAGCCTAAAATATCAGTGGTAAGAGTCTGAAGGATTGAAAACTGGAGTGATCGCAGACAAGGTTCCTGGGGCACTAGTGCCTGTCGCTGCAAGAGGAGGAAGGACTTGCTCTGGTATTAAAAGACCAACCGCTGCCCCTCCTGCTCTGAGTGGGGGAAAAGCACCGTTCTTACCTGCAAGGCCCCTGTGGCTCGGCTTTCCAGGGCGCGCGGGCAAGCGCGACAGCAGACACAGGGGGGAGAAAAACCACCAGCAGCCTCTGACCATAGAGTATTTTGCATCATTTATTTAAATACCTATATTTATGCATTTACAAATTTTCATAGCTCTGTTGGTAGCTTTTTTCTTTTTTTTTTCTTTTTTTTTTTTTTGTAGACAGTATTGCAGAGAAGTTAGCTTTTGTAAAATGAGGTCCATGTATAAAACTATGCAACGGATTGGAGAAAAAAAAAACCCAAACCAAGTTTCCTTTCATACTCTCTAGAATCAGCAACCAAAGACAGTGACCGAATAGAGGGCAAGTGGGAGGGGACAGGGTGGGACAGACCAACCTCAAACCAGTGGCTCTCTCAGAAGCATTACACACGTCAGTGCTCAGCTAATGGTCCTAATGGGATAGGTCATGTTTCAGTCGGTGCAATGCCTGTTTGCTAAAGCTTTAGCAGGCACATAGGTCTCTAAAGAAAAAAGTAAAAGGAAAGGATCCTACACACTGAGAATGCAAAGCCTGGACAGCCTCGTGATAGGTTTTAGGTGTCGTGGCATGAAATGCCCATAGGAGACTGCACCGACTCACCGGCAGTGCATCCTCATCCCAAACTTCATTTTGCATAAAAAGTTCCCTTTAAGAAATCTTAGCATTTAAAAAACCTGGTATCTGAGCTCTTCTAGCCTCAGTACTTTGAAGAAGTCACTTGAAAAATACCTCCTGCTTTCCTCATTTGGAAGCTTCAAAGTAATGTTTTGCTTTAATTGATACCAATTTAATAGCTCACGGATTCCCAGTGTTATCTCTGGGAGGAAGAGGCAACAGATATGGCATTGCAAGATATTTACACACATGGTACAAAAATGTCCAAGGGTATGAAAAATCACCAGTTACACAATTTTGCAGCAGCCTCATTTACACCTGTAATTTTATACCATTTATTACATTGTACTAACACACCAGATTCAAAGATGTGCACTCCCTTTAGGACATTCAGGAGTTACAAATATATTGTGATTGCATAATTCATATTGCACAATTGTATAAAAACATAAATACTAGCTATTCTATTTTTTTTTTTTAAATACAAAATACATGTCACATAGTCAAATATTCTTTTCAAGTGCAATTCAGGTGCTCTCTTTAGTCCTTCCAAGAAAAAGGCAATTTTGATAGTTTTGGCACAAAGTTTAACCTCTGTCCCGTGCCAACAGTTCTAATTACAATACGTATGCCCAAAACTTTATATAGTAGCAGTCATATACATATAGTATAAAACCAGGTTATTTACAAAATGAACTGAACATACACAGAAGCAGCCTCAGTGGTCGGATCTGAACTCTGGGTTAGCATTATTCGTGCTGTTGCAGAGGGGCAAGTGACCCTTCTTGACTTATGCCGGTTGCTGCGGGTTCACATTCATGGGCGGAGGGTGTCCTAGGAGACCGATGCGCTGTTTCTGCTTCCTCTGCTCCGTCATCTGGAAAATCAAAAAGTTTGCTCATTAGGCCTAGACGCTTCCTGTGCGTCAGCTCGCCGAAGGACCTGGCGCTGCCTTTACTGGTTAGCGTTTGCTCTGAAACCCACTATCTACAAATAACGCTCCTCTGTCCACTGTGCCAAGTGCTAACAGATGAAAGCGGCAACTACAGCCCTGTCTCGTGCACTCATCGGGGACGTCCATGAACTTGCTCGTGCGGCTGACTACCGTTTTGCAAGAAGAGAGCTTGGGAGAGCCAGGCGAATTAGCGCAGAGAGCAGCTCGCAGAAACCTCCCCTCTTAGAAATTCTTTGTAACCGGTCCAATGTACGAGGCAGACCAGACGCAGAGGGCGGAAAAAAGGGGCGAGCCCTCAAGTCAGGCTGGGAATACCCTTGTCTTTGCTGGAATAGACTCGAGCGCTCCCGCTCTCATCAGGAGCGAGCCAACATCCCTCTCCGTCTGCCAAAAGCCAAGACGCAAGGCAGGAACAGGAGGTTAACCACCTCGCTGCCAGACAGCCAGATCTTTGGCAGTACTTCCCATCAGATAAAATAACGTTTCTCCTGATCAGTGCAATCATGACCTGAAAATAGATCATCATTTTTTATTACCGATATTGAGAAATGGCCACAATCCAATTCCCTGCTCTCTTTTTTTGAAACCTCGGGAGGTTTCAGACAACTTGCATAAGCCGACATGCCACGTAAGGAGCAACTCCGGCGTGGGCAGGGTCTCCAGCGGCGAACAGCTGGATCGCCCCCCACAGCTCCCTCTGTGACCCCATCTCAGCTTCGGAGGAGCCGACACGTGGGACGGCTTGCAGCAGCCGTGCCGAGGAGGATGCCAAGACAGCTCCTCACCCCCGGACCACCGAGGCGAGGGGACCCCGACACTGCTCCTCGGGCACCCGGGCTCCACCGAGAGCCCGTGCACCCTCAAAGCGACGTGCGAATGCACAACCGCACCACTGCACGCGATCCGTGGCGGCACCGACGGCGTGCACGAGTACCCGCGCTCACGTCCCGCTTCTGCTGCTCCTTCCCTGGGGCTGAGCACGCCTGGCTGCGGTAACAGGCACGGGTATGCCGGGACAGGCCAGCCGGCTCACCGGGGCTTCGCAGGACCCCTCCGGCAACACGCCTGCACACAGGAAAACCTAGCCCTAAGGCTGATTCACCCAAAAAAAGTAATATTTCGTTCAAGTATAAGATACAATTTGGAGTATTTTTCTTTATGAGAATTAACTGAATTCCTTGCAATGCTTTTCCTGCAACAGCTGCACCCATAATCCTTCAGTTTTTTCATTTTTCAGCTATTTAATCACAAACATCAGCCAATATAATTGATTGTGGAAGTGACTCCAGGGTAAGGGAGATAGCATGCTCGCACATTTGGTCCATTTGTAGCCTGCATTTGAAGGTATTTGTCTAAAGACTCCAGTTTTGGCGATGGGGAATAGTGTTCCCGTCTCCGGTGTGGGGTACCCTGGCGTGCTGGGACAGCCAGCCGGTGGCTGACCTCGGGTCTGGAGTTCATTATGGGGAAAAGAATTAGTCACAACAGGCAGTTCTGGGCAACCTCCAAAAGGCTCCTCCGTGTCCCAGGGGCTGTACAGCACTGTGCACACCGCTGCTTTCGCTCAGGCTAGCTGTGTGTAATTACACTCATTTAATCACCAGGGAAAGGACCGAAATACAGTAACTCCTCTTGAAACCATAATTAAACTCGACTGCAGCCTGGTGCCTTGCTCATCGCCTGACCCAAGGGAGGCAGAACTGTTATTTTACCTTTCCGGGAAGACGACCGCAGCCTCACGAGGACAGGTCACACCTTCCAGTCCCCTGTACCACACTTTTGGAAGTCTGTTTTCACAAAAGGCTTGTAATGTTTCACAGGCAAACAGGAGCAGAAGGAGAGGAGTCTTCCCATTGCTCTCCGGTCTCAGACACACAAGCTACTCCCCTGCTGAACCACTGGGACTTTTTTTAACTGTTTCTAAGATAACCCACAAGTTGGAAATGCAAAGATGCAAGCAGGATTTAATTTTTAAAATGCCTGTTTACATTAAGTAGTTTCACTGAGCAAACTAAGAGCCACGATTTCACACAGCAAATAAACTGATTCAGAGGACACATGAAAAAAAAGGAAAGAGAAAAGAACAACAAAAAGGGACTGTAACACATATTTTTCATGCTGTGTAGAAAAAGGGATGGTGCACCCTGATGCAGGTGTACGTAGAAGACGTGCCTTTTAAAAAAAAGAAGAAGAAAGCATAAAGCAGAGAGAGAGAAATGCAATTGCAATGTCGATGCAGAACGTTATTAATCCTGCGAGATAAGTAATGCTTGTCTAGAGGGCACAGGGCTGCAAGACGGAGCAACTTTAATCTCTATCACATTTACCTGGAGACCAAATCTCTTGCAAAAGCTTTACAGCTGTAGCAACTGTACGCCTGGGCCTAAAAGGCAATAAAAGCTAGGTGCAATGTATTGCAGGGGAGCTGTCAGCTACTGGAGTAATGCTGACAGGATTAAAAAACAAAACCGAGGAGCCTGAAGTTCATCTGAGTCAAGCTGGCCTCTCCAATAATCGTATATAACTGCCCAGACGCACGCTGCCTAGCTCCAAAGGTCACGTGTGATTTGGAGTTACCTCTAGGAACGGGAGCAGGGCACGTGCAAAGTGCACGAGCGGGATACCGACCGTGCACGCACACGCGGACGCGCCGGCGTCTGCCCGCTCTGCTCCTCGGTCTGCCCGCTCGACTAAAGCCAACCTAAGCAGCAGCTCCAGCGACGGAGGTCAGGGGTCCCGGCGGGTGCGAAGGGACCGTCCCGAGCGTCTGCTAGAGATGCCACACGCTCGCCGACACCGGAGGACGGCGCTGGAAAGGGCTTCTGGATGATTACATCTAATCCCCTGCTGTTGCGGACAATTATGTAGTAATCTTTTTGCACAGAATTAAAGTGATCACGATTTTAATGGCTCTTGGTGCACTTGTTTGTGAAAGAAGGCATGCTGGATTTCAGTTTCTAACCATTAGAATCTCCAGAAACCTAACGAGCTTGAAAAGCAAATGAATGAGAGGTTTTCCCTTCCCTTTATTTAATTACAAAAAAATAAATACAAATACAAGTTCCCTGAGTTAGTTCCTTTTCCTGGAGACAGTTCTTGATCAGGAGAAGGGATATACTGGTTTTGTCACGTAATTGGAGCATCCTGCAACTTAAGCAGGGCTCTCAATAATGGTACTTAGGGGAATTCCTAAAAGCTATCACAACATTAATGAAGCTGGTTTCCTCTTTTGCTTTTACAGTCAAGTAGCTCTCTAAAAGCTAAATCCTTCATTCTTATTTTCACAAAGAGCGAGAAGGGTTTTTAGTGCTTGGTCAGCCAAGAGCTGCAAGCTTCAGAAATAAATGCATTCGGATCCAGAGCTGGCTGTGGCTGATGGAAAGACTCCTGGTGACTGCAGACCACTTTGAGTCAGACCCTTCAACAAGAAGACGCGAGACACATGTTTCAAGATAATTGTTTCCAGGCAAAATAGCAAAACCACTACCCAGCAAGTATTAAAGCACAGACAAAAGAGCAACTGCCTCTATCCTCCATCCTCAAAGCCAGCTAGAGCAAAGGGGTCCATGGCACAGTGTCTGAAAACTAATTACAGCCAAGAGCGGCAAGGTTTTCTGCTCCCAATCCTACACGTTAATCCCTTCCTTGTGCTCTGTGGGGTGTCAGGTAAAAGGGCCCAGCTCCATCAGAAACGCAGAGCGTGACCGGAAGGCAGGGAGCCGGGATCTCAGTCAATATTGGCTTCCAGAGACTCATGTCTCCGTGAAGATAACTAGCTTACACACAAACCCGGCCAACCCAGAGCAGAGATGGGAAGCAGGAATCCGATTAGTATTGGAGAGAGTTGTGCCAACTGCGCTACAGTAAGCAGATCACATCTGAAGAGATAACAAACCAAATCTGTTGGCCATTTCTGCCCTGGGCAATTCCATCGACTGCCCCAGGATACCATCATGTGCAAGTCAGCAATTATTACTATCCAGTGCCGGTATCTATATAAACTTAACTAATTGAACCATCTGGCTCAGGTTATTAATCCATAAAGATAAGCAGCTAGTCACTTTGCTGCTGCAAACAGCTCCCACCAGGGCAGGCAACAGCATTTTCCCTTTTACTTCCACTTAGGCTGTAATCCGTATGGACAACACGAAATAAAGCCCTGCTGCCTCTGTGGCTTTCACAAAGCCATCGCTGGGTTTGGGCTGGGAACAATCCCCACGATCCCCTCGAGCCCCAGCCGAGCCAAAAGTTAACACAAGTCCTCAAACTCTTGCTGCATCGAAAAAATACTCAGAGGTCTATGAGGCGTTCACGTGTTAAGCAGCAGCAATACATGCTGCAACGCAAAATATTTCTGTGGGTATGTCTGTCTATGCTGCAGTCTAAAAGCGTGACAGCAGCCAAATTTTATCTGCATTAGCAGTGCAGTGATAGCAGAGGAGACCAGTGCAAGCTAACCACTCAAGTATTTCTCCAGTTTCTCAGTGGGTTTTGAGGTCCGTGCAGCAACACAGCACTTCTATCAATATCACACCCTCTGACTTACAGGATCATGCTAAGGTCTTAGGATTAAAACCTGTAACAACAACAACAACACATACATACATGCAGGCTCCCTGCACCAGCGAGGACTGATTTAAGTTAACTTCAGCTTTGATTTATTTTTTTTTAATGCAAGTTTTCCCTTTCTGGAGGTGGCCATTTTGGACTACACCGGTTCGGGTAGCACTGCCAGGCAGGTCAGCTGGGATACAGGGCTCCGGAAGGACATTTTGTTTGTTCGCTTCCTTCCTAAACACGAGTTACTTTAGCAAAAGATCTTCACGGCGTTTGCAGGAGCCATGAAGCTGTAAAACACCACTTTGAACAACAGGCTTGCAGGACCTTTGTCCTGCCCGTAGCAGCGCGTGGCCGCCCGTTCGCAACCAGGTCTCCCTTACCTGATCTTTAAGCTCTGACAGCTGGCCAGAGAGGTTGGTCACAAGCTTCATGGTGGACTCCAACTTCTCCTGCAAGTTCCTCAGCTCATTCTGCTCTCCTTCTGAGTCACTGCTCACAAGCGACATGGCCCGCATCCGGGGGAACCAGTCCAGGTTTCTCTCCTGAAGATCAGACGCGAGTTCACAATTAGTGTTTGCCAAATGAAAACCTGCACCCGAGTGGCTGAGTGCAGACAGATTTTTAATGCCACACAGGAACGTTCCTCAGATACACAAGCTCTGTAGTTATTTTCATTTGCATCTTACTGAAAAGTTTGCAAAATTGCCTGCTAGAGGCAATAAGGCACTTCAGACGTAACTACTAAAAATTAAGGCTGCTTATTGTTGACTTTTCCTTTCCAGAAACTCACTCTCCCCAGCCATTCCTTCTTCAGATACACTTCAGTGTAATACATGAACACTGGACATTAAACAGGCTCAGATTTCATATGTGGACAAGCATTTTCCTGGGCTAGAAATCTGCTGCCATCTTACAGTCTTTTATTTTTTGTTGGAGATTTTCTGCTGATAAAGCTGGTTTGCTTTTTTGATCAAGTAACATTTGGCTGTGCTTTCTAATGAAAGAAACTATGTTCTACCTGTTTCATAGTTGAAACCATGTTTCATAGTTGAAATACTTCCTTTTTAATGAAAAAGAAAAAAAATCATGTTCTGACTGCCCAGTTCAGGCTAAAATGTGGGACAGATTAAGTTACAATGAATTGTTTATAATGAAGTTTTCGCTCAGGCATACAGATTCTCTAATATTCCATGTTTAAGTTACAGCCAGGAAACTTCAGTGGACACATGCTCAGTTTTACTAATATGTACATAGTGGCTCACACATACACACACGTACGTGCCAGTGACGTTAAAAATAAAAGCAGGAACGGAATAGAAAGCCACAAAAGAGGAGGAGGGGTGTATACTGCATCTTGACACCTTAAATTTCAACACCGAACTGGTTTCCTATCTTCGCTGGTTCTCTTCCCACGCTGGAGATACTCTCTAAAATGGAAGTTAAACTAACACTGGATGACATCAGGATGCGTGCCCCCTCACGGGTGACACTACAACAACTGGTAATATTTTAAACAAACCAGATGAAACAGTAATAGCCTACTGGATTAACAGCATCCCAAAGCAGAGATCGATCAACAGCACTGGTTAAGGGCGGCCAAAGTTTGCCCCGCTTTGCAGGCTAGGCTCTTCGCTGGGCTCTCTCTCAAAACTACGGCTTATTTTTATGGCACTACAAACTCTCTTTGGCTTTTTGCCATTGCCTGCCTAAATCTCTACCTTGAACCCCATCTCCCCCATCTCTCTGCTCCCCCTCCATGCTCACTCATCCCCAGGAGCATCTATCCTGCTTAAATCAGGGTTGTGCACCTCTACAGAGAGTTACAGTCACATCCTTTCTGTGAATCAGATGCAATGCCAAGACTCATCATCTTAAATTAGTTGCTTCTGATCTGCTTAGAGTTTACTATTGCCGAGATTAAAAGGCAGAAAGCAGGCCCTTTCCCATGCAGCGCACCACAGGATTCCCACATGATGCAAAACTGCCAGGGAGGCTTTTTTCTCCTGATCTCTGTTTACAGGGCAGATGGCTTCTGCTAATAAAAGAAAAAATATATGTACAAAAAAAATATGCCTTTATGAAGACAAGTGCCAAAATATTTTGGACTTTAGGAAATGACAGTCCCACAATTAAGATTTAATAGTAGTAACAGGCAACATTTCACTGCGTTCTTCCAGCCATAGTTAAATCCTCATTAGGGAAGAGAGGGCAGGCTCGTCACTCGTGCTCAGGTCCAGCACCTCCCCCTCCCCACCCAGGGAAAACAAACTAAACCAACAGCTATTGCCCTCCCTGCTCTCCTCCAGGCAAGAGGTTTTCAAGGACACGGCAAATAAGACTAAAATGCAGTTTATATTTGCAGGTTTGCCTGGACCCTCAGGTCCATGTCCTGAGGTTTCTAGGCAGACCCAAGAGCAGAGCCCTGAAGCTCCTGCCCATCTCTTACTTGCTGTACAAATACTGTTATTTTACTTG
The DNA here is from genome assembly GCF_929443795.1 of Astur gentilis. Classification (NCBI taxonomy): domain Eukaryota; kingdom Metazoa; phylum Chordata; class Aves; order Accipitriformes; family Accipitridae; genus Astur; species Astur gentilis. The sequence goes on along the minus strand of NC_064902.1, from coordinate 23,132,117 downwards.
CTCCCGAAGAGGTGAGCTTCCCAAGCCCATCCCCAGAGTGCTCCCAGGTCCCGTCCTTCTGAAGGATGAAGGGGACGAGGGGAGCAGGACCTGGAAAGACCAGCCTTTCCCTACCTCCAACATTTTATGAACAAATACCCTAACCCTTTTCTAACGTTACTTTGCAATATAAGCAAACGGTGTAGCTGCTGCAGAGGTTGCAACTTGATCGTCACAGGCAGGGAAGGTGACGGGCAGTCTCGGATGGGGAAATCAAACCAGCAAGCACTATAGCATTGACAGCTTCTGCAGGCTCATCAGAAGTTTCATACTCACTGGTCTTCTGAAAGCCCCAGCTCTTGAAGCCGCTTGAGTATGGGAAATCCTGGCTTTCACTTGAAAAACAACAAAGTGCCTCTCTAGTCTCATGGCAGTGGCGAAAGATGAAACCCCCAAAATGCTCCATGTGAACTCCGCACACTAACGAAAAGGAGACAAGACTCGTGGCCCTCCGGGCAGTCTCCTGGGCTGTGAGGACAGGACTCGCTTTTGAGCCTGGAACTGGCAATACCCCTGCTAAGTCCTGACTCACCTGTGAAAGAGTTAACGGGGGCACCTGGAAACTTTCTGTGCACAGACAGGCTTAGGGAAGGACCCGTACATCACTTTGCCCACCCGTGTCATCGGACTGGGCCTAACCTGCGCTCCCCTTCAGGTTTCCTATAGCTTGTTGGCACGACTCAAACCCAAAGTTCACCTGGAAGCGTCCAGCAGCCACCCAGCAAGAAAGAAGGGGACGTCCACCCGAACAGCCTGAGCAAACGCCCCGAGGTGAGGAGCCGTGGGGACAGATGTGCAGGTAAAACTCCATCGATGCTGGTAAAACTGGCACCAGTGCTGGCTGACCCACGGTGGCTGCTGGGACCTCTCCAGAAAGGGCAGCAGGGATGCTGCCAGCACGCAGGAAGCACTTCTTCCTCCTCCTCCTCCTCTCTGCAGGCACAACCTTGCATCCCCTCACTCTGGCTCTGCATGGAAAACCTCCGGCCTGTTCCTACAACCTCCACCAGCACCGCAGAGAGAAGCTCGAGAGCCTGGGTGCGACCAGCCTGCTGAAATGCAGAATTCTGCCCCAACGCCCATCCCCGGCCGTGCTGGGGGGGGTGGGCAGGTTGTGGGGGTGTTTTCTTTTAAATAAATAAATGATGATGCCTCAAGCAGAGATGGTGAAAACGGAAATAAGCAGGAATGCAGAAAGGTCAGTCGCTGACAAGCCCGCTGGGCCAGCGTGCAGCAGCCAGCCCGGCTCCCGGCCCCACAGCTGCCAGCAGCGCTCCCTCTGCAGAGCGCTTTCTATTCAAGGTTGAATAAAAGATTTATATCTCGATGATCTAGTTTCTGCTGAACTTTAACTGAACACCGGGGTGCCTTTAAAGATACAGCCTTACATCTTTCACCGGGGGTTTGGTAGTTTTTCAGAGGCAGTAAGTGACGGGAAAGGCTTCCCCCTTGATCCCTTTTTCCCTGCCTGTCCCTCGTCCCGCCGTGCACCCTCCCGGCTGCTGGCACCTCGCATACCAATGCAGTTATGCACTGTCTGCTGTGGTCCTCCTGCAAGCAGAGGCACCGGGATCCTGGTGTGCAGTCAGCTCCCTCTTCCCGTCACAGTCGCAGCTTCCTCCGCTGCAACAGACGAACTGACTAAAGCCACTGACGGAAGCTGGCTAACCACAAGTGCTGGGTTTCGGGTTAGCTCTTTTCTAGGTAAAGTTGGAAAAGTCCCTCTTTGTAAAGCAAATATCATTAAATCTCAGACATGGGGGCGAGGCTGACCGTCCACGATTGGAAATTTGAAAAAGGGGAAGCGGCGTTGCATGATGCAGATGCAATTCATTCTGAGAAGCGCCCGCTCCTCCCTGCTTCTGCCAAAGAGTTTATTCTAAGAAAGGTTTCTGAAGCAACCTCAAGGCGAGCTGTGCCAAGAGATGCATTAGCTCCGCTCCTCGGGCAGGAGGCGGCCGCTAACGGCAGGGACCGGGGCTCGTCCTCACCTCCGGCACCACCGCGCCGCATCGCCGCTCCTCTTCTGGGTCTCCATTTATTCAGCTACCGCTGCGCCTAATAGTTACGGGGTGCTGAAGGGCTGATTCAATGCTCGTCAAAATAAATCCCTATAGCCTACCACCGGAAGGCTGCCCAGCAGCCACCATTTAGTAGGGGAAGGTGGCAGCCGCAAATTTCAGCTTCTGTCATGTGTCGTTAAAAATCATACCCATACAGCTAATACGCAGCTTTGTGAAGCGCTTCAAAAATTAATTTTTTTGTTTGTTTGTGGTGAGATTAAACTCCTCTTGGTTCTCTCTTGTGCTTCCTGGAAAAAGCCCCATGTCAGGTTCTCTCTCTCTTCTGCAAAGGGCTCACCATCACTTCTTCCACTCCAAGCTGCACTTCTCCCCTCTCCACGAAAAACAGCACTCGACCGTGTCTCCCCTCCACACGAAGAGCATTTTCAAGTCCTCACATGCACCATGTGTTTAAACGGGAGGCTGATGATACAAGGTTAATGGTATAAAAATCTCCTTTTTCACTGCTGCCACAGATTAAATACCTAAGCGGCTTTTGCACCGGTGCAGAGCAGGGAACCTGGAAGACAGACACCATTTCCAAAGGTGGAAGATGACCGACCGGGCGTCCTGGTTTCAACCGGGACAGAGTTAATTTTCTTCCCAGTAGCTGGTGCAGCACTATATTTTGGATTTAGTACGAGACTAATATGGATAACACACTGATGTTTTGATTGTTGCTAAGTAGCGCTTATCCTAAGTCAAGGATTTTTCAGTTTCCCATGCTCTGCCAGTATGCAGGTGCACAAGAAGCTGGGAGGCAGCATGGCCACGACAGCTGACCCGAACGAGCCAAAGGGATATTCCATACCATAGAATGTCATGCCCAGTATATAAACTGGGGGGAGTCGGGCAGGAGGGGCTGATTGCTGCTCGGGGACTGGCTGGGCATCGGTCAGTGGGTGGTGAGCAATTGCGTTGTGCATCACTTGTCTTTCTTGGGTTTTATTTCTCTCTTTTGTTATCTTCTTTTTCATGACAATTATTATTACTACTATTAACTATCATATTTCTTTTGATTATTAAACTGTTCTTACCTCAACCCACGAGTTCTACTTTTTTTTTGTTTTTGATTCTCCTCCCCATCCCACCGGGGCGGGGAGGGGTGAGCGAGCGGCTGCGTGGTGCTTAGTTGCCAGCTGGTGTTAAACCACAACACCGTGTCCCCGTATGAAATGACCCCCTGTACACCCCCGTGACAGCTCTGCTGCGGGTGACTCACTTGAGCCGAGCGTTGTGTTTACCAGCGGTGAAGTTACCCCACCAGGCATCACCCGGCTCGATGCGGCTGAGGCGGACGGTCCTGGTGGGAATCCCTCCAGGCGATCGATCTCCTTACTCTTGCCGAAAGGACGGTGCCGCCTCTCCACAGAAACCTGCTGCTGGCTGTTTGGATCTACATTTTAAAGTAGGACGCGTTACACCACCACCGGCGGGGCAGGACAAAACAATTAAGCATGCAAAGGTTGAACAAACAGCTGCTGGTGGCGATGGCAGCAGTCACCCACCTACTCTTGCACAACGCATCCGGCACGGCGCGGGTGGCCGGCGGAGCGCCCTGCGGCACGGGGTCACGGGCTCCCTGGCACGGCCGGGCTGGAGGCGGCGGCAGCGATGACTCAGGGGTCGGCCACCTCGCCCCGGCCCCGGGCCACCTCCTCGGCACACGCAGACAGCTCCGTGGGGCTTTTTTTTGTCCTAGCCGGTGTTGCAGACCGAGCGGTTTATTTTCCGCGGCACGCCGCCCGCCCTGCGAGCCGCTTTGGGACCCACCTGAATCCCAAACGAACCATCACACGGGGTCGGGCTGAAGCTTTGCTTCTGTTTTAATCCACCCAGGCCCCTTTTTCTGCCACGCGCTCAGCCAAAGCGAAACCTTTGACTCGGCAGTGGGGACGCTAACCCGATATTCCCAGCACGGATGCCTACCCAGGTCATTTATCAGGGAAAACTAAGAACTCGGCCACGTACGGTTAATGCCACCAACAGGAGGGTTTTTTTTTTTCTCTGCAGCACGCTGCAGGGCACGCCAGCATGCACACCTCCGGAGGGAAGAGCATACTAACGCGGCATGGGGAAGATGAGGTTCACCAACCGTTTCTCCCCGTGCAGCTTCTGGTTTGCACGTCAATGCTGATTTCAAGGGTGGAACAAGTTGCTTCGCTATCTAAATGCAAAGCTTGGGGCCCGTGCCTATGACACAGTGTTTCCAGCAGCCAAGGGCCTTCTGCCAAACGCACCTCTTGGCTCTTCTATGCCTCTGCTATTATTTATTGTTTGAGCCTCTAATTATATTGGCTAACTCTGGTAAGGTACCTCAAGATGCAGCTTGTTGGGAAGATACCACTAAATTAAGCACTATCAGCTCCAGTTCAGATCCTGACCTCAGTCCTCCTCCTCTCCCAGCTTGCACCCAGCGTCATCACGACCAGGAGCCCCGAAACCCCCATTTCCTCGTCTATAACCGAGCAACTGCATACAAGTTATTTGTACGGGCTGCTCTCTTCTGCGCCTGCAGTTGGTTTGGTAAGTATTGACACGACAAATCTCTCCTATTCGATTTTGCCCCAAAGTATCGGATTTCCAAGCACAAATTACGTTATGAATGTAACTCAGTTTCTAATACTTCCTCAGACTATATAATTTCGACTGCATACAAATCTTTCACCATTGCTGGAATCACGAAGCCCCTTTTGAAATGCTTCAGGTTTGAAGCATCGTGGCCTGCCACTTGCTAATCCTGTAAGCGCTGCAGTTCAAATCCAGTCTTGGCCACCTCCAACCAAGTTATATTCAACGTAGAGCCTGGGGACACAGTAACCCTTCAAAGCCATCATCACGTGAGCCTCGTGCAGGTCGTGAATCACACGCTCCTGCTGACTTTCAGAGCACAGCGACAATCGTGGCTGGGTGTTTAACTCCTTGGGAGAGGTTTCAGGTTGAACTTGCACTTCTGGAAGAATGTGATTTTAGAAGTTTGACACTGATGAAACCTTGCCTTTGCTTACTAGGAGGCTACGCTCTGGCAGAAGTTACAGGCTACACTGGACGCTCAAAACAGTAAAAAGAAATACTTTCCAATGACGGTATAGCACATAGCTCAAGACAAAAAGAAAAAAAAGCCCAGTAATATATTTAAATCTCCAGTTTTGGACAAAGAAGTTAATTAGGGCACAAAAGGAAATCTCTGGCCTTCACTTGCATTCCAAATTCCTTCAAGGATATCTGCACCATCACTCCTATTTATAAATGGGTCATTTTTAAATGACAACACAATCCAGTTGAAGATTCAGGACTCGGCGCTCTCAATCTGGACTTGTGAGCTTGGGCAATCTCCTACACCTCTCTACCTCACTTTTGTAATAAAGGTTAATGACATGTATCCTGCTTGGTGCAACACTAGATTAAAAATTTGTGGAAACGGCAACAGCTAGTTAGGAAACTTTGTGCTAAAAAACCTCTTCCAAACAAGCCTTTATTTTTTTAATATGCACATCTGTGTGCATAAAATCACTCACAGCCATGCGGCCCTTACCCGCACTGATCAAATGTTGATGTGAAGGTGTATATGCAAATCCCCACATTAGGGTATGCAAGCGTTGTGTATGCAAATATTTGTCCGTGCAAGTGACAGCGCACTGCAGCTGCACGCACACCGCCTTACGAATGCACGCAAAACCAAAATGCATATGTGGTTTTCTATGTATCGAGCTTCAGAGTGAGATTTTCTTACGTATTATAAATGCCTGGTAACAGCTGTTTGTAGCAGACCTTTGCGAAGACTCAAGCGACAGCTGTACCGACGGGGCTGCTGCTAGCGAGGCTGCCACAGTAACCGGAGGCAAATGCAGAAAACTTCAGAAATTCTCAAGACAGGACGGGTAGATAAGACACTTAAATGAACTAATCTGTAGGGAGTTGCGCCGAGTTCACATTAGTCATTTGGGTGTGGATGTCAATGTCTGGCCAACACGATAAGTGGATCCCCCCACCTCCTACACATTTGGTATTATTCAGACATCACCTGATCTTCCCTGGTGACTACAAAGCCACGCAGCAGCTGAACCGTACGCCTTTGTTCCTGGGAAACGCAGGAGGCACCGGACTACCAGCTCTGCAGCACCATTAGCATACTTTCCAGATAAACACTTTTGGAAAGACATTGATCCATCCTGAAGTCGCACTACCTTAAGTGCACATCTGCAGTGCTTTAGCCAGATGAGCAGAAATTAGGTCATCGGGAGGGCTTTATAAACACCAAGAATTAAAGACCATCTCTGTTACCACTAGATGTTTTCTCACATCCTACAGTACTGTCTGTGCTATTAAACAGATATTAGGAGGTGGCCCAAGAATGCCTTTCGAAGGTGAGCTGCTTCGTGCCAAGCTTCTGTTTGCCGAGGTTATCAACCTCACCGGTGCTGGGAAGGACTTCGGGACAGCGGATGAGTCACCGCAGCAGCTCGGGTGTGTACCCAAGCTCAGCTTCTACATCAAACAGAACCAGCAATCCCATTTTTCCCCACCGCGTTGCTCTAGCAATTCCCAGCGAAGATTCTTAAGATATCCCAAGTTTTACATCACATATCACAGCAGGCACACGCTCACCTTGCTGATGAAAGTGAATATTATCCCTATTTACAGGGGGAAGAGCTGGCGATGAATTCCAGGCCTCTTATCAAAAGTCTGGACTTGTAGCTACAAGACCACCGCAGCCTGGCTTCCCACGCAGCGGCACACAAACACACCGGGCTCCACAAACACGGGGGAACATGAACAAAAACAATCCGAGATTACAAGCACCGACAGACCCATATTTGTATCAGAAAAACGTTATGGAAGCTATACTTACCAATCAGTACTATCCGTACAGTCTATTAGATTTTATTTTGTCAGATCATTGGGGTTTTTTAATTGTTATTTTGCTCAGGCTTATAGTGCTCAAAATACATCTAAACCTTAAACTGTTTCCAAGTTTAACTGTTGACTTCTTTCTGCATGCTGCTTTTTAACTTACTGAGCTTCTATCCATGAAGAAATATAAAATTCACTAAAGAATTATAGTTACTCATTGATTTTCAAGGCTACAATTTCTTTTTATGCTGGGTCAGGTTCCTGCAGGGTGCAAGATGAATTCTATGGGCAAGACTCAGCTCTGCCATCTCCAGTACAGTGGATAGCCTCAGAATTGCCTTTCTACACGCATTATTTTTAGACAAGAAAACATCAAAATTCAAGATCACTCTTAAAGCTTCTGAATATTCACTAACTGGCATAAGTGAAATTGTCCAGGATTCTTTTGATACGACAGTGCTTAAAATATCTTTAAAGCACTGTACAAGCAGCACTGGATGCAACTCACAAGCTTATGGTGAATATAATTTTAGTGTCCTAAATTCGTTCTTCTGGGTTTTTGTTTTTTTTAATGTTCTCTAGTGTTGGAACACCCCACAAATACTAAATGTCAGAGGCAAATTTTTTTTTCTTTTTTTTTTTTTTAATTATTGCCAAAAGGCAGAAATCCCAGAGTTTTTTAAAGATATTCTGTTGAGAGTCAGAGCAAAGGTGAAGCGTATTTGAGGTGTATTCTGTCATTGCAATATGATTTGGAGCACATTATGCTTCCTACCCTCAACTACTAAAAATGGGTATAAATTGCAGTTTAACAATGGTACCACGGAACAGCCCAACGAAAAGACAGGCCCCATCTTTGTCATTATCAAAGATGTTAGAGTGCCACCTTCAGTCTGCACACTTGGGGAGAAAATCCCTTTTAAAATCTACCCACGACATAAGTAGGCTTTCCAGGAGAATCTGGTAGCCGCAGACATTAAGCAACCACAGGTTCCCATTCACCCTCTGTACAAATACAAAATAAACCATCACCTCCAACAGGTGAATCTCAACCTTTGGAACCACTGATGTATTTAAGGCTTTCCTTTTGCCCATCCTTCTAGATTCATGGGATGAAGACAGAAGGCTTGAGTAAAAGATGAACCATGCCCTAAGTTACTCCTTAGGCAGAAAAAAGGATTTCTGACTCGTACAGAAGTATTTAAAACAGGTCTGGTAGAGAAATATATTCATCATGTTTTACACTCAGATTTTCTAGGGCAGAAAAGCATGTTTTTAATGTTAACGGATGATGGAAAGAAATTGCTTCTGATTTTCAGAGGAAGCTTTGCCAGATCAGTCCCAAGGAACACATCGACTGCAAAATGCTGCCGAGAGCTACGGCGTCGGGGCAGCAGCAGCCCGAGCTGCCCCGGTCACGCCTGTGCCGGGTCGTTGCAGACCAATGACGTGCAAAGCAAATTTACTTCCTATTCCACAGCTTGTACGGTTACACCACGCTTTCAACAGCATTGCAGTGAGACCCGGCTCATGAAATGCAAAAAACCACCAACTACAAGACATACTCCAAACCTCTACCTAGAGCATATAGTTATATAAAACTGCATCTGCATGAGACACTTGGTCTATGCATAATGTATCCAAATTCCCATTCAAGACACAGTAATCAGCCCTTGCTGACGCTTCTGTGAATGGGAATTCTGATAAAAGTTCTCCAGTTTTTGTGTTTACTGCAAACATATTCAGTGACTAGGTTTTGGTCCTTATCTAATTTGAACTGTTAATCTGAAATAATAATTTGTTGATAAATTGTTCGTTGATTGAAACGTTTTAAAACTAGTTTTAACACAACACAAGATCCTCTTTTACAAGCAGAAACATTTTAAAGAGTACAGTGCTTTCCCCTGAAGTAATGCTTGCTGCAGTGGGATAAATAAAGGGAGCAACATAATCGGTCAGACTAGAAAGCAGCAGTGATGTACTTAGTTATCTCACTGTGCTAATCCTCTATCAGGTGACTGCTCACAAGATTTCTTTAAGCCCTCATTACAGAGGCAGAAATCCAGAACTAGGACATACACTGTAGTGACCCCGAAGTAACATGTTTAACCTCTAAGAGATCTTGGTGGGATTTACACGCTGACCGGGCCACGACAAATTGCCCACCTCAAGGTACGTTGTACCTCTAGAGCAAAAAGGCTAAGAAACAAATAAAGAAAAGTTTTCTGCTATTTATTCATCTGCAGGCAAAAAAAAGAAATAACTAATTGAAATGTTATAAACCAGAAACAGCTTTTGCTGACCAGCCAGAAGACACACAGATTAGTAACTGGGGTTTAGGAGCTAATTCCAGGAGCTCTGAACCTGCAGCTTGCCAGAGACGAGGCTTTTAATTCTCTCATTAAAAGGCCTTACAATTGAGTAGATATTAACTTTAGTTTTTTACAATAAGCTAAAATCATATGACAACAAATCCTACAAGTCAGTTTAAGATATTTGTACTGGGACAGGTTATAACCAGTTTGTTACACTTCAGACACGTCCACCAGCTTGCAAATATTCTCCCTTAAACATTAGTTTTCAAACCAGAATACCTTCTCTTCACCTGATTTAAAAGCACGGAGACTACCTAACCGTCACCGCTCACTGCCACCTACTTCGGCAGACACGCGGGAGGGCGTCGGAGGCCGAGAAGGCGCAGGTACGCAGACGCAGATCGCCGTACGACTGCAGTGCTGCAGCACGCGTCGGCTCCCACGAGTGCCCCTGCCCGCACCATCCATTTGCAGCGAACGTGCTGCCATCAACGCAATGTCTTTTATCGAGTTATCTTGCCAAGTACATCTTAAGTGTATTATCTTTAGGAGATGCTTCTAAAAGGAAAGGCATTGGATTAAGCCCATTATTGCAGAAAAAAGTCTTACCCCAAGTTTTTGCTTGCAAAATAAATAAAATAGAGAGTACTGTATTTACCAAACATGCCAGCAGATTGGTCTAATCTGGGAAGGGGGGGTGGGGGGAGAGAAAAGCAGAACTCCAAACTCACCTTGATCATTTCTGCCACATAACTTTCTGGTCCTGTATATTCTGTTGAATCTTTTACTTTCACTAACACAATAAAGCACAAATAATGCCACATATTGTGCTCTTCTTTAATGTGCTCTTCAAATGTGACTGTCTTGTTATCAAACTTATCTCTTTCCAAACCTACAAGAGTGACACATATATAACCCTTAGTATTTACAAACTGATACTAAGAAAATGAGCTCTAAGAACAAAACTTGTTTCTACAGTCTGCTGTACTTCTTAACAGTCGCAATCATTCTTAAATGAACACTCAGTAACAGGGATACACTCTCCAGCAAATTCCCACAATGTAGCAAGAAGAGGAAAGAAGGCTTAACAAGTACTGCTCACACTTTACTATACATAACAGAAAACTTTTGATTAAAAAAAGGTAGCTACCTCGTATGCAATCAGCTTGCTGGTTTTCGTAACGCATCTCCTATTTTTAGGCAAAATGACACCAAAAGCAACATTTGCTTTGCAGCAAACTTCCAAAGGTTACTTCTGTCAGTTTGTGTGTTATGCAACTTCTGCATGACCATCGCATTTAACCGCACCGGCCTCAAAGGCTCGGCAGCTTAATTCCCAATCTACTGCTGGGAAAAACTTTCACAGGCACTACTCAGCACTCTACACCCTCGGAAAAAACAACTGTTTATAAAAATCTCTCCCATTCGAATAGGAAACTATTCTTTGAAGCACAGGAGAAACAGAAACTAAGGAGCTGAGGAAAAAACAGTATACCGAGCATACATTCCCCCTCTCTTCCCGCTGCCAGGCTCCGATGTGTGTGGTACCTGAGAATATCAACCAGCTGAGGAATGCAAGGTAGGAACAGCCAGAAATTCCAGACTCCTGTTTCCTGCAAGTTTGCAGCTATCTCTCACTTTGAGAGAGTAACCCCTTACTCTTGAGTGTGTTTCTACACTTACCACAAATAAAGCAAGTCGTTTTTAAAATTTCTTCTTTCTTCTGTTTCTCACTCCTTAAATCAGCAAAAGTGTCAATGATCACACCAAAAATCAGGTTAAGGACAATAATGATGACCATGAAGAAGAATAACAGATCATATATCACTCTAGCAGCAAAGAGAGGTTCCTGCAAGATACATATTTTAATAATTAACAACCCAAATACGTGCACATCTAACCCTTACCATGCCTTTCTCAGTTCAGCAACGGAGTACGCTGCCCCACAACCCCTCCCTTCAGAGCCTCCATTTCTGATGCTCTCCAATGATAACTTACAACTCAAAACATTAAGTGAAACTAAAATGCAAGATTACTGAAAGAAAAGCCAAATTAGTCAGCTACCAGTATGCAATCTCTATAGAGCTGCTTGTTCTGCCTACTGTGTGTCCAAGTCGGTCCTCTTCTCTCTCACACACATTGAAATTTGTTGTCCCCTCACCCCCACCCTGCAAGCCCATCCAAATTATATCCTTATATTAATCTGCTTATATATCAATATAGTAGCAGTGTTGACCATAAAATCTTCTGCTGAAATTGAATAGTATTCATTTCATTTATGCTAACAACCATGTATGTGGACATTAAGTTGGACTTCCCAGTATCCATTTCATATTTATTGCAGGCCTGAATACCTGAACACCCAACCCCCATTTTCAGAATCATCCTGCCAGTTGGGTGCCAAACTTTTATTAAGAATTATGTAACTTCCAAATCATTGTAAGCTGAAAATAAGGCTGCACATTAGAAAACACTTTGAAATTGCAGATAATAACAGAAAAGCATTCACTCCGACTGAGACTGCTCCTTTGGCCCCTAACATGGTTTTGGGGAATGACAGCCTGAGACTTAAATGGAGACAAACATCTAAAAAGAACCAGCTATATGGGCAGCTTTGGGTATTATGAAAAGTTCCTGCTGCTTTGACTGGTCCTGGCTCTCTGATGATGGCTCCAGACAACAGCCTGCCTTCCTTCCCACAGTCCCAGCTCCAACCCATCTCGGTCCCTGTCCCCTCATCCATGCCCGGTTTTACACATCCTACCTTTCCCTAGGGATGCTCTCCACAGAAGCTCGTGCCACTAGCATGGTATCAGCTACCACTGCAGTTTCATTCTGCTACCTCACGTTACTCTTTCACTAGCTTGTACTTATTTCTTCAGATCCCATACTCCCAAAGCACAGACTGTTGGGCTATACCACTTCTGGTCCTTCGGGCCCCATTCTGGACAGCCCTCGGGCTAAAAAATCCCCCCAAAAAGGATGGGTGGAAGCTTGTTTGAACTGGCTGCCGTTTAATCTGATACTACAGAGATTTAACAATATCGCACAGAGAGAAAGTGTGGTCCCTTCTAGTCGCAATTATCCTACTTCTGTTTAAAGGGAGTGCATACACGTTTTCCCCAGCAGAACTAGATCCCCAGCCCGACGTGGTTATCACTCTTCCACCCCCATTCAGTGATAATTTACCTCTTTGGATGGTTTCCTGAGCACATCACCTACTCCACCCCCACTCCTGAGCCCATGACTCAGTACAGTAACAATGCACATCAGTAACGTCTCGCACGTATGCTCTTTATTCTCTTCCTCCATTTCTTCAGCAATCAGTTCTATTAACACAGCAAGCAAAGACACGTTTCAAAGGCAAGAAGATCAGTTTTAAGTAATTCTCCTCATTCTTTGCCGGTTATGCTCTCTCCCCCCTTTGCGAAAACTGCCGGGTTTCCAGCCAGCGTCGCAAACCCCCTTAGCTCTTGCGAAGAGCCGACCACGGGAGCAGGTCTCTGCTCCGGCTCCAGCCTGCCCTCCTCTCCCCACCAGCAGAGTTTCCTTTTGTGCTTGAACTGCTGTCTTTGACTTGGTTAAGTATCTCTTTCCATTTCTGTTAGCATGCATAGCTCAGATCACCAGATGCCTGTTTATACAGAATCATAGCTTTCTGACAGCTCAGAGGACAAAGTGTTGCCTCTTACACTCTCCCTTGGTGCCTAACAGATTGCACAGCCTTTGGGCTGCACTCAAAATGGCAACTTCGACTCGTATTTTTCAAATGGCTAAAATATCACTGCTTACGGAAACAGCATTTTACTAAAAAAGTAACACACTTTTTTTGACCCTCTCTTCATTTGGCTGAAGCCTCCGACTTCGCCGTTTCAGTTGCAGAACTGCTAGAATCAATTACCTAATCTCATATACTCTCCCTGTACCCATTAAAAGTCTCATGATTTTCATTTCATCATACAAATGCTCATGAGCAGATCCCACCTTCCCACGGACAGCCTTAGAAAGACCCAAATCCCCATGCAATCCAGAAATAGCCAGACCCAGAGATGGTAGAGAAATGGCCAAAGATTTGGGCATCATTAATATCCCTGGCCACAGAAGACCCAATATCAGGTTGATTATTTATGATACAAAAACACCTCTGGAGTTTCCCTTCCTGCAGCGAGAGCAAAGACAAAGCAGCACGCTCCTCCTAGAGTTGAATAAAGCAGCTATTCCTGTGTCAGTCTGGAATCTTAGTTTATCAAAGAGGACATTTAAGCAAAACAGAACCATCTCCTCTTGCGAGCATGGGCTTGTGGCCATTATTGACCTTTGAAACATTTGACCATACGAGCGCTCCACTTCTAAGAGATACAGTGATGTTCCGTCTGGCTCTCACAGCCAGCGTCATAAATCTCCGAGGAGTAAATTACATTTTCTAGAATGTAATTCTCTAGAAAATAAAACTGAAATATTTCAATACCCAATCTGAGGCTGGCGCTTATGCTACAAGTAATATCTCGCATGCACTACTTTGATCTCAAAAACCCCCAAACCTACCCTGTCTACTTAATCCATTGAGTACTTCCTGCCATGATATTAAAAACAGTTTCCTTAGTTAGCTAGATAGAATAATGCTGATGATAAACGATGTTCTGCTCCATATTTCACAGGGTATTATCCTCTGAGATCACATTTAATAGCCTAATGTTTTAAAATAATAAACTTTGCAAAGAGGTAAACTGCATCACTTCCTTCTCAAATTGATGTAGAAAATTAAAGAGTACGACAGCGTTTTATCAAAGTATGGTTTAGTTCTAAGTTTCCCTAGTTTAATCACTTCATGTAACAAATGTTATTTATGCTGTTGGCCTAAATTAATCCCATTTCAAGTTAGATAGTCTCATGATAGCTTTGCTCCCAGATTTATTACATGGGATTTTTTAAGAAATTATTGTTTCTTTAATTTCAGGTGCTTAACTAGAAAAAGTGTGAACACTCATGTTGTGAGTTACGAATTCAACAGCAGATACTCACGGTCTGAAGGAATGATTGAAGAACAGTTTTCACTGCTACCTGCTTTGCATACATCTGAATAGAGAAACTCTCCAGTCATGGTCTCACCTGGTTCTGCGCGATCTAAAACCAGAAGGTGATGAATCAAATGGATAGTTTAACGGTTCGTACGTTTTGCAAGATTACTTCTCAGATATTAAGGTACCCCATCATATTCAGCGTGCAATCACTAGGCAGATTCAGAACAGTGTATTATCCTAGAGTTTAGAAGGGCACGGTACTTTCTGATTTACACATTCAATGATTTTAAATTCAAACATAAAATTCTTCTTATTTCTATGAATCAAAGACCAAAGTTGTGCATTTATTTTGCATCAGCTCCAAAGCTGAGAGAGTAATTGAAATTGTTCCGAAATTACTACGTTCTAGTGCACAACGAATTTTGAAGGTGTCTTGAAAACTTGCTTTTCAACGTCTTGCAAATATCAGACCAAACCTACTGCCACATAGTGATACATCTCTGGCATTTCTCCAGCCACATGGAAACGTGAAATAATAGGGTCAGTGAGGTTTGGGTCTCTCACAGGGCTGGCAGCAAAATTAGAAAAAATAGCGTGAATGTCAAATAATACCTGTCAGAATAGCTCAAGTGTCAGAAAAAAACCCCAAAGAAAGAACAAGACAAAACCCAACCTCTCCTCTAACAAATTTCATTACTGTGCTTCCCACCCACTAAGTTAGTAGCTTGATGCTGCAGGGTGGGGAAAAAAAAAAAAAAAAAAGCAATTTTTAACTTGCAATAAGCAACCTAAGATCAGCACAGAGAAGTCTGCTACAGAGTTTAAACTGTAGCAAGTATTTGAGGGAGGTTAATACAGTCTATAAAACTATGAGCAAACCAGAATGAGAGAGAGAAACCTCTACTTAACAGGAGCATCTCTTTGTTGTCCTTTGATGCCCTTCATTTATATTCAGTCTGTTATTTCAATTAAAATACTAATTTTTGTTACGCCGAAACTAAACCCCACCGTTAAAAGCCAATATAAGCATTTGAGAGCTGGCAAACCGAGGCAGAACTGAATTCTCCCAGTGCAGAGCCTTCTCCACAATGGCCTACCTAAAGTCTGCTTGTAATTAAACTGGGGGAGGGAGTAGGTGTAGCTGAATTAGATAATCTCAACTGTTATAGCAAACAGTGAGGGGAGAAATAAATCTCAACCATGTGCAGAAGAGCCCAAGTGCTATCTCCAGGGCTTCCTCCTCCCCATCCCTCTTTATGCTGCAGCAGATTGCAGCGTTTTGTAAAAATACTGGGGTATCCATTTGCCCCAATCCATTTGATTGTTTTAAAATTTTATTTTCTATTTAAACAGTGTCCTTTGTAAGGAAGAAATTGTCGAACTGGTGAGGCAATCGGTATGTTTTGCAAAAGGTGGAAGACGCTCAGCACGCCCCGGGGAACAAAAGCCCATTACTTTCTTCAACACAAATCGTCGAAACGAGTCGCCGGTACCAACCTGGCAATAACGTTTCATTAGGGAGCTTGTCTACTTCCAGGATAAAGTCATCTTTGAAGAAGAGGTACCCCACTATGGAGAACAGGTAGACCAAGATGAGAGCGAGAACAGCAGTCAGGATGATGGAACGCCCATTGCGGGTGACGCTCTTGATGACGTTCAGCAAGGTCTCTTCTCGGTACACCAAGTCAAAGAGCTGGGAGACAACGAACAAAAAAACAAAGGCTGTTTCTCACATGAACCACCAATACCACTGGTGGCATGCTACGTGTTGGAGTAACATGGGGCAGCACGTTAACAATACCAATCTGATCTTTTAAAGAGCATTTAAAGCACTTTTTTTTTTTTTTGGCCTTTTTATAATTATCTGAAATTTAACATATCAGCAAAGCAAAATATAGCAGGAGGCAAGGGAGATGGGGTCCCTCACTCCCACTGTACCAGTCTTGTGCCATGCACGTCGAAACATGAAGAATGGAGGTAAGCTGTACCCTCCTCTTCATCTGCACTGCACGGACTCTATCTAGTCCTGAGCAGCAGCTTGGGAAGAAGTCCCTGCCTGGTGCGAGGGCAGGTATTCTTGCTTAAGTGCTCGGTATACAGTGTGTGCTTTCAACTTAAAGCTCCTAACACATACTGTTTTATCTGTTTTTATAGTACTATCTGCCCCATCACAATCTGCAAGTCACGCATCTCAAAATACAGTTAGCTATTGCCTTTAAGTCTTAGCTTATGGAGTGTATAATTAAATGAGCAACATTTTCCCCCCAAATTCTTTGTTTAAATTTCTTTACAGTTGCTTCCTTAATTTTTCACCCCTCTGGGTCTGTGACA
The DNA here is from genome assembly GCF_929443795.1 of Astur gentilis. Taxonomy (NCBI): domain Eukaryota; kingdom Metazoa; phylum Chordata; class Aves; order Accipitriformes; family Accipitridae; genus Astur; species Astur gentilis. The sequence goes on along the minus strand of NC_064902.1, from coordinate 23,115,494 downwards.
ACTCACCAGCACAGCCCAGGCAGGTTGCTGGCTATGCTGGTTGACAATGAGAGAACAGGTATTTGTTAAACTGTACCTACATCAATACAGAAAATAACCAATTCAGGTACCAGAGGATGTCGCAAGCATCAAACAAAGGGACAAAAATAGAGTGTTCTGAATGGGATTTAAGGTTTGCTTTAAAAGTGACACATTTTCTCCACCAACACTTAGATATACTCCTTCAGTGCTTATTCTTAGAAGTATTGTGCTTTGCAAGATGAATTCCACCCCAAACAGAAAAAACACGTATGCCAGGCATCCGTGTCAGTCGTGTGAGGTCTGGAGTCTAGCTACAGCTAAGGAGACACTCCAAAGATAACCAACTGCTCCAAAAGCATGGACACTATGTTATACTTGTTGACAATAACAGTAAACCATCTTAAAGACTGTGTGCCTCTTACTCATAGCATGGTAACTCCAAAAGTACCTACTGTTCAGCTAACATTTCTATGGCTAGATTTTTTTTTCCCCTCGTGTAAGAGCTTATATGACCTTAAGAAGGCTTAAACCTTCACCAGGTATTGATATTAAAGTCACGACATTTTAAACTGTTTTATTATCTCGGATGTCAGAGCAGGGTCACAAGCAATTCATCTAACCTAGCGACCCCATGCCTTCAAAGTCTGAGAAGAGAACTAACATACACAGGGAAATGCTAAATACCTTCATTGCAACTGCATACACATTTACTGTAACGAGCAATTTAAACTAAATTTAACCTTAAACACGTCTTGTGTAGCATATGTGAGAAGAACAAGAAAGCCCCCGCTTGTCCGTACGAATGAGGAAGAAGAGATGCAGCAGGAGTCCCGTAGCCTCCCACCGTAACTTCTCCCAGGCAAAATCTCCAGTGTGCAGTTCTCAAACGAGTGCTGGTACAACAATTTCCCAGTAGTAAAACAGAAAGCAAGCGGTGTATGACACATCTAGATAGGTCCGAGATGGGACTTTACAAACACAGACAGAAAACCACTCTGAGGGCAAAGTGAATACCTACCAACAAACTATAAAAGAATTCATGTACGAAGAGCCCCAGAGCGCAAATCAGAAGGTACAGCAGGTGATAAAGAAACTCTACATCCATGATCATTGCCTTGTATCCTCTAGTGAAGGTTCCACAGTTACCCACAAAACTCATCAGAAAAATGATTTTATTACAGACCTAAGGAAAGATTAACAATGTATTAGTTACAACATGTGGCTTTCAGGAAAAAAAAGGCAATTTTTCAAAGCTGGAGGTAACTTGGCTCCATGATGATATCGAGAACCATGCTGAATTGTCTGTTACACGACAGCATTTCACACGTCAGTCAAAACCTGCTTTCTGTTGCCTTTTCTGCACGGCTGAGACAGTGAGCTAAAACTAAAACTGCAGATGTCCAAGAAAACGTGTGCACTGACTCCTGTTTCCAGCTTGTTGTCAAAGGGCATCAAGACTAAAATTTAAAGAACAACATAAAAATGCTTTCTGGTGCGAGGGGTAAGCCTTCCTAAAAAACCAAAGCACACCCCCCCCCCCCCTGTTCTAAGCATGGCACTTTCTGCAGTCAAGTAACTCTCTAGCCTACAGCAACCCGTATGTTTCTGAAACACCTCCTGTTGCTTGCTAATAAGCAAGCAGTCCAGATTCCCTCAGCAATTCACTCTCGGATCACGCACCCAGTAATCCTCCTGTGTAACACCAGCCGTCAACACCAGAAGGAAAGCTGCCTTCAACTTACCTGGAACCTGCTAAACGCTACGATTACCAACAGCAACAACCACCACCCTCGCAATGCAACTCTGGCTCTGTACTACGTGGTGATGCCTTTTGAAGACAAGGAACGCTATTAAATGATGCACTTGAAAGCTGGGCACTTTGTAATGAAGGCAAGGTCTTTGAGAAGACACATCTTTGCACAGCTCCTGCTGACTCAGTCAGAGAGAAACCCTTTTGGCTTACTTGCCACAGGAGACCACAAGTATCCGGGTTTGAGCGTTAATGAAGTTCTCCGGTGGCTCAGCTTACACGCTCAGTCCACACATTACTGTAGCAAAACTGCTTAGTGTCAGCTTTTGGCTGGCAGGTAGACTGCAGACAGACATTGGGGAAATGCATTGTTTAGTGAATCTTACACAACCCTGAAAACAGTGTAGCTTAGTCGCTGAACGGAGACGGGTTTGAGCGAATAACTATGTACTTCAGGGTCACAGAGACTTCTTTACATTTCTGGCTGGGGTGGGAGCTGTTTCTAGACTGTGGCAAAACTGAGCAAAACCTCAGAGGTCTCCAGCCTGGGGAACCAGAATTAAATGAACAGCAGCAAAGCACTTCTGCTAGGAACAGTCCAAAGAGGGAATTACTTCTCCCACCAGTTCCACCACAATGTCCCAGGCTATTTTTGCCTGACATCTTCCCAAGCAGGTAAGAAACCCTTATGTAAGATGCAAGAGAACTTCAAAAAAGCCCACTCAATACTTACGTTGAATGCACCCAGAAGAAATAAGGTAGGTTGTAAACCAACTGAAAATATTAGTCGTAATATCGTAGAAGCGATTAAGGCTCGGATGCCGTGGGGCTTAGGCAGAGCTATAACGATGGCCAGAGATATTAGCATAGCTGTCCACAGCAAGCCTGACAAGTGGGGCTCCAGTGTACCTAGGGCAGAGAGGCAAAACCGAAACCCGATTCAATACTTTGTATAACCAAACAAAACAAACCCAAAATAACCAACTAAATGCCATTTTATCTTATCTCTGGTGGAGCATCATTAAGGCTCATGTTCAGACATTACCGATTTCAAAGCTGTAAGTGGAACATCTGAGCCCAATGCCTTCAGCAGATTTTAATTACAAACTTGTTACTAAAGCGTTATGTAAATGATAAGCGCCAGTATTATAGGATTCTTCATTTTAGTGTTCATTACTTATACACCTTGAATGCTGAAAAGGAGAGGCATTTTGCTAATGTGTTCTGTAGAGGCATTGAATGGGTAGGTGAAGACAGACAACATACTCCTCCAGGTCCAGATTCACAGCAGATTCTCCTATTATGCTTTTGGTCAAAAACCTCGTACCAGTTTTTGTCATCTCTTGCTATTTCTGGTTCTATTTAGACTGTCCCATGAGACTGTCTGCTTACATAACATCAAGCCTATGTTGCTAAAAATACAGTTCTCTGAAAGAGCCATAAAAAATACTCAGCTGAAAATACCATTTACCCTGGGTTTATGCAGAATATGAGAGACGTCTCTTTCTTAAAACTGACACAAAAAGAGAAGTTTTTCTTCAAGCGACTGGCTCCTTAACAGACAAAAAGGCAAGACCCCCCCCAAATTTCATAGCACTCGGCAGCCCTTCTACAAGTACATACGCAGAGGACTGTTGTGTCTTATTGGCAAGATATTTGCTGAGGGCTTTTTCCTCCCCCCGCCCAAATTCAGATGGCTTAGGAAATATTACTCTCATCTGACTACCACGAGCAGCCATTTCATTTTGTTCCAAATCACTGTAGATTAATAAAGACAGCAGAAGATAGATGGAAATTAAAACTTAATAAGCGTAAAGTTGAACAGATGTTTCCGCTGTCTGAAGGGAGTTTGGGATCCCAGAGCAACGCTGCCACCGCTACTTGAGCTGTCAAACAGCAAAAGGTGCAGAGCTCGAAACAGTCTCACCCGTGTGGGAACGATAAAACTGCACAGAAAGGGGAGAGACAGAAAAAATGCGCAGAAGCTTATTTAGGAATGACTTGAGAATTGCCACGAGAGGCAGATCCTGAAGGACCCTGCCGGCACCTGCACAGGTGTCTGAACATCCCAGCTATCACAAAGCCATCCACGGCACGTGAAGGGATTTGCTTTCACAAGTTTCAGCAGTTCCCAGCAGGCCTGCAAAAATAACTAGAGTTAACGAAGTCCTCAGCTATTGCCTGTAACACCCACCTTGGAAAGACCCGACACCACAGACGGCTCATCAGCACGAGGAGTGCAACGCCGTGACATGAAAAGTCCTTAGTGGGACCCGGGTCAGGCGAGTACTCGCAGGGAAGAGTGGGGCTCAGGGCACGGGCTCGCCAATCCTTTCCAGGGATGGAGAGAGACTGGGAGCAGACTGGGAGCAGTGCCTTTGCCCTTGGCAAACGGAGCTCGCCGAGCCAGCGGTCACTCGACATCAACCCTCTGCACCCAACCTACGTCAAAGCCTCGCTGCGAGCACGTGGAGTCCGCTACACGACTGCGGGCAGGAGGAGCGTGTAACCAGCAGGAAGGTCTCCCTGTCTCTGGAATTCTCACCGTTGCGGTATCGAATTCCAGGCATCCAGTTTTGTTTCTGCTCCTCAAGTCAGAAGTTTTACAGCTTCTGCTACAGTCAGATGCTGATCAGCTGCTCGGTTCACCGTGTCTGAGCAACTCAAGACACTGACAACTTCCCCCAAACAGTCTGTTTTGAAGAGGGTTTTTTTCCTTAAAAAAAGCTAAATATAAAATACACATGTATTTACTTATTTTTCATTTTTGACTGTAACTAGTAGAGGAAGAGATTTTATCAAAATGTTACCTGATAAAGTATTTCAAGCATGTAGGGTAGGGCATCTTCAAAATGGCAAATGATCCCCCACCGCCAAGTCTTGCAACTTGTAATCTCAATGAACTCCTTTAATTACCAGCTTTCCTATCAGCCATAAATACAGACCTTTAAATTTTAACCTGTGATCTTTGAAACTAGAGACAGAAAATTCAGTTGCTCTTTGTGCTTGTTAAAACCCTTCAACCGACTGCCGGCCAGAACGGGATCCAGGTAGCCCCGCAGTCTGCTGCCACAGGGTGCGATGCAGAGGTACACCAGCCGAAACCGCAGCCTGGTGTTGCAGAAGGTAACTATGCTCTTCCCCCTCTCAGGAACACTGAACTTTGGTCTAAAAAATCCTGTACCTTCTCACAGGCTTTATCAGGATGCAGAACCCCTAAACACAAGTTTTCCACACCCGCTGCCTTTACCACACTGTGACCACAAGCTGCTATCGAACACTACTTGGACAAAACTACGACTCTCCTCGGTCTAAATTAACTGGTGAGCTGCAAAAGGGGTGAAATGGCTTTTACGCCGCATACACAGAGCTCAGCTGATAATTTTGTTAGGTTCAGGCTGTTGCTATCTTTGAGCCGCATTGTCTTTGGGTTCTGTAGCTAGCAATGGATGCGAGAAAGATGCAGATGGAAGTTCAACAGGAAAAGATAAGCATCTAACTGGCCCCGTTGCATGATGAATCTCAAAGAAAGGGAAGAGAAGGCTTGAACATGAATCACCCTCTCCAGAAGGAGCTTTTACTGCTGGGGTCCTTATTTACTCCAGTTGACATGGATGTGGAAAAAGCTCCTAGCTAGTCATTTCCCTTACACCAGCTTTGCAAGGGATAAACTGGACAGAGGCATCCACAAGAATATTTCTCCAGATTTCCAGATTCCACCCCTCGACCTGCCCTGGGGTGCATCTCCTGGGAGAGGCTGGACCTAAGGAAGAGCAGCTCATTCTCATCAGGACTCCACCGGGAGTATTTACTGAATTGGCTCTAAGAACCACCACTGTCGCACAAACCCACTGTTTGGATCAAAAGCAACTTCCAGGAGACCTATTAGAGCAAGATTGCGCAATCCCACATGAACTGCACATGTTAAGCCCCACTTTACATCAGAAATGATAGCAAGTTCCAGCTGCTAGCCGCTGATGGTACGGAACCTCGGAGAGGCAACCTCCGGAGCCAGGGGACGTGGTTCCTCCTCGCTCCGTAAGGCAAACTCTGCTCTGAGTGCTCAGGAGGGTAAGGGTCTCCTGGAGAGACAGTAACAGAGGGGAGACACGTTCTTCTTCTGTATTCTCCATCGATTCCTAACGGCACAAAGCAGGTCCCTTCGCCCCCGTACGCCTCCCCTGCCAACGCAGGGTAATCTCACTCACCCAACCCCAGCGCTCAGAGGCCTCCTGAAGTGCTATGCAACCACAGAAGTTTTATGGAAAATGGCGTTAATAAAATGCAAGCTCAAGGAAAGCAACAAATTAACATTTCTCATATTCTTAGTTCAATATGTAATTACAGAACTTTAAACCAAAGTAGAACAGTCAAGTGATTAAAGGTGGATGTCTGTCTTTGATAATTTTTTCCCTTAGGAAAAAGCATGGCTCTACGTTTTCCTTCCAAATGCCTCAAGAAAAAGTCAGAATAGCACAATTGATATCAAGGCAATTACAAAAAAAGCCGATTTCTGTTCTGCTATCCCCACTGAAGTAAACAGGGATGCAGAGACACAAGTGGGGGACGGAACTTGGCTCCTTATCCCTTGTTTGTTCACATATTTTTGTATATTAAATATTGGTACCTCCTCGAATTCCTTTGAATGGATAGAAAAATGCCACGAGCAGGTTCATAAGGACAGCCAGGTTAAAGGAAATACTGCTCCAGAAGGACATGTTGCGAGCACACCAGTATAGGAAAGGTTGAGCTGCAAAAGAGAAAAATAACTCTTTTTAATGGAGCATTTAAAAAAATAGAAGTTCTATATAAAAAATTAATCTCCACCAAAACTCAGTTTATTTTCAGTTTGCCCAAAAGCACAGCATCAACAGCAGTAATATTCATGGCTTATTCTGAAGTTTATTTGATTACTCTATATTTGGGGTACTTCCAGTTTCCTAGATAGTGCTTTAGGGCAAAGGACTCACGTTAAAAAGGAAAGCATTTTCAAACATGATTTAGCAGCAGCATGAGAACAAGCTCAGAAATGCAGAGGTCAAGGACTTCAGGTTTCCCCTAATAACATACTTGGTACTCAGAGTCACACAAAGAACAATTAGGAGGAAGAAAATTTGTACAGGTTTGTACGGGGAGATTCAGCCCCATCCCTCTGAGTTACGCTGCTGCTGCCAGCAGCTCACCTCCATGAGACGCTGCCCACCTTCAAACTTCTTTTCTGCTGCAGCAAGCCAGAAAAACCGCAGTGAAGACAGGGCAAGGTGGACAATTAAGACACAAAGTGCAGCATAGCGACACAGCCATAAATTTAAAATGTTTAGGACTAGCTGCCAAGCAAGTAAGACAACTTCACTTCAGGCTGATAATAGACCAGTGTAGCCCCAGAATAATAACCGAGTTGAAGCTTGGCTGGCCTTCCCTCTGCCCTCTGGGCAAAGGACACAAGCACATCTGCACAGAGCTAAGCGTACAGTTAAACAGCTGCACATTTTACATTCTTAATGTTACATATAAATACTTTTCAAAAAGACTCCTAGTTTTAATAATCTCTGCAGCTAGAATCAAGAGGCACAGAAAGCAAAAAGATTCATTTTCTGAAGTGGTCGCAGACCAGAAGATGACAAGGACAGCTAAGAAGCTGCCTTACAGTAATTCCCTCTGCATCAAGGCAAAATCCCCGATTTTAGTTCCTGCAGGCTTATTGTACAGCAAATTGTGTACTCCTGAAATCTAGAGGGGGGGGGGGGGGGGGGGCGGGAATCAATTAAAAATGCTCTCAAAGAAGGGAAAGAACTAATGTTTTTCCCTGGTGGAAGGAGGTAACATGTACAGATATCCGAGAGCAAAGGGAAGAAGCTCACAGTGAAATTTATGGAAAAGATGAAAATGCAAACTCTGGGGCTGAAGAACAAATTAATGAATGCAGCAATTCTGAGCCTCACAGTAGCCACCACCTCTCTTCAGCAAATCACCTCTTCTAGCATCCTAAGCAAAAAAAATGGGTTAAAAGAATTATACAAAGCCTCATTATACTGAGTTGAAATGCACATAAAAAGCAAATGTATCGAGCAGCTGAATGCAAAGTACAAAGGACTACAAAAAGGTACCCCGTCACTGTAAGAATACAAGCTTCGCTGCACCTAATCAGCCAGGCACATGTTAAGCCTCACTGAAAGGCAATGTAGCAATGTTTCAAATAAACGATGCACTGATTTCTATATTATTTCTGTTCTCGATTTCATTTTAACTGGAAGAATTTGTAAGCAGGTTGAATTCATCTGTATGAAATTGTTATACGAAGGGTCATTATAAAGTTCCGGGTTTTACTTTAAACCTTCCTTTGGGGATGGCACAGACTGTCTGCCCTGTGTAGCACCTCTGCTGGTTTTGGCAGGCACATTTGAATTCTTAATTGAGACCTTGGGAGGCTTAAGGTGTTCAGAATATGGGCTAGCACCACGAGCTGAAGGGGAAGTCTTTATAAAGACTTTTTTAGAAAGTCTTTCTCAGGTTTGAATAATCTGTAAGTGGTATCACACGAATGCAGCACAGAGCACTGCCAGCTGGTCACATCTCGAAAACACTAACCTGTATTTAAGATGTGAGAAACAATTGTATAAACATAGAATATCACCTAGAGGCCAAACAAGGCCAGAATATGAGGAAACAGATTAAATTATTCCAGTTTCTTAAAGAAAAAAGAAATATTCTCCACTTCTGCAGGTGGATCTTGACTAATCTGTGGTCTGTTGTTAATTATGGATGTCTTCACAGCTTGCCTGGAGATAGCCTCAAAGACAATTAAAGTAATTAAAACAACAACATCTAACAGCATACACGGATGCTGTCGAAGACAAAGCTGTCCATTTGTTTAGGAAATAATTCCGTATTTCTTGTAGAGCTCTTAGAAGTCATTTTAGGAAACAAATGCCTGAAGATTTTGATGCTGTCAGAAGTACTAATCCATTGTTCAGTGGAAATAGCTCCACTCTACTTAGTATTCATGCACATGAAAAATAATTCAGTAGAGCTGACCAAGTTTCAGGCGGTCTCATCTATACCTGACTTGGATAATTTTAAGTAATATGATTACAACTGCTTTTCTCTGTTAAAAGATCTACTAACATATATGTACATACATACACCCAAACGATCAAAAGCAAATACTGAGTTTCTGTTACCAATTGTGCAACACATCACAAGCTCTAGTGTGAACTGTGCATACGCAACCCAGAAACAAACTGGAAAGAGTCCAAGCTCTTCTTGGAGGTACACAGTGAAAGGGCAAAATGCAATCGTCAGAGGTTACAACAAAGGGAATAATTTTATAAAAAATAATTTTCACAAGGAGGAAGGTCAAGAGGACCCTTCTCACTTAATTTTTTCCGATGCTATGCAATGCTGACTACCAGCAAGGTCTCTGTCGGGGGAAAACCTTTGCTAACCATGCTGGCGTGGATGCCTGGCCCAGCAGGCAGGTTTTGGTGGCTGGCAGCAGCACGCAGCTGTACAGCACCAGCCCACTCTCACATTTGCTCTAGGAGGCGGTTCCGGACCAGTCTGTGCTCTTGCGCTAATAACTGGAGTTCAGCTGATTTAAGCATGGGGAACAACAGTGGCATCAGATGGCCGATGTTGACTTGAGCAGGAAATACCTGCTTTCTCTCACATTTCAGAGGGTCATTGTTGGTAAATTCTAACCACTCATCACTGCCCACTGAAGCTGAGCCTCATGTGCAACATTTCTCCTTTAGCAAAACAAGATTTTAATTTTTTTCATAAATAATTTTAAGCAAACAAGTTAGAAAGTGTACTGGGGCAGGTGGTGGCACCGTATGAATTAAAAGATAATTTAGAAAGTTTTCCTAGCTGCCAGTGGGAACTTCAGAGGGAAAAGCAGTGCTTGAAAATGCTCGCTTTCAGGTGTTTTAGCATCACAGGGCTGGAAGGGACTTCGTCAGCACGTCTGCCAGTCTATTCCTTGCCCAAAGGAAGGTCGAATTCTACTTCTACCATTACTGGAAAAATGCACGTTTAACCTGTTCTCAAGGGCCTCCATTGCTGCAGATGCCTTAAGTCCATGCTGCATTCCCCAGCCTTACTCCTCCTCGCAAAGCAAGGGAACTGCTTCGTGTATCCAGTGCTGGGAAGGAGAACAGACCGCTGCTTTCCTCAGCTGTGTCCTCTCCATTCCTCCCTGCCACCAAATGCCTTCTCATTTAAGCTAAGCCTCCACAATTTTGTTCCTTCCTGTTGGATCTTAAAAAAGACGACCTGTGATCCTTCTTACTGCTCGCCCCTGGATCCCCTCCAGTTGGTCCATATTGCTCTTGCATTAAGCTTGACTTCATTACAGCATACTGCCATCGTGCAGAGGAGCAGACTCTTTCAAACAATTATCAAGGTTGCTGCCACACTGGGGAACCATCTGCTACCGAGTCAACGTTTCAAACTCTGAAAACCTGACCTCAGCGCTCTGCTGGTGATGCTCCACACAACCACGCTGGCAACAGCAACCTACCTCGCAATTTCTTTTGCCAGTTCATCTCATTAAAGAGGTCTTCTGATTTCATGAAGAAGTCGTTGATCTTGCTGCCTTGTTCATCCCTCTCCGTGGTATAATATATCCGCAGCTTGGACTCCTTCGTGAGAAATTCACAGATACTGGGCACGGGGAAGACGATCTGCTCCATGGTACGGTCCGACCTGACAATCTGAACAGCAGCCTTCTTAGAATTCTTCCTAGTTTTAAAATTTTATTTCTTCATTTGTCTGCTCCCCGCCACCCCCCCTTCAAACCAGCTACATGTAGAAACTTGGACACATTTCCATAGAACAGCAGCTTGATAGAGACTTCACTTAATTTACCTTTCAAAGTAGGCCTACAGCTAGCTCCAAGACTGGTAATTTCTGTGCTGCGGTCTTATCCTGGCAATACCGCTCTTAACTGGGATTTCCACAGGGCCCAGTGAATCCTGCACCAAAGCTGTGCCGAATTTTGGAGCGATCTGGTTGCCCAGTTCAAGAATCTTAGCAAATTTTAGCCATGCACCGCACAGGCAAGTATGAGAAATAAGAGTTATATTTATATTGGTTATTAGAGAGTCTTGTGAACTCTCCATATTTGTGTGTGTTTTCCTTTTAAAAAGCATCTTAGATTGTACATCAGGCCAAACTGTCATTTTAATACAGAAAGAATGGCAAAAGCTATCACTAACTTTATGGATTCAGCAACAGTTCCGGCCAAAATGTAACAGAAGTGAAGTTACACTTCCTCCTGCCAACAGAGCTCTGCTCAGCTCCATCTTAAAGCCCACACATGACAGCTCAAAAATAGCTCCCCCCCCAGCGGCTGTCAAAAACTAAAATAAAAAAATAAGTACACATATATTCTCATGTCAAAGATGACAGTCCACACACAGGTAGTCAGTTCGATCAAAATATCACGTATAACATAGCCGGTGTTTAACTCCATGGTTTTTCTTCCAAGCGGCTCTTTCCGCAGCGGATCATTCCCCCCCACACACCTCCCCGCAGCCACCGGCTTCCCTGTACCTCAATCTGTGCCGTGTGCTTGGCGTAAAACTCCAGAGCCTCGTCTCCCTCTATCTGACCTCCCGGCTTCAGCATGTTCTGCAGCTCTTTGTTATGACGAGCCAACTAAAATAAAGGAATGCAAAGGGAGTGGGAGACACCAGATGTCTCTCTATGATATTAAATTTCTGATTTTTGGCATAAAAAAAAGAAATAGTACGCAGTCAGCTGCTAAGAAAGGGCAAAGTTGACAGAAGGCTTGTTCTATTCCAACCAGACACCCTGCAGCTCTATTTTGGGAGCAAGTCAGAATGATTCAAATATGTATTTTTTTAATATCCATCTTATACTCCTCTTTTACCCATCCTCTCCCACCCTTTGCCTGACCTGGGAAACTTTGAACATTCTCATTTGGTCTATCCTTCTACACCCACCCTAATTCAAAGGTGTGCTAATCACACAAGTATCTAGGCAGGAACGGAAGAGAAAATCTGCATCAATTGAAAAGCAGATGCACAGAGCATTGCTCCAAAAATGCTTCTGGATGCTCTAAATTCATCTTACAGCAGAGTGATGGTCTTTCTTCTCAGATGCTAAAGGAAAAAGAAGTCTGTAATGAAGTGATACGTGTAGCATCAATATATTAAGTAGATCTAGATATACTCTACACCCCCCCCTCGGTCTTTTACCTTTCAAACACCACATTGTATCAATACAACAAACCTGACTGGCTCCAATGCAGGGAGAATGTGGCAAGAACCACTGAAGCAGAGTGAGATTTCTGCTTGCAGTTTAATTGATCTGTGAGAATAATTTCTTTGGGAGTATAAAGTAACCTTTGATACAGCTGAAAAACAATACATTGCTCCCCAGTACTGCCAAGAACTTGAATCACATGTCTTCAGAAACTCGGTCAAGAGCCTGTCTGCTTCCCATTATAAAAGAAAACTCCAAAACTTTTCTTATATTACAGAATTTTCTTTTCTGATTCTTTACAGGTTTACAAAAGCTGTAGGCTAAGTTCTACCTGATGAGCTAAAATATAAATGTTGTGTCCCACGTTCCTCGGAGATGCCGCAAGATCTTCTCCGTTTTCTCCATCCTCAAATTCTACTTCTCCCTGCAGATAAGCCTTCTTTATCACTTCCACCTAGAAAGAGAGACACAGGCCACTGAAGAGACAGCTCAGGCTGAGGGCTGAAGTCTGCTAAGGCCAGTATATACTTTGTACTCGTACAGAGCTGAAAGGGAGCTGAGCATATATATTCAAGAGGAAGGTTGGTGGGCTTCCCAACCACCAGGATAAAACGGGAGACCTGGACTCAGCACCTTCAGCCCAGCTCATTGACACAAGAACCTAAACTTCACGTTCCCCTCTAGGTAATGCATCCTGGGCCACCCTCACCGCACGCTCCATCACGTTCCGACCTCTGGCCCCCGCCATAGCTACGTGCACCGAGACAAGACGACAGCGTTTCAGCTGTACTTTGAACCTCCTGGCTGTGTTTTCACCAATTAACACATTAACCGGCCCAAAAGCCTGCTACAGTCTACCGAACCGCTTCTAGGGCACAAGAAGTTTTCATTTCTCTCTGTCTCTAGTGCAAATAACTTCTACACGTGGATTCCACAGAGTCGGACGACGTTCCTTCCCTGCCGTACGCAGGTTGCTGAATGCCTCCTCCGTGGCATTCGGTGTGGCTTCCCTAATTGCTCGTGCTGCCTGGGAACAAGACAGACCCCCCCCCCCCCCCGTGGATATTGCACTCATTTAACCAAATCCTGGAAAGCTCTTCCACCGCCCAGCAATCCACGCACAGACCTCTTGCAGCACGCCTGGGGGGGACGCGACCGCCCCAGTCTCCCCAGTGCTGCTGTCGCTGGTTTGAAGGGAGTCGGGAGTTTTGGAGCAACCCAGGGACTCACCAGCTCTTTGGGCCTCATGTTGTAGAGGATCCTCTCCGCGTTCTCGCTGTCGTGCCTGCTCTCCATGATCGCCAAGAGCAGTTTTGAGGCGTTGTTCTGAAGGGAGGGAAGAACACCAGCAATCACTGCCAGGAGTCCAAAAACGAGGAGGGTACCCAGCTTGGGCACTACCACCCCGGCCAAGGGCTCGAGAGACCCGGCTTCTGAAAACACGACCCGCGGGCAAGGCAGATCCTCCCCGCCAGCCCACTGCAGGGCTCCTCCAGCCTCTCCTCGCCAAGCCCTCCGTCTCCTCTAATTACTGATATACACAACTTCGTAGTATGTTTTTACCAGTTTATTTCCCGAGCCCTACTTATTGGGGGCCAAACTAACCCACGTTAAGGTTCTGATTTCCGAAACGCTGAGGTTGCAAGCTTGTATTGTTTTGTTTTGTTTTAAAGATACTGCAGCATTACCACGAGCTCTCAACTCCAAAATGGTGCAGCTCAGCTTTACTCAAGATACTGTTGATTAAATCAAAGGACAGCCAAGGCTGAAGACACAGATGTGCTCCGCTGCTTTTAACTGAAAATTACTCTGCAACCTGCTCATGCCAAGAAATAGAGGGAGGAAATGGGAAACTACCACAAGGCACCAGACTACTTTAATACGAACAATTAAGATTAAAATCCATCATGACTGACAATAAAAACCAATAAAAGTATTTAATTTTGAAGTATAATGCTAATTGAGTCTAAAAGCATTTTTTATTTAGAATAATAAAAAACCCACACTACCCATAATAATGATGTGAGTCGGCAGCGGAAAACAACTAGACATTGCACTATAAGGCAGGACAATAAGTCAGAAAGGAAATATTTCTAAAACCTATGCTGATGCAGGAGTGCTCCGTGACTGCTGTTGCTAGAAGACAACCTGCTAGTGTATTTTGAAACCAGCACAAGGGCTAATTATTTCAGCATTAATATGAACCACCCTAAACAATTCTTGATGATTAAACATCAACTGATTAAACAGCAGCAATAAAGTATGAGGAAACCAGACATAGCACGAGAAATTTTACTTCCACTGTATATGTAAAAGCTCCGAAACAATGGAGAAGTTTTCATCAGCTTTAAATCTTTAACAGGAAATTATTTTAGGATTCCTCAGCATATCTTGGCTGCCTGCATCCTCCCCCCCCATCTGAAAACTGGTGCCTCCATGTTATCATTTAAAAGATGAAATGCCTCTGACAAATAATCTCTGGGCACTGCCTCCAGCTCGCTGATGCATATAATTTTTTGGCACTTATGAATATTGGGATATAATAAACACCCACATAATTCCAACAATAAAATTATGTTTCATCTTACTGTTAACGTGGATCACACAAAATATTCACTTGCCTTCAGTTCCAACACAAGGTCCATCCTTTTCTTTCCCAAAGGGTTGATGTCATTGAGAATTAATGCTGTGATGATGTCAATACCGTTGGACTCGTGAGTAGCAATGCAGTTCTGTCCAAAGAAAATTCATCAGACTTTGCTAATTGTCTACACTAAAAATGCAGCCTAGGCTGGTGACCCAGCCAGAACAGAAGAGTCACCTCTTTCATCACCTCATAAGCTGTTTGAGATGGATAACTGAACAGAAAACTCCAGTCAGTGGAATAACAAAAGATTAAGGCATTTTGTTTCAAGCTTTTCCTATCATCAGCCATGGCATGTCCTACAGAAACCACCCAGCCTCAGGAAGCAGAAAGCAACACAGTTGATAAATGAAGCATTTACATGCCAAAGAGTCCAGGCTGAATACATAGCTGAGGAAGAACACTGTTTTACTGAGATTAGAGAGAGTTTTCTTTAGTTTAGATCTGCCAATCAACACCTACTTCAGTCCCGTCTAACCAAAGAGTGTGAATTTCTGTAACCTTCTTGCTTACCCTTGAGCCCTGCTTTCATAATGGTCTATAACTGAAACGTACCAACCAACAGCAGCGTGCTGGCTTCAAAATCCAGAGCCCCGCTCTGTCGTCAAGCTCCACTGCGAGGATCCATACCTATACCTAAAGGTTGTTATTCCACCTGACCCGTGTAACAGAGAAACTGTCAGTTATGAACTGACGTGTACAGCCTCATGCATTCCCTTGCAGAGGTACGATTTCAGCTGAACATCGGTCACCCCCCCGCTTTGTTTAGCTTTGCCGTAAATTACGTTTGAGTGCCTGAAGAAAAGGCACTTTAAAGAACAGATATTCTTGAAGACTTTTTGGAAAGTCATATTCCAGTCTTTCCATACCATACTATGGTTCAATTAATATGCAAATAGAGAAAACAAGCAGATATCCATGTGTGTAAGTGCAGAGGTTTGCTTGTTAGAAGGGTGACACCCACCCCGCAACACAGGACTTCGCAGGTCACGCCAGCCCAATGGGAAAAGTGTTCTCCAACCCCCCCCCGCCCTGAGCATGTGTTATTTGTTGAGTCAATGCCAAAATATGCAGCCAGAGTTTGGAAAACTATTTTGGGGTAGCTATCTCTTTAGTATGGTTTAGTCTAGACTTTCAGACCTCGTTTGACTCATTGAAACAGTTACAGCAAGGGTCACGTTCAGACCGAAGGCAGAAGACATGGGCCTGACTAATTGGCCATGCTGCTGGAAAACACGGCTGTACAACCTGCGGGAAGGTGAAATGGAAAAGCACAGCCGAGCAGTACAGCTGCCCCTGCCCTCTGGTCCTTCCCACTGGAGCAAACTGTAATTCTGGAGCACCTAAAAACTCCTGCTTATGCCAGCAAAATATCTTCCCATATTCCTTGCTGATTATTCAGCCCTCGAGGAACAGAGCAGAGCAACTCCAGCTGTGGGTCAGTAACTGCTATATGATTACCGTCATTATTCAGTTACCCCTTCCCTGTAACACGGTTACTTAAACCACCACGCTTGCTTTAAAACAGTTCTTCTTGCTCGGAGCAGGACGTACCGCTGACGGTGAGTACGGTTCGGGGGGAGCTGGACAGAGGCTGCCTCGGCCCCCAGCAGAGACTTGGCGGTCCTCACCAACACCCACCCCGTGCTCGTTGGGAACGGCTGCTGCGTCCCCGCGCAGGGACAGTCGGCAGCAACACGCACCTGGTTCTACGTGCAAGGCTACGTCCGAAAGCAGTGGTTATCATCTTCATTAACAAAGCTACAGAGGGCAACTTTCTCCCACCGGGCTTGGGGGGGGGCACATTTCTGGCGTCTTTTACAACAGGCAACAGAGCTTGGTTTTAGCAACATTTTTACTAGACAGTATTTCAAGTACAAAAATACTCCACTCTTCCCTGTCTGTCAAGTCTAATAAAACAACTTAAATCTCAGCAAAGCAGAAAACTCTCTACCGCTTTGAGCGGTTCAAGTCCTCAGAGGGGGCCCCAACAAAGAGAAGCTGATTATTACGAGTTTATTAGGGGAAAAAAACCCAAAACCAAAACCCCTTTGTAGGGCAAGCAAAGGGAGCAGCGTTGTAAGAGAACACGTCTAGCAGACTGAAAGCCAAGCCCAGCAGAGCACACGGTGTGGGTGCAGGGAGAAAGGGTGATGCTTGTCACAGCTATGGATGTATTACCTGGTTCTCGTGGCAAGGCCCCTGACAGTACTCGGTCAAACTTTCCAGCGTCTGGTTGATCAGCGCTACGTTTTTCTCATTTATATACAGACCAAGAAGTCCAAGTCCACCAGTCGTGCTTCCACAGATACAGTCCAGAAACTGCAGCGTCTCGCACACCAAGTTGTAGTTGGTCTTGTTGTTCTGGCAGCGTAGAAAATTCTGCGAGGAAAGTGTCAAAGCCAGGAGGGAAAGGAAAAAAACAAACCAAACAAACTGATGTTTGGATCATAATATTTTATTAGGTTCATCCACCCACAATTGCACTGCATGGTATACTGCTCTAATTTCACTACAGCCTGTACAAGCAATTTAAGCCTCTTTCAGGGCCTGCTTGCAACGTGCTGCTCTCTTGAGCAGCTTGTTGGCTTCAAATTTTATAGAAGAGGAGCAGAAATAAACAGAGTGCATCCATTAGAGCACTGAAACCCAACACGGAATAGGCTATTCACTGCGGATCAGAAAGCTCTCCTGAGCCTGCAAGCTTTCCTTCCAGCCTACCTGCTACATTTCACTGCTAACCATCACTCAAGGCGCTCTCCTCCTGAGACCTTTCTCCAAGCCAGAAGCAGCAATTCCCTGGCTCTGGCTTCACAGCAGCAGCACCTGCACACGCAGCGAGGAGGCACCTGACTGCATGCCTTGAAGGAAGGTGTCTCGAAATGCAATTCTCTCAATTGCATTTCTTCCCACGTAATTATTGCAATCCCTGCTTGAAGCTGCTGATTAGGAGCAGCTCCTCTAATGAAATGCCAGGTTTATCAGCATGGATTAAACATGTTTCCTCTCTCCTGTATTCCAAATGAAAAAAACCCTGACCCAACCAAAACAAAGAAGGACAATTAACAAAAAACAATTTCCCAGTGACTCAGATGCTGTTTGTCAGCGTGTTCCCAGTGGCGCACTGGGAACACTTTCCACTTTCTTTTTTACCACTTTCTTTTCCTTGAAGTTTCAACAGGAGAATGTCTATCCAGCCTAATTCTAGCAGGTTACAAAACACTTCAAAGGTGACCCCCCCCCAGATGAACAAGATGCATGGGACTATGGAACCAGCAAGGTCTTTTCTGCCAGCCTGCAGAGGAGCACTGTTAACTGATTGCCTCTACTGCCTGCATCAGACTAATAAGTCTTTTAAGGCAAACAGACTGAGAAATTGCCAGATTCAATTGAAGGCTAAGCTAAAAAAGGAAAATGCTGTCTATGAATGCTGACTAAAGGTGACAGTGATTCAGCACATTTCAACTGATTGCTCATTTAGTATCCTGACTTTTGATTAACTTGTCAAAACGTAGAAAGGTTGACGCTACAGAAATCGGAGCTCGTGCCTTCTCTCCAGGAAAAAAAGCAGAGATAATGGATAATACTGAAAGCGATGAAACAAAATGCTCCCCAGCTGCGGTACGGCATTTATTCTGATTATAGCTAGGTTTATACCAGCCTTAGCTTCTTGATCCAAAGTCAATAAACACAAAGGAAAGAGAAGGAATGAGTCACAGGGGGCAGAAGGACAATGTTAGATGGCTAACATTGAAGGGGAAGGAAAAAAATAGTAGAAAACAAGACCCCACTGCATCGTGAGAAACTGCCCGAGGGAATGTCTGTTGCCATCTCAGCCAGCATAGATTGAGCTCTTAATTTTCTGTCATCCAGAGCACCTCACAGGCTACGGAGTGGGAACACAACTCTTGAATATCGAACATGCCATCCTATTGCTTTCAGTGGGAACGAACCTGAGGAATGTGCCATCCGCAAGACCCTGCATTCCAAATAAAAAGTGACAGAGTTGCAGATTCAGCTAGAACATTTGAAAAATATGCAGCTTGTGGGATCTTGAGGAGAAAAGAGGGAAAAGAGCACTCATACTGCCTAACTTTAGGGATTCCATATACTCAGTTGAGAGAGAAACACTTTCTGATGGGACGAAATACACTCAAAGTCAGGCAGTCTTTCAACTCCTACCTTTGTGAATAACCTTCTGGAGACATTAGGTGACTTCATGCTACCCATTTTTAGGGAGTCCAGTCCTCCCCATTTCTGGGACACATGGCCAGATAGGGCTACACTTGCAAAGGCAGCACCTGCAGCCAGTTCTTAATGCCTCTGCAGCATGTCGGGGTGTTGGAGACTTTGCTTCCCAGTACACAGCCTAAAGCCGAGTACCCTTCAGAGAAAACACAATGACTAAAAATAAAATTGGCTACTTACAGAATACTAGCTTGCTTTGCTCAAGCAGGGATGAACACAGAATCCTTGGAACGAATAGTTCTACCATTTAAGTGGGTAATTCCCCCCAAAGTCTAAATGTTTTCTTTGGACAGTCTTTGTTATAGCAGAGATCTGATCCCTAATTGGAAAAACTTTGCAAAGAAAGAACATAAATAAGAAGAAGGTCTTAGTAAAGAAATATTTTTAAATGAGCAGATTTTTCTTCAGAAGCAATCAAGCAAGGCATTTTTTCACTGAATACAGGCTTGCTCTTTGGTCTTAGAAAGTTAATTCTCACACACACTTCTTGCCTAAAGCATGGCGAGCTAAACCGGCTCATTCTCTGCATGCAGCAGTACTGCTCCACTAGCCAAATTACTGGATCGCTCTCCTGCAGTATGCAGAACTTTACTGTTCTTTATTACTTAGGCTTTGTCTCCAGGGAGCATGAGTAAAAGAAGCAGTGAAATCCAATGTTAAAAAGTGCATCAATTACTACTTTTTTTTCACAAAAGCAGCATTTAATCTACCAATTTAAACCTTTAATCTGAGCAAGACTGGCTAGCAATATTTTTATTTCACGGAAATAATGCATTTGATGAAAAAAAAAGAATCGGAGTACTATTTTCCCCACGAAGATGGGATTTTTAAGTGTAACACTGAAGCTGCACGCTTGGCTGTGGTGGTGCGGGAGGCTGCTGGTTATCACCTGCCCGGGCACCAGCTCCGGTGGGAGGGCACTGCTCCCTGCTCCGCCGGCGATCCCCGCTCCTCTCCTCCAGCCTGCGCAGCTCTTGCTTCCAGCAAAGCGTTCCCTGGATGCATCACTCAGCTTGTCACGAGCTTCAGTTCTCGTGACTGCTCCTGTAGTATACAGGGACGCCTTCATTCAGAAAAGAGGCGGCACGGAAAAGACCTCCTAAGGAAACTGGTGGGGCTGTAGCCCAGCCGAAGCGGACCAGACAAGAGGCTGGCTACAGCAATTCAGAGCCGTGACAGCTTTGCTTTCAAGGCTGAGCTCTCCTGCAGAATCGAGGGTCAGACCCAATGCGAGTTTAATAAGAGCATCCAAGTATCTGCGTGCTGAGAGAGAAACAGAGATATCAAGAGTACTCCACAGGAAAATTTGATGCATTCATCCTGAAGTGGGTAACAGAACATACTTAAGCATCCATCCATTTGTCCCAGTCCTTGCATTAATTTGAGGAAGATATTGCAACTCCTCCTCCAGACCCACGGAGCGAGCTGGAGGGGGACAGCATCCTGTGTGCAACGCGGGACAAACTGCAGCTTTGTCTGTGAAGGGAACGACCGAGTGATGCAAAAGGCACAGGATTGCATTTCACAAAGCCATTTCACAAAGACTTCCTCCTCATGTAAAACATGGATCGACTTTTAGAGCCGTGACTTGCGTTTGCCTGTTTTTGCACAACATCAGGCTACTCTCAATTGCTAACGGCTTGTAAAATGCTTGGTTTGACAAACCTACAACTGCACTGGGCAGATGATCCCTATTCACTTCTAATCCAAATCTAACTTACACAATTTTGGAAGACACACAGCTTCTAGATTAGGTCTTACTCCTTTAAGCAGCAAGTCCATTGGCAATATTGATAAGGAGTTCAGTTACAATGTGCTAGCCGCAGACACAAAGGCTTTGAGGCTTTAGATGCTCCTGCCTCCCCTTCAGGGCTGAAGGGGAAAGGCAAGCATCAAGGCAGGCAAGCAGCAAGAGAATTAGATTTGAAAAATTCTTCCTCTGACCTTTTCTTTTTTTATAAAAACACCTTTTTCTCCCAGAGCTGAATGCAACTACCTGCTGTTTGGGGAATTTAATTGTTCAGGATGGTGAACTGCTCAGGCCAAGTTTCTGTGTTGGCTTGAATTCAATTTTGCTCCTATAGCTTTCAGTGCCTAGCCAAAGACAGCAGCAGCAAAGGATCATGTGCGTGCGGTTTGGACTACTGCCACATAGAACTGCCGTCCTACTTGTCTCCGACATCGCTAACGGCATGAAAATTGTTTGACAAAACAAAGATCAAATAGTTTTTTGAAAAAATTAGGAGAAACCCTGATGTATGTAACCTCAGCACCTATAAAACGCTAGAAGAATTCCACGTTCACAGCACAGGAACATTACCATACAGATTTGATTTCACATATTGCCAGCAGCAGGGCATTCGAGTTCAGCGGAAGTGATTTGGCAGGTCTGAAAAGCACTCACGCAGGGTCCTACACTTCTGGCGTGCCGTACAACAATATGCAATCACGGCAATTATTCCTCCTTTATGAGGGCATTTAGTACATTGTACCACGTCTCGCTAGCTCCTCGCTTTTATTCAATTCTAATCCAGCAGCAGTGGTTACGCTGAACAAAAATCATCTTAATTGCAGTCCATTTGTAAGCAAAAATCTTACCTCCTGCGGAGGCACGCGCTAGATAAGATTACTAATGTACAAGTTCTGGGCTTGCTATTTCAAATAATACAAACCCGTCACAGAGCATCCCAGGACAGCGGAGGTCGGCAGGGACCTTTTGGATCTCTCCAGCCTGACCCCTCCCAGCTCCCTCTGCCTCTCCTTGCCCACCAGATGCTCCAGTCCCTCAGTCCTCTTTGAGACTCCCTGCCGGACTCGGGAGCCCAAGACTGGACCCAGCACTCCACAGGGGGCCTGAGGCATCCCACCAGGCGCCGTGGGCTTGAGCACGTCCAGCTCGTTGGAACGTTTCCTAACCCAGTTCTCCTCCACCAAGGGTAAGTCCTCCTCGCTGCAGACCTCCCCTCCGGTCTCAGGGACCTTGGGTTTGTGAAGACCAGTCTTACCAGTAAAGAGCAAGGTGAAGGTGGCACTGACTACCTTGGCCCTCTCCATGTCCTTTATCCCCAGATCCTCTGCCCCCTTCAGCACCAGACCCATGCTCTCCCTAGTCTCCTCCTGCTGTGGATGCAACCTAGAAACCCTTCTTGTCGCCCTTCCTGTCCCTCACCAGATTCAGCTCCAGCTGAGGCTTTCCCGATACCAGCCTCACGTGTTCATCTCTACGCACATGAACAGAGCCGTGAAAACCCATGAGAACCTGTTCGCCGGAACCTCTTTGCATATGCTTGAGGGCTGCTGAAACCAAAGTCTCAATGCTCTCTTTATTTTGTTACATGACTTCTTTTTCCCCTTTCCTTCCCCTCCCAAAAGCAGATCAGTAACTTCACGGCAGAACGCTTGCTTGCTTTGAGTATATCCTTTTAAAAAGCCACATCAGGTGTTGATCCCACCACCTTTTATATACATAGAAAAGACCACTGAACACTGGATAACTAGACGTCCCTGTATTTGCCCAGCAAGGTATAAATACTTTATTTGGATTATCTGCAAGGCCGAAGAAAATAGTTGGTCATGTATCAATTTTAAAAGGCATGAGATTAGCCAGACCAAAGCGACGGCAGTGACCGCGCAAGGCGACATGAGCACGCCTGCTCAGGAACCAGGCTGTACCTGCAAATCCCGATTGTGGTTTTCGCAGAGCAGCTGCAAGAACCGGAGGATGGGTTGCATTATTGAGATGACGGCACTCATCTCCAGGTCATCTTTGCTCTTGTCTGCTGCAGACTGCGCTCCTTCTCCTGCCGAATAATGGTCATCGGGATCAGCTTCCCTCCGGTAAGTGTTGTAAGCCTTTCTTGTAGCTGCAGAGGCCTCCAGTAACTGATCCCGGACCTCCTCGGTAATTTGGGTCATAGGCTCTCTCACTAAAACACACAAGAACAGATCTTCCTTAGGCAAACTGAATAAAGGGGACCAGAAAATCTATTCATACATTTCCCATTACAGTTTCACACGCAGGCCAGCTATTCAACATCAGCTCTTTTGGTAAGTATGTTTAGTGTGATGTGAGGGTCTCGAGTTTAGAAGGGTATCATGTCACTCTCTTCGCACCTTTTATGCGAACCACAGTAAAGTTATGAATTCTGGTATTAATTGGTTAGGGCACACACATCTAGCACTATCAGGGGTTATGATAAAAGGACCTGCTATAGAAGAAAATTAGGATTTCTCCACTTGTTGTTAGAGAAGGCACTGACCACAACCCACAGTCCAGGGTCATTACTACGGATCAGATTTGGGCAGCTTGTCACGATAGACAAGGCGGCAGAGTCTCATCTCAGAAATACTTTTCATCATTTCAATAGCACAATCTCACAAATGGATGAAGAGGGGATGAAGCTCTTGAAATCCTGAGCCAGGGCACCACTGATCTCTGAACTTTGCTCTGTGGGATCAGAGATCAGAGCATTATTGCATCAATTGAAATGAGTTCAAAACACAGCATTTTACTCCCTTGTCGCTTCAGAAGCAGAACAACTGGGGATTACCTCTTTTCCTGCTTGGTACATCTCTGTCTGAGTCTTCATCTTTCTTTTTATTTCCTAAGTCACTAGTATTGACTGTGACAGTAGCCTTGATTTCTTGCTGTGCCACTTTCATGCGATCATAAAAAACCTTAAAGAACTTTTCAGATTTCTTATCTTCCGTCAGTCGGCAGAAGAACGAATGCTAGGAGAAAATGGAACAGGATCTATATCTTCATACACAGACTTGAATACAGATTATTTCACCTTTCTGCACTGCATGATATCCTGGAGGACTGGGAGGTTAATTAGCTTTCAGTAAACCAAAGCCTAGAGCAACAGAAACTCGTATTTTATTGTTAAAGAAGCCCAAGTGTCTCAGCTACGTTAACTCCCTTATTAACAACTTCCAAACACATTTTTAAAGAAAAGTGAGTGCAATAAATCACACTAGCCCTAATACATCTAGGCAGCACACTTCTCTCTCAACGACAGAATTAAGATAAGTACAATGAATAAAGGTAAGGTAAGGACAATGGAATTATCTACGATTTGATTCTCAGTTCAGAAACAAAAGAGTATGAGCAAAATACAGAGAAAAAAGAACTGTCCTGCCTTCCCACCCTCAAATCAAAGGGACTGTGACTCATAACGTGCAATAGTCGATGTTAATCACAGTCCAAAAATGTACAAACAGGGCAATGTGATGAGGGACATTTCATGCTAAGTTTCCACTGCCCTGACTGCAGCAGACTTCTTGAAACTCCTTTTAAACCCTACTCTAATATATCTTTAAGTGACAGAAAAACTCAAAGCATTGACTACTTTTACAAAGGTTTATTAATGTTCTTCTGCCCATATGTGCACGGAGACAGAAAGTTCTCCCTAAAATTGAGGAGAATACAAATCATGTACAGGTCAAAAAGGAGCCAACACAGTGAGTGATCAGACAATTCTTGATGAAACCAATATGCTGTTACATAAATCAGGACCAGAGCTTAAACACGACTGAAGGATGAACTTGTAAGTGGGTCACCTTATGCAGAGCATTATGAAATTAGTTAGCATTCTGCAGCGGCTCACGATCCAACAGCTTTACATGATGAATAGGAATGAAGCCTGATTTATTGAAAAAACAAATTAAAATGGGAATAGCAATATATCCTGCCCGCTTTTCTGTGAAGCGGAGCACACAAGGCCGTCTCTGGTACGCCTGCCTTTGATCACTCCCAAGCAGCTGCAGTCAGAACAGCGCTGGATGACTTTGAAACACCAATAAAGTTGCGTCTTTGATTACAGACAAAAGAGGAATGCTACTATTTAAAGAAGCTGGTCAATTTTCACATGAGATATCCCTCCCACCACTACAATACCTTCTACCTGCCCAGAGCATCTCAGGTGAACTCTTAAGAGTTTGTTCTTGCTTCTAGTGATTAACAGAGAGGAGGGAAAGCAGAAAAACCAAGCGCGGGCATCACACGACCGCAGCGCCAGCCACACTGGTACCTTCTCCTGACATCCATCCAACCAGTCGGATAAAACAGACATGCCAGTGCACTGCAAGAGATGCCTTCTACCGAAAGTCAGTGCAAGAGAAACTGTGCTGGGCCCTGTGACACGACACAAGATGATTTGGGTGCCCAATTTGTTTAACAGTATTTGCAGAATTATTCTCTAATCCAATACTTTATATAAAGAATTTTAATGTTTTCTCATAAAATATGCCCAAATAAAAACATCCTTTGTCTGAATGACAGTTTACTTATCCAGTTTTGGGTGTTTTTTTCTGTTCTAAACTGGTTCTTTGACCTGACCAGACCTAGTGGACAGAATACTGTCGTAACTAAGAGATGTATTAACACGCTTTCCCTGAGCTGCCAACCAGTAACCAAACCCAGGGCTGGGTTATTTAGACAGGCAACCCTTGGAAACACAGTCTGTTACTCGGTGGCTACGAGTGCAGACAGAGAAGGAGTTTGCGTTTAAGTCTCGTCTTGAAAATTTTACTCTAACAGTATTACACAACGAGCATACCAATAATAATATTTCACAGAACAGATAGACCAGCATAAACCATCAGTTGTAGAAAGGGTAACCGTTTTCTGAAAAATAACGCGATTTGCTCCTCAGGCGAGCGATGGTTGTCACCTGGCTGCACATCTCAAGGGCCTGTACAGGAGGAGTTTCCCTGTGATGAAGCAGCGGTGAAGGAGAAGTTTTTTTTAATGAATCACACTGAAGAAATACTTTCTATGCAAGTAATTGTTACTTGCTGACAGGCTTGATTTTTGTTGTCTTTTCAAGCTTCTTAACTGACTTTCCACTGCACTTCAGAGAAAAAAACCAAATGAAACGAACATTTCCAGTAAAGCTTTCTTGTGTGTGCTGTGCATACGTTCAATGGTTGTCACAAAATGATTGTTTCAGTTTAGGTCAGGATGCCTAACACCCTCACACATACGAATCAACCACATGCCAGCTATCAAAAGATACTGTATTTTAAGAGGTGCGATCTTGCAAGTTGCGCTCGAGCAGGTAATCGGTGGTGATAATTATGACAGAAATCCCGAAGTTTATTTACAGATACAGCCTCAAAGCAAAAACTGGAAAAAAATAATCTCCCTTTTTAAAATGGGAATAGAATGGCCATTTTAGACTACAGTATGCCAGGGTCCCGGCTTGCACACAGACATCATGCCACCACAGGCGAGAATGCTGAAAATGCCAGGAGAGCAGCCTGGAACGAAGAGAACAGCAAACCTCTGCGCTTGTACGCCTTTTGGAAGAATAGTGCTTTTAACGTACTGCTGACACGGGAGCATTCGACACCCGCCGCCCCTTTGGGGCTCCCCAACAAAACCGCTGCGAACCCGAAAGCCAAGCGTCTTGTCAGCAAGAGCGAGGGCTGCCCTCACCGGGCAGAGGAGCCCGAAAGCTGTCTCCTCGTCCTCCAGACAGACCCTGACGATTTAGCCACCACCAAGCTGGGACTTGCGATCGCCTAAAAACCTCCGGCAGGGCAGGGAACCGTGACCAAAACGTACCAGTATGTGGACTGTAGCTGGCTATCCTGGCACGAGGTACCAGAGGAAAAGCTACCTGAAAGGCCAGGGAAGATGGAAGCTTCATCCCGTACTCGAGACACTGGCAGGGGACCAGTTGCCTGCTCTGGGAGCGCTAAAATCGCGCAGTATGAAACTGTATTTTATTTCAACTGTGTTTTATTAATGACTGTGAAGAGTCATTGCTGTGAAACAAGAGACATCATATGACACACAGAGGATCATGAGATTTGCTTTATGAATGCCAGGTTCAGCAAACGGCTTTACAAGTAGACGCACCTCAATGAAATGCAATACATCTCCAGAGCACAGCAACCAGCTGATGAAATGAACCAAGACTTCTCTGATGCCAGAATATCAGAGATAACGTGATCACAATTAATTACACAGCCGCAGAATGAAAGAAACTCAAAAACATCCACAGATGACGTGCACAAGCTTCTAACATTATAGCTATGCTCACCATCAGCAACGACATCACGCGGAGAGTTCTCCATCGTTTTTAAAGACCGAGCAACCACCACCTACACGAATGCATTCAAAACTAACTCGGGGCGATGGAAAAAGCTTTGTTAAGAAACAGAAGGGGAAAAACTTCTCGCATAAAGGTTTGCAAGTTCAAAGTCTTGCAGGTGACTGGAGAACATATATATTTCTGTGGTGCACTATTTCCATGCAGGTATGAAGCACTAGGCAAGCAGCAGTACGCTGTTTCTTTTACAGACATACGATACATCAAGTGCTATGACGAGCCTGTATTTGTTTCGAGGGGATGGAAGAAGAACCCAGCATGGGCATCACGTCTGCAAAGTCAGCCACACTGATTCCTTCTGCTGACATCCAAAGCGGTCTATTAAAATACCACAAAGTAAAACAACTAGTAACACCATGCACCATGGAAACCTGTGGAATCACTTCTCCTTCCTTCTCCTCTCCATCACCCAACTCTGCTCCTAAAGAAATCCAACCAGAAACCTCATGCACAGCAGAACATCCCCCTTACACCTTTGTCCCCTCCAGCATACTGCCTCTGAGCCAAAGGGGGATGGTAAGTAAATACCATCACCGTACCATTACGACTTGAATTCCCTGGTCCACGCAAAACATGTCGCGGAAGGAAAGCTGCAAACCAAGTGACTGATTTTACTAGAAAATAAATCAAAGGTCAAGTTTAAATTGCAGTGCATTGATTAGCTACAGCCTGGCCCACCCTCGAGCACCATCAGCCCTTCACTCTCGCTCATTAACCGAGTCCAAAGTTGTGTTTAAGTAACGCATCTTTTTGAGAAAAGCATCCTTTCTTTAGAGGGCATTGGAGATGATGAACTATGTCTGTCTGTAGTCTGTTCCAGTGGTTAATACATTTTAGAAACATGTGATTAAGCTCCTTTTTATGTCACTAACTTCCAGTCACTGAACTTAAATTTTTTTTTGACATTTATGTCTCTTCTGTAGTTATTCCCAGGAACTTGGTATCCTATCCCCTTCAAATTATTTACATACACTGTTAAATGTTTACCTACCTTTTTTGCTGAACTGAAAATACTATTTTTGCTTGCTGGCATTTTATTCAGAATTAGTATCTTTTTCTCTGGTGGTTATTTTTTGGCACCTTCTCAAATATTGCAGATGATTAACAATCTGAATTGTAGAATCACATTTAAAAAAAAAAAAATCAGCAAAGAACAGGCACATTTCCTAGCATTACCACTTCACCTCTTCTCCCTTCCTGCCTTGCCTTGCAAGACCTGTGACATAAAGTATACGTAATTTCCAACAATGAGTGGAAGGGAAGCTCAGCTAACTACTCAGCTGTTCATGGGAGTGGGATTACAGAGACAGGGTAACTACATGGCATGGACAAATGCTCCTCAACGTGTCTCACGTACCAGCAAGTGGTAGCAAACTGGGTTTTTAACCAGCAGAACTGACATCTGCCCTTTGGAGAGCGAAGCCATAAACTGCAGCACACCGATACCTTTGTGTAAGGTGTACAAAGTATAGACGCAGCTAACTAATCCACTATCAATTTAACTAATCCACAATAAGTTTAACGCTGAGTGAGTCTGTGCCCAGTGTGGGACTGTTAAATGGGGGGGGGGAAGAATCAGCTGAAGGCAGCTAATTTCTAGCTCTTGCATTTAAAAGGCTTATCTAGTTTTGCCTATGTGCTGTCACCTTTACTGGGTACACCTTCCTCTACGCCGTTACCTGGATCTGCCCTGAAGTCACAACTGTTTTGCCAACCAAGAAAAGGAACAACCGTTTGATTGTTTTGCATCGAATAGCTTGGCTTTCCGCCCCAGCCTTGGTAATTACAGGCTGGACTGTATGCACTGTCTGAATGATCACGTTATGAGAAATATAACTAAAACCTATTAGCAAGCGTTGGGTTTAAGACGCATCTGCTCGGATGCGTGCTTCCTCCTGAAAGAAGGGTGGCCTGATTTTAGGCAAGCGTTTGGCTACAGAACCCAAACAGAGATTGCCGTCATCCTGCCGAGGACGGAGTATTTTCTGGACCGCACCCTCTGTAATTCACGAAGCTGTTTCAACAGACCACAGCTATTAAGTGCCACCAGACCGTCCGAACAGATCCCAAAGAATTCCCCAGGAAAACGAATATCTGATTACCAATAAACAGGGGAAAGCAAAGCCCCAGCAAACACCTGAAATTAAAGCAAACTGCTGTCATCTCCCTCCCCATTTCTCTATCGCCAGTGAACAGCAAACACCCCGTGAACTTGGCTAGTCAGGGATATTTCAAAGAGGAAAGTCCCTCCAGATACAAGAGAAAGATCAGCTCTCTGGCTTCAGTTCAGGACATTTTATTCCAACACTCGAGAGAAATTATTACGGGGATGTTAACTTGCTTGGGTTATCCGGACAGGCTGCCAGCATGAACTAATGCAAAACTTCTGTGCTACTTCATGTTTGCGGAAAGAACTTGCCACCCCCGTACCGTTTCTTATAGCTGGACTACTTCAAAGCAGCCACATTTTAAGGGGAACTGCACTTCTAACGCAAGCGCTGAATTAAGTACAAATGCCAACCCTTTGCATTGTGCCTAAACGTACT
The DNA here is from genome assembly GCF_929443795.1 of Astur gentilis. Taxonomy (NCBI): domain Eukaryota; kingdom Metazoa; phylum Chordata; class Aves; order Accipitriformes; family Accipitridae; genus Astur; species Astur gentilis. The sequence continues at coordinate 23,085,935 of NC_064902.1, read as the reverse complement.
TCCACTGCAGAAAATTCAGACCTAACTTTGCTTTCTCTCCCCCCTCATTTATTTATTTTAAATATCACTGATCCCTCTCTTGAAATCTTTCATACATCCTGGCTCGCTAAAGATCCATCACTCTGGGGCGTGAGTGATGGATATCATTAGTCTTGCATAGCTTAAGGAAATGGCAGCTGAAATATTTCATGCCGAACATACTTCACAGTTTGAAATAAACCCATAAGGAAAATCTGCCAGAACACCTCAATTGCCTGTTTTTTTTGCAAACTGTAAAATAAACTTTGTCCTGAAAGCAGAAGGGGGACTTCCCAGCTCTGTTTTCCACAAATAAGACAAACTCTGTCACGGGCATCCACACGCCATCCTGCAAGGCTCTACTCTGAGCTGGAGAGTCTGCCCCACCTTACGGAAGATGTTTTTTGGGGGGGGCACAAGCGTACGGAGACAGACCCGTGTCAACGCTCGTCCTTCCCAACGAGCTTTAAATGGCAGCAGCAGCAGAGCTGCACCACTCACTTCGGGAAGAAGCCCTTGTATCCTACACGTTCTCCTACTGCAACGCCCCAAATCTTGATGCAATTTAAAGTCATTTCACAAAGAGGAAAGTAAGACGCAGTCTCACAGAAATACGGTCCCCTCGTGCCCTTCCAGAGCCAGCACAAAACCCCCGGGACGGTGAAGTGACACTGGATGATCACCAGGAGGTGAAGGCACGCTGGGGGAACGACAGGTAGGAACGTGACTGTGGGGTTTGGGGTTTAAATCCCCCCCGCAGATGGAGCAGATGGGCTCCAAAGCGTGGGAGGCTCGGGGGCCTGACCTGCTTTCAGCACGGAGCCTTATTTGAGTTCCTCCTGCATACATGTGGGAGCACGCACCCGCCGGGTCACTCAGTTAATCTGTGCGAGGCTCTTGCATGGCAGGAGCATGAATCCCACTTCCTTACCGAACCAGCAAGCTCTGTGTAGGTGTGAGAAACAAGGAAGTCTGCAGACTCCCCAAAAGAAAAAAAAGAAAAAAAAAAAAAAAGAAAAAAAGTGTAAGATCTTCTTGAGAGACAGAGGAATTAAAGAAAACCATAGCAACAAGTCAGTCCACCTACCCAAACCACCCACCCACCACCAGTTTCATTTGCTGACGCACTTCAAAAAACAAGCTGGCTCCTACCCGCTCTGGAAGGTGAGCAAGCCCTGAGAGCTCATTAAATTCCCTTCTCAGCTACTCTTGTATGCCTGCAGCTAGTGAGCAAGTGGGATATAAATAGAAGTTATATAACATCGCTTTGTTGATTCCTGTGCTTACCAAAAAAAAAAAAAAAAAAGGCAGCATGACCTTGTTTTTCTGAATAGCTTGCCTCTGCCTGCTTGTGGAGGACTTCAATCCTGCTAGGGATCATCTTAAAAGTTTATATTGGACCTGGATCCCATGGAGAGGACTAGGGAGAATTAGCGGTTTACATCCCCGCTCCTTACAGGACCGGGATCACACCTGAACGCCTAGAGAATCGCCACACGAGAGGGCTGTGGTACCTAACGACCACGACCAACGCAAGGCTACCACGACTGGAGGGCAAGTGAGGCAGCTGGACCCTGATGTAGCATCTCTCCTCCTTTTTTTTTTTTTTTTTTTTTTTTTTGCCTATGTTGCTCAGTCACACAGATGGGCACCTCAAAATCTAAACATAAAACCTCCCTCCAGGCAAAAAGACTGAAAGATGCTGTGATACAGGAACAGTGATGGCCCAAATCTATTTCACAAAGTAGGATCAGCTGCAGCTCAAGTCGAAAGACTGCGTGGTATCGTTACCATCTCACCTCATCCACCCTCTTCTCAATCTCACCTATGCATCTTACTGCGCCCGACAAAAATGAAATCATCTCTGCAGGAATGACTGCTCGCAGCTTTTGGCTCTGTCTGTTATTAGTAGGGCTTGTTTGTCCTTAACATGGTGGTATCTAACAGGTAAGTGCGGCTGAGGCTTCGCTGTGCTAAATACATTAAAATACACGTGAAAGACAGCGTGCTCCTACGGGCTTGTCGTCTTGAGTCTCCTCACGTGCTGCGGATCAACAGAGCATCAGGACGCAGATTTCGTCAGCGCTGAGTTAATTATTAGTGCAGGTTCTGTGCCTTGTTTGGAAGGTAGCTGCGCCGTGAAGGAGGGTCTGGATCTACAGCGTGCTTCATTTTGGAGAGGGCTCTATTTCACAAAAGGACAAGATTGCTGCCCACAGCTGAATGCGATGGTTGATGTAGGTCCTTACCAACATTTACCTTTTTTTTTTTTTTTTAATGTTATGTTCTGAAGAACATAACCAGAATGTAAAAAAAAAAAAAAAAAAAATATGGTGTATTTTAACTTGAGAAAAACTCATTAAACTGGTGAAGGACATAGGTGATTACTTAATGCATGCTGATAGCTTGCTGGTTTTGCATTAGTTTCCCAAACAGGTATTATTAAAACAACGTAAAAAACCCTACATCAAAGAACTCTGCCTGCTACAAACAAACGGTAGAAATTTTAAGACACATTTTTTAATCAACGACCAAAAGTTCTCAAGTGCTATTTACAGAAGTTTAGCGATCCAAAGATATTGTTGCCTCTGAAGCATTTACCATCACGTACGATTTTGTGTGCTCGCAGCTATCTGTGACTGTTGCAAATTTTTAAAGTGGTAAATCTGGTTTAAAATGTCCAAACCACAAACCCTAAAGCACCATTGTGTCACTAAACCTATGTTTTGTACCACCAATACTTCTGTAATATTTTGTAAATTTTTCTCCCAATTTAGAAGGGCAATTGCAGTCACAGAGAAGAAGAAACCAAGTCTTTCGGCAACCGAATAGGACAGGACACATTTAGGCCAACAGGGAAAGTGAAAAAAATAAAGCAGGCTGACTGGCTGGTTCCAGCTATTTCACTGTTGACCTTTTTAGCGTCGCTTGACCTTCCATTTTTGTCACGGTATTTCACAGCCAACGCTACAGCACGATCCCCCTCCCCAGTCGCACCCCCGTCCACTTGGGTCCCGCGGCTTTCCCGTGTGCCAGAAACACAAACGAGAGTCGGATAGCTCTGGATTCGATTCCTTTCGTGCATCGACTCTGCAGTTCGTTAATAACTATCCATCATCTTTGGGCAGTCTGAGGCACCGAGTGCAGCAAAGGAGACCACAATTTGCCGTACGGGAGTTTTCTTACTGGTGGCGATGGACAAGGAGAAAGGTCGACTAAGTTCAGGTCCGTGTATGGTGCAAGACAGAGCTGGAGACGGGAGAGTCGTGTTAGTCCAGCATTTTACCCAAACCAGTATTTCCTACTAAACCAGACTAATGAAGAGCTGGCTGCTGTGATTTCTGGTATCTCGCTTGTTCAGAGCCCCCCGTGGTACTTCTGCAACGGCACCACGCGGCCACGGCCCCTAACCCTAACGAGCACTCAAAGGAGGGCACACAAAACGCACGGCTCCTCTTTGCAGGCTGAAAGAAGAGCTCTGGAAGTTAAAGCAACTTGAAGCCACACAGCTTTTTGTACAGTCACATCTGAAAGGAGCCTCACACATCTATGGTGAGCTCCAAACCTTCCTTGGCTCAGCACACTGGTTCGCTCTTGCCATGCGGCGATGGAGGCACAACTCTCCGGTCACCAGCGCAGGCTCCTTGGTGCTACCTCAAGTCGTGATGGCCCCTCGTCCGCATCCCATACTCAGCTGCTGGGGGAAGGAGGGCTGTAGAGCAGATCCCATCATCATCCTCGGTGCAGGAGCAGTGACCCTCTTCAGATGTCTTAAAGCTGGGAGCAAATCCCACTTCTTCCTGAAAAACAATCACCTTCTCCTTGGATGCTGACTCCCATCACCTCATCCTCCGTGTTTGCAGCCCACCTTGCGAAGAACTGTGGACGAAGGGGGAAAGAAGGTACCACCGCACTTCGAAGCGGTAGGGGTTAAAAAACGCCTGAAACTGAAGTCATCAACTGCATTTTACCTTCCCTCACTGAAAATACCAACACATGTGCATGTGGGTAATTTGTCACGCAATCTAACTTTTGAGAAAATCCCTAATTAAACGAGCAGCAACCCAAGTCTCCATGGAGAGGCAGTTATGTAAGGGACTTTACATGCCATTAACTTCCACCGACCAAGGAAACCCGAAACACTACGGAGGTGAGGCAGAGTAACGGCGCATATAATTTTTATTTAGCAGATGAGAGACAAGCGTTACAGGATAAGTCCTCAGCAATTTCCTCTGCTGTCATTCACTTGCCTGGGTTGCTTTAATGGAGGAGAACTCGCCGTGTTGCAGAGAGCGCAGGGAACGGACCAAGCTTTCATCTCTTCCGAAGGAGATGCAGCTCCGCATGGAGCGTGCCTACGAGGAACAGCACCTGCCACGCAAGCTCCGGCAAAGCGCGCCCACGCCAGCGCCCCGGGGGGACGGGTACCACGCGCCGGCCGCCAGCATCCCAGATGCAGGGCATGGTTGCCCCTCGCCATTTCGGAGGAGAGCGCGGGACCGGCTGGGCATTCCCCCCCCCCCCCCCCCCCCCCCGCCCCAGGGCTGCTCTGTGCAGAACCGCTGACGCCAGCTCTCTCGAGGTGGATGCTGAGGGTTATATAAATTAATAAAGGGGTTTATGTAATTTTCAGTTCAGTGAGCTGCAGCATTTGTCAAGTTAATTTGTTGTCCGGTTTTGACCCTGTGGTTCCACCTCTGCTTCTGTCTCCTTACAAACGAGGGCAGGCTTCCCACTGAAAACCAGAGCTCCTGCTGAGCGGGAGCGACGCGCTCACCGGACACAGCTTCGACGCTTTCATCACCATCTCTGTTAACAAAGAACCTGACAGCATTTCTAAGTGAATTCTAAAACCTAAAAATAACCCAGAAGACTTTTTATCCAGAGAGCTTTAAGTGGGCAAAGACGTCTGTCTTTCTCCCGGAGCAGTTAATTTATCACACCCATGTTCACCCCTGTAGCAAAACACAAAGTAGCATGGGATTCAAGGTGCCATATATGCTACCAGCTTAGCCTCTTTCCTACAGGTAAACCAAGACATTTTTTCTTGTCCTGCTTCTCCCCCACATTCATTTTCTTAACAATACAATAAAAATCACTCCTGCCAATTATAATAAGGAACATTTCTAGATTTGCTTTTCTGCTAGAGTTGGCAACCACCTACTTTGCCTAGCCATAATACTGGCCCTGCATGTATCTAATGAAACAGTTACACCTATTCCAGTTATCCCTTCCCAACATCATGGGGATCTCTTCTCCCACTGACGCTCATGGGAGTTACCTGGGAACTCCCATTATTAACCATATTACAATCATCACGTGTAAGTTCCTGTGTGTCAGTACAAACCTTTTGCTTAACTTCAGGCTGAATTCATTTCCCGTGTGAAAAGCTGGAGTTAAGAAAATGCCATGCAGGGGTGACACATTGCTGGCTTTGCTGCCAAAAAGCCTTTTTACATAACCTGTCCCTATCTCACCAGTTTCCTATTCTCAAAGGCCTGTAGATATAAGCAATTTAAGTTCAGTAAAAATTATTCAGACCAAGCACAAAATAAGCTTGTTCAGAATACTATACATCAAGACCTGTTAATAATAACCAGAAAAATTGTGAAATGAAGATAAACTGTGTTAGACCTCAAAGACAAAGCTGTCTGATTAGGCTTACGCCAACTTTCGTAATGACAAATGTATCTGATGCAAAATGAACAGTTATTAGTCCAGAGACTGAAGATGACTCTTCCACCGGCAGTTACTGGAAACTGCCGTAGAACTTCAGAAAATCCACTCTGCAGGTTGCAGAGGTTGTAAAGCCCTACCTACTTAATCTGAAACACTTACCAAAAGGACATAGATTAGAAAAAGATCAGGATAAAAGACCACGGGAAGTATTGGGTTCATCTTCCTAAGTGCATCTAGTTTCCTTAAGCAGACAAATTTTGCAGTGTATTTTGTAAAAATGAAATCTCGCTAAGTAGGAGACCATCACATTGCTGCACTCAATAAATCTTTACTGTACTGTAGCGGAAGACTGCTCTATAAGACCTGTTGGACTTGAAGCTGTGCAGAGTAGCGAGTACCCCGTGCAGCTCTCCTGTACCGGCAGTGCTCCTGAACAGCGGGGCTGCACCAGAGCCTTCTGTATTTTCTGGGGGAGCAGATAAGCTGTTCTTTCAACGCGAAGAAAGAAAAGCTTGGTTACGTGAATTTACCGTCTCAGGACGCCAGCTTAACTTGGACACCGTTCAGCAATTACCCCGGGAGATACAGACCTGAAATCGTGATTTTACTAAAGAGCAAGCCTCCACCTTCGCTTTGATTCACCAGCGTGGAGCTAGCTGTTCTCCCAGAAGTTAAGCTTGGTGGTTGGAGTTTTTTTTCCATTAAAGTTTTACTTACTTGGCTTTCATGACTAAAATACTACTGAAAGATCAGAGCGCTGAATATGCGCTGCTCTTGACTGACACTGTAGTAGTCCCCACGGGCTCTGACTGCGCTAGAGCCACTGCAAGTAAAGCAAAGCATCAAACTCACTCCCTAGCACCAGGAGATTAACCGATACAGAGGTAAGTCAGGGAACACCTTTGTGCACTGATAAACCTTCTTTTTTTTCCCTTTTGCTATCAGGCCACTGGATTGCTATAGCACAGAGTATGTGCATTACAACTGCTCCACAGGCTATTTTCAATAAAGTCTCATCTGTGCTTTGCATGCATGAGTAAGAGCTCCTGGGTGTGTCCAAGACCTCAGAGCTCACAGCATTAGCTGTAGGCATCACAAGTCATTTGGTTCCTAAAACATTCTGTACTTAAAAGCAGCCTACACCAGAGCCCCCTCCCAGCCCTTCGCCGCTGCATTAGCGCACGTACACGCACACGCACCGAGCAACTGCTGGCTGCCCAGAACATTTTCTAAAGGTAAAGACAACCACAAAGCACTTATTCCTGAGTGGGAAAGGACGGAAAATAGTTACTCTGGTTTGCGGAAGTAACATTTATAAAGGCAGGAGTGCAACAGAAACTGCCAGGACCGTAAGGCGGGCGGGATGTGAAAGCATTGCACCATTTGCTGCAAGCATCCGATGCCAGCAGCTCACTCCCAACCGCATAGTTACTTTACAGACTCCCGGCTCCCAGTTATAGACAGCAAACGCAAACCAAAGAATCTCCCTTTTTGGTGAAAAAGGTGTCTTTGGAGATTGATTGCAGATTTCCCTATTTATTTTGACCAGACGAGCTAAGGAATCTGCTTCCAACACTGATTCGCACACAGCGGGAAGTGACTCGACTCAGTCCATTAGTTCTGGGCTCCAGCACAAGCAAAGGGTTTCTCCACGTCACGCTGGTGCAGAATTTGTTTTTCCTTCCAGCATGACAGCATGAGGTTACCTGAGGCTCCCCGAGAGCTAGGAAGATGAAAGCTCAGCTTCCTTTACATTGGAGAAGAGCAGGAAATTTAAAGGAGTGACTCTCCCCAAGGAATGTGAATCCTGTCACTGCAGTTTAAGGTGACATTTAAACGCTCAATTCCCCCTTTGTCTTTTGGAAAAAAAGCTTCACTCTAGAGCATATACACAGTGGAAAAAGGAGGGTACTGATTACAGAGACAGCATGAAGGAGGCCAGAAATGTTCCCTCTCCTCTCAAGAGAAGTTTGCATCAACACAAGAGGTGCTGCTGTATAGATCTAGTGCATGTTTTAACCGTAATGACCACTTATAACTAGCCAGGATTCAGCCCCACGTTACACTTAATCAAATCTTACCACATACTGCTGCCCAGAAGATAGAGCTGCTCTTTAGCACATCTCTGGTCAGGTTTGAGCCACCCACTTCTATGGGACCAAATCCATTTTCACTGGAGGCTGGTTTTCCATCAGATCAGCCACTTAATTCAACTCACCGCTCAGCTGCACGAGCCATACGAAGAGGGGACCCCGCAGAGCTGACCAGAACAGGATGGGCCGTTTTGGCAACAGCCCCCACTGAGGTTCGATTAAGCACAACGTGGAGTGCTGCCCCCAGTCCAGTCAAACATTTCCCCCAGAAGTTGCCATGGAGGTCTAGTTAAGAGTAACGCTGTAAGTGCGGTGGCTCTCCGCTGCGGCAGCCATACCAGAGACAGACCGCGTCTTTTGGTAGTTTGGTTTTCAGTGCAGAAAAAGACAAGACTGGGGAGTGGTAACACTATACTAGGAGCAGTGTGCCACACATATAAGATTTTTTTTTTAGTTCTCTTTACCCAAGCTCTTCTGAAAATGCTAGCATGTTTTATCTTTAAGTACCTAAATAAATGTTCCTAATTAGGATGCAGCACAAATGGCATCCAATTATAAGCCTAAATCTGTATGTATATCAAACATTTGGATGTATCATTTCTCCGAGTGAAAGGAACAATCTGCAAAATTTGCCTTCTTAAACAAATCACCAATTGTTTTGTTCAGATGTGTGAAACACATTGCAGCAGGGTAGGAAAGGGGTAACACTCTCTGGAATAGCTACACATAAAGCCCATTGTCCAAGACAGAAAGAGACTGTTTGCAAACAGAACACATGCAAAGTCAAAAGAATAAAATATAACATATTCAATAGTCTTTGTACGCATATTTTGCCGTAATAAGGTTTTACTTTCTGTTCGGAAGAATACCGTACAAGCTAGTTGGTGTTACGCTCATTAAAATCTATACCAGGCACAACTCTCCTTTAGGGAAACAAAATCCTTATTTACAACACAGAAATGAAGGACAGCAAGATCACATGAGGACGGTGGTGGTCTGGAGTTTACTGTTATTTTAAATTCCAGTCTGAAATCTAACAACTAGTTGTAAAAGTCTCTGAGCGTGTTGCAGTTGCTTGAACTTACTCATACAAGTAGTCACATTAACTCACGCTACAAGGTTGTTATGTTATACATTCCTCTATATTGCCCTGGGAAATACCTCAATGACCTAGTGCCCATGCAAACATTTCATAAGTTAACTTTTGCATGGTAGACACTGATATTTTTCTTAATTACAAGTCAAAGATCATTTAGTCATTTCCCCTCCCATCTCCTTAACCTCCTCAAGTTTCCTGGATTTCATAAAAACATTTCCCTTGCCAACATGTTTTAGTTATAAGCTTGAAGTTTTCCATTTCCCTACCTGTATTGTAGTGTTCCCACCTTCCAGAAGGGCAATGGCTAGCAGGATGCTCTCATGGAAGACTCTGTCACTGGTGGCATTCATGATGAGATCTATGACCAGGTTGGATGCACCTTCTTTATCCAGATGACACTGGACGTCTGCCAAACTCATCTCACCTCGGCTCATTGAACTCGATCCAGAGCTTCCTCCTATAAAGGCGATCATGAGAAACAGGCTGAGATTCAAACGCCGCCACCCTACGGTGATGGCACCTCTCGTCTGGTTTAAATTATTAACCTATCCTGAAGGGTGCGCACACGTTTATTAACAGTGATGAACTTGGCCCCTAGCATTTCTGCAAGGAAGAGTTTGTAACTTAAAGCACAGATCGGGCATGCTATAAGATGGGTACTTAACATCGCTTTAACGTGCGCGAGTCTGCAGGAGGTGGTGTCCTGAGGGAGGACAGCCTGGGCTGGCAATGGGAAATGGTTATTGCCACTGCTGCCCTCATTAGCAGCAGAAAGTGGAGAGACGGCTGCTGTATTGGAAGAGGATTCTGCAAACAGCGTGGATTCAGGGATACAAAGAAAGGCTCCGCAGGACCAGCGAGGGGATGGAAAAGAAGGCAAAACAAATTCCAGAGGATGGCAAAGCCAACACTACGCTTCCGTGCAATTACAGAACGGTGAACTTCATGGATAAACAGACCAAACAAGAGAAGCAAGCAAGAGTTTGTGGAAGTGGCAGGAAGAACAAGGACTGAAGCAAAAGGCTCTAGAAAGTAGAAGAGTATGGCAGCAGGCAGCACAACACAAGGACTAATGAAATACATATCAGCTTCAGAAAATACAGGGGAAATAGGGTTTTTTGGGTTTTTTTGTTTGTTTGTTTCTGATCAGGCCTCCTTTCAACAGGATTATCCACTGTTTTTATTTTGAAGAGGCAAAACCCACTGAACTCTGTTTTGACAAAACATGCTTGACATTACTGACTTTTTTAGCAATGGTCTCAAATTAAATAAACTGCACTTTATAACTGACTTCAAACCGAATTTTTGCTCATCCTACCCTGCAATCTCTCTGTAATACAATGCAATGTTTTTATTTCAGGTACGGTTAATAATCTGACATCCTTATGAGCACATTTCCAAAGCATTACTGCAAATATTAAATTAATCAGGTTTCCTGAGTACGTCCATTCAAAGCAAAGTCACACAATTCAAGCCAACCCAAGACAGTCTCTGGAAAGTATAGAAAGCTCTGGCTGCTCAATTTAAAGTACTTTCTCAAATGCACTCAGGATAAAAAGAACAGTGCTCTCAGCCACATGAGGAAAAAGCAGTTGACACGATTAGAGACAGGAGAGCGGTGCTCCGCTCATCCTAAAGCAGAGTCCCTCAAGGAGAGTTAAAATGTGTTGGAGTTTCTCAAGCCAGGAGTGACCTGCAAGCTGGACTTCTTCCCCATCCATATGGATAGTTTCTTCTTTTTGGGGATATCACAGAACAGAACAGTAGGGGGGAAAAAAACCCTGTTTCACCTGTAAGATATGGATTTGTCAGGCAAACACAGACACACAGCATCTGGCAGGGCAGATCACACGAACCGCTGATGAGCAGGAGCGGGTCCTACCTCCTGCCCCGGCTTTGCTGGTGCCTCCGGCAGACAAGGGGCCATTGCCGAAGGTGGTGAGGCTCTCGCGCCGTCCCGCCGGTCTCACATTGCCATAGTAACGGTTGACCAAAACTTGCCTGAGTGCCTCACCCTTGATTCAAAGAGGATAACGAAATCATGATGTGAGCTTAACGAATAAACAAGCTACTAATATTCAGCAGCAAGGGGACTGGTGTTATCGTTAGCCTACTCGTAGTGAGGGAGGGGGAACCAAAACCCTGGAGATTTGGAAAAATCCACTGAGCGTCTCCCAGTGTGCTCGGGCAGGCTGGGACACCGGTGGGTGGGGGGTGGGGGGTGGGGGTGTCTCATGGGGCTTAAATAAGATTACAGGTTCCCAGCACCAGAAACAAGCTAGAGTTCAGTTTTTGTGTAAAGCTTTCTAGGCAAATTTTATTCTCAAAGATTTTTTCTTTTTTTTAAATTAAGATCTATTGTCTCCATCTTAAATGTAAAAAACTTGCACCAACACAAAATGAAGAGGATTAGAGAAGGAGTAACATTAGAAAAGGCTTTGTGAGTGAGCAATCCAATCTTCTCAAACGTATTTTGCCACTTCACCAACGTTACAGGGACGCTCTCTTGCCTCTCCTCCATCAGCAAGCGATGCGATCCGACGCTGTCAGCCGCCCGAGCGGAAACCCGAGCGATCCCCTGCTGCATCCCAGCTCTTTGTTCCCCGTGTCCCTGCTGGCAGCCGCCCAAGCCGGCCGGTCACGCCAGCAGTCAGCATCCCAGCACATGAGCCTGCGGACACTGCGGGGCACCGGTCCTCAGATAACCCCGACATCCCGGTCCCGCAGCCCCGGGAGCTGCCGGCACATCCCCGCGGAGCACGCACCGCTGCCGTCAGCGGAGACCAAAACACCTCCCAGGTCGAACGTTAACCTGCGGACCCGGCGCTGCTCCCCCTTAAGTCTTTACAGGAATTCCCAGGAATTCAGAGTGCCGTCCAAAGGCTGGCGGCGCTGCCAGCAACGGGCAGACACGCAAACGCTGCAGTTGGATTAACAGATTTTTGTAAGGTCTTTGTGCAAAAAAGGAAAACGGGTGATTATTTTACCTGGGAGCTACTGCTCTGCTAACGGCGGCGTGCTGTGGTGACAGCAGTACCAGCCTGAGACAGTGTTTGAGACAGGGGAGGAAGAGGGCTTTCTGGGGATTCCAAAAAACAAAACAGAACAAACAAACAAAATCGATCTAGCCAGGGATAATGTCATATTAAAAATCTGTCAGGATGAACTAAATTATCTTCATCTCCATTCACAAAACAAGTGCCTGACACTGATTTTCAGTTGCGCTTCAAATGAAATTAGTTGTCTGACTATAGATTCAAAATGTTATTAACTACAAGGTTTAATAACATTAGCTGTCATGCAAGCGAAACCTTACTTTTTAAACTTTCACAAGAGGCCCTTTAAACACAAATAAATAAAAGGAACAACGTAACTGTGCATTAATTGGCTCATACAAAACTCCAGCACTGCCGCAGCCACGCTGCTTTTGATACAAAGTTGGCAGTCACAAAAGGTAGCTTAGAGAAATCCTTATACCCCAATGCACTAGCAAGACAAAAACCTGTCTGGAAATTAACAGTCCTTTACCAAATGTCAGACGTGACTTCCAAACGGAGAAGCCCAACACCTGCCTGCAGCTGGTCAGGGATCGCTGCCCTCCCTGCAAGGCTGGTGCTAATGTCAGGGCTCCCACTGTCTGCTTCTTGTCAATACAATTCAGCAGATTAAAAATTGTTCCTATAGATTATTAGTGTGAAAGCTGCAGCCCAAGAGCTGCATTTTACAGAATCAGATGGGGACGGGGGAAGCAGCAGGGAGACAAGATGTAAAATAAACACAAAGAGAGCTTGCCAACCAGCTGCTTCCAAAGTCCCCCAAAAAAGAAAAAAAAAGGCAAGTTACTTTGGAAGCAACAGTAGAAGATGATGAGCACTTTTCCAAGGGGCATACGCTTCCTATCACCGCTTGGGCCAAATAATGAACATGTAGGAGAGGCAAGAGACTCAGTTGAAAAGCTCAAGCAAATTCTTATCCCAGAGGAACTACTCTGACTGACAGCAACATGAGAGTGTTTAGTACATGATGTAGTGCTTTAACCATATTTCTGTTCTCAGTCTGGCAGGTAAGGAAGGCTACATGACAGAACAAGGCCAAGCCAGGCAAAAAAAACCCCTTAACTACATCTTCCTTCTACACGTGTACTTATTAAAAAGGCAACTTGATACCCATGCAAGCCCTATGCCAAAAATCAAGTTACAATGGAGTTCTCGCATCACCTTTTTCCTCTTCTGTTAAACTAACTGGCAGTCGTTATATCAACTGGCATTTAAAAACGGTAATTTCTACTACTTACTATAAAGCTAACGCCACACATCCAACCCCAAGAACTACTGTTCAGTAAACTCCACCTCCTCCTGAATTCAGGAGGGTAACTAAAGCTCCTGGAGTTGTCTCTAGACTTTCCTTCTGGTCCACTGTGGCGCTGAAGGCAACTTCTATTCCGTGGTCAAAATAGTTGGGGTGAGTGGAGAGACCTCACCAGGAGCTGCTGCTCTGAGGTCAGACCTGCAGCCCCTCTGCTGTCTATAGGAGTAGTGTATCCAAAATGGGACAAGAAACCAGAAAATACAAGAGGGAACACGTATCAAGCATTTGTTGTTTCTAGTCTGAAAGCATGCTGATTCACGGTTTCCAAGGTTTGGCAATCAGCATTCACTAGCATTTTGAATTCTAACTGGGAATAAAAACTTTGTTTCCTACAAAATTATTCAAATCCACTGTGTTAGCCAACAAATATATGAGTATGCGATCAAAGTAGAGGGGAGAAAAAATAAGTGGCATTTAAGAAATGTTATAATTAATTCAGCTGCAATGCTTGGCTCCGGAACAGTTCTTTAACCATCATGTTACTGTTGTGCACCACTTTGATGCGTACAGTATGCAAACAAATATCAGCTGTTTGGCGGCAATAAGAAAAATCAAATATGCTACCTAGATAAAAAAAACCAATAGCATTCAGTTTCATCTGCACTCACCATCAAGGTAAACTAACAGTAAGTAGTATACAAACACTAATGTACACGTACCAGTAAAGCAAGAGGCAATACACAACTCAGTTTAAGTGATCTCAAACCCCTGTTATAATGTTTAAAACAGAGAATCTTTAATAATATCTAAGAGTGAAGCAGTTATAAGTTGCTGCTATTCTGTTCCCAGCTACAAGAGCAGAAGAAATTGAGAAATGTATTAACGACGTTGATTTTGCAGCTTGGCTGTTTATGAAGGGGAAGGTGTGGCCAAAGCAGGCAAACTCCACAAGCACTGATAAATGTCACTTCATATTTGTGCGATCATCAGCAAAGGGGAGTGCTTTGGAAGTGTGAACAGACTAGACCAGGATCTGAGGTTTAATTCGGAGCAGCCAAGCACTTGCCCCTTCCATTTAGTACAAGAGAAGGTGCTCCAGCACCCCATTTTGTAAGCATGGCTGATCATTTTAGATTTCCCGACAGCAAGCAGTTAACCACAGAAGCTTCTTACATGACTTACGCTTCACTGTTTAAAAGGAAAAGATAGAGGATTAGTTCTGAACGTGCTTGACTGCTGTACATACCCTTCTATGATCCTCCAGTTGCCTCTGTGGTAGACTTTGATCAAGCTCCTGCTGTGCATGCAGAAATTTCATTTTAAAGTAGAACAACACTGAAGACACACTAACAACTTTGCACTCATGGAAAATATTAAGGGAAGTCACAGCTGAAAGTAAGGGGGCAGATGAGGAAGATTGACTGACAAGCTATCTAAACAGAACATCTGCCTTCAATCAGCTCCGGCAGTACTTAACCAGCCTGCTCTGCCACCCTCCAGCGACCACCATGGCATGCACATATGCCAACACATTTCTCATGGATTTAAAGAACACACATAGTCTGTCTAATTTTACAGTTACCAGTAACACCAAGAGTTTTTAAGAACTCAAACCATGCATGCCCATGCATACATATACACAGATACACACACACATACAAACACCCCGTCCCACTATACACACACTTCTGGTGGAAGTGTAGGTACTTCGTTATATCTGACCGTGGTCAACGAAGCTCTTTTGAGACTGCGGAGGGCCTCCGACAAAACCTGTGTGATTTCCATTCCAATGCCATGGACTTCAGAGGGTTTTCGCTGGTTTACTGAACAAAGTCCCTTGGCACGTGCATGTTTCCAAATCAATTCTCTCTTATTTCAGATATTAAGTATCTAAAGGAAGCAAATTTTCAGGAATAGAACTTCCACTTTGTAAACCTGAAGTACATTGAGTTTTGGCTGCTTTAAAGCATTCTGAAAATGTGTAGGAACAACCGCTCTATACAGGGACCCATCTTAAACCAGGAGCCATCTCCCAAACATCTCAAAGTCATTCGATGACCACTCAGACTTTCAGTTTACATTTAAACACTATTCCACAAAAACTACAAATACAAGGCCTAAACTAAGTCAAATTGCATTTTTTCATTCGTGATTTCAAATATAATCTTCATATTCGTATAGCTCAGAATATCAACACTGTGCTAGATTTAGACTTCCATGTGGTTTCAGTTAGGTTTCCACTGATACAGCACCCAGTTGTACATCCTACCAATGCCATCATCTGGATGTTCCATTAATTTAAAAAGAATTTGAGATTTCGTAAATTCTTATGTCTTCATTTCGGCAAATAATCTATCTTATGCAAACTGATGCTGGGGTATCCCATAAAGGAAATGTGCCTACGTATCCAGTTCACCATAGAGCTAGCAACCTTGAAGATGTGAAGTGACCATGAACTGCTTCACTGGGGCATTTTAAAGGAGACGCCTAGCTGCTCTGGGATTATGAAGCTTCCACTAACTTCTTCTGACATCTCCATTTCCTTATCAAAGTTTTTAAGTATGTGAGACAACATTAGGACCGTATTAGGAGCCAGCAAAATGAAGTCTCACTTTGCTAACGCAGGGGGATTTGAGAGGAGACTTTTCAAACGCTGCCTCCCTTAAGGGAAATGGCTGAAAGACCTGCACTACCTTGGATTGGTTAAAATGCTTGTCCTTTGGGTTCCTTACTTTGTCCAGGAACATAGATTTGGGACTGATTTACATGCTTTTATATATTTTCAGACTATCGTGCTGATGCTGCATTGGATTAAACCACTTCAACAAATCTACTTATTTTTCACTGTCTAGCACCACGCAGAAACACACATTTCACAGGGTTTTTACCAACAAGACACTCCACCAGGACTACTTCAAAACACCAATATTTGCCTGTTGTACAAATATAGGTGGGTGACACACCTCTACAGAGCTTTCCGTTTCTGGAGGTTGCGGCAGCTAGTTGAAAGTAAAATGCAGAAAAATTAGTCATTCTTCAAGAATCTTTCAGCCCAACAGAAATCTAGTGGTCAACACTTAGGGGAAGGGAGCTAGCAAAGCACTTGACTTCAGTTGAATCATCACAAATGAATTATAGCCATAATTACTGTTTACACCCTCCCACCCACCCACCATGCTCCTAAAAGGGCTACATTTTGAAAATTTAGCAGGTATCCTTTGAACATCCCAAACTACTTTGCATGAACACAGAGGCACAAACAAAAAGCTTGAGTTGCAGGTGCACACAGGCCTGCAACGCAGAAATGCACTTTTGGGCAGCCTGCTCGGACCGCGCACCCGGGATCTGCAACTCGCAGAGGGTGAAGGCAGCACACCCGTCCCCAGCGGGGGGGAGGAGGAGGAGAAGGGAGGAAGCAAGGGCTGCATGTCACAGAAAGGCAGCAGCCTTACAATGTTAGTTTATAAAAAAATGCTTTCAGCGGGTTCTCATCTATAAACATACTTTTCGTGAGATAAAAGATATGTGATACAGCACCAAACACGAGCAATGAAATAAGAGGCTTACCGGTGACGGCTTTTCAAATTTAAAATGCTGATCACCACATTGAAACAGATGAAGACGAGCAACTTTTATCTAGTAGAGCTTAGACATACAACAGAGACCGAAACATTCAAATGAAACTGCCTGCTTAATCGTGGCTAAATTGATTTAACTTCTCAGGAACAGACACTAAGAAATAAGACGATACAGTGGGACCAATTTAAGTCAGCCACTCATCGTCCACGTCCGCCTAGGGCACACAAACTAGACAGACAAATCAAGCGTCGGCTGGGAGAGCAACCATGGTATTTTAACCTAATATCTGCTGCAGCCTAGGAAATGCATAGCAAAGGGAGAGGAAGGACATGGGATCCAGAAGTTGAAATACAGAGAGACTCCAGCTTCCCGGGAAGGAGCCAGAGGAGCGAGCACTTCCCCGGCGGTGCTCCGTGGGCAGGGGCTCCTTGGCCAGGAAGAACTGTTCTCTGCTCTTCTCCTAATGGACTTTCCTCCTGGCTAATTCACATGGCCTTTGGTACACAGTTTCCTTGCATTGTCACCACTCTTGGAAACTTCGCAAGCATGCAAACCATTTCTCTCCTGGTCAAATTGAAGCAGGGAGCATCTGAGCCAGAAGATCTAAAGTTAACAGGAAAACCCTCCTTTATGCAGAGGAACACACAGTTCCTGCACAGCCCGCTTTGTACACCCTTGCTGCTCGTAGGCTGGACACTGGGAACGCCGTATCAAGTCATTAGGGAGTCTGGGCACATTGTTGTGATTGCAGACACCGTCTGCACAACTTGCTTCAGAGCAAAGCAAAAAATTCCTCCCTTCTTAAGTGGTCAACAGCAGTAAGGAAATTGTGCATATTCCCCTGTAAGGGAAATGAGATACCTTCCTTCCAGGGAAAGGGAGATTGAGCTGGCAGGTCAAGTGGACGTGACTGCCACAAGGTAACGGCCTGGACTTTGGATTCTGGATGAAAGCATTCTTACTCCCAGGGTTATACCGTGACCCCAAATTAATGAAACATACGTGTACATTTTGGGGCTGAAACCCAGCACAGACGAAGAATCAGCAGGAAATTAGTTTGATCTTTCCAACTTAATTGGAGAAAGAAAAAGTGCATATTCTAGCTAGCAAATTCCTATGCCTTCCCACTTGAGCGCAGACAGCATGTATAAATAGATCAGCATGTTAGAACCAGCCCCACGAGCTCATCTGCAAGCAAAAGCTACTGCCCTTGGCAATGCTCAGATGGATCATTCCAAGTAAGCACGGCCTTCAGCAATCTTTGAGTAAGAATATAAACTCCAAATACTGAAATTGATATTCTTTGAGTCAAAATGGGTTAAAGCTGTAGTTACCGTGCTGCACTTTGCACTATCCTCTGTGCTGCAACAGCAAAGTATCAGCTTACGCTTTACAAGAAGGATTGAAGAGGGTGGGAGAGCAGACAGAAGTAGTAATTTTGCTAGTTTTCTTGTGCCTCCATATACCTCTGCTCTCCACCTAGAAGAAAAGTGATGGTTTGGGGGCCAGGGCCAAGTTTGTGGAATACCGAGTGCCATGGACACCGTGGCCAGCTGTTAAACTGGCATGTCGTGGGTGGCAGGGTCAGAGAACAGTACAACGTTTTTCCTTTTTGCTAGCAGTAGCAGAAGTTCCTTTCAACTTGCTGCGCAAAACCCCCCCTTCCTTTGAAGCTTCCATTCCCACAAGGCTGGCAAATAAACCACTCATCATTAGCCATAACAGGAGAATTACAATTTCTTTGACCTGTTGGTGACCGTAATGCTTCTAGCGTCCATTTCCCCAACACAGACTATGTGCGTTTCCCAGAACGGTCTTTTTCTGAGTCAGCAGTGGATGTATCCACCTCAAAAACCACCAAAGCAAGTGACAGCTCAAGTGTGAACTCATTATATCTCAACTTACGAGATATGGAAGGGGTTTCGGTCCTTTTCCTTTATGGTTTTGAGGAGGGTATGAAAGTTTTATTTTCATTTGCTTTCAAAATAACAATCAAGATGAAAGTTACCTAATCCTGTCTTTCATAGGAAATTCAAACAACTAGCACTGTGGATAAAAAAGTGGAAACGGTTTGAGGAAATGCAGAAAGACTTTCATTCAGGTTTCAAGCCTCAGGATTGCTCTTCTCAATTTTTTTTTCAACTCAACTGTGTAGTAAACATCCAGAACACTGAGCGTTGAAAAGGCTTGAAATGCATTTAAAAGGCAGGTGGAGACTCCAGTTCGCATAGACTGGGTCTCCTCCAGATAGTGGCTTCAACAAAACAGGATGGAAAACATCTCATGTTGTAAAGTTAAAAATGGGTGGAAAATAATCTTATCAGAAAAACCTGCATGTTTGTGAGACCAGACACATATGAACACTTCTAAAAACCCGATCCTTTTCTCTTCAGCCTCACCAAACTTCGGAATTTTGACAAAATAACAGACAAACCAGCACAACTACAAGCACAAACCTCCTCCACTTCAGGCCATCTCCGAGTTCAAAGTTTGAATTGAGAGGTGACAAACCTCAGACTGCTTAACTTCCCCAGGCTGATGCCATTTTCCAAACTACCACCACATCTCCGTTAGGTCTTTTTCCAGACATCCCTTGAAATTGGGTAAGAAGGTGACTAGCTGGTGCAAGGCAAAAGTAAACTGACACCTGCCCTGGGAGATCTTCAAGATCAACCCTGAGCGTTTTGAAGACCTTAGTTACACTGAATTTATTTGGCTCAGTAGAGAAGCAATGGAGAGAAATGAGATGCCCTGTGCTGTGCAGGAAGGCGGGTTAAATTACCGAGCGGTCCCTTCTGGTCCTGAAATCTGTGAATTCAGGAACTGACCCAACTCCATGCATATGGCATCTAATTATCGGGGTGGCAGGGGGAGAGATTCAGCTTAGAGAAGGAAATAAAAAGGGGAAAACCACAACTACAGAATCAGTCAGCCAAATATCACATTAAGCTTTATAGCTAGGTTGTATATCTAGATGTAAAGAACTAGAGTGATGATCTCAGATATACATTATTCTGAAACCACTGCCCTACGCCTCGGCTCTTGCATTACCATCTCCCATATCAGCTGGAGTTCCAGTGGGACTGGCCATTTAGATAGAGTCCTGGAAGTCCCCTTCCACTTTTTCCTCCCTTTTCTGAATTTCTCCTCTTTTCTGCTTGAAATACATTCAGTATAGTTCTTACTTGAAAGACACACAGCAAAAGCACCACCTAGTCTGATTGATGACAACAGACTAGAGCACAAATTATGTTGCTGTCCTTCATAACTCTTCAGTAATACCAGAAAACTCCATGTAGGTTACCTGCTTGCCAAGTCTCCTTTGTAAGGCCAATACTGTTACCTTGTAGAACCGAGAAAAAATTTGGATAGGAAATTTCTAGCCTCTGCAGATGATATGTAGGTGTTTGTCAAAGATGCATTTGACTTGCTATGGATAAGTTTCAGGGCAGAGGGAAATAATTGGGAACCAAGAGCACTGAACTACTTTGACAAACATCCCACGTTATAGTTTACTGTTGTAACAGACCTGCGTCAAATTTGCCAAGCGGTGTATTTTTAGTGATGGAGTATCTCACACCTGCATAAATTCAGAGGCAGCGGGAGATATGGAGCAGCACCTTGTCCTGGCACGGGTCCTCCGAGCCATGCAGCTCTCCCAGCCCTTGCAGGAGACATGTAGGATTTATGGGGGGCAGAGGCAGTTCCCCGGCTCCCACCGGCGTGTGATGGAGCAGCAACCACACGCTCACAGCCCCTCGCTTCGCCACTGCAGCGCACACCCAGACTGGGGACGTGGCTAAACATTCCCCCCCCCAGCCTTATCTCCGTGAATTTGCTGAGACTTTGCATGCTGCCAGACGATGAGGTGGCAAATTTGGCATAAGGGCTGTCAGCGCCTGCACTGAAAGGTCACCAAGATCTGCCTACAGGAATGCCTTCCCTCATTTTCCAGAGTTTTCAGTTGAGAAAGCATGTTTTACTTGGGCTGGGGCTTTCCTGGAGTTGGAGACCTCAGTCTCCGATATGCCACTGACCTTCAATGAGAGTGCAATCATTTGCTTCTCTAAATCCTCAATCTTGCAGGTCTTTTACAATAACTGAATGTAGTAAGAACTATCTTCACTCCACATTTTACATTAGCAGTTTTAATTAACTGGTAAGATGGTATAACTTCTTTTTTTTTTTTTTTTGTTACAAGTAACTATAAGAAATGTTCCAGTCTCCTTTTCCAAAGAGCTCACCAATTCCAGTTTGTGCAATAAAAACAGTCCAAAGATTGCAGGATTTCTGAGGGAAAAAAAATATAAGGCAGCCCACAAAAATTTATGAGCGCCTGCATTTCCTCTGCTTGAGACATAACAAGTGAAGCACTGTCTAAGTGCAAAATACACAAGAGAAATGACTGTGGAGGAAGCTCCCTCTACAACGAAAATATTTTGTTAGTGCATCTCTCCAGCACTTAAGAGGTTAAAACATTTCCCAACTGCAATCAGAAGATTCATAAAATGGCACATATTTTGCACCTTATTCAGCCATTGTAGTTTTAATTTGTCATTGATAAAGAGCATTGAGAAGGTTAATTCAGTCAACCCCTTTGAACCAGGATTTTCAGTTCCCTTTTTACCTACTTGAAACCTCAAGACCAAAGTGAAGAGGTTAAAAAAAAAACACCCAGAACTATATTGAGTAGGTCTGCAGGTGTATTTTGCTGGATACCGTTTTATCAGCTGCATAAAGTATCATTACTGAATAAAACCAGAAAAACCCCAACAACAGAAAAAAAACGGGGTTTTACTTAATTCAATTACTTAACTTCAAATTCTAAAAAGGACTAAATAATTACATGGGAAACTCCAGGTGCTTATAGAGGTTTGCTGGATTTGGTCATTTCAGCGTTCGCTGGCCCCTGCCCCAGCCCTCCCGGGGTGGGGGGAAGCAGCAGAGCACCCCCTCCTCACCCTGAAAAATAAAATACAGATTCAACGGTACGGGACAGCGGTCATGGGAAGCCGCAAGAGCCCCACAGTCAGGACAGCTACCGGCTCGGGGGCCGGCAGCCCCCGCGCAGCCTGCGATGACTGTAAACATCTCCACCGCGTTTATTGGCAATTACCGCTGAAGGTCACACATCAGCAGCGGGCCCAAATTCCAGGAAAAAAAAGCTGTTCTTATGTAACTGCTGCCTGAATGTTGGCAGGTGCCCAGCGGAGCAGCTCACTGCAATGTGGCTGGGAAGGGGGGGTGTTGGAGGGGGGGGGGGGGGGGGGGAATAAAACTAGGACATCTCCCAGCCACATTCAGCATCCTGAGCATGCCACCTGCAGGTCAGCACTAACACTTCTCTCCTTCTGAGTCCATAAAATATTAACGTGTTCCTCTAGGACGTATGCGTTTCAGTGCCCAAGACTCGCGCTGCAGGTGGAAACGGGGCCATGGTGTCCCCAGACACTTGTCTGGACTGGGGAGACTGGACGGGAACGGCACGTGGCAAACAGAAATGCCTCAACCGGTAGGGAGCTGTGCTGCCTGAGCCGTCCTGGACCACAGGGAACCCACGGTGGAGCTCACCATCTCAACGTGGGTTGTGAAACACCACAAAATCTGTATTTGTATCGTGCCTGGACTTTTTAGTGGGTTGAGGATTGAATTAAAAGTGAATTAAGCTGTTGTGCATAATTACAACCGGGGTTGAGTTATCACTGTTGTGTGAACCTCTCCTCCAAGAGACCAGCATAGTCAACAGCTCCATCAAGAACAGGATTCCAGCAGTCCCAGCCCAGTAAGGAGCTGATCAAGGGAGGCTCAGCCCAAGGGCTTCTACAGACAACGCACCAGTGCCCTGCCTTGGAGGTTTCTACTTTATTACTTCAGACACCTGCACAGAGCCAATGTTAAGACCACGCTATTTATTTTTAGCTCTTTAGCTCGTGTCAGACCCCTTCAGCTCCTCACGCCTGCCTGATGCTCTGGGAGAGAAACAGGAGCCCTGCTGCAAACCAAAAGACGAGCTCCGAGCACAAAACTCCCCAAGGTCAGGAGAAAACCAACACAACCGTGTTGCAAGTGAGGTGCAAGTAAGGTGTAAAATGGTTTACAGCTTCCGATGGTTTTGGTTTTCTATCAAAACAACTTGTGCTTTCCATCCATCCTTCAAGATACTTTTTCTGCTCTTTATTTTAATACTGGTCTTACACAGCCCCTATCCCAAAGGTGTGTGCGCTTTTACAAGTTCACAGGCACCTGGATGTTTTGGAAATACTCTAAGATGACTCTCATCCTAATTTTTGTCCCCAGAAGAAAAACCTTTTACACGAATCCTGCCACAGCAGCGGATGCTGCAGAGTTAAAAAAAACCCCATCTACAAGAGCTTAAAGATGCTCTCCCCATATTTCTGCCAGACCAGGTCATGCTCCTCGGACTACAGTAAGAGAAGTTGAAAACAAACACCACGCTACACCGCCTCTCTTTGGAAAAACGACAGTTCCTTCCTGTCCCTCCTTTCCCACGAAAAGGGAATTCCAGATAAGCCCCCAGCAGAAGGCAGGTGAAGGAGGCTGTCGGCGTTGGAGCGTCCGAGCCCTCCCCGTCACTTCCACAGCCCTTCTCCAGCAGCAGCCCCACGGGCTCAGCCGGGCGTTCGCGAGGGTGCTGCCGACCTTGCGCTCAGGTCGCAGCCCTCGCCATCCTTCCTGTTCTGCGGGGGATTTCCTACCATCGAGGTGAATTCCAGCATTATTCACCCACTTAAAAGGGCACTCCCTTTCTTCGCTTGCAAAAACGTTAAGGGGGACCGGAACGTCGATTTTCTATCACGGCTTCCAGTAACGAATGCACGGACCTCCCGGTGTTTTCAGTATCTTTTATCATTCGGACCCACCGCTCGCTGAAATTACCTTGCAGTAAGCGACTAAGATATATAAATCAACCTATGTATACAATCCTACATACTATGAAATCATGCCATGAGACAGTTACTTTAACAGAGTTTTACCCTGAGGGAATAAGGAGCATTTCAGCTCATCAGAAAAATTAAGTTGTGCATAGTTTGACGGAAAAGGAAGTTAATGATTTTACTAATAATGGAGATTTCAGTATTCTTTGCCCTAAATGTTTACAGTTTCCAGGGTTGACAAGGGGGAAAAAAAACCAGGAAACCCCAGGACTTCCTTTGAGACTTGTCAGTGTTTCAAGCCCCATCCAAATCCCTTCCTATAAGCAGCCAGTGCTCATTGCTGATGGTTATAAACACACCTGCTCTGTGCATGCATTTTTTCCATCGAGGAGCAATAAAGTTCCTCCTTTGCAGCCTCCAGACCAAATCCTAAATTGCTCTGCACGCTCTGGCTGATTTATTGCAGGCAAAGACAGCCAGAAACTGAAGGGGAAAGAGTTTCATATTATGACTTAATTTGCAATTAAACAATCAAGTTTCTCTCTGAAGTTTCTCCAAGATAAAATTATATATATATATATATATGTGCTATTCTGCGAAGGCGTAGCGCCACATAATCTAAGGGGTCTAGCGCCTGACAAACATTTGTGTGCTACAGCTTAACTTCTCAAAATCAGAGCACGCTGCTGGTGCATACTCCTCAGGTAAGAGGGGGGAAAAAAAAAATCTTGGTTTGTAAAAAAGAGAAAGAGAAAATACCCCAGAGGTTAGACATCACAGCACCTCTGTAACTACGTAATACCGAAGTTTGGTGTGAAGCTTGGAGACGCACCCGAGATGTCTCATACTAGCACAGCACAGGTCAGAGGCGACAGCGGCGCAGTAAATGGACTTGTGCCACATGAAAACGCTGTCCTTCAGACCGAAAATCAGACTCTCGCTCTCTGCATACACCCTACCCATCAGTCATCTTCTGCGCACGTTAAGGAGAAGGGCACGCTAAGAGGAGAAAATTTCCACTGACAAACAGAAGGGTGAATACTCCAAGTAGCCCTAGATGAGGATTTTCTGATAAAGAGCTCTTCATTAAAGCTGAAACTCATGATGGGAGAGACTTGTGAATTTTTTCTTAGGAAAGGTACCTCAGACCCTGGCTGGACCTTCTGCTCCAGCGCGGAGAGGGGACCCCAGCGCGCATCGGGATGACGGTGACAGCACCGACCTGCAGCACAGCAGGGGCCTGAGCATCCCAACCAGAGGCTAGGTTAAACCAAAAAAAAGCCACAGCTCCTGTTTGTTCTGGTGAGGAATTCTGCTTCTTCCCTCCCCTAAAAGCCCTGCCAAACAGAAAAGACCCTCCAACCCAGCCCTGGGCCATGCCTACAGTTTTTGGTCTACTTTTGTGACAAACAGTTTGCATTTCAAATGCATTTCAACAAGCAAGGTCCCTAAATATTACTTGGTTTTCCGAATGAAGTTTACCCAGTGAATTCAGCTGATCAACGTCAAAATTAACAAGTTCTACAGAAAGTAATTTATGGCATATTTCATTATCTACTCTGCTGAATAAAGAGCAGTAACATTTTCAGCGTTTTAAGCGGTTGAATTTTGTTCCAAAGAAAAGCTTGGCTTGGGAGAGAATGCAGGAAACAAAGCGCAGAGAGGAAAATATTTCTTTTTTTCCTGGTATTTCAGTAAAATAAGGTGCCAGTCAATCACTTTCTCAGTATTATACATTTATGCAAAAAGAATCTCAAATTTAGCGCCCACACGTGGGTTTTTTTTGAGCTGGATGAGGAAGCTGCAGCAGCAGAGAGAGCTCAGCTCCCTCCCTCCACCCTGGGTGCCGGTGCCTGAACCAGACACACCGCTTTTAAAAGTCCTTAGAAAGCTTAATTTCAGTTAGTCTGAAAGTTCTCACTCAAATACGGCTTTTCCGCCCGTAAAACAGCTACATGCAGCATAAACACAGCCTGGGCTGTCGCACTGCCAACTGAAGGCACGTTTTTGACGATCGAAAGCTTTTTGCACAGAAAAAGCTTCCGAAGTCAGTAATTTTCATAGGGTTAACACCACGCTGCTTTCACGACGCATCCAAACGTTTCACGTGGCTTTATGTACCAAGCCTAAGAATCAACAGGAAGGACAGCGAGATGCTTTGATGAATTGCACGACTGTCACCTTTTTCGGTAAAGCCAGCAGCAGTTTCTGCAGAAGGACCCAGCCCTCCGCAGCACCGCTGGCGCCCAGCTGCGCCGTGCCCTGGGACGGGAGCAACGGCTTCTTCCAGCTTGCGTGAACGCCATTAAACCTCAGTATTTAGTTTTGCTGAAAGAGCCTGCTCACCGATGATGCGGTAATTGCTAAATGCGGACGTTTTAATGGTGCTTGCGGCTGCTGATACTCCAAAGGCGCTCAGGGCTGGTCCTAAGCTTCGTGGGATCTACTATGGCACCAGATGACTGTAGGCTGCCAGAAATTATAACTGCTTTTGGACTAATATTCCAAGTAATGACATACGGAATTAGTTATGGTAACTATTCCCAGTGTAGACACACGGCAGACTGAAAAAACTCAACTACTTCACTGACACAGGCATACGAATCAGAAAGCTCAATGCTGAAGAGACAACAGGACAGATCACAGGGCTACTCATAAAACAAACACCATAGAAACAACATTGTAGAAAATAAATAAAATTAAAACCTCAGCATTATCCAATTCAATGGTAATCTGCCGGAAAAGAAAGAAGGGGAAGAATTGAAAGCAAGCATTAGTAAGAGAAATTACAAATAAATTTCAAGTTAGGATCTTATAAATCATTTAACGCTTTAATGCTGCAGTCCAAC
This sequence comes from Astur gentilis, assembly GCF_929443795.1. NCBI lineage: Eukaryota > Metazoa > Chordata > Aves > Accipitriformes > Accipitridae > Astur > Astur gentilis. Next base: position 23,059,414 of record NC_064902.1, on the reverse strand, counting down.
ATTGTAAGCATGAGTAACATTCGCAAGCACCGGGATGGGGTGGGTTAGGGAACGGACACTGCTGGAAGCACAGCACCAGGGAGCTTTGGAGGCAGGATGCGCCCTGGCTTTGTTCCTGTGCCAAGTGACAAACCACGCGGGGTGGCTGACTGAGATCCCAGAACCCCACCCTTGGGCATCCGAGTCCTCACCAGCATGAGCTGTAAGCAGCAGCAGGAGGGCAGAGGCTGGATTCCCAAATCGGGAGGAGAAACAGAGTTTTAAAACCTAAGTCCTGCAGAACTGAGGCTAATCATCTGGTAGGCACCCAGGAAGACGTCTATGAATGACATGTTTCAGCAAAGTAAAAAACTTGGGTCTAGCCTACACTGTCAATGTAGTAAAGTTTTCTGCCTATTAAATATACCACAGTATGCTACCCATCACTGAGCGAACCTGAGTGCGTGCCAAGATGAAGAGTCTTTAGCAATATGTAAAACTTCAAGCCTTCCCACAAGCTTCTGTACATCTGTGTTCTCACCACGGTTTTTACATGCTGCAGAGGAATCCCAGCTGTTTAATGAAGGCCTTTGCTATTGGGAGCGGACAACACCGCATTCTCAGTACGTTTCCCACCTACAAAAGGGACAAGCTCACGGGCCAGGAGGGTGTGGCATTTTCATTATTTGTGCTGGAAGATTAAGCACGAGAGGAGGAGTGCAATCTTTTTAAAAATCAGATTGTTCCAGCTAGCACCACATGGTATTGCAGCAAAATCACACGCTATGCCAAAACTTCCATGGCACTCTGCTGTTGAACACTACTTTGAAGTGACTGCTGTCAATTCTGGGACCATCTGACCTACAAGCAAGATTGCTTGCGTGATCAATATGCTGGTCACAAGAATAAGTTTCGCCACCTTTATGTATGTAGGGACTCCTGTATTTAAAATGGGTGCACAAGGTTCCCCCCCCCCCCTTTTTTTTTTTTAAAAAAAAAACCCAAACCCGAAAGATATTGCCTTTTAAATGGTGACTAAATACAGTTATATGAGTCACAAGGGAGAATAAATATGATTGCACTTCTCACGGCCAGACAGTAAAAGCTGTTGTACTACTAGCAGCCTATCTATAAGCAATCAGCTGCTTTTTCATATTCGGAAATCCACTGCACAGGCAAGTGTATTCTTGTCTGGCATTATGTAACTGATCTACTGTTTCAGAAATTAATGTATTTTCTACACTTTGAAGATTTTTAGAATCTTGTGGGGTTTTCCATGGCCTAAATGGTGCAAGTTATGTTAACTGTATTTTCTAGAAATACTGCTTCACCCGAGTATGCCACATACAGGCTAAGGAACTCCTGTAGATGAATTTCCGTTTAGAAAAATCTCCGAGTGGCAGACTGCATTTGAAAGAAAAAACCTCAAAGCTCTCATTTGGGTTTTGTTGGTGTACAGTATATATATCATCCAGCCTTTCTATTACTTAGGGTGACCCCGCACAGTCTCTCTTGGCTGTTTTTAACAGGAGAAAGCACGCTGATGTGCTAACAAAGTGTAAAACTAAATCCATGGTTACACTTCATCTTTTACATCCCCAGCGAGGGGCAACAAGAAATACCAGCACCCTGCAGTGGTTGAAGAGGATTGCCTAGCGCAACTCCCTTTCGCAGGACCAGACAAACACTTCTGCAGGCTACAACCAGTCCCCTTCCAGATCAGACTTGTACTGTATCGCAGATGTCTTAGCAAAGAGACCTTGCCGAGAGGACAGGTCTCCACAGGGCTTCATCTTGTGCTGTTACGACCCAGCACACGGTCTGCCACTTCAGCAGAAAAGGACAACGTGCTGAAAGTTAAGTTGAAAGCTGCAGTGGCTGCCCTTTCCTACCTACCCTGCTCCCCTTCTTATCTCATGTATACATGCTTCTTTCTTGCAGTTGATTAGGGCATGCCCCCAAAGCCGATGAGTTTCTTCAAAAATATGGCTACTGCAAAGGGAAAAAAAACCCCAAACAAAACACCTAGGTAGGACTGCCAGTCTAGAGCAAAGCAGCAGCAGGAGCCAGGATGCGGGCTAGACCTCTGGCAGCCCAGAGGTAGTGGCAACACGTGGGAAGAACGTTCCCTGACAGGGCAGGAGCACAGCACCGGCCATCCCTACCCTTCGGGCATTTTCCGAGGAGTCTCCTGCTCACTCACGGCGCTGCTGTGTACTGGGCTGGGTGTGCTCGGGTAACAGCCCACACGCGCGCACGTGCACACCCACATGCGTGCAAAGCCTCCTCGCTTCATTTGCTCTCCCTCCTCCACGTCCCTGCGCTCTGGCGTGCCAGCACCTGCCTCTGGCTGGACTGGCAACAGAGCATGATGTTCTGCTCCTGCATCCTCATTTCCAGCGAGGCTAGCCAAAGCAGAGGTCGTCTGCAACCTCCCAGCTGGCCAGGCAGCCTAGCAATGCTGCAGGGTTCTCTGCCTTCGGAGCATCTCCCTCCCTTGCGGCTGCAGCTATGAACGATTACTACTATTATAAAACTGTCTGACCTCTAAAGCTCTTGCCTTTTTGTGCTGTGAATCTAGCACTAAGCAACAACTTTAAACCCTGCTGAAAGCGAGAATTGGACATGAGACACCATCTGCTGCCGGGCACAGACTCGCAGCTGCAGCTAGCATCCCTCTGCACCTCTGCTTCCCCCAGTCCCAGCTGCCAATTCTCGGTTGGTCACGAGCACGTTCACTGGGAGGGTATACTGCTCTGTACACCTACCGTGTGGCATGGTAATAACCTAGGTTGCTTAGAAATGCACAAGATAATTAGACTAGGATTTTGAGATTGACTGTAGGAATGTCTAGGTACACAAACATACGGGCATATACACGCTCTTCTGATGCAAATAGAAAATAGGTCTGTACCTACAGAGAAACGTACTTCACAACAAGACAAAGGAATTGTATGCAGAAAAAGGAAAGGAAAAAAAACCATGGGTGGGTATACAGATAGTTTCCGTCTATATTTCACAAGATGATGACTCAAATGTATATAAATTAAAATTAAACTACAGATATCCTCTTGTTGCAAGGTTACGTGATGAAGAGTCACCTAGACCCAGAAAGCAGGTAAAGAGGTTATATCCTTCATAAAAAGGTAACGAAATTAGATATTTTTACAGTGCCAGCAACTGCAGGAATTAGATTTAAACTTGCAAGTCTAAAGTAGAAAAGCAACAGAAACAAGCTTACCTTTCAAATTATATTTGAAGTTATTAGTTGACTAAAAATGTTTTGTTCCTGATCCAGTACAGAAGTGCTTACACATACAAAACACAGCTTGAAAGAGCGAGAATTTTATTTTCCTTTACTGAATAATAAAGACAGTGTTTAACACAGAATGATGAACTGTAAATTACGTTACCTTTTCTCCATAGCCTCTATCTTTGGTCATCATTTCCCTGAGCGTCTGTAATACTTTAATACATAGTTTCTCCTCGTTCTCCTCTAGCAGCTGTTTAGTATGCTTTATTAACCTGAAAATAACCAATCAATCACAGCTTGTTTTAGTACTAATATTGTAAAAATGGGGCAACATATACGTGCCTATCTTACTTAATTGGCTTGAGCCACAAACAGGTTTTATTATCATACCATTATACAAGCATCTTGAGAACATTCTCTCAGGAGCAACATTTAACCAGCTACCACGGGCTTCGGTGAAGCTGTGAAGGGAACTGCATCCCCCCCCGCAGGAGGACAGCCAGATAAAACCCTCTGACTACAGGCAGAAAGGAATCAGGGGAAGGGGCAGTGGGATTTAGGACCTGATGGTCCTCCAGAACAAGCACTTACAGAAAACTATTCCACATACTACTTTGTTAAAAACCGTATCAAGAGTCCTGGACAGTGCAATTGGAAATCCATCCTACCCAGCATTTGTTACTTACTCGGGTACCTAGTTTCCATAAACTCTGCATGTAATCCACCCCTCCAGGAGGTGATCTGAGAAGCTGGATTCTGCTCTGAATTGCCCTCTAAATGACCTTGTAACCTTTCCTTTTCCTTCCCTCTAGATGTAGGCAGCACCAGTGTTAGGTGATGCACATGATAACAATGGATTCTGACATACTGGCCCGGCAGTAAGTGCTACAAGATCAAGTACCTTACAAACATTACTAGGATTGAGGGCGGGTATCAAATAACAGGGATCAGCTCAAAATTTTTTACTCATTTATACTACTATTAATGACACTTGTATCCTGCAGCAAATACAGAAATATTTAAGCATTAGCTCTGAGAGCATATCAAGCAGTCTTTCCCCATTCCCAAGAGCATTTTATTTTCCCCGTCCAAGGACAAACTGCATTTACTATCCCACAAAATACTGTCCTTTACAAGTATTTCAAAGTGTATCAAGTATTTACCAAGCTGGGCAAGAGGGCACTGTTCCATAAGGCATGGGAAAACTGGGGAAAAAGCAAAACGTAACAAACCCCCTCCCAACAACACAGACTTCAAGACAACTTACTTGCAAATGAAACCTCCGCTTTCACATTTCCTCCTTGCATCGGTGTTCTCTGGGAAGAGCAGTTCAGGCCTGTGAAGCACATCTACTAGTACTGACAACTCTGCCTGGACAAGAGGACGTAGGCGATCCTCTAAAGCTGATACTATGTCCTAGAATATAACCGTATCAAGATTTTAAACATTAAATAAATCTATATTTATATGCAAATCAATTTCACAAACCACAAAAGAGGGACAGGACAGTTAGGTCTGTCCTGACTGGATAAACTAGATTAAAGACCTCAGAGTTTGGTCAGATAAGACTTTCAGTTTTATTGATTAATAGGTGTCCTAAAAAAAAGGGAGACCTGATTTCCAGCAGTCCCCCAGATTACTTAGTTTCCCTACCCTGCCCATGTTTGTAGGTGTTCTTGTTGATACAGGAGAAAGAGAAAAATGCAGATTCATAGCTGCACTGAAACTTTGTGATAATGATCACGCTATTTATGCTTACACGAACTGACAAAAGTACTACTGTTAAAATTTTGCAAAAAAAAAAAGTTATGCGCCTTGTCCTCCATGTTTGGAAAGCTGTAGCTACCTTAGAAATGAAGCTACGTTTATCCTAATACTTAAACAAGCAGAAAATACTGAGATACCTATGAAGCCAGAGACAAAGTTTAATCAAATTGAAATGGACAAATAGACAGGACTGGATGAAGAGGGAGAAGCTATTTCAATGAGACCGGGTTGGGCTGTGTTTTTACATTACGTAATAGAAGTTTACATAAAGTTCGCTAGAACTGTTTGCCAGAAAAAGCTATTGACGAGAGAATGAATCTTCAAAGGATAAAGGCATCATTCAAGATGATGAATTTCATATGGTATAAAAAATAGGCCTTATTGAACTGTCTACAGATCTGAACATAGCATACAGCTATAACACATCAGTCCCTATTTCTAACATGAAGCATGATGTTTAAATAGTCTTTTTAGCAAAAGCAGTATGGGAAGGCACACACTTTGTTTCAGGGAATGACTGCAGCTGCAACTGGTTCACAAGGAACTGATACATCTATTTATTTCAAGCTCTGCAGTGGTTTCCAGGCAGGGCTGTAGCACCTTTCATTGTCTGAGAGTTTTGGTGCACAAGGAGCAAAGCACTGGAGGAGTCTGGAAGGCTGTGATGACGAAAAAGTCCTGTCTTACTAAAGAAAACATTACTAATGGTGGAACAAGAATACTTCAAGTACCACTAGCTTCAAGTATCAACATCTCCTAGGATGAGTATTTCTATACCCATTAGCTGTGCACATTCAATTACCTGTCCCGATACAATGGTTTACATTTGATTTTTTTATACAGTATTACAGCATTATTATATTCAGCATCAGCCAACTTGATTTCCATGTGGCATTTGGACTAGTTAATTCCCAAATGTCTTTGTACTTAGTAAATTACTCCTTTTGTGTAGGCATGCAAGTAAGTGCTTATCAACGGAGGAAGGGGTACTGTGTAGTCACCTGTAATCTTTCAATTATGTTTCGATAATCCCTGGAGGCAGCGAGCACCGAATCTCTGCGGGCAGCATTCCTTGCAGTCATTCGCCAGTTCATTGCAGTCTTCTGTACAATGTTATGAGATTTCAGGAAGAGATTGTTGACCTGACTGTCCAAGTCTACAGGAATTGCAATTGCTCGGCTTTTCGCTGCAACAAGCAAAAGTTAATAAGAATTGACTCCTTCAGCCCATGTATTACAATCACTGCAAGAAAAGACAACTTCTACTTGCAATTCCTTCTACTATCTCCTCCGTGTGCTTTTTAAACAATGCAATGCTTGATCCCTGCGTAATGGGTCAGACCTCTGTGCTGCACTATGTTTAAAGGCTTTCACGCCTCAGAGCTGTTGACTGTCTTCGAAGTGTGGGAGTAGGAATCTGCCCTTACACACACACACTCTCCTAACAACTCCTGCTAACACACAGGTACACCTATCCAACAGTATTTGGCCTCAATATCCAGTACAAATTACTCTTCTTGCTACTAGAAGTGGAGCAAGCTACTGGGAGGAGTGGCACAAAATTCTTTCCCTGCTGCAGATCAACAGGACTGCAAAGAGTTTTGAGGTTAAACGGAGAAAGCACTTCAGGTTACAGTGACAACATCTATTGCTCAACCATGACAATATATCAACATAACTCTGGCTTTGTACCATGCCTTGGCTCCGAGTTATCTGCAAGTGGCACCTGTGGGAAGTAAACTGCACTTTCTTTTTGGAGGGATGACATGTAAGCAGCAAATACTGGATGGCCATGTTTGCAGCAGTTAGTTCTGATTACATCCATCTCTTACCTACATCTGAGAGGACCCGAATGCAGCTTTCCACTGAAGCCTTTTGGCTTGGCATTAACCAGTTGCAATGGTACACTCTGAACACGCCTTGCAGCAACTGTACAAACACAGGCTGGCGAGTCTAGAACACAAAGTTAAAGAGGAGAAAAATCTAACTCATCCCACCGTATTGAAATGTACGAACATCACCTTGAGGTAATACTGGTTGCCAGCTTCAGCCATGACTCTCTGCACACCAGTCATTTCTAACTGGTCTGCATCCACTTGTTTGGCAATTTCACGTTGTAGACAGCATATCTACCACACCATCAACAACTGAATGGAAAGGGTGGGAATGAGTGCTGGAAGGGAAATATTAAACAGATAGCTTCTAAAGCATAAAGCCTCAGTAATTGAAGCTTGACTAAGCAAAGGAAATAAGCAGTCATCTTCATCTGTTTAATCAGAGTTATCAGCAAACCTGGCATACAGAGATTCTTCTTTTAGTGTTGACCAGTAGCTGACTCAAGAGCCCACAGATAAATGGGACTTTGCTCTTGGCTCAATGACAGCACAGCTCCAAAGTTGAAAACTCATCATTTCAAGTATTATTAGCTGGTATCTAATTTACTGAAGAAACCAGCTGTGTGTTTGTTATTTCGAACACAGGTAATAGTTAGTGGTAAACACTACAGCCACGGATTGGCCAAAATTAAGGCGTGGGTTTCAGTCCTGTATTTCACAAGGTGATCTTCCACTACAGATAGATAGGTGAGCTATTCCAACACACACATGCACATGAGCTCTGTTCTTTCATCTTTGCAACATCCCAACAACAGTGACCAAAACTCTGTTTGGTTTTGTACGGTAATTACTTAGGAGAACAATTCCTTCATTTTACCTGTAAAAAGTATTTTAAATATTTCAACTGAACCTACACTGAGAGGGAATACCCTGTGTCCCTGTGCCTACTAGCTACGTAATGTTTCTATCAGCTAAGTGAACTACACCACAGTGCAAAGCCCACAAGACTTAGGAACCAGTGAAAAAAATACCTCTTTTATTCTGGTCAAGATTAATGCCTGTTTGTAAGAAAAAAGTGGAGTTAGATGAAAAAGCCAAATCTATTACATAATTAAATCTGTTAGATCAATTCATCAAGTAACACCATTATGAAACACATTATGAGATACAAAAGGAGAATCAAAATTCAAAACCCAAAAATGACTAAGAGGCAAATACGTATTATCCTTTCTAGAAATAAGCCAAACACCAAAACCATGGCAGACAGTAGTATCCTCCAAGGGCACTGAAAATACCTGCATATTTGGATTTAAGGCACCCACATACTCCTTTAAGTTCATGTTTAAAGACTTTTTGGTCTTAAAAAGCTTCAAAGGCATTTCATTTGCTTAAACTAGGTCAATAAATCAAATAAGAAATCTATTCCATGTTCCACATGCCTCCAACTACACTTGTGAAGGAAAGCCTTGGGCAGCAGCACCCTTAGGAGGCAAACAGGCTAAATAGCACTTGTAAAAGAGGAAAAGTTTTGGAAAGCTGTTCTTTGAAAAGACAAATTTATGTTCTCCTAATTTTATATTATTTGAACTGCACGACAGATGTACAAGGTGTTCCTTGAACAAGCAAGGCTGGTCCTGACTCAAAGGAGGTACAATTGAAGTCGAACAAGCCGTAACATGAAAGGGCATGAGACAAGAAGAGGCTCGCATGGGAAGAAACGAGATGACAAGGTGCAGCAGAAAGGACGGGGAGTGACTGAATCCAAAGGCAATGCAAAGGAGAGTGGCAGCTGTCACTCGCCTGTGGAGACAGCGGCACCACGTCAGGTAGCAGTGGCTGCAGGCTGCCCTGCAGCATCTCGGTCGGGAGGGAAAAATCCCACCCGGAGGAGCGATGTACGCCAGCTAGGTGGTCCAGCGGACTGTACTCCTCAGACGGGAAAGTCCCTGGTTATGGGCAAGAGTCTTGACAGGCAGAAAAAGGGAGAGAAACGGAGCTTTTAACTTAGAGATGTAGAGCAAAGATCAATCTAGGATAAGGCAGAGCTCTCAAGTGAGATGGTAAAAGAGAGGTGAACTAAGTTACTTCATCCTGCTAGACAGAGGGAGAGATTGAGAAACTAAAGAAAAACTGCTGACATGAAATTAACAGATGGCTAAAATATGATGGTAAGGAAGTGTATTCAAATGCTGTACACTCAGAGATGACAATTAAAAGCATGAGAGCCAAGGTATACAGCACAGAGGGAAGAGAGAAGGGCAGCGCCCCGGGAGACAAGGCTAACTTGATCTCTGTCTCATTTCTTTTGATGAAGTTTTGACAAACTAGCACGGAGGCTGATACCGCAATAGCGGCTGACATCTTAAAGTCACATGAGGCGCAAATCAACTGCTGGACTGCTCAGACTTGCTTGAGTTAAGACACAACCCTAATAAAGCTGCTAAGCCCAAACACAGCTGTTGCAGCCCTGTGCGCCCTCAGAGGCAATGCCCGCAGTTTGGCAGCTTAAGAGTATTTGAGCCAATCTCAAACACAGCTCTGTTGCTTTCAGCGTGACTATCTCCTTGTCTGAACAAGGAGGGCCGTCTATGAGAAGCAGAGCTGCGTTGAATGCTAAACAGTTGGTAGATCAGTCTGGCCACTGGTCATCCAGACGCGGGTTGAGTACACGTCCTGACTCAAGGAGGGCAGAGATACAGGTAGTCAGGAAGGCAAAAGCAGGAGCATTATTGCTTATACTAAGCAGAAAGAAGTCTTTAGTTGATGCACAGTCATGCAGCAGTTTTATGTACACTTCCCTGGAGCACTAGAGTCACCCAGGCAGTGCACCATGTTCCAAAGGTTTAGTACAGATTCTCTGATGAAGGACTGACATCAAATTGCCAGATGCCCTTTATGGCCACTTTTGGGAACCAGATGCCTCCTAACTTGCTGCTAGTTGCCTTCATCTACAAATTGCACTCCGAACAACTGCCTTTGGCACGATGAGGTTGCATCAAGTTTCAACAACTACCATACTCAAACTTCTGACAGACCTGCCAGGCACCTGACCACTCCACCCACACTCCTCCCAAAAAGTTTTTTATGAATAAAAGAATGATGTTATCTTTGTGCTGCAATACAAATATTAGGGCAATGTCCTGACACTGCTTTTCTGCGGTGGAAATCTCTACCTTCCGTCACTTCACAAATGTTCCAAGCTTCTCTACATTTCCCTAACTTTTGAACGAGACAAAAAAAAAATAAATTACTCAGCCTTATGAAACACACTAGAGCTTTTGGAATTTTTTTGTTTTTAAAGGAAATTAGAATCTTCCTATAAAAGCATGCTTTCTTTAAACAATCACCTTTGCACCCTCTGTAACGCAACACCCTCTCCTCCTGTCTGGAAAGTTTGCCACCAAACTTTATCTTCTTTCTTCATGGCTCTCTGGGGAACTCCTTGCTGCTGCGCTACTGCTTTACCACTGCTAGAGAGCTGGCATGCCAAACTACCGCTGAGCAAAATTGCTTGTTGCTCTACTATACCTGCCCACATCATCTTGTTCAACTGTACTCTGATCTAAGGCCGCAAAGAGGACAACCAGAGCCCTTAAATGCAACTGCAATACAAAACATACAAAAAAATCCTTCTTTCCCCTACTTGCAGTGTGATTTTCTCACCCAAAACCTGCTAATGATATATAGAAACTCTGTCAAAGAGACCTGTGTGATCTCAGGGGTAGTAGAGAGTTGAATCTACAAACGAAGCAGTGTGACACTTCAGCCTCTCTAGAAATACATTTGTAATCTGATCTATAAGTCTTTCCACTTCTACAGCAAAAGAAACATCCTGGTCACAAAGAATACCTATCTGCTCCCCCCTTACAAACACACGTTTCTTTTGAACTGGTAAATGGAACCTAAGTGGTATAAACATAATTGCATTGGCAGCATATTTTTACCTTTCTGTCTCTGTACGTTTTCCTACCTGCAAAGTAGTGCTCTGATCAGAGAATGGGGAACTGAAGAAAGTGGTGACTATACTCATCACTATTTCTGTAACGTACTTCTCCAATATGGAGTCAGCATGCTTTCTGTCGCTGGTGTTGTTACAAGCCTGCAAGACAATTCATCCTTAGGTCAGAAGCAGCTCAACCAAGGTAGATTAGTAAGTGTTACAGACTGGAATTCTTTATTTCTCACCATTCTAGTCACAGCAATTGCCTGCCACAATGATATTTACGACACTTGGCTCTCTGGATTTCCAACACACACAAAAGCAGAAGCCCAACACCATTACTGGTTTAATGTGTTGGCATATAACATGTTTAGGAGGGAAGGGGAAAAAACCCACAGTGCCTTAGAGGAAAGAAAGTAGTAGGATAGGGAGGACTGAGGTGTAATGCTTTCGTATGGGGAAATACTTGGAATCCCAGGCAAAAAGCCATATGGCCAAACAAATGCCAAGCTTGGAAAAAATTTGTCCTGACCTGCCAAAAATCGTTGACTATTGCTTGGGAAGGAGCTCGCTATCCTGGCCAAAATGAGCAAGCCAGGTGGCAGAACAGAAAAAGGCATTAGACAAAAGAGCAGGGTGTGGGGCTTTTCTGATTTTTTTTTTTTTTTTAAAGGAAAAATATTAATCTGTTCCATGGAATATGACTAATGAAATCCACAGGCATAAGGAAAAGAAGGCGCATATAAATCTGAAGGAACTCAGTATTCAGGGTACTTACTGCCTTGATGCACTGTTATGTCTTATTCTTACTGCTCTACACTAAATAGGTTCATTTAAGCTTTTTTAAGTCAGTTCCTAGATGCAGAAATCATTACCCGACAGATGTCAACCAGGAAGTTCTCAAATAGCTTCCACATATGATTACTGGTGTAAATCTCTTTCATTTCTACTTCTGTGTCCACATAGCAATGATTCAAGAAGTTGATGTATGCAATTTTGACCTAAAAGTAGAGAAAAAAAAATTACCATTAAAAAAATAAAAACCTGAACGGTATTATGAATGAATATAATGTCACCTTGAAACTGCTATATAAATCATTTGTAATTCTACTTCTTCATTTTATTTAAGCACTGGTGAAATTTAATGCCATGAATAGCAAGACATCATCCAATAAAAAACACCAGGATTACTGTAGACGAAACGTCAGCATAATAATCATTTCCAGTTCTGCAGAACCATCTGTTCAAGGTTAGCAGCATACTCCATAAACCTCTCTGCCTCAAGAACCCTATAAAACAAGCAAGTACAGCATCACATCCCCATTTTAAGAGCAAGGAAACAAGCATAAAAGGATTTAACTTAGCTATCCAGATGCACTGGGGTTGCCGATAGCAGAACCAGGGAAGGAGTCCAGTTTCCCAGCTCACAGCTTACTGTCCACCTGCACCACCACCCTTCCCAGACCAGACTCAGCAATATCAAATCTCTCTCACCCAAAGTCAGCACGTTTCAAATACACATAGGCTAGTGCCTCCAAACAGCCCTCACCTCAGGTATGCAATCCTCATGGGTTACTACCCTAACAATGTCATCCAAAGGAAGAAGGGAGTTGCATTTTATTTCTGTGTAGACATTTTTGCCTTCTGTGCACACAGCAAGCAGTTCTACTAAGTGAATGTGGTACATCAGTGGGCTGTTTTCATCCATCCGATCCCTCTCTGATCTCATCATTTGCACCAAAGTCTGGAAGGAGGCTCTGTCATTGTAAAAGACTAGGACGTCTTCTCCCGCATTCACCAGCTACCAAGAAAGAAAAATATTCCATCAGCGGATCAAAGCCTGCGCATCTCCCTGCAGCATCCTCCCCTAATCTGTGGGCTGACTGTTACAGTGCAAATCCCGATTAGCTAATCTTTGGACACTTAAAAGGAGTGCAGCCCACCAAGTCAGCTGGGCATTCCTCCTGTGCTGCTTTCATGGGACAGAGGGCTCAAGTATGACATTTTGTCTTAAAGAATTTACCACTTCTGAACTGCTGAAGAACTTCAAAGTCAGTCCAACTGACTGCTTAGACAGAAGTTGTGCCAAGAAGCTTGTGACTTTCCACTGTGCTTTTTTATTTCACATACATTGCCTCAGCTGACTTTTTAATACAGCTAGCTGTAGACATACCATTTTGGTCAGAGAAACGCCCCAGGGGCACGCCGGATGGGAGGACTGCAGGGCTCAGTAATTCCACCCTTCTGAACAAACATCATCAATTTTCCAAGGCTAGCGAGTGACACGTTAAGTCACATGTTGGAGATTTCTCATTTGAGACCCAGACGGCCACATTTTCAGAGCAGTTCAGACCTCCTGTAACTCCATGAAGGGAAGGAGAACGAGCAATCGGAGACCTGCTCCAGGCTGGATGCTTCTGGGCACGCAGCTGGAGGGATCTGGGGCTGTCCTCCCGCAGGGTTTGTGGCAAACAGCCAAATAAAACACAGAAAGCAACCCCCAAGGCAAACCCCTTTTCTCAGCAGCTACTGAGCCCTGTGGAAACCGATTGCTGAGCATCTTGCAAACTCAACTCCATGCTGAGAAGCTCACAAAACCATTTTTGAACTGAATGACAAAATATGGCAGACCTTCTAGTAAGACTGATACACAAAAGCTGGAGCTTAACAAATCTGATCCTTGGGCTCCCCCTGCTGAGGAGGCCAATAAAATCCCATCAGACATGCAAATACTCTGTCAGACAGATCACATCCAATATCCAACTTAAAGAGATTCATGTACCCTTCTCTTCACCTCTCCCTTCTATCCTGACACCCCAATTTCCCAGTTACCTACACACCTAAATTTCAGAAGACCCTCAGACTTTTCCCCCTTCAGCACTTAAACAGCTGAATATGTAGGTCTCGGCAAGATAAGAAGTTAATGTCAAAATACTATCATGATAAAAGTTTCCTTCTGCATTAGTGATCTTGAAATTAAACTATTTCTCTTCTAGCCAATTTTGCTACAGAAAGGCACCCTTGCTTCACAAGCCCACTTATATGCTGCTGTGTAGAAGCCTGGAAAGTAACTTGTAAGTATCATTAGCAACCGACCACTTGTTATACCTATGAGTAAAGAGCTCAGAAAGCTTTTGGTCACAAAAAAGCCTGTGCTTTCTGGTAGCTGTATGCTCTTTTTGCATTGTGAGAGCTAACTGTCAGCTTCTTGGCAGTCCCAGAAGCGAGAGGATCAATTTGTCATTTTCACCAAATGGTATGTGAAAACTTCTGTTCAGACCTTGCAAATCTCTGCAGCTCTCACCTCAGCCATTACCATATCTTGGCATTTCTTAATGAATTTTCCTTCCGCCTTGACAATTGTCTGCAGGAACTTTATGTACTGAACATTTCTGCCATGTGTTTCGATACAGTGGACAAAGTGTTGAACAACGCGTTCATTAATCTCACTGCAAAGCTGGAAGTTGTTCATGAAAATGTGCTGCATTGTTACTGCTTCCAGAATCTAATGGGGGGGAATGAAAGAAATAAATAAATTAGGAAATAAACAAACCACCAAACCCACACAGAGGTCAGGATAAAGTCAGCACTCCTGCAGGGTGCAGGACTGAAAAGAACATTTCTGAGGACCTGGTCTTTCAACACAACGGCTCGTATCTAAGCCTATTTTTCAGTCTACTTCAGCCTCTTGAACTTTCTACACTGAAATGGTCCTAAGCAAACAGATCTTGCCAACTTTCGAGGCTTTAGAATGAAAACAAAATGTGACCCCTTCAACCAATCTTGCATCAGAACAGGCCCAGAGGCGATCCCCAAGGACAATCCATTCTCTTTTCTTACTAGAAAAAAAAAATATAAATCATGGCATGAGGTTGTTCTTACCCCTGGGTTAAGGAACAGATTTATGTGCTTGTGCAGCAATGCCTGGTTCTGTTGGTTCCCAGCACAAAAGTTCTGTAAAAACTCGTGTGCAAGCTTCATTATCTCCTGCATCCTCGTGTCTTCAGCCTGTGATTGCATGACAAATAAGATAGGGTTAAAAAGAATCTGAAGGTTCACTTTCAGGTGAGTACTGGATGAGCCGCAGCTCCAGCTCTGCAAGGGAACTGTCACGTCTCTCTCACACTCCAAAGAAAAACAAACCTCCACCCAGTTCACAGACATTAGGGATGAGTTTGGCCCGCTTCACAGTTTTAAAGATCATCAAAAATAAAGTCCATAATAGAAATTACAGTAGTTTAATTCTCTAAAATTGCATACTCCATGGCCAAGCCTGCCAGCAACGTGCTTTAGTCACTTTTACACTTCTGAACATACCAGTACATTGGCCAAACCACACATCATCACCTTGGGGCTACGCAGGAAAACTGCTATGTTCCACTGAAATGCATTTCAGCAGCGACAGATAGGTAGTCCATGGCAAAGAAAAGATGGAAAGTTATTATTGCAACAGCTAAGCCCAATTTATGTTTACTGGAATCTGCACACTACTTGCATGCTTCCAAGTACAATTCAGGAATCGGTGCCTTTCCTCTGACATCAGTGTGGATTACCAGTCCACTGACGGTATAAAATGCAGTTTGGAAAATTAGTGTCTGCTTTTATTTTTAAGGAGTTTTGTATATTTCCAAGAGTGAAACACCTTCCACACTGCCTGTCCGACATGTATTCACATGCACAGACAGAAAAGTGACAAGAGGTGTCGGAGGGTGTTTTTGCTGCTGACTTTTCCACAAAATATGAAGCAAGACAGCATAAGACTTAGCTTAACATTAATCAAAGCTATTGTCTAGAATTACTGGTTCTCAGAAACCTGTAGAGTTTGGAACAGAGGACAGCAGAGTGACCGGGAAAATGTGAAGAGCTCCCTCACCTATGCAATGATAAGTACCTGTCACCTGTGACTAATGGGCAGCCAACACAATGAACTTACGGTGCGCTTCATCAGCACAATGTGGTGCTGTGCAAGCTCAAACCACGCAGCAACAGAATCAAACTGGGCTTCAAACTGCACCTCTGACATTACATGGCACTCTGTATGGCTATGAACAGCAGACCTCACCTGGAGAGCCAGTTGCTATTTATTCATTTCCGAGGGGGCGCTTGGGACTCTACAACTGGGAGGGTCTATGTCTAACTATGGGGCGGACCTGCTGATAGATCCCACGGGGGACCAGGCACCCTTGTTTCCCTTCGTGTTCCCAGGGTGGCTGTTATAGAGCTACCTCACGGCAGTAACGGGGGTCTGGTTTCCACCAACACAGCTTAACTCCAAGGCAGCACACACCTCCCATGAAAAGCAGAGAGTTGAGCCTTGGTCTTACTCTGAGCTATGATGGACAGATACTTCTTCAGGAAACAGTGCCCAACACTGTCTATTCAAAGACCTCACACAAACAAAGCTTATACAAGCTCCCCATTATTTTTGAAGCATGGATAATTCATAGACTATGAGGCTATATAAAATAGACTCTGGGAATCCAATATAAAGGTAAAAGGTTCAGGAAAGTTCAGAGGAGGTATTAAAAGCCTCTCAACATGACATGAAGCAAGGCAACAGCCCTACAGAAACCCAACCTTTTCGTAAGGGATCTGCAGCAGCTCCAGCACAACCGCATGAGCTCCCATGTTCCTCAGAAGTCGCTGCTGCTGCTTACGGCTTTTCCTGACCGAGGCGCTTTCCTGAACACAGAGCTTGCTGAGCCGCAGCAGGATCTGGAGAAGAGACTTGCTTTAGAGCTGAGATTCCGCGTTTTATTTCAGAGCATGCCAGGTGGCTCCCAGAGGGCAGCAACAGTGAAAAAACGCATCTGCATGGACCAGAGCAGCCCTAGGCAGCAAAATCAGGTTTTGGGGTCTTGAGATGAGGAGCTAAGACCAGGTTGCTCCTGCAACACCAGTAGAGGTGCAAGAGGACCAAGCTGGAAGCGAGAGCTGCTGGGAAACATGGGGGCAGAAGGCAGCGATGGTTCCTGCTGTCCCCTCGAGCGGCAGCCACCCTCGCCACCCCTCCAGGGACACAGCAGCCAGCGCAGCCTTGTGTCCCTCGGCACAGGCAAGGGAAGCAGCTTACTGGCCCCAGGCACCACCCGTGGCATCTCTTGACTAGGGCTGGTCCTGCAGAATTCAGCCGTGGCAAGCGAACCCGGCTTCGGGCTCCGCAGTATGGAACCACAGAAAGAGCATTAGCTCACACCACAGCAGCGCCAATGTGTGCTCTTTGTCCGGTATTTTTTAAATTAAATTTCAATAGCACAGTGGGTTTGAGTGCAAGGTACTCGGGACAGGGCAAATTAAATAGCTTCTCCACTTGCTTCCTTCCTTCATAGCCTTTAACAATAAAAATATTGTGTTACCATTGAAACAGCAAGATGTCGCATTTCTCACTAATCCATTTTAAGGAAAGAATACACATGTCGTGCTTATTATATTCCTGGCTTCTCATTCAAGTTGGGATATGTTATTACTCAGCAAATAGTTTCCACAATGGAAGAGTGACTCAGACTTTCCTGGGTGCCTCCCTCTGACTGCAGCTCTGCAGAGCTGTGTTACTCATTTACACTTCCATTTAACTACCAAGAAGCAAAGTTTTACCTCTTTTACTACACGGTAGTTGTAGCTGCTAGTACTTTCAGGCTTTTGGGACTTGCTGTGACCTTCCTGAGGATAAAATCAGACAATTTATTAGTAGCTTATACTATTGTATTCATGAAGGCTAAAATTACCATTTTAGGACAGCACCTGCTTTCTTCATGGAAAGGAGTGTCACCCTTCAGTTTTCTGACAGTGTCAGAAAAAAACATATAATTATCCTGTCAACTCACATTGACCTCTATAACATAAAATAAGGTGAGGACAGGCTGATTTTAGAGATGGCAACCTCCTGTACTTTCCTTTGCTTGTCACATTCTGTCTGTAATCAAGTCTCCCCCTCAAAAACTTCTTACTTTCTCTCCTCCTCTACTATTAAACTGTCATTGCATAGATACTATGAGATGCCTTACAGTACTATGTGCAAGGAAAGCAATAAGTTAATTACTTCTACTTCCTTCCGACAATAAATGATCATAACCCAGGGAATACTTGAATTCGCTCACCCAGTCTTTTCTATATGATTGGAAATTATATGGAGGCAAAAGGTGTTTAATTAGTTCTAAGCCAGATGTGCATGCCAAGAAAGTCCCATATTATCCGGTACAGATAAAGCACTGTTCTCTTCTGTCATTTAATCATAGTGCCATGATTCAAAATGCATCACACCTGAACAGTTCACAGCTCTGCCCTTAGATTATTTGAGGTACTTTTGACCATACAAAATCGATGCAATCTGTCAGTGCTTAAAGGGCACAAGCCGGGAGGCAGAGCAAACCCAAACCAACTGCTCTTTTAGAGCCAAAAGATGAGGATCCTGAGCAGTTTCCACTTGAGATTAATTGGCATAAACTAGCTCAAGTTCTCCTCTTATTCTTGCCTTAATCTAAAAGCAATACAGACAGGCTCACCAGGCTATGCAGTGTGCTGGAAAGATCCTTTTTGTCACATTTCTAGAAACAGTTACATCTTCATAAAATATTAACACATGAATTTGAGCAAACACAACCTAATTACCTCTTTTTTCTTATGTTCGTTTTCACCTTGCACTCCATCCATAGTTTCATCAGGACCTTGGCCTTTGTACACCCAAAGCTCCGATTTCTCCACAATAGACCTCAGCTGGTCCAAATCTTGTTTTATCTGCTTGTAGTTGTCAACATCTTGGCTGGTAACAAGCAGTTGAACCTTACATGAATGCAATCCATTAGTTGCACAAAAGGATTGTTTTTCAGCTGCAACATATACATTCAGATGAGAAATTACGCTCTTAATACACATACATACCTGCTTAAAAGCTTGAAGGACTTCTTGTCTCTGACTAAAGTGCCGGAAGAGTAGCTGAAGTGCTCCAGACACCAGAGGAGGATAATCATGCATTGTTAAATGCAACAAAACTCTGAGAAACGTTCTGCCACCATGATCATCTAAATCCAGTGGTGTGTTCTCCTCACTGAAAACAAGAGTGTAGGAGTTAACTAGCAGATTCTTCAGACCAGTCAGCGGTGGCAGAAAAGCTTTTTTCTTTCTTTTAAATAAGGGGAAAATTTATCAAATCAAGTGCTATCTTAAGACACACAGGGGTTTTTGGTGTACTGCTTAATAGGGAGGCTATTCCAGAATCCCGCTAATTATTGTTTGCTCAGCTTACATTATCCAACGTACATTTTTTGGAGTCAAACTATGCTAAAATATTTGTCCCTGTGTCAGCCTCAACCTATAGCTCAAATAGTTCTTGCCTATTCCTGCTATTAACCTTTCTCACTATTTGTGAAACAGAACCCTACCTCAGCATCCAGGTTGTGATGCTAATTACGTCAAGCACTTGAAATCCTCCTCTTCTCTCTCTTTCCCTTGCACCTCTTTTCTGAGCACGAGAAACTCGTGTTGTTTTTTTTTTTTTCCTGTCAGTGCCCCCTGAATCATTTCTGTATTCTGCTTCCAACTGAGTCTGCATGCTTACATTAAAACTTCTGGTTATTAATTCTGTAAGTGAATGTCTCTCCCCCCTTCTGCCTTCATTTAAGAACTCAGTTATCTTAGGTTTACAGAAAAAACCTGCAACTCTGAGCAGCTTAAGGACAAGCTCAAGTATTTTAAGAAAGGATATAAGCTGCTCTGGCAGGAAGGCAGGTATGGAAGGTACAGCTTGCTTTCTTCTGTCATGCATGTGCAGTTTACTGCTGCATTATACAAAAAAAGGGTGGCTAAACATGTGTCTATCTCAGTAAAAGTCGCAATCCTTGCCTACACAAACTTTTCCACCTAAGACTTCACTGCAACATTCAGATGTACTTATCCTCCAACTTGGCTGTCACCCGCACAAGTGAAAGCCTCCCATGAGGATCTTTCTGGCTGAAGGACCCCTGTCGTCCCTTATTTGTGGCTTTTAATCCAAATGGACACTACTTTCAGCTGCATCAAAGGCATTTCAAAATGAAGCCTAGGTAACTGGCAGCTGCTTCCAACCTTTTCCCAGTCACCACCTCACTTTCAGCTGCAATCCACACTCCTTGGGAGCCCTGAGGGCTGCAGCCTGGGAAATGCTGAACTACCCCTTGATTAGCACTAGTGAAGAGATACTTTCCTTCCGCCAAAGATCCCCTCGGCTTGTTCTTCAATATGTTCAAAGTCTAGGGCTCCTGGGAAAAAAAAAAAAAAAACAAACAACCAAATACCTTATGTCAGAGTTGTACCAAAGATGTTTTTGCAGCCTAAAAACATTTTAAACAGCAAGTGGTGATGTAGGTGTAAGCAAGGGGGGGTCTTAAGAATCTGAAAGGAATGCTGAGAGATTACTGAAGCAGCCTGCTAAGATAACATAAGACAATATATTAACCTGTTCTCAGCTCGCAAATTAAACTGCACAGTAATTTCAGCAACGTCCAGGCTTATTCCTCCCCCTTGCCTATTTTTAGATTGCACCAGCATCATTCCAGGACACTGATGAGACCTGGTGTCATTCAGAAGGGCCATCCACAAGAAACACCAAACTTCAGCCTTGAGAAGTTATAAAGTAATAAATTCAGCAATGACAGCAATACCCCTGTGGCTCAACAGATAAAAAGTTCTTTGCATTTTTCAGTATAGGGTATATATTATCACACGGGCAATGACCAATGCTCTGAAATAAAAAAATGAAAATGTTAAAGCAGACTTGGAGCTCTCAATATTGCACAAAGATTTGCAAAGGGGAACGGAAAGAGAGCACGGGGATTTTGCATCCTTGCTGAAAACGTTTACCCTCCTTCTTCCAAAGTTCAGCTCGCAGAAAGAGCGCTCGCTCTCCCGCCAGCCCAGTTTTGAAGGCCCTGGCACCCCGGGGGGCTGCCGGACAGGCAGCCCAAGAAAAAAGTAAACACATCCTCTTTGAAGTGAGATCAAAAGAAACGGTCTCCTTCCTTTGAAGACTTCACATCTAAACCACATTTTCCTTATCCTTCTCCTTTGCATCTAGAGATACAGTCCCCAAATTGAGGAAGAAAAACTGTTTGATGTCTAATAAGCTCCACGTTTAAAGTCCAGTTATTCGTACATGGTACAGGTCCTAACTACAGGACACTTTTTCCCCTGGAAAGCAATACAGCAACTGACAACACCCCATTTACCCAGTCCACTAACTATCCTGCTTTCAATTAAGAAGAACACTGGACATGACAAGCTCCTCAACAGCTTACTTTCATACCCTTGTCTAACACCACTGAGAAACGGACACTTCCAGATATCTTGCCTTCCTACAATACCTTTGGAAAAGAGAAATTTGGGTGGGTTGAGGCATCAGGCAGGGGGGAAGGGATGGAGGAAGTCAGATTACTCTGAGGACCCTTTTCCTTCACCCCAAAACATTAATAGAAAAGATTTAATTTGAGGTTGATGACAGATCACACGTGATAGTTTATTTCAGGTTTTCTTCAAAGGATGAATTTCAGGCTCTTGGTCACACTTAACATATGGAAACAAGTAGGAGAGAGTACAAATAAATCCTGGGTTTGGTTTGGGGTACATAGAAATGATCCCTACTCATTATTCCCACTGCTAGCAGGGTACTCTGCTTCAGTGGGACCACTGAGATGCCAAAGCAAGAACCTGAATCAATTATCCAATTAGCACCTGTACAATTAAAGAGTCCTCCCTAACCCACACAAACTCATTCTTTGCAAAGTAACTCACCTGGTACATTAGCTGGCATTTCTTGATTACTGCTTCCAGTTGGTGATTCAGACATCTGGGCATTGCTTTCATCAAATTCATGTTTAAATATACAAAGTAGGCAGGAGATTCTGTAGTCCAATCTCACATTCAAAATAAACTAATGATACAGAAGTAGTAAAAATGTTGAAATAACTTGCTTATTTCAGCACACGTACAATTTACACATAATGCAGTGCTACCAACATGCTAGATCAACATAGTAAAGTTGGGGATTTAACTTGGAGAAAAGGTCCGCAAATGTTTCCCCAGAATTCAGTATTTGATGATTCAGATGAATCAGATCTGATTCAGTATCAGAATTTGTTCAGTGATTTCAACAAGCACGTGATAGACACAAAGTAATAAATACTTGTGAGAGATTTTGGCAGAGTTTGGATCCCTCACTATTGCCCGATGCCCGCATCCTCACCCCACCCCCCCAAGGAAAGGAAAGCAGCATTTCTGTCTCCGTTCTGAAACCAGCAGGACTCCAACAGACCAGCACTGCCCTCCTCCTCGTGCTCGCTCCCGGGGTGCTGTCGCAGAAGCAGCTGAACGTGAGCTGCCAAGAGCCAGGCTGCTGCTGCCGCACCGCAGCCACCAGTTCGGGTGGGCTCTACGAGCTAGTGCCCGTGAAACCTCCGGCACAGCAGGACCACCTTCTCGGTGGTCCTCCTCCCTTGTGAGGAAAGAAGTACAACGCAAAGAACACTTTGCGGTTCGCTCAGATTTAGGGGAAAATGCTTAATGCCAGTTTCAAGAGACCACGGTAACAGGGGAAATACTGGCACGCTACAATATCCCATTGCACACGCCGGGCCATAGGAGAAGTTCTGGTTTTAACTAAAATTAGCAACGGTGAAAGGAAGTGAATCAAGCCTCCCCTACGTGCTGCATCTGCTGCCGAGGGGAAGGGCATAACCTCAAACCCAGCAATGTGCAAAGCCTCCCACGGGGGCACAGGGAAGGTACACCATGGCTTTCCTGCTGCTTCACGTACTTTCGCCCACAAGGCTTTTGAAGCATTCCGGGCCCCCTGAACTTGCCCATGAAGCTACTGTACAAAAAAGGCACTCCTACGCTGAGGAAGGGAAGATGGATTTCAGTGCAGTAAGTTTGTAGCCACATCTAGGTCGAGGCAGTGCTGTGGAAAAGGGAAAAGCACTTTTCTCTCTGTGTCCCTAAGACTTAGGAGTGAACAAGTCAGAAAAGCCAGACAGAGATGGAAGAGACAGCGAGGCTGGCAAATGTGCACACATAAAAAACATTTCAGGCTGATGGCTCTATGAGGAGTCTCAAGTATCTCCCCCTTCCTTGGGGCACTTAAGATGGCTCTATAGACTCAGAGAAATTACTAAGACAGAAAATGAACTCTCCACTTCAGGAAGTCAGATATTTACATATCACTGGTGAATATGCAGATGTCTATTGCAAACTCACTTTTATTAAATTGTTTCAGTAATGGCATACTATTGTCACATGCAAGTTGAGTGCTACATGACTGAAAAAGTCACCCTTGTAACGTTTTACCAGTTTAAAAAAGGCACATACAAGGCAGGAAAAGAATTAAAAGGCAGCATGGCACTATATTAATGCTTAGATTAAGGACAGCACAAGATGCTACACTAATTTGTGTTGCTAGTACCTGAAGTATTTCGATGATCTTCAGCTTTGTGTCCATTACCAGGATGTCCTCTTTCTCTGGCTCACTCTGCTTGACATTACCCTCAGGAGCAGCAGCAAGCGGAGTCATGGGCAAGAACCCACCGCCTCTGAGCACCACCTGGGTCATCAGCTCACCGACGCCGTGGATTGATCTCATCACATTGCTCCCTTCAGAGAGGTAGGTAAACAGGTAAGGTTATGACGGTGTAATGGGACTGCATGAACAGGACAAGGACCCTCCACTTCCTACGAAGAGAAATTGTCTCAACATCAAACAAGGCCAGGTGGACACCTAAATCCCTGGAGCAGATGGAAGTCAAGAGAAGCACTGCAGTACTTTCGGAACCCCCCTGCCCTCTCCCTCTTCCATCGTAGGCATTACTCAACTTTACAACCACGCCACGGACAGAAAGGAGCAGAATATTTTTGAACTCACATCGGCATCTTGATATGAACTAGAAACTACCAAAGAACGATCTGTTCTGCCAATTATTTTTCAGCCTTACCTTTACTTTCCTCGCCTTTTGCCATCTTGGTAATAGGGAAGATGGTAGTGATGTGCACACAGTCTAATATAGCAAGGAGGATTTTGGTTAGTCTGAGGAGGTCACAGAAGTTGTAGAAACCAAAATATATCAGATTCCTGGCTAAGTTAACAACCTACCAAAATAACAATAAAAAGCCTGATTAATACTAAACATTTTGCTATCACAATCAAGTTGTCTTAAAATAGTGAAAAGATCAAGAACCTAGCTGCGAGTTGTATTCTTATCATAATACCTTGTCACTCCATAAGACTGTATAGTTCTACATTTTATCAAGTTCTACTTGCCTACAAATGCCTGCAATGTTACTCCTGCAATGCCTCGAGTAACAGTCTGTAGCTGCAATTAATATTCTATAACTACAAAATCATCCCATATTTGTCTCATTATAGAAAAGATAAGATAGGTCAAAACTAGAGGGAATGCACAGATGCTTTTTATGGTTTTGTCTTACAAAAAAAATATTTTTAAAAATCACACATCTACAGCTTACTGCTAGCAAGTTATAAAGTTTCCCCACAAGTCCTCCACATGCATTGCTTCAAGTTCTACACATAATAGCTTCACACACAGTGCAAATATTTAATGTAGCCCCATTATCTGAGGTATATTCCTTCAAATGCTTTTGGTTTTTTTTTCTGTAGAAACATCACATCTTTTCTTAAATTAATTGTTATTTAAGAAATGCTACTGCATGGATTTGCTACATTTTATTTGCACAGACAGACTTTTAATAGGTCAGTAAGTCACAGGACACTGTATTGCTCTCTTCGTGAGTAATACTGTAAGCTCTAGAGACTATCTGTGCATGCAGACATAGTGTTTAGTTTTCGAGTATTTATTCCAGTAAAGCTTGACCTTGCAATACCATTGAGAGCACAAAAAGTAAACAAGGCTGCTGCAAATTTAAGACATAAGCTCACATTTGTTAATTGTATTTCAAGAACTATCATTGCAAACTCACAAACATCAGTGGGGTTGCTTGCGTGAGGAGAAAGGACTACAGCGGAAAGGACTGCTGAGGCTCAGCAGTCACGAATTACTTGCCAATCTACCTGGTGTTGAAAAAAGTACCAACATTCCACCAAAAAAAAAAAAAAAAGATAAAATCAGAACTGGATAACTACCTCAAAAGTGAGCTTATTTTTCTCTTTATCAGAGAAAGGGAACCTCTGACACACCACATCTCTTAAATATTCCTCTACAAATTCCATTGTTTGTGCAAATCTCTCCTTAATTTCATCTTTGGAAGTTCCACTGCTATCATAGCTGAAGAGGAAAAAAAAAACAAAACAAAAAACAAAACAAAACACAAAACTTAGCATGCAAATATACAGGGCTCTTTTCCCCCGACACAGTTTTCATTGGTTTGTCAAAATCTAAGAAGTTAAAGGCTGTTAAATAATTTATCCAAACGAGGGAGTCAGGAAGCTGACACCATAATTTCCTGGCTTTTGCCGTTTTATCCCACATGCTCATTTTGCACTATTTAAAAATCTCTGAGGAAAACAAAAAAAGAGAATTTTGTCCCAATAAATAAAAGAAGAAACCCTTATTATTTTAGTGGAAACAATGACAAGCTATGTACAGCATTAAGGAGAATGAATGTGGCCAAGAGATGCTGACGGTGGATGCTATTTTTCCTCCAAATAAAAGCAATAAATATGCAAAGTAGACATTAATTTTTCGTAATATAAATTCTAGGTTTGTTTCTCAACATGTGCAGAAAACATTCAAAAAAAAAAGACAATCCCCACCACCTTCCACTAACTGCTTTGGTTTTCCTGTTACATCACATATCACTGTTTAGCCTCTGCCAGGCCATTTGTTTTTCTATTTTGACATTTAAAGTTGAATATGATCTATTGTGTATCTCTCTGAAAAGAAAAACAGGCTAGCAAGGAGGGAAGGGAGGGAGAAACAAGAAACCACTAACCACCAGTACTAATACTGACAAGACTCAAATTCCTAACATTTAACACAAATTTTAAATGTTCATTTTCTCCAACTGAAAAAATTGAGTTCTGAACAGGTGAAGAACTACAAATTTTACATTATTTGTGCTATAAAGAGTTAATACAAGCCTACAGTCAAGAAATCATGTGTCCACTTGAGCTGTGGTTTTATACAGGTTTTTCACTGCTGTATCACAGTACTTTCCATTGGTGGTTAAGGAACATGACTCTGTCTCCAGCACATTACTTGCTTCAGCATCTTCCCTCTTGTTTTTGCTTTTGATTGTGTGAGTTACCGTATGGACAATCTGCCCTGAAGAGTCTATGCTCTAATCAAATAAGGCAGGAGGAAAAATTAAATAGTCCTCCTTTGCTTTCCCTCCCCAGGGCTAAGTCACTCGTCAGATCACCCAAATCAGACACAGACCATCACGGTGATCACTGCGGGTTTTGGAGACAAACCCCTACTGCCTCATAAGCTTACACCACGCGTACACAGGAAGGGTATTTTGTTCTCAGAAATGTTCTCTCCAGCAAACATTACAGGCAAAAGAAACTACAGGGTTTGAATGTGTTATGGATTTTATTTATTTTTTTTTTTTATTATCTTTAAACAGAAACAGTATAAATAATGCATGGGTTTAGGATTGATCTGGTTTTGTTTTAAAAATCAAGAGTGATGTAATTTCCTTTCCCACACCATTCCAGCAAGTACTTACTCATCAATAGCAATTTCAGAAGGTATTTCAGACCACAGACGAGCATACTTCACTGGTGTTACTTGTTCTTGGGGGTCACGATCAACGTGCATATGAAGCATTAGCCGGCAGAAAGATGCTCTCAGATCATATGGCAAGTTTTCATCAGACATGCAACGGAGAATGAGGTCCACATCCAGCTGGCCAGATATTTCATTTATGGCTAAGTACTGCCGATCAAGGCACATTCTAGCAAAGAGGTTTAGCTGGTATCTTCGGGGGAAAATAATACATAAACAAACAGCTTACATTTTAATTTCCTGAAACGTCCACTGGGTATAGTACTGATATGCTCTTACATGTATTAACAGAATGACTCTTATATTTTCCAGTAATACAGCTATGCTTATTATGGAAAGAATAAAGTACTTATCAAACACTAGTAAAAGGTAACAGTGGAAAAATAGAATAAAAGGAGTCATCGTATTTCCCTGAGAGTTACATAGAATTAAGTAATGTTGTTTATGAAAGCTATAGAAAAATCCAAAGAACAGTTCAGGCAACTCAGCCTAAATCATGTAGAAGACCAAACACTTACTACTGATGCTGAAGCCACAGTTGTTCACTGAGGCTAAGATGTAAGTGGACTACAGAATCGTTAAAAATCAGGTATTTGATTAAACAGCTACCGAGCTCTGCTCCCTTCAGTCAAAGAATTGGTAGAAAGAAACTAAATTTAATTCCTGGGCTTTTCAGTCCATAAACTAAAAGCAAGCAACTGGCATTTAAGGCATGCATATTAAGGACTGATAATTAGCCTTTAGTCATAAAGCACACGTCCAGTGTTCATGAGCACTCATACAGGCTTGTGTTGAACAGTGTCAACCGTGAGGTTTCCTAAAGAAATGAACATTTAACTGAAAGCAGACGCCTTTTCACTCTCAGCACTTCTCATGGAAATTTTACTGAACTGTATCCTAAACCCTTGTTTTAAGCATGTTCATGAGTCTATAATGTGGACTAAAAATAATTAACACTATCAATTGTACTTAAAAACGAGTGCAAGAAAATTATTTTGAAAGCAGATACAATGTTTAAAAATATATACAAGTGGTCTCCTTTTGAGTTCAACCCTCCAATAGGCACAAAACCCCCACGTATTAGGAAGTCTGCTGCAACAACCAGTTCAATAGAAGAGATAATGCAAAATAAGACAGCTAGTTAAAAAAATTATATCTAGTTGTACTTTCTGCATCACCACAATTGAGTCTGTCAAACTACTCTCAGAAGTTTATAACCCAGACACAGGAATTTGGTCTGGGCTGAAACCTGATCTTACACTATGCCAAGAACTTGGTGTCTTGTCAAGTCATCTGGAAACATCGCTTCATGTTAGAAACTGCTAAAAGCATAGCTTAAGCTGTACAAAAGAGCACTGCACATTAATCAAACCAGACTTGTGGCATTTTCATAACTTCACATTTTGTCCTGCTGAGAACTACAGGACCACTAAAGGCTTTGAGCTTAGAGAGAAATTTTGAAGGCAGGGAGAACAGCAGTGACTTCTTTAAAATCAAAAGCAAAGCCATCTGCAGACTGAAATCCTGTTCTTCCTGCAAGCAGTTGTTCACCCCAACTACCATCCAAACACAGGTAACCTAAGCAGTTAACATACAGGCTCTCTTATAACACCCACTTATGAGGAAACCGAGACAGGCATTAAGTGCCGTGCAAATTCAATGTACTATAAGCCTCAACTGTTTTTTTTTTTTAAAATCAGTTTAAATTTGATTATCCTGATAACTGGACTTCTCACCACGAATAACTTTGTGCTTTTAGCTGTCACTTCAAAGAGACGTCATTCTCACTCTCTAACAGCGATTTTGTCCACAAAACCAGTATCCTTTCTCCCAAACCAACTACAGCCTATATTCCAAAGGCTTCCCCACTCAGCCTTGCTGAACTTTGCTAGCCGACTACTGCGCATGCTGTTAACCTGTAGTAGCTGAGTACGTCTCGATCTTCCTTCTGCCCTTCCTTAGCATCCTGAGCCAACTCTCTGATACTCTTACTGCGGATTTCCTTGTTACTGTCTCTCCAGAACAACCACACTTCTTCCTCATCTTCTCCAACTTCCAAGGCATTTTCTCCACTTGACACTTCTTCAAACTCAAATCGAGAGAGGACCAGCCTGCCAGAAGAAAGTTAGGTTAGGTTACAAACTGCCAAGATCTATGCAGATCTTTTAGAACATTTCTTTTAAGACACTTGCTAAAAAAGACACTTGCTAAAATGTACTGGTGATATAGAAGTAACTAATTTTATGATCTCACCTGCATTCAGAAAACAAATGTTATTGCTCAGCTCTGTGAAGTAAAAGCAGAATATCTTACTCTTTCAGAAGTAGCATATTACTACATAAAAACTTTGGGGTTTATTATTGAAAGCATTAGGTTAGAATGAATTTAGATTATAAGCTTTCCATTCAGCCTTAAAAAGACCAACATTTCAGCTCCATTCAATTGACGAAGATAAAGATACAAGAAAGTTAAAGACACGACTAACTGGCTTTCAAAAACAACTTTATGGGAAAGCCAATTCAAAGATTGTTCAACAGACTAGGAAATGAATTGGTTAATAAATATATCTAAGAATTGATTAGTTCTGTATCACATAAATGCCAAACGGATCAGAACTTCTTTCTGCTTACATGGTGAAATAACTAGAAACAAATCAGCTACTGAAACCAAAAAGGCTTTGGGGGCTTTTAGAAAAAAGATCATACATCTGAAAAAAAGACAAATTAAATACACAAGGATAAGAACAAATAAGTGATACAGCAAGTTTAAGTGCTGGTCGAAATAAATACAGTCTTTATGATTTCACGAAGACAATTATGTGTGCAAGAACACTCTCATCCATTTGTGTTTTAAATACTACCTGACAAAGACCTGCTTCCCTTTTGCAGTATTTTGGTGATTATTACCTATGGCCTATTCCACATACCGAATAAACCCATCTTTATGAAGAACAACTGGGATTTGGTGCCTGCTATGATGCTTCAGCAACGGCAGGGCAATGCTGAGAGCTGGAGACCAAAATCCTAACCGCAGAGGGAGAACCGGGTGAGCAGAGATGCATCAGCTTCTGCTTTGCTGCAAGCTAAGCTCAGCGGGCACGTGCCCAAGAAGCGCTCGCTCACTTCAGACAGCTTATGGAGGAGAGCCTGAAGCCCAGACGAGGATCAGGCCCACAGGACCCTGCACACCTTCCTGCAAAGTCTGTCTACTTTGATCAAACGTGAGATATCTGAAAGATTTCTCTGACTGCAGGACTGAGAATGCATATGGCAGACGTCTGCTGCCATCAATACCCATTTACTGTGTATTTGAAGAGGACCCCACACATACTTAACTGCTTTCTCTAGTCATGCCAGCAGTGCTCTCAGCTTTGAATCACCTTCCTTCTGTTTCACGCTAGGAAAACCATCTTTAAAGGCATTAACTTACTTAGTTTCAATGAGAATGTCTGCATTTGCTGGATTCAGCACGGCTTTACAAATCAACTCCTGTGTCACTGGAATAGACTTGTTCATGGAAACGCACAGATCTGAGAGGTAATCCAAAAACCTGTTGGAAAACGCGAGCCAAAATGATATCAATCCTTGTTGAGATCTAGACTGAAGCAATCTACATTTCAGAAAGAAAACATTCAGAACTCCATTTTAACATTGCAGAGCGAGACTGTTGCCCGAGGGGGAAGTTATGGTGAGTGCCAAAAGAGAAGCAAACGAGCTGTGCTTCCTTACTAGCAAGTTGGCAGGTAAAGAATTTTCTCAGAAGGCTAAGAGGAAAAGGGTAATCATATACTCAAAAACGTAGATCTCACCTGGGCTCCCTATTTTTCCTCACGAGACTAACAAAAGTGTCAATCTCGGCAGCTGTGATGTGCTTCTCCAAGAGCTTGCGATTGTTATGAAGCAGTGCTGTGATAGTGTCCTCAGCCAAGACATCATAGCCAATTTGCTTCTGCATGAAGCCAAACTGCTTTGCAATGTATTCCTTCAAAACATAGGGGGAAGAAGGAAGGTGTTGCAATTAATTTTCAGATTCTAAGAAAATGCTCAATAACAGAAAACAGTAAGATGTTTGTCAATGTCAACACCCCAAGAAGCAAACTGGATTAGATTCAAATGGTTCTTCTTTTGAGAGAAAACAAGTGATGACAGATAACCTGAACACCTCCCTCCCTCCTGGGCTAGACACCACCAAGGCATTTATCCTCATCTCGTACGAGTTTGTTTCTAATAAATGGCAATGAAAAAATGAACAGCCTTAATACACAGGTCAACTTTCAATGGAGCTTGTAGTAAACAAGAGTGAAAAAAGTCTTACGTTTCACCTGAACTTGACAGTTAGAAATTCCATTGTTTTCTTTAAACTCCCCTTAGAACTGGTACTAATTACACTGCATATAGTCTCTGATAGAGAGGAAAAATGCCAGACGGAGTAAAACTGAGCAGTCTCAAAATCTCTTGCTGACCGTACAATCACAGCACAGCATAGCAACGTTTAATTAATGGGATGCAGCTTTTGTATTTTCGGGGGGGCATGAGATCAATGTTGATGCCATTGAAAGCTACAGACATATTTCAAACCTGATTCTTTCTGTAATCCTGCTGAGAGTGTCTCAGCACTCTGTAGCAAAGCCGGCATATGTGTCTGAAAGGAGCATGACGCTGGTCTCCAAGCTCCTCCAAGCGCAACATCGGGCCATCGCCACTGTCTGTAAATGGTGCTTGCAACAACTTGAAAATCTATAGATTAATTAAAAAACAAAGATAAAATCCCATGAGACACTGCCTTCACCTGACTAAAATTAGTGTGAAAGCACTGTGTCAGTGTCTTTAAATTTCTAAAAGGTACATCAGAAATACAATATAGTTACCAAGTTTCCTGGCCATAGAGTAGCCTGGACAGAAAACATTGTTGATTACCTTTTTTCAACACCATAATCTGTAATTTTTTCTTCTAGCAATGCCTACAGTCCACTGCCAAGAGCCTGCTGAAAGCTAGAAACTCAAAGGATCTTTGGGTCCCAATAATTTGGCCAGGTTCTCTATTTTTAGGTTCTCTTTTCTGACAACCTCCTTTGTAGGCAGATTTTAGAGAAAAACGCAGCCTACCTGCTTTAGAATATTCTGTTCTCTCATGAGTTTCTGCCGTTCTCTATTAGGTTTAGAAAATACCACTTCAAGGACATCTTGTCCAGAATTAGTTCCACCAGTAACAAAGTAGACCAAATCTTCCAACAATTTGGTAACAGATCTAGAGGAAAGCCAGAAGTTGTTAATCCAAGACTACAAATTCTATCTATTAAAAGAACAGTGTCAGTGTAAGTTTACATAGACTTCAAAATGTTAAGTGAAACAAGAACATCAATTAGAGACTGACTCAGATGCTGGATAAAGCACACAGGGTTGTACAGAACTTAAAATTAGGAACTTATGCTCCCTATTGCCATAGCCTTAGTGTCTAATAGCTAAACCATAGCAGCAGTAAGACAACAGTATCGCTTTAGGGCAACTATATGCTCGCCAAGCTCTATTTGGCAGTTCTTTAACTTGCTAGAAAAAAAATAAATCGGGTGATAATCTCTCCCAAGGCCAAATAAAAGACACTGGCTACAGAAGCTCATGGGCCTTGGTTTTACCCAGTCGACTCTGTGCTGTTTTTGTGTGGCCACGTACTTTTCACGGATATTGTCAGAGGATTTGCAATAAGTCATATGTTCAGTTTTCACAAGATGGATTATAAATTCCCACACTCAATTTGCAAAGCCTGACAAGAAAGGTATGCTGTGGATTATTCCTCCAAGTTCACAACAACAGTTCTCATGCTCTCATTTCACAGAGCAACAGGGAGGGCTTGACAGAATAGGCTTGAGAACCTCCACTATGGACACGTCAACAATAAAACCATCAACTTTTTTTTTTTTTTTTTTGTTTAAATCTCATCAAGGCAGAAACAAAATCCCTCTTCTGAAGATAGCGGACATAGATAAAATTTTCAAACAGTTACTAAGTAAAGGAAACAACATTATCTGAACCAAATTCTTATTACCGTACCTTCTTTCATTCTGGGTTATTGTTCCCTTTTCCAATTTGCCAGCAATGGAACCTAAAACCTTACTTGCATCATTTGCAAAATCCAAGTCCCGAACCTCTGCAGGGGAAACTGGTACTATAGCAAAAGCTTCTTTGTCCTCTTTCACTGGAGAAGTACCAATCTGAAACCCAGAGAAGTTTTATCATCAAACCAAAAGGCAGAAAACAAAGTAGCAATTCACATAGTGAAAATTAAACAGAAGAAAAGCCACGCTCCACTTAGTATGAGAATACTGATAAAGTCAAACTTTGAGAACAGGACCGCTCTCCGCAAGCTCAAAGCTGTTCCTAAATCCAGGTGAGATTGAAAAATGTTGCTGTAAACAGTGGAAAAACATCCTCCTCGTGATGACTGTTGCACAATAGAAATTGAGCAGCGTAACTACTAAACTACCATGAAAACCTAGACTTTAAGATAAAATATATTGCGCAGGTACCATTCATTACTGTTACCCTGCTTGCTGTTTGACAAACCCAGCAGACTCAAGGGACTGGAACTTCTCCTGCCAACAACACTTTTGTCAAAGTACAGGAATCAAAGGATGTGCTTACATAAAGTAACAGAACTTACTTTAAGCATCACAGGTTTCTCCTCTTCTTTATCAATAGGGATATTGGTACTATGAACCCAGGTGTTAGTGCAAAGGTGTCTAAGTCTGACATAAGAGTTCCTGAAAGTCAGAAGTTTCAAAGCATGAGTCAGTTTCCGAGACTGGAAATCCTCACATTGTTCAAACTGCAAGATGTTGGCAGGAACAAGTGGAAAAAAAAAAAGTGTCATCTTTACCCGTGCTGCATACCATAACAGGAATAAGACTCTTCTTTCCTTATTTCATTCTATAAATTCACCGTAGGAAGCCTTCTTATATAATGAAATAGATTTTGCTGTAAAACAGAACTACATCTATATTTTGTTGCTGTAACTCAGCTGCTGCACAGTAACAAAGCCAGCCTCTTCAAGTCCTCACAGTTCCACATGCTGTAGTGTACCCGAGCTGTCAGCTTCCTCCCTTACCTTTGTATTTTTCAGCCCATCACTCCCTGATATCTATTTTATATTTTCAAAACTGAGAATTTTTTGGCTCTTTGTATAGCTAGTCAGTGTTGTACAAGCATCAAAGGTCCACAAAGATACCAGAAGAGGAGACGAGTATGCAACGATCTTCTCCAGCAGAAGTCCTATGGGGACAGCAGTTCCCAGACTGTTTTCTCTGGTATTTCTGGCAACGACACTGTTTTCCATGTACCAGCTCTTTGATAAAACATGTCAAGCCAGAGTCAGGTGAGCATCTTAGTCTAGGATAAGAAACAGTCTCTCAGCTGCAGTACAACCTCCTCTCTCCACACAACCATGGCAGCCCAAAGGACAGAGGAGGCAGCCAGGATGGCTGCTTTTGGTGGCCATGTTAACTTCTACTAACTTAAGAGGATCTGATGATTTAGAGAGTTGCTTAAGTAGATGAAACAAATATGCTGTGCTTTCTTGGTGGGAGCAGACACCAAAGAGCCTGCGTGCAGACTGTATCTTTGAAGGGTACAACATCTTTTAAAGGAGCGGGAGGCAGGTACCATAGGAATAGTAAAGGACATGTAAACAAAAGAAAATGAAGTGCTAAATATCTGATGTTACATCCTAGCTAACATAATACAGACAGGTCACAGGAGTGGCTTGATAGAACACCCAAGGATTTTAGTCCCAGTTTGTTCACCGGCAAGGAAGTCACTTAATCTCAATTTTCCCATCTGTAAAATGGTGTTCTGTTACATATAACTCAATTCTGAAGTACTAAAGTGAAGCTTCAGGCACTTGCTAAGTATTTCTATATTATTTTGAGGAAGAACCTTAATTCCAAAGGACAAAACAAAAATACTGGGAGATATCTCTACCTTAAAACCAAGAATCATCAAACTCCAAAGCAGAAAGTCAGTTCTAACAGTAGACTTAGCTGTACCTGGGGACAAGGCTGTCTCCTCCTCGCAAGGTGGTAGGGTCCAACTCGAATATGGAGGAGATATCGTTTCCTTCAGGCACAGACACCAGGGAGTATGCCATCTTCTCCTGAGCATTGCGCAAGCCTCTTCGGGAGGCATCCTGCTCAGGGTCCAGCTGTGGAAGAAGTCCCATCACACACAGTCAGACCAAGCCCTCCAGACCCACCCACCTCGTGCTAAGTAGATGTGTCCTGTAATTTGCAGACTTAACTCTGAAACACTCCAAGTACCAGTTAAGACAGCTGGGCTTTAGGACACCAGTAAAACTGACAAGTAGCTGCTCCTGCCAACCATTTCTTCACTTTCCCTGGTGTTAATAACTTCTGAGTATTTCTGGATCACAAGCACAATAAATACTAGACCACAGAGGTTATGTCTTGTGGACAGTGCCAGAAGAGACTCAAAATCCCCCAGCCATACACAGCCCACAGCGTGCTGGGAACTCTGGCTACTTTTAGATGACCCACATCTGCTAAGATCCCCACTCCTGACACTACTGGCTCTTGAAAAGTATGCTACATATTGCATTTATCGCTCTAACAAAGTAATTATGTGAGCTGCAAATATAAAAATCAGCAACGCTATGTACCAACAATCTGGCTGGGAAATAATCAACTTCAGCAGCAAACATGGGACTCGCATCTATCACAGAAAAATGAAACAAAAAGATAATCAAGAAGTTAGATATCTTGCTGTTCACACTACAGCTTATGATGCACTCAAACACAATTATATGCTAAGAAGGCCATGGCATCAGAAGTATCTTTATTTCCAAGGTGCTAGCAAATTACCAGCCTCCTTTAGCAAAGTAAAGATACTAACATCAACTGAATAAACCCCTGGATTTTCTGATGAAAGGACAACAGGGTAGGAAAGAAGGATAAACTGGGAAGAAGGAACAACAACTTCCTCTAAAACCTTTCCTGGGGAACTACCAGTTATCACTAGTCAAAAAAAGTTGCTAAATGTCTCACACAATGCACAAGACAGCTGTCCATGTATAAACATCTAAATCCTAGATGTAATTTTCAAAGTGATCAAGCAACCAATTTGTCAGCCTCTCTGTGATCATGGCACTAGCGCAAGGTAGGCACCCAAAGTAATCGGCACTCAAGTACCTGTCTTTCAAAGTCCTGGTGTAAGGCATTGCAATCCTGAAACATATGGAAAAGGTATCTAATGTTGCCTGTGCCTCAGGATAGTCTGTAGTTAGCACATTTGTAGTCAATGAACCTGGCTGCAAAGTAGTGACATTTAAAGCCTGATTTTGCACATGGGAACAGACAGTTAGCTGTATGGAACAGAAGTACACATTGGGAGCGTGCCTTCAAGAGAAGAAGCAACTGTACGCTCAACAGAGTCCATCTGGAGGCTTTACACCGGGAGAAATTCGCTCACTTGGAATGAATTCTCCAAATTTCAGCTGTCTCCTTCATCCCCACAGTAAGGAAGCTGCTCTGTATTCACAATTTGTACTTCAGGACACAACTGGTCAGTTATTGAAACTGTGGCAAAGCTGAAAATGAGTAGTAAATCAGAAAGTAGGAAATGGGGCAATTTAGGGAGAACTAAAACTTCAACGCCAAAGTTGACAAAAGCAGTCCCCTTTAATGTTGCAAGGGTACTAGCTGGCATCTCGCCCATGCCCATTTAAACCCCATTCTTGTACAGCTCGCTGAGGTATAAGGAGAAAATAACAACAAAACACAGAGCTGTGCAAAGAAACCTGCCATCTTGCAGACAGCTCACATTTGGATCAAGTTGGAGTAAAGTTGGATAAAGCAGCCTACACCATCCTGTCACTAGTGAATGTTAAATGATGCAGTAATTTTGTGTCAGAAATGAATTATGCGCTCCTGATCCTATTCTTTATGATCTATTTTTGCCACCTAGTGGTAAAAAGACAGCAGGGAAAAATCAGTGCAACTCTGAAGCCAGTGCATTATCATTATTACTGCGCTTATCAGAAGGAGATATTAGCATATCACCAGTAGGATGTAAGTCTACATAAAAGACCTCAACACCGATTAACTTTCAAAAAGTTAACCCAACAAAATACTTCAATGTTGGATTCCCCCTGCCGCACCCCCCACCAAACAATAGCTTTGTGTGGGGGGGTTTGTTCATTTTCTCAGTATGTTTACTGAAGTCAAGCTGTCAGAAGATCAGTGTTTGCTGCCAAATACCAACAAAAACTAATCTGGATAACAGCTCAATATCTGGGGGCAAGGGTAACTGTTTTAATGGCCAGGCTATAATGACAAATCCTTTTAGGAGGAAAAATCCACCCTGCAGGATTTCAAAGCATCACAGTGCATTCATCTTTTAAAGACTGCAGGAGTAGTTCTTTTTCATATCCAAATAGAGCAAATCTTCCATAATACAGGATAAATGACCAAGAAAGCTGCATAAACCTACAATCAAATCCAACTAAAAAAAAAATAAATATCCACAATGGAAAGTGCTGTTCCAGTTTTCTTCCCAACTACTGAAGCAATGCTGTTTCCCTTTGATACCAAAGAGCAGCTTGTATTAACACAAAGCATCAGCACACTCAATCTTTGACACAACAACATTTACCAAACACAACACAGACTTGCTTTCACAGGAAAATCAGAAGAATGGCACTGAAATAATTCTCACCCTGCCATTCTTGCTCTCTAGACCCTTTATCCTGGCTTTCCTGTGACAAGCTAAAACAAGAGAGGGAATTAATTTCTTAAATAAGGAGGTCAGACAACTGACTGGCACAGCAGTACATGAACATCCTGTTAGGGGCACCTGATATCTGGTACCACCTTGAGCAACTTGCTTTTCAGACCTATTCAAGAGAATGCTTCAAGGAAGCAAAGGTTTAAGAAATAGGAAGACAGAAAAAGAGATGCTACAAAGGGGGGAGGCGAGGGGGTCCAGGTAACATATAAATTCGGTGCCAAGTACATTGCTCTTCACTAAAGCCTAATCCAGTTTTCAATATCCACTTCTCTGGATAGGCCTTAAAAGCCATCAGATAATTCTCAGGTTTTTATTCACTAGCAGCAAAGCCTGGACAATCTATGCACTGGCCAGGTAAATACCTGGGCCTGTGTCAAGCCCTCCTCAATTAGGGGCAAGATTATACTCTTGCCTATACTTACTGAGGATTGACACTCCAGGTCATCTTCCTCATAGTCAGGGTTTACCTGATGAAACAGAATCACAGGCACGTCAAAACTCTAACAGAGCTGGAAGTGGGAAACAACCTCAGCGCAGCCTAAAAGTACTTTGTAAAAAAAATGCACTCTACTGCTACAGCACTACCAGGCATGCAGAACAAAAATACTGTGCAAACCAATTCATTTCTAATCAGGCATCTGTCTGTCCATGAATTAAGCAGTTCAGTAATCTGCAAACATGCAGAGAGATTTATCTTGTTCAGGATAATCACTAAAGGAGCAAGAAGGGTAGAGGGTTACCAAGTTTCAGTTTTTGTGTGGTGGTTTTTTTTTTTTTTTTTTTTTTAAATCCCAAGTGGAATTTCCAACTAGAAATTACTGGCTTGGCAGAAATCTTTTAGAACAAACACTATTCTAACCATGGGTCAGGTGAGCAATTTCCTCTGGTATATTGTTGCATAGTGTAAGACCATGTTTTTGTTTGGGCTGATTAGCAACCCCGAGATTTACTGGAAAAGCTCTACACTGGATCACTACTGAAAAGGATTTGCAAGTGTGCATGTGACAAAATGCTGCTGTTTTTCCAATCTGCTTATTAGAAGAATATAAAATGGGATATTTAATATGAACTTCTCTTACTGAAGCTTTCAAGTCAATAGCATGGGCTGAGACAGCCCTTCTGCCCTGCTACGCACTCTTACATCCAGGACAGCTTTTACCTAGAGATGTTTGTGTATTGGCATGTTGATATATCCATGCTTTAAAGTAAATAGAAGTAGTTTTAATAAACATTTACAAGTGTTAAGCAGCAAAACTCACACAGTTATAACCCTTAGACTTATTTTCTTACTTTTTTTTTTAATGTCTTGAAATCTTATTTCAATGGGGGAAAGACGTCCACTATGGAGAGAGAAAAATTCTTATTTTGTGCTTGGACAGCTAAGTGTTATCTGCAGTTCTTATAAGACTGGTCTGAAGTCTAACTGCATTTTCATTTTATAGTCAGTTCTACAATTCCGCTCAGAAATCAGTGATTCAAGAGAAACTAACAATAGCTGAATTCATTTTCCCCCAAAGGCTCTCAGCCATTTACAAATTATTCATCTATTAATAAATTCATCTTGATTCTACTGCCCACATGACAGAATACTATTTAGTGTCTATTCTTTGCAAGAGAAGAGTTATTGCCTCTAGAATTCATACAAAAAGTGAAATAAGCTCAAGACTACCGCTGTACCGTGGTATTCTTTCAAGTCTCTTTCACCTTGTTTTCTATGTTTAGCCATCTACTTTTGTACTAATACTAAGGACCCAAACACCACTCTCCTCCCCTGTGTCTATTTTTAGGGCAGGAAATGAAAGATTTTCAGAAGGTATAAAAGCAAGAAAATACTGTGGAAAGAAAGGCAGAGTTCCTAAGCAGGCCCCAACACCTACCTCTGCTGCTAGGTAGTGTCCAGTAGCAAGGTGTTTGAACCTGAAAAGGCTATTCCAGTACCCCGCACCACCACGACAAGGATCATGCTGCACCACCTACAAGGGAAGGGAAACCACATTTACACCTTACGTCAGTGACCTCCCTTTCAAACGCAGCATTTACAGTATTTCACATACAGGTAAGAGGAAACAGAACAAGGAGCTCCAGAAAAGATAAAACCACCTTTCATATGTGAACAGCATACAGTACAGTAAACACCCTGAGCTGGCTACAATTAGTTCACTTCAACGATTATGAATGATGGCAGGAAGATTATGGTGCAAGTAGGCAGACAAGTAATTAAAGAAGGTGCTCTAGATGTGCACGTGTTGCTAGGTCTTGAAACGAACTTCCTGAAGAAATGCAACAAATCCTTTACCTTTTTCGTATAACTAATTTTTGACCTTCTTAA
Source organism: Astur gentilis (assembly GCF_929443795.1). Lineage (NCBI taxonomy): Eukaryota > Metazoa > Chordata > Aves > Accipitriformes > Accipitridae > Astur > Astur gentilis. The sequence goes on along the minus strand of NC_064902.1, from coordinate 23,019,794 downwards.
AGTGAATGAGGGAAGACACCTGGAAATATTTCCAATGCAATGGCGTTGTACAAAAGAACATGAAGACCGTTATATTTACTTTCTAACTTCTCCTGTGGCAAGCAGAGCCTCCAACATCAGATGATCTGTTACTTCATATTGGCTACTCTGTGGCTACACCTGCTTTCTTAGGGAAAACTCAGCATAGCTGACCTGTGCCTTTCAGGGAAGGACTACCTTACCTCTGTCTTGCATTTACCACTGGGTAACTGCATACACACAGTCACCACAGAAGCTACTTATGTGTTGTAACATGTCGAAGTAATGTTAATTATAGGTAGGCTTTCAATTCAAATACGGGAGAAGCTATATATCAAAGCAGATAATTATGGAAAGAGAATATGAAAAACACCTATCCACCGTTACAATTAATTTTATGATTCTCACATGCAGTTTGCATGGCAAATGTTTAAAATCATAAAACAAGTCCAATAATACCAATAGATTGAGGATATTTTAAGAAGCCAGTGATGGCCAAGGTGTTAGTCACGCTATTTAAAAGCCAAGTAAAAAAAAAATAGTCCAAACAAGCAACGCGCAGAGACTAGCAAAGGGTTGCAATCTTCTGTCAAATGAGGATATGCATAATCACATTATTCCACACCAAAAATAGAGTGTTCAGTACACTCAGCAGGACGGTTGAAATTATTAGCTGGTGCTAAACTTTAGTGACTGGAAAGAAAATGACTTCATAGATGCTTCTCGGTCCTCTTTTTTCTTAATTGTCAAGAACCTGAATTTGAGAGCTATCTGCTGCACCATTAGAGATGAGAACTCCTCTTTAATTTTGCACAGAGCACAGTAAGTAAAGGAATTTTAAGATTAAACTTCTAACACCAGGAAGACTTCTACCTAAAAAAAGAAATCCAGGTACACTGCTTTTAAACAGAAACAGTAATTGTTCCTACAAAGCCACCCCCAGCCCGAGTTACAATTCTTACCTCTACTTCCCACAGGGCTTTTGAACTGGTTGCAGATGTGGCCGACTGCCTCCCTGTCGTTCTCAGGAAGACGTGCTGCTTCTTCCTGTGCTCATCACAAGTCAGAAACTTCTCCTGTTCTGCATGAAACAGTCTCACCACATCCCCCTGTCAAAGCCCAGACAGCATGATCAATACAGACATTACCCATCAGTGAACACGTTACAAGCAAGTAGAGTTTTGAGTCTTACCCCTTTGAGAATATCATCTTTGTTATCACTCCATTTCATGAAAAGGACAATTTTCCAGCTTGTATTGCAATTCACAGAGTTGACCTAAAAGGAGAACTAAAACCATTAGCCCCACTGCCTAGAGTCTGCAGAAGATACTGCCACGAACTACTGCCTTACTTTTTAGACAATTTTCAACAGAATACTGCAGTCCCTGTTGCGTTATTCTAGAGAAGGGAAGTCCTTTCTGTGTTTACTCCAGAACAAGTAAACTGAGCTGACTTGCTAGGAAAGTCACTTGCTACACATCACTGTGCCACTACTTTTGATTTTGAAGGAAAAATCTTATTTTTAGCCAGTCAAGCAAAAGAGATCAAACAACCTCTGCCCAGCACCCAACAGATATGAGAAAAGTCTGCTAGCTCTACTAAGTTGCTGATTAACAAGATAACCATTCCTAAACAATGCCACAGGTACCAACCAGCTTGCTGATTTTCATAAACAAGTCCAAGCAGCTTAGCTGAAATATACGGAAATTTGTACAGCTGTTCCAGCTGTGTCAATCTGCCCTTACCTCATTGCATCCCGGATTATCGACAAGCTGGTGACTACTGGCGTGGAGAGGCTGGCCAGCATTGACAGGATTCAGGACTACTTTGTCTCCAATGACAACCTGTAGATAAGTGCAGCATCAGACAGAAATTTGCACCCTGGGAAAGCTCTTTCTTTTTTTAATAGGAGGAAATCACCTTCTTGCAGTTTGGAGAGATGCCAGTCTGAGTATGAAAACCCGGATTCTGTTTGCTTCAGAATTTAGCTCACCATACTCAGTCATCCAGGCAGAAAAAAACCCCTATACTATTGGACTCGGAGGCTTCCAGAAGAAACATATACTGCAACTCTGGTACTAACCTATCTGCTGCTTTCCATGAAGTTCTTTCATTGGTTAACATTTAACAAATAATTCCTATAGCAAAAGGTCAGCCAAAAATCCTCCTCCTCCAAGACACACTTTCATTTGTAAAACCAGATTCTTGACCAGGCTGGCATATGACTCAAGATAAATGCACTTTATTATGGACACTAAAGGTCTTGTTCTTCCCTTCTTCTAGGGCAAAGTCTTACTTAAATTAAAAACTAAAAAGCCTCTTCTGTATTCAGAAGAACTATTCTCAGTGATAAAAGTGTCTGAGAGTTGGTGCTATTTATAAGCACTAAATGGCCACTAAGACCGTGCTACCCTGTGCTTTGGGTTTACTCTGTGTATGTGTCTGTAGAAAAGGAACAGTCACATGAAAACATATGGGGCTAGTCTATAGGATAAATTATTCCTACTTGATAAAGTCTGCTCTGTTTAGGTGCCAAATATATACCTGGACTATACCATAGAGCACACTGAAGCTTATTACCCCCTGGTTTTAGGCAGATAGTATACCCAGGTGACTCAGACTTTGTAAAAAAGAGATTAAGAGATTAAAATGGTAATGCATTTAATTCAAAACCAATTATTTTCCAGATTTCCCATGAACAGGACCATTTAACCTCATTATTACCCATTCCTCATATACAAAATGATGATCAATTTTGATTCTGAACAGACAACATTGCAAACCAAGACACTAATTATTTGTTCCAAATCTACCGAAGGAACTCAACATTTCCTACCATTTTGAATTGGGGAGGAACTGTAAAAGGCTAGTGTAATTAGGTCCTTTATTCCCTCCAATGTTAAATCATTCCACGTTTCCAAAATACAAGTTACCATAGCAATTTTCCTCCCCCTCATGACAGCATAGGAAAAAGGTTGTTCCTGCAACATCACACACTAAAAGATCTGTGCATTTCATTAATTGCAAGACAGGCCTCCTGAAACAAGCTTTGCCAAGCTGTGCACAAAGCAATACGTGAAGATATTCGTCTTATCACTTACACTGTCTCCAATGGAACGCAGTTTGTAGAAAGGCTGTATGTAGAACCAGGAACCTTCATTTCCAGCTTCATCCAAGGTCACCCTCATAGCATTCTTCTCTAGTAGAGCTGGAAGCCTCTTATTTACTGTTAAGTATTTGTTACTTTTTAAGTGAAGCAGCTAGAATAAGAATTAGAGTTCAGTTCTAAGAATGCTCATTTTTCTTCCCCTCAATAAATAGCGAGCGTGCGTAAGATAACCACAATACTATACAGGAATCAAAATAAAAACTAAATTATATAGAAAGACTGATGAATTCAGGCACAATTTCACTTGCACTTCTTTCAGTATATATACAGTCCTACAGCACAAAACATCTTCAGTAATCCAACTGTCCCTTCTCCAGCAAACGATAAACACTTAGAAATGCCCTCATCACTTTATGACAGCCTGTTCAAAAAGCCAGGATCAAAAGTTGTAAAATGCTGGGGACTAAGTGGCTCTCCCTGGTAAGAAGGGAGTGGGGAGAAGTAAAGCGGCTCTTATCTTGCTTTGTTCTGTCTCATTTAACAGAAAACATGACTGCTTCTTTGAAGACTCTCCTCAAAAAGTCCCATTCTTCAAACTTCGGCTGTGTACCACCTCGCAGGCCGCACACCATCAGCATGAATATGTAAGCTGCAACGGGTCACATCCCAGCTCCCAACCTCTTCAGCTCCAACCAACTGTTGTTAAGTTTCCAGTAAATTTAGCAGACAAGTACTTTTGTACAGAAAGCCGCTTTTTGATGCCTTTTGACTACCATAAATACTCACAGAACATATGGGAGTTACAGGAAAATATGGGAAAAATGCTATCACTGATCTTAATAGTGATTATGTTTGTAGTCCAACCAAAAATAGGTATTATTATTTTTCTTTCATCCTTAAAACTAGATTTTTTTTTTTTTTTTCCGCCTCAAACACACAGGCCAATAGCACACTTAATTCAACCAAGCCAGGCACTTCCCTGCCTGTCCTCCATCAGGTTGCTCCAAATCCTGCAACTGCTTTGGAGGGCAGCCAACCAATTTCTCCTTGCAACAAGAAAGCCCAGCCTGCCTGTGCTCCTAGTCACCCCCTCTGTCGGCTGGCACTGTGTCAGCAGAATAAAATAAAAAACATTTGTATAGAAATTTCTTAATCTAAGGCTCAAAACGCTCAGGTAACTACTCCTACTTCTGAAGTGCTGAGGCACTCTACCTAGTAGGTCTGCTTTGTTTTCAGGGTGAACTTGCACCTGCTCCATATTATGTTCCCCTTTTATTAAAGACCTTTCCTTTTTAATCATGCAGTTATTGTACCTCCCATTTTTCTTGGCTTTGATGCATGATTTTCTTTTTTTCATTCCCTGGGACCTAGCACATCCTTTGCTTCAAGGGACTGCAATTTGATGTGTCAACATTTGATTGTGAGACACCATATCTTGCATTGTAGAGTGCCTGTGCCATCTTCCAAATGGCCAAACCCTAATGAAGGCTCTAAGAAGTCTTTCTGAAGAAAGCAATCATATGGTGACTTCAAAAAAAGCCACCAAAACCCCCACAATTAACCCATAATAAAAAAGTGACTTCATCATAGCTATATGCCCAGTTGTTGCTTCATAGGATCCCACTTCAGGACACTGTCATACCTTGCAAAACTACAGACTCTCGTCCAGGAATTCCAGAAATTTCAAGTCACACTGAGCAGGGGATTTTGAGCAAAATCCTATACACCTTGCAAAGATGTTTACAGCCTACCTGGATAACGTTGCCATACTGGATGACTGTTCCCAGCAGCTTTCTGTTTTCGGTTTCGTTCTGTTTCTTTTCCAAATCTGCCGCATGCTGAAATTAAAGGAGAAAAATTAATTTGCTGACTGTTTTATAACAAGAGTGGCCAAACACCCGAGGTTCTTTAACAGGATTTCAAAGAACTGGAAAACCAGCGAGCATTCCTTCTTCCAAATTCCAAATGCGTAACTTCCAATTCCCTTTTTCAGTTGTTTAGGAAGATAGACACACACCATTTAAGCAATCCATCATTTGGGTAAAATTTGACAAAATTTTGGAGTAAAACATGAGATGAAAAGCTCAGACAAGACAGAAGACAAGCCATGAGAAGAAAACAGCATACCTATGGAGGGAAGGTGAAAAGGGATGAATAACAACCCAAGCCAGGAAGTCTATAATCCTTTCTACTGACTTCTATACAAATTGAAAGAAAAGGACCTCAACTTCGGTTCTTTATTTTACTTTGCCAATACAGGCCCCAACTCTTCTACAGCCTGTCTTTTTATGGTGACTCTAATCATCTTCACCATGCAGCAGGATTACTTAGAAGACATTTACAAATGCCCCCTGCAGCTGTGAATATGTGAGTTCCCAACTTCCCAGCACCACAGAGCTGAAGGATACTCTGTGCTGCATTACAGACCGGCTGTGAAAATGCAGCCATGCATTTCTGTATCACACTAACATGGTAATAAAAGGGAAAACCCTTGCAAAACTGAATGATCATAGAGATACACTGCTCCGTTTAATAACTTAATTTAGAACTAGTCTCTTGCACTTTGCATTAAAAGTGAGCTATTTTGCCCAGGCTGGTTTTAAACCATTTAATTTAGTAAATAAATTCTCCCTCACTTTACAGGAAAGATGATTTTTTTTTCATTAAAAAAATACAGATCTGTATTTGCCTCAACTGATATCTGGTGGTAGAGAGTGATTTAAAACTAGACTTTTTAGGAGGCTAAGCATCAAGGTTTATGGTTTGGTTCTCAGATCTCAAGGACTATGGTAGGTCCAGTTTTCTCTTGGAGAAGAAGAAAAGTGCCCACAGTTCCTAACTGTAGTAAGGTGAAGTACTAGTAACACAGGACAAAGCCTAGCTACTGCAAAGGAAGAGCTATGTGTATACTGTTATAAAATTTCATCATCTTCAGGTTACACAAAATGTGCTATTTTTAGAAGTTGTGCTAGGTATGATAGCTGGCTCTTGCTCCAGGAGAACCTGGAATACAGCTGCTCATTCAAATTCAAATGTATATTCAGAAATACAATGCAGCATAACTTCCTTTTTATTATTGAAATACAACTTTTTTGGCTTCATTTCAAAGTATTCTGTCAATACCATGTCAATTCATTTCTTCAAGACGCTACAGCCCTCTCAACTATCAACTGCAATCACAGAAGACAGGACTTCTCTGCCTGCACTGGATTGGGTGTCACATTCATTATAAACAAAGAAAATAGTGTATTCTGCTAAAATATGATTAAGACTTGGGATGCATTTCAAAAGCACACACTAGAACTGACAATCATTTAAGAAGAAAGAATCATTTTCTCTGGCCACTAGATGTCAGCTTCTCTAACAGCACTGATTCTTGATACCAAAGAAAGACAAGTGTCCCAGATTTTAAATCCCTTAAATGGCATTAACTTAAAATAACCTGACCTAAGCATTGAGCACTCCACAGCAGACAATAAATTCCACCAGCAGACAAACAGAAGCCAAAAAAGGCAAGTGATGATGAATACATCTTGCATCACCAATTTTGTTCGAAATTATATGCACTGACAAAGAAATCTAATCATGGGCAGATCACATAATTGTATGCACATGTTTCAGGGCATAGCTCCCACCCCCCCATATCATGCAAAACGCAGAGTTTCTTAGTGTATTCCATGTGCCAACAAATGGAAAAGATGACATGTACCCATACGATTGGCAGAAAAAGAATTTTGGATATATGAATGATGTACATGGGACCAAATTATTTTAAAGCCATGCATCAGCCCCAGGTCACCGAAGACCTTATTTGGCACACGCTATATAAAGGGTTAGCCCTTATGTCAAAGTGATGCATATTAAATAATCTCCATTAAAATTGTAAAGTACTCAAATCCTTTCACCAAATCAAGCAAGAACTTCATGCGTGGTGGTACATTTCTGTACAAATATCACTCAGCTGGGGCTAAATACTGGAAAAATCTAATCCTGTATTTGCATAGGGACCCCGGCACAAAATGGTAAAGTGTCAGAGGAACAGGAACAGGTTCCAAACACCTGAACTGGCAAGAACTGAGGAAAGAGAAGGCAACTTTAAATGACATTGTAATCCAGGGCAATTACAAAGTATTTTTCTTCTAGGAGGCAGTATTTAGACCATACTTTCTCTTAAAATCCATGAACTCACACACATAACCTGCGGGAATAAACTGGAGAGTTCCCTTCTACATCAGAAAAACCAAACCCAGAATCCCCCATTACTTAAAGCTTGCTGGCATGGTCTACTTCTCTTATCATCATTAAAGGGGCAGGAGAAATGCAGCACAAGTGAGGGACCTTTGTGCTACAGCCAATACCAAAATAGCTTTCTCCTTGCAAGTTAATACTTCTAGGTTATAAAATTATGTTTTGAGAAGCAAAATGAGTCAAACACTCAGCCTTTGTGAAATGCAGGAGCAAGGCAGCCATATGGCAATCAGCAAATGACACTCTCCTACAGGGCCATTTTGTATTTCAGTCTACAATGAGCTTAATATAGGCTTAAAGAAACTAAAAATATTTAGAATTGTAATTTTGACATGAAGCACTCTAGCTATGTAATTTTAACATAAACATGGAGTTTATTTAACTCTAAAGTCAACAGATGGTATTTAAGTTCAGTTGGCTTTTTTTTGTATAGGAAGTCTAAAAACAGCAATCAATTGCCTTACGGGGTTTTCAACTGCTGAATGTCAACATTTTTCCCAGAAAATACTAAATACTGCACACTAATAAGGAGGGAGAGGCTGTTTGGCCTTATAATTACTCATAATTATCCACCAACCTGTACATATATTAACAGCAATGTTTGAGGAATCCCAATAGATTTATCAGACCAGTAGCTCAGATGGCATCTACCAGCACAGCTAATGCCTGTGACTTCCCATGTCAAAACGCAATGCCCGAGAATCCTCTACTCTGCGTAGTTGTTCGAAGGGCCCCATTTTTACACTCTTAGTACCCAAAATGCCCATGTAGAGCACTACTGCAGGTTAGCACAGGTTAACAACAAAAGCTTAAATGGCTACCATGGCTCTAACCCAGTATCATACATACCGGTATTGGGACACACTGACTTTGAACAGCACATTGTCATAAATTGGAGGATGTTTAAAGAGTTAGATCTCAGCAAATGTCTCAAAAGGAGTCTTGTATACTGATTTCTATATAACTTCTTGGTATCTCTGGGTTAACTGTGTCAAGCTGATTGGAAATACTTACTTAAAGCAGTATGGATGTGAGTGTTGATGATCAACAGAAGCCTAAACATGAATACTTACGTGCAGTTTATTGAGTAGCACGGCATCTGTTGTGCTGTTAGCTCCTGGCTTTGCTGCTTTCCAGAACTGCTTTTGAGCAGAGTACCGGTTCATGGGACAGAGTTTGAACAGGCAATCTATAAAAAACAGATGAAATAGAGAGATTGCTTCAACCATTCATAATTATCTGGATTTTTGCTGCTAACATTGTCCAAATATTCCAGCAGCAAGGAAAGGCTTATAAACAAATTCCAAAAAGCTCTTGATCAGACAAATGCTTTTTTGAGCAACAGGAATGTTGCCCCATGAATGATAAAAATTAACTGTCGCTGCCAAACATCTGATGCAAGACCAGAAAATTTATAACTTGTCCCAGTCAAACACACTCCCATACTAAAATGGTAACACATTTCAGCGCTTTCCCAGGCAAACGGATCCATTTTACACACAACTTTTTGTTTTTCTACTTTAGCAGGTACGCTACTTCACACAATTAATGTTAGGTTGGGGGTTTTGGTTTGGGTTTTTTTGTTGTTTGTTTAGTTTTAAACCAAATACCTTCTATTGCCAGGGAAAATGAGGCACAAAGAATTGGAGAAACTCGCCTAATAAAGTAGCAGCAGCATAAAATACCCTCAAATAATAGCACGCACAGGCACAGACATTAGAAGCATAGTTCCAGGTAACAGTAAACCCCTCGGGGGTGTCAAGTTCTTTACCCTGTCCATCAACACTGTTTGTTTAATATTCTGCCTGGCAAAAGCCAGGAATTACAGCTCATCAGTCTTATTAAAAATACATTTCTATATTAAAGAGATGCTAACTTATCAGTAATAAAACCGAATTAGCTGCGTTTACTATTTTTCCTCTTCTCTGTTGCCAAGCAACTGAACACGCAAAAAAAATAAAGCAAGCTATTCAGAGACGGTGCCTAAAGTAGCAGCTTAGAAGTTTAAACAAAGTGCCAAGAAAGCCAGAAGGCTGTTCCCAGTGCCTCTTTGGCAATGGCGTGGCTGTGAGACTTCAGGCTTTTAATTCACATGGTGTTTCTCAAGGGTCCTAGTGTATTCTTATAAGCAAGCACTGCAATTTGGGAAGTAGCAAGGTGAGGAGAGACCTACCTGGGGGCTTTGTCTTCACTGTGTGAAAAGCAGACACATTGGACACATCAGCGAAAAAGGGAAAAACCCCACACTGACGACAAGTCATTTCAGCTCTGCCAGAGGTTGAAGCTGCTGAAGGGGCTGAGCCCCACTAGAGACCGACCTTGATAATTTTACCTCGGGATGCCATTTGAGATGGACACCTTCACTCTTCTCATGCCTTTCTTAAAGAAAAGACCTATTTGATGTCGCTCTGCCTGCCTGACTAATCCATCCTCAAAGCGCCCTTAAAGCACTCCAGGCAACATCAAACACCTTTCCCAGAAGGGCAAAGGTCTTCAGAACTAAATCCCATTCTAACGGGGTGAAGCACCAGTGGCAGATTGCCATTTCATCTCGCAGTGAGCCACTGACGGCCAAATGGGCTGATCGACTTGTCCCAAACCACCACAGCAATTCCTGCAGCCTGCTTAGCTTGGCCCAGTACACCAGCAACAGATACAGCAGGCGCTGGGTATGGCACTGGGGATCTCTAACGGCGTGACACGTACTGGGGAAGGGGAGAAAGAGCTGAGGGTATGTGGAGGAAGATTTAATTGCAACTATCCAGAAATACTCACCTCCACTTTGACACTACCAACGTACAGCTTCTGAACAAACAGGAAAAGTGGAAAATGAAGTGCAAACCACACTTTCCAGGTTTGCTCTCTTCAACGTATTTTTCATTTACATAAAGATGATTCACAGAGATTGACAGCACAGAATAGATTCAAAAAGCCACTGCAGGCTGGCACTTTAAGCTAAGACTGCGTATTGTAAGCAACACACCCGTTATAAAATTTTCTATTTTTGCTTAAACCATCAGTTCACACAATGACAGCAATTAACACACAGAACTGCATAGAAGAATTAATTGTGTGCTAGATTTAGTCACAGTGCAAGTGTACTTTTTTCTGTCCTTTTCAGTCAAGAAAGTTGTCAAGTTAAGCTTAACTTCTAAATTGTTAATTGCAACCCCCCCCTTGCCTGTAGCACAGGGGAGAGGTCTACAAGTGTTTGACCTTGTCCAATGCAAGAAGGGAAAACATAATGTGGGTTTTTTTAGGTTTTATTCCTAGTTACAAAGCTACAGATCTAAAACAAACAACAAAAAGTACCCAACATCTTTTTTTCTAGTATTTGTGCTATGAAATCTATTTCTTAAGTGGTTGAGAAGTTAAACTCAGTGTTATTGACCTTAATGCAACCACCAGAGGCTGGTTAGTACCAAATGTATTTCACCATGGGTCAAACTACATTGACTTTATCGCCAGAAGACTTTTAGATCTCCAGATTCCATAGGCTTATATGTGTACATAAATCAACATGCAAGGATGCGCTAGCTGAGTACCATCACGGTCAGCAATCTGCAACCCACAGTAGTGATGACTGTGTAAGATAAACCAAGTACTTGTCAGACACTATACTTACGGAAGTTAGGTCTATTTCTAACAGATGCAAAACGAAGCCAAAGCAGCTGAAACAATCAGCTCTCTGCTCTGATCATGGATTCAAGCAGTTTTAGCCACATAGGAAAGGTGATAAATAAAGCTATTACTGCAAAGTAATTACATCTTATTATACACTGTTTGTTGAATATTAACCACAAAGGAATGCATTTTCTTTTCAGATCTTCATGATATACAGTGAAAAATAGCAGAATCGCACACTGAGTTAAGTATAAAAATAAAATACTACGTAACTGCTGATGAAACGATGACACATCGAGCCTGAACACCGAACAAAGGTCCTGCAGGAAGAAGTAATTGCGTAATTGTATACTACCCCATCATGCACATGGGTGACGAATGAATATTATATGGACATGTATTAAAAGTGCATTTCAATGCTTCCAAGCTAAATCCTGTTCTTTCGTCAGCAATCGCTTTGCATCTAATAAAGCGGACTGAGTAAGACCATAATTGCACCATGTGATATATTAATGCTCTCTTTGGACATTTAGATCCCCACGTGGGCCTCTGCCACCTGCAGCTCACAAAAATATTGTCAGTGATGTTTGGTTATCCTCTGCATATACCAGCATCACAGAGGAATAGTCAAAATCAAGGATACTGGAAACATTAGAAAATTCCATGTTCCGAAGAATTCTGGAGTTCAATGAAGAGAGAAACTTGCCAGCTACATTACTGCAACTGCAATTCCTTCTATCCCATGCTTTTCATTTTCTCTGCTCCCTTTTCCATTCCCTTCTCTTGTAGTAGACCTTACTCCTTTCCCACGCAGTCAGAGTCTCCAAACTTCCAACATCTCCTGCCAGTCCAAGCCCAACCAGTCAGAATCTCTACTTCCATCCCCATTAATTTATTTTATTCAGCCCCTAACAACTGATTAATCCATCCCATCTCTTTTCCCCTCATGACAGCAACGTACAGGTCTCCACCTAATACTTGAGGAGGGATTATGTTTTGCCCAGACAATCCTCATCTCCCAAGGCTTCCCAACTTCATCATCCAAGGCATCTTACGCTCCCAAAGCATGAGGAACCAGAACTTTACAAAGAAAGGGCTAGGCTTTTTTCCTTAACCATCAACAGAGTATTTTGCCAGTCACTTTTTAGGAATGCAGACCTTTCTTCAGAAACACATCTGGGAAAAGTACCTGGCAAAAAAAAAAAATAAAAAAAATCTATCAACCAAACCAGCAAAACTTACAAGCATTGGGCTGGAAAAGCATCCCCTAATGGAAACTTTCAGCCAACCTCGAGCCTCTGCAGCGCTTCCACCTCCAACCCGTAGTGAAGAGGAACTACATTGCCTGGGGGCAGATAGGCTGCTGCTGGGCAAGTGAAAATTATCATACGGTCAGTCCCTCTGAAGGGGGAACAGCATCTGGGCTCACAGAGGCAGGGCCCAATTTAAGAAACAGACCATCACGGTTTCACATACCATAAGCTCGGCAAGCTCCCTCTGGTGCTGCCCCACGACAGCCTGCTTGCTGGCTAACCCCGTCCCGTTCTACTTGTTGGGCTCGATTCAATCGGGTATGCACAATTTTTGCTTTCATAGCAAAATGAAAAATCTAACCAGACTGATTTTTTTTCTTTCTTTTTTTTTAAAATGGACTCTGTTGCATGGGCATTCAGGTAGCATTTAGGTAGTACGCTAGTAAGAGTACTATAAAATATAATGCAAGACTTGTCCAAAATTGCAAATACCCACTAACTTCAGAGAGGCTGGAATGATTTGGAGAAGCAAGTAGAGTATTTCAGAACCTACTCAAGATACAAGTCACCTTCTTTCATACCAAGCTGCCTAGAAATACATAACTCAAACACACCTATGCAATTCCAGTCTTCCCTTCAGAGGGTTTTCCCACCACTTGGGGCATTAAGTGATGTCATGTCACGTCAGTTCTACTCTCGGTATATGAAGACAGCTCAGAAAGTTGCTAAACTGACACTGCCAACATCCAAAGCTCTTTGCGGTGACTTTTCTGGGTGACAGCTGGACACCAGCCACTATTAAAACTTTCCATCTTCACTACTTTCAGAGACCAGCTCAGATCAGTTTTGAGTTGCAGTACACAATTTTTCTCACTCTGCCATTCTCTCGCGTGCTCGTTTCTAAATGATCTGGAAGTACTTTTAGCTTCAGCCAGGCTGGTTGCGTAACACACCACTCATCATTTTTTCCAAATCTCCCCTGGCTATTTTAAGCATTTAGTAGAAAGTCTTCACCAACTTTTCTGCAGTTAGAGAAAGCAGGCATCAAGTATTTTGTTGGCAACAAAAAGGTGTGTCGTTAATTCATTTTTTAAACATGGACCCAGACTTTACAAAATGCCAACTGGAAAAAGGTAAGAGTCAAGAAAAATTATTCACTCTCTCTCAAAAGACATACTTCAGAGTACTTTCAGATGAGGGAAATCTATAAAGATGAAGATATTTAAATAAGTCACAAAACCCACTGAATATTTAACACCAACACAGCTGTTTCTTCGTTACTTGGAAAAAAAACCCCCAAACTCCTTTTTGCGCAGCAATACTAAAATTAAAAGAAAATTAGCAATTCCCTGTTGAAATTTAGCAGTTTCTCTTCAGACTTTTCTATACTTAGATACCTGATATTTCCCCAAGGCCAAAGTCTGCTCACAGTAGAGAATAAATATAAGGATAGTATTTTCTAGTTTTTATTTTAAATATAAAAAATAGCAGCAAAGAAGATGAAGAAGTAACATCGCTGGCAATGATGGAAATATTGCAAACAGAACTTCTCAACTTTATATTTATGAAAGTTGCACAGCCTTAATACCCTCACAAGGATGATAACACTCCACAGGATGAAGAGATTATTTGTTTAAAGACAGAATGAAGACCTCTTTTGTGTTTAAGTGAAATATTTTCACACAGAAGGCATACAGAATAATACAAAATGCATATATTCAATCACAGGCGAGTTTCACCTCCTCAGAAGACCTTGGATTACTACATCATCTATTTCTATACTTGTTCCTTCTGAGATTTAAAATTAATAGATGACAGCCTAAGAGGTTCAAAGAATATAGAACAAAAGCGGCTACAGAAATGTGTTGATTATTAATCATTCCTGCATTTCCATAAAAAGGGAGAAAAAGAGAACTTGATCCTACTGAAATTACTGTCTTTGTGATGAGAAGACATCCTTTCATTTTCAATTTGCAGTGAACAAGCTTTGCTGGGAGCACAGCAAACCATTTCAAAATAAGTATTTTGTCAGGATGCACTAAACGCTTGACCTGCTGTCCCAGCGGAGCCCACTCCATCCACAGCTCCAGCAAAACAAGCAAGAAAACAAACCTGAACTGTACACATTTAGGCCAGTGGAAGAAGATGACTGAAGTCAAATCTCACGTTGCCGATGGTTCTGCCATGCCGCAAGTGGGGAAAATTTAAGCACAAGTGAGAAGGGCATTTGTATTCCAAGCCCAAAGATCTTGTCGCTATAGCACATGTCACTGCAAAGCAACCCAATCATTCAGGATTCAAATGCTGAACTAATTACATGACAAAATATATTAGAGGTTTCTGCTGCTGTGAAATCTGCTACCTCCCTTCTGCATGCTGTTGCATCTTACCTGTTTCAAGGGCTTTCAATACTTTTCTTTTTAAAGCAGAATAAAGGAGGAAAATCATCCTTGTGACCAGAATTTAAATGGAGGAGAGCCTGCATGATTTATGATCTAAATATATTTTAATTTTCTTGTTAAAATAACCACCCTCAATTCATATCTGCAAGACATGAGGGTAACCACCCTCTTGCCATTGTACTCATTTATGCATAGCTCTACCAATGGAAATCTCGACTTCATTTTTTCAAGCTGTAACAACATTGGAAATAATGTAATTGTTATTAACTTAGAGCTGATGTATCAAACCAAACCAAGGGAGGAGACTGAAACAGTGATTTCAGAGTAAAACATTATAGACGTGAGAGCTGGACACTGCATATCAATGCCTACTAAATCAACAGTACTCAGTAATGCAACATTAATTAAAAAGAAATGGCTTTTTGAAGACATAGCAAATTAGCATATGAGTCCACACAACATCATTAGTAACTTTACAATAATAAACACAGCATTTTAGATGCACCAAAATTTACTGTGCTATAAGGCTGTCCTTCAACAAAAACTGAGCAAGATAACTTTATTCTAACAAGGAAGACCAAACACATAGCTCCTCATCTGCAGGGAACCTTATTTTGTGAGGGTCTGGACACATTGCCATGTCTCATGGTAAATTAAGAACCAAAGCACAGACAACTTACAACACTACAAGCAAACACCATCCAAAGCCCTCAAGACCAGAATGGTACCAAAGTGCCCCAAACAACTACCAAATGACTGACATGAAAAACGCACCTTTAAGTAAACATTTTAGGTACCAAAGAGTTCAAAATGCACCAGTGTTTGTTTTATTTCTACATGTAACCTCTTTGGTCTCCTTCAAAAAGAAAACTGCTACTCGAAAAGAGAGAAATATTTAGACACTGGATATACAGGCAGTTCCAAAAGGAAACATTTGCAGGAAAGACCAGATGCACTTTTCAGTCTCTAGTACGAACAAGGCTGAGCAAAGGTGCTTCGTGAAAACACAAAGCCACAAGGAACAGCAACACAAGTAGAACGGAAAAAACACCGACTCATTTAACTAAAACATGTCCCATTTGACATCTAGGGGGTCAGGTTAAAGAAAGGATAATTTTGACCAAGAGAAGCTACTTAAATTAAGCTAAGAATAATTTCAAGAACCTTTAGGAAAAAAATCAAAGCACCACAATAGCTCCTGGCTAGTAACAAATACAAGACAGAAAGGACTCTTAATGTTGAGGAGAGGGAAAAGGAAAAGAAAAAAAAAAAATCCAAGAGAAGAGTTCACAACTGCACACATTAATTTGAGCTAACCCAGGATCTCAAGGCAGCTATTCATTTCAGCGAATGTTTTTACTGTCTTAGCTCATCTCCATCTCTGGTCTAGCACGAGAAGAAATCCTGGTCTAAGATGCAAACCTTGCCAAGAGGTAAGTCCAAAGGCAAACCTCCTCTCTCTCCCACAAGTACTGGAAATTAAGTTTTACACACTACAAGGAGAAGCATTAGTACTTTATACAATGGGAATTTAGCAAACTAATGCGCATAAGAGGTGCAGAAACCTTTTGAAGTAAACTTTTGTGGCTTTAGCCTTTGTCCTAGCCTTGAGAGCTGTATTCTTATCTTGGGAAGCCATCCGCTATCTCCCTTTTAATAGTTTCCATGACAAATCTCCCTGCAAGGCCCTAAACCAGAAGTCTCAGAACACGAACCGTGGCACTTTCTTCCTCAAAATCTTCTGGTCTTTTCAGAATACATCGGTAGCATTTTACACTAGCAGTAAACCAAAGTATATACACCTGCTGGCCATATTTCATCTTTTTTTTTGACTGCCTTCCCCTTGGATTTCATTTTCATGTTTGCTCCTTCACTTGTTCCTGCTTTTCCAGAATAAAGTTCTTACTCAAAATGGGTCAGGAAGTGGGGGCAGGCGGCAGGGAACGGCTCGGACAGTCCGAGCACAGGAAGAACAAGAAAGATCAAATTTCAAACACCCTCTGAAAGCACCAATGTGGAGCAGTATGGAAAGAATACGGTTGTGCTATTAAACAGAGTTGATGTGACTGAACAGCATAACAGAAGTTGTTTCTATTTAAGAAAGTGTTGCGTGCATGTTGTAAGAAACAAGTCACCGCAGCATCACACAAAACAAAAGGCAAATTTTTCAACTGTTCAATAAAATAACTTGATTTGCAGCTTTTAAATGCATTTGGCTTAAAGAAAACCCACATCACCAATAAATAAGAAATAAGGAAGTTAAATAAATATTTGATGATATTATTGAAATCTAGGTTGGAAGAACTGAAGAAATAATAAAAATGAATTCAGTGCTTTAATTGTTCTTATGCTAATGAAGTGCTTGGGATCCCTTGCCCAAAATGCTCGTTTGTTTCTTTCCTTCTTCCCAGTTTCTGGCCCCACTGCCTTCTGCAGAGTTGCCAATACCACAAGCTCACAGGACTGGCAGACCCTTAGAAAACTTACTTGGCTCATCCCTCCCTCCCAAAGGCAGAATTAACTATGCCTACTCCATTCCTGACGTATCTCCTGAAGTCATCTATTCCAGCACTCCACTATTTCTCTATCTAACCTATTTATTCTTACCACTGAACCCCATTACTTCTTTCTCTCTCCACATGGGCATGCAGAACAGAACTTCTCCTCCCTCTCTCAGCAGTATTTGCAGGCTCCTCTGCCCCACAACTACCAAGATGCAAGACTAATTGGTCTTGTTCCTGTCCGCTACCCTCCTCTAGATTTTCTCTACTAGGCTCATATCTTTCTGGAAGTATGAGGTACAGTACTAAACAAAATACTTCACTTGAGGCTCTGCCAGGAAGTAGAATTGGAAAAAAATAATTACTATGTCTTTTGGCAATGTTTCTTTTTATATATTCCAAGGCAGCAATTGCACCTTTTGAAAGAGCACAGCACCGACTCCTATTCAAACTGTGATTCCTGCAATCCCCACTCTGCTGCGTTTGCCCATCCTCCTCCTCCCTGGATGCAGTCAGCTAAGCGCAGTCTTTGACATACGCCCCCACTGAACTGCAACACCATTTTTCGGATCGTTTCTTCAATTTTCAAGGTAATTATGAGTGAATTCCCAAGTCATCATCTTCTCCGTGGAGCTTGCAGAGGACAGCCAGCTGTCAAAAACGCAGTTACCAGCAGCATGGCAGCAGACACCCAGTGCTACAGTAGTAGACAGCATCCATAAGGCATGTGCCGCCACACAGGCGTTTGGA
Source organism: Astur gentilis (assembly GCF_929443795.1). Classification (NCBI taxonomy): domain Eukaryota; kingdom Metazoa; phylum Chordata; class Aves; order Accipitriformes; family Accipitridae; genus Astur; species Astur gentilis. The sequence goes on along the minus strand of NC_064902.1, from coordinate 23,001,889 downwards.
TTTCCAGTAAATTGGCTATAGATGGACTTGAGCAGCACTATTTGAAGAGCTTAGCAAAGCAAAGATAAATGCAAAAAACCCCAGACCTGCCTTAATTATAGGAAACACCACCCTGGAGTTAAGTAGAGCAGAGTCATGCCGCTGAACTGTGCTGCGCTCCCAGGCGAACAGGGTAAAACACCAGTGTCCGCATCTGTTTTCTGAGTCTGAAAGCTTTATTCCTTGCCTGCTATTCCTAGCCTTGGCTTGAGTCTTTCACCTCACTTACTGAGGCCCTCTCCCTCTCTCTACTTTAAACAGTCACCATCCTTTTGGCAGGGGACCAGAGACGCTCTTGCTGAAGCCTACCAAACGATGCTGCTCAATCTGTCCAAGTTCACTCCGTCGCTGTACGCCACTCCCCTTCTCAGGAACAGAGCACAGAAGACACCAGCAAATCGTGCAGCTAATTAAAATCTGGCCGAGTCCTCCATAACATAGTCTTAGCACTGAGGATCGCACTCTGGTTGTCATTCTGAAAAGTAGATTATGCTGACAAGGTATATGTATGCTGTAAACACAAGTGCTGCCATATATTGCCTCTGCTCAATTTGTCTGCAGCAGCGTACCAGTGTGTTACAGCAGAGAATAAAACACTTAAAGCACTTCTAAAAAGCACAATATTCCAGTTTGACAGCACTGAAGAGTTAAGCCGTGCCAGCACCGCTGCTGAAACACAATCTATAGCTTCAGAGATCAAATATGAAAGTGGAAAATAGTCCCTAAACTAGTAAAACAGCCCCTTCCAGGAAGGGCTGAAGAGCACTGCTTTACCAAATAAGGCCAGTGAGAGCTGGAAGCCAAAGCAGCAAAGCCATGCTCTATTAAAAAAGCCAGACAGCTGGATAATAGAAATGTGAATAAGCCAGCCTCACTAGACCGGATTGCAAATGGGAAGAACAAATGTTCAGCGACCACGAGCGGAAGCAGAGCCTGCCAGCAGAGGCCTGAAGGCATTTATCCCAGCCGGCAGGAGCCGACAGCACATTCTTACTGGAGGGTGTTTTTTTTTTTTTTAATGCAATGCAATGCTGTCATTCTAAATAGGCAACGGAACCACCACAGATTAAGTCTGGAAAGAGATACTGATGGGGCACTTAGCATCACCTGAAGTGCTTGGCACCTGAGTGCAGTGAACATGCAAACAAAAATCCAAATCCTAAAAATGCACTGTGTATCGTAGATTGACACACGTTTCACCCTGCTGTGCAAAGCTGCCAATATTCTACTAGATAAGGAGAAACACAATGATGGAATTGCAAAAGACAAGACTGTTCATTTTTCAACTTCAAAAGAAACTGAGTTGCGTTTTTTCTTCTCTTTTTTTTTTTTTTTAAAAAAAAAACAAACCCCACCACCACGGATGTCATTCAATTTATTTTAGTCTGCTCTGCTATTACGTTATCTTCCAGAGAAAAGAAGTAGACATACGATCATCCATCTCTAAGGGATGTTTCACACAGGCTCCAAGTGAAAGCCTTTTGCAGAAATAAACACTCTTGTGTTGACTTGCTGTCTATTTTCCCATAGACATAGCAACTTCTAGGACTCCTCAGTTTATCACAACTGGTTATGTCCCTGCAGAATAGACTGTAAGAGCCTGTGACAGGAGCACCAAGACTTTATACCACAAATCGAGGAGTTAACACATAACCTGTAAAGGAAACGATCAGCTTCACTTCTTTAACTTCTTGCCCAACTATTAGGCAGACCAAAAAGTTTGGTTTTAGGTGCTGTAATTTCACATGACAATGCCTGCCTCCTTCCCCCGAAATCCTTGAGACTAGAGCAACCAAAAAAAACCCCATTATGCTGATACCACAGTAAGAAAGTGCAAGCAATGGACCTCAAGGCTTCTTGTCCCTCTGTCACAAGAGCTGCACCAGCCAGGGCAGGAGCTCCCCTGTCCCACGCTCACTTTCGCAATACCTGGCTTCCAAAGCCAAGCAAGGAGTATCCACCTGTGCATTCAATCCTGAACGCTGCTCGCTTCCTAAGCCAATTTACCTTCAAGAACACAATATTTACCAGTCATTGTATTACAAAGCCTATTAATTGTTGCCTTCTCGCAGTGTGTGTGAATCAACAGATCCATTCATTTCAGTCCCCTCTCCTGCCAGCTGCAAAAAGATGAGCAAATCTGTACATTAGTGTGGCATTTGACAGTCACAGCTGGGAGGCCTTCACAGCAACACATAATCAACTGAAAAACAGGAGGGGAAAAAAAGTGATTAAACCTTTACCTAGCTATCACTACAGCACTGATAAGGTTCTTCCTTAACATTGAGACTTTTGTGTTTTCCCAGCCTTTAATTGATGGAACTGAAATGAAGCCCTCCGACCATAACAAGGCATTTGCATTGCCAAGGGCAGCACCAAGAAGGACCCTGCATTACCATCTTGCCCTCGAGGCATGACCTTTGCCACCACAACATACATCCTTACCTGTATTTGTTTCTTAAAAGTCTACAGAAAATAAATGTATTCAAACCACTTAGTGCTACATTAATTTTTAAAATTTCCTTTTCCATAAAGAACAATAATGAGGTATTTTCATGTTTTGAGCCATCTTTCAAGCTGCCTTATTGACGTAATGACAACATGTCAATCAGTGCGGAAGAAAGCTGGTTTCAGAAGTGATGGATGGGCTGGTGAGAGCTATTAAATAACACCAGCTGCATCACTGTCTGAACACATCCTACACTCATATCCGCACAGAGTCAGCAAAGGCAGTTGTCTCGGATCAGAAATACCACCTTTGTCAGTAGCCTCAAAGCAGCGATAACCTCTGCAGTTCAGAAAAATGCAATGAAGTCCTCTTTTAACATTGTCTGCTCCCGGCCCTTCTCTTCCTTCATTTGTTTCAATCACTGCCTCTTTGTTTTCAATTATTATTTGTATCGAAATTGCATTAAAACTGTTTTCTGGTTGTGTCAGGCTGTCCAGCCTCTACTTCCAGATCTACATCAGGTTTATGCCCTGATTTTCAGGATTTCAGGTTTCGGATTAATTTAATCAGGTTTCAGATTACTTTTCCTTTTCTACACAAGATCTTGGCATTCAAAAACAGCAGAAGCAACTAAAAAACCCTGACTGTATCCAATAGATTTGATAATACCTATTTGCTACTGTTGATCTGCAGAGTGGAAGGGAGCAGATGAAATCCTTTGGCGGGGAGATGCCGGGACAGCCTGAAATGGCGACTCACAGTCAAGGCAGCCCCGAACACGGACCAAACAGCATTCAGAGGCAGGACCCAACACCGCTGCTTTCACAGACGTGATGGAGTGTTTTAAAAATCACTGCGTCCCTCTCCTGCTCCACTGTAAATTTAACAGGAGTTTACAAGAACTACATCAACGGTGACATCTGAACAGTGTCATTTCACCTGTCACGGTGCCAGTCGCTATTTTCAACTGCTAAAAAATGGCCCTTGGCACCAACAGCTCCAGGAGCACTCAATGCACCCTCCCATGCCAGCTCTCCCGTGGAGGAGGTCTGAAACAATGCTTTCTAGATTTATGACTTCAGAGGAAAATTGCAGTAGTAAGAGGTAGCACTCGGCTATGTTACTCATCTGTAGACCCCAGGGATAATTTTTACCCACAACCGTTTTAACACATGCTTTTGGAAAAACAAGTACATCAACCTCTTGAACCAACAAGTGACTCTCACACGATAAACTAGACACAAGTCATGAAAGATGGGTTGCATGTATTTTTGATATTGCAGATGCTCAAAAAATCGTTTCTGTCTCGGAGTTCAGGAATAAAGACTATTTCAGCAAATTGTAAATGAAACCCAGACACTGATGCTATCCAAAGGCTTAATCATGGAAAGCGCCAACTGTACTGATTAAATATCTGGACCTTACTCAAAGATAATTGATACAAGCAGACCAAAAACTCCCCTCAAAACACCTAAGGATATGTACATTATGCAAAACAAAAAATTAAGTGACAAAGATGGGAGAAGTTGTTTATCTGTAATTTCCTGAGCTTTTAGATCTGGATGAGCACTTGGGACTTTCCTCATTGACTTTCAATTTTACTAAGTCACTCACAGTATGAAAAGGAAGTCACTAGAAGCAGTGGTTTAAATTTACTTGCCTGCCATCTGTCTGTATTTTTAAAAGGTGAACTTCAAGATACTGAGCATGCCTTCCTTTTGCCCTTTAAGAATATTCAAAAAGCCTGCTACTTCTCTATTCAAATACACAAACTGCACATTTTCAGGCACAAATCCATTATCTTTTTACTAAAGATCAGAGCACTAACAATACTACACGTTAAGTTTAATGAAGAACTTTTTTAAGAAAGAAAGATTATGAGACTTAACCAAAAGATATTGGCTGGCACAAACTCATGTGCAGTGAATTCTATTTCGATGATCTTCCACTGTCATAGAAACAGAGGACTATTAAAGACCTTAAATGGTCGTTAGTGCCTTGCATCCTCCTGTGGTGTGGCAGCACAGGAGCACTTCCACTATGCATATTCCCCTCTTGGTTACTCAAAAAGCTTTGACGGCTTGTACAAGGTGAAACCATTTAAAGTATGGTTAAAAACATTACAAAGACCCAATATTTGAAGAGAAACAGATGAGCTGCTCAAGGAAAGCGTTGGAGAATCATGTGCACCATACAGCAGCAAGTTTCTGAGCCTAAATGCTTCTATGACATTGTGAGAATAATCACATTTTTTAAAAGGCAATATTGAGGCTGGAAGCATGGTAGTAGGTCACAGCACACATGCTGCCAGAGTAAGGATATAAAAGAGTTTTTGTATTCCATCCCTGAACTTGCACTACTACAAACATTGCCAAACACTATTATTTTCAAGCACATTATCTCCACTTCTTTACAATATCATGTCTTGAAAATTGTCATCAGATAGCCCACACTCTCAGACAACCCACATTTGGGGACACAAATGACCGCTAAAATCAGAAAGCTTTCGGTCTTCACTCAAGAGCTGCTGGTGGAATACTAATTAACTTCATAAACCCCAACCTTATTCCATAGAACAAGTTTTTCTTGTCAAACATCCCCGCGTGCTACTTTTACTAATGAATACATCCAAATAACTGCTGAGTAGAAGCCTTAAGCCATATGCTTGTTATGTATACAAATCAACTTTTTTTTTTTTACTAAAAATATTTAAACTGAGACTACTGATACACCCACTGCGATGTAGCAAGGATGGATCCTTCAGTTCAGCAACAGAACACCCTTTTGCTCTATTCTAATGAAATCTGATGAAGAAATTATCCCTGTGGTCTCCGCTTTGTAAGGTCTAGTAGATTTATGATGAAAGTTTTCATAAATCATTGGAAAATGGTAACAAAAATGGGTCAAAATGATTGCAACACTGACAGAGATGCCAGGTGTGCAGAAAGAATATCGCATCACACTATCTTCCTTGATCTCTTGGTACTCAGGATTTCAACTTCCTAATGCATGGGAGCAGTTGAGAAGCACTTCTATCAAACCTGTACCCAGTCATCCCCACGACTGACCGCTGCATTACATTTACGAGAAGATAAATGGACAGAAGCAAGCAGAAGGGGTTATGGAATTGCAATAATGGTGTCTCCAGTCATTCCACCATTACTTCCAGTCCCGCACTGTCAATTTGCTGCTCTGTGGGGATATGGCCAACAGGAAAAGGCTTCCAAAGCTACAGTAAATCTTGGCCTCAGACAGCACACAGCTACCCAAAGCGAACTGTAGGAACGCCTGACCTCATGAGAAGAGACAAACAAATGTTAACACACACAACAAACCATATGGCCAGGTCACAAGCATATTCCAGGTTACTTAATTATCAGCAAACTTATTGTGCTGGCTAGATTAAAAATTTGCATAGCACTTTTAAAAACGCAATACAGTTGTACTGCACATCCTTGAAGGGCCACATCATTAAAAAGCAGTACTCATTTAAACAATGCATAAAGGTGCACAAGATTGCCAAGGCACTCTTGACCAAAAACAAAGGCCCACCATGCATGTCAGCTCTGTAACCTCTTCCCTCCCAAGCAGTGTAGAGAAAGCCAATTTCTTCTCTTTAAAAGACCCACCCTTCCCTACGTGCCTTCAAAGCTCTTCCATAATGAATGCACCCAACATTTGACAGCAAGAAGTTCCTAGGATTGTTTGCAAGAGCAGACTTCATGCGTTATCCTCCCCCAGTCTTCCTCCCAGCGTGGCCCTAAAGCAGCTGGTTCCTGCCTACTCCCACCCCACGCTCTCCTCCATGGCAACACTTCTGTGTACCAACAGGGAAATACAGAGAAAAATGAATAAGAGATTATTTCTGTGTCCTCAGATCTAGCACCAGCACGATGCTAGTAATCAAGAATCATTGCAAAGCAAGATGTCCACTTCAGCAATTCAGTTGGTTGCATAAATTTTAATTGAGAGGTTGGACTAGCTCCATAAGAATCTAAAAAGCCCAACCTGACAGCTGGTTGTGCCACAGACTTGTAAGCACAGAAAACCCACACAGGATGCTGCCTGACAAAGCTCGATCTCAGACTATTAAAGCAGTCATCCTGCAGATCACTACATCTTATGGAAGGGTTATTCCATTAAACACCTTACTTTTCTTAATCATCACAAATATCTGGTCACTATCTTCTATTCCTCCTACCACTCTCAAGCTTTTCTGTCTACTAAATAAGGGTAAAGAGATATATTGCAGCCCTACCACATCGAAGAATAGATTCACATAGTTCCTTCCTGTACAATCTACTAGTTCCGTTTCATGTGTATTTATGTAGGTTCTGCTCAAAAATTTCCTTTGATGTGTTCAGAAACATCTCCCACCAGGCCACACAACTGATTTTGCAAAAGCTCTGTCCAGAACCAACTCTCTGCAAGCCACCCATACTGTTCCCAAGCAGAGCTTGAGGACATAAAAACACAGAACAAGGTAGGTCTTGTCCTCAAGAACATGTAGTGCTGTACAGAGGAACACAGAAGAATTTATCTGAGGGCACAACCAGAAAGACCAGATATTCATACTGATGCATGAGAGGATGTCCATGGACTATTCCGAAGGCGCCGTCTGACCAGCACACCGATCTGGGGAGGCCAAAGCACTGTACGAGAAACTGTTCATCTCTTCAAGTTAATTGATTCAGTCCCCAAAATATCCAAGGAAAGTTTTCAGTCCTTCAGAAGAGATCAGCATAAGCCAGCATTATACTGCAATAAACATTAGACAGCACTGTTTCTGAAGCAGTCACTTTAAAACGTGGAAAAAAATAATCTAGATAAACTTACCTTTGTATTTGCAAAATAATAAATATTTATAAACAAATGTTCTCCTTTCTACTTACCAGTATCAGGGTACTATGCCTTTACACTTCTTTAAAAATCTAAATATTTAAAGTATGTTTAAAATTAGTATAGTGCAAAAGATACTTCCAATAAAGTATCCACCAATAAAAACCATCTTTGGAGGTGGGAGAAAATCTTAGGGCTTCCAACATGAGCCCCACGCTAACTGAGCAGATATTCAAAGTAGCTGAGTCATTGTGGTTTTCTGAAATGAGCCTTTAACCACGACTTGAAGGAAGGAACATAAGTGACAGGCACTTCAAAATCTCTGAAGGATTAAAGTTTTCCTTTTAAAGTTACTGAGTTTTTAAGTCTAAGGCTGCAACTTATTTTCCTGACACTTTTTCTCCCCCCTTTTTTATCCCCCTTTTTTTTTTTTTGAGTTCTTTGATGTCTAGTTCCCAACAAAATGTTTAACTTTAATCCTGTATTAGCCATAATTTAAACCCTGTATGAGTATCACATTGCTCTATAGAGTAGTTAACTGTTTGGGATCTCAGACCACACCATCTCAGAGGTACTTCTCTAAGTCAGGACTCTCAATGCTTTTGCATGCATTGCAAGCAAAATGGTCTGTGGCAATGGACTTGTGTAACTAATCTAAGATTTTAGTAAAACCTCCAGGTCTTTTTATTTTTTTTTCCCCCTTCAAACTCTCCAACACCCCCTCCCCACTACCTCCAATTGTGGTTTTACAGCTACGGTAGCAGCAGGGCCAAAGCAACAACCAGGCTCACTACACTATACTTATAAAACCACAGAGCAGACAAACAAATCCAGCAGTTTCTGCACAGAAAAGGTACAATAAAGAAAGCAGAAAATGTAAACATTGGGAGTACCTGAAGGGAAAGCAAGGTACAGCAAGATGGAATTAATTTTGCATGAGAAGCAGACAGATCCACTCAATCCCTTCCCAGTTATCATCAGACAGCTGCGTTTTAGGCAGGAACAAACCACAGCAAAGGATCACAAAGATCCTCAATACAGCACAGATGTATGCAAGCTATCAGTCATGAAATCTTTAAACACAGAAAGCTGAAAGAAATTTGTGCAAACAGAAATCCCCTCCCCCTGGAAACTGTCTGAAAACCAAACCAAACCACTTTTTGAGTTTTTTTTTTCCCCAAGAACTTTTACAGTTTTCCCCATGGTTTTGGTTTGTGTTTCTTTTTTCTTTCGCCTTTCAGAAAATGAAAGACTTCAATGTTTTCATATTCTTTTCAATAAAGGATTCTTGGAGAAGTTACAAGAATAAAATAGTTTCTCCAGTTTTATTCTGAACATTCAGTTACTCTCACCAATGAAAAGAACAAGAATCCCATATGAACTCCCCATCTTCTCAAAAGCCTGCAAAGGGCTTTCCTCTCTCCCTTGCGCTACTCCCTCTCCCCCATCACTTCTGCTTCCCATTTAATGGATGCTGGCTTGGGGTGCAGAGGCAGCACACCTGAATAGTGGCACCCCTCTGGAAACACAGCCTGAAAGGAGTTTAACCTCAACACAGCTGCAGGGTTTTCCCTCGATCAAACATTTCATAGAGGCAAAGCACTAATTACATTTGTTCCCTTTATGGCCTTCTCTGCTACCCATATGCCTTCAAGGTCCTGAAAACTACTGTTCAGCATTGAGGATTGTGAAGACTGAAAAACTATGGTGATGGCTGCTGGCCTTCCAAGGCAGCTTCAGCTAAATACTAAACCCAAATGAATATGAAAATACCCTCTCAATTTTTTTCCCATCAGATAAAAATTAGAAATTAAATGTCAACCACAATATTAAGATTTAAAAAACCTGATGTCAAATATTAGTGGATATTCATAACAAACTACTACAACTAAATACAAAGTCACCTATATATAGTATACTCCCTTCTCTTGCAATTTTTATTTGTATAAAATATATATACACACACACAAGCAAACCTGTAAGGAGACTTTAAGACAAACAAGCTCTTAAACTCCAAAGAGTTCTCTGCACACGAATTCTGATCCCAATGCAGAATTATCATGTCGAGTTTCCCAAATCTTCACAAAACGCAAAAAACTTTAAGCACATGACTGACAGCATATGGAAAAAATATATTTGGACTTAAATCTTGTAGATCATATTTGAAGGATCTTCTCATTGTCATTCTCCATGACCAAGGCCATCTGCCTGACAAGGAGTGGGAAGATATGGCTTATTTTAAAACTTGTCAATGATAACCAAGAATTATCTGCAAAACCTATATTGCCTTCAGACTTTACCTTCCAATCCCTAACACGTTAGCTTGTAGGGTGCTGCCGTTGCTCAGCACTGACCACATGCAGGGCATGCCACCACCATCGTGTCTCCACAGCCAAATGCTCCTACACCAACCAGCAAAGATACAATTTTTGTTTCCCAGGAAAATGTGGTAATTGAGTTACTCTTATAGTACAGTACCTCAAGTTCTTATCAGCTTTCGTTCCAACCACATGAATATGAGATACATTACTTGCTTTTTAATCAATACAGAAAATGCACTTTTGAAGGATAAAACTAAATAAGTCATCATGAACCCCAGAAAAGTCGCATGTACGTGTATGCTCCAAAAAGCACCTTTGCTTCAAACTGATGTTAAGACACGAGCAAGAAGTCAAAGGCACCCGGCTGCTTTTGACAGGAACATCTAGTTAAATTACCATAAAAACTCTGTAGTTGAGAAAGTCATCTCCATCTGTGCTGAAGCCATTTGCAACCACACAAAATCACAAATCTACCACTTGGTTCTTCAGCCTTTCTTTGCAGCCCTTGGTGCCAATTAAGCAAAACTTCCAGGCTGGACCGATGGAGCATTCGCCCAATCAGTACTGCAACTTCTGCTTTTGGGAGGTGTTTTAAAAAACACCAAAGTAAGTATCTAGCTCAGTCCTCTCTCTGGTCACGGTCAGTAACCCAGCATCATCAGGCTCTAACAGTTTCACTTCAGAGGTTTGCAGAGAGGGGACTAAACTTCTCCTCTTTCCACTGGTTATATTCTAATAATACTGAGATTTGTTCTTGTTTCTTCAAAGATAAAATGCAGCTTTACGGCATAAGGAGCAGTTGTGGACCGGAGTCCCTAACACAAAGCAACCCTTTTCTACTGAGCCCCTACTCTCGTCTCAGAGACTGCCAGGCCACCATCAGCCTAAACCGCTGCTTTTTGGGGTTGTTTGGAGTTAACTGGTGCTGGCTAGAGATCATGCACTGCTCTGAAGGGCAGGGAAAGGATTTTTGTAGATATAGCTAAGATTTTCTCCTTTTCAGGATGGCTGCTCCCTTATCCAGCTCTCTCACTTCCTCATGCCTACAAGTTCTGTGTTTATTTTTTCCTTGTATAATTTTTAACCTCAACGAATAAAAGGGCTGACATTCACTAAATACAAGGTCTAAGTGCTACCAGATTGCTCTTGCATAGCAAAGCATTCTGTATCCTTAATAAAATCTGACTCAGAGATAATTTGTTGTCGTTAAAGCAGATGAGGATCCGGTAGCAGCATTTTCTACCAATGTCACAGTTTCTCTGCTGTCAGTAGAGCTTGGAGGTGATTTCTTATTCTGAAAATCTGACTGAGAGCTACAGAAAGACTCTTCAACCAAAATACAATGAGTTATGTTTTCATTGAACTTCTGTATATTATATAATCAAAACAGATGATAATTGCCAACACTGAGAACTCAGCACTGATTATTTTCACAAATTAGGTATGAAGGAAGTGTTAGTCCTAACACATAAGTAACTCTCTTACTTGACTGAATAATAAGTTGTTCATTAGAATAAAATTTTCAAGGAACACTGCATTTAGTGTCAGTCAATCTGTAATGGCTATTCTAGTGTTTGAAACATTCACGAGACATGCCAACTTAAATGCTTTGACTTTCACAGCAAGATAACAAGAGCTCCCGAGCTCAGATTTCTCGGCATCTCTCTCTGCTAGGCTGCATCCAGACCAGCTGAAGGTAGAGGCACAAACGGCTCCATTCCCAGTTACCAGCTGGCAGAAAGCCTCCACCTGAGCTTCCACAAAACTACGCCAACACTGCGTGCATTTTGTCCTTTGCCATGACCACAAAGTCAGAAGTTTAAAAGGCAAGTGCAGTGCATAAAAAACAGCCTCCTCATATGCCAATTTTTTTTTTAAAAGCAAATGAAACCAATCAGCATAGGCATGTTTACAAACAATACTTTTTCTAGGTGAGAAACATAAGGCTTCTTTATACTGGTTGTATTTATTAGAGGCCACTAAATGCTAACCCGGGATTTTTGCAACTCTCTACCCCAGCCAGTCAGTTGTCAAGCACGGAAACAAACCTTCCAGTTTAATCCTAAAGAATCAGTACGTGCTTTTCAAGACTGACCTCAAAGCAGCAAATTCCTTTCTGGATCACAAAAAATGCAATGCAGTTTTCAGTATCAAGATCCTTCACCATCAACTCACTTTTTTTCCTAGCATTTGGATCACAAACTTTGAAGTTATGCAGGAAACACTGGAGATTTTTTACCTAGACAAGACCCAAATCACAAGGAGCTTGACAGATTAGCACTGGCACCTTGATCTCCACCCAGCAATGTGAAGAACTCAGCTGCAGGTGCTATTAATGCATGAATAATTGAAGAAGAGAAATCACACTCAGGTGTTGATACATTAAGTACTATACTTCATCTTGAAAGATTAATCTAAATTCTGCAACAAGGAGGACAGGGTAGTCAATCTCCAGCAGCAGTGTGGGAACAGGGGAAGATGCGAGTGTCACAGACTGCTCACCAAAGACAACTGTCAAGGTCTGGCTTTCATAACAGCCCATTTTTATGGCTGGCTATGCTGGCAGCCTCACCATTTTTCTTCTGACTGCTCTCAAACAGAAGCACTTACAGCATTACTTCCCTGAGCTCACAACTGAGGAGATACCACCACTTCAGTCAGGACTCTTGCTCAGTGAAGAACAGGCTACCCAGAAAATAAGAAGTGAAATTATTTAACTTTTGGATTGACACTGGTTTCCTCTTCGACTAATGACTTCCATGTGGCACTTGGACACAGTACCTGTAAGACCTCGAAATATGGGTACTTAGCATATTTATCTCTTGTCTTCTTAAGTAAATAACCTAAATCGAAAATATTTTTGAACTTTAAATCCTTTCAAAATATAAAGCCTTATATTTTAGGTAAAGTAAAATAATTGAAGCTTTCAGTATAACTTACTGCTATTGCAAGCAGCACAGAACTTCATTCTGTCCTAAAAGCAACAGAGAAGTGAGATTCTACAGAACAGACTTGCTGAAGAGTTCGACACAGATGAGATCCTCAGGGGTGTCACAGCATACTTATCTGCTCCCTCTGAAAATGAAAGACCTCATGATCACATGAAATCAAGGAGTAAGATGAAATCAAATTTGGTGACATAAAAATGTAAAGGGGAAAAAACACAAGAAAGAGAATGTTCATACCTCTGCCAAAGTAAAAGCTAGATATGGTTTCCTAAAGTTTACTGGGGAAGGCAGCTGGGTTTACAAGGCAGAAAAATGGAAACCCTTAAGCATAAACATGCTAATCCAAATCTTAATTGGAAAATCCAAGAATATGGATCACAGCTTCCTGCGACTGCGTGCCGTATCAGGAATCATAAGCTACATGTCGCAGAAGCAAAACCAGGAGAGCCAAGAGGATCTGCTTGACAGCTCAGCTATGCAAGTGTCAGCACATTCAAGGTGAAAAATGTTTTTCTGAATCAAACTCCACTGCATTTGTCACCAAACCTTTGTGCTTCTACATATCCAGGGCAGTCCAAAGCTAAGTCTCAGGAAATTCATGAAGTAAATTACAGTTGCTTTTGACTAATTACAGGTAGCACTTTTAACCTTAACTGCAAGGCACTGTCAGAAGAGGTGACAATTCATTAGTAACTCACTCTGGCTAACAGAAATAACAAAGGCTCCCACCAAATTGGTAAACATCATTCAGATGCTTTAGATGCTCCTTGTCTAAATCTTATTCCCATGTATTTGGTATCTCTCAGGCATCAAGCAGTAAGGGAACACTGCTCATCACTGTGCAATACAGCAGGCAAGTCGGGATGGAGAGCTGGGTGACAAAGGCTCTCGTATCGGTACTGCCAACAAGACGCCAGCAAAGCTGCGTTTCACTAGCACAATCCTGTACATCAGACTTGCAGAGCAGGCAGTTCAGCTTCCTTAGCTGCAAACTACCATTCAAGACCTACAATAAGAAAAATTCTATCATGTTGGTGACTCCAGAAAGCTACGTGGGCAATACGGTTCAGCCAGACAGAAGCATTGAGCAGGCTGCATGAAAACTTAAATTTCAAACAGAACTGAATAAGACAGCTCACCTAGCCTCCTGCCCCAAATTTGCATGTTACGTATTTTTCTTCTATTAATGCCCAAATAACCAACTTGCACATAAGAAAATCTGATAATTCATCACAGTTCCCATATTGCCAAGAAACAATCTTTGATGCTAGGTTACCACAGTTTGATAAAATCTCACCCAAGGCTAGGTCAGTGAGCCTCAGGCGTAACAAATGCACTCTCAAGTCAGGTGTTCTGGACTGGTGGCAATATTTTACATGCCAGATCTTACCAATGAACCTCTCTCTGAGTCTCAAGTTTCTCAACACTTCAGACAACTGGTGAAAAGCTGAAGATGTCTAGTACCTAATACCTGGAAGACTGCTTCCCTTACACACAGTTTTTTTCCACAAACTTCATGACTTTATCCGTCTGCTTCAGTATTTGCATCCTTCTATACAAGCAAGTGTCCTTCATCTGCAAAGCACTCAGGCTGTACTAACAAAAAGCACAACACTAGCTCTGAAGTTTATTTGAAGGTCCTCTGGAAGTACTTTGTATTGATGAGACTCACCAGCATCTCAATCTTCCCAGTTTACGGAACAGACTCTGAGAGCTTTTAAAAGGAACAAAGCAAAGTAGATTGAGTGCACAGAATAACACAACAGTTGAGCTACCCTAAATATTAAGCAAGCCACAAATTTTAATAACTTTGCTATATTAAAAGATATGCACCAATGTCACCCCACCCCCACAATTCATCAAGGCATTTCACTCCCTTGGGCTCTTGTGACTAAGTATAATATTTCATTAAATATCCTGTTCATACTGGCTTATGTACTAGGGAACACACTAATTTTAGAAAACTGATTAGCTAGTTCTTTCTAACCGAATGTTATTGTAGCTAAGGTCAGATTTTGCACTGAAACTATGGCAACAAAGGCACAGTATTCTTTTGTCTACAAGGTTGGGGCTAGGTTTATTAACAGTACTGTTCTACTTAATAGCTAAGCACTGCTTTTTGGCAAGCCCTCCCCTCGATCCTACCTGAAATACCCTGAACTTTCCACAGGGGAAAAAGCTCAGACCTGCGAGAGCTGTTGAAAAAGAATGAACATACAAACCAGCGCTTTGCTTTATTTCTTCATTTTTCTGACACGGTCACTACACCAGTACCTTTCCCCTGTCGTTTTGCACAGAATGTCTCATCAGTACGGAACTACCACCCACATTTTTCAGAGAGGCAAATGAAGTGCACAGATCATAAAACTTCATACTAGGAGTTCAGTTAAATCCCCCCTCACTCTTTTGCAGTACCTAAACCAACAGATTGCGTTTTTCATACAGCATTCCAGTTATGCATATTAATGGCAACTTTCTATTTCAAAGGGGCTTTGCTCTGCCTTCATCTAGATGCAAAACATCCAAGATGAAAGCACTTTAAAACCAGAAGTTGGCAGACAGCTGTTTGACCACAGTACTCTCAGTACAGACCAGCATGCAAACGCAACCCAGCCAATCTTCACGGCCTGTGCCTTGTATTCCAAAGAGACCCAGCTCCTCTTCTTGTTCAGTATCGACAACTTTTTTACACCAAGTTAAACAGACCCTCTTGTAATCTGTGCCACACAGACCTTTCCCATTACGGTCTTGGCACCACATCACTAGGACACAGGGAAAGACCCACGCTAAACCATATCAATTAAATCAATAATTATTTAGCCAGTCATTTATTCACTTTTTCAGCAAAGCACATCAGCATCATGGAGTTGGGATGTCTTTAGGATGTCCTGGTGCTTCAGCATGCTTCAGTCCACCAACTGGACTACAAACCTGTCTTGCTTAATAGGCCAGTAAGGAACCACACTGCAGTAGATGTGGCAAATTAAATAAACCCAGCTTTCCGATTCACTCTCCATGACCCAAAAACCCAAAAGCTTCCCTTTGATTCCTGCATCCAATCACTACCGGATTTCAAAGCAATGCAAGCTACTTTTGCACATTTAAATAATAAACTATAGGACACAGCAGCTACACAAGTGAGAGTATAACACCTATTCTCTAACTGTGCTCATAGGGGAAAGCTCCAGTACCTCCTCTGCTCGCTAACATAGCAAGCCATGTAAGTAATTACCGTTGATGAACCTGGCACTACCACAAACCCTGTGGTTAAAAATGTCTGGAGATAAGGTGGTCATGATGTCACTCTGAAGTCACCAGAGAAGACAGCGTACATTCCTACTGCCTGAGCTGCAGAAAGGAAGGAGGCTTGGGAGCGCTCATGTACGTGATGCATCAACTCTTGATTAGGACTCCTTCTCTCCCCGGGTTTTCCGAGCTTTAGCAGATACAAAGCACATTTGTCTGTTTGAAAGCGCAACACTTCTGACCTTTCAGTTTTTCTGAAATACCTAAATGCCACAGTGACAATTGTCTATAACATCTGCTTGTATGTAGGATGCAGTGGGCTAAAGATTCACATTTTAGAGACAGTGCTCAGGATTTCTTCATCGTATAAAGGGCATCAAATTCAAATGCGTACTAGCAGTTGGCAGTTTTCTAGTACAGTTCTATAAATACTTAGAATCATACTAAAGGATTCCTCATCAAGGCAGTGAAAAATATATTTTGGATATCATAACTATATCCTAATTCAGCAAGATTGAAAGATTCTGCCTACACAAAATGGCCAATGCTTCAATTTTAAATAAAGAAATTACAGGCACAGCATTAGACCGTATTTTTATCATTTTTCTCTTCCATCGTGCCAACCCTAAAGTTTCTTTTGATTTTACACTAAACCATAATCTTGGTACCCTTTTTGAAAAGGGACTAAGAAACATAATTTTTTCTTTTTATGGCATTTGGCTCTTAGGAAATCAGAGAAATTAAGTAAGTAGGTGTTTACTATTGTTGCCCCACTTCCTACTTCTGGTATTCAGCGAGTGCATTTTAGTCTGTCTTGGACATCTCAAAACTGAAAAGGAGTCGCTTTTCTATTGCAAACAATTTATTTCTCTTCAAGGTCACCGCGCTAAGCTTTGAACTTAGCACTCCAGCACTCTCAAAAGTTCTGCGTCCTACATGAAAAATGAATTGTACTATTTTATCTGCTAATATATGGTTATCAGAGAGAAGAAGGCCATATTTAGACATCAGTTTAAATATTCCTTAAAGGAATCTAGGCACTTAATCGATATACCCAAAGATTTCACCAGCATTAGAAACCCCATGTTCAAAGAGAAAAAGGAGCCTAAACTTGGCCATGCAGCTCAGGTCTAACACCTTTCTTCTTCTCACCATCATTCCAGGAATATGCCCTTAACCCTCTGCAAAACACCCACTTGAACTCATCTAATATATGCAGAAAGTCATACAATTCAGACTATTTCACATCAAAGTTAAAAAAGCAACCTAAGCTGATATAATCACTTTCGCCAGAGTAGATTTGGAAAAGTATGCACGGAGAGCATATGGAGAGCAGTAGGATTTGAGGCTACACAGTTATCTGAAGCTGAACACATGATACATAAAGGCTTATACTGCAAAAAATTCTCCTTGATGAGTACAAGGGACGGCACTGAACTACCTTCCTGCCTAGAAAGTGCACTTCTATATGCTGCTAATATTTTTCCAAAACTAACAGGCAGAGGGATCTGGGTATTTGTTTTAGTTTGTTTTTTAATATTCTGAAGTGTTTGGGAAAACCATGTATGTGACCCTTCAACTGAAAACTCCCTTAATCTCAGTTCTAATGCCAAACTATAAACAAGCTTGCATTGGCTAAATAAGGCTAAATAATCCTTATGTATGCAACACAACTCCACAGCCTCTATCAGTGCTGCATAAATTATATGGTTTCCTTCAAACTAAACAAAGCAGTAGTGTATAGGCTTCAGGTCATTGATGGCAAAGCTAAAAAGAACAAAACGTGCCTCAAAACATTTCTGTTAAGGAGAAGCATACTGACTTTCATCAATGCTGAGCACAGTGTGAATTTAAGAGTAATGCATCAAAAGAACTGTGGCATGTATGCAGGTAATTTTTTTATATGCATATATATTTATACATTAAAGCTTCTTTGTAGTGCCCAGGTAACTTCTTCTGTTGAAGCTGAACCTGTAGTTCAAAGACAGAGACCCTCAGTGCTAGCCCCTAACACTATCAGACAAACCTAACCGAAGGCTCTGTGAAGGCAATATTCAGAAAGAGAATACAGTATGGATTAGGATCAAAAGAACAAACAGAATTTGAACTATTCATCTTCTGCTTCACCATGAGGGTATTTTAAGTCTAAGATATGGGTTCATTCCTTGAACATCTTGCCAAAAAAAGAGTGTTGCCCAGCAACTACTAAAACAATGTTCTGGAAGGAGGTAGCTGCTGGACAAATTAACCCAGTAAATGCCCTTTTCCCCTGCATTTCATGCAGCTATTGCAAAGCTTCTGGATCCCTGGCAGACAGATATGCATCCCAAATAAAGAGCTGTAAGGAATTTCCTGAGAAGGCTGTCAGACAGACTGTTTTGGTGTAGTAGCAGTGTCTTGCATTAAGCAAACACATTTGGCTTAGCACAGCGCTAAGTTCCAATACAAAATGAACACAAATAAAACCTTTGCAAAAGTACATACAAACTAATAGAGCACAGAAGCAGCAGCTAAAGCACAAAATTATCAGCCCTGGGCTCTGCTTCAGCTTTGCCACTATTGCTACGTCTGACTTGAATTTGCAAAACAGCTATCCGTCTCTGCGCATTTAAGTACGAAACACGGGTGCTTTTAGCCTAGCTAGAGGGTCAGCTGTAGTTCATACTTTCCCCATAAACCCATGCATATTAAAAGGATGTTCATTTATACTCACTATTCAGATGCACACTCATACTGAAAGATGGCAATTAGAGCAGCGATTCCAGCTTTATAAAATACATAAAATGTTTTATTTTGTTGTTCAAAGCGTGCAGATAACCAAGGAACTGTCACACTCTTCCTTTTTTTGGAGACTTGTACAACTAGCATTTTTTCCAGGAATCTCATCTGTACACAGTATATTCAGACCAGTTAAGTAAAATACTCTTTTGCAAGAATTTTCATATTAACATTTTTAAAAAGAAACACCCTAATGAATGTACTCTTAAGTCTTAATGTTTTGCAAGGCACTATTAGAGGACATTTGAACTAGATGGAGCTGAAAACATGAAGGGCCAGAGAAACAATGTACTTGAAGAAAAAAAACCATACACCCAAACCACCATATTTAAAGTGGATTCAGAACACCAGAACAAAAAAAAAAAAAAAAATCCACTGAAATCTCACAGACCATCATTACCACCCAAACTCAAACCACTAACTTCAGGTGCTATCTACTTCTGATTGGGATGGGAAAAAGGAAGGAAAAAAAAAAAGAAAATCAGCCTTCGCACCCTCAAGTGATCACACTAATATTTTAGAGACCTAGAGGCACAACAGCATTTAATACGTGAAATAACTACTGGTAAACACTCATAGTAACTTGAGGGTGCTGGACTAAAACCTTCCTTTAGAGTTCTTTCCAACTCCGGCACTTCAGTTTTTCCCATCTAATACACCCTCTGAATTTTATTTTTTTAGTGTCTCATTTACACTTCTACGCCGCACTCCAAGTCTTACCTGAACGCTATCCCATCTTACTCTCAGCTTCCTCTTGCACTTCATCCCTTTCAGGGCTCCACCACCACCAGATTAATGTCAGCCTACTTTTTCCACAACTTTTGTCAACAAAGCAAGCCCTCGTGTCCTCAGGATACCTCTGTACGTTCTCCTCCAAGCAGACTGAAAGGCTCTATCGCTCCCATCTCCGACTCCAGTCGTGCCGCTGCAAATCATTCTGTTCAATCCAGTTCATCCAAACACACATCAAGCTTCCCTCACTGAATTTTCCTTAGGACAACTTGAAGCCAACATTTTTAAAAGGAGTGACTTACTAGCACACAAAACCCACCTCCGTTTCAGCTATGAAGTGCTTGCTTTTAGAAATGCATTCCTCAGGCAGGGACTATTTTCACACCACAAGCAGGTTATCAGCGTTTAGTGACAGCATATACTCATGGCTAAGTATTACTGTCAACTGCCTTTCGTACAAGAGGCTCTCTCCAGAAAGAAGGATGGTGCGTACACACCACCACTTCGTGCACAGCAGCTCTGCTGCATTTCAAGCGTCTAAAGTAGAAAGAAAAACCACCACCCTCTAGACCAGGGCCTTGCTGCTGCCACAAGATGCAACTGATGAAGTGTAGCCTAGGCAACAGGACTTTTTAAAACCTGAAACACCCATGGCTAAGAAAAAAAGCAGGATGGATTAATTTTGCTACTGGATATATATGCTTTAGTTTCACACTGAATTTTCTTAGAGTCATGTATGCATATCTAAAGCAATGAATCTTGCTTCTAGATATCTCTCACCACTTTGATTAAGCGTGAAAATTATATTTACAACTGTTTTAAATCTGCCCACAGAAGAGAGATCTGCTCAGAGTAGCTTAGGAATACATTTCCTAAAAATACTACCCAAAGAGAGATCCTCAAGACTGGCCACAAAGTCACACGTTCAGTATTCCTCCCAGAAGGTGACTTCAGATTTGACTGACCTGCGTCGGGACACCTTGAAGCACAGCTTGTTTGAAAGAGGATTCGCACATAGGTATAAAACAGGTTATAGCATAGAGGCGTTTTTCCAGTACTGTGTAAAGCTATAATGTAAGTCACATTTGATTAATTTTGGTCCCGTTCTAATGAGATTTTCAAAAGTTACTTCTCAGTTACCAGTGCCAGTGTTTTGTGCCTATTCGAATTCAAACCAAGATCACGCTTTTTCTCAGGCCTCAAACTGCAGTGATCCTATCGGCCATGATGACTAGAATGGGGTATCTGAAACCATTGAACAAGCATAGGCACCACGTACAAAGTTTACTGGATAGTGGAACATTTCCACATCAGTGCCCACCCCAGGCTGCTACTGTACAAAAGGTATCTCGTGCTACTGATCTACTAATCTGCTGTACCGGTGACACTGCCCCAGCCAATGAAGACTAAATCTCAAGTATGACAAAACTGAATGTTGGGACTACTGAATTACATTCATCAGATGCCCACGGTTGCTTTATATCCCAAACGTAAATGCTGTTTGGATAAATGCACCTTAGGGAAGACCTGGTGTTCCATTTGCAAGGGAGGTATTTTTGCAAGGTGTCATAAAAATACCAAAGTAAGACTGCAGAGACATGGCTGTAGTTCCTGACCTTGTCAGAGACTTCCCATGCAACACTCCAAACAAGCCTCTGGGTGCCTTTACTTCGTAATAAAAAAGGGGTATTTTCCATTTGTGTTGAAGATGGTGCGATAAACTTCATTATTACCTCTTCTGAACTTATTTATCATGGAAAGCATTTTATCTTAGACTACACTTCTAAAGCATGTGTATAAATAACAGAAATGCCTGCTAAAATTTTATGACTTCTGTTGCCTTTTACCATTGAGCATAAACTTCCCCATGAAAGCTGTAGAGAAGTAACTATGAAGGTTGGAAATGGTTCATACCATTCTTTCTCCATGTATAAATTATAAGCAATATGAGAACATTTACAATGCCTAACCACAATGTTTTATGCCAGACAAATGTGTCTCTGTACTTGCAGTCCCTAAACTGTGCTAGCAAGAATTGCCTTTTTCTCATTCTTTTCTCTCTCCCCCTGCCTCCTTCTACACCCAGCAGTCTCAGTCAAACCTGGCTTTATTCTTTCATATGATTTTAACATCAAGAAATGCCTAGAGTCAGGGCTCTAGTTCACATAAAACCATTGTTGTTCTGGAGAGCTTAACGTTGAATGCTAAAACTTCCCCAGGTTGCCTCTTTAGTATCTGAATAATCAGCTATTTAGTTTTCCGGTAAAAAGGGAGAAAAAAACAACAAGAACTCATAGACTTCAGCAATATTCTAAAAAGAGAGTTTCATTATATGAGACATCTTCGTGTCATGGCAAAAAAACAAAAAAAAAAACCCAAACAGCAGCATATAAAACTAGCAGTACAGAAGGTATATGATTTTCAAGGGCGATCACCTGCAGTCCTGGCCAAACGTGGATAGAATTATGGTTAATTCTGAGTCCCTGATAAAGGCAAAGCATAACCAAGGAAACAAGATTCATCCAACAAAGAAACAAGACAAACAGTTGCTGCTACATCTGAGAACAGCAGTAAAAGGTAGATCAAATTTTTAGAATATTTGGCTGAGCTATCCTTTGGGTAAAAGATGCAACCAAGGGGTGAAGGAAAAAAAAAAAAAAGAGAATTTAAGGTTTTTCCAAGCAAAATCCCAGCTAGTGCTTCTCTTCCTGCTTGAGATTTTTCTTAAACAAATCAGCCTTAGCCAAACTGTGCAAAGAAGTAGCCATTAATTTCTTATCACTAAGCAAAAGTTTCCTGGCAGAATGAAAGCCAAGTCAAACCTAGTTAATATCGAATGAGGTTAAACAACAATGGTTGTTACAAACATTTGCTCCTTTTCATTTTCCTCTTCTCTGAAATAAGTTTGGTACTGGGTAACCAAATGGCATGTATAGAGAAAAAGAAATGAAACTTACAGAGACCCTGTAAGTTTGGACAGTTCTGAAAGCCAACCTTAATTGGCAACCCCATCTCTACCCCCTCACAAACCATTCTAAGTCCCACAATTCACTTCACATAGACATTCAAACTTTTTTTTATATATATATATATATATATATATATATATATGTTTTCTTCCCCCACCATGAGTTGCTCTTCACAGAAGATGACGACAATATATGTTTGGGGTTTTTTTCCTCATTAGTTGCCCTTCACAGAAGATGACACTAAAATATTCTACAGAAAGCATGGAGGTCAAAAATAGTTACACGATTGCACAAAATGAAGGACAACTTCTAACCAGAAGGCTAATAAGCTGCCTAACAAACTTACCTCTGAATTTTTTGGGTGGGTTGTTAAGATCACCTGCTTCTGGCTGTACAACACACCGATCATCCACAAGGCTGTAAAGAAATGAGAAGTAAAGTGAGATTCTATTCCCTTGCAATTGCTTACATCCTTGTTATCAAAACCAGAGTCGTTTATTTGCAAAGTTTTATCCGAGTGGCCACTTCAGCAGAAGACATTCCCCAAATGCCAACTTATGCCAAATCTTTCTAAGAAGCATGCAGCTAATTTTTACTGTTGCCCAGAGCTATGCTCCTGGATAGGTGGGACAATAAATAAGTCATTGCTCCTGTATACTGCATCATCTTTATGTCCCCTCCTTGAGGTGCAGACAGAACAGCCCATATTCTAGTTAGGTGAGAGACAACCTTAGAACAATTATTGCCTCTTGGACAGATTTGAATAACATTGCAAATGGGTTTATAGGAAGGGTAGAGAACAGGAAAATATGACGACTATGCAAACTGGACACTGATCCTATGACCCCTCAAGTATTAAGAAAAGGCAGAAACAGTAACTGCCACAATAAAAATTGACTCCGAAGAGAAAGGAAGGCGTAAATATACCCTCCTGCTCACCAGTTACAAACACGAGATAAGTCAAGGGATCAAACTAACCTCCTCCTGTTCTACCAGGAAGGAGGTGAATTGGACAAGTGAACCCAAGAGATTCCAATAGGGAATGCCAGGACAGAGCTTCCTGTGAATACACATGAGCAAAAAACCCACAGGGCCAATTCAAATCCCACAAAATAAAAAAAAATAGGTAAGATGCACCTGTCCCCACTGCTCTGCCCTTAGCACACTTTGGATCAACATGGAATCGCGCTTTTACCAAACACTATTTCCAAATTGTGAAACTGTAACCAAATACTCTGTAGTTTCTGATTTGATCCTAAATGACTCAATTTGGCCCCTTAAAACCAATCTGTCAAAGAGGCCTTCTACACAAAAGTAGAAAGTAAAACTCCAAGGTCTTAAAGGTTTGAGAGGTCCATTCTCATGCAGAATCAACTTGAGAAAGATTGAGACCTAGAATATGAGAGTTGTTCCTTGCAGAGGCTGGTTACATGCAGGGAGCATCTTGAGACAACAATTATGGAAAATAATGAAGTGCATAAAAATTAAGAGATCAGAGAGACTAAGTGGACTCAACAGTTCTATGCATCTAAAATTTGCATATGCAAACATTCAGAGTAAATTGCTTTTTCCCCATGGATTTTCTCCCTAATCAGTATTATATATACATATATGTGCTCCAACAAGAATGGTAGTATTAATATTTGAGCTGACTGAAACACCTGCTTCTAGTAAACAAAGGGCCAAAAAAATATCAAGTCAAATGGGTTACTCTGATCATCCCCCACAGAGATAATCTCAGTGCAATATATCCCTCTCATCCTGAGATTAAATTGAAAGTAAAGAGGAACTTCCCAAACTACTAAGAAAAAAATTTTACAGGGTGAAAAACACAAAAGAAGATATATTGTACACCAGTAATCATAATGATGACAGCACTGAGTTTGGGAAACAGCAAGAGTAAAGTCCTGATTAAGCAACAGTCATGTCATAGGAATATTAAATAGGAACACTCTTCAAAGATTTAGAACAACATTAGAATGTATAGTGGTATCTGCTTCTCAACCTTCATTAACCACATGAACAAGTCATTACACATTGTTATGACATAAGACTGTCAAAACTCCACATGGTATAGAGTACAGTTAAACTGAATCTTGCCTTTTGCTTCTTTAATTTTCTCCAGGACAAAGGCTAAATTAAATATGGGACAAAACTAATTTGATTATGAAGGCTTATTAAGATGATAATGCATTTCATGTTTCATATAGCAATTGGGATTTCTGGCTTAAATTAGGCTCAGAAGATGTGTGGCCATTATATAATGCAGTTACCTTAAAACAGTACTAATCAAATCAAAGAGGATGCTTGTAACACTAAGGGATCTTTAGAAGTGCCATAGGAACATCTCATCAAGCCCAGAAAACACATGTGCTTAGGGCCTGTAATGTCTAAAAGGACTACCCATGGTGAAAAATATCTGCTCAGCAATGCCATAAAAAGCCACAGCCACCGCATAATGTTCATCATGCACTGTATGGGATTAAACATAACATAACAACTTTCTACTTGTTCTGGAATTATTTACTGCCAAACTTGCTTCAATACTAGGAAGAAAAAAAATAGCCAAATGTATAGTATCGCTTAATTCATTTTGCCAGTTTTCAGCAGATAGTATTTGGCCAGTTACACAGCTGATCGAATACTGCAGAGTGTACATGTCATATTTGACGAGTACCTGGGAAATTTGTCAAATACATTCGCCAAATACTATTCAACCAACCCTACTTACTACATCCCTTGCTTTTATCATACCTTCTTTCCCTTCTGGCAGCATCCCATATTTTCTTCTCTTTCCTATAATAGATCATGGTGCATCTTCAGTGTCTGCTTCCTTCTCTGCCCCCTTATTTTCCAGAATCCTAATAGCTAGAGGACTAAACCTACAAGTTAGTTTGGAGTCACTCAGATGAGATTCCAGCCCATCGTTTCCTGCCGAGAGACTTACCAGGATGCTGTCTTTGTACCCTGCTTGGGAGCTCCATTTATCAGATGCATCTGGACAGTAGGCATCAAAAAATTTGCTGTCACTGTACCCACCCTGAGGCCCTTATGGCTACTGGAAATGAGAAAGAGCATGTTGTGTGCGTGCCCACTCACCACATCATCAAGCCTCCTGGTTGCTTCTTTGCTACTCATTCAAGTATTGAAGTACCACAGCAATGTGTCATGCATGCTACTTCCCTCCCTCTAATTTCTCACTGCTTCGAAACAAGGTGGCAGATGTGCTCTCTGAGCTTCTCATCCAGCCGCCTGCAAGGTCTTCCAAATCAGTACACAGCTCCTCTGCCAGCTTCTGATGTTCGGAGAGATTTCTCCTCAGCAGCAGTTGAGCAGAATAAAACATAACCTGTCACTCTTCAGAGCTGTATTTCAATTCCACGGCTCTCCTCCGCAAACTCTTCCTTTTCCTATGTGAACGGCTACTTTCTGTTTAATGAAGTAGCATACGCTTCTCACTGCTTAAGAGGCACTCTCCTACAGAGCACCTACTCTGACATCTTTGCAGAAGAAAGCGCAAAGGAGCTCTGTGGGGAAGCACACCGGGGGCAGGAGCCGGCAAGGCACGGCTCCCACCACAGCTCCAGGGTGCTGACCATTGGCAAAGCTGAAGATTCAAAACATGTTCTCCTTTGCCTGGAGAGGAACAATTTTGTTCGTATGAGAAACCTCAAATACTGGAAGACAAAACTAGTCACAGTGGTTAAGTTAGTGGTGTATAAACGGTTTGGCTCGGGGCTTCTTCTTTTTATATATACATATTTTTTAATATTTTTTTTTTTTTTTAAACTACTTACATTGCCTATGCTACATCCTTTTTTCCAATCAGCAGACTGCACTGGGGCCTATTCATTCCTGACTGGGCAGGGCAGGGAGGGACAGGACGGGACACACGGATGGACACGGGACAGACAACAACATGAAAATCATTTGCTTGCATTCATTCCCTCTACCCACACCTTAACCTGACAAGCTTCTTCCTCCCCACCAAGGACATCAAAACCACACCACAGCCATCAATATGCTCTCCAACCTCCCGACATCTAGCTTGCCATATCAGCTTTAGGCCGTTTTTAAATTTAGGGCCAAATCTGTACATAAAGCTACCTTACTTTACCCAGTATTTCCTGGGAGTCAGGCTCAGGATAGCTAGCTGAGTTCTGCTAGTCCTTCTTACAGATGTTTTTAGTAGAAGAGAACAGCTGTTCTTACCCCAAAGTGCTAATAAATCCATTTGTTGAGCCCTCTGCATAGAGAGAACAAATATCTCCAATATGAAGGAAGCTCGACATCTTGTCAGTCATCTCTGGCTTACTGCCCCTGGAAAAATAAAGCACAACGTTACTATTTATCAGGCAGAATTTCTCGGTACAAGCTACTGGAGGTTACAACAACAGGATCCTTTGCTTTTGTTTGTTCATTTGTTTGAAATACTGAACAAGTTCTTGCACTGGAATTTCAGGTATCAAAGAAAACACAGCATGTCAAAATGCTTGCTTAGAAAAATAAACTAGGGAAAAAAAGGCAGCTACTGGCATCCCCTTCGGTGTGGGAATTTTATGGGGAGCCGTATTTGTCCCAACAGATGCTCACAGCCATTTCGGTCCAGGCGTACCGACCCGTTTCATCCCATCTGCGAGAGGGAAAGGGGGAAGAAGAGTGGGCTGTCTGAGTTTAAGACATATTATTTGTACCATCTAAATAACAACACGTTTCTTTGCCAGCTTCTTTGTCAGAATCAAAGGTAGGTTTGAGCATATTTTAAAGGTCCTCTGGTGTGCTGGAGTAGTGCTCGTGGGAATTGTAATGTAAAACATGATTGATGTCAATACTTTTTGGTCATGTCAAAATATTGACGTTGACCAACACCAGGGTAGGCACCTGCTTACATCTGCAGTCCCAAAGACAGCATTAGGTGAAGACCCACTGAATATGATGGACGACAGATTTCGCATGTAAAAGCTTTAAGATTTTTCCAGAGTCAAATACTTTAAACTATGTATGTATCAGGAAGCCAAATCCCTGTGAAAGCAGGAATACTTCAATCCTGTTTTTAAAAAAGATTGCCTAAATGTAACACTGAGGAGACAGCCACTTAGAGTTGTCAACTTCCAAGTATTAAGAACTATCCTTATTTTCTTTAAAGCCCCAAATCCCAGACCTAATGATACAGGACGTACCTGCCATTTAAATAAATATAGCAAAGCGAGTTTCTATCTGTCACAGTAACAAAGAGACAGACAAACAACATGAGCCCGGATAAAAAGAAGCCCAACTGAATAGATTTTTCAAAGACATCTTTTCCAAGGCCATTTACTGGTTTTTTTGGAGATCCTCCTAAGCCATGCTTTTTGATCACTGAGTTCAAAACGCTGAAATAGCTTTCTGTGCTTGAGGTTTCAAACAGCAGGCAGTAACGCAGCTCTTCCAAGCTGCTCCTTCTCACAGGCTGGTGACTCGCTCTGCAGGGCAGCCCTGCCAGTGAACACTGCCCAGGACCAGACTTCCCAGATTTAAGGGAAAATAATTGAAAACACTTTCACCCTCTCCAACTCGCATCCAAATCAGTTTTAAATGGTCTGCCACTAGGAGAACTAGGCAGCAGGAAATTATGCTCATTACAGAGCACAGCCCTGACATTGTACAGGGGATAAATATTCTTTCACTGAACGTTATCTTGTTTACCAAAAGCGTAAGGATCAAGTTTATTAAGCAAGGCTGGAGCTCAACAAGGACGGATTCATGGAGATTTAGAAGCTGATGTTAATAATGCACTGCAGATATGAAAGTGCCAGCAAAAACCTGAAGCTATGCTTTTCTTCTGAAAAGCTGCAGTTACCCCTCCCTCCTCACCACCAAAGTATTTGTGGTGGTGGTAATAATGATAACAACTTTCATTATTATTAGGTCAAAGCACATTATAGACATTCTCATGTCTGTAAATTCCTGTGTCATTTGTACAATTAAAAACAAATTCGGGAAAAACAAAAGATAACAGGCCAAGTCCATATGCAGGGTAAAGAAGTCTCAGCTCCTCTGAAATCAAATCTCTGCGCATACAGAAGCAAACCATTTGGCTTCAGGTTGCTTGTTTAACGCCAAGTCCTTCAGCCACTGCATATGTTATACAGTCCGTTCTCATTCTTTTTTGATAAATGGACAAAAAAACATCACTACCTATTTTAAGATATATGCAACAAAACATACAGAAATACGCTGAGCGACTGAATTAGCATCACTAGAAATACAGCTTTCCTCATTTCCTGACGTGGATGTTAACTACAAACTTCATACCAAAAAAACTTTCAAGCCCTCAAAATTAAGCTCAGCCCTAAATTAATACAGTCCAAAGAAAAAGATTTCTAAGGCAACACAAAATGTCGATACTTCCAAACGACCCATTTCTACAATGGCATTTAAGGTATCCTGTTCGGGGTGTGAGGGGGATTACTTTACTGGACTACATCATTTTTCCTTTGGAAGTGGCAGATGCTCACCACAGCTGTTCCCAAAAGAATGTGAAGGTCAACATTATTGACTTCCATTAGAGAGGAATTTTTTCTTGGAAGAAAAAATTTATCTCAGACCATTGACCAAAACCAGATCCAAGGGTGGACAATCAAATTTCTGCATTACTTTCCAGAATATAGCCTCAGTTATCTTGTATTTTCTTTACTGAGGAAGTTCACAAAATACCATGTCATATACCATTATATTGTAACCCTGACATACCATGATAGTGTAAACCCCTAAAATAATCCCTTTTGCAATTTATTGATATTTCCATTAGTAAAATGTTTAGCACCTTTACGTATAACCATTATATGGTTATGGGTAACAGAAAGGTAGTTTTAAGTCTGGAAGTAGTTCAGGTACACGGCGTGATGAATTTAATTGCTGCTCTGTTCACCAGATCCTTTGTAAATTTTTCTGGGCAAGCTCGCAAAGCCATCACTACAAAGTCAGGTCGTTCTTCTGTGCACCTCAGGGTGCAGGCTGCCCACAGCACCGCGGAACTCCAGCCTCTTCTATCCCAAACAGGAGAGCCGTGCTCCTCATGCTTCCTGCTGGTCATCAGCTTTGCTGGAGTTACAGCTTACGAGAGGGTTCATCTGGCTACAATAACCTTATTTAAGGCTTTTCTCAGGCATGCAGTATTTAGCACTTAAGCCCCCACTCATCCCTTTCTTGTATTCCTTTTGAATACTGTTTAAACGCCGATCAGCGTGATGTTTCTCCAACGCAACAGGAGATGCTCGGATGGATCGTGCCTCCACTGGTCTCACGAAGCATGCTGCCAGTTCCAAGTAGGGTGAGCCTCTTTGTAAAATACCTCTTTATCCTAAGGCTTACCCGCAGTCAAAACTGGTATGATGAACACTGTCTACATCTATTACACTCTTCAATAACTGAATACCAAAAGTCAGTCCACTTGACATTTATCTTTAAACATGCTGTTTCTGAGGTTGGCCGGTGCTCAGGAACATGCTGAACTCACAGATGGAGAGAGGGACTAAATGACCCAACAGGCCAAACATACAAGATTTACAAATAAAGAGAATAATTTCTAAACTGATTTAGCTTACTTCAAAGCTGCTTTCATACTCTCCTCACAAGGGACTTACGACACCTAACAAAATTACTCCACTAATTGATCAATTATTTGCATTAAACACTAAATGATCAGCTACCACGAATTGCTTATTTCCCACCTTTGACGAGAAGGACAACTGGGGTATCTGAGACAAAAAGTAGAACTGGAAGGTTTTCAAGAGCAAAATTTCCAGGTACCCGGTTTGAAAAGCTTTTCAAAACAGCTCTGTCAACGTCAGCTGACCACACTAATCCCCTCAAAATCAGACCTCTATGGGCATCTTCAGCTGGAGAACCCAGAAGTTGAGGCTTTAAAAATCTGTCAACCCTGGCACATTTATACCAAGTTCATAGTGCAGGCAGACCACAGGGACTTCAGAGAACAGGTTCCCACCTGGACACGTCAGCCAAAGCATCCGTGCTTGTCCCTTCGGCCGGGGAGGGGATGCTTCCCTTCCCGCACTGCATTGGCCAAAGACATGAGATGACCACCAGGAGCCCCTGGAAGAGCAGGGCAGGAGGATTCTCACACACGTGCTCAGTACTTGGCTCTTACGGCTAAAAGCACAAGCACGCTGCTCGGTAGACAAATACAAGAATTACACTGCAATTCATTCATTTTAGATACGTGCCAGTGCCAAGAGCAATCGATTAATACTAGAGGAGGGGACAGCCCTAAGAGAACGTTTGCAGTTATTGCTACGCACAATCCCTGTTTTAATGGCATTCCCACATCCACGCAGGAGAAGGGAGTCCTGCAAGAAACCCGTCATGTTCCAGCTGTAACACGGCAGTCTCCGGGACATGAAGCATTGTCATCCTCTTCCACTTAAACACTGGGGGAAAACAAGATTCCTTCTAGGTAAACCTACGTGAAAAATCAAACATAAGGAAGTACTCCGATAAGGAAACGATAGCAGCATGGCAATACTAGCATACAAGTACAGCAAAGGTGAGTCAGGTTTCTCCAAACAAGTATTACAATGGTTAACTCAGGTGGCAGCAATATCCACAGCAGCAACACAAATTTTTAAAACAACATTCTTCTCCCACTAAGCTGAAGACTCTAATTTTGACAGACAGAAAGACAGACTTAATTCTTAAGATGAGAAATGAAACGTGAACTAAAATGGACTGTGCATTGAGAAGTAGGCTATTAGCTACCCATAGACATCAAAAATTACCTGAGAGATGAACACATTTACAGTATTTTTTAAGCCTTGACAGCTTGAATTTAATTATGTTGGCGATGACTTCCTCGTGCATATTATCTATACAAAAGTTAGTGTGGCTTTAAATGTATTTTATATACAGTTTATCTGCACAGGAAAATAAAATCAAGTCTCTGTTTAAGAAGCTACCCCCCAAAATAAAAATACAGAAGCCTGCCAAATAATTTCACATGAATTGCAAGGTACTGCTTTACAAGTCATTTTGCCAGTCTATAGCTTTGCTCTATGGGACTGCATCTGAAAACGCATTAGTCACATTGAAGCAGCGAATTAAACCCAGGAAATCTTTCTATTCACCTCAAGAGTTTTAGGACTTGCCATTCCCCTACTACTCTGTACTGCTTTGGTGAACACAAATCTGTATCACAAGACCGCGAGTTTGGTCTTCTGACTGAACAGAAAGTCCCATTAATTATGGGGTTCATTTTTGATTATATTCTTGCTTATAGGTTATCTTGTGCATATCCTCAAAACAAGCTGCATTTCATATAGCAAAAGCCAATGAAAAAGAATCAATCCTGCAATGCAGACTAAGCACTTTGACAAGGTTTGTACAAAGCCCTTTACCACCAGCACTACCATTCCTCTCTGAACCAAAGGTGAAGTTCTGCAGACCCTTCCTCATAACTGTTTCCAGTGGCTTTCAGGAAGATTGAAAAGACTCAGTCATATTTTAGGGCACAAGCAGATCAGATGCTTAGCCTGATGGCCTTGAATAAGCCCGTATAAGGTTGATACAGTCACTGAAATCCAACTCTGAGACACTTTTCAATCCATTTTCTCATAAAAACACATTTCATAATGGCAGTTAAAGCAGAATTAACAGTGAAAACACTTAGAAATCAAACTGACTGTTAAATATCAAATACCTTAATGAGACAGCTGCTTTTTGAAGATCTCAGAATAGGAAATGCAACTGCTTTGTAAACATCTCAGGCTAATTTCTCCCATCACTCATCTAGATCTTGATGCTAAGTTAGAAAAAACAGGCTTCAGAGCAATGCTGAAAGTTTGCTTTCCTTGAATAGCGGAGTCAAGGCCCCCTTTTGAAGTCCCTCCTTACAGGGACTGTTTGTAACAAGATTTCTGCAGTATGCTATTCCTCATGTCAAGCAATTTAATGCTGAAAGGCTTTTCAGAGAATCTGAAGCTATTTTGCAGATACCGTGTCTCACGTGTCCACTTTGTGTGGGATTTTAATTCTTTAACCTATGACTGCAAATCCTATTTGTAAAATAAACGAGACCAAATATGTCTTATTGCTGACAGTTTGATTTCCAGCAACTGGGATACAAATTACTTAATCTTTTTAAGATGGTTCTAATGATGTTTGTTTTGAGCAAAAAAGCTCCTTGCTGTGCCATGCAGCCTCATGATGTACTCAGTTCTCTATTATCATATTTTCACTGTGGTTTAGTGCTCAATTAAATAGAGACTGGCAATTTTATATGTACCGTTACAGAAATTGGAGCAGCACTTTATCAAAGGTTTTTTCACTATTGAGGTTGTTTAGGCAAGAATAGAATCTCAAACCGTACTTAACTGCTTCAACTTCATTCCTGCAGACAGGAAACACCACAGTGCAAGTTTAATTTTGCTTCACTTTTTAACAGAAAAAAAGATCAGAATATAAGAGCAGAGAGACAACAAAAAAAGCAAACATAAAGGACTACTTGCATATGAAGAACCATCCACAAATTAAAAGATAGCGGTAATATTACATCAAGACTTGATCAACTGAGAACCCACAAGACCAGGTAAGTCAGTGTGTTTGAATCAAATGGAATTGGGTGCTTAATATTTGTAAATCAGGCCAAGCAACCTAACATTTTTTTAAATGCACCCAAACCCTGGCTCCCTAGATTTAAGTGAAAGTCCAGTTCTTAAAAAATTTGGTAAATCCAAACTTCACAATAAGATTACTTGACCGAAAATTTGGCTGTGTAGGCTCGATCCAATGTTTCTCCTACATTTCTCTAATTATTTCCGTGTTTTTTTGGATAACATCCACCCAGCATTCTGTATCTATTTTTACAGGTGCATCTAACTTTTTAAAAACTGAGACCAAAACCTGATGTTTCCCATTCTTATTTCAACAACAACAAAAAAGGCCGTTTCCTCCCTGAGGGCTGTGAGAAAGATTCATAAGAATCCCATTAAAACAGCCAAAGCAAGGAGGAAGTGCTCTATTTAAAAGATCATCTAGTGAATAATCACTCTTCTGGGGCTGCAGGACGAAGTGCTGTCATTTGCAAAGCTTCTGACTTAGCAAATCTAAAAGCAGCTCTTTGCACACAACAGGGAAAGACAAATACAACAGATTTTGGGTAGCAGAGCACAGGCAGCTGGGATAAGTGCCCCGCACCAAGCGGGCCATCTCAGGGAAGTTCGTTCACTCCTCAGCTGAGCACCAAGTCAACAGCAGAGCGAAATTCTGCAGTTTCTCCACCACCACCGCTGTTGAAAACAGCAGCAGCACAGGGGACCCATAGCCACGCCGTCTCGAAAGTCGGGATCCTCACCCTCGCACACTTGCAGTGGGAGGCAGCTCAGGAATTGCATTAGGTTTTGAGAAGGTTCAGCACTGCTAATTTTATGCACATTTTAGAGATTACACATTAAAAAAATATCAGCATGGTACGTTTATCTACCACATGATCTTGTTTTCCATTCAACTGCAACCTTTCATGTCCAGGAGCCTGCTATCTGCCGACAAATTGTCATTTGATGAACCGTTAGATTAAAGAGGAGAAATGCACTTTCTCAGAGAAAAGTATTTTTCCTCCTAACGCTCATAACGCAGCAGATATTTCTATAGTTTGCAGTCTGAGCAGGCAAGATGAAGGGTGTGGGAGAGGAGAAGGAGGGAGCAGCACAGCGCTACGACTTTCTCAAGGACACGCAGTGGGTCAGACTCAGAGCCCAGATTTGAATCCAGGTCTCCTGAATCCCCATCCACCGGTCCACACTGCCCCTCTTCTCCCAGGAGGAAAATCAGTCTCATTGCACATCTAATCAAGCATATGTTTCCCCCTTTTCTCAAAGGAAGTTGGAAGAGGCGCGTAAATTCATATAAAGCAAAATGATGGCCAAGTTAATTATGTTCTATTCATACTATTTGCCACTCCACAGATACATTTTTTAATTATTTTTTTTACCATATCAATGACAAAGTTATTTAGAAGTTACTATTTCATAGGTGCAACAAAAGTCAGTTTAAGAAAAAGGGACAAACAGATTAAGTAACTCATTTTGTTAACTTAAACCTCAATAAATCCTCAATGCAAGAAAGCAAACATGCACAACATCCTTTGCTCCTCAGGAAGAGCACCTGCATTTTTTTTTTTTTTTATTTGGCCAGTGCAACCAGACGAGCTAGTTACAGAAAATTCAGGTCGAAAGTAACATACTCATCACAAAGCGCTATGCAGAAGTTACACTTTGACAGCAGCATCTTATACAGCAGCCATCAGACTGATGTAAGAAACACAACTGATGGATCCTATTGACAGGCATCTGCAGAAAGCTGAAAAAAGAAAATCTATTAGAGATACACTGTCAGGAGAAAAAAACCCATTTTTTGTTTCAAACAAAGTATGACCTGACAGCATCTTTTTAATCCCATTAAAAGTAAGAAGCACTTACTGAAGTTGATACTTACTGAAGTTTGTACTTGCTGGCTCTAACCCTGATGGGAGAAGGCAGCTTAGACGTCAGCCTCTGGATGAGGCCCCTACAAGCACACAATGTTTTCCAGCATATTTCTATTAGAAGGAGAGAGTTGGAACACGCCAAAAGAACCAGGGCAACCAGCGTCACGGGGAAAGAGAGCAAGCTTGATTTGTAACACCAACTGGAGTTTGGCCAAGGAAGAAAAATGGCCAGGGAAGAAGAGGGTACAGAACAGTTCCAATTTCATTTTGCATGGCCATGTATCTAATAAGGCTTCACCACAGAATGGGCTGTCTCCTACAGTGTTCCTCGCATCAAGCTTCCAAGCTTCCTTCCTCACAAGATACACACTCTTTAGCAAATGCAATACTCCCTAAATCTACCGAAGTATTGTCCTTCTGTCTGTCCGTCTCACTAGCCTTCATCCGCCTGCATCTGCTCATCTCCCTCTGACCCCACTGGCCCAACGTGTTCACCCTTCCCGTGCCCTACACCTCCCATTTCTCCCTTCGCCAATACTGCACCTTGGTGGAGGTTCTCTGGCCTCCATGGTGGCACCGCTGTCGTTTTCCACGACTGGGCTTTGCTGGATGTCTCCTGGTAGCCTGGGGTCTCCACCGGCAAATGAAGTTAACGCTTTTCTTCCACGAGCAAGTCTCTCCTATTGAAGGCTTCTAAGTCTTCACTCGTCTTCCAGATGCAGCAACCCTGACAAGGGTAAGCTCGCTGCTCTTCCCTCCTAGACACCTCAGCAGGCACCCGGGTCTGCAGGCTAAAACCAAAGTGCCTGGGACAACCAGCGAAGAGGAGGAGCCACTACGGGCACATGATGAGCACGTGTGGAGAACCACTGGTGGCCAGGGGACCTACTTTGAGCCCTGCTGATCTAAAAACACCCAATGGGCTGGGCTCCTTTACAGATGAAGGCTCCAGTTCCCAGGTTGACTTGTACGTGTTGGCCCCTCCAACAGTAATTTTCTAGAATGCAAGCACGAGCCATTCTTCTGAAGCAAAGGTTCAAAATACTGCGCCACCTCATCTCATAAAGAGCATTAGCAACTGAATCTACTTAACCCTTACAGACAGAGGAGTGGCCAAGGATTGCAGATTTTCTTAAATCATAAGTTTTCAATTAACCCTTTAGATCAAGCATCATCAGCCAACTCAGCTACGTATCCACCTTTGTGTCCATGTGTCTGTTCTCAGAGTGGGATGCAGACAGGACATATCAGACTGCAATCAAAACTTTTTTCTTCAGAACTTCTTGGCAGATTTCTGAATTTCTGAAGTGGACAGGATGGGCCAAGGCACAAAAGAAATGTTTGTAAAAGTTTCATATTAAACCGCTAATAAACAATTCCCATAAATTAAAAAAGAAATGACACAACCTTTTGGCAGTAGCCATTTTTTGGCCTACTGTGATGAGAAATTTCTTACATGTATATGCACGGAAATCACCATCTTCTAACTGCAGCCATCAAGCAGGCAGCAGGGATGAGGAGAGAATGAACAGTTTGTGCACATCATCACATTTGGATCCAGTACCCAACCCCCCTTTCCTCATAGCTTAGCATCAGATTACTCCAAAAGCAGAAACATTATCTAAGAGCCTAAACCAGAAATTTGCTTCATCTGGAATTCAGTTTTCTCAGAGCTATTCACCATCCTTTGATAACTTGTTCAGCTGAACGGTCAGTGAGATACGAACACTCAGCTTTCTGCAACAATCCTCACGTTGGCACTCTGGCACGTGAGGATGCAGTTACATTGCCACAAGCCGTAAATCAACTAAATAACACACGCTTCCCTGCACATTTCTAAGACATTTTTCTCTCTAGAGGGTTAACTTGCTCAGATCTGAAGTGACATTTTATTCTCCATACAACACTGTTAGGAAGGAAAAAGGAGTTCTGATCTAAGTTTTGATAGGCTTAACCAAAACCACAACTATGAAAATGAAACTCGTCCGAGTTCAGAATCCACAACTGAATTTTGCAGCCTTCTTCATTTGAATTACAGTTCCTATAGTTTTCATTTTATCTTAAATCTTTTTCCCCCAAAGGAATTTGGTCCCATAAAACACAACTGCTCTGAAGACTTGGAAATGTACTTTCTCAACAGGTACAGAACAAGCAAGAATAACACACGCTTCCTGCGGTTGCCTCTGCCCACGAGCAGTTGCAGCACCCTGGAAAGAGGGTTCTGCCTCCATACCCAGCCACTGTCCATCCCTGCCAAGACAGAGAACCAGGCAATAATTGCTGTAGCGCTTTTGTAGTGCCCGTTGGGAACAGAAATCAGAAAGGAATACTGAGCCAGAACAAAGCTTGTGCTGTTTGGCATCCTGTCTCCCGCAGCAGCCTCTGGGAGATGCGCAGCGGAAGAGCACAGGAATCATTTTGAATTGCTATGGACACAGATGGGATCCGGCTTAGCAGCCCAGAGATACTGTCCGCTAGCTTTTCAAGTCTTCTCCTTTACAGCACCCAGTAAAGCGGTATCTACCTGTACCCAGCATAGGCCACTATATGAAACTGCTCAATGGCTTTTAACTCATCTTCTGTATTATCACACAAAAAAGCAGAAAAAAGGCTCGAAGCTACTGAAGCAACAGAAACTAGTGAAGGTGCTATCTCAGCAGCAGAAGAAACTAATTTGGAGTGTACTGTAAGGCAGATTTTTATGAAACTGGATTAATACCGCGGTTGCATTGTGACAGAAATGTGACATTTACGTAACTTTCTAGCAGCACACCATTTTCTACCTCTAAACCCCTCTGGTCTCCATAAGCTGCTTTGGTGAAGCTGCCTTCCCTCACACTCACCCACGGGCGAGCGAGCAGCTCGTCTACCAGCTACTTACTACAGAGCCACTACCCTTATCCCACCTCCCACGGGATCTTGAGACTGCTCCCGTCTTCAAGACATAATCCTACAACTATCTTGTATTTATGGGGTAATAACGTCTCAAAGACTCCCAGTATTCTCTGCAACTTGACACATCAGATAGTCCTAAGGAGTACGCTATGCACTGAAGAATTACCACGCACAGCATCACAGGGGAACAGCAGAGTCAACAAAACAACCAGAACAGGCTACACCTGCTCTTCTGACTGCTTCATCCAAGGGCAGGCACAAGACAAGAGCTCCAGACACCTGGGTCCTGTTTTACACCTGCTTTATAACACCGAAAAAGACGTTTCCCCTCAATACTGTCCATTTCATCAATTTATCACGAGAGATCAGCTCGTCTTACAGGACGCAGATGAAAGGAGCTTCTGCTTCCAGAATTGCCTTCTGGACCACACCAGTAGGTATCTGATGAACCACCAGGACTGCTACCTTTCCCCAGCACACACACACACAGAGTACTGGAGGAGCTGGGAACTTGCTTGCACATTCCATCGAAAATCCGCCACCCTTGCAGGTGACTGGCCACCTTCTCACACTGCCACATTGTAATGCTCATTCAGCATTGCCTCTACAAGAAAAGTTATTATAAAATTAGACAAAGACCTCACACCACACAACAGCAGGACATCATGGTTTGCAAGTCTCGCTCTAAGTTGCAATGGCACTTGTGAGCTGCCAGGACTTGAGATTGACTGACGGTGCCATGAATAAGATCACATTAAACCCCTCGTTCATAACCAGAGACCACAGCTGTCGTTTACACCACCCACCACCCTGTTTATCAGTCCCAGTCCACCTCCTGCATCCACCTGTTCTCACCCAGACCTGCAGCTCCAACAGCAGTCATCAAAGAAACGCACCGACCAAGTGCTCACCCCTTCAGCGCTCTTCACTAGGGCCTCTTCCACCTTCCAACGATGGCGTTCAGGACCATCTAATCTTAGAAGAATATACTATTTCCCACAGTTAAGCTCCACCCCATGATTACAAAGGCAAACCAAAGTTACTCTTGCTGTTTGTTTACTTCCTAATTTACGAACCCCCTGTAAGAGGAAACCAGATCACTCCGTATTTCAAGGCTTAACGCTGCAAAACAAGCAGATGGGGGAAAAAAACTCGTCTAAGCAAACACTTTAATCTCAGGGTGGAGTAAGGTATTTTAACAAGAAAAAAACTTGTTATTGACAAACAAAAGATGGCTTAAGGAACACACTAGAAATAACAAGCTCAGCAAACAGCTTACTTGACAGCATTCCTCTAACAGCTGTTTTGAAAAACACTGGAACTGTGTTTTTCATTTCCACAATGACTCCTTTTTTTGGTTTACACACACTGGCCACTACGCATTCACACCACTTCAAGTTGCTGGTTTCCTTAGCGGTCAACTTCCACATTTGTTTCGTCAAGCGTCCTGTTACACCAGAATTTTCGGCCTGATCGATGCCACCAGTTTTCTCGACACTCTGAACAACCAGTGTTGGACAACCAATGCTTTCCTACAGTCATGACGCCATGCAGTACTGTTATTGTTTCAAGCACCGACCTGACACCGGCAAAACCACTGGGCGAGCATTTAGAACCTGGAATATTTGCTGTGCGAGGAAACTGGCTTAAAATACAGGTTCAGAAAATAAACAAAAAACCCTAGAGCCTGGTAGCACGTAAACTGAGCCACAAGAGAAACCAGTGAGGGAAAGAAAGGGATACTGGCTTCACATCACATCCCACACTCGCGCAGGTGAACCCTGGGAGGAAAGCAGTTCAGATGTGGGCCTCTGGACGGGGCTCTGGGTCAGCGAGTCTTTTGGCTCAACAGGTTTGGAAGTCCTGGGATACCAGGCAAATTTCCGAGCCAGGAAAAGAAACTCAAAGACAAATAACAAAGTGCATGTTTAAAAAATAAAACACACGCTCAGGTACTGTCCCTCATTAATAAATAAAACGAATGGCTACCACACACGCACACTACTCCACGCCACTAAATCTTCGTAAGGCGAGGATCTGGAGCGTATTAGCCACGTTTTCCCTTCCTGATTTGCGAGCAGCAACACCACAGCCCAATCCATCTGCAGCCGAGCGGGCACATGCGAGCTGTTGCACGGCGCGCACGGCAATGCGTTTGACGCAGTAATTCAAACCTTTCACCTGTTGGAGTTTTTTTTATACAAACTACTGCGAGCCAGACTGAACCCACATGGGGCAAAGAGGTTTTATACCAGAGGAGAAAGCCTGACCGACCCCAAACCATTGCCGCTGCGTCGAGCCCACCGCCGCGTGCAGCTTAACACAACACGGGTCCGTGGAGCAACAGGCACATGTCACCTCTGTGCGCAGTCGGAGGAGCCGCAAGGCAGCTTTCGGCCCCAAAACGACCAACGTAACGAGCAGTAGTCGAGCTTGTGGCGTGCAGGCGTGAACCCGCTCGGAATTACGGCACATCCCACGTACATGGGGAATGCACATCTGCCCCCTCCCCCGCTGAAGTCCCGTTATCGTAGTCCAGGAAACAGCTAAATATTTGGCCCGTCAGACCAGTTTGAGCGAGACCCTCAGAAACATCCACCCGCAGTTGCCCGGCTTGCGACCGTTGGACAACAACGGCCGCCCGTAGCCGCGTCCCCACCGGCGCTCGCGAGTGTTTACATAACGCGAAACATCCCTTGCAACTCTGCCTCAAACTACCGGAGGAAAAACACGGGCAAAGTTGGAGCGGACACGCCGCTCCGCCGACGAGGCCTCGCTCGTCCCGCGGAGGGGAGCGGCGCCGGGACCCGGCCGGCGACCCCCTGCCCGGGGCGGGGGCAGCCCTCACCCCTCAGCCCGGCACGGCTGGGCGCCAGCGGGCACCGCGGACCCGGGAAGGCGGAGAGCTCTCTGCCCCGTCCTGCGGGGACTCCCGCGGCCGGGCATCCCCGCCGAGCACCGCTCCGCCGGCCCAGCCCCAGCGGCTCCATCCCCCGCCCCGCGCCCGCAGCCCAGCGGCGGCCTGGGGAAGGAGAAGGGGGGGCTGCTGCCCCGGCGGCCGGACCGGGGTGAGCTCGGCTCGGCTCGCTCCCCCCCCCTCCCCGTTCCCCAGCCGCCGCCTCAGCCCCTGCCCGCCCCTACCTGGCTCCGGTGGCGGCGGGGCGGGCTAGCGGCGGCTCGGCAGCCCCATGCTGCCGGCGGCGCGGCGCTGCCCGGTCCCGTTAGGATGGAGGCTGCGCCGAGCTTTCACCCCCCCCCCCCCCCCCGCCCGCCGCCGCCTCAGCCGCACATCCACATGGTTACTGCGCTCGGAGCTCGCCCGCCGCCCCTTATATAGCGCCGCGGGGCACTCTGGGTAGCCGAGTCCTGCCGGCGCCGCGCCGCCGCCTGCGAGACCGTGCCGCGGGACTACAACTCCCGGCGTGCTCCGCGCCGGCGGGAGGATGGGGCGACCCCACCGGAGCGGGGCCGGGGCGGGGCCGCGGGGGGGCTCTGCCGGCCCCGGCGTCTGCTCGGAACCGGGGGTCGGCCGCGGTCTGGGGGCTGGAAGCTGTTTTGTCCCGAGGAGGGGGGGGGGGGTTCGCACAGAGCTCTCGCACCGGGCGGGCGGCGGGAGAGGGGTGGGACAGCGCTGCCGAGGAGTAGCGGGATACACCGGCCGGGAAAACGGCGAGAAAATCCAGCCGGGAGAAATAAATCCCCGGTAAAGGCAGGACTCGGCGGGGGCTGGGAAGGGCCAAACAGCGGAGGGATGACGCCGAAAGCCTCGCGCTTGAATGTAAGGGACTGAGGTTTTGCGAGATGATTTACACACGCTGCTTTCGCTTCTGGGGCAATGCAGTTATTGGAAGAGCAGAGCCCTTCGCCCAGAACGGTCGGCTGTACGGAAGCGGGGTAAACCAGCTGTTTTGCAGAAGAACAGCTCAAAACTTTGAAAGTAGTGAGTTTTACTTGGTTGCCTCTTCGGTAAGAGCATCCGGCACGGGTGCTGCTAACCTGAAAGCCTGTCTACCGACTGACAACGCAACTTAAGGCAGAGCGGCCAGCAGTGATAAAAAATAAGTAATATTTCCTTTGATTTATTACATTGCACAACTACTTGCCCCTAAAATATTAGTCAAGATACACTGTCCACAATCACACTGTAATTTTTATGCCCTCTGTAGGGTACGCGTGGCTACGTCTGGCAGCACAAAGTGCCTCGCAGAAGTGGATGCAATGTTTGCGCTGCAGAACTGCTGTATCACTTTAATTGGCATAAGGTGAAGAAAACACTTCCCACCTCTCGCTTCCACCCGCACCTACCCTAGGTGACAGGCAGGAGGAATTGGTGTGTCACTGCTCCTGCCATGGTCATTGCTTGTTTCCCCCTCTAGAGCAGCGGAACGCCGCCAGAGAAGGGGAACAAGTCTGGATCAGCCAGCGGTCCGATTCAACACAACCTACCACTGTACTGGTTCTTCATTAAAAAAATAACATCAGAGGAGTTGTAATTATGGCTGTCAAGCAACAACATGGAGAAGTTGAAGCCCGTTACTTTGGAACTTAAGTGAAGGTCAGTGAATAGAGTGCTATGATTTTCATAAATGGCTGCAATACTACAAGCCATTACTCATCAGAACTTTGGCAGAGTAATGGTGCCTAATATCATTAGGTAATCCTAATGAATTCTCATGTAATCAAATCTAATCTCTGGATGAGTTTAGTAGGCTGAGGACAGTGAATGGCTAGAACATCTGGTGCGCTTAGGTAGTGACATAAGGACCGTCACAAGAGCCAGTGGCAAAGAGCTTTGCCCACTGAACACCTTTCGCGGTGATGCTAGCTAGTGGTATGCCTTGAAATATCTTCATTACTGAGTGCTAAATAAGAGCAGCAGCAGTATGTTAGAAATCGCGTGTAATGTAAGCCATAGTTTTGGGGGATTTCCCAGAGGACAAACAGGTGCCCCAGCCACACTCAACCTGGCAGTATGGGCAGTATGAAGTTCTGTGAATATGGGATGCAGAGGAGAGGCACAGAGGAGACCTGGGGACATCCCGCTCTATCCCAGTCTGCAAATCTTCAGTTCGTTGTCTGAAGAGTTGCATACATCTCTCCATGCTTCTCCTACAGCAGTCGTGTCCTTTGTTACCTGCTGCTTCTGCAGCCTACCAGTCCTCTGACCTTGCAGCCTCTCCAGAAGGTAGAATATCAAAGGCTACATTTTCTCTCATGGACTATGTTTGCTTCTGTGTCTTGGTCAGTTCTTCAAAGGCCGTGAAGTTTGTGCTACTGAAGGCCCTTCAGCCAAAAATACTGATCAAGTACTGTGAAGAACTGCCTAGATTTGAAGGGGTACTGGCAAAGACAAGATAATCTTGAATATTTCTAACGGTGGAAAATGTTTCCATTTCTCTTTAGGAACTTGCTTTGGGGTGCTCCTGCAGGCACGGTGAGTTCATAAGGTTCTTACCGTCTTACAGCTTTAAGAAGAGATGAAATGGTAGGGCAGTCTGGGAATGAAGAAACTCAGGCTCAGAAGTACCATCGAGTTATTCTCTTAAAGCAGCTGTTTCACTGATAATGTGAACTACGGTGGGTATCCCCCGAGATGGGGAATAGAGTCCTATTCGCTCAGTAGCAAACAAGGGGTTGGGCTTAGATCACACACACATACACAAAGAGGGTCTAAGGAATAAGAACT
Organism: Astur gentilis; assembly: GCF_929443795.1. Classification (NCBI taxonomy): domain Eukaryota; kingdom Metazoa; phylum Chordata; class Aves; order Accipitriformes; family Accipitridae; genus Astur; species Astur gentilis. The sequence goes on along the minus strand of NC_064902.1, from coordinate 22,958,509 downwards.
GTTCAAGAATTCAGAGAGGAAACAGAGAAAAGAATACTACTTGGTAGATATCACTTCAGTCTTCAGAGTGCTATAATATAGATGTTTAGCCCAATCACACGCGATTTCAGTTACAGGAAAACACCTTGCAAGAGATGTATTTTTTTTCTTGCTATTGGAGAACTCTGTTCTTCTTCTTCTTCTTTTTGAACCTTGTTTCTTGTTTTATGCTACCTAATTTGCAATTACCTGTTCACTTCTCTGGACTATTTCGATCAGAAAGCACTCCAGCCTGCTGGGTGGGTTTGCATGTTTTTTTGTCTTTGCTGTTAGTGCAGCTGCACCAGAACCAGCCCTGGAAGAAAAATTAGAACAGAAGATATTCCAGGCAGCCACCAGGACTCTAAGGATCAAACTGTCTAATCTTGCTCGTGGCTGGTCTTCATGATGAGGTAGATGATCACAAAAGCTTTCTGTCATCAGAGCTGTCCCTGCCAGCACTGCAGCACTAGGAGATGAAAAAGCACTACTAACAATAGGGACAAATGCTAGGCAACATCTCAGCTTTTCAGCTAAGTGCTGAGAAGTCTCTCATTTCTATAATATTTTAATAACAGTGAAATCAGTGTCTTAATCCTGAAGCATGGTGTACTCAGTGCGAGGAAAGAGAATAATTAAACTCTGTGTGGAGGAGATTAGCTGCCTGTGAACAAATGACTTAGGAGCACAAACATCATCAATAAATGGCACCAGCAAAAGTTCTCAGAAGTCCTCAGGATTACAAACTGGAAGTTGGATGTTGCTCAGAAGCAAACTGTAATTGTAATTATTTCATCTAGTCTCCTGACAGAACAAGGAACATAAATCTTCCCAATGGAAGTACAGAAATGATGCAGAAAAGAATTCTAGGAAAGTAAGCAATGAGAACGAGTGGGCAAGACACACCAGAGAACTGTCCCAGCTCATTGGAAATTAGCTGATTTTCTTGAATTCCATCATTACACAGCCAGAATCCCATGGTTTTAATAAGGGGAAGTTATCCTGGCAGGCTGTTTTCAGTTCTAGAAGACTGTAGAATTTGGATACCTAGATCTTGCTGTCATTTCAGTAAATTGCATTGGAAATTTGGAAGGAGAAAGTAAGTTCTATTTACTTCGTGTTTTCACAGAGATTCATTAATGCATGGGGCTAAGATCACTGTTTCAACATAAAAGGAATGTTTACGTTTTCTGACCCCAAAGCAGCAAGGGTTGATTTTATAATTAAATTTGTATTCATTTGTTTTCCTGCACTCTGTTGCTTTTCTAAGTATGTCACAGGGCAAAAGGGACTAATGATGGATAATTGAAATGCATCCTTGTGAAGACTCCCAGCACTGTCATTTTACACACAGTAAAATTTCATACAGCAAATACAGTTGAGTAGTGTTCCTTTCCAGTATTAATACAAAAGGAACACACACACACACACACCCCGCGCCCTTCACTATGGTCATGCTTCTTTTTGCTAATCTGTATAGGGAAAAAAACATATTAAATGTTTTGAATTAATATGCCACAGAATGAGTTAAGATTTCTTTCAGCATTGTGGAGGATCCAAAAGAAGATCCATTCTGCTGACAGCCCCACACAGAAGCTGACAGAAGCTCCCACACAAAGTAAAGATTTACATGATAGAGCACCAAAACCTTCAACAACTACAGGGAACCACAGGAAAAATGAAGGAAAACAAGGGCATTACCAGCTCCCTGATGTAGAAGATATTGACAGTTCTAGATTGAGACAGCTGATCACCATCTGCGTTAGGCTATGTACCTTGGCTGTGCAATGAGTACAAGGGAATACAAAAGCAGTGCACCCTTTCTACCTGAGAATGAGATAGCAGGACTTAGGATTTATGTCACACAAGAGAGCAGACGCATGCACCTGCTAGTCCCCCAGCTCCTTAGCAGGGGGACAGTGAGTGGGAAGAGCCTTTGCTCTGATCACAAAGTCCCAGCCGGCCGAGCTGGCACAGAGTGGGGTAGTAATTTGCTTCTTGCTACTAAAAGCAAATTGCTACCTCTCCCAAGAGCAAAGTAGGAGGCCGTTGTGCCTCTATAAAGTATGTTTGTGTTCCTGACCTGCTTGGCTTGTACACTAGTATGTTGCCATTCACCTGGCTTGTTACAAACTGCTTCTCAGTCACCTGCACTGAAAACTCCTGTAAAAAAACCCAAAACTGCAATAACAGGATTGGATGTTCACTTAGAAAGGAAAGCAGGTTTCTTCTTTTCTCCCTCCAGTGATATTTCCCCCCGCTCCATGGTGATGTTTTTGCCATAAAGACTGGTTGTGTCATATTTGGTAAAATCCACTTTTAAGCGTGAGACATCGAAATTCTAGGACAGATATGCAAACAGAAGTGCCCAAGGAATTTACCATTTCTTTATTTTTTCCTAAGTCCTTATTCTGAAATGATGCTGAGTTGCATCATCCCCAATTAATAGAGGAGACGAGGGTTCTCCTAGGAGGAAGGCATGTACACACTCTTACATTACATACTGCTATTGAACACAAGGCGTAAGCACTTACTTTTTGGGCCTTAGACCTGCACCTTGTACGTGTCTCTGACATTAATGCTATCTACATGCTGTTGGCTGTCCTTCAGCTGTAGATTCACTGCAGTGATTTGCTGCAAAAGAGAAAGAAGGAAAGTGCTTAAAACACACATGAATACCACTGATGTGCTCAGCCAGAGGCCAAGGCTTTGAAAACACTATCCTTGGTGCAAGTTACTAACAATGATTTCCAGGAGAGTTTACAAAGGGGCCAGTCCTTGCTTCTGCTGAGCAACACCTACACAGTTTGAACTTCTCCTTACTACGAATATTGCTAAATGACATAATCAACTACAATAACCCCTAGTTGCAGTTTCTGACATCTCAAGGTGGGAATACTTAAAGGCAGTATCTGTATTTCCCTATTGTTTTCCCCATGGAGGCGAAATGAGCAGTAAATGACTGTGTTGTGCCAAGGGATTATATGGATGGATAGTTACGATATTATTTTCGGGAACACTGATCTACCTGCATTCATTCCACGCACATATTTTTCAAAGGAATGTTAACTGTTAACAAGTACAGGACATACATCTCAAATAAACCCGAATACCGTATACCTTAAATACTATCCGTCAGGTACCAGAGCGTTGGGTACAGCATCTCTGCAAAAGCACAGGTCTGCGTGCTTTATTTGGGCCATGTCTGCTTCAGCACCTAGTTATTTTTAGGCAACAAAATGGCAAACTTCAAATCCCCCTCAGCAACGACTACAAGGGGCTGAGGACAGCAAGGCCACCCTCCCGGGGTGCACCTGACGGGGATGGGTGTCGTGTCCCCCCCCTGCTCCAGTGACGGGTACTCCCCCTGCTCCCTCACTTTTCTCACAAAACCTCACATACCTGTCGGAGACACAACAGAAACTCTACAGGTATCGCTGCGTTCCCCGTGGGGTAAGACCGGCCCGGCCCGGCCCGCCGGGGCAGAACCACACATCTGCTCTTGGCGGGACTCCTGAGGTGCCGGCCGGGGGTGTGTGTGTGGGGGGTGTCCCTGTGGGGGCCGAACCAGGCGGCAGCACCCCGGTTCCCCCTCAGGTGCGCGAACAACCTCCCCGGGGTGGAGGCGGGAAGGGCGGTGAGGCGACCGAGCTCCCGCCTCCGTCCCCTCAGGGACGCGGCGCTGCCCCTTTAAGGCGCCGCTCGTCACCTGACCGCCGGCGGCACGTGGTGCTTTCGCCAACATGGCTGCGCCCGCAGCGGCCTGCGTTTGGCTGCTCCGCTGCCTCCTCTTCTTCCTTCTCCTCCTTGTGCTGCCGGCGACCGACGGAGCCGCAGGGGAGGCAGCTCCCGGCGGGGACTGCGGGTGCAGCGCTAGCCGGGGCGGCGGCGGTGACGGGCGGGAGGTAGCGAAGCGGCGGTACTCGGCGGCGGTGGCGGCGGGCGGCGGACAGAGCGCGGGCCGCGGGCCGGTGAGTGTCCTGAGGCGGGGAGACCGGGCGGGCTGAGGGACCGGGCGGGCTGAGGGACCGGGAGGCTGCGGCGGGGCCGGGCTGGGCCCTGCCCTGGGGCGTCCCCGGGGGTGGTGGGGGAAGCAGGGCCTAGTGCGGCCCTCAGGGGGATTCATGGAGAACCCCGAGCGAGTGGGTCGCTGTGTAGAAACTCGAATTAAAGTCGCCTCGCAGCTCTCTCGGGCCGAACTCGTGAGAACCTCGGGTTGGGCACGGGTGCTTGGGCTGGTCCCGTCTCGTTTTTCCCGCTCAGAGAGAGCCCGGGCGTCTGCCAGGCCGGTTCGGTGCTCCTGAAGATGGAGAGAGGCCTAGGCAGCGGTGCTGGTCTCCTGGTGGTCTTCCTCGTGTCCCCACCCATGTCTGCCCTGACTGCCCCCCGCCTTGTGCAAAGCTGAGACATGACAAACCGAGTCTGGGTTTTTTTTTCTGCTGCTTGTTTTGGCAGGCCTCCCCATAGCTTGAACTGGCGAACACTGGGAATACGTGTGCCGGAGTACTCACCTGAGGGGGGTTGTCTGCTGCCGTACCGCCTGGGGAGGTGGGAGCCCTGTTAGTGTAGTCCCTTACTTGGCCCAAATCAATGCTACTGGGGCTCTGGTCCCCCTCAGCCCCAGGCTCTTTTAGGTCTGCATTGGTATCGAAGGAATCAAAACACCGACAAGTAACGTGTCATGTCTCTTGTGTGCATTTCAGTAAAGCTATCGTTTACGTATCTGTATCTAGATAGACTTTCAGGTTCTCTTCAAGTGAAAGTCTCTTTAATTGCTTATTCCTTTCTGTTTGTGCTGCTGCTGCTCTTCTGAAAAACACCGTGCGAAGCTGAGCGTGCCCTCTTAATGAAGGCAATGCTTAAAGTGGGTTGATATGCGATGATGGTGCCTACTGCGAATGGATACCGAGGTTTTTCTGTATTGTTGAAGAGCAAATGCTTCACTAAATGAGCTATCGTCAGTTATTAGAAATGGGATTGCTGTTTCGTTTCACGAAAGGCGCTAGTAAACTTTAGCAGACAATCAATGTTCTATCATGGCAGACTTGGATGTTGCTCTTGTGCAAGATGGCTTGCAAATACAAAAAATGTGAGGGGCTGCCTCTCTTGTTGCCTCTTAGTATTGTAACGCTGGGAAGCTGTGTCATGCAGGCAGTGTGGAAACTTACCAAGTAAAGGGAAGGATGCACAGTGGAAATCATGACTTTATTATTGCAGCATGCACTTAAGAAATGTAACAATATTTAAAGAGTAAGAATTAAATAATCCATATTGCACTTGAGCTTTACATCACTAATATGCGTTTTGTGTCATCAATTTCAGCATTTCACTGTGGGTCTCACTGTAAGGTGAAAAAATCATTTGACTCTTACTTTATGCAAGGCAGCTAGCAACTTCAACTGTAGGTATTGAAAACTAATTACTGCTGGCTTTTAAGCTATGTTCACAACATAACTTGATAATGCTTAGCTAGAAAACATTTTTACCAGAAGTAAAGTGAGGGAAGAATTAGCCTCTACCTCGAGCACAAATGAGATCACTTTTTTCCACCACATTTTTAGAACTGGGGAGCTAGTGTTTTAGTGGGTCTGCTCTACATTACCACAATACTTTCAACATAAGTATAATCATAGGCAAATACAGTCCCTGTTGTTGAAGTTCAGCTGAAGTTGACAATGAACTGCACGTGCTAGCTAAATAATATTGTGAAGATACAGACCATTATTGTTGCACACTCTACCTAATACAGTAAATAACATATCTGTCAGTCTCTGCTGTTGGACTTCTGCTTCCATAGTTCTTAGAAGTTAGTTCCTTGGTGTTAGCTACCTGTACGTTAAAACTGTATGTTCAAAGTTGCTTAATTAACTATACAATTGTGGCCTCTGGATGTGACATCTATGCAGAAAATCTGTTCTTCATTTAGTGTATTCCACTGTTCTCAGCTGAGGAGCGTTGTCAGACATCTGAGCCTTGCGTCCTATGATGTGCTGTTATCATAGAGCTGGCTGTCAAAGGAAGGTCCTATTTCCAAGCAGGAGGTGGAGCTGTGAAATGAGCCTTGGTGGGGGAGGATAATCCTGTGGAATCGATATTTGGTATCAGTTGGACACAATACTGGTGGACATGCCAGAAGTCTCAGCTGTCACCGTGTGAGAGGGCTGCAAAAGCAGTAGGTTCATAAGGAAACCTTTGGACATTTCTAGCTGAGTGTACACTGGCAATCTATAGAGACTTTTCAGATTTTGGAAATGAATGCTAGGCTGTAAAGCTAGAGCTAATTTTTCACATTAATTTCACAGACAGCAGCTCACTAGTGAGCTCTGAATCTTGCTCTGAAGACTGCTTCAAGTAGTTGTTTTAGCTAAAGTGGGTTGGAAAGAGATTGGAAAGAAGGGAGTGGCACAACTTTGTACCACGTTGTCGTTCCTTAAGTCCTAAAAAATGTAAGCAAGGTTATCCTGAAGCCCTTTTATGGATTCAGTTAAAGACAATCTGTAAGTGCTTAGATTCTTTTTAGTGGAGAGGATGCAGCTAGCTTCAAATATGGTTAGTTCAAAGGAAAAAGTATCTGTAGCCCTTCTTACAGGCCCCTTGCAAGTTGGATGAATTTCAAGCACCACTGGGAGAGACCCAAGCAAAAGGAGGGATCTATAGTGGAGAAGAACCAATTAAATTGGATATGCAGGGTTATATCAAATACTCCAGCTTCTTTTAGAATAGGGAGAGGTGCTGATGTGAACTTATTTACTGATCATTTGGTATGCTGGCTGTGTTGTGACTACATAAATAAAAGTCAACTCCAGAAGCTGGAGGGTAACTAATGATTCTTTGTCTTCCCAGTTTGTGAGTCAACAGATAGATGCTTTAATCAAAACAGTTTAACTTCATGAAGAGAATCTTGTCAAGTAAGACAAAAAAGTGAAAAAATCAAACTATAGAAGAATCAAGGTCCTATAATCTAGGCCGTGCTGCGAAATGGCTATACCTACAAAGTCCAAAGTTCACCTTTGGTTCTGTGTACCCTCCTCGTCATCTAAATAATGTTACACCAGTTCACATTTTTTACAACCCTAGCTCTGCAGTTTTGGTACTTCTAATATACATGTTGCATACTGTGTTATTCCACTATATGCATATGGAATTTTGTTTGAACTGTTGTACATCTAAATCCCAGGCTGCTTTTTCTGTCAGAACTTGAACTAAACTTCTAGAGTTGTGTTAGAAGTGTGGTAGTCTGGGAACTTCTCCCTCAGTGATTATTTCTGCTATAAGACTCGAATTTCCTGCATACCAGACATCAGGATCTTGTAAAAAAAAAAAAAAAAAAAAAAAAAAATTATGCTGCTATATCTTAGAACTGGCTTTGCTTATTTAGGTTCTGTCACTGGTCCGCCTGCTTGAGTCTGTTGTAAGAGTAGTGTGTGATCACAGATCACTGCCAGGGTATGTTCAGGTGCGATATGACGTGCCAGATTATTTTCCACAGTGGATGTGTAAGCCAGTGCTGGCTGGCTTTCTTGGGGCTCACCCACTCACAAGCCTCTGACCATTGCCAGAGGAGGAATGAGGTGGCTGAATTGCACGCGAGTTAGGTGGTGAAGGTAGCTCAGGAATACTGAAAAGAAAGGAGGGGGAGTTTTCTTCCCCTATTCCTCCATCTGTTGGTGATGAGTTGGGTAACTGCTTGGCAAACTAGCTCCTGGGTAGTCAGCCCTTGACACATCACCTGCCCGTTGAGAAACTTTTATGCAGCCTGAGCTGTCATTCTTCACTGCAGCACAAGCTTCTGAGCGGTGATCATGGATGCTCTTGTTTTTTGGGTGAGGAGCGCTCTCGGGAAACATCTGATGAGGCACGACAAGACCTCTGGGGCCTTCCCTGCCCTGGAAAGACCCCACTAAAGCTGAGGGAAAACGTGTTCTGTTTCTCTGGAAACTGGCTGAGGCCTTAAAGGGAAAACATCTTATTGAAATAGTTGTTATTCTGTCACTTGTCCTTTACTTCTGGAGCTTGAGGCTCTTGCACAAGGCCAGTCCTCCAGAGGAGTGGAATATAACTGACTTGAAAGTTTCTCTCATCTCTGGTACACAGAACTGCAGGTGCTGTGCCTACCTGCCAATTAGCAGCACAGTTGGTAATAAAATCCTGCACGTGCCTGTTTTTAGATGAAAAATCATGTGTAGTTCGTATGCAAACAAGCATAGGCTTGTCCACAAAAGAGCACTTTACAGTTTTGTAATCTCCAGATTCTTCATTGATGCATCAAGCCTTCGTAGGAATAGAGTGAAATGCCAAAATTCCTAATCTGAAAATGAATAGAAAGGACTCTGGATTCTTTCTTGGCTCTTGGGTACAGTAGGGGAACGTGTTTCTCCTCGTTAGAGCACAAGCATTACCCTCAGTGAAAGTTCTGAATTACCCAGACTTCATGTAGAAAGAGCTGCAAGTGGGTTTTTTGTTCTCAATTTAAGTTCTGCTTGCTGTTTCTTCCAAACAGGTGGTGATCAAGATGCCCCTGTTGCCATTTAGTTGTGCTGTTTTTGTCAGTGAAATTCTGCTCAAAGCAAAAGCACCTCCGAAGATGAGGTGGAGGAGGAGTAAGGCTTTTCAGTCTTTCATTCTCATAATCTTTTGGGTGGTGTTCTCTTTGCAGATGGTCGCTATTCCAGGAGGAGTGTTCACAATGGGCACTGATGAGCCTGAAATACATCAAGATGGAGAAGGGCCTGCTAGAAGAGTCCACGTCAACAGTTTCTACATGGATCAGTATGAGGTCAGCAATGAGGAGTTTGAGAGGTTCGTGAATTCTACTGGGTACATTACGGAGGTAAGGCGGAAGGGTATACAGTCACCTGTCATCTTTCTTTGTGTTGGCAAAATCCCCGTTAAAAACTTAAGCCGTTCTTTTTTGAAGGATGTCACAATTACTTGCTTGGGGTTTGCATACTAGAATGTTTCTGATGTAAGTAGTGGAGAGAGAAAATTGTCTTGCCTTTCCTGCTCAGGGGTCCAAAAGGGCGTTTAGGTGTATACAGTTACACTTATTAAGTGTCTTGATATCTGAATTAGTATCTTCCATGCAGTATGACCGAGGCAGCCTGGGTGAAGCTAACAGATGGCTAAAGATGTTTATGCAGGGGTTTTTTTTGGGTTTTTTTTTTTTTGTTTGTTTGTTTTGTTGGGGTTTTTTTTGACCTTTGGGTCCTAGGATGTCTTTGTACCAGTACAACTATGTTGTTAGATTTTCCTTATTTTAGAGGACCAGGGATTTAAAAGACTATGGTGGCCGAGGACTCTCAGGCTAGTTCAGCGCAGCTACTTGCTGATGAGCTGAGCAACTGAAAGCCTTGCTGTCTGAAGAAGATAGAATAGCAAGTATAATAATAGTTTTGTGCATGTGGCTGGGAACAATGGACTAAGAAAGAATATGTTAAGGTTCTTCCAAGAAAGAAGCTACCTGTGCCTGAGGCTCTGATCTTTCCTGACAGTTGACTGTTCCTACGCAACTTTTATAAAACCCTGACAGGCCTTTTAGGCAAATAAATGCTTCAGTAATAATCAGGTCTCAAAGGAGGCACTTTGCTGAATTCACTTGATAAACTGGTTCTCATTTGGAAGACAGGATCCTTCTGGTTGGATGAAGGGCTTCTTTTATCTACGGCACTATTTCTGTTTTTAAGTTCTTAGCTCAATAATTACAAAAAAATGTTGCTTAACAATTTTGAGTTTGAACAGGGCTTACTTGTTGCAAATGGCTTCTGGAATGAGCAGATGTGCAGTGGTATTTAAATGTAGCACTGCATCGGATGGAGTCTGTTTCAGACAGCACTTCGTGGCTCAGCTGGTGTAGCTGGGTGCTCCGCTTACACTTTCTCCCATCCCCCCTCGCATGGGCCCCCCTTTTATGCTGGATTTGGAAAAATAAACTCGGAGTTAGAGTAAACAGCACTGATTCTGCAGGGTTTTTTGGGGGGGTGCAGCTGAGCTGGTTTTTGTGTGTTTAAATAATGTTCACATTACTTACTGCGGGTAAACAGAGCCAACCTACTTTTTGGTTTTCTTTTATTGAGGACTAGACTGAACTGCAGTGGCAAGTGAAACTTGAAAGTAAATAGAAAGCTGAAGAAAAAAAAAAAATCTCCAGATGTATAGCTATCTTGTTGAACCAAAAGTATTTTTTAACAAAATAATAATAAAAAAGCCATTGATGGAGGCTGTCAGACTGAAATTTGGGGTCCTTTAGGTGATAAACCTGTTTGCCTTTGTCTGGATCTTTCAGATTGGGCAAGAGTGGAAAAAAAAATGTATTTTTTTCTTCTCTTAGATAAACCTGTTCGCATCTTTGTCTGGGTCTTTCAGACTGGGGAAGTGAAAGAAATTATGTATTTTTTTCTTCTCTTTCCTTTCTGAAACTGAATATATAAAGATTACAGTCATATGCTGAAACTTCTTGCAATTTGGGTGGTGAATGGGATCCTTCTTTCAAACTGTGCTTCTTGAAGAGTTCTCAGCATACAGAAACAGCTCATGGTGATCATTCTCAGTCTTTGAATGCCTATAATAAAATGAAGAAATTGAGAAGGGCAAATGTGATGAATTCTGATAACATGTTTTGACTTCCCTACTATATCAATTCACTTGGCTTACCAAGGGAAAAAAGCCCTACATTGGTATCATGCGCTGTCATTCATTGAAATTATTTGTATTTTTTGGTTCTTCTGGCTTTATATAATGCTAGAGGTAATGACTAGGTTACTTTTAACTCTATTGTTGTTGCAATAGCATTTTAAATCATGGTGCTAGTGATGATGAAGGAGCAGTAAGTGACAAGGTTTATGCCTAAGTTTGTAATTCCCAAAGAAAGAATAAGAGAGATGAAATAGGCCCTTGAATGTTAGATTGACTGTAGCATTTTTCAAACCAGTTGGGACAATTGGAACTGTGTTTTTAATTAATAAAAGTAAAAACATTTGCAGAAGTTCTGTGAGCTGCCATCTGTCCAGTGGCTGTTGAAGAATGACGACACCCAGAGATAAAATGCCTTCTCTTCTGTTCCAAAGCAGCTTCCTTGAAAGAAAACTCAATTTACTATTAGAATTTCCTTATCCTTTATAAAATAAAGTTGTAAATGTGAGTGGCATTTTAAGAATAACATTCCTTTGATAATATGCTTGGATCTTTTGTTCTTTATATAGGCGGAGAAATTCGGCGATTCCTTTGTGTTTGAGGGAATGCTGAGTGAAGAAGTGAAGGCTGACATCCACCAGGCAGTGAGTAACACAGCGGGGTAAAGCTTACTTAGCAATCACTGGGGTAGATGTGTTAGCAATTATGGCAGTAAGAGCTAAATTGTGTGATGTTCCCGAAGCCACGTACAAAAATGGGGTTTATGGAGGGGGGTTTGGCCTAGAATAATATACTCCCTCAAGTGTGGAGGATTTATAGTCTATTCACTGTTTGTTTTTGTTTTTTTTTTTAAACAAACAAAAAATCTGCTTCTGATAAGCAAAAGATAGTATCAACCCCTTCTTGTTGTCCTTTGCCTCCGAAGTGAGAGATACTTGGGACTGTAGTAAGTGGTGCAGATAGAAGGCTGTTTGTTTGTATTACGTGTAATACAGTGATGCTTCAGAAATTTAGATGTCACTAGTGGCTCTCCTGAGTGATGTGCTGTGTAGGCAAAGAACAGGAGTGCTTCTGGCTCCAGGAACATACGTACATGTGACTGGCACGCTCTGCCAGTGCAGTCTTATGTCCAAAGTGGGTAAATCCTAGATCCTACCGATTTAAGAAAATGAGGATAATCTGTGTATCTGATACAACAGCGATGCTTGCATGAGTGCTTTTTCTAGGTTAACTAGAAGCAAATATTCCTAAGTGCCATTTCTGTGGCAGACCTGAGTCTGTAAGATTGCTTATTATGTTGTGAATGGCTAAAGTTTACTGTGCTTCCTCCATCTCTGTAGAAGGTCCTGTATGCCTTGCTGGTTTTTTCAGTTCCCTTCATCTTGCTAGGGCAACATAGTGATCCTGGCAGGTGCAGTGCTGATTAAACTGGAACTGATCCAGTTTTCCTGTTGGGTGGAAGTGAATATTAGTTTAAAAAACCTCAAAAGTTTGGTAGTGAAGGTTCCCTGCCCCCTCCCCTTCCCCTTTTTCTGTTGTGAGTGTGTTCCTGAGCCTTTCTTAGGCTTCGTTTAACTCCTCTTTAACCTTAACAGGTCACTTAACCTTTACAGCTCTCGATAGTAAGCAGATTATGGGTTGTCATCTGCTGGATGACTTGATCTGCTTTGAGCAGAAGTTTGGACAAGATGACCTCCTGAGGTCCCTTCCCATCAGAATTATCCTCAGGTGAACACACTGCATTTCCAGATATCTTGTCCCATGCCTTTAAAAGGCCTTAGAAATGAAGCATTCTGGTGTGCATAGTGTGGCAATTTGGGGTGGGGCGGCGTGGCTTCAAGTTGCTTTTACTCTGGATGGGAATTTCTTTGCTTTTTTGGTTAATTTTCTTTTGGATCAGCAAAGATAACTTGGCTCATTCTGCAACTGCTGGAATCAACACAGCTAAGCAGGCTGTACACAAGGCAGAGATACTACACAAGGTAGTAGCAGGACTGAAACTGCATCTTTTGGCAATAGTTCAGTTAGACATAAATAAGTGTTCAAGTGAAACTGCATCTGTAGAGGAGCACAACTTTTTCTTGCCACCTTTTGTACCTTCTGATGCTAGATGAGCAAAGAGAGAGAGGTGGGACAGTCTGAGACGAAATTATTTCTTTTAGTTAGTAGCAAGGTTTTACTTGTGTACAACATTTCATCCAAGGTACAACTTCAAGAGTTTAGAGGATTATTTGTTATGATAAACAACTGAAAATACCTGGGGCTTTAGTTTTAGTCATTTAATTTTCTCCAAAATAGTTTATCACACAAAGAATTTTTCTTCCATGTGCATGGTGCAATACCTTACAATGTGCATATTCATTGTTCCACATAAACGATGCTCTGGTTGAGGGGGAGGTCTGTAGAGTTTGATTTTTATCTTCAAGGGGCAGACTGATAGATTGGAGGTTTCAAGAAGCCCTATGTCAATGTGTGCTGTGAAGGATTGGCAGAAAATGTGGGGTTTTGTTTCCTACTGCAAGGGAAGAAAGATTACAAGAATAGTTTGTTATCCTTTAATTCAGGACTAACAGCTCTGTACTGTGAGACATAAGAGGACTAAATTGGACTTACCAAATGTGAGTGTCACTGATGTTGAAGGTAGAATAAACGCAGATGGGCTCATCCCATCTTCATAGAAGTTGGTATTAGAGAAATTCTTTTTTCTACCCTAGTTCTGTGCTGCAGAAATCCCTAAATCAGGCTCTCTGTTTTAAAACAAACAAACAAACTCTAAGAATGCTGGTGTAAGCTCAGCCTTGGCTACTTCTATAAACACATAGGGAGTGTTGGGAGTCACTTTCCTGGGTGTGTCAGCCAAATTTTGAAGTGTTGGCTGTAGTGCTAACAGAACAAGTATTATGCCAGAGCTGGAATGGAGCCCAAACTGGTCTTTTTGGCTGGTTCTTTATGAAAGTTTTCTGTATTTGTTAAAAGTAAACTTTAGGAGACTGTCCTTTTGCCATGTTTTCAGTATTTATTATTAGCTCACTTTGCGAGTTGCTGGTGTGCAGAGCGTTGTCAAAATGAACACACAGAAAGATTGTACTAGTTATTTTGGTAAAGTGATCTGGAGCATAGTGACTGGCTGCCTTGGAGTTTGGCACTTCTCAACTTTATGCTGATGCTGTGGACAAACTTATGTTCTAAAACATGGCAATATCATGAGGATGTGAAAAAGAAACTAGAAACTGCTTTTCTTCCTCCTGTCTGCCTGCCCCCTCACCAGCTACCTACCATGAAATCCAACTTTCAGCAAGGAACTTGTGTCTGCAAGGAGAAGGTGTCAGAAGGCAGCTCAGTGGTAGAGTGGAAAGCAAAGTCTAATGCCTGAAGATACAGCTTAGAATTTTATCTGTATATGCTCCTGCCTCTCAAAACTGTGTCTTTTTGTTGTTCTAGTAAGTGTTTTCTGTGAGGGGTTATAAATGTTGAAAGTGCTGTGTGGACTTTAGTTGTTTTGAGGGTCTTTGGTTTTTGTGAGAGTGCGATTTGTAGCCTAGAACAAGCAAGCGTCTTTCGGTTGCAGGGAAGGGAAGCATCAGCCATGGGGATGTGGCGTTAGAATATAATGTACTCGGACTGCTGCTCAGACAACCGGATTCTGTGTAGGCCATGCTTATCCCAGCTAATTGAAACTAATAAAATGTGTTAGCAGTTTTCTGTAGATCATGCTTTCAAGAAACAAGTTCTTGTAGACAACTTGCAAGACACTTCTTATGGTGAAAATGTAGAAGCATCCCAATTATGGGGCAGGGACTTTAAGGGTTCTGCAAAAGCAAATTCTTCCTTGGGATCTGCAAGCTTAAATTAAACAATAGAAAATAAAAGCTAGCTTCTTGTTACATTGCCCAAAATGTTTTAAATCTACTGGTGTCTGCTGGGGGGAAAAAAGGTGGAAGGAATCTAATGCTACTCAATTACTTAAAAAAAAAATAAAAATGGCTACTGCAGTGTAACTGTTTAAATGTAATCAGAAAAAGTGTAAATTGCATGAAGTTGGTTTTCATCAGCAAATTGTAATGACCAGCAATAGAAAAGTTTAAGGCTTTTTTTCTCAACATATACCTTAGTCAACTCATATCTTAGCTTGTGGTATATACCTTCTTGGATCATAACCATCACCATGAAAAGCAGAAATAAGATATAAACATCGGTGTGTTACTGGTACTGAAAATCCCTCCACCAAATTGAGGGGAGAAAGGACTGTATTTTAACTTTGCCTAGGTGGCTCAGACGTGTTTTGATAAGGCTTTTCTCTAGCTGAAGCACAGGGGTGCTAAATGCAAATGTGAGTATAGGGGAAGAGCAACAGGAATGTATATTTTGGAAGTACTATTTCGGAAGTAGTATTTCATACGTAGTGAAAGAATTGGAGAAAGGTGGAAGTGAAGGTACTGAACTAAGTGGTATAAATAATGAGCTGCATGTGTCTGTCGTGGACTATCTGGGGGTTTGCTCTATTTGGCCACTTTGTCTCCTCCGGTTCTTAAACCAGACAAGTTTATTATAGGCCCTCAATGGAAGCAGACAGCTAAATTAGAACAGAGGTGGGGCTGGTGAAAGCTAATGCGGGAGCAAACCAGCTTAGCACGTAGAATAATTGTTGGAGCTTTGGGTGTGCGTTTCCTGGAGGTGAGGTGGTCTCCTAGATAGCCGCTGCTACAGGAATGTAGGTTGGACCTAACCCTCCTCTGGAAGGGAAGCAGTAAAAAGGGGTGTAGCAGCCAATAATTGAATTGTTCTAGATTTCTGGGAACTTGAGTTTTAGTTTTGGCTTTGAAGTTTGCGGTGGTAACATGGCAGAGAGCGAAAATTTAGCTCTGTAACAGAAGAGGGTGTTACTGATAGAATTGGTGAGGACTTTTTCAAATAAGAAAGGATTTTTCTAGGGCGAGGGTAGAAGGTCCTTTGAAACAAAAATGTTTTGTATGGGCTTAACAAGTTTTGATAGCTTCAGATGCTAAAATCAGTTCTCAGACTTGCAGATTAAAATCAACTACCAATTGCTGCATCTGTTATAGCTATTAAGTTATGGCCTTTTTGGGTACTTGGCCTTTGGTTTAGATGTCATAGATAAAACACAGCCTAGAATTGCCAACAGCTTGGCATTTGGAAATTTTTTGTTTCTTTCCTTCTCTTTTGAGATAATTTGGGGAAATGGAAAAGCTCAAAATTTAGAGATTTTGCTATTCTTATTTTATTATGAAACTGTTTTCCTGCTCTTTTATCTCCCTGACTTAGTTACAGAGGAAGTAGAGAGGGTACTGTTATTCCATGGCATTGTAAAATGCCATTTATGTGGCATTTTAATGTATCTTAGAGCAAAAAGCATGGGGATTCCGTCTGTGAAATGAGAAGGTACTGAGGCGTGCTTGCCAGTGAGGGGATTTGAGGGCTCTTGCAAATTACTGCAAGGGTTTCGCTTGCTGTGCAGCTACCATGAAAAAGGTAAACAGGATAGCACTTACTGAGACTGGAGTACAGCGTAAGTCAGACTTGCTCACTGGAGAGTAGTGGGAACATTTTTATTCTTGGCTTGTGGAAGATAGCAAAATTAATTTTTGCTTCTAGGCCAGATAAACTCTGCAATGAAGAGACTGAAAGCATACAAATCTGTATACTTCATTTGTCTTTAGGAGGTATTGAGTTTTTGGTCTGAGAATGCAATGAAATTAGTTCACTGGCAGACCTGAGCAAATACTATTAAGGACTTCTGGTCAATCCAGAACTATGGGATGCTACTTGCATCCCTATTTATATGGAAACCTCTGCAGTGGTCTTGAGCTGTGCAGTTTACCTATTTATAGCAGTGCCTCGAGCCTGTAACTCAAAGGGCATAGTCCCATTCTAAAAACAATGAAAACATTATGCATTTCAAAATAATAATGCAACAAACAATGATTGCAGGTAGTATAGCAGTGCTAGTGTTTGCAGCAGTTACTATGGAGAACGTACCTTCTGACAGCGATACGAACTTGCTTATCTGTGGCTTGGGGCGGAAAGCAGGTAGGTTATTGTATAGTTTGTCTGATACTGTTATAATGTCAACATACATAGGATGCATAAGCAGCAGTTGACAAATATGCTTGTTGCTACTTCAGGGGTAAATTTCATTTCAACCACGCTTGGCTTTTGCTTTTTCCGAGGCCTTTCAGAGAGGAAACTGAAATCAAAGGAAGAGATGGGCAAGCCGATTTCTTGCAGACCCCAGTGCTTCAGATATCCCCCATAAGGAGTTGGGAAGATGGAGCTGTTAATCTTGATCTTTTTACACTGTGCTCTCACTATTGGGATAAAGAATGATGTGCAGGAAGCATATCTCACTGGGAATTACCAGTAACATTAGTCCATATTTATGAGTATAAACTACAACTTTAAAGGGGGGCATTGCCTGTGCCTCAGGCTGTAGGTATAGCTGTGCATGCCTCGTTTTCTTAATGCTCATATTCACTTGGTTACTGGAAAAAATTACTAGCTTGAGTGCAGATTTAGATGTTGGCTGAAAAATAGACTTCCAGAGATGGAACTCACCAGGAACATCAGTTCCTCAAAAGAGACTTTCTAAAACTTGCACCTAATGAATCTTACTGGATTTTAGCATCAAATATTTTTGGTTATTTTTCTTGGAGGATTGACATAGCTGTGAAGTATTACACTGAGATTCGATGACCTTTCCTTACGCAAAGGAAATGGTCCCTTCGTAAAAGTAAAGTGCTAGTTTCCAATTAAGTCTGAAATCTTTTCTCTAACTCATGACTTAAAATACATTTATTCTTATTCTATAAAGCTGCTGCCTTTCCTTTTTGTGGTACTGCAATTTCAAACTCCTTTAAAATATTGGGACTTAAGGCAAACAATATCAATATTCTATATTACACAAAAAAACCTCTATTGCTTTTATTTCTGAGCTAATGAGGGAGGCTAGAAACCTTAGAAAATAAGAATGAAAACATGTTCTTCTGTAAGTTGAGCTTTTGGGGCGCTGGGACTTTTAATTGATATAATAAATAGCAGGGGACTTGCAGGAGTGTTGCAGAAGCTGGCAACATGAAGTATTAGTTACCTCCTGGAAAAAATACTCAACTGTCAACTTCTGAGCTGTTTCAGTGTGCTTAATTACTGATTTAGTGGAGGATTTGACAATCAAGTTTCAGTTCAGTTTATGTACATAATTATAGAAGGTTTGTTCTTCTCTCCAGAATATCTTCAAGTACACATACGAGTTATAGCGGTGTATGTAGATTATGTCTCGATAACTGGCTAGGAGGGATCTATTCTTGTCCTGAGCCTCGAAGCAGCGGCGTTCACTTCCACACTATTTACATTGCAATGTCTCCCTGACTCCCTTACAGCTGTTTCAACTTAAACACAAGCCCGTTGCTATAGAGATGATGTACTGCATAGAAATAGGTCGTGTTGGTGTCGTTTTCGGTGCGTGGACAAAAAGGAGAAGCGGAGCTGCGGGCTGCCGAAGGTGAACGTGGAGCGTTCATCTGCCGGAGGGATTTTCCTTGCGTTTGGAGAACAGCTTTAAAATCGAGTGGGACCACTACGTGGCTCGTTTCAAACCACCCCTCGCGGTGCGATGTGTTCTGAATCCGACTGCAAAGCCGAATCCATCAGAGGAGGGGGGCTCAGCTTTGTCTCTGCCCTCCGCTGAGTCCCCCCTCCGACCCGGAGCAGGATTTGACCACAGCCAGCCAAAACGCTGCCTGGGTAAGCGTCGGTGAAGAGCTGGGCTGTGCTAACGCAGCAGCCCGGAATAGTTGCTGCTTGCTGGCGTCTGCGATGGCAGAATCGCAATCCCGACGCTCCGTCGATCTGTCCGTACCCGTCGCCTGCTCCTGCAGGTGTAGGTTAACGTTACCCGTTGAGCGGCCGTGCCAGGCTGGCGGACGGGGCTCCCGTGGGACGGAGGTGCTGTAGGGATTGATCCGTGCTTGGGAGGTGGGAGAGAGGTCTCTGCCCTGGTTCTTAGCAAGGGAAGAAGTTTTGGAGGGTTGTTGGGAAGGTACGCTACTTAAAAATATAGGTGTAAAGTTCCTTGTGACCAGGAGCCCGCCTAATGTGATTTCTTTCTGGTTTCCGAGGGGAAAATGACAGTGGCTCATTTGTTGCACAGTGATCACTTTCATTTCTTAAACTCTCTGCCCTACTAAAAATGTTCTATTTTCTGTCTGCCTTTCTTCAGTCGTTCATTAATCAGCTGTTCAGGGTTTAGGATGTGGCATAGAGGAGGAAAAATTGACAGAGATTTATGTGTATCTGCCTTACATGGATAAAATAAAACCTCAACCAAAAATTACATTCTTCACTGAATCACTAAGGTTTTTTTTTTCACGTCCTACCAATCCTAGCAGTGGGGGTGTCCAGACCACTGGGTGTATTTCTCAGAGGTAGTGCTTCACAACTTCCCTGCTTCCAGCTGATGCACACATTACTTTTGCAGCCAAGAGGATGCTTTTGCAAATTAAAGATGTACAGTGCTTAACACAATCTGATTCAAACAAATGGTAACCTATTAAGTCAGCTTCTGAAACTGAAGTGTGTGTATCTTTGGTTAAGAACCCGCTGCTTAATAAATGATTCTTCAAGTGTTTTCCAGACATAGACTACATTTTACTCAGGGCGGGGGGGGGGGGGGGGGGGGAAATCTCTTTTCAGACAGTTGATTCCTACATTGCTGAAGTTCTTACTCTGCAATAACTTTTGCTTCTTCCAGATTTTTATCTTGACCTAGTATAGAAAGGCCTTATTATATTAAAATAGCATTATAATGCTGTAGCACATAAAAAAATATTTGGTGCTACACGTCTGGACAACAGCATGAATTTCTCATCTTACGGGCCTGACAAGGTTAAAATCTACAGCTTTGTTATTTCAAGTGACTTGCTGCATGTTAGAAATGGAATTAGAGCCAAGATTAGCTACTCAGTTGAGTTTATTTTTGGTGATTTTTCTAATACATAAATGTGATTTGCATTTGAAATTTGGAGCTAAAGTGAGGAGTTGGGTGGGTTTTTTTTTCCCTAACATGGCCAGGCCATGTTAGGTACAAGACTAATACAAATTGTTCCATTGTTATTAGCTGGATTTTTTGGGTGTGTTTTTAAGGGTATTCCCTTACTGCTTTTGCAGTAGCAGTAACAGTGTAATGCTGACGATGAAACTTCACTTTCCTGATGTTCCCCCCTTTCATTTTTTTCTATGTATCTTTAGAAAGGAATTTTCATCAAGATAATTGTGAAGTAGTCTAAAAATCTTGAAATCATGAGTTAATGGGGCAATTAGAGTTAGGATATCCCAACCTACTTTGAAAAGAAAATTGAATGCTTCAAACTTTGAATTTTATGCAAGCTGATAGTGGGAGTATATGCTTTAGTTCTGCAAATCGCTTCATTAGAGTGGAAAACTCGTAGGTTGGAATTAACTGTTAGTATATCTTTCCAGCATTATCATACCATGTTCTCTTTTCTTCACAGTGCTACAAGGCTGTGTTAAGCAGAACAGTGAGTTCTTAAAAGTTTAATCCTGGAACAGAGAGCTGGATAATCCAAGTTTTCAGCTGGATCAGACCAAAACAAGCATTGAGCTTCTCTGCCTCTGACATGTGCTTTGCTCCTGGAACTGCATTTCCTTGTGTATCGAGGCAGTTGTGTAACATTTGCAGGGCCATTATGTTTTTAACCAATTCTGTTACAAGCGATAGGCCATGCTGTAAAGAGTTAATCAAAAAGAAGGAGATATTGTCCTCTAATTCAGTATCTCTTCAAGATCTATTCAGCAGCATATGCTGCTATTTTTACAAAATGAATCTGTTGCCAGTCTACAGAACACATGTTTTGGAGTGAAGCATGAGAGCTGCTAAGCATTATGAAAGTAACTAAGCTTATTAGTGGCAAGGGAGGGCTTTGCTGTATTAACTGTGATGTTGTACTATCTCTGTCTAATTAGCTTTTCTACTAATTAGATTTAGAGCAATTAAAAGCTTTAAAGACTTCTGAGAAGTTTTTTGAAAGGACTGTAAATTTCAGGTACATGACTTTCTCTTTTGGAAGGAGCATCTTGGTGCATGCTCGCTCATGCCCGTGGCTGACTTAGATAAGTTTCCAATTAATTATTGAAGGCTGTACGTACTCTATCACTGTTATTGCTGTCCTAGTACTATATGTGTAACTTCTCTAAAGATCTGGGTGTTCTGCAAAGACTGGCAGCCATTTGGCGTTCAGTTCAGCAGAGCCAGAAACAGAAGACGTGCACACGTAGTGCTCTCATGCGGAGAGACTATATTTTTCTTGGTTTAAAATAAACCATTCTGATTGAAAGCATCTGCTTTTTCTTTTGCATAACAAAAATGTTTTCCAAAATTAAAGTCTTCTAAAGTGTAAGTCTTTGCAGTCTCCTGCAGAGATTTTTACTTTTTTTTTTTAATCCAAACCCAAGCAGTTTAATTTACAAAAATGTGTTGTGCTTAGAAACTATTGGGATGATATCTTACTTGTGATCTTTCAGATTCACGGAGAACCTTTAGCAAATGGTACTGTGGCTCTTATTTTCCTTAAAGAGCTGTAAAATTCTAATTTTGGATTTCTGTCCTATCTTAAGTATAGATTAAAGGTTAAAGCTCAAAATATACAAGGAATTGGTTAAGTCAGACTAGTTTTAAACCTACTGACTGTAGTATCTGTTTAGCAGCTTGGTCATTCTGAAGTTTTAGTGCTATGAGAGTTGAGTGGAGTATCTTTCTGAATGAAGATCCCACCTTTGGGTTTGAATGCTCAGTTACAGACCTATAGTTTCCAGTAAGAGATCAAATTCTTCTCGTGCTTTTTTTGAAAAGGGTAGCGGCTCCACTTCTGGTGAGAACATCATTGGCTTTGTTAGATACTGAGCCAGAATTATCTGGTTTTGTCAACTTATGTGCCTGCCATGCTAGGGAGATCAGAAAGCAGGATCTTTAACAAATGTCATTACTTTAGTGGTATGCCTGGAGGGTCCCATTTAGGTAGAGAGCGCATGGACAGAACATCTCAGTCATCAGCAAGC
Organism: Astur gentilis; assembly: GCF_929443795.1. Classification (NCBI taxonomy): domain Eukaryota; kingdom Metazoa; phylum Chordata; class Aves; order Accipitriformes; family Accipitridae; genus Astur; species Astur gentilis. Next base: position 22,936,774 of record NC_064902.1, on the reverse strand, counting down.
TGCTGAGAGCATCTTTTTCTTGTGTACTTAACACTGATGTTCACTCGCTCTCTGGAGCGTCTAAAACCTGTGTGTGGATGACTTCCCAGCCTGGAGGAGTCCTGCAGCGTGTTTAGGGATTCCAGCGCTCTTGCCTAGAGCTTACAGAGCTGCGGGCTCTTCAGCTGAGCTTAAGCCAACGACTCGGCAGCTTTACTCCGGGATTGCTATTGATTTACAGTGAGCTTTTAGGTAAGGTACCCAGATGTACGCTGTAGGCAAAATTTGTGTGCGATGGTGGGAGAAGAGTGAAAAGCTGTCATGGGAGCTGTTATGGCATAGATTGATCAGATGTTTTAATATAATATAATATGTCTTTGTGTATTAGCAGCACTTCTATTTCTTAGGCACTTAAATTTATTTTCCTACTGAAACATTCAAATGAGAGATCTGATGTGTGGTTTGGACCAGAGTTTTTCTTAACAACCTAAGTTTGTCATAGATAACTTTTTTCTCACACACATGTAATTACATGTTAAATGCCTGTCACTGTTGAAGGATGCAGCTTCCTCCTAGTAGCTGCTGTTAAAATTATTTGACTGGGCTGGTCCTCTGTCTCCCAAGTACCAGCTTTCAGTGACTTTTACTTTTGGACCTTTCTGTGAAGGATTTGGTGAGTTAAAGGGTAATGCTCTTGGCACAATTCCTACTTGTGTGAGTAACACCTCACAAAGTTGGTTTAGCAGCATGATGAAGAGAAATAAATACTTTACTTCTTCCCTTTGCCACCTGTAGAGCAGGGAAAGCTGAGGGGCAGTTGAGAGGGCAGAACTTGCTGAAGGTTGTCCTGCAGGCCAGTGTTAGAGTAGCATCTGGACCTCCTCGGTCTAGGGCTAACCAGCTGGTAGGTTATTTAACTCCTAAAGCATTGGAGGGTTATTTATTTTGATTTTTGTTCATTATGGAAATTGGAGTATTTTAGAAACAAGCACTCGAGCTGCTGGAAAAAACCCACTGTTGATGGTTAGCATAAGTGTTCTGTTTTGTCTCAATTTTCTGAAAGGGCCCATTATTAAGATGGGTATTTCTAAGTGAATGTGAATCAGAATAGCGTAGTTAAACTTGCAGTGTACTGACCCTCTCAGCTTTGAAGTAAGCTTAATAGAAGAAATCCATAATGAATGTATTCCAGGAATAATTCCTTGGCATTGCAGAATCAAATGCGAGACTTTTGGTTAGAGAGAAGTACTTGATGTCTGCATTGTTGCACAGTATTTTGTCTGCAAGCTTGATTTGCTTAGAAAACCAACGGGGGGGGGGCAAAAAAAGGCTTCACTTGACTTCTGTGGCTCTTCTGTCTCCACCTTCTGGAAGCTGATAGCAAATAATTTAAAATCAGCTTACTGAGTTAATTAACTGGAAAGCAAATGTGTTGCAAGATGTGTGTTTTGACCCTAGTTAAAGGATGTCATCAGGATTTTATTTTAGTTATTCCAAAACACTGAGTCTAGGGAGCAAATAATTGGGATGAAAATTCTCTTTAAGCCAAAATTGTCTTTTTTATCGTCTCTGCAGAATGTCGGACTGAAGTCAGCCAGAAGGTTAGCTTGTTTAACTGTACTGTGGGGATACTGTTGTAACGGAATCGAGTAAAACTGTACTGTTCCAGATGACCTCTTCCAACCACTGCCATCTGAGTGTTCTTGGCATAGTTTTCAGAGGTGAAGAGATACGCTCGAGAATTTCTGAGAGGACAGTCTGGTCCAGCGCAGGTAGTGTGCTGAAGGCTGTGCTTTCAAAGAGAATAAACTGTGCTTTGTATCAGACCTGCAGGTGAGAAAATGTAGAAGGGAAGGAGAGACAGCCAGAGGGCAATGTTTCCAAAAAGTATGCTCAGGATTTGGTCTCCCTCTCACGTGTTGGTTGGGTGGTATTTGCTTTGTGCTGTTCGGTACCTTGGGCTGTTCTCTGGCTGGGAGTGTTGTAATGTCGATCAAGCCATCACCTTGGTTCCCCACAATAATAGGTCAGTTGGCTGCAGGCAGAGCCACGAGCCGCGAGTGAAAGCTTTGTAGCCTATGGTCACAGGGTGGTTTTTCAGAATAGCCTTTAGCTGGGAATTTAAGCCTTCTTCCCTGGCCACTCTTGTCCCTTTTCAGGTTGCAGCTGCTCCCTGGTGGTTGCCTGTGAAGGGAGCCAACTGGAAGCACCCTGAGGGTCATGACTCTAGTATCTCCAACAGGTAAGCCGTAAGTGGCCATTCAACTGGAATACACAGCGCTTGTAAATGTACCCGTAAACTTGCACCAGGTATGGGGGTATAAGAAAGGTTTGGGTTTTTGTTTTTTGTTTTTTTTTTTTTTTAATTAGTTACCTGTTTGCTGCTGCTTCTGCAACTATTTTCCCATCTTCTAGCGTGTTGCATGCAATATTCAGTGGTTGTATGGTCAATGACGTAGTAGTATTTCAAAAAGGTCTATAAGCACTTTCCACCTGAGGGAAAAGAGACCATACTGAAATGTGCTTCCCTGTGTTTTCTGTTCACATTTGTATATTAGCAGTGAAACAAACTAGATCTTTAGAGGGTCAGAAACTTTAGAGCATTCAATGCAGATCTGGTTTCAGAGAGGAAGACTAAATACTAGCTGCACGTGTACTTTAGGAGTCCGTGTAGTGTGTTGTCCGTCTGGGATTTGGAAGCCTATCTGTCTGGCAGCAGCAGATTGAAGAGTTTTGTGCTTTTTAATTTATTCTGACTTTGTGGGCTGATTATTCTGGAAAATCGGTTGTGGATTTATCTAGAAGCTCTAAATGCTTTGGAAAACTAGTTTTTCTTAACAGCCTATAGTTGGTGCCATGCTTTCCTAGTATGAACCCTGAAACTTGCTGATCCATGTCTTTATACAATCTCTTTCCATTCAGAAGTGGAATGAATTTTATGCCTAGAAAATCAAAAGGCTTCATTATTCTCAGGTGCTTTTTATGGATACTGCAGAACTAGCCCTGGGTTGCACATGTTGAAAGCCATTGCTCAGTTCTGTATATTATTGTATGCTTACTTGGATGTGACTCTTCATTTGGGACCTCTTATATTGCAACTCTTATTTTCTCACTAAGCAGGTATCAATGCAGCTGGCACTAGCTGCCTTAAGCAACTAGTTAAAGTTTCAAAACTGCTGTTTGAAATAGTCAGACTTTTTAGCCTAGATCTAGTAGATTCGGGCATGTTTTTGTGTCCTCCAAGGAGAGGGCTGTGTTAGTGTAACATCACCTGATGGCTGAACTGCTTAGTAACAAGTCCGTTGTCTGTTCTCCAAGGGCAATGAAAGAATTATCTGAGGCAAAAATAGAGATCATATCGGGAGGCGTTGTTAGGGGGAGATGGAGAAATTTAGGTCACAGTCAGCAGATAAGAGTTGGAAATGTGCCATGTAAATCTAGTCTTGCTAAGTATGGTGCAAACCTAGCCTAGTAAAACTGCTGGTGAACTTGCCACGTGGAAGTAGCCTGATGGAGCAAGAGGAATATGCTGGCTTGTTAAATGAGGCAGGAAAGACGAATTAATAGGAAGACCTCTGTATCTGTCTTCTGGACTGGTACCCTCAGCTCTTGAAGTATCTTGGTCTATTAGAGGCTTGGATGGTGGGGATCCTTGTGGCAAGACTGACTAGGCATTTTTTCTGTCTTTTTCTGGAAAAAGACAAGGATTGTAAGGGCAATCCTGAAACTAAACCAAAGGAAAGATGGGAGATTTCATGTAAACTGTGGACTGCTTGAAACACGCAAAGAAAAATACTTTTTTGTTAAATTTCTTCAGTTCACTGTTTCCTGGATTGGGTGCTGCAAAAGATGATAATTGCTAAGAGTAAAGGACTCTTTCTCATCCAACCTCTCCCTCAAAAAGCCTACAACTGACAGCAAAGAACCTGCAGCAGAGTGCCCAGGGAAGTGAAGAGCATTTCCCATTAAACTGCAAAGTAAATTTTCCTGTTGAGAATCTGGACTTCTTGTTAAGATACTGTCAGACTAGCCTAGCAAGGAGTAGTAATGCTGCAGGCTTTTGGTGTCTTCCTTTGGGTCTCTGAGCACCTACGTTTCCACAGGAGCCAGCGTGTCAATAGTTCCTCACTGGCTCCTGGGTGCAGCAGGTTTCTGAAGTGAGACTGTGAGAAAGCACAAGCCACAAATGTCTTTTTTAACTGTAGAGGGCTGTACATAAAAGCATGATGAGACAAGCAGAAGTTAATTTTTTTTCCTCGTCCTTGTTTTTCTCTGATGGTTGCATTTCCTTTCCAGCGTCTTGCTGTCTTTCTTTAAGTAGCTTCTTTTCTGTAAAAGTATTCTGATAGCTGGTCCGGTTGTAACTGAACTGTGAAACTTCCTCACAGTCCTTTGTGGCCATCCCTAAAAGAGTTTCATAAAGTGCTTGTGGCGTATAGCTGTGAGATTGCCTAGTTCTGCTGATGATCTTGTCCTATTTGTTTTATTCCCCAGAATGGATCATCCAGTTATTCATGTTTCTTGGAATGATGCTGTGGCATTCTGCACCTGGGCAGGGAAACGGTTACCAACTGAGGCTGAATGGGAATACAGCTGTCGAGGGGGTCTTCAAAATAGGTACTTGTCACAAATATGTCCCTGATAAATGTTTAACCCTGGTATTTACTAGATAAGGAAGAGTTGTGTGGGTTTTTATTACCCTCAATGTCTTTTTCTTGCGTAGTATGCACATCTGTGGTAAGTATAACACTGACTTACTCTGAACAGATTCCTTTGGGCAAGTGAATTTCCCCGAATGGTGTATTGTAATCTGAACTCTGTAATGGGAAGAGAATGCAAAGAGCCCGAGAGAGCAGGCGGTGTGACAAAATGCCAAGGCACAGGACTGCTGCTCTTGCAGGAGATGAAAGGTGTAGCGGAGGAGCTTAGTGCCAAGGCCAAGAGAGTTGCAGAAGACCTTACGGAGTAAATAACTACATCGCTGCGCAGCAACTGTAGGGCCACTGGATCCACCTGTTGCCTGACTGTGGGCTTGGGGAGGAGGAGAAGACAAGGTGGGTAACAGGTCAATGTCTTCTCCATCCTGTGTCCTGGACTAGATACTGCACAGGGCAGAGCTGCCTTTCCCTCCTTCATGTACGAATTGTCCTCGTAGAACCCTTGCTCTCTTTGAAAACCTGCTAGATGTTGGTACAAATGGAACTGGAATACAAACAGTTCTCCAGGGTAAGGTGGGGAGGAAGGGGGTGTGTGTGGTGTGGTGTGTGTGTCTTTTTTCTTTTTTGTTTTAAGTGTTTGCAACTGTTCTTCTGTATGTCTTTTAATAGACTTTTCCCATGGGGCAACAAGCTTCAGCCGAAAGGTCAACATTATGCCAATATCTGGCAAGGAGTGTTCCCAACTAATAACACTGCAGAAGATGGATACAAAGGAACTGCACCTGTAAGTATGTGTCTAAGTGAATTAATCATATGGAAATGAACTTAGTCTTCCTAAAACTGAGGTCTGTGTTCAACACAATGAGCCATGGCTGTTTTCCATTCCTGTACTCTTTCACCTTTAGATTTTTAAAGTTACAGTATATTTCACTGCAGGCTTGAGTATTACCAAGGGACAATTTTTAAAAGCTAATTGAAAAGTAAAGATTATTTTCATTTTAACTTTCAGTTCCTCTCAGACTGACCTCTTTTCCCCCTTTCCAGTCAGCTTACAGTCAGAAGCTGAAATACGTTCTGCCTGCACTTTTGGCATTACAATTTTTTGAACTCTCATTTTTTTGGGTAGTTGTTCCTGAGGCACAAAAGTCATGCAATAGTTTAAAAGAAATGAAACTTCCCTTTTTGGAAAGGTTGAGTCTGCCTGTTATAGCAAACAATGGAGTAGAATTTTGAAGGCAATCAACAATGTGAATGAATTACTAAATGGTAGTTAAAGTAAGCCCAAAAAGTTTCATCGGTAGAGAAGTCTTGCATATGCATGAGTTGACAGCCACTCTTGCTTTCCTTTGATGGAAAGGGAAATCTGGAAGTTGTAAGCGTGGGCATGGAGGTCAGATCACTAATGCTACATTCGGGTCTGTGTCTGTTGGTCAAACAGTGCCTCTCTTGAGAGGATCAATCTCCAAAACCAATGAGAAGATATGTGCCCTAATGGAAATGTGGTGCTGAGAACATTGAGGATGACAATAGTTCCTTCTTCCATTCTATTGTATTTAAATGGAGTATGTAGAAGTGTTATAGTTCTGCACTACTAATTTGGTGTCTGCTTTTGAGATATGAAGCCAGAAGCTCCTAGTAAAGACACATGTACTTTCAGCAGACTGGCCTTCAGGATTAAAAACCCTATTTCATGTTGAGTGGTTTACAGAACCGGCACTGGTGTTCTATATCTTGTATAGGTCACTGCGTTTCCTCCCAATGGATATGGCTTGTACAACATTGTAGGAAATGCCTGGGAATGGACGTCGGACTGGTGGGCTGTTCATCATTCAACAGATGAAGTTCACAACCCTGTAAGTATTTTATTGGCATCACATGAAGTATAGAATTCCCTCTTGCTACTCTGGTCTGGTTGCTGTTTGAAAACCTACTGTTCTTTGTTTCCCTCTACTGTGTCTTGGGTGGGGGACGTTCTGTGTTGCGGTGAATCAGGAACTATCACACCACAGGTAATCAACACTGAAACTGTAGTGCTGTAGTGCAATTTTATTTATTTATTTTTTGTTGGACAGGCCTCCACAACTGGTTAGCAGTTGAATACTTCCAAACTGGCATCATATTACGTAAATCAAGAATTTGCCAATGTAGTGGAATTACTTTAAAAAAAAAAAGGAAGATTTTTTTGGTTTATGTTGCTACAATCTGTACTACTCGCCCCACTACCATTGGAGAACAAACCATTGTGAGTTATCTTCATGGCTTCTACTAGCTCATTTAGAATTCAGTGTGTACTAAAGCTGATGTTTATGGGGAGAAGTAGCTTACCGGGCTTTGAGAGGTTAATATTTGGTTTTCTTTGTGGCAGGCAGAGAAAGAGGTCCTGCAGGGTAAGCTTCGTATGTGGGGTTTCTCATGCAGTATCTCTCAGCAGATTCAAGTTCTAGCATTACATCTCTTTCTCTTTCATTTATCCAGGATGACTAAATCTGAGAAATACTCTGTTCTCACAGAGCTTGTTTTGTTCAGACACGGTTATCTGTAATGAGAAAAGGAATTAAACCTCACAGGGCAGGAGCTATCTCTTTGCTGCGGGATTTGAGTATCCCCATGCTGTGGTCTCTTATGGTACGTGTAGTCTTTCTTTGGTATGCCAGGCATAATTGGAGGCCTTTCTGGGAAGTCAGCAATTGGGAGCTTGAGGAACTTGCTATATTTCTTTTGCTGTTCTGTACATTGCAGAGGTTGACATTCTGTTGTTCTTCCAGGAGGATGTGTCTGGCAAGAGAAATCGGACTCATCTTGGGGTCTAGATTGCTGTAGATCTGTACTAGCAGCTCCATCACACTGATGGAGCATCTAGAGGCCTCCTAACCCATACCAATCATGTTGGCCAATTTCAAGTTACTTGTATCCCAGTAAAATATACCACAGGTCCCTCCAGTGGCTTCAGCTATGTGTTGGACAGTGTGCTACATATATCTTCCCAAGTAACTGAAATGCTTGGGACTGTAGCTTTTTTTTCACTGTTTGATTTAAAATAGGATGGACTATGCTCTAATTTTTTTGGTAGGCAGTCTTAGTGGTCTACCAATGGCTGAAGAACCTCCTTTTCCTTTGGGACCTTGGCCGTGTTGTATCTCCATCTACTACTTTTATCACATACTGCACAAATAATACATATGATGCGATTTGAATGTTTCACAGTAGTCAAAGTTTTCTGCCAGGTTCTGTAATCCAGCAATAATGGAAAGCTGTACTGCATCAATTGTCACTTGAATGTATAAACACACCTGTCTCTTTCTAACATTGACTCATGGCTCGCATACACATACAGCTAAAATTTATATGGAACTTACAGTTAGCATTCAAGCTGATACTTTAGATTATTTTTTTTTTTTCCCTGTTTGCGTACTGATTGATTCGGAAAGAAACTTCTGCTGTCTTGCAATTCTGTTTCCATTCTGGTGGGGTTTTTTATAGGCAATTAAGGATAATTTTTTTCCTGTACCTTTTGAATGGGGAAGCAAGGCCAGTTTACGAGCAACATTTCTAAAGATGAAGTCTTGAGTAGCTAGCAGAATGTAAATTTAGGTGAAAGTGAAGAACAATAAACCTAGCAAACTTTCCCATATCAGAGGAGAGTATTGATTTGATTGCAGCCTCGTAAGTCGGAGGAGGAGGAGAACGAGCAAGGCTGAGCTTTCCATTCCTGACTGTGTGGTCACCCAGGTTTGTACCGGGAAAATCCTACTTTAACCCTCTCACTACTGAAGCTTCAGTGCCTGGAACAAAAGCATTAATGATCTGCATGTGCTGCCTTAATTGGAGTGGAGGGGAAGGACCCCTTGCAGAGACAAACAGCATCTGTGTCCCTGGGAAAGAACACAAGTCTGGCAGTCGGTAGCGTATTGCAACGGTCCCTCTTCTTTCATCTGGTTCTCGGGCTGACAGCTACTTCAGTTTTGGCTGCTTGTTCCTGCAGTGACCTCTCAGGGCAGGGAAAAGTGCCCGGCTCCCTAGCAGTCGTCTTCCTTAGCAAGAAGGGGCGACGCTGGGAAGCAAAAATAGAGTAACTAGGCTGAGTCTGGAGAACAGAAACACTTTTGATGCTGTGTGTATATAGAACTTAAAAGTAACACATCTCGGGTCTATTTCACCTAGATATGTTCTACGGTTTTTTGTTTGGTTTTGTCTGTAGGTTAGTAACGTGCATTATTTGTTTAAACTGTTAAAGGCTTTGTGTCATCACTGGCAAAGTCTTAGAGCTTTTTTTTTTCACGTAAGATGGCTGGCTTTTATAGGCTCAAGGCATGAAACAACTAATTTATGTGGAAGTTACTGTGGTAATAATGGAAAGAATCTCCAGGAGTCTTCATCCAGACTGTAGCTTTCAGCTAATCCATTCCCTGCCATTGGTGCTAGTTAACTTCATCTTATTTTATTTTATAAAGAAAAATAGTTTTCTCTGCCCATGTCAGCCTTCCCAACTTGTCCAAGTTGCACAAAATCCAGCTAGCTAGAATCGTGTATTTTGCTGAACTACAGCTACTGTGGTATGACGGTTGGAGAAAAAAAAGAAAAATCTGTCATCTTAAGTATTGCAGTGGTGCACCTCCATTAGAATGACTTACTTAAATGATACGCTTTTGTGTTAATAATGTCAATGCAGCAGCGCTTCAGTGTTGAATTCAGGTGATGGTGAGAAACAAGTGCCCTGTGACTTCTGCTCTCTGTTAGGTGGCTATGGGTTTGTTAAGGTTTTTAAATTCAGCACAAACATTTTGCAGACACTTCAGAAAGTTTTTAAAAATTAGGTGTTAACAATGATGCTTTTAGGTTTTTTTTCAGTTCGAAACTAATTGTCAGAATGTAGTGTCTGAGGCAGAGCACTTCAAAGTGAATTCCAAAGGGTTTTTCTGATTAAATGGATAAGGAAACCGTATCTCATAATGTGAAAAGGTGTCCCAAAATAGCCAGGCTGCAGTATCTTCTGAGACATTAAAAATGATTAGCACCATATCTATCAGAGCCAACCTCTTAAGTCTCTCCAGAGTACAAGTCAGCATAACCTATATATAGGATGTGTTCTTTCTGCCTAAAAGAGTAGGAATTCTTCTAGAGGGTCAGAGCTTAGTGAAAGTTTTTTAACGTATTTAGTTTAACAACTGGAATCTTCAAAGCAGTTTTCTAGTACTGGAGAGATTTTGGGTATACTGTGGATTGGTTACAAGGAATGTATGGAATTTTGCACACAGGTGGGTTTTTTTCTGTAATCAATTGGCTTGCACTCACAAATAATTACCAAGAGCAAAAATAAACTGGGACACCTGAAAATGCTTTAAGTTGTTTACCACTTTTTAAGGTGTTAGATTTAATTTATGCTCTAACAATGGAACAAACAATGTTTTTCCTCTTCTTTGCCAGGTGTAGGACCTGTGCAGTTAAGTATTGAAGGCAAATAAAAAAACTTGAAAGATTTTTTTTATGCAGCTCAAGAAGAATATAGAATGCAGAGCTTGGTACTGTGTCCTTGAAATTATAAGCTGTGGAGTGGCAGGAACACTGGACGATATTGGCAATGGTGGGGTTTTGGGGATGCAGCCAGAACTTCCAAAGTTAGTGGCATTGAAAGACATCATAATATGTTATGGATGTAACTTTCAAGAGCAGAGCGTTAGTGTAACATTAGTATCACTCTTTAACTATTCCAGTCCAGACACTTATTTGTATGGTAGTAGCAGCTTGTTCAAAGCATAAGGAGCAAGTGGCTTTTATTTTGAATTCTACTTCTCATCAGCTTGTGCAGCCAGCTGCAAATGTTTCTGCTCATTTTTGACTTAAGCAAATGAAAGTCTCCCCATTTTATGAGCATACAGGATCAGTGGAGATTAGTGTACTGTACTGAGACTAGCTGTGAAAGCAAATAAACAGTATTATATTTGGAGGGGTTTTCAGTAACGATTTGTATATAGTGGATAACCTCATTTGTCATCTGCAACACAGTGAATGGTCTCTCCATTTTGTGAGATATGAAACACATGATTCTTGTGTTAGTCTTGCAGAAAAAAATAGGAAGCATCCAAGCTGGTAATCATTCACTTAGTGCAGCAGGCTAGTCCAGGGGAAATCCCATGTATCAGGAATCCAGAAAAAAACAGGATAAGCCAAATCTAATGGCTTCCAAATGTCTGTGGAAAACTTTTACATGTAGAAATGGAAAAAACCCTCTAAATTTTCTGAATTTCAAGTGGAATAGTGTGTCTCAATTGTGACCTGTTCTTCCAACTTCCCCTCACCTCTCAGCGTAGTTCTTGTCTCTGTTGTGTGTTCAGTAGCCACTAAAAGCCTTTCGAAGCAGAATTTTGTTGTGCATTTAGATCCAGGGTGCCAGGCTGTATCTACCACGGCTGTTCTCCAGTACACGTTGTGCATTCTGGGGGCCCTTTCTGAAGGGATTCTTCACCTGAGGGACTGCCAGGAGATCCCGGAGCTAGCTGTCCTGCTGCTGCTCTCTGAAATTATGTTGTTTGCACTTGAAGACATCTTGGAGTTGCAATACAAAGACAGTCTCGCAGCATGTCTTAATCATGTAGGCAAAGTAGTTTTTATGTGGCCAAACTGAGTTGGGGGGGGGATTATAAAATCCACTTGAGAAAATGTAAAACTGATACTTCAGCTCCTCCAGTATTGGCAGTGGGTGAAAAGCCAGAACACTGCTGTTGTCAGAAGTGTTTCTGGGCTGATGTTTCTCATGAGTGGGAAATAAATCCAGAGTTTAAGACAGACTCACAAGAAATATTTCTTCAGTACATATTGCTGCTACTACTTGGTGCAGAAGGACAGGACTAGGAAGCACCATGTTGTTTTTTGTTTGTTTGTGAAATGTAAATGATAATTTGGCAGACAGTAGCCAAGTGTGTGTGAGAGATCAGTCAAACCACAATTCCTTTATGGGGCCATTTTAATTGTGGTGACTTCTGGTTTAGGTTTTTTTGTATACAGTGTGTAGTTTCTTATGACCTGCAGTTCTCTGAAAACTGCTTTAGCTCAAGACAGAGTGGCCATGTAGCTGATGGTGCATAGAAAATTATGATGCAACTTCAAAAAGCATTTGTTTGATGTAATGAAAGAAATACAGCTTTCTTTTTAATTTTAAAAAAAAAAGCTTCTATGATGTATTGTAATAACCCTTTAGAGAATAATCCTACTTATAAGCTTTGGCAATTGAATGCACAAGCGCTTGTAATTATGCAATCAGCCTATAATATGTCTGTAACAACATTATACTACAAAATGAACTTGCCAATATAGAGTAAATTCTGTTCTTTAAATCTGGGATCAAAGTCTGGACAGCTCTGGCTCTCTACATATGGACAGCAAACATCCTTCCACTTCAGTATCAGATGGTACACTTCTCCAGATAATGGCATAAACCAGTATTGTTTGGAACAAAGATTTGCTTGTTTTAGTCGGATGTTACCTTAATTGCTGTGCTCCGATTAGTTTTTATTATGGGTAAGCACAATCAAAGCGGGTTTCCTTTATCTATAAGGAGGATACAAGCATGAGCAAATACTAACGTTGCAGGCTTTCTCCTTTTCTCCATTACAAGAAATAAGTGATATTGAACTGTAACGTTGTCTGGCCAAACTTAGATAATGTTTGTACGTTCTTACTTTACCAAGTATGTTAAATGCATGCGTTATTTTAGAAAAGCTACTGACTGGGGGGATCTTGGCTTTTCAGGATGCCGTACCTGAAGTCTGTGTAGTTCTGTAGAAGACAAAGCAGTGAAGTTTTTTGGGGGTTTGGTTGGGGTTTTTTCAGTAGTCGCTAAGCAGCCAGTGCTCAGACAGGAATGAGTTTACATTTCTACATCTGCAGATGTAAGGACTGCTAACTTTCTTTGTAAAACAAGTGAAAGTGTAAGCGAGTGATGTAGGCAGGAGGAAGACCACTCGGAGAAAAGGGCTCTGGTCGGAAGGGTGTGTATGGAACTCCTGTGCACAGTGTCAGGAGGAGGGTGTCGCCGGTAAGGGACATCTAGCTCTTAACACCTTTCAAGAAATTGAAATCTCTTACTCCAGTCTGTCTGTAGGGACTTGGCTTCTTCCTTTATCTCAGCTTGGAGCTGGGATCGGGGCCTTATTTTGGATAACAGGGATGGTTCATGCTACACATAGACCAAGGAGCTGTAGCACCCTTCTACCTACCTCACAAAATCGTTCCACTTCATATGCTAAGCAAGTAGAGTCCAAGTGGTTTCTTCCTGCCTGTGACGCGTCTGAGGTTTCTTCAGCAAGGCTGGGGTAGAGAAAGGCGTATAAAAACAAGACGTGCAGAACAGGGGAAGGACAGCTGCTTGCCCTGAGCTTTACCGCAGTGGCTGAGCTGCGAACTTACTGGGAGCTGTGGCAAAGGGCTCCTGAAGTGAAGGAATGCAAATACAGCCCGTGGCTGCGGGGATGCCGACAGATCATCGGGGGGACTTTGAAGTCCTGGGTCTGTAGCGCTAAGTAGGGCCTTGCCCAGGATGCAAAATCAAACCGTTAGAGGAAGGAAAGGCAAGACTTGATTCCAACACCACGTTCTCCTTGGGCAGACAAACCTGTTGTACAAAAGGACAAGGCAGTGTAAATGGTGATGCTCGTCAGCCTGGAACAAGAACGTCGTTCTCAGTTTTGGTTGCTTTCAGATCAGCCCACGTGGCTTTGCTAGGGACCTTGGTGATAACGTGGTGCCTTTTATAGAGAAGCTGAGCTGCATATGGAATGAAAGCATAATCGCTGCCTGGTATGTTCAGTGTTGTGGTTCCAATTTTAACTCCACGATAACCTTCAAATCAGACTGAAAGTGTTTGTAAGCTGCATTTTTAATACTAGGAAGGAGAACTGAATTAACTGTGCTCTAACTTTTGAGGCTTTGTGGTTCTCTTAACCTCCCTTAATTTGAGTGCAGTCATGAGCTGAGAAGGTATCAATCCAGTTGGTCTCTTGCACACAGTTACTTGTGCATTCGATTTTGTACATACGCAAGTAGCTGGATACAACTGTAAGGAAAGCTGGTTATTCCAACTTCTTTTATCTTTTCCTTTGCTAAATTGCAAAGCATGACAGGGAAATACCAACAGCAAGAGAATTAAACGTAGCCCATAGATAGTTGTCAAACGGGCAGAGATTGTTTCTCCATCTAAAGTCTAGTGATTTTCTGCTTTTCCAAGAACTTCATCAGTTGTTGTATGATAAACTCTTTACCTTCAGTGATTTTTCAAGTGTTTTGTAATAGAATAGATTATCGGAGAACGCTGTATCAGATTTTTGCAGGTGGTAAAGTGTTTCAGTGCTGTAATCCTACTTCAGAGGCTGAGGGTTTTCAATATAACTTGTTTTTCTGTTACCAAATTATCTTTGCTCAATTTTTGCCTAGCAGAAGCTATTTGTAATTAATAAAAAGAGCTTATGCAATTACCATTTACTTTGGTTCACATGCTGCTTCAGTATATGTTATCCCTGTCTAATTGCTGAAACATACAATAGCCTTACGGTTGGATGAAAAACCTTCTAATCCTAAATTAGCATGTTCTCCTTAATTTATAAAAGTTACTTTGGAGCTAATAGCAAAGATTGCTGCTCAGTATTTGCATTACAGTTCTTAATGGGAAATCCTGCTTAACAGCCCCATTGTTCTCTGTTTTGTCTTGTTCTCATGTAACTTTTTTTAGGTCAGTTTTTTCTTCTCACTGGGTCTACCCTGGCTTCCCTTAAAATGAGATTAACAGGCTGTTTGGTTTGATGGTGCTTGTGAGTGGCTTATCTTAGAGTGGGGATCTGTGCATCCACATGCAAGTTTTGTGAAGACAACTTCCAGAGACCTTGGAAACGGAGTAAGCCTGTCCTGCGGAGGAGCACCCAGGCTTGGAAAGGAGCGGACACTGTCTCTGGGTGTGGTTTTCCTTGAGTATTTGTAGGGTATTTAATGCAGTAGTAGGCCAAATTCTTTTTTGCATATCTCATATAAACTTTTGCAATAATTGTGAAGCTGCTGAAGTTTGAGTATGGTAAGCTTTGGATATGAAGACTCGCAAAGCAGTCAATCTCAGTGGATGCAGTCAGTAGCTTCTGTAGTACCAGCATCAACTTTCAGCGTTTTCTTACAGTCCCTGTGATCTATATTCAGTGTTACAAATACTTGTCTTGCAGATTCTTCTAGGACTTCACCCCTGGTAATGCAGGAGCTGGGTGGGAGACAACTACACCCCCTGATACAGGGTAGGATGGTGTGATGACCAGGTGTAACCAAACTGGTCAAATCAGCGGTCACTGAGAAAAGCTGGAGAGGCATCTTTCCGTATGAAATCCCCTCTTTAGGGACCTACTTCTTAAAGGGAAATTATTCCTGGATTCAGGAGACAGTACAGAAGTGAAATTTTCTCTGGTGACTGCCTTTATATTGGACAAGGAGTTGTTGTTAAGGCTTTGCAGAAAGCACAGCACCCTTCAGATACTTCCAGGATACATGGCTGGCCGCTGGACAGGAGGAGACAAAATAATTAGCAGAACTTCTTTTTCAGCAGTTGTAAGTTTTTAACCTGTTAATGGTACTTTTTTATGGTACTATTTGGTATCATTTACATACTCTGTAGCAATGAATTCTTTTTTTCTGAACTGGCAAAAAACCTTCTTCCTACTGGTAAAAAGCCAGTAAAAACTGCGCTGATGACTTCCTTGTAACCTGTATTTTTTGATATAGGTAATGGTCTTAGCAGAAAATGCAGGGAGCTGGAGAATATCACAGCTCTCTTTTTCTTCCTGTATTCCACAAATTCTTCTGATTAATGTTATGTCTAGAAATTCAAACTTGATTTACACACCCTACCAACCAGTGAAGAAACAGCTTGTACCTCAAGTTAAGTGAAAAACTCTTTATTGGCGGCTTGTACATGATAAGAAAACACTTTGCTTGCATGCTAGTGTAACGTACAGAAATAGAAATACGTGCAGATCTTAAAACTTTGAGAGGATTCTTAGTGGCAGTACTAACTTCTAGGCTAGGCTTGCCAGTTAACTAATAAAACACAAGTTATTGTCTTGATCTTGTTTGTCCCTTCTATAAGACAGATATTCTTGTGGCTCCTTCTTAAAAGTAGTTCCTCAATCCATGTGGAGTGTAGAAAGCATGTAAGAATATTTGCTATCAACAGTGGAAACATGAATTATAGCAGTAGTGTCTAAGCAGGAGATGAGTGCAGTAGTAACTGTCACGGCTAAAAGGAATGAAGTGGGAAAATTGTTCACCTGCGTAATAAATATGCATCAAAGCTAGTAAAAATAGTGTGTTATTAAGGAAGCTTAGCTTTTTCCTTGAACTGTTAGGCCATCCTTTGGAGCTGGAATTGAAAAAGGAGAGTGAAATAACCTCATTAAATCAATTCTAGGGCCAATTTCACAAGCAGTTCAAATAAATCACATACGTTACACTGCAAATGTACACACAATTACAAAGTTGTTGCTCCTAAGTGCAGTGCTTTCTGCAGACCTCCTTAGCTGTCCTGATCCCACATAATAATGAGGTTCGTACACTCTGACTGGGAGATGATACGGAATGCCTTGCAGCACAGTCACTAACTTGTGTTTCAGACTGGATTTTGGCCTGGAAAGAGAATAAGCACCAAACATTGGGCATTACAGCCTCTTGTGGCAACTGGCCACCAAACAGTGTAACTGCATTCAGAAAAGTGGAGGTTCTCCGTGTTCCTGTTGGAGGCTCACGGGTGTCTGTGTGTTTGTGTCATAGCAGTGGAACTGATGAGAATCACAGATTTCACTACACGTGCAGGCTGGTGTGTGGAAACTTCCTAATCTCCTGCTAGGAAACATCTGAAAGCTACAGAAACAGATCTGCTTTCAAAGATCAGTACTCTCTCACGATTCTACTGTGCTTTTTACACTGTATTACTAGGTGCTTTAGGGAAACACAGCACAGTGTGCTCTTGGCTAGTGGGCAGCAACTCCAAGGTTAAATATTTGCAGCAGTGAGGAGGGAGAACAATTACTCTCACCTGTCTGCAACTCTTTTACAACCGAATTATTTCAAGCTTTCTGGTTCAGATAGACACAGCTGAAATCTGTTTACTTTGAATATTTATGGCTACTGCTTATCCATCTCCCTATTCTTTCAGCTTTTTACCTTTACTCTGTAATTAGCAATTGTTTTTCCTTGAATACTAACCAGTGTCCTTTCCTCCACAGAAAGGGCCCTCATCTGGGACGGAGAGAGTGAAGAAGGGTGGATCCTATATGTGCCACAAGGTAATGTGAAAAGGCCTGTGGTATATTTGTATTGATCTTTCCTCTGAATGTACCTGACCTGACAATGAAATGATCTTCTGACAGAGTTTTCTGGTAGCCTGGACGCTTGCTAAGGGGTTTCATTCAGGAGGAGCAATACCTAATGTTCTTCAGGACTTTTCTCTGGTTAGCTTGGAATTCAACCAACCAACCAACCAAACTGCTTTACCCAGTACGTTTTGGGTTTTTTTGTTTTGGGTTTTTTTTGAGGTAGAAGTGAAAATGAATGTATGCCCCTAATGCTGTTTTTATTATAGTGTTTCAGTGATACTTGTAAGAGTAGAAAGTATGGATGTGACTTTCTTGAGTTTTATGGCTCTCGATGCAGGAAGGAATCAGCTGTTTGCAGAAAGATTGTTGGGAGATAAATGTTTCAGCTTACGTGACAGTAGACTTGAAATTCTTTCTGAAACTCTGGATACGCCACAATGCAATAGCCGCTCATGACACAAATCATGTTTTAAAGTCTGTTCACGCAGTGCTGGAAAAAATGCTCATTGTAGATCTCCTTTTTTTTTTTTTATTAAAGCTGCCCTGTTCTTCCTCCCTTTCAAAGCCTGCAGCTGGCAAATCATTCTCATAATTAGATTAAATTTTCTACAGTGAGATCCCATTTTCTACACTGATTTCCTTTTTAGGTGAAATCAATGTCAGATGTTAATTAGCAGTTTTGATTAAATTAACACTGGAATAGACTCTTCTTCAGTGATGAATAATGTGACCCATTTTAAAGGCTTGTGAAGATTCTAGTCTGTCCTAGTCTTTTTTGTAGGTGATAAAACTAGGCTGTGTATCAAGACAAAAAAACCCGACTGAATACTATTAGTACAAGGGCTCTTTATTAGCTGCCTAAAAACCTATTCAGACTCATCTACCCATGCTATTGCTTTTCTGCAGTGTGAGACAGCAGCAGCGTGCGTCCTTCTTTAAGGGCAACGGCTGCTCCCTGGCTCTGCGCTGCTGTCGAAGAGCTGGTGAAGAACTTTTCTTTGAATCTCCTTAGATGGAGGTAGTTAGCTCGTGGAGACAGACATGGGTGACCTGCTGCCTCTGCGGGGATGGTGGGGTTCACAGGAATGTTCCCTTCACGACAGAGCCTGTGTAAGTTGTCACCACCCTCGTGGTTGTACAAATCGAACTGTTTAGTAGCTGTGCCCAAACTCCTGAAGGGATTCAGGTTTAAAGGAGAAAAACTACCCCCTCCTCCCTGTTCTCCTCTGCTCCCCACTCCCTCCCCGCTGCCTAGCCCCCCCCCAAAAAAAAGGCAGAGGGCAAGAAAAAAAAAAGTTTGCTTTTTAACCCAGCCATTCCCAATGTCTAGTTCAGAGCCTGACTACACACAGCTGAACCAGCCTGAAGGGAAGTGGTTTGGGTTGGGTTTTTTTTGTCAGAGGCCCAGAGCCTGTAGCAGGAAGACAGGAACAAAAAGCCTGAGCCAGATTTTTTTAAGTAACAGCAAAATGGGGCAGAACTTGGATGTATTGTACTGGAGTTGCTACATAAAACACACAGTCTGTTACCCCAGTGCTGTACCGGTGAAATTACCAGTGTGACTGTCATCCTTCCACGCTATGATGGATAACTGCTTCTGGGCAGTCAGTCTACCTTAATGTAGCAAACCGCTTAAACTGGTTAGTTCTGCAGTTTGGAAACCACCGTTCCTAATGCCAGATAATTGAGAATCTGTAGCACCGTGAATAGCACAGGTTTTTCTTTTTTCAAGGAGTGTAAGTATATTAACGTGCACTGAGACATGGCCAAATCTGTACAGCTAGGGAATGTACAAAACATGTTTTAGACCCGTGTCTGTACCTTGCTGTAAAGATGTCTGAGCTTGTCCTGTTTATATTCACTTGGTTGTGTGCAAGTTTAACAGCCTTTCTTAAAACAACCTGTACAAAGCACCCTGCAGCAGTCCTTTTCAGAATCTTTTAAGATAACATTTTTGATCTAAATTGGTTTATCGCAGAAATCCTACGAGCACAAGACGAACAATACTGCGAATGAAAGCGCAGGCAGAGACGTTTCCCACCGACATGCATCAGTGGCATCAAATGGCTGTATCTGATGGGTGTGAGGACAAGTCCTGTGAAATAATCTTGCGCTCCTTTTTTGGTTCAAGAAATGAAATGGCAACGACAGTTCCACCTTTCCTTTTCCGAGAGGTGGCTGCGGTGTGATTGCAGCCCATTCTGGAAGAGAATAGTGTTAAAAGTTGTCTACTAGGAATATCTGAAATGCAATTGACTCATTTTCAGTGGCTTAGTTTTAAATGTAAATGTTTTTATAGCCACCAGTCCAGATTATATCTTGATAATAAACATCTCTAGCATGCTAGCTGATGCTAGGAACTCTGGGAAGGAGTTTGCCTCCAGTTACTCCCTCCTTCTTGTTCCATCTCGTTCAGTGAAATGTTTTTTGACAGGTGCCAGTACCTGTCCCATTTCCAGTCATCCCTTAGTACACCAATACGCAGATCAAGGCACTGAGCCGCTCCCTCTTCCCCTGAGGAGAAGCAGAATGGTCATTTTAGCCATTTCCCAGAGCAGGATATGTTATTAGTTGACACTCACGTTATCAGACACCTTGCCATTCAAACTACCTTTTATATCAGCTGCAACTGCTCTCTGTTGACAGTGGGATTTCTAACCCTTACGTCTAACACAGTCATTTTGATCTGTATCAGTTCATTGATCTGTCCAACAGCATTTGAAACATTTTGCTATATTAATCTAACAAACGCTTGCCTAAGGAAGCACAAGCTGTGCTATACTCTGAAGTTCACTTTTTCTGCTTTTCCTCTGCAGTCTTACTGCTACAGGTACCGCTGTGCAGCCCGCAGTCAAAACACTCCCGACAGCTCTGCTTCAAATCTGGGATTCCGCTGCGCAGCAGACACCTTGCCGGAGCCGCGGTGACCAAGCGGGCTGTCACACTGAGACACGAGGGGCTGAATTCCACCGAGGAAGAAGAGGTGTGTGGCGTGTCACTTGTCGATGACACAGAATAGAAAAATCTAGTGCTTAAACTTCCTGCTGAGGGGAAAAAAAAAATCCAACACCACTCAACAGCGCTTGAAAAACCTTCACATATTTATCTTTGGGGAACCTGGCCTGGACTCTTATCCTGACCAAATGTTTTATCAGTGAATTCTGTTGATTTTAGCAAGAGTAGTCTGGAGTTAACTAGCACAAAACTGAGCAGAAACATGCCAGTTGTTTTAAAAGGTTAATTAATAATTTCTTTTGAAAAAATCTTTATTAAATAGTTGTATTTATTGTAATAGTTTGAATTTCTACACTCAACTCCAACAAACAAGGACTTTATAAATTTCGAGACGGCTTTAAGAGAAAATTGTACTGGACTGTACAAGAAGGACTGGAATACAGACGGCTATCTGCAGGAGCAGTTAGTGCAGCCCTTGCATTACATTCCTGTTGCAGTGAAAATCGGGTCCAGAAATGTGCTTTTTCTGGTTAGATACTTGCTCCTCTTTAGAAAGTGCCTTCTGCAGCTGCAGGATGATAATCCTCAGGGTGATGATGATTAGAAATGATGTACATTTTTGAATAAAATTTCAAGCATTTATTTATGCTGAAGTCTTTTATTGATGGAAAAACACTGGCAATTTCCTTTGAGGTTCTTGGACACGGTGTAGGCTTATTTTGAGGACTTACAAATTGCAAACCCTATATCATTAAAAACTGAAGCTAACAAATGATTCTACTTGAATAAAAGATTACTAAAGTGAAAAGATGGCAGATGTAACTGTGAGCCCCAAGGCCTAATAAGGTAAATTTTGAAACTGTTGTGTTAAAAAAAAAAAAAAAAAAATCCCATTTAAAAGGAGAGGCAGTTTAGCAAGGAGGAAGGGAAATGGGAATAACAAGAGCTATCTCACTGTGGGATCTGAATGTACTTCAGGCCTTTCACCAAGTGTTTTGCACTGTCACTCACTCTAGGACACGGTATCTGGTCCTGTTTCTGTGCCAGGCAATTGCTTGCTCTAAGCAGAGACTGACCAAGCGATTGCCTATGCGGCAAGCTTGGTGCCAGAACGGCTGTCCTGTCGAACGTGTCACCGTCAGCTTGTGGCTGCCCTCTAACAGGCCTCTTGCTGCCTGCCTGTAAAACAGGGATTGAACTCGGCTGTCTTCTCGGCTGATTTGAGACCAAACAGTGAAAAACATGGTGGATTAACAAAAACTCTTGCATTGATGCCAGCCCTTCCCAGCATTATCTTTTCTGGAGTAAGTTGGGTTTGGGTTTAATACAACCTGGGGTTAATACAAATCCATTGCTTGCCAGCTCCTTCTCCACTCAGTGTTTGATGTTGAAAAGAAGATATTGGGGGATGTCTGGGGAGCCCTTCAACAAACACCAGCCTCCGGGGGGGGGCGGGTAAAGGTGATTCTAGCAAGCAGAAAAAAATGATTCCAGAATACACCACTATGACTTGGCACTCATATGCATGATAAAAGCTGTGGTAAATATTTTGTGTAGTAAAGACTGCCTTACCACCATTAAGTGTTTAATTAAAATCTATGTATTAAAAACATCTATTTTACACAGAGTAATAGGGAAAGATTCTATCTTTATTTCTGTCTTTCTAAAAGGCATGTCTCTGCTCCTTAAAAAAAATGCACACAATTCCCTATATTGGAAAATTCTTATGACTTTATTTAAATAAACAGCTTGATGATGCCACATCAGGTATATGTCAGTCAGTGCTCATTGGGCTGCAGGCAGCACGTGGGGGAAAGTCTTCCTGTTCTGCAGAGATGATGGAATGTGTCCCATCCATGCTGCTTTAGTTTGGATAATGGTTATTGTGTTTAACTCAAGGATATTTAATGAAAGCTCTTGTAATAAATGTGATCAGATTTCAGTGGGAAAGTAAATCTCCGCGCTGGTGTGAGTATTGAATATTGAAATGTTGATAATTATTACTGCACTTTGAGAGTAAAAAGGAGGAGGGAGGTTTACAGGGAGCTCACAGTCTTTAGAGCTCTTTGATTGGATTCATTGTGAAAGAGCACACCAAACTGTGAAATGGTAGACCAGGACTCTGAAGCTGAAAGGAACCTGAAGGAAAAAGCCAGCAGAAATGCAGCAGGAACAAACAAGAGTCTATTTTCTTTTTTCAGTCCCTTGTTAGGGGATTTTTTTTTTCTTTTTAGTAGGATTTTGCTCCACACCTCCAGACAGCTGTAGTGCTGAGGCATAGCAAAGCGTAATGCACATGCTGTGTGGAAAAAGGCCATTAGTGATTGCCATGATGGTTTAGAACTCTATGACAACCTATTATTTCATGTTCTTGCAAGGCCTTTAATGTGGCTGGCTGTTTTCAACAGTACAACACTCTCTTCTTTTTCTGTGCTGTGGAAGTTTGTTCTAACCAGATAATTGATACTCTGTTCACTTGCTAGAAGCAGCATCAGCTGGCTGGGACAGAAAGGGTAGGATTGCACAGAGACAGAAGGCTCGGCTGTGTTCTCTGGTTTAAGGCTGGTGATGCAAGGACTAGATATTGCTAATGGTGATTGGGTTTTTATGTTTCAGGGTTTGTTTTTTTTTTTAATCTACACTTCCTTAACTACTCAAAATCATGCCAAGTACATATTTGTAACAGGAAGCTAACAAACCGTGCTGTCGTTTTGAAAACGAGGAATACAGATGGTATTAAAACTAGTCTTGAAACTTTTTCCAGGAGGGAAAGAGGAAGTAGATTGGATCATCCGCTCCCAGCCCCCCCAGTCCCACTGGCTGTAAGTGTCTGGGTGGCTGGCGCAATGCCCTTTGAGGGAAGAAAACCAGATAAGCCTCTAACTAGGACAAGAGACCTTGCAACCCAAGCTGTGTTCTGGTAGACAGTGCAGCGTCCATTCTGAGTTACGGGATCTGGAGAACTCTTTCGGAGAAGCAGGCACTCTTAATGAGGCAAGGATTAAAGTTAATGGCCACTCAGCTTGTAAGTGGCTTTTGACAAGCAACTGAAATCCTTTGGAAGCTTTCTGTACTGACAGAAGTGATGCTTTAATCATTAACCCTAAGAAAAACCACGCAGTAATCCTTCTCTTAAACTAAAACCACAGCCATATGTAAATCTCAACAGCAGTTCTTCATAACAGAAGCATGAAGATATATATTAAATGGGAAAAAGCTAACACTAAACCTTATCAAGGAAGAATAGGTAAACACAAAGTAAGATTTTGTTTAGCAAATAGCAAAATAATAGCAACAAACTATCCCTTGTCTGTATCAGGTTAATCTTCCAGGTCCAAATCAAAGTGGTCTTTTATTTGGGGGGAAAAAAAAAAAGTTTCTAATGGCCTGCAGAACAGCCAATCCCTCCCCCCCCATCCCCGTCCCGAGATGTGCAACCTTCTGTGTCCGTGTGTTATGTCAAAGGTTATGAATACAGTTAAAGATCAAACTGTACAGAGCAAATAACCTATGGGTTTGTGCTGCTGATAGTGCACTGTGGCACGACTGTAAAAAGTAGCATTGCAGTTTATCTGTCTTGTGCATCAAAGCTGGGGGAAATTCAAAACAAGCCTGTTTGTTTGAAGCTTCCTTAATTTGAAAGGAAGTAGAGTGACGTAACATGCAGTTGCAGAACATACCTCATCCAGCAAGCTCTCTCCTGTATCCCTGGTGTGAGAAGATGCTCAGTAAAGCCGTGTACATGTGTTAGACCTGTACAGGAATGATGAAAACGAGGCACTAATCTCCTCCCTTTGCTGGGAGAGGACAGGCCTTGCTTAACGCTGTCCGACTCTGCAGGAACAGTGGAAACAAATCAGTAGCTGAAAGGAATGCTCGCGTATTTGTCAGCTATTCAGCTATGTAAAAAAACCAAATTTGTTGTTGTTGAGACGTACTTTTGTATTTCCTACTTTAATCTATTCCAGAAGTCAGAATAGCAGCATCATACTGCTTTAGACTGCAGAGTCGGAATTTGCTTCCTAAGTAGCATAATCATAGTGCTGGAAAGTAACATGGATGTGCTGCTTGCTATTACTGCAGAAATCTTATTAGATGAGCCTTGAGATAGATGTGATTTAAAAAGATGGGATGATTGTAATTCTTGGAGCTGGCAGTACTGCGCTGTTTACACAGCAGCTAAATGGTCATGAAACTGAACTAGTCACTTAAAACCAGATTTTGGCATGCAGCTAGATTTGACTGGAAAAGGTGAGGGTTGAAGCATTCAAGCTAATCTTTCTGGACAAGTTTTGACAACAATAATAATAAGCTATTTATGTTTTGTTGAACAAAAAAATTTTAGCAAGTAATTTAAAAAAAATAATTTATTTTAATGGTATTTAAGAAACCTCATGCCCTTCTTGCAAATATCAACATTCCTTTGCCTCATTCTCTTGTGTAATTTTCAGTAACATTTCTCATCGTCCTTTCTGTGTACCAATATTAAAGTTCAGTTTTTCTGAAAGGTACAAATTGAGAGAGGTACTTTAACTTACAGCAGGCTGTCAGAAGAAAACAAGAAAAAACCACCAGGCCTGGCTTAGTAACTGACTTTGGAACATCCTGAAGCTGCAGTGCTCCTTCATACCATCCACCTTGAAAACAGTCTCTAGGATGCTGCATGAAGTTATTCTCAAAATCTTGTCTTCCAGCTGTTACTCAAAACCACACATGCTTCCTTGCTGGAATGCAGAGAGTTTTATTCAACTGCAATTTAACTGCTAAGGAAAATTATATTTTTAGGTATACTTTGGGACTGAAAAGCTATGCAGAGCTCCCTGAGCAAGTGTCTGGTGCAGAAAAGAGGGAGCTGTCCCAAGGTAAGAAGGAAGCACATGTGCGGGAACCACAGTAACAAGGTTTTCTCAATCTGTTATCTTCCTCTAAATATTTTTGTTCTCTGTTAGTTATTGGTAAATTATGGAATCTTCCAGAATAATCATATGAAAGTTCCTCTCCAGCAGAAATATCAGTTGCTGCGAAAAGTGCGAGTTTAGGCACCATTGAGTCAACTCGAACTGGCACCATAAATAAATTTGGTTCACAAGAATGATTCAGGAATCTGCCTATGTTACCAGTGTATGTAGGGTCAACAAATGTCTCCATTATCTGACCATTATGGAGGTGCTCCCTCACCACTATAATATAGTTCGAATCCTTTGATGTCTGGGCCTGAATTCTTCTACGTGCCTCATTAAAGCCTAAAACTTCACCAGCATATTCACAAACAAATCTTCCTTTAGCTATGAATTCCAGAGTACGAAGACCCCACCCTTTCTTTTCAGTCTTGAATACCTCAAGTCTGAGCTGCAAGCCCCTCTGAACAACCCTGTTTTGACAGGATTCACCGCACTGGCACATGGTATTGCATTCAAAAACAGGCCTGGTGTACTCCTCCTCTTCCCCTGTAGGCCTCAGGCACAAACTGTTGTAATTTTCACCAAGGCGAAGACACGAGCATGTGTGAACCATGCAGGAGCTGGTAAGACAAGAACACCCTGGAAAAGTGATTTCAGTGGGGTCAATGTCTCCATCTGCTCCAGCGACGTTGTCTGGGCTATACTGCAAAGAGAACAAGAGTCAAATCCTTGTCATGTTTAATGCTTCTTTCCACAGAGGCTATCATATTTTTAAGAATTCTGTGTTTGGCAATGTCTGATCTCTGAATGTGGGGAAATGAAATGAAATAATGAACACTTCTTTTCCCTGTAAACTTCTAATTACAATTCTAACTTTTCTAGACCATTTTAAAGAATGCAAACCAGATATTCCATATAGGCTGAAAAAGAATCGATAGTCTGTTAGTGACTGGACTTCTCAAAATAGTCTGCTAGCCAGAAAAAAAAAATATCTTAGCAGGAAAAACATGTCATCTAATTGGATCTAGTTTACTAGATAGAGTTTTTATTTAAATAGCAAAGTATCTTTAAAGTAATTTCTCCCCCTTTCGAAGCGCTCAAAAAACTACTTACAAGGTTAGTCTATAGGTATTTTAAGTCACAGAATTTCAAATGCCCATTTTTGTTAAAAATTAAGATACTTTCAATTTATCTATTCAAAATGTTGCACTCAAACTTGTTCCTGCTAATTCTGTTACAAAGTGATGATGGTGTGCACTAGCACACCTCTACATATGTACAAAAAAGCTGAGCTAACTACTCTGTTGTGAGGGTAGCACATGAAAGCTGAAAATCACTTTCTCAAAATTACACCAATGCCCCCAGCAGGTGAATGATTATAGAACCATGGACTGTTGCAAAATAAAAGCTGATAGAAACTTTACAAAATATAGACAGCTACACGTGTATTTTTACTTTCTTCTCGCCATTCAGCTTGCAAAGCTTTATTTAGAAACCTAGAGTATGTGCTATTACTAAATATTACATTTCACAGTAGCATATGTCTGGTAGCTTCTGGGTGTTGGGAAACATGCCAGTTCATTTGGAAGTTTCTTTTTTCATAAACATCAGCTTTCTCAGTCATTTGGCTTTACTCAAAACCAAGTTTAATAGTCCCTTTTCCATTCACATCTTCTCCCATTCACAGACTACAAGCTTTCCTATTTCTGTTAAATATCAGCAGCACACCATGCCATTTAGAAAGGCTAGGGTCTATTTGGCTTGGGTCTTTTTTTTCCCCAGGCTTACTTGAAGCTGCTTCATTCTGTTTTCTAAATACCCTCTAATTAATCATTGAAGCAACATCCTAGGCAACCGGGTGTACTTCTAGGAAACGTGTTTGGAACTTACTACAAGTAATACAGAAAATGGCAGAAACTGGACTATGCCTGAGAAAGCATGAAAAAAGTTACACGTTTAAGGTATTGCCCCGTGTTTCTAGACGGCATCTTTTCCTGTAGATGGTTGTGGAGCGGGAAGCCTCTGCCAGGCCTGTCAGGATTTTACTCCCGCTCTAGTTTCAGCCTCCGGCCGGCGCTGACGCCCTGTAGCGCAAGAGCTTTATTCCTCCTAAAAGGTGACATCTCAACAGCGCGATTAAAATCTCCGGAGTGCCAGGTATCGGGAGAAAAACCGCGTCTATATACGTGACGAGACCAGCCCCGAGGAGCCGGCTGCTCGGTGGCGGGGGTGGAACGCGGGACGCAGCCCTCCCGCCCGGCCTCAGCCCGAGAGGGTAGGGGCCGCGTTCCCCGCCCTGCTCGTGTCCGTGACGGGCTGCTGAGGGGACCGGGTGGCTGAGGGAAGAGGCCGGCTGAGGGGAATGGCTGCTGAGGGGACGGGGTCGCTGCTGAGGGGACGGCGCCGGCAAACGGATTCCCTCAGGCGGCCCGGGCCGCGATGGCTGCTTCTCTCCCTCCCTCCCTTCCTTCCTTCTTTCCCTCCTCCTCCCCGGTCCGGTTCCCGGGGCGGCCGCGGCCCCCGCCCCTACCTGAAAGGCCGGCGGGGCCTCCCCGGGTGGCCACAGCCCCACCGCCACCGGCTCCAGCCCGCCGCTCAGGTCCGCCCCGGCCGCCATGGCTCCGGCCCCGCCCCTTCCCCCTGCGGCGATTGGCTATCCGCGCCGAAGCCTCTCTTTGGTTGGACAGAGGGAGGGACGCGAGGGCGTGCGGGCGCGCAGGCGCTGTGGCGGCTTAGAGCGGCAGCGCGGGAGCGGGAGCTCGCCTGGCACTGGCGGGGAGCCGCCATCTTGTGGCGTTCCCTCCCTCAGCGACGCTGGTGTGGTGCCGGGCCGCTCGCTGCGGAGGCGCTGGGCGGCGAGGGGAGCTCCGCGTCGCTGTGCACCCGTGGGATGAGGCTGCCCTTAGCCAGGGGCTGGGCGAAGGCGATGTGGCTGCCACCGTGGGTCGCTCCCTGAGACGGGGTTGCCCCTCCAGAAACCGGTGCGGCTTTGTGTGATGTGTGTGAAAGTACTCAAGCCCGAGTAGTTTTAAATGTTAATTACAAACTAGTGAGTTAGTTTAATTCATGTGACTGTAAATCCTTGTTTATTTTTAAGGTGTTAGAGCTTGGGTGTTTTTTATTGTTGTTGGTTTGGGTTTGGCTTTTTATTTTTTTTAATTATTCCTGGCTGGTTTACACTTATAATTAAACTTTTATATTTGGGGTTTTTTTTTAAGTTAATGTGTTTTGTAATGTGGGTGGGAAGTTTTGTGTTCAGATCTTACTAGGCCTAGAAATTCTGCCACATATAGCTGGGCAGTGGAGACAGCATCTGCCTCCTGTCTGGGGATGGGAAAAGATTTGGCAGGTTTTGTACCTACAGGGATCCAGAGCAAGGCCCTAATTTTCCTCTTGGCTACTTTGTCCAGAGATAATTCAGTCAGATGAGTTTTCTGGATGAAGGGAGATAGGGACCCATGGAACCAAGCTTTTGCTTGATCTGGGAGGCCTTGCTAGTACTAGATAGGATGTTTTTCTAAAGCAATCATGACAACGTTGCTTCTGTGCAGCGTGATGAATGTAGAGCAGTCACGGTTGGTCTTGCCTCATCTTTTCACTGTGAACTGTAAACTGAGCTGTGGCTAGGAGAAAGGAATCAGACTTGTGTTCTTCAGTTGCTGGTGATTGTGCTGGTTTTTGCGTTTGCTCTTGCATCAGTTGTTTTGGGGCCTAAGGTTGAGGAAGCTCTTAACATCTTTTCACCTCCATTTTTCCCTTTGCGTGAACCATGTGTTTTCCTTTTGAAATCAATTATCACATCCAGATATGAGCTCCTCAGACTTAGGAGACAGAAATCCCTGGAGCATGCTCTGTGCTCTTCCCACAAGATATTGTGTGTCTCTTTCCCTGTGGTGGGACATGACTTTTCTGATCCCTGTTCCTGCAACATCCAGGAAATGGGAAGAGTCTTCACCTATGTCCTGGTTTCAGCTGGGATAGAGTTAACTGTCTTCCTAGTAGCTGGTACAGTCTATGTTTTGAGTTCAGTATGCGAAGAATGTTGATAACACTGATGTTTTCAGTTGTTGCTAAGTAGTGTTTAGACTAAAGTCAAGGATTTTTCAGCTTCTCATGCCCAGCCAGCAAGAAAGCTGGAGGGGCACAAGAGGTTGGCACAGGACACAGCCAGGGCACCTGACTGGCCAACAGGGTATTCCATACCATGGGACCTCCCATCTAGTGTAGGAACTGGGAAGTGGGGGCAGGGAATCGCCGCTCGTGCTAGCCGGGTGTTGGTCGGCGGGTGGTGAGCAATTGCACTGCGCATCATTTGTAGATTCTAATCCTTTATTACTACTGTTGTCATTTTATTAGTGTTATCATTATCATTATTAGTTTCTTCTTTTCTGTTTTATTAAACCATTCTTATCTCAAGCCACGAGTTTTACTTTTCCCGATTTTCTCCACC
This sequence comes from Astur gentilis, assembly GCF_929443795.1. Lineage (NCBI taxonomy): Eukaryota > Metazoa > Chordata > Aves > Accipitriformes > Accipitridae > Astur > Astur gentilis. The sequence continues at coordinate 22,907,493 of NC_064902.1, read as the reverse complement.
ATCCCACTGGGTGGGGGGGAGTGAGTGAGCGGCTGCGTGGTGCTTTGTTGCTGGCTGGGGTTAAACCACAACAACCTATTGTTTCTCCTTACTCCTGCCTGTGAAGAGGAGCTGAGCAACACCAGGAGAGGTACAGGTGAGATTGGATGGTGAAGTCCATGTTTCTGGGGTTGGACAGTTAATGGGGATAGCAGAATTGATAGGAAGATAATGATTGGGCTTGTTTAGGATTGCATTCAGCCTGTAAGAGAAGGGAAGGTATGGAGGAGGAGCTTCTGGAGGTCAGTGCCTCCCAGTATCTGGTTAGTGTAATTTTGGGGAAGACTTTGATAAGTTTAAACCTTGGATCAGCGTATGCTGATGTGAATGCAAAGGAAATGTACCTGTAGCACCAATGCTTCATACATAACTGAATGGAATAAAAATGGTGGAAGGCTTTAAATACACACAGCCCATCACTCTGGGTTTGTCCACCCCAGCAGCAGCAGTACAGCTGCTTCCTGTGGATGCCTCTGAGTGCTGCCATCTTGGGATTGATGCTCTCATCCTGTGAGCGCTTCTCATTGTGGGGAAGGTGGTAGATCAGTTTTATGAGAGAGATGCTGAAATGTTGAGTGATTGCAGATATTAAAATACACTTTGGTTTTTTAGTTTAGGGCTTTCTGTTATTGCCAAATTGACCTTTAGATCAAGACACACATAATTTGGCTGCTAATCCTTGGTGCCAGATGGAATTCTTTTCAATTTTTAAATGACAGAAGTAATGAGTCATTACTTTGTAGTAAAAGAAACAGATTGCTTACATGCACAGGAGACGGGGTTTTGGAAATCTGCAAAAGGTCATGGAAAATCCAGTGTTTTCCTCCTCCTCCCACCCAGGGCTTCTATTGTATTGAACTATGAATGGGTTGAACTGTTGAGATGTCCAGGTTGGGTGAAAAATTGATGAAAGCTGATTTTAATTTGTTATGTAAAATTGTTGTTGAAAGAAAGCTTAAAACAGGGCTGAAAGAGTGAACTGTATGTGAACTTTGTGATGCTGAACTAAGGCACCTGGTGCAGCTGTGAATTTCTTTTGCAGCATGCTATGCTGTCTCTAGGATGAGACTGTATGAATCATTTTTCTTTGATACGTTGCATGCATTTAGCTGTTGATTTTTCTCCCTGTATAAATAATGCTTTCTGCTCATTAATCATTTTTATGAGTGTTCTCTGCAGTTTCTCAGATTTCTTAATATCTATCTGATAATTGGAGTTTGGAAGGTTAACTGTGTCTGGAACAGCGAGTTCATTTGAAAGCTGTCTTCATCTGACTTCATCACTGAATTTTCATGGCTGACGCTGTGTATTGTAACAAGGTGGTGGAGCTCAGGGGTGCATGTGAATCTGTGACTCATCAGACTGCAAGTAAGGGAGCTGTGCTCAGAAAACGAGGCACAATCCTAGTCTAGAAGAAATTAGATACAAAGCTTCTTGTCTTTTCTGGTAGACAGAAGGTGCTGGAATCAAGGAAGCTTTTTCTAAGAGATTTCTTTTTAATGTCAGTGTGGTGGAAGTTGAGCAATCTTGAGTGATTAATACATAATACAGTGATTTCATGTATTGGTAGTGTCATCATCTGGTGAACTGGTGCAACCCTTTCTTCAACTGGGAGAGTTGCCAATATTCAGTCAGGTCAGCTGTGGCTTTCTTGAGCTGACTTTTTGAAAATTCTCAAGATCTGAGGTTTCACAGCCTCCCTGGGTACAGGTTTCAGGGCTGTACCAGCCTCCTAGTGAGAGTTTTTTCAAAATATAAAATCTGAACTTCCTGAACTGTGGGGTTTTTTCCTTTATGCCTTATTTATCGCTACTGAGAAGAGTTTGACTCTGTTACCTTCGTAATTACTCTTCACAGAGTTCCTTTAGATTACCCCATAGTGTCCTCCTTGCTGGAATAAACAAGTGTATGTTACTCAGACTTTTATTATTGATCATATGCTTAGTCTCCTGACCATCTTGGTAGCCCTTTGCTGGATCATCAATTTTTCTACATATCTTTTGAGCTGGAGGGCCCACAGCTGGCCATAGCTTGCATCGCTACCTCGTCATGACAAGTAGAGAACATTAACTCCCCTGGATCTGTGTTCCTCCTTCTGTAGCCTGGCATGAGGTTTGCTTTATTTGCGAAGAGAGTGCACTTTGCATGTTTTTGCAACTTGGCTTCAATTGTAACACCTGAGGTGGCTTTCAGTAGGATTGCCACTCAGTTCCCAGTGCACTGGTGTATGGGGATACTCCGCCCCAGGAATACTTTTGCTCTGGTCTTTTGTTTGTCTGGACCATTGGAGTATTTTCTGTCTCAAGCTTGCCTTAAGTTACACCAGCAAGTTAATAGGCCATGGAAGATGGCCACTTTAAATTACATAGCATAAACAGTTGTTCGCTGCCTGCACCAGAAAGATGTGATCATAAGGCCTTTTGCTAAAAGAGCCTGTTTGAAGGCTGCCTTCAGCTTCCTAGTTTCCTACAGAACCAATCTCTTGAAGGATAAGGTATTCCTTTTAAGTATTTTATTTTACATTGCATGTGGTTTCTGCCTGACTTTGTTCTGAATAGGCTGTTCAGATAGTTCTGAGATGTTTAAACTTGCTATTTTACTTTAAAAGGAAGTACATCTCCTGTGTGATATACTGGAGATGTTTCCTGCGGGAGATCTGAAGTGCTTCCTAAAATGGTGGCATTGAGTGCAGATAGTCCAAAGTGACTTTATCATTCCCAGGTTGAGAGTTTGTTAGCTGCTTTATCCATGCTCTCTTTAGGTTGTGTCTTGTTCCTTCTCTAGTTAATCTTGGATTATTTTTTTTTTTTTTTTAAATTCCCTTGCTTACAGACTCTTCTCTTTGTGCTGATGCTCTTCTCATGTCAGGTTTAAATTTTCTTTTGATTTGACCTTCATTTCTGGATAATCATCTCCATCAGGTTAGTGGACATGTACTCTCTATCCTTCTGCCAGTCTATTGTGCATCTATTAGAATATTGATTTGCAGAGAGTGAAGTATAAAAAATCAATATCCCATTAAGTGGAGTAGAGTGACAACGTTCTAAGGCTAGTCAAGTTCAAAGACTAGATGCTAAAGGTGGTGTTTTTTTCCCCATGTGGTCTCAGCTAGGCAGATAAGATAAAACGTACATATCCTGTTAGGGTTTTGTTCACATGCGTTCATGTCTGGAAGACTCATTACAAACAACCAAATTTTAAAAAGTGTTGGTAATGCAGAAAGATACTTTGATTTATTATACCACTTGCAGTTTATTGGTTTTTAGTAGTAAACCAGTAGAATATAAATGCTCTGTAGTGTATCTAGGCAGGATAGATAGACGTGAGCAATCTGATATCGCATACCAGCGTCTGCTCTTAAGTGCTCAGAGAATTGTGGAGAGACCAGGTGTAAAGATTTATTTATTTTTTTTTGTTCAGTATGAGATGCCTACCACATATACATGATGAATGCAGCTCCCCTGCCATCCCCCTTGTTCTTTGCACAGTAGTCTGCCATTTGAAGATGGGGAGTCAAAACATACATATTTTTCTATTTCCTACTTTTGAACCATTTTCGGACTAGTCCCGTTATTTTAAGACATGCTACTTGTACTTCAGTGCTATTCATAAACATCTGACTGACCACAGGTATGATTCTCCTCCATGCACTGGATTGCTGTTACTGTCTTTTAAAAAAATAATAAATACATTAATGCTCTCTACTAATTGCTTAGCTAGGAAACTAGGTTTTGTCCATTTATAGCTTGTAAAGTACATTAAAGTACTTTATGGGCTGAGAATTTGAAATGATGAGAGGCTGCAGTCTTCACAGTGAGTCTGCTGTGGCGTTGTGCGGTGGAGTTTGGCTGGCATGCTGCCTGCTTTTTGCAAGGCCGAGCTCATTATCTGTGAGTCACACCTGGCCCTCACTAAGTTTGGAAGCAGGACTTCTGAGGGCCATTGCTGAGCCTGGGGCTCCTGCCTGGTGAAACTGTCTCCTGCTGTGTGCTAATGAGCTGGCTAAATCTTCCATAGGTAAAGGGATGCTGGAATGAAATGTCTGGTAATCATATTTGTAAATCCAAAGACGAAGTTAAAGATCAGTTTATTTAAGTATGCCTTAGCTGTGCAGAGAAGTGTGACCTTGGAAAATGCTGTGTTTGAATAACACAGTTTATCAAAATATCTCCCAAGTGCTTTGCAGAGCTAGATGAACTTTGTTTCCTTTTTTGTACAGATAAGGAAACTGATGCAGAAACACATGAAATGAGTTAACCAGTGGTTGAGCTATTGTTCTTGGTTATCACAGGGCTCTGCATTTCATCTCTCATCATATGCTGCACTTGCAGCATTGATTGGGTAATATGAACCATAGATCTCTTTGCCAATACACAAACACTCACAAAGTCTTGACTTCCATATGAGTAAAAAAGTTATATAACTTAACATTTTGTCACATCCTCAGATGTAAACAAAACAAGTATAGAACAATGTGAACAATTCAGATCTCACCATGCAAATTGCTTCCTGATTAATAGCAATGTATTTCAGTGAAAATTAGTCTCAGGATGTACTTCAGTTAAATAAAGTCACATCTATGAAGTATTGTGGCCTGACAGCAGTAGGTGAGCCACTTGAGAAGACTAAATGGACTACCCATCCACTGGCTAAAATTCTAATAATGCTTTTGCAGGGAATCTGTCCTGAATATATTATTCTACTTTTGTTAATAGAGGATGCTATGTAACAGCATTCCACTTAAATCTCTGTGTAACAGTATTTCTTCAAAAGAAACTCATTGCTAAGTGAGACATAGAACTGCCTCACAGTCTGAAGGAATTTCTTCCCTTTGAAGTGCACATCAAATTTCTTCTGTGCTCCCCATCTGCCTTGTATGAAAAAACTTCATTTGACATCAGTGACCTCTGGCAAGCCCTATATAGATAAGGAAAATGTATTTGCCCACCATTCAGGTCTTTTATGGACTACATATATAATGGAGAGTTTGAAGGGATTGAAGCCAGGGTTTCAAATTGATGTATTAGTACTATAGTGTGCTTGGCAAACTTCTGCTGCAAAATTTGGTTCGTAGTTTCACTTAACATGCTGTTGCTTTTCAGCAGTTTGCCAGAGACAGAACTGCACATTCTAGCGCTTGCAGGAAATGAGTAAATAAAGCTGAGAGAGTATCCATGTAGATTTGCTGGGCTGCCTTCCACCAAAGTGGTTGTTGAGCAGTTCCTTTGGCCCTTGCCTATACAGTGTGATTTAGTTTATGGGTAGTGTGGCAAGGTAGCTTTTGCATTTTTATTAGGCTGTGCTGCTAATGTTTTCACTGCCAGATGTATTTGACTGCAGTAGCCTGAGTTACTGTTTTTACACAGCAAGTGCTTTCCTGGCGGTTCAGGTGGGTACGTCATGATTCTTTATGTTTGTGACCCCTGTGTACTGTGGAATACACAGCTGAAGCCAGACAGAGGTCAAGCTTGAGTCTCCTGTTACAGCCGACAGTGACAACAGCATCTTACCACTATGGGCTGCAGCTTGTCAGAAGCTCTCTGGTTTGGTGTGCGTAGAGCAGTCACATAGGTGGTTGTGATTGATGTGCTCATGCTGCTGCTCAGGAAGTTACTGATAGCTTTGCATGGCTGGGTTTTGAGGGGTATCTGAAGTTTATTGAAGGGATACATGTTTTCTTAGCCTTTACGTTGCGTGTTTATATATAGAAAGCAATACTGACCTTTTGTGCTGAGAGACGTGGCCAGTCACTACAGAGTTTCATACTGCACACTGTTGGGAAAGGTTTGCAATGCTGGCATCTTCGGGTTTCTTCTCTTTCGTGAAGATGTATTCCCCAGACCCCACCATGTTTTTCTTTGAGACACAACTTCTTTCTTATCCCTGCCTAAGATAATTAGATCATAGAAAAGGACTGTTTAACTGTTGCCTAGAATTTCCAATGGAGAATTTCACTTGGGAGGCTGAAGGAAGATAATGTCTTTTTTTAGTCTTACGGTAAGGCTAGAGACTTATGAAGAATTGCTGTGTGCTGTAACTGCATCCTCAATCTTCCTCAATATTTACCAGAAAAGGGAGTGGTTCTTTTCAGTGGCTTATTGTCAATTTTGTTGTGTGTTGTAGTGATTCAAGATGTCTTCAGGCACACGTGCTGTGCATCAGCCATATTTCCAGGCAGCGTGAGCGCAAAATCAATGTAGGTGTAGAGAGAAATGTACAGTTTCTTCTTGGCAAACACTGTGGTGGTCTTCCAAGCTGTGAAAGTTGAGCATGCAACGCTGTTGCACTGAATGTGGAATGAGCTCGGTGCACTCTGAGACTGTAGCATTAATCAGGTTTCATCTTGCTGGTTAATATCTCCCAAGAACTGTTGGAAATAAAGTCATCTAAAAATGCACATAAGCTAAGGCTGATGGAAAATTGTAGTGTTCTGTGAATAAAATAGAAGGTTGCATCAGGAATAATAATTTTTATCCAAAGTGAATGTTGGGGCAGGCATGATGGATTGTGGAACAAGTCCTTCCAGTTCTTGTCACACATAGCATCTTGGTCTGCAGCCTTTCCTTTATTAAATGATTTGACCGTAATAAAAACGGGTTTGGGAATTTTTTTGTATGTCCCCCCCCCCCCCCCCCCCCCCCCCAGCAATGTTTGCTTAAGATATTACAAAGTTTTCAACCTGATGATTCTGTACTACTAATCCTTTCAGAAAGATTGTATTTTGCTTTTTTTTTTGTATTTGCATCGTTGAGAAAGATGTGTCACAAGAGAATAAAGAAGTCCCTTATCTTATCTTGCTGCTCCATAACTGTACTTTGGTTTAAATGAAATCCATAATTTTTCCTTGTTGGTATGACAACAGAAAACATAAAGGTGAAATTAGAATAAGAATATAGATGAATGTTAACTGTATGTGCTGCAGCAGTTAAATAAATCACTTGATTATAGAATAATAATGCAGTATGGCATGCACTCAAACAGAATGGTTTTAAGAGGGGAGGAGCAGTATAAAGAAAGAATTATGTGCTTTTAATGTAGTATTTCACTGTGGTAGTAAATCAATTTCCCTCATCAAATTATGTGAACAAATTTATGAGTATGCGCATATCTAGGGCAATTAATAAGCCATCTTGTACGGGACTAAGATATGTAGTTTTGCACTGTAACCTTTAAATAAAATTTATCTCAAAGGCGTAATGCTTAAAACTTTCTAAATTTTCCTTCTAAAAGAAAATTTAGGAAGAAACAAAGAGAAGTAATGCCTTACTAAAAAAAAGTTTATGTAGCATTAGAGTTGCTTAGAACTTAAGTACCTTTCAAAGCTATTAATTTTGATGTAATCACTTAATTTTTTTCATAATGTTCTGTGCAACACTATTTCTGCGTGTTTTATGAAATAAAAATTTTCAAGTACCTCTCAGTCTTTCTGAATGCTTTACAGTCAAGTGCAATCCAGCTAACTGGGAGCCATGAGAAATGCTCTAATTCTGTACCCTTAAGCATGTGCAAGTCTCATGTAAGTGACAGCGCTGTGGGTGCAAAATCCAGGTGGTAGGAGGCATGACCTTCTGCATACCCAGGGAGTGAATTGGCAAATGTTCTGTTCATACCTTGGCCACCAGTTTCTCCTCAGAAGCCCTTGTAGCCTCTCAAGTTCTTCAGACCTGGGACCGTGCATGTGCACTGTGGAGTGATGCTCTTGAATGATGGCTGCAGGTTCTAAAGCAGGAAAAAAGGGAATAAAAAAGGAAGAGTTGGAACTGAGCTGTACCTGAGCAAGTGAAAATTGATGTTCTGTACAGAACTTTAAAGATACGAAGAATTTCTCTGGATGTCATCTTGCTCCTGGTGGCTACATTTGTAATAGTGCTTTCCCCTTAATGGTCTTTCCTGAAACAAGTACCTGGATTGATAGAGGGTTCAAAAATTGCCCAGTGAGGGTCTAGCTAGAGAAACATTTTTGCATGAAAGTTTTTTGGGATATACAGAGGCAAATTAATTGCTTTCTTTCTGGGAAGAAGCTGAAATTGCCACCATCACCAAACATCATTAGCTATCCTCTACTCTGTGGCAAGTTGCTTGCCCTTTCCTACTTCTGGGGAGTAGGGACAGCAGCTACCAGTAAGGGGGGGAAGAACAGGGATTGTTTGATAAAGTCAGCAATGTTGGTCTTAACCATGTGAAGTGCTCTGTGAAAAAGACATGTTTTGAAGATGTTTCTAAGTCATCTCCAGCCTGCTGTCATTCTTGTTTGTTGTAACACTGACTACTTTGATGTGTTCATCTCTATAAAGTGAGCAGACTACAGTGGGTTGTGCGCTATACAAGTCATATATAGCAACAGCACTCTTGGCAGTGAAAGTGTGGATAAAGGTGTGGAAAGCAGGTTCGCTAGACTTTGCTACCACACTGAAGCATAATGCCATTCAGGGTGTTGAAGGAGGCCCATGCAGTCCTTCCATTCTCGAGAATTATTTTTGGCAGAGGGCAGCAGTTTGCATAATCCAACAGTTGGTATGGGGAAAAAAATACATGGTTACCTGCTTCGGGTAGCAACCAGCAGATCTTATTTTGTGTTTCCTTCGAAGAAGGAGATAGCCCTCAGGAGCTGAACAGCTAGACAAACTGATGCACCAGTGCATCGATAATGGTAAACCTTTCCTTCCCTTGCACCAGACTACCTGTGGCCTGTTCTGTGCCAGGGGCTGCTTCCTCAGGGATGTGATGGAGCTTTCCCCACTAATTAGCTTGTCAAGCTCAGTGAAGAGAAAGAGTAGTCACCCTTCTTGTCTCAAGAAAGTCCTCAGCTTAGCTGTGCTGTGTGGTCACAAAGTTTTTGTTATCTGTCTTTAGTACTAGCTTGAATCTCTTCCCTGGAGAGAGCTTTACTGGGGTAAGTAAGTGTTTGAAGAAATTCTTCAGGTTACGTTAAAAGCACGAACAGCTCTTTGCATGCTTCCAGGCTCTGGCATCCCATGGATTAAGAGTTCCCCATGGGTGTTCTTCAGCTCTATTAAGGATCTTGCGGCAGGTATTTCTAGACATACAAATCAAATCTAAAACTGCAATAGTGAAGATCCTAGTGTTACGCTGGGGAGTCTCCATGTAGGAAGCTAACTTTTTAGGAATTTGTCACTGAACATCATTAATCCTGTCTTTGGCACTAACCTCCATGATGCATATCCTTGGCATACAGCCCACATCACAAACTGCTGAGTAGGCAAAGGTGAAGGAGTGAACACTTCCTGTTTGAAAAACAGTTGAACTGCTGTGGAAATAGTTTGCTCAGGTTTCAGGTTATCATTAATTGGGTTTAATACCATTTGACTCTTTTGTTTTAAAGAGTTTGGAGAAACAACGGGAAAGTTACAGACTTAAGCTATGTCATGAATGACATGGGAGTTAGCATCTTCCTCGGAAGTATTGGTTAACTGGTAACATCTACAAACTAGTAGCTGACAGGTATGCCTGGGGTATTGCATTTAACAGGATTTCCCAAATATGACATCATGTTTTCAATCATGGCTTGTCTTTCCACCTTTCCTCTCAATTCCTCTAAGTGCTTCTTGATTTATGGTTATTTCTGTCTTATCATATGGCTGAGAATGCATCACATTCCTTCATCGCGGAAGTCAAATAATAAAGAGGAGGTGGAAGACCTGTACTTATCCAAGCTGCTGGTAAGCTGCTTGCCTTCTTGAAGGGCAAACGATGAGCTAACTTGAACACAGTAGATTTAAGAGCTGTGATTAGTGTTCATGTCCACATATTTTTTTAATCTTAGAAAGGAAGAACATTAATTGGCTGCAGCTACTATTCCTGGTGCCATGGCCCCTAAGAATAGGCAATTTTGATAGAGATCAGTATGTTTCTAGAATCATTTTAGGAATGGTTTAAAACCCAACTCAAACAAACAAACAAAACCAGAGAAACTTCCATCTGTATCATATTGTTATGACCCTCTTTAGGGGAAGGGGAAGCGAAGACTGACTGTCCAGTCCCAACCTTTATGTAAATCACCTAGCATATAAGGCCTTCAGTTCCTCTACTTGTTACCAGAGTGAAAATACTGATATAACTATTGTAATACAGATTAGCAAAATAATTATTTGTACCAACATTCTTACTGATTATTATTATGTTCTTGCTGATAATTTTGGCATGCCTAATAAGGTGATTAAGTACTGAAGGGAAGGCTGAAGTTCTTTCTTGGCTAGGCAACTGTGCGGTAATGCTGTTGTGGACTAGTCAGCCCTGATGACATTCTGTAAAATGTGGAAAAAGTAAAAAGCAATCTCGCTTTCAAAGGATTGTTGGTGACCTTTAAATTAGGGCTGGGAGTCTCATCATGAACTGCAACTGCAGGATACATGACTTACTTCCCTTTCCTTCTGAACTGAAAGGTTGTTTTCACTGAAATTACCACTTATTACAGAAAGGTCAAATTCGTATAACTGCATCTCAAATAAGTAGACAGTGACCTTGTTTATCTTAGCACAGTGTTTGCAACTTCATAATTCTGTGTTTGCTTTTTTTTTTAAAGGATCATGCTGTTGTCACTCTTTCATAACATATTGCAAATAGACACATTTGATGGGCTAGACTTTCAACTTCAGCAAACGTTTTCTGTTCGCTCAAATGGAGCAGTGGTAAATTACACTGGTGCAAGGTTTGGTGCTTTGTAAGAGTTGTTATTCAACTGCTCTTTGTCCATTGTGTCCCTAGAAAACAGTGCTTTTGAAGACTGTGTTCTACGGGTGTTACTCTGCATGGGCTATTGGGCCTACCAAGACTTTGGGTCATACACGGCAGAGTAACTTAAGCCTGCATTGTACGTTTTAGTTGATGACTTGCACATAGTTATAGAAATTATAGATAACGTTTATAAGAGCCTTCTAAGTGCCACTGGATTTCAGTATGACTAAATTCTTGGATTGTTTAGGGACTTGCTCTTAGACTAGATTTTACAGCTCTGAGTTAGATACATAAAGAACCCCTTTTCCCAGGGCTTGATAAAGTTATTTAGAAACCCAACTCAGTGCTACATAGAAGGTTCCCCTTCTACAGGGGCATCACTGTCTTTGGGATGGAGCTCTTTCTTGCAAAACTAGAGCAGAAGTCGCTCTTCCCAATTTAAGTGGGTGGCTGTGTGTGCACATTATCCCTCTATAATATCTCTGCTAAAACAGTTACTGATGTTGAGGGAGATTTGCATTTCAATCCTTGTTTTGCATATACCACAAAATTTCAGCCACTGGAACGTTATGGACCGTGTACATGTAAAGGAGGAAGTGATCTGCAGCAGGGAGTGAGACATCTTGGGTACCAGACCAGCCTACCACAGGTGTGGAAACCAGAGTTAGGAACATGTGGATATTAGTATGGACAGTGTTTCCACATGTGTCTTCATGCTTAATACTGAATTGTTTCTTTAACTAGTAGCTGTCAAAATTTAAATCTTGATGATGTTTTCTGGAGCCATTATTTGTAATATTTTGGTGACCTCTTAGACTTCATATTACAAGGAGTGCAAACGTCGTATGTCAGAAACTGTTAGTAACTACTTTCTCCTGCCTCTGCATTTCCAGTATATACAAGTGGCATTAGGCTGTACTCCTGTCTGTCTTTGCTGTATATTTTAAATTATTTATGATTTTGCATACTTGAAAGGACCAAAAACTTTGAGCCATGTTTTTGCCTACAACTCTGCTGGCGTTTTGATACTGTTTTAATCAAGTGGATAAAATTTTGATTTCAGGACAGTGGTAATGTGCTAAGCATATAAGCTGGCTATAAAAATTACTCTTTTGTGGAATAATGAAAAAAAAAAAAAGAATTTTAGACCATATTTAAACTCTTAACAGTTGGGTTTTTAGGTGTGTCTAACATTAGGTGCAAATCTACAGTCAGAGAATAGACTGGATGTAAACTAGACTCTTCACCTAGAGCTTCAATCTGTTTTTATTTGGCTAATAAGAGTGTCCTGGTTTAAGCCCAGCCAGCAACTAGGCTGAAACAAAGAGAAACATGTCTATATATATATTTTTTTTTGTATATTCTAATGTCTTTTTAATGTCAATTTATTCCTGTACTTATATGGAATTTAAATTGTTACCTAAATATCTGCCAAGAGATGGCAGTGTAATGTTGCTCAATGTGCTGGATGAGACTGTAGGAAAATCTAGTGGCTATGACAATAACAGCCTTCTTCCCTGAGGTTTTTGGTGGCCTCTCCTAGAACAGACGGACGTATTTATCAGCTTACTTCCTACGTGCTGTGGGTTGAGAAAATAAGCAGAAGTTAAAATGATTGTGTGCTTTGCAGTGTTCTCTCTATCTCTGGAAAGTTACATTTCCATCCTGCATGCAGAGTAGATTTCTAAACCTGTGCCTTGGTTTCTCAGTCTCTCCAAGAGAAATCTGAAGGCAACTCTTAGGCTGGCATCATTTCCAGCTTGCGTACAGGTGATGTAGATCCATGGACAGTAGTGGTGCAACACTGATTTCTGTTAGCTATGGAATATTAAAAAAAATTTAAAAAATCCTAAACCCCCAAATATGAATCACTTTCTATTTCTGCTAGGTGCTATATATATTCCAGTGAGGCAAGGCTTGTAGAAAGAGGTAATCTCTCTTATTTGTCTGAGTTACAAGAACAGACAAGCTTTCTGGTTTGAAAGCACTTCTTCAAATCTCTGTTGTACATTCAGATGTTCTAGGCACGCCAGAACACAGAGCTGTTAAAACTGAAGAACTTCTTTTTTTGTCTTCCCAATACCAAAGCGTTTCTTCGAAAAGGTAGGCGGGAGATCAGAGGGATAGCTGCAGAGTGCTCCATTTCACTGTTAATACCAAATGGATTTGAAACAATGTCTGAAAAAGGCTCTTTGTTCTGTTTTGGTGAGTTGTGCCTGCATATGACAGATGCATGTGAAGTCTGTAATAGTTTGTCACTGCTTGTACCTTCCTATACCTCTAAGTGCAGTTTAGTTTCTGATGTCAGTCAGAGGCAGTCTATAGATTATAATTGTTTGGATGCTGGTGTCAACAGAGTTCTGATTTAGAAGAGAAGCCCCTGAGGAGTGAGTGAAGCCTTGGTGTTCATCTTCAGAATAAACACCACCACCTGACCTGAGCTAACCTGCCATCAAACATCGTACTGTAATCCTGTTGCATTTGTTCCCTTGCCATTGCATGTGAAAGGCTTAAATTCAAGCCGGAAATTTGTTCTTTGAGAATGTCCCCTTTAAAACAAGTATTTGTAGAGAACACTCGTCAGTTGGTACTGTTCATTGCTAAAATCTGAGGCTACTTCCATGACACTAACACTAGACTGTTAAGTAGCCATAACTAAGCACTATGCTCATTCTTGTCCCTGTAAAAATATATTTGGGTACCTCTGAACATAGTAATAGATTTTTTTAAATTATTTTTTTAAAAAAACTTATTTTACCAACTCCAGTTGGCAGCAGTGTTCCTTAGCTTTTCTGCTTAAGGATACCATTCCAACCCCAACCATTCTCATGCATTTTGCCGGCTTGCCTATGCGTCTGTAACAGTTTAAGCATATAAGTAACCCTCCTGTCCTTCTTGGGTTGTGGATGATGAATTCTGTCATCAGGTCAGTGAGTTTCAGGTATCACCTTGCTCAGCAGAGAGCCCCAGCCTGAGCAGCAGTAGAGTTTGTGTTGGGGGGACACCAGCAGCTCCAGGAACATCTCATCCACCAGGATACAGCCAGGCACCCACGTGCTTGTCTAAGCACTTCCCCTTGAATTCTGCTCATTTCTCCCCAGCTACTCTCAGTAGCAGCTATGCTGGTTGTAGCTTATATCTGGCTAGCTGCTTCTGAGTAACAAGGGAAGTGCAGTGACTGGCAAAAGATAGAATAGTTGTATAAAACAAAGATTAGAAAAGTTTCTTGGATATTTAAGTAAGCAATCTGTGACCAGGACCTGCTTGATGCAGGAATTCACAGGCATCAGTTTCTACAGGTATTTTGAGCAGTCAAAGCTTCAAAAACAAACAAAAAAGCCCACTAAAAAAACCCCTTTCTTGTGAATGACTGTGGTCCACTCTGCAGTCCAGCTCCTCCAGGCTTTCTGTGTGGAGTAGAAGGTCTGGATCTGGCCGTTACCTTTCAGGGCCAGCCCCATGCCCACACCCCAACTACCTGCCAGTGGAAGCGCAGAGTAGTTGCTGGAAGCAAGAGGTTGCTGGAAGGTCACGGTGATCCTGCTTTGGCAGAGGTGACACAGGAGAGACCGAGGGGATGAATGTGTGAGGCAGCATGCAACTCTGTTCATTTACTTGTCTGAAGGCTCGTGGTCCTCAAAGGTGCAGATGGCGCTGATGTAAACCAGAGCAGTCTCCAGATGCTCCAGTATGCAGTGGGGTCAGGAAAGCGATGGAGTCAAAAACCTGCATTCTGTCTCAGGTGATTAAAGTCTTTCTCAAGAGCTTTCTGCTGTTTCACATGAATGACCTGAAAGTCACCAGTAATCAGCATGGGGCAGAAAAATCTGTTAATGAGCTTGATTTTCTTCCTCTCCAGATATCAGTGTATCTGGACCTGTGATACTTGCTCACCTTGTGTGAGAAGCTGGTCTTCACCTGACCCACTTGTGCCTGTAATTTGTAATGCAGTGGCTCTTTTCCAAGCTTCTAAGACTGACAATAATGAACCCAAGACTGTAACAAAATATTCTGGTGCCTGTGGTGAGGTGTCAGGTTGGTTTCATTCCTTCTGAGCTTGGAGAAGGGCTGTGTTTGGATTAGGTTTGCATGGAGAATTTGCCACATTTGGCTGCATGTGGGAGATGATGTTAAATGTCATGTTCCTGATTGCATCAGTCTGCTTCCACAGCTAGGGTCCTACCTCACTTTAACTTTCTAATGTTTCTAAAATACATAGTTTTGTAGTTCAGAATATGGAAGGTAAATAAGAAGCATTCTGTCTGGTGAGTTTATCTTTCACTAAAGCATTTTTAAGCCTCTGTTAAGATTATATTTTCGAGGGCAGGAGGGGAAGAGAACCTGAGTACCATTTGAGGTGGACACTGCTGAACGCTACTGTTTTCTGTTGGCAGAAACAATGAGCTTCTTACTGAATTATTCCCCCTTGTACATTTAATGGACTTTTTAGTCCAAAATTGTTTTAATTGTCAGTTGAAGAGGCTGCCTCCCTTCATACATGATGTTACTTCTCTAATCAATAGCGCTTTGTCAGGACAGTTTCCTACGCTTTGTCAGGACAGTTTCCTAATATTCAGTCTAAATTTTCTGTTTCTTAATACAATCCAATACTGCTAGCTAATGTCTCCCTTACTATAATAAATATTTTATACTCTTATTCCAATTTAATAGCTTTTTATAATTGGTACATCTGAGTGGATGTGAAATTTCTTACTTGGTGCGCATCTTGTCTATTTTTTCATTTACTCTTGAATTTCATTGGTCTAAAAGCTTTAATAAATACTCAAGTCCTTCGAAAGACATTCTTCACTTGAAGAAGATGGAGTAACCTTTCTAATGGGTGAACAAGATTTATAACCATTTGAAAAATAAACCTAAACTCAGCTGTCCTTCATGGTGCTGGCATTGGCGTTACTGTTACAAAGCCATGATTGCAATCATGATCTCAGTGGTTATGTGTCTCGGTTCAGCTATATTGCAGATGGCTGGCAGGGAGACCAAAAGTTAGTTCCTGGCCAACAAGATACAAAAGTGGGAAGCTAAACTCTGAACAAAAGTCTAGAGAGGACTGGACCTTGATCTGTGTCAGCAGAGGGCAGTGGACCGACAATGTGCTGTGAGCCTTTCTTTTTTTTAACCACACCAGGAGATCTTGGAGAACTTTACAAAAGAGGTGAGTGAAGGACCGGAGAAGTGAGGTCCAGAGGACAAATGACTCATCAAAGATTGCCTAGCAGGATGCAGCATGGGACTTGGGTCTTCTGAGTCCATCCCTGTCTTCTGGCCAAACTGCCACGGCTAGAGCAGAGCAATCAAGCCTGCTGCTGCCATGGTTCTCCTTACCCCTGGGCTCCAGCAATGCTATTTTTTTCCTGTGTGTTCTAGCCAAACAACAGTGAAGTTAGTGGGAGTCTTTCCATTGACATCAGCAGGCTTTTGGTTAGCTCTGGTTTTGCAGAGGAGGGAACATAATCTTCAGCATTAAGCATCTTTGTAATTCTTGTGGTGTTCAGGGGGTTTTAGATCAAATATTGACTAAATTCTTGCTTCTTGGAAATGGTGGACCACGTTTTGTGCCAGAAAGTACGCTGAGGCTGTTGTGCGTTATCACATGGAAACTCATGTACAATGGCCAGTCTGTGTTCCCACTCAGTCAAAATAAACTGTTGCTTCGCATTCAGAATCATCCCTACTCAGGATTATCTACACATATGCCAGTACTGCAGCATTTGAATGATTTGAGTGTGCAGGGTAGAATAGAGAAAGCCTTTTGTTGATAATGTCTGTACAGTATTAGCTGAAATGTTTTGGATTATTTAGTAGTTGACTAGATTTTGTATGCTTACCTGAACAACCCATTAGTTTGCTCTTGAGTTTTTAGTTGATACATTCACAAACCTCTGGTCATGGAATGCTAATGAATATATTATTATTATTATTAATAATAATTTTTTTCATAGCAGAATGTTGAGAAACTTTTAAGACTGGGGGGGGGGGGGGAATAATTCCTATTGATAAGAAAACTGAATGTAATTACCAAGGCTTTTTGCTGTCTGTCAGCATTGTATATAACTTTTTTTTTCCCCTCAGCCTCTCCGGTTGTTCTGAAAAGCACTTTGTATTTTATCCCCTTCCATATATTCTCATGGAGTGCACTGTTCTGTGCCTTGGTTAAATTTTATGCTACAAACTGTGATTTGTTTATGTTGCTGGAATTATCTTTGTGTCTTTGTTGTGCTTCTTGTTTAAAGGGCTTCCAACATGAGTATATTAATCCATGTCTTTGTTTTCCATGCATGCTGAGAATATTTTTGGGGGTTCTTAGGGACCCATCCTTCTCACTTCAGAACTTTTTACTGCAGACAGCAGTTAAGGGGTAAAAAAAAAATCACTTGACCTAGTTAGGGAAATAAAGACTGCAAAATGTACACTGGTGGAGATTCTCCTTGCTGGAACTGTGCATTTTGATTCCTGATTGGCTTTGTCTTTCCATCTGTTCATCTCATCTGTAGCTCTTCCACTGTCTCTCACTGAAGTCTGCTCAGAAGCTGGTAATTACTGGTATGTTTTATTGTGTGCCAGACTGTTTTGGGACTGGCTGCTGACTTGTTTCTACTGTACTTATCTGCTTTTGTTCCCCTGACTCAGATCTGCTTCTCTCTGTTCCTCTCTCTTTCTCTGACTTAAACACTTTCCATCCAGTGAAAAGACTCTGACAAGATTTTTATAGAAAGTAACAAACCTAGAATCCTCCTTTTTTTTTTTTTTTTTTTTTTTTTTTTTTTTTGCATAGGATCTACTTATTCATGTGGCCTTTTATCTGAGTTTGCTCTTGTATTCTACCTTCACTATGTCATTTCAAAACTTTGTTGTTTCCTGTTTTTCTGTCGCATAATCTTAGTGTGATTGAGGTTGTTTTCTGTTATGGTTGAAATACCTTTTCTTTCATCACTGTGAATAATTAGTTGAGCAGTCCTTTGAGCTGTGTACTTAAAATATTTCACACACACCCTGGCCAAGGTTTCTTCCCCCCCTCTTTATTGTGGGAGTCAACTTGATCGAATTTCATGCTGGTACAAATGCAGAGCAGCTATACTGGTTTCTCCTGGGTTACGCTGGATTACCTGCTACAACAGAGATCTGAATCTGACTGCTGGCTTTCTTTTGCTAAATCCATTGCAAGCTTTAAAAATAGAAAACTGATGGTATTGATTAGAGGCAGCTGTCCTTCAGTTTTGTTCTCACAGTGCTTTGTAATTTTGGTTTTTGAATGAAGATGCCTGTGTCCCAGGTTTGGCCTGTTTTGAGGAGGTGTTTTCAAAGTGACTCCAGGATATAAACAAATATACAAGCCTGTGATCAGGAAATGCACTTGAGCTTGTTTCTGGTGGCTTGAATTTTAATTCCAGTCACCTGAGAAGGACGTACACTGTGTTAAAGGAATTCAACTAAGTAGTTCAAGTCCAAGATTGAGATTTTTTTTTTTTTTTTTTTTAGAAAAGGAAGACCTGGAAAAGAGCTTCAAACTTCATACCATGAGAATGTTTCCCTCCCTCTTCTCACGCGCCCACTTTCCATTGTTTTCCCGGTGGCTTTGGAAACTTAATTAAATAAATTTTTATATCACACTTGGCACGCAGTACTATTGACAATATAAACAAAGCAGACAAATTGTTTAATGCCTGAGAAAGAGATAACAAAAAGGGGAAATAAACCCTAGCTTGCTTACAGTGGCTGCCGTGAGTACTTAATTTTTGCATTTCTAGTATCTTATGTAGCAAAACGCAGCAGTTTCAGATTGTTTCACTTGTAATATTCCTAGCCATTAGTCACAAATTAAGCTCAACTACCCTGCATTTCCTAATGTTGCCAGACCCTGGCATCCCCGGTGTGCTGGGAGGTCAGGCTGACTTGCAGTTCCTGGCTCCTTTGCTCGGCTCCGTTGCTGCTCGCTGGACTGGAGGGTGCACAGCCTGCAGACATCTCTTGCAGTGGAGGAGCAGAACAGGGCCAGATCTTCCGAGTCTTCGCCCAGTTGCACGTTGCTTCGTGTTTTCTGCATGTAAATGTTCTTGGCCTTACAGAGCCACTTCTCGGGGTACTTGCGGACAAGGGAGATTCTACCTTGGTATTTCTTTTTGAAGGAAGTCTGTTTTCTGGGAACTATAATACAGTAAAATGCAGCTCTTCCTAAGGTAGTAGCTGGTAGAATTTAATGGACTCTGTTTTTTGGGAGGCCAGGATATATGAGCAATGGCACTTTTTGGCCTTAAGCTGTAAATTGAATCTCTGGATACCTAATTTATTCCAGCCAAATTTTCAGAAGAGACACATGATTGTGTTTGCCTTTATTCCTGGGGTCACAGTTTGAGACTCCTCAGGGGAAACAGTAGAACCTGTCCCTTTGCAATCAGGCTGTTGTACCAGCTTTTGCTGTGTTTACAGTGTCTGCATACATTTTGTATACAAGGGTGGAAAGAGCCATATTTCATAAAAGATATATGTTTCCTATTTTTGTGTCAGGCACTCAAGACTCTTTAGAAATGACAAAATAGTTGTTGCACCAGTTTAAAAGATTGTGATTTGCCTCTATAGAAACAGTGAGAAGTGGATCTTACGTGATACAAATATTCCTACCTTCATAGAGATCAAGAGAATTGTGACAGTTGACACCAGTTAAGAATCTACTGCTAAGGGATGTCAGGTTGGTGGTTGTTTAATTATAGAAATGAAAATATTTTCATATGAACTTTAATGAGCTTCTATATGAATGAGTTACCATGACTTACTGGCTTTGTTTCACTTAATTTTGAGTGAAATAATAGTGTAGAAGGTATTATGGTAGCATAGAAAGTATTATGGTATTTAGTGGACCGAAGGAATGATTTTAAATGTTTGGATTGTGTTAGAATCTCTTTTTTTTGTTTGGTTGTTGTTTTGTTTTGTTTTGTTCTAATGTTATCTTTGGCATTATGCACTTTGCCACTGCCATTTCCAAATTTCTTTTCTGAAAAGTAACTGAATTCAAGAATCTGACACAGTCTCTGAGGTTCACAAATTAGTGTTTCAATATACACTTCTGGTACACATTGATTTGATTTTGTCAGCTTGAGGAAATTTGATGAGCTGTGCCATCCTTTTTCCCTACCTCCACATATTGCCTAGGTCCTTTGTTATTCATTTGAGATTTTGTAGACTAGTGCTCAGTAGTATAATGTGCAAAGTACTTTTAAGCATTTAAACAAAATAGGAACTGAATTACTGAGACACTGGGCTTTAAAAAAGGAATTGCTCTGTTTATGAGATATCTACTCCATGAAGACATCTTGAATTTCTGCTTACTCTGCACATTTCGTAGAGTAAAATGATTTTAAGCATATTATTTTTGAAATATGTCAACTTCCATTGGTGTAGTAGAACACAATGACATTTCCTATGACACAGTCTGCAGACTGAAATTCCTTTGGTAAACATTGCCCTAATGGTGAAGAAGCAGTTGTAGTTTAGCATTTTTATTAATTCTTATAACAAGGGATGCTTTTGTATGTGGAATAATTTTTCTGTGGTGTCAGTGATTATTGGGTGAGATGTATATGTATCAGTACTGAATACTGTAGACTCCTGTACTTTCTAAGAAACTCATTTTTCTACAACCGTATCTTAAGCTCACCTTGCTCAGGCTACTTGGGGTGTTTCATGTGACCTTCAGTCCAATCAACTTCTATCAGTTTGCTGAAAAAGAATGAGATACATCTTA
This sequence comes from Astur gentilis, assembly GCF_929443795.1. Taxonomy (NCBI): domain Eukaryota; kingdom Metazoa; phylum Chordata; class Aves; order Accipitriformes; family Accipitridae; genus Astur; species Astur gentilis. The sequence goes on along the minus strand of NC_064902.1, from coordinate 22,887,002 downwards.
CCCATCTTACCAAGAAGTTTAAAAACTACTTTAAATGGTATGGCACTTTAATAGGCCATTGCATCTCTGAAGTGAAGGTAGTTTTAGTGCAACGCTGTTGTAATTCCAAGCTACAGGAGGCCACGCAACCATGCGGAAGGCTGGGAAGTGGTACCAGTGTTTAGTTCCTCCTTCAGCAGAAGCTCCCATCTAACATCCCCTCATCCTTCAGGGGTTTTGCGTGGGATGTGCTGTTAGCTGCAGTATCCTGAAGCAAACACCCATGTCTGTTAAGCTGGGACTGGTGAAGGTGATTAAATGGACTAAAATGGTGGGGTCTGCAGGTGAGTGGTAGAATATTTTGCTCTCCTTTTACTTTGGGAGGGGAGATGACCTCTGTCTTTGCTGTTCCTCCGGTCCTTGTATAGTATTGCTTCAAAGCCTGTGACACAGTCCTTCCTGTAATATTTTGCCTCCCTTGTGCCTTTAAAACTAGAGGGAAAATCAGCAGCTGAAAACCTGCTGAGCAGAACATTCTCTGAATTGCCATTCCAGTGGCTATAAAAGAAAAAAAGACCCTAAGGTGACCTACTGTTGTTTGCTTCCTGCTCGTACAACTTACTGAAGCTGTCAGTTGTATTGTGTGGTGTTTGCATAGCAGTAACAGCAACGTCCCATGCTTTTCATGGACAAGCGGAGTAAGAACAAGAGAGTGAGTATTTACCAGTACAGTCAGGTCTTTCAAAATGTGACCTGGGCTGTTTGTAAAAAATTCTAACGGACTTCAATCCTAAAGGTGTTTTCCTGACAAGTTGTACAAGTATATTTTAGGGTGGGTATTTGCATAGGTGTAAGTTACTGAAATGACTGAAAAGAAAACTGTTAAAAGCAAACTTCAAAGTTTGAGGGATACTTTAAAAAGAAACCTAGACTGGAGGGGAAAAACTATAACCGTAGCATTGACTCTTTGTGATAAGGTCTCTGAGATTTTTCTCAAATAATTAGCAGGATATAAATATATCAGTTCAAAGAAATGTGCAAATCTCTTCTGACAAACATTATTATCTGGAGGCATTCTTTTATCTGCAGGCATTGTTTCTTGTGCATCCATGGTTACTTACTCTCCCAGAAGGGTAAAAAAAAGACTATCTGTTACTAGGTGTCATGTTTTACTTCTGGCTAAACCCATGCTATGGGTGAAATAGTTTTTCTGCATAATCTATCCTGGGAAATGGTCAATAACTAAACCGGAGTAAAAGTTAATTACCAACCAGTTGGTAATACCATTAAAAGCATACCCAGAGGTGAGAAGAGGCACACAAGACACGTGTGTGTGTGTGTGAAAGGGAAGACAGTAGTTTATGTACGTAAAATAAGAGAAGGCAAAAGACTGTAACTCAGTGATTAAATCCGATGTGCTGAAGTCTTATTTTGTTCAGATAAGCTGTTGTTTACAAAAATTGGGAGGCAACAATGTCCTTCTGCATGATGGTGCTTTGGGTATATTTCCTTCTGAGATTTCTTTACATGCATGCCTCATCAAAGAGAACCCATGAAATAAGGTGTCAGGAGGGCTCTGAGCCTTTCTGATCTCCCTTGTGGCCAGCTAGAATTTTAACAAGTAGATTTGTTTGTGCTTTAACAGATGTCTGTATCCCACATCACAGTCTGTGCCCACCTGAGACTGAATAGCCTGAGAGATAAAAGCGAAGCCCCCCACACCAGCAGCTCCTCCTCTTCTATACCGTTTGAGTCATGAAAAGTAGTATCACTGGGTATGACAACACACAGTCTTTTCACTGATTAAGTGCTCTCCGTTCAGATTTCTTTACGATTAGATTGGGTATGTGCTTTATGATCAGAGCTGTGGCGAAATCGAGGTAAGCACAGAGGTCCTGGTGTGGTCAGCATCCATGCAAAGCCAGTGACTTCAGCTCTGGACAGCTGGCAGCAGCCTGCCGCTGCCTTACCCCGCTCCATCCGATGGCTGCGGTCCCCACGTGCCGTGTGTGCTGTCGTTATGGCAGGAGCCGTGCTCAGGTGCCTGGGAATGTGCAAGGAGAGGAGGGCTCCTGGGATGTTGGAAGGGGCTGCTTCGGAAGGCTGGGCTGGGTGTGCGCTCTGAGGGAATCCTGTGCAGTAGGTGTGGGGAATTGATAATGCAAGCCAAAAGCTGAGCACTGTGCCATCAAAAATCAGTGGCATTCACATTTTACAGGGCCAGTGGAGATTCACAGAAGGAATCTTGACTAAAATGCTGTCAACACAGGCTGTGAATACATTGCTATTCCAGGGAATACCGTCGTAAGCAGACAACTTGTCTATACAATTTTATCACTGCTGTTCTTGTGTGTGCAGTTCTTACCAGTGTGCTGATACCTGATAATGGGCAGGCTGAAAACATATATTTGTTCTTGCTTTGTGTATTCATACCTGGTTTATTGTAGAAGGCAAAGATCGCGTAATATTGGTTTCAACATATTCCAGGCAATGTCTTTTTTAGGAACAGCAGTTCTTCATCTTGCTGAAGGAGGCAGTTTGGGATATCAGTGACCGTTCCCTCCTTTGCCATTTACACTCTTGACAAAAGATAGAATTGGTTTGTTAGTTGTATGGTATGTGATGAGTTGTTACCTTTTTCAAGCGTTGGTGGTGGTCCACACAAAGAAAACATGTAGTGTGCAGGATAGTTGATATTTTTTCTTGAATGACTGCTGGGAGTATCTGAGAAAATCCTAATTCCTACTGAAGTATTTTTCCCATTTTCTTTTGCCAGGAATCACTGTAGCACACAGAGGCAGCAAGCATTACCTGGCTTTTAAGGGGGTGCCTGTGTTACATTGATTTGCTGCCGATGGGGACATATATGAGCTGGCTTTAGGCTGGCCAGCGCAGGTCCTGCTGCAGCGCGGCCATGGTAACAGCAAGCTCAGGGCAGGCTGACTGCCTACGTCTCAGCCTGAAATCAGGAGTCGCCAAGCCAGCTGGTTTAAAATCAGCACAGTATAGACCTGGTCTAAATAACTGTGATGGAAGATTGCACATTGAGGTGCCAGCTGCGATCTTGTGGAAAGATTTGTGTGTTTTATGAAATTCAGATAACTTCACTTCCTTTGTGTAGCATTTTGGTGGCTTCTTGGTGACTGTTAGCATTTTTCTTTTTACCGTGTTTAGCAGCAGAAGGAGTAGAAAGGTGGGGATATGGGCAGAACTGGTCTCTGAGATACTTTGCTTGGTTTTAGTTCCTTCCTAATGTGCTTTTTAGTATGAGTTTGATTTAACTGCTTGAGAAAGATGCCTGGATATTGTTCAGCCTAGGTAAAAATAGCCCCATTCTGTCAGATAGTCTGTATTTTAATAAGCCTTGTGCTAAGAGTATGTGTGTTTCACAGCATAGCAGAGGTGACCTAAGAGACTTGTGGGTAATAATTCATATTCTGTAATAATGAGTTTTCTCTAACCCTCCTTGTTGCTTTACATCTGCCTTCGGGTTTTCACTAAGTAAAAATTAAGGATTTCATGGATCACAATTCAAATTCTGCTTGTTGTCATAAAGGACAAACGTTTGCAGTGTGATGAGATGCAAGACCTGCCGTCAGGGTGAAGGTGTACATGCTGCTGTTGCCCTTTGCATGGAATGCCAGGGAACTAAGGTGCTACTGAACATGAGCAAAAGTACTGAATTTAATCTTAAATGTGGAGACAGGCCCTCATTCAGTCAGCGGGCTCAGTAGCCGATAGCAGTCTCAGCTTGGTGTACATTGGCAGCCTTCCTGAAAAGGTAGATGTCTTGTTGCTGCAGCTCCAGTTAGATGAGGCATGCTGAGGTATCAAAGACACAGTGAAAAATCTGTCAACGCTGACTGCAGGATGGTGCTGCTGCTGTAGTTGTACAAGGTGAAACACAAAGCACTGGAGACAGGGGTGTTGGAACGGGCTGTCACCATGGGCAGCTTTTCTGGAGCTGTTGTGTGAAGGCTGAGCACTGCCAGAGTCTGAAGGATGAGGAGGAGACAGAAACCTTGGGAAAACTTGAGCTGTGGTTTGCTCAGGTAGGAATTTGCAGGAGACCTGCAAAGCAAGTTCACGCTAGGAAAGACTGCAGAGAGCCAGGAGATGCCTGGTCTGCGGAGCAGTGATGGGCCGCTGTGAGGGGAGAACTCATTTCAACGCCTGCATGAAAACTGCTGTGGTTGTTTACTTTTACTAATATTTGGTTCATTTAAAATATTTTTTAAGAATTGCATTTCTATTGGTTTATAATTTGGCCCTAGCTTTCTAGATGTGACAAAAAGAAAAATTGAGTATGAAAGGTAACAAGAGTTTTATAATAAAGGATACTTCCCTAAAATGGCCCATATGAAGCAAGATACAAATGTAGCTGAGACATGGCATTAGGAAACATATCTAAAATTTTTAAGCCCTCCATAAAGCATTCTCATCTTTCCCTCCTGTCTGATACAAATTAGTCAAAAGAAGTCATTTTAGTTGCAAGAGACTAATTAAACTTTCTGATACCAACAGAAATACACAACACAGACAAGGAAATGAGGACATTATGGTACTGAGAAGTACATTTGCCGAAAAGAGCTTCGCATCTTTTACTGACTACAGAGAGAGAAGAAAAACTGATAGCTGATGCAGAGTCTTGTAATAGGGTGCTGTCAGCTTGAATATGTCACTTGCTTGGACTTTGTTTCCTTCTGTGTTGCAAGCAGTGCCTCAAATCCTGATAATGAGCTAAGTGAAAGGCAAAATTTGATGAGGACTATATATAAACTATTTTTAAGTAACTCTGTCAGCAAGTATAAGAATAACCAAGCAGCTTTTGGGCACATAGGTACAGCTTTAGGTATTTCTTTGGGGTTTGGGTACTTCAAAGGTTATACGATTTCCCCCCTCCCCACTTAGATCAGTTGATCTTACTAAAAGATCACCTTGATGTTCAGAGACCATAACAGAGGTGAGATTGGTAGAAAAAGGTTTTATATCATCAGTGCTTCAGAATGTGGAATTTGCTGAAACATTTTTCCTCTGCTTGCCTTTGCCTCAAGCTGCACTGTGTGACTGGAGCTGCAGTGATTTCATTGCAGCAGAATTTGGGCAACTTCGTGTAAAGGTGGTCATTTGGGATTGAAGGTCTGTTTTCCTTTGTGATCCATTGCTGTTACGTCAGTGGTTGAGTGGAAAAGTCTCTTAAGGAAAAAAAAAAATTTTTCTTCTTTTTAATTGAAGGTTGTAGCAAGTTTAATTTTCAAAATCTGAATAGAGCTTTGGTCGCTGTTGAAGTGGTATGGAGGAGGGTGAATTTTTTTTTTTGAATCTGCATGCCAGGGCCCGGCTGGCCTGTCAGCAGATGCAGTGGATGATGTTTTGATGCATTTGATTTTAACTGGCTGTTTACCTGAATGTTTTTACGACAAACACAAAAGTAGATGTTGTAAACATTTCAAACAACAGATTCTTGAGCTCTTTGTGGGTAACAGTGTCTACTTGAGTGGGAGTCAGCAAATTCATTATTGAGAGAATGATTTTTTATGCCGTGACAATGGATGGGTCCTATTGTTATGCTTCAGAAGCTAAAATGCATAATCTCAAGAGTCCTTGTAATATTCTTTTGGGGGTTTGGGATCCCTTTCTATGTTCGTTAAATGATATTAGTAAGGCTAGTCCACAGCTAAGCTCCATAAGCTTTGGACCATGTTTCATCCTCTCCTCCCTGGGAGGCAAAGCATAATACATGACTGAATGGTCTTTTTCAGTCGTTGTTTCCTAGTCCTCAGTTCTTCTGTGTCTTAAATGGAAACTCATGTTGTGGAATATACAATAAAAATTAATTTTATTTATGATAATATGTTCCTAGCACTCCAAATAGCAGGGGAGGGATTATTAAGCTTGCTTTTCTTCATTGTTAATGATTCTAAAAAGGTGATGAGATTAGTTATCTTAGGAGCATGAGGTAACTGTTGTTTTTATTAGTTACTGCCAGATGGTGACTGTGTAATGAATGTGGAGGTAGTGATAATTCACTATCACAGTAGTTCAAGAGAGAATTTTTGGTCCCTGGAGAGTGGAAGCAGGCCTGCTCAGCATCCGAGAGAGAAGTTTCTGATAACCTTAGGAAATTGTTTTAGCCAGGAAACCATTGGGTGGTGAGAATTATGTATTAGATATTGTAAATATGAGGTGGTTCTTGTGATCTGTGGTGTTGAATGCACTAAAGACCAGTAAGTGAAGAAAACTATTACAATTCTTTGCATTAGTGAAATGTGTTACTGTGCAGAAAAGCACGTAAGTCTGATTGTTTTATCTGCAGCTCTGTTTCCTTTCTGTGAAGATCAGTGTGGATTCATGTGTATTTGTGCTTCTGTATGATTGTTTTTCCTTTGAATTCTGAGTCAAGATCTTTTAGTGGATAATATCCCTCTTTTCCAGTGGACTTCACAAGTTTGAGTTGTTTTCACGTCCATGTGTAGCCCTAATATTGGGGAAGTTGCCATCATTTGGAAGAGTGGCCTTGTCTACAGCCTCTCCTTGCTTTGGGTATCCTGGTAACTTGGCATTTTTTCCTGATCTCTGCATTATTTTTAATGCCTTTTCGTGGCCTTGTTCTTCAAAACAATATTGTACCCGACAAATTCTGTGTAGTAATGAAAGAACTGGACTAAATGGATCCCAGACTAGTTTCTGGCTAAGAAATCTCTCTCTCAAGAACAGAATTATTCTTGAACATTCTTCTGTGGCTCGTATTTATGAACAAAGAAATTGTTGAGGTTCTGGTAAAACAGTATTTAGATACCCATGAAATTTGCTGTGATTTTTCTCACAGGTAGATGCTTAACAGCCATTTTCCAAAACCTATTCTCTTTCTGTTAGTAGAAGACTCTAATTTACTACTTCTTTTCTATAACAAAAAGGCAGGTGTGTATTAGACCTGTGCAGTCTTTCTCAGTTCAGTTGAAGAAATTAGGATGGAGGTGAGCCTTTCTCTTCACAGCTTCTCTGTGCTTCACAGAAATTATGTATTCTTTCTTGAGAAAGGAAGATTTTATTTAACAAATACAAAGATCAGTGTAAGTTTCTTCCAGAGTTCTAACAGAGGAGCTGCTCTGTACATTGTCTTGAGTGATAAGCAACAGTGTGTTTTTTCTTGGTATAATACTGATCTGCAGAAACTCTTCCACACATGTCCTGGAAGTTGAATATCTGAACTCCTTCTATATAAATAGGGAAAAATAATTTACCTTTTCCCTTCCTCAACCTATAATAATGTTTCCTACATGGAGGCACAGAGAGGGCTGGGCTTTGTAATCTGCAATTCCTTGGTCTTGTCTGTATCACTTTCCTTTCATCTCTTCCTGTATCTATCACCCATAAAAAACCATGTGATTTTCAATGTGCTTGTCCAAATTATCTCCACTGCTTCAGAGCTCTCCTTTTCAACCCATTGAATCCTTCTGCCCTTTTCCTCCATCTCAGTTTTGCTGTGGATTTCTGCCTGGGCAAAAGAGCACTCTGCAGCCATACCTCACGTAAATTACAGACATACAACTCTTTTGCACTCACTTGCTGTAATTAAGGGAGAACACCCCATTTCATTGAGGAATGGAAAGCTCAAATCCATTTTCAAAACGTTTTTTTTGAATGCTCAATAACAGTGTTGTTTATGGGGCAGCATTATGTTGTGGTTTGGGAGAGTTACAGTAACTGAATGCCAGTTCCACTTCTTCCAGGGATTTTCTCTGTATTGCTGGATGGGTCACTGTAGATAGTTTCTTTATCTGTAAAAAGATGATGCAGTTTGTATTTATAGAGTGCAGTAAGGTACTTTTAGAAGAGCAATGTGTGTTGCAAAGCAGCATTATGTTGATTAAAGAAGATTATAATCTTGAAAATACCCAGCTAGAAATATAATTGAAAATAAAACCTTAGTATGTAGATTCAGAGAAGAGGATTTTTGCTTAGTCTAGTGACTCCATTAGTTTAAAGACCATTTCTGTGTACCCAGCAAAGATTATGCCCCTAGAGCAGATGTAGAGTTGGGAGTCCTGCTGAGGTGAATCATCTCTTCAGAGCTTGAGTTTGCTGGCAACAAAAAGAAGGAAACAGCTGGAGAAAGCTGAGAGAGGCTTTTGGGGGTAGGCTTCCTATAGATTATTCTCCTAATTGCTACAGCTGAGCACACAAGAAGAAAGGCAGAGCCAGGGGGAGGTGTATTTATGAAAAATGTGTCTTTTTTGTTAGCTGATTGTTGGCCTTCTGACTATTGTGCTGTTAGGGTTGAAGCTTTGCTTCTGAATTTTATCATTTAATGCAAATAAAAACATTAATTCTTAATAGCAATCTCTCCTTGTAACATTTAACTTTCTCAGGGTATATGGTGTTCTAATGTCTATTAGGTCAGAAAAAAGAAAGAAAGAAAAAAAAAAATCCAAACCCAGGCTATAAGAGACTTTTTAAAGATTTATCAGCTTCCATCTCTTTTAGTGTGGTTTGGCAGCAGTTTTTTGTCAAATGGGCTGGAGAGTCTTCACTTTGACAGGTTTGTGCTTGGTGCCCATAACTCCCAAAAGGAAGGAGGATTCATCAGATGTGGCTTGTTATCACTGAACACTTTGGAAATAATAGAAGGCAGAGACTGTCTACCTGTAGTTGTTAAGGGTACTTGTTGCAAGTAAGAGCACCTAACAATAATTCTCCAGGATGAAACCGGTGTTGCATTTATTACTGTTGCCTTTCTGTCTGATGCAAAGTTTTCTGCTCTAGGCTCAGCTCCATTTTGTGAACTACTGCTTCCTCTGTTTTAAAGTCCTCCATATAATCAACTAATTGCATTCCAACCAGGTTTACTATGGGAAAGTATACTCTTACTAGATACAAGAAAATAGCTGCCAATGAAGTCATGAGACTTGGGCACCTGACTGTATTTGACATGTTGTGCTAGCAATGAATGAGTGGTGGGGGAGGAGGGAACGTATAAGCGATACTACCATTTCCATACTTACACACAATTGTGGCCTAACCCTTTCCATGTATGCAGAATTGCCCACCATTGACAGCATGAAGCTGCTGAGTGGCTCAGTGGTGTTTAGGATCCTGGGATCCCCTGACCATCTTGCCTGTGGGTCATGATAGAAGTCAAAGCAGATGAACCTGCACAGAAATGTAACTAGGAGGAGAGACCATTGTCCATTTACAGCCACCAGCCAGGACCCTCTCCTGTTGAGCTGCCCAGCCCTTCCTGACCTGCTGAGTTTGTCCCAACACTTCAGCATTTCTTCTGGCCGATCTACATCGTTTGTTAATGTTGTGTGAATCTGGCAGCTTGTGCATTGAGGTGCTGCCAGCTGACTGCTGGAAATTAGAAAAGATAGAGAAAACAAAGTACTTGCAGAAAATAATTGTTTTGATGATCTTATTTTCATTTCACTTTAGAAAATGGGTACGCAGTTGGAATAAGCACTGGTGACTGTTGGCCTTGTTCTTTGATAAAGTTGAACCAAGTCCATGTGTTCTTTTAGCATTGTTTCAGTCTGTTGCCACTAATAAATCCAGCTTCCTCAAGAGGCACTTCGGTGAAGATCTAATACAGAGTTCTGGAGATTGTTATCGCCATCAGATGCAGGGAAAGTTTAGGGCTGTACCAAGAAAAGCAGTTAGGAATCTGAGCACATCTGGGTTTTTTCCTTTCTCTCTGCTTTTAAATCATGAAATCATGTAAATGACTTTATGGTTTTTTTAGTATAAGAGGCTACCTAAACTGTTGCAAAAAATGAATAGCATTTCGTGGAACCTCTGAGTATTAGCTGCTCCTCTTTAGAGCACTTACTGAAAGCGTAATGCCAGAATGGCCTGAAGAACACGTTCACTTCTTTTTTTAATGTGTTCTGGGAAAGGTATTTCGCGCATACTTTCAATGCTGCTGTCTTTACAGGAAACCTGCCTTTAATTCTTCCTCTTCCCTGAGAAAAGATTTCCCTTCCCATTAAAGCAGTTGTTGCAATTTAAAATCAGGAGTAGAGACAAGATCTAGGTGTGGTTTTGTTTTGGTGCTTGATTTTTAAAGGCTGCTGTAGCCTCTCCCAGGCTTTGAGGCCTGTTACATACATGCAGTTGAAATTTGCCCGTGAAAGACCTGGGAATATGTGCAGGTCCACAAGCATAAGCCATAATATAGAGAAGCTATGTTGCATTATATATTGCTTTTGGGTAATGGAGACCTCTCTGGCCTCCGTCCTGGTCAATCTGTGCCCCGGACTTGTTAGCACAGTTATGTGTTTTACGTTGAAGACATTTTGCTTGCCTTCTGGCGTTGTAATTTTGTATGCTCTCTGCCTTCTGATCAGTCGGCTGTTTCTGCTGTATACTCCTATCCAAAGTCAAACCGGATGGAAACTGAGCTATTTTGCTGCAGAGAACAGCTATGCTGAGCTGGATGTGATTAGCTTTTCAGAGCTGCGATCCTTCTGATGGCAAATTCTCAGGAGGTCTAAAACCCCATATAGGACTTGGTTGCATCTGTGCTCTGTTTAGTAAATGTCAGCTTATTGGTAACTTCGGTGTGCCCACAGACATGCTGCTGCTGGCAAAGAATTGTTCTTATTTCCCCTGTGCTTCCCTGTTGTTTTTATTAGGTTTGTAATGTCATTTTCTTCCACAAGATGATTAGTGTCTAACAGTTTTTATGTTAATACTTGAGTTCAATTCATTTAAACTGATAAGGAACAGTATTTCACTTTTTGAAATTGTGGAGGTATTCAAAGAGCCTTTTGTGCTTGTAACAGATTTAATAACCATGTTTAGTTGGGGGAATGCTTGAAAAACTAAGACCTTTAAAAATGTCTCTACTGCATATACCGAAGTTAAATGGCAGCACTGTTACATGTCAGGATAGGCCATACTAAACGTGAACCAAAGGAAAATAGAAAAAGTTACATTTGCTGTTGCAAAAGCATAAAACAGTCCACTGCTAGACAAAGCAACTCCTGCTTCCGCAGCCACGATGCTCTCAGCCAGGTTAGAAGCACAATATCCCAAGGAGGACTTGGAAGCTTTTTAGCTGGGTCTATGGATCAAAAGAGGTGGCCAAAGATGGCAGAAGAGAATTGCAGGTTGATCTGTATATAGAACTCATTTTTCTGAGAAACTGGTAGAAAAAAATGCGGTTTATCCATCTACTAATGTATTTGAAACAGTGAAATGGAGGGAATACATAAATCTTCAGGACAGGATGGCGGATGATAGCCTACTGCATCAGTGGCGATAGGTGCACTGTTGGAAGTTCCTAATGTTTTTAGGGGTATGGGTTGTTCAGTAATGTACTGTTTGCCCGGAAGCTCCTTCAGATATTATTATTGGTTCTTAATAATTCACTTTTAGATGAGTAAAATTTGTTGAGATAGCTGGTAGTTTTGATAGCAGCTTTAATTGTCTTCAGTGAATGAGAGAAGCTCCCAGAAAAGACAGTGTGTGTGTGTAGGGAGCGTGGGGGTTGAATCTCACTGAACTTCTTCCCTGTAATCAATACACCACAACAGAGATGCCTTTTGCTAGTTCTGTTGGCATTTCTCAGGGCAAGTTATGATACTTAGGCTGCGGGTTTGGGAGATGCTATAATGGGCCCCATCTGTCAGCAGTGCCTCCCTGCCTGGATTTAGTTAATTTGGGGAGGGGTATAGCCTCCTGTGCAAATCTGTCTCATGGGGATGATCAGGTTTCCTGGAAAATCTGTTTTGGGGAACAGGACATGTGGGGATACAATTTTTTTTCTTCCCTTTGTCCCTGTATTGTAGCCATTCTGGGTACAAATCCCTCTTTTCCACTCTTCATGGTGCGTTTGCTGTGTATCTTTGGGATTGCTTTGTACAAATAGTTTACTCAGTGCTAAGAGTCCTGTATACACATCATTAATTTCTTCTAGTATGGGATTTGTGCTCAATTCTTTGTTTTCCTATAATATCCAATAAATATTCTGAGCACTGTGCTAAAGAGTATTCTACAGAATGGCTTTCTCAATCTTTTCTACTGAAGTTGTTCTAGTTATTAAGGAAAACTTAGTCTTTGAGAGAAAAGTGATGGAAAAGAGTGATTATAGCTGGTGGGGTAGAGGACTCCTGGGATGGACAAAGTGAGACAGAGAGCGCCTGGATTCTAATTCTGTCTCTCCTGAATATTTATTTATGCAAAAAAGAACAGGTTCAATAGGAGAAACAGAACAAGGTCTTCCTCTCAAGTATTCCGGAGTTCATCTTTGAAGTAGTGGCAGCTGAACAATTGCAAGTGAAAATGAACCAGTAGAGCAGAGCGAGCATGGCACTGGAGCGTGTCAGCGCTGCTCGCAGCTCTGAGCCAGGTGAGGGCTGCGGGGCGGGTTGGGATGCTGCAGGTGGGTGCGCAGGGCTTGCTGCAAGCCTTTTGCCCAAAAGCCTGGCCTTGCCCAACGAGTGTACGAACGCTGAGCTGTACGTGAGCCACCCGTCAAGGGAGGGTGGCAGAGCCAGAAGGCCTAGCAGCGGGAACGGCACAAAAACCACGAGCTGAGCTTTTGAGGTTTTGAGCTGCTGCTGGGACTGGTTGTGGTGGTTCCCCAAAGGGCAGCGTCCCGGCTGCCACAGGTGAAGGGTCGTCTTCTTGCTGAAGGAGTTGAGGGAAGGGGAACTGCCCAGGGGCAGCATCTTTGATGCGGCTGTGGCTTGCGCTTAGAGACCTAGTTTTCTGGCTTTCCTAGGAACGTGGTTAAAAGGTGCCTCTGGACAAAATGTGGGGGGTTTTGGCATGATAACGATCCTTGCCCAATCACAACAAGAATTGTAGTTGAACACAAACGGCTTTTTTTGCATGCACAGCCGTTCATTTGTATTAGGTTTTAGGGCATTCGACAAACCAAAATAACCCTCTTCTTCATCTGACCTCTGCTCAGAGGTTGCGTTGGGAAACTGTGTGTCTGCAGGAAGCCCAGTGGGCAGAGCTGCAGGTGGCCCTGGGCTGTTGTGCGTGTGCCGTAAATCTGCTGCCTCACGGAGGTGTGGGGAGCGTTTGCATGAGCATAGTGCATATGTATGTATTTCTGTGCTGAGACAGAAATACGGCAGCCTGAGGTAAAACAACATTTTTTTAATCCCAAGCCCTATTTAGAAGAACCTGTAAGTATTCTCAGTTCATCTGAAACCCTAAATCTGTCTCCCATTTAGCTCCAGCCCCCAGTGGGGGAATCGAGACAATTTTATCATCCGTTTATGTAAGCTTTTGTCACTGAAAAGTTGGATTTATGCAGTGCAGTTAAGTCAGATTTACGGGACACCGTTAACTCTGAGAGAATGACCCAGGGGATATAAAGAAACTTCAGCTGCGGAAATATTTTATTTTGGTGTCTGGAGGAGTTTTACACCAAACAGACACTTGCACCCTCATGCTGGTAAGAGTTACAGCAGCATATTTCTGGCTGTGGAGTTAATGAGGTTGCTTGAGTGCATTTTAAATTCTGTGTCTGTAATTGGCTGAAAGTTGTCTGCAAACATCCAGGTTAACACTTCCCCACTGGAGCTGGGTGCCACGTGGGGTCTGCAACTGGCATGGCTTGTTCCCTGGGCCGGGCAGGGTGTGCTTGGTGTCCTGCTCCCAGAGGAGGTGGCAGAGCACCTGCCTCTGCAAAACTTAAGCCGTGCAAAACTTCAGCCCGAATTTCAGAACAGCAGGTTGGTTTTGAAAGTAGTTTTTTTTATGTACAGATACCAAATAGTTTCAGAATGTCTGTAGTCCTTGTATTGCTTTATGTAATCAAGGGAACGTGGTCTAATTTAGCAATTGAATGCTTGCAAGCTGCAAGGGAGGAAAATGTCCTTGCCTGGTTTTCTGGTCCATGTGTGTCACTGTAAAACAGGAGCTTGCTTTGCATCAGCGGGGCTGAATTCCATCATCTTTCCTTTTCCTCCCAACACCCGAAGCTGGGGGGATTCAGCATGATGGGTTTGATTTGTGAGGTGAAAATCAATTAAGTCTCCTTCTCGTCTCAAGCGTGGGTGAAGGTGTGAGCACTTGTGAACTGTCTCAGCAAAAGCTCCTTAATGTTGTTGTCTGGTTTAACTCAAGTTCATTTACACTGTTGCTCTAACGAGCCTGGCAGGCCCTGGGTGGCATGCTTGGGGGGAGTACGGGCAAGTGCCCTTGTCTTTGGGGTGAGCTCGGCAAGATCTGAGGAAAGTCACTTCAGCTGGGCTTGTGCTGGGTGCCTGGGGAGCGTCAGCACTTCTTACTGATCAGGGATGATGAAAGCTGTGATCATTTAAGGAAGTCTGTTGGGAAAGGGGCTTTCTTCTTCCTTTCTCTTCTTGTGGACCAGAGAGATGACAGGTATTCCCTTGTGATACCCAGGTCTGGAAGCTTTGTGCACACAGGATGTGTAAGTGAAATGGAATAAAATAAAAGATCATAGCCAAGCAAGAATGGTGAAGGTTTTGGTGTACTTCATTAACCCTGCTTGAGAAAACAGCTGAAATGTTTGCAAGAATTGGGTGTTACACGGATTTAACTTTCTCCATCAGTAGAAGGTTTTGGCACCTCAGGCTGGGAGGAGTAGAGACCCAGCTTTCTGAACCTCGGAAAATATTCTCATTTAGGATAAAACTCGAATGAAGTAATTCTCTCTATTTTCTCCCTCTGATGGGTAGCTCTGTGAGTTTTGATGTTGATCTTTATGCTTGGATCCAGATGGTATTTCCTGTGCTTTAATGACTGGTGGGTGAGGAACCTCCAGCGCCGTGCTGGCTGCAGGGGCTGTGGCCAGGGCACAGCGCGTGTGCTGCATCCGCTCTGCTCCCCGGGCTCCTCTCCTCCGTGGAGCCGCTTTCTCCGGGACCCGTTCTTGCATAGGTGCTGTTTCTCGCTTCTCTAAAAGCTTGGTGTGTTCTTTCCACTCTGTGCACTGAATTATTTTATTGATTCTCCTTAAATCCAGCCTTAGGTATACAGGTATTATTTTGATGAGTACAATAAAGGAACCAGAGACCAAAACCTTTTTTCAAAGTCTGTCTTCCCTGATCTCCGTGGATTTTTCAGGTCTAAAGTGTTATGTGCTTGGTAAGACTGAATTAAATTCTTGCCTATGATGCAATTGTCTTTTTAGGCAAGCATCATATACTTTTATTTATTCTCTGAATAAAAAGGAAAGTTACTTAGAGAGATGGTCTTTTTCTAGGGTAAAAATTACATAGGAATGGTAGAGCAGGACATGCTATGGAGGAATTGTGCTATATATATTCAAGACAGCTTTGAGTCAAATAGCATAATTTAATAAATTGCATCAAAAGGAGCTGTGAAATTTTATGAATAAAAAAATCATATCTGCAAAAGCAAAAATTAGACTGCAATTCTGGGTATATTGGCTGGATTTGAGGCTGAAGGTAAGAGGCTAAAGTCTTTAAATCTTACAAACCTCTGATTTTGGAGCAAAATAAATAATACGAGAAGGCGGAGCGAATCTTGATTAATTCTGCATAGCGAACAGGACATGATTCAAGATACTAATATGAAGTTGGTTATCATATTATTAAAATTTGATCTCCTGGTAGAAGCAATAAATCCAGCATAGTAAAACATTTAACTTAAAAAACCATGCCTATTTAAGAGTCTGTTTAAAAATAATTTTAAAGGAACAGTTGAGAGTATAATGCTTTCAGGCAGAATGACTTGGAAAGGACACCAAAAGCTAGCATGATTAAAAACTGAAGTGAAGAAGACTCTTCAAAAGTGGATGTAATAGCAAGACAAAGAAAATTTAAAGAACATACTTTCTGATTAATTTAAGTGTAAAAACCACAAGAAAAGCTAAAAAGATTCTTATGAATTGAGAGTCCTAATTTAAAGAAACAAAACCAAAAATGAACAAAAAACCAGAAGCACAAATGCTCTGAAACCAAGTCTTTAACAGTCTGGCACTCATCCTGCTTTTGCAGTTAATAGGTAATCAATAGTAAAGTAATGAACAATACAAGTCACATTCAAGGAAAGTAATGTGATAGTAGAAGAGTTAAATGCATTATTTGCCTTGGCACAGAGTATGAGAAAGCTTAGGGTGGCTCCCTATCAGCTCCTTTTCTTGTGGGAACAGTCTAAGGAACTGTCACAAATTGATGTGTCAGTAGAAGATGGTCAAAACAATCGATAACGTAACAAAATGACAGGAACAGATGGCAGCATCTTTGGTGAAAAAGGAACTTAAATGTGGACTATTTAACCTGTCATTTAAATCAGCCTCAGTGTTATGGAGATGAAAAGGACACAGGTCTTTACGGGAAAGAGTAGGAGAGGTGATGTGAGGAAATACAGGTATGCAAGTGTGGCTTCTCTATGGCACACTAATAGATAATCAAGATTATTAGACACATGCATAAATATGATGTAGTAGGAAAATAGAACTTCTCAAGAGAGTCATGCCTGACAAATCAATCAGATTTTTTCTGAAGGACTTAATGGATATTTGGATAAGGGTGATCTAGTCGATGTAGTATACGCTAATTTTTTCAGAGCGCTTTCAGCAAGGTCCCTTGGAAAAAAGAAAGGCTATTTTATTTATAGTGTAAAATGCATTAGTAACTTGCTAGCATATAGGAAAGAGAAGATAAGAATAAAGGTCTTTATTTGAATTGAGGGAGGTTGCCATTAGTGAAACAGATTAATTATTGGGTTTGTGCTGGTCATTGTGTTTGTAGCTGGTCAGGAAAAGGAATGAATAGTGAAGTGCTAACATGTGACCATACATACGACTCTATAAACAGCATGTGTAGAGAAGGCTCTTCAGGAATGATTGTACAGCATTTCATACAAAACACAGCGACTACTTAGTGAAATTATTAAAACAAACAAAAGGAAACAGTCTTTCTCCCCACAGTATGTGATTACATTGTGGAGCTCATCAGCACAGGATGTTGCAGAGATTTGAACTACAACTGTATTCAAAAAGAGATTCAACAGATTATTTTGGGAGGCTGAGTCCACTAGTGAATATTAAACAAAACCATTTCAGTGCAAGTCTCTGGCTCAAGCTCCCCAGCCTGGGGATTCTGCCATCTTTGTCAGAAAAATCTACAGCTGGTTGTTGTCAGACAGGGTGCTCTGCTTGATCAGCCCTTACCTGTTGCGTCAGTTCTTAGGTGTTCATTTTAAGACCTGGTAAGGATACTTGGAAAAACATCTTTGGGCAAGTTGATGTTAATTTTGAAGCATATTTTCTATCAGAATGAGTTGGCAACTTAAAACTGTTTTTAAATTATTTTTGTGTTTGTGAGCAGAGGGGAGGGTAAACTGCTTCCCACCATTTTCAGGGAGTGAGCATCTCTGAATTTCTTCTGTTAATGCTCTTATCCTGCACTCATCAAATGTGTGTGTTTGTGCTGTAGGCAGACACGGTCAGTGCTTATGGTGGTGTCATTGTCCTATGGGTACATCTCTAGAAAGGTTTTCTTATTTGAGCAGAAAGTATTTGAAGCAGCTGTGCCACTCCCAAGTATTTTCACCTGTGCTGGAAGAACCACAAAATGAGAGGTTTGCTTCTGTTAAAAGACATTCCGCACTTTGCATTAGCAAGGCATGTCACAGCTTCTCCATGTTCCTTACAGCTTTCTCCTTCACCTTGAAATGACACGTTACGCATTGTGCAAGGGCCTCGATCCTCAGCTCAGTGCCAGACTTCATGCAGTCGGGTAAATATCTCGTGGTTCTGGCTGTGCCAAGTGACTCCTTTTTCAGTCCGTATGCAGGAAAAGGTGGCAGTGTCGCACAGACCAGCGATGGGTGCTGTGGGTCTCTGAGCTGGTGTGCTCTGTGGGCGGCTTGCGGATAGCAATAGATAACAAGTTGACCGCAGCTGAGATCTGATTTCTAGTCCGGCCAAAATTTTGCACAGAAAGAGACATTTTTATTTAACTACTGCACGTATGGTACTGGTGGGATGTCAGAGTAGCAGAGTTTGGCAGTAAAATATGGGAAGTAGTGCAGAACAGCAGTGAAGGCCTCGTTACAGCTCGTTAGACTGCTTTACTGTCACTAATGACTGGACTGTGTAACCATTGCAAAATCAGCAGTATTGCTGTCTGCTGTAACCTCCTGGCACTAGAAATGGGAACATTGGTGACAAACTGTGTGTTAACATGTGAAAAATTATTTTTAGCTTTCCACTTGGAATAAAAAGTGCAGTTTGACTCTAGTGGGTTAAATATTTTCTGACACAGTAATTAACAGTCTTGTTGACAGAAGGATTGCATTGCTATTAATAGATCTGTATCTCTGTTTCAGTAAATTTTAGCCACCTTTGTTTTGAGCTGTGGGAATTCCTGAAGTAGCTAATGTAAGTCATGCGAATGAAGATTGCTGAGATATGCAACTCATCCATTCGCACATATGGTAGTATACGCTGGTTTAGATGTTGAAAAGCAACTGTAACCATTGAGACAGAAAACAATGTGAGGGAATCAAAGTAGTGAAATAACTGTTGCTATGTCGTAACAAAAAGTGAAGAATTTTCCCTTTGACATTGGAAAACCGAGTTGTTGAAATACCTCTTTGTGATAGCTCTCCTACACTTAGGCCTTGGCTCCAGGTCGCTAACAGTACACCGTGTTACACTGATGTCTAGATGCCCCTGTCCTATGGAAAAAGTGATTTCTCCCTCGCGCCCACCCCTTTCCTTCACGTAAAAGTTGTAAGAGTTGAAGACGTGGACGCTGCATCTGACGACTCTGAAGTGACCTCAGAGCTTCTTTTAATTCACGCTGGATTATGTTAACGTGAAGCACCGAAACCCAGGTCTAGCCTGCAGAGGGGGAGGCAGATGTGCTGGGCTCTGGTCCTGAGCCAGCGCTGAGCAAGCAGGGATGCCACTGCACTTCGTTCTCATGACAAGACTCTGCACAGAGCAATTAAGCCGTGTCAATGGAAGCACCGTGCACCAGAGGAGGATGCAATTACTGCTTCACCATGGCGCTGGCAGGGCAAAGTGTATGTGGGTGTATAAAAACCACCACTCTTTCCTTTGAGTAGCTCTTGCCCAACTAATGAAATGTGTCTAAGGCTTACCCTGGAACATGTAAAACTCCTCCAACAGGAAGACTTCATTTTAATACACACTGAAATGTTTTCTGGTTTTCGGTATTTGTCCTTGGGTTTTCAACACTGGAGCATAGGTGTGTAAAAAGTCTTGGTTATCAGCGATGTCCATTGGTCCTTATGTCTTCTTTATGTAATTCTCCCTTCCTAATTTTCACTACTGAAGTATGCTTTGGTTTAGGATTTTAAAAAAAGCTACCAGTGATCTGTTAGCATTTATTCTTGACCACTTGAGCTACTGAATCCCTAGAATCCAGTTCTAGTTTATTGCTATAACTTATTTTCCTTTCCTTTCTTGTTTTGCTCCTTTTCACATTTAAAAAAATTAGAAAATGGAATGGATTTATTTTTTAGGTGAAATTACATGTCCAGTCTTTGAAAGTTATCCAGTCTAGTAGATTCCCAGGGAAAAAAATCCTGGGAAAGGGGGAATTTCTTGTGTTGAATTCTGTGTAGTGTAACTGCATTGTACTGGGGCATGTGTCCAGTTTTAATGACAATTAAATTCTGCAGGACTTTCTCATGAGAGCAAGAAGTCCCTCTGAATCCCTGTTTGCTTGCCAAACTCATCTCAGTCACTCTTCCTTTTGATCAGCTGGCTGTTTCACTCTGTCCCTCTCTTCACAAGGGAGAAGCTAATGGGAGGGAAAATAAACCAGACACAAGGGGTTTCCTTCCGGAAGATGTGTTGGCACATAACTGACACAAAACTACCTTCAGATTTTGATAGTCTGAACCTGCAAGCAAATAACTGACCTTGAAGAATGATTCATAATAATGCACTTTGGAAATTTTTCTCAGTGTTCAGATCCACTCTATTTTTTTTATATTAAAAAAAAAAAAAAGTTGGTAGTTAATCCTGTAATACTTTCTGATTTAATGGATGCCTGCTCTGAAGCAGTGTAGCTGTGTACATACATATAATTAAATTTGGAATTGGCAAAACTTGGTGTCAAGTGAAGGAGACTTAAACAGTTTAAAAACAAAGGAAATGTTCTCATGAGTGATGTGTGTTGTATACATCACTGTGGCTAAGCTGTCGCATTTTGTATTCTAGTTCCTTATGAAAATTGTCTCTTGCTTGCTTAGGGCTGCATTTGAATATCACTACTTCGTGGTAACACGCTTCCAATTCAATCTGAGCAGGAAAAAAAAAAAAGCTGATGGTGCATGCTAAAAATTTGATATTAAACCATATAACTCATTTTAGTTTTAGAACATTCTTTTTTCTCTTTTGTGCCATAAGAGGCTTATATTTTACCTGACTTCAGACTTCCCACACAAAGCTAAGCGAGACTTACCTAGCACAGTGTGGAACAGCTTATTTTAAGGTGGAAAAAGTCATTAGCTGTCTCCTGCTGAGACCTTGTATTGAGAAAGCTAAATTATAAGCCACTGAAATTTAGCATGAAGAAGAGGTAAATTATTGTTTATTATTTTACTGTTTCCTGCTTGGAGCTCTCAGGGTTGTTGAGCATGTTACATGAGCTTGTTGAGGTGGTTGGGGATGGGGCAGGAATTGAAATGAAAGAAGAAACTTGTTAGAACGCTTAAATAAAACACTAGTTTCTCATTGCACAGATTGCTAGGAAGCCTCTGCACCCCTTTGTAGAGAATGCTCTGGCTACCACTGTCTACTGCAGTGTTAGTTGGAGTCAAAAGCAAAATGTTGGCTTTGCTGCTTTATCCTGAAGTTTTTCAGTGAATGTTTTTTGGTTTTTGTTTTTTTTAACCTCCTTACAGCAACTGAACATCCTCAGCAGAAATATCTTGCGGGCAGTTTTAGACTGAGCAATACAAAATACAAAGTATTTTAGGGTCTCTGAAAGGACACGTGCCTGCCTGAGCAAATGAGATGTTCCATGGGACCTGAGGAAATAGATCAGTATTCAGTTTTGAGGATGATATCCCACTACAATTGATGGTTCTTTATTGTTTTTTACAAGTCCTATCTAGTTATAAATGTTTCAGAGCTTTGGGGAATATTTCATAGATTCTGCAGATTTTATTAGGTTAAATGTGTGTTTGTCCAGCACAACAGAAGTAGTTACATGGAAAAGGATGTTTAAATAAAAGACTCGTGACTCTTGAAAAGTTTTCACCTGAGAAGGAGGCTTTTTATTCATAGGAACTGGGGAGCTTGTTGATGTTAAATAGACTGTATCTTGACAGATTTGAAAACTTCACATTGGTTTTCTTGTCTTGCAAGGGGGCTATAAGATGGGTGAGGGCCTGCCTCTCATGTCATGTCACTTTGCAAGTAAGAGGAATCTGGCCGCAGTGTTTCGTATGCTTCATCTGTCCTACAAAGCCTTTTGTTTACTTCTGAACTAACCTCTGGCCCACAAAAAGATACGGAGTGATATAGCCCATTTTAACAGAATGAAAAGGTGGAGAAGGTGGTAACTGCATGCCCTCCAGGGTACAGTGTCGTGTGCTGCGGGGTGGGGGGCTCTGACACTGTAAAGGATGAGAGGGAAAATAAGAATAACTGAAACAATTTTCAGAATTTAAAAGACAGAAAGACATCGAAATTCAATCTTTGTTGATACACTGGTTATTTCAAGGTCAGGCTTGCAATCATTAATTATTTCACTGTCACTCATTATGTTAATAATTCTATCTGTAAGTAAGGGTTCCTCACTCCTCTGCTAGCAGAATTCAAAATTCAGCTATTTATCTTCCAGAGCCTCTGCATTTGCTCTCATGAGGCTTCAGAGGGAGTATGCAGGTCCTGTACTGCTTTTACAGAAGTCCCTGTCTGTACTGATGCAAAGGAGGGGAATATCCTTCTTATACAGGGCTGGAAAGAGGTGGGTAGGATCTACGAAGAGAACATGACTCTAAATGTGGGAGCCTGTTTCCTTTTGGCAGCTATTGGAAACCAAGGTACAAATACAGATAGATCTGTAAATGAAAACCTGGTTTTGAAATTATATTAAATTCAACTCCGTTTCATATGTTAAAGTAAGACATATGCATATCCAGTTAGAAAAACAGCAAAGCATCATTTTATGTTGAATTACTACTTTCTATTTAAATGGCAAACGCTAGCTTATATTCAAAAAGTTTTTTGCCGTGACTTTGTGCCTCATACAGTAGGAAGAGATTATAACAAGGAAATTGTAATACACAATAAATACATTTGCATAAACTATATTCTCGGCTTCTTTCACTGTAACCTTAATATATACAATATGTAATTACAATGCCTTATAAGCATTTCTTAAGAAGGCATTTTTTAGAGCAGTCACTAAAAAGCGGTAATCGGTAATAAAAATGAGGGCATTAGTACTCAGACCACAGTAAAGGCATCATTAAAATGTAAGTTCCAAGGTACACTACTTTAAGTTTGCCTCATTACGTGTGCAATTGGGGAATAAACAATAAAATGACTGTAATTTTTCTGCAGTTTCTTATCCTAACTGCCTTTCTAATTAATGTTAAAAAAAAGAAAAAAAAGTGGTGGTTTAAGCCAAAGTTTAACAAGCGGTACCATCCTTTAGATTGATCAGTGATCACTGTCTGCACTGTCCTGCAAGTTGCTGTTTGCTATGGCAGTAAAAAAATGTGTTGGTGCATTCAGATACTGTATGTGGTTTATCCCTCTCACTCGGAGAAGGAACATGCTTGTAGAGTAACGAGGGAGCGATCCTGCCCTTGCTGAAGTGAACAGCGGCATTCCTGCTTCTCTGGGGGAAATAGGAGCAGACCTCTAGAGTTAACTCTGCGTATTTTGTTCTACTAAGAGAAGATATTAATTAAGATAGCAGTCACTGAAGGTCTGATTGTAATATATATGCTGCTATTTGTGTATAAATTTTGTAATCCATCATTTTAGTTTCATCTGGACAGATACATTAGCTGTGGGTTTGGCACTAACAAAAAATCACCAGGAAAGTGTGTTATGCAGCCAGAGCTGTTCTAGCAAGAATAAATGGTAAAAGTATCTTTGTTTTCTTTCATATCTGCTAACTCTCTTCAATATTCATTTGGAATACCATTGTAAATGTTCCATTGTAGATATTTTGATGTTATTTATTGCTGGTAACTATCATTTGAATAGATACTAGGTATTAAGTAGACCAACCCATTGGCTTGGCGAGCTTGCCTTCCCAGCTGAAAGAATTGACCTGTCATCTAACTGGTGAGAGAGCTAGAAGGGGCCAGTTTGGGGAATAAAAGATGAGCTTCCACAAAATCTTGACCATCCTTCTGTGTAATAGGATGTACTGACATTTTGTTTCCCTTAAGTGCAGTAATTCTAAACTTCCAGTGTGGTTCCCCACGCCGAGTGGAGAGGTCTGTCTCTGTGGATGCAGAGCGATTTCAAGTTAACTCCGCTTCTGGGGTGTCCGTTGTGTTCAAGTGTGGGGTACGGACATCTCGCTGCTTCATCTGCCTTCCTGAGTTTGCTTTGTGCATGAAGATAATTGAGGTACCTCATCTGCGATGTTAAAACAGAGCTATTGTGGTGCATAGTACTGATCTGTCATTTGAAAAAAAGCTGCGTTAGCTGGAGCTAGCTGGGGGCTGTTACCTCTGCTGGGACCGTGCTTTGCTGGTAGTGACGTTATTTAAGGGTGAGGGCACAAAACACAAATCTCTTGCAAGTGTTGGTTCTGATCTGCAGCTTACTGTTTATCTAGATGAATACCTACGGAAAGAGTGCATTGCAGACTTTGAAGATGGATTTTCTGAACTGATTCTAATGAAAAATAAGCTTCTGGTCTAGTGTTACTTAATGAACCTCATTGTTCAGTGTATTTAGGAGGCTTGAGGCCAAAGGGCGAGTTCCTTGTTGACAGTAAAAGTCTTTATTCTTTACTGGTATTTAATAGGTACAGGAAAGAAAAATCTGTATTTATTCATTTTGCACATATTGTGTTACTGGGATTTGCATTGGTTGAGAAACATCTGCAAAAGAATAGGACAAGGATAACTGTGTGGCATCTAACAAAAGTTTTGAGGAGAAATCGAGTTGGGAAGACATTACTTTAAAACTTTACCAGAAAATCATGAGCTATGAAGATTAATGAAACTATGGCATGAAATGAGATTATTTTTTTTTAACATTGCATTGTTAGTTAAGCAGTCGTTACTGAAATTTTGGGCCTAGGTTAGAGTTTTCAATACTGAAGATGAACCTTGGAGATCGCACCTAATAACTTTTTGCCAGGAAGACGATTAACTCTATCCCAGCTGAAACCAGGACAGCCAGTCTACAGGAAAAACAGACCTTGCAGCATTTAGTGTCTCTCACATCAAACTCGTAGGTATGTTACCTCGATAGCAGTGGGAATGCATGAGCCTGTAGCTCCTTTGTGCACAGACTGTCCGGCACAACATGGGCGAGAATCGTGTTACTTGGGGTGGTTGCCACTGCAGACGCTCTTTCTGCCTGTGTCCTGCTGTGCTGCGGCTGGGGGTGGCTGGGGAAATCGCATGAGCTGGTGCTGTGGTTTGGGACAGGAAGTAAATGGCACTGTGTTAATTGGAACCACAAAAAGGAATTTGAATTGGAGGACAAATAATTGCCCAAGCTAAAATTGGGTAGTTAGATGGTTAACGCTGCTAATAGAAAAGGCCAGTGGAAGATTGTGTAGTTGGAAATACTTGAGAAATGTTCTCGGTGTAATTAAAAAGATGACCTAGGTACATTATTTTGAAGCAATGGAGAAACTTAAGTGATTTCTTTGCAGATAACGAGGTAAATTTATTTTTCCAGCTAGCCATGTTTCCGGGAGATTTTTATCTAGTAATTGTGTTTGTCTGCAGTGTACAGATTGATGGCGAACTGATCCTGCTTAGCTTGTGATGTTTGTCAGAATCACGGTATTAGAAGGTATGACTGACATGCTGATTTTTCAGGTATTACTTTCAGGAATCCCAGCAACCTGAAACAAGGAAATAAGAGATATTAAACAGATGTGCGAGTTTGCAAATACAGCATAAATGCCAGCTTGGGAGTATCAAGCAGCCATGCAGTGAGGATATTGTGAGATATTTTTCTGTAGCTTGGTTAAGTATTCAGATATATCTAAATCTTCATGAACTAATATATTAAGCCTCCTTTGTAACCCCTAAAGTACAGATTGAGGACAGTGAAGAAGGAGCGATTAAAGTAGAGACAAAAATACCTAGTTGTCACAGAAAGGGTTCAATATTTTTGTTTCTTTGCTAAAGGGAGGGGAAAAAAAAAAGGATGTAAGCTCAGGTACCAACTTTAAATTAGCTTAACTTGCTGATGCCTTAAGACTGGGGATTAGTGAATTTAATTATGGGAGCCAGGAAGCACATTAAGATAACGTTGGGCCTTAAACTAAAACCCACAAAGCAATGAAATTAAAGTTGGTGGTTTGTGTTCCATCTTTATAATGTCCTATTCTTACTGTGCTGCATCACAGGAGGCCCTTCCTGCTCCACTCACCTCTCGGCGTATGCTTTTGGGTACTTTTTTTTTTTAATGAATGAGTGACCTTTATGAACTTTATGACGTAGGGAATAGTCTGCTTGACTGTCACAATTGTACATTGACTAAAATCTGTTTTACCCAGTAATGATGCATCTGGCATGGGCAAGTAGGTCAGGTCATCTTGTCGTTCCGCTTTGTGCTGTTACAGTCCAAGTCACTCTTCAGCTTCTCGGATGTGATTGCAAAGCACCGACTTGAGTTGTATTGTGAAGGCTCCAGCAAAGAATATTTGGCTTTCTGGTGAAGGCAGGTTGTTAGTATAATGCTGACACAGTGTGTGAGGAAAATCTGATTTTATTCCTGCTTCGCTTCTACCTTCCTGTTCAGCCTGGTCTACTATTCATTATTGGGATTTGTATCTGGACTTTGTATTTGCTTTTTATTTTTTTGAGAGAGACTCAAGATTAAACCCTTTTAAGACCGCGTTTATGAAGATTCCCAATTCTTAGTCTATTTGCTGATGAGTT
Source organism: Astur gentilis (assembly GCF_929443795.1). Lineage (NCBI taxonomy): Eukaryota > Metazoa > Chordata > Aves > Accipitriformes > Accipitridae > Astur > Astur gentilis. The sequence continues at coordinate 22,860,983 of NC_064902.1, read as the reverse complement.
AAGCAATACTGAGCTTGCTTTTGCCTACACAGGATGATGATTTTTTTTCTTTCACTTGCTGGTGTGGAAGTCGCACACCCCATACCATATATTTTTAACTAAAAATGATATGGGTTTTGGTAGAACATAAGATTGCTTTGAAAAAGTAAACCAATTTACTTGCCTTGGGTTATGTCATCCTTTCCTGGGCTTTCTGTTACTTAGTGTAATTTTGGGGTATTTACTATTTGTCTTTATCTGATGAAAATGTAAGAGCCTATAAAAAAAGACTATAGTTTAGAAGTACCGTGCTGTCCTGCTGCAAACCGAAGGAGCTGGGAATGTTAATATCTGAGAGTCTGGAAGGGTTTTGAGGAAGAGAAAAGTTTTGACTCCCCTTGAAAGAGTTAAATCAAGGAGCTTGGGTGTCAGAGAAATCTGTGACTGTATTTATCAATAAGATAAATGCTTGAGAGACATACCGAACAAAAAAGTTCACAAAGGTGCAGCCTGTAAGTGTTGGCACCATACTGAGGAAAGGAGCACATCTCAGGACTTCTTGTGTTTATCTTCGTTATTAGTCCTTAAGCACTTCCATGAAGCTTTCACAATTCCTATTATTTCACAATTTTGCATTATTCTGCAAGAAGTAAGAGAGCAAAGAAACCTCTGCTTGGGTTTGAACCTTGGTATTTGTATCATATGGCCCAAAACACATTTTGGGGGGGGGAGTGTAAAACTACTCTACAGTAATTGGTGCATTACGGTCATCTGAATTTCTATAGGGAAGATATGTATGCAACTAAGTAAATGACAAATATAGTTACTTATATTACTAGTGAATTAGCAGTATCATAAAGATAACTTCGAGTTCATTGTATTGAATTATATTAAAAATACAGGGAATAACAGACTGAAACTCAAAAAAAATAGTGCTGCTGCTTTCTGCAAACCTTGTCTGGTTTTGTGGCTCTATTTGATGAATTTAGCAGTCCTCTTGCCACGGTGTAGTCTCAGCTTTATCTCAGTTTATATATTTCTTGGTTTAGGGATCATTGGAAGATAATTCTGTCATTTTCTATTGAACCATTAGTAAATAAAACGTCAGGATTTTTCTGGTGCTGCTAAGTCCAGTATCTACCCAGTGTATCAGTTTGTCAAGTGTCTTGGCATCTTATTCTTTATTCCAGTGATTGTTTATTTCCATGTTGGTTTGAATCATTAATCTTGACCCTATTTTTCACAAAGCAAAAATAATTGTTTAAAATGTGTACTTACTAGTGTTTTTTCTTATGTCTTCCATACCCCTTCTAACAGTGTGATTTAGAAAGAAAACAGATTTCTTACAGCTCCTCTTGAGTTCAGTTTATGTAGTACATTTTCTTTAAACCCATGCAAGCATTTCATACCTTGTATGAGAGAAGAGCACCATATCACAGATACCCAGCAGGTCCTTTCTGGAGACAGCTGGAAATTCAAACCCTCTTCCTGGGTTTGACAAATGTGAAATTTGTAGTTCAGAGTAACAGATCTTTAGACTGACATGGGAATTCAAGAGATTTTACTTATATTATGTACTATCCTTCAGGTTTTTGGATCGCACAGCAGTATCTGTACAACTGTTTGTAGCAAGGTGTCAGTACGCTCTCAGAAGGAAAGAATTTGCTTATTCCCTAATGAAGTAAACTGATAATATGGCATTTAGAGGCCTGTAAGTTTTATAAGCCTTCTGGTTGAGTTATGACATTAGAAATTAGAAAGTTAAGTTGAAACTTGGCACAGTCCCGCCTTCTGGTAACATGGGAAATGTTACATTACCTTGACATCTGACTTCAGAGTTCTTACAGAACCTCACAAATAGGTTCAGAGACAATATTGGTGTCTTTGGTCTTCCAAAGATACCTTATTTTAAAACCTTCTTTCCCCGTGTTGTTTGCTAAAGTCTTCTTTTTATTCTCTGCTTAGCATCCATCTGTTCTTATATATCTGTCCATTTAAAAGAACTTCTTATTCCAATAAACATTTTATTCCCTTTCTGATTGGTGTCTTCTTAAGGACCTTGTGGTCACTACATGGTATGCAACTTTACCCTCTTGGTATGCAAATTTATTCTCTGTTTTCACTGTGTATTTCAGGGTAGTTCTCTTGGTTTTTGTTTTACTTTGTTCCAGATAATTAAAAAGTGTAGAATAGCTTAGTAGTTAAGGTTGTTGTGGCAAAAACACCTGGGTCATTCAAAAAAACCCTAATTAGTCAGCCTGGCAGGGAGTATGGTATAGTGAACGAATTGTCCCATGCTGGGCCAAATGGCTTTCATTCTTCCTAGAAACACTCCTGATTTTCACTCTCAGTATTAAACAATGTAGTTAGAGACTGAGGTTTCTCTGTTTCAAGCTTGTTTTGTGATGCTTGTATTTCAGGGACAGTGCAGTTGGAGAATGAACAAATGCTTAATGCAGTGTACACTAGAAAGCAGTAAAAGTAACTTTTCTGAAAATAGTATATGCAGCATCTCACCTAATGGAAAAGTTTTACTCCCAAATTAAAAAAAACACCCCACAATTAAAAATAAAAATTAATATTCAAAGCATAATATCTTATTTTTTACATCACTATACTTTAACATTCAAACATCCTAACCACACAGTGAATGGCTAATAGAGCAGTTTTGGTATACAAGCTGTTTGCCAGTACCTGGTCTCCATGAGCACAGTAGCTCATCCTCTTCCTCACTGGTATATTCACATCCTGCTGTCAGAGTGCCTGTCGGGATCTTTTTGAGTTTTGAGTGTTGTGATTTTTTTGGGTGTTTGGATGAGTTGGTGTCTCATTTTGACGCTATAGACATTCCCTTGTCACTGTCGTGATGGCTGTTTCAGGATTTTATTTTTAGCTGTATGTCTTGGACCAAGTCTGCTAGTTAAAAGCCTGGAAAATGAGGTCTATTTTGATGTCATGTATTGTGTAGAAAATGGCAAATTATTTGAGATTCTCCGTATTCAGCACTTTCACAATTCCTTCAGAAGGAGTCCTTGTTGATTGTTCTGTAAATAGCAATTCTGATTAATAACGGGAATTTGCTTACCGAATGTACAAGAACATACGTTGCACGTGGTCATCCATCCTGTTCCTCTGACATTGCGAGGCAGCCTATGATGTCAGGCACTTTTTCTCCTGTTTTCTTGTCATCAGAGGTGCAGTGTGACATACAGCAGGGATGCACCGTCTGTCTGGAGTAAGTTTCACTGGTGCTGGCTCCTTTTCCTTCTTCCCTGCCCCAGCCAGCCTGTCCCTGTGTCCCCCTGCAGCACGGCCGTCGGCTCCAGCGCAGACCAACGTGGAGAGATGTGGACGATCCTGGGCCCTGCGCTACCCTAAAGCCATGCTCCCAATTGCGATGTCTAGCGTGCAGCGTTGGAAACCAGTGGCTTAGAGGTTTGAACGCAAGTCTGGGCGTAGGTGGTAAGGCCCTGTTTCTGATTCCAGCAATAAATACCGTCTGACCTTGTGAAGCCTGCTGACTTGTATGTCTGTCTTCATACAGAGTTTGCATGCATAGTAAGTAGTTTCTCTATGAAAAATCCTTGAATTCCAAAGATACTGTTCACAGTAATTGCACTTCAAGAAGGAAAAAAGGTATTGCCATTTTGTTATTTACAATGCTCCCTGCACAGCGTCTTTTATAACAAATAAACAAAGCTCAACCACTTATATTAATCCTTAGCGATGCTTTTTCCTGTTACTTTTTTGGGTTTTTTAAGATGTTACTCTTGGTCCTCAGTCTCCACAGGCTTTTAAATCTGTGAAACGTTCTGTATAAAATGATTAATGGCAAGGATGATTAGAGATAGAAAAAGGTGACATTTTTAACAAGGGACTTTTTAATCTGCAAAAAAAAAAAAGACAGTAAAGCTTTTGGGTAAAGGAGAAAAAATACCACTAATCAATAAACTACTTCTTTCAATTCTCTGTGGGTGAGTTGCCGAACTCTTTCCTGTCCTATTTATTTGGGATTATTGACCTAATGACTGTTAGACCTTGTGTGATCCTGTTTTTAAAATAAACAAGGGATAAGCCGTTTCTCTTTTGGGGTCATAAATTGCTGGAAAGAGCAAGTCTCAGAGTGAGGTGAGGCACTGACAGCAGTGTATTGAGGTGAGAACAGCAAGCAATGACTGTGCAGCATTATAAATACCTTCTGTACTTGACCTTCTGTTTGTTGCATTGTAAAACAATTTGGAAATACCTCGTTAAATAAAAGAGAACAATAGTATCAATGATGGGACAGGGCAAAGTGCAATACGATCGAGCAGTCTGAAAGAGACAAGATGAAGCTATTTGAAGTACAGGACAGTTTTTATAGGTTTTTGAGTGAAAAGATTTCACAATTTTGTGATGGTCTTTTGAGCTGATATGAAAAGTAATGTGGCACTGATTTAGCCATGTGTATGCCAGCTATGATGTAATTGGTTTGCAGTACTTGTTGTTTCATTTATTAAAAGATTACTTGGTATTTATTAAAATATGTAGTAGGACTATAGCCAAAAATCTGTCACACTCTTTGTGATTAGCCATTGGTCCAGCACTACTCGTTTGTTTTCACTTTGTTACTTGGCTAATCTTGCTTATTAAAAATCCAGTAACGTGTGACTGGTGTTTGAAACTATCTGCAGTAGTTCCTTGGCTGTATTTAGTGCTCCATCCAAACACATCTCCTACTACTTATTCTATAGATATTGATGAGCTCTGTGTTATAGTCCCCAATATTTTATTGGGGAAAGGTAGTAAATATACCAGAATTATTCTTTATTCTGTGGTGGTCATAACTTCTGGCAAGTGTTCTTCAGCGGGGAAAAGGTGAAGTGGTAATGTCTATCCCTTTTCCAGCAGGTTAGGGGCTGTATCATTTATCCATCATGCAGGCGCTGGGCTCAGCCTTCGCCGCTGCCAGAGCGGGTCTGAGCCGTCAGTGCTCGCAGGAGTGTGTAGCTCCCAGGCTGCTGGGCTGTCTGCACAGGTGAGACTGTTCTGCCACTGAAATTGTGTACTCGTTGTGAAGTCCCGTGTTCCTGGAGCAGGACTGAAGCTGCCCTGTAGGTGTTACCAAATCATCTGTGTCTGCCTCTGATGTTCGGAAGTATTTTATAAAACAAGTGGAGCAGTGCAGATGTAAGAGTGGAAAAATTTCTGGTTTAGGTGAAAAGTGGTTCTTCTAGCAGAGGAGGAACATTTTTCACACTTCAGATGAACGTCTTAACCATTGAGCTGAGATGGTGCCATTTTCTGCATTTCAAGCTCGATCTCTTCATTCCCTTTCCTTATTTAAAACAACCCCCAAAAAACTCCAACCAAACAAAATAACCCGACCCTACCACTGGGCTCCTGGTTTTGTGCTGTCAAGTGGAAAATGGCTTTGAACGTGCCTTCTTTGGTGGTATCCAAACAACTGTCCTTAGCAGTTCACAGCAGTCCCACGTGGCACTTGCAGGTATCTGTGCTCAAGGTATTTCCCTGGACTTTCCTCTGGATATTGAAATGCCTGAGTTAGCCATCATTGATGGCTGATAGCTAATTTCACATTATATTTACAGCCAATTTTAGCTTTCCAGTAAAATACAAAGCTTAAAAGAAAGGGCCTAAGCATGACAAGGTAGTAGGTTAAGGTATATTGGACTGGGGCACTCGTACTGTCTCCCATTGCAGACTTAAAAGTTCTTTCTTATGGCAGTGAACTTGGCAGCTGCGTCTGCTTAACCTTGGGTGCATTTGCTTCTGTGGTGGATTGGTTCGGGATCGTCCTGTGCATCAGGAATCCTTCAAAATTGCTTCCTTAAATTAGACTTACCATACTTGTCTCTTCTAGTACGGTCTATCCTAGGGCAGATCTTCCACATTTCCTTTTTTTTTCCTTTATAAATTCTGTGCTTTCAGGCATAGGAAGCTGTTGCTTTTTTTGCATCATATGTGAAGCTTAAGGTTGACTTCTAACACTTTTGTAACCAGTTGTATTTATCCTGTCCTGCTAAATGCAATTCCATGATTTCCTTAACTGTTGCAGTGCTCACTGTCGAGTCTTGATGGAGGTGGGAGATTCCCCCTGCTGATGTCCAGCCACAGCCTCATCCAGCACGACGGCATGTCTCCCGCAGTGGTCAGCAGTGGATGCCTAAGGAATTCAGAACAGGGCAGGCATCTCTGGCTGTTTCCTCAAAAACACTCTCCAGCCTTCAGCAGCTTGTAGCTTCCCATCTTCCTGCAACGGGTGCGCTCCCAGGAGGCAAGGTGGGTAGCTACTTGTTATCTCCAGTGGCAGCAAAAGAAACTGCTTATATTGGGTGTACAGAAAACATACGTTTCCCCACTGCAACAACAACACCTGCATAGCACACTCTACCTCTCATGTCCTTTCCCTGGATGGCAGGTTACTGATAATACATTGCTAAGCCTTTTTTCTTCAGCTTAAGATGGTTATTTATTGATCTGCTTTTGGCAGTTGGTAAAATGCCAACTTTTAGTATTAGCTACTGGCCTCCTTTTATTTAAACCTTATAAAATTTTATTGTTTCCCTTCAATGCTGAGAATGTGTAAATGTCTTTCCTAGAATGGTTTAGAACAATGCTTTGATATTTTCTGCCTTAACCCTTAAAACTCTCATTGTGCAGATTTCAAAAAGGGCACATGAAAGATTCCCTCACCCATTCTTCTTGCAGCATTTGAAAAGGAAACATTTTAAAGCCAGTGACCTGTCTGTAACAGCGCTGGGAGGGAGGCAGGCAGGGGAGAAGAGGCATGATGACATTCGGAATTCTAGCAGATGCAAATTAATAATAAACAAGTAACAGCCCAATCAAAATTCTTAGCCAACTTTTGTTTTTTAAATTATTGCAACAAAACATAATACTGTACCTCCTTAGAAAGCAGAATATAAGGGGTTTTTCTTAGGAATATCTGGATACTAGTTGACCTTGTAGTGAAGAAAGAGATGCAGGAGAACATCTGGCCTGGGGATTGTTTTCCTGCCACAGGAGCATTGGAGAGCACTACAGGGTTTCTTGTACCAAATGGAGGAACGCAGACAGATGTGGCGAGTATCACAGAACCTATTGACAGTCAATCTTCCTGTGTTATTAATACGCAGTTGCCACTTGCAGGTGTCTGTGTATTGATAAAGGGAATATGTACAGGATACTTTAATAAAATATGCTGACCCTTATTGCTATAAAAAGGTTTGTTTATAAGGAGTCTCTTGGAAGAACTTCAGGAGTGTCACTTTTCAGGGCTGATACATGACTTAACAGTTCATATAGATGAGAATTTCAAGAATATTATTTTGCGGTTAGTTAAATATGTTGTAATTTTAAGTTGTCCAGCTATTTTGTATATGTTTTCTTACTATTTAGTCCACATTATCTTTATCATTAAATTGTCATTTAAATTTTTGTTGTCTCTTGTTACCCAGTTAGCTTGATTAATCCCTGTTCTAGTGAGAACACTCCTAGCAGAGCTACAGAGAATTTATCCTGCTGTAGCCTGGTTATATTGCTGCAAACTTCTCGATATTTAGCCTGACCTGTTTGTTGAAGAAACTAAATGTATAATTTTAAGAACAGAGGAAGCAGGTGTTGTAATGGTGTCTGACTTTCTGTGTCACAAAAGCCATTGCCTTTTACTGGGTGAAATAATTGCTTTGCTTGTGTCCTGTTTGAAAACTGCCATTTTGTATGGATCAAAAATTATTAGTGAAGAAATGGAAAATAAAGGCCTTGAAAACAGTTATCTAGATAATATAAGCTGTTATTCATTATTTAAACTTCGTTTTTGAGTTTTCTGTAATTATATATGGAGTAGTTGACTTTCATAACCCCAGATTGGATAATAAAAGATTAATCAGTTGGCAAGAGCATAAACTATGGGAAACAAAAGTAGCTTGTGACAGTGTTGAGAGGAAGTAGCGTAAAATTTCCTGGTATTTCTGATAGTGATTGACAACTTTTTGTATTCAGTTATAAGTTTATGGTGTCAGTTTAACTTGATAGCTAATTTTGTTTAGCTCCATGTAGATAACTGAGGAAGACCTCTTTGCAATATCCAGCAGGTTCAGAAATTTTACACAGTGTGGGTCCTCCCAAAGAGTTAAAGAAACTAATAGAATACACTTGTCCATATCCTTTCTGTACTTGTAATAGAGATAATATTGATGACTTTCATTTTAATAAATCATCTAGCTAGTATTTGCAGTGAGTTGCTTGTGCAATTAAAATTCCAGTCTAATTCAACTTCCATGTATGAAAAATCATAATAAACCCATTTCTCTGTCTTGTGATGCTTCATATTTCTCTTGGTGAAGTTAATTGTGGATTTCGTTTGGATTTTACTGCTGAAGAATGCCACCGTTTTGATACCACGTAACAGCCTTGGAATCAGATTGTGAAAACAGGTTTTTTTCTGCTTTATTTTTCTTTTAATTTTGCTAGGCATTTCACTTGTCTCTAAACCCTGCAGTACTGCAAAAATGGCACTGTAATTCTTTGTGTAGAAAATACTGGCACCAGATCTAATGTTAGCCTTTTCATTACTCACCTTTTATGGTAATAATCAGAGACACCCAGAGAAGAGGGGTTGTATAATGTACAGTAGCAGATTTGAACTAGGTCTAAACAGATGGAAGCAGGAAATGAGAAATAGTGACAAACATTACATGCCTTGTATTCTTTGTAATAAATTCATCTGAATGCTGAGTTGTTGTGTATATGTGCAAAATCAGTCCTCATCTAATTTTAGGAGCACAATTTGTTTTACGTTTGGCATCTATATAGCCTTTGGCTTGTCCCCTGTGGCAGTAGGCACATAATATATTTTTTTATAGAGCTCTGTGTGCTTTTTTGTATTTCTTTGCAGCAATTAAATGTTTTAATTTCTTACCTCCTAAGAATTTGTTTCTGTTCTTAGTTCTCTTTATCTAATCCATGCTTCTTTGCTGCAAATGTTAACACTGCTATTCAAAGGCAAGAAAGGAGTTTCACTGGCACCATGGTAGAAAGGGTGAAAGATCAAACTACTTCATTCAGTCTTGCATCTTGTTACACCAGTATCAGGTAAAACACAGGTATTATGACCGATAGTGCAGGGTATCCAGGAGTCACAGCCCTAAAGTTTGTTTAGATTCCCAAGGCTGTAACTCAACAACTTACAAAATACTTGTGGCTTCCAGAACTGCTTCAGTAGTGCTAATCAAGGTCACGAGTAAAGTACTCTCATTCTGTATATTACAGGCAGCAAAATATTAGAATTGGAAGGGAAAGTCATGGCCATAGAAGAGAACCAAAAATAACATGTATTAGAGGTAGTGTCCGTTGCCAGCTGTGCATAATTGTTCAAAAGCAGTATTTGCCCAAATTCATCTAATTAACAAAGCAACCCATCTGATTTGTGACCCACTCAGTTGGCATGGGTAGTTATTTTAGGCAAATAAGGAATTCTGACAATAAGGCAGTAACACAGCGCAGATCTGAGTAGGGATGAAGACGCTTTTTGAAATAAGTTTTATTAGCTGAGTGCGTTAATGTAGTCCTACAGAATTTTCACACAAGGCATTTTTTCATTCAGCCAGTTGTTATTGCTGCAGAACCCAGTGAAGTGAAAGAGGGAAGACAGCTCCGGCAAACGAAGGGGTCTGGAGGCAGCAGCCTGGAGGACTCTGCTGGTGGAATTACCGACGTGGAGCTTCTCGGCTGCTGCCTCAGCAAGGGATCGTGATTAAAGTTGGTGGAAGGAAAAGAAATGGCTGAGGCATACACGTGGTATCCCACTGTAATCGCAGGGCGCTTGTACCGATGGGGCATCTCTACAAATGTACGTTCTCCACCTTCTTTAAAAGACCTCAGGTGGAGTTGGAAAGCCGCGACTCTAAACTGTGAATTGAGGCACATTCGGCATTCTGGTTCAGGCCTTGCCTTGTGAGGAGGTCGGTGGTCTGATGTGACAAACTTGCCAAGGTATTTCGAATGTCAGAGTGGGTGTGCTCTGCTATCTGCAGAGTGCAGGGTTATGGATGCGTAGCAGGAAATTTAGGTGATAAAAAAGCACAATTTATTCAGAACCAGTTAATTCTACATTTTGTTGGTACAAAGTGAAGAATATTGCAGAACGTGACCACATATTCATACAAATAAGATCTTAAATTATTTTTCCCCTTATGCCATCTGTTCTAGCAGCTAAAATAATATGGAATTTTATATTGTATTATTATTTGAAAATGGAAACAAATGAAAAAAAGCTGCGTAGCAGTCATTTTCATTCTGTGCTATCCATTCCCATGTCAGGTCTCTATTAGTCATGATCAGTGGCAGTGCAGGCAGGGCTGCTGCTTCTTATGCTTGTGGGCAAACGTTTCCATTGTAGCTCATTGATTCTGGGAAATCATAATAGAACTGAGACTGTGCTTACTCTTATGACTATTTGCTTACCTTAAGTTTGCAGAGGCTGATTGAATCTGAAGGTAAACGGCATAATATTTCCAGAAGTAGTATTGTAGTCATAAATCTTCAGTTTGCCCCTCTTCTAAAATTTCATATTCTGTAACAAAAAGATTGTAGATGGGGTAACCAAAATGTGGAACAACTAGTTCAATCATCCCTTCCACCGATTTTCCTAGTACTGAATTATCCTTTATTACAGTAGCGTATGTGCCTCCATTCTACGTGACTCCCACTTACCAACTTGGGGATATCACCATTAAGGTGCATAATTACTGTCAGAATACTTTTTGATAGAAATAAGACATTTACTGTGCTTTACAAAAATCAAAACAGTTCCTTGCACCTAGGGGTTATTAGAGGTTTTCAGTGTGGATTTAATTACCAATATGGCAATTCGCATGTCACTTGTTGACTTGCTGTTACATTCTCGACTCGGCGTATTGGCGGTTGATGCCTGTTTTACTGGGTTATTTAGAGGTTGGTGTTAGCACATTGGAAATCCCCCCCAAACATACAACAGTGTATAATTGCTGTGTACTCAAGCATAATGTTGTACAAACCTGTGTCACTGAGTGGCTTCTCTGTTGACAGTAGTTAGATACAACCTTACAAGAAGTTGGATAGTTAGGTATGAGCTTACCTTACAGCTGGGGCTGATGATTGTAAAAGTCAGCAATTAATTCATGTAGAGTAGAGAACTGGGAGAAGAGAAAGATAAGGAAACAGTTTTGTGTGAGATGCTGAAGTCAGGTCATGCTTTCAGGCAAATGGGTTGTAGGGGAACTTGGAAGAACAGCCAGGTCGGTTTAGAAATCCCCAGACTGGTATAGAGTAAGATTTGGATTTATTTATTTATTGGCTTTTATATATAGGAAGATCAATAAACCTGGAGTATTTAGAGAAGAATGTGACAAGAAGCTTTATCATTCCACCTTCTGGAAGGGAACTAGACCAACAGTCTTCAAATAGGATGACTTTAATAATAAAGCTAGTTTTGTAGTTATTAATGCTATAATTACTCATGGTGTGTATTATTTTCTTCTAGGTGGGTACAAGAAGAAGGACTGATAGTGTACGAACGTTTTTAAATCAGTGCGGTGAGAGTACGTACTATAACAGAAGTTAGAAATGTTTCTTGGTTGATCTAACATTCTTCAGTTAATACAATGCAGTGCGAGGTATGAACCATGCCATTCTTCTATTAAAAGTGCCATGTGCTAAATATAATTTTGTACCTTCTTAAATCATTGCAGTATTTTGGCAGTGTTTGTACTGGATTCTGTGTAAAACTAGAGATTTATCAATGCTGTTTGAATACTTAGTAGTAGTGATGCTTCTTCTTGCACCTATTTGGTGTCTTGGTCTGAGAAGTTTCCTTGTAAAAGACAACAAGTCTGAGGCTAATATTTCTTGGAAATATTAATGCATTTGTTCTTTCAGGCTATGCTTTTATTGCCTTTTGTTAATATGATGAAATGCAAATTTTCTGTTGTCTATTTTAGAGACAAAATCTTGTTCAGAAGACCTGTAGCTGAGAAGTCTTGCGGATAATTAATAAGGGAACAGATTTGTCTGATGTTCCACTCAAGGACCATGTGCCTGCAAGAGACAGGAGTTTGGAAGGATAAAAATTAGAGGACTTCTAGTTCTCTAAAGTTTCTAAAGAAGTTGTAGATTTGAAAGCAAAGTTTTAACTGCAGTAATACAAACAGCAAAAGGAGCTGAATCAATAGGCAGACTGACATGAGAAGAATTTGGTTTAGCTTTCCAAGCTCACCAACTTTGAATTAGTACTTTCACATCTCTGACTTGCAGGCCCTTTGTTGCATCTAGCTCTACGTCTTGTAGTCCTTAACTACTGCAGGTAGAAACCCATCAGTTTCATGTAGTCTTGTGGATAAGGATATTCCATTTAAAGTGCCTAATGTTGGACTTGAGCACTTGAAAAACCTTGGCGTGTGGCTCTAGCAGTGTAAAAGCTGCTGTACACAGGCAAGTAATGAGAGCAGTGTTTTTGTGAGCGTTGGCTCAGGACAGCAAAGGCAAGCTCTCCTTTCTCAGCCTGCTGCCTCCTGTTCCACGCTGGGATCAGGTGCTGTGCGTATTCCTGCAGGACCTGTGTGCCCCCTGACCTTGCATGTGTTCGGTGGCACGCCGGGTTACCCCAGTCAATAGTCCTTGCCATTACGTGGCCTTGTAATGGGAGGAAGAGCGGTCTTGGGAGATTGTTAATGGTATAAGGTTTCCCATCTCATGGTCTGTCTTTCAAATCCAACACCTGTTTTTGGTGATTGAAAAGTTGTCAACGTTGCGGGAACCTTTTGTACTGCCTGCTCTTGCCCTGCCTGAGCCAACAAAATAGAAACTTGCTTTGTACCGGTTCACTAGAGAACATCAGAGCACACCTCATGCTTTTTTTTCCTCTATGAAAAATGCAACCGAATAATCTCCTTCATACGGTTTTGAAAACGTGGAGCTCCTCCTGTCGCAAAATTCTGTGTATAAGCCACATTGAAAACAGTATATTGCTTTAAAATACAACCCTTCAAATCTCTTAGAAGGTATTCAACACTGTAGCCGTAGTTTATCTCTCATCAGATTATATTAGATTTTCTGGCATCTGTTGCCTAAACATTCAGAGTAATGAATCACTTTCATCTTGTGCTGGGCACACAGTGTGCACATACGTGCTGCTGCTACCTCCTGCATGGGGAATGAGGAATGAGAAAGTCAGTTTAGGGTGTAGAGTTTTTCAGAAGTAAGCGTGCACATCTGTTGAAAATATTCCACTTATGTGGAAGTATTCTTCCCTTCCCTTCTTCCCCCCATTGAAACAAGATAGCTAATGAAAATCTTGTGTATGCCATAGGAAGTTTCTGGCTAAGTTAATTACTTAAGTCAAAGGTTGATGCATATAAAAATTCTCAAATGTCTAAAATAAGACACTATTTTAACTTTTCCTGTCTGAAGGGGACCTTTTGTTCAAGGTTTAAGCTGACTATAATACAGATGTTTTGGAGGTGTATTGTGGGAATGAACCATTTTGACTCACCTTCATAGGTGTTTTCCTTTGCTTTTAACATGCTTTCTTTTCCCTGCTAGTTTGCTACAAATGAGAAAATGTCTTTCTCGTTTTCCCATTTTTGTGATAGGGATTCTTTTTAATACTCTTCCTATAAATGATTTAGTTAAGAAAGTCATCTCACTGCAGAGAATTAGAATCTACCCATAACTTCACTGAATAAAGGTCAGGGTTTGGTGGTGATGTTAATGGAAAAGAGAAATGAATTGTAAAATCCCTTCTAATATTTGTGGCTTGTCTCCAAAACAAAACGTTTAAACTACATATACTTAATATTTCCAGGTATTTGAAAGTGCTTCTTTCCTCCATTTGTCTGCCTTGAGTTCTGTTCTTTTTCTGTTTATTTATCTGCAGTTGAGCATCCACCAAAACAAAGTTTTCATGCCTGGGGTTGAGGGTGGGATGGACTTCCCCTTAACAAAGCTGCGGTGGCATGAAACCCCAGGACAAGGGGAACAGCAAAGGAAACGAAGTAACTCTCTGAGACGAAATGGCACACCAGAGAAAGAAGGCCATGTCAGATCGTTTGTGTTGCACGTGGTTAGAGATGACAGTGCAGAAAATGAGAGCAGGGACTCTGCATCGTACTTCTGTGCCAGTTCTTAAATCCACATAGGAGGCAAACGGTAAAGCTGCTGCAGTCCTTCTGCCGAGCCAGTGCATCCCGGCAAGCCTTAAATAGGACATTTCACACTAGGAGCAGAGCTGTGTCAATCACGGCTTGTCGATTGTTAAACTTCCGTGAGCTTTCAGACTCCTGCGATTTGAGTAGTGTGTATCTTGGCAAAAGGACACACATTATCTCAAATGCCATCTGTAATAGCTTACAGACCTTTTTATAATGTGCCCAATTTTTATCTGTCAAAGAAAGTTAAAGGAACAATATTTTTTTTAAGTTATAACTGGAATAATTTGAATTCTGGTAGGCACAGCAGAGCAATCTTTCAAAGAGCGTTATGTTCAGAGATGTTCAAGGTCTGGTCTGAAGTCAGCAGGAGTTGACGGTAACATTCAGATGTCAGTGAGCTACAGAAGAGACCCTTGGACAAGGGCAGCAGTTGAGAAAGTGGTTTAAATTTACTTTCCAGCTCCCCCAAATTTGGAATTTATTTTTTTTTTATGAGCCTTCCTGCACTCTCACCTGTTCATTTGAACATTGGCAGGCTTAATGAAGGAAGTTAGCATTAGAGACTCAGGAAGTTCTGTGTATTTGAAGGTTCCCCAGGTACCTGTGCTTGCTCCTGCATTTTGAGAAGGCAGTGGTGCTGCAGAGCACCACATGTTCGTGCACCTCTGCTTCATGTGTTCTGTTCTAGCACAGTGCTTTAGCCCAAATCCTAGAAATAATCAACATTTACTGGGTGGTATTCTAATACGGAAGTGTAAGGGCAGCATCTCACTATGTCGGTCTCTTCCCCCTTTCTTTAACAGTCAGATTCACACTGGCTGGAAAATTTGTGAGTCATCAGAGTCTTAGATTGTAGATTCAAACTTGAATTGTGAACCTTCCAAATAAAAGACGAAATTATTGGGATTTAATAAAGTTCAAAATATTTTTCTTTTGACTTAAATAACGTCTTTCATTTGTTTGGAATCAATTTCCCTCTAGTTCATTAGGGAAAAAGGTGCTTATTTTTAGGTGTGAGACGTGTGTATTCTGGTTTTGTTGATTGGCCATGCAGCTGTAAAACGATTTTTCTGTTGTTGTAGCAAAACTTGTGCAGCCCTTCCTTGCATCAGTAGTCACAAGGACAGAAGTGGAACTAATGCTGTGTTTGACCGTAAGTGTAAATCAGAAGCAAATCCTTGAGGACTATATGATTATTCTAGCAGGAATTTAGTGTATGTTAAAGGCTGAGCACATGGGACTATCAATATCAATTAAATTGGCAGCTAAGGCAGAAGTGGATTTTATTTCAATTCCAAGATAACTTAAAATAAAAATATGGATTTTATTCAGTGGCCAAGACCTGCCAGTTGTGTTCAGAACATTTCTTCCTACTTTGCTGAAATCCTTCACCTTAGTGGCTACATCCCAGCTACTGATGTGCTTTATTTTCAGTATGGGTCTATAGTGCATGTTAAAATGTCAGATGAACTGTTTAAGTAGAACATCACGATGACGTAAAATTTAGTCCTTGCTGTCCTGATTATTTCATGGTGAATGGTGCATTGAGAAAAGTAGGGTAGGAAATAAGTAGAAAAACAGTGATACATTCAGTACTGAGCAATAAAGTACTATTGACAATTATATTTTAATGTGAAAAATGATTAATTTCTAAGAATAATTTCTTAAAGATCTTTAAGAAAAGATACTGGATGATTACAGGCAATTATTTTTATTGAACAGTAACAGCAAAGTATAAAATTACAGAAATACTGATACTGTTCTACCTGTTCACCAGTCTATGCAACTTGTTACACACCAAGTTCAATATTATGGGGGGGGGGGAGGGGGGGGAACCCAGTAGGGTGAGTTTAAGATGTTTTGGGCAATGCATGTTTCATATGAATAATTTACCTAAGGAAAACATTTATTCAGTTATTAATTTAAACTTAGAATCCAAGCTAGTAATCCAGCAGAACCACAAATACTGGATCTAGAACTAATGGTTTGCGTAATTAATATTTTTGATCAACCTTTTTCTTAAAAAATAGTCTAATTTTAAGGAAAAAAAAGAAGATTGCAAAGTCTCATTTCATTGCCAGTTTTCTTCTGCTGTCTCACTCATAGTCTGCTGTTGCTTTAAAACAGAAAATTGTTTTGACAGTGTCAAATACCAGGGTTGATACTGAAGTTAAATTGGATTTTAATTCTTCACTCTGCTGAAAGTTAGCAGATCTGTTTGTTCACCAGCCACTTAGCATATGACCTTGAGCAAGACAGCAGCAAGGGCTAAATTTTTTGAAAAGTGGTCTCTAATTAGAAGAATTTCTATTCTCTGCTGTGTGCCTTGGGGGTACTTGAATCAGGATGTTGGAAAAACACATTTGTTGGGTCTTGCTTCTATGAGAAGGAAAGCCAAAATCTCATGAATAAAGAAACCCTCTGACCTTGGCCACTCACTTGAAAAGAGGCACAAATACCATTTTCAGTAGGTGAGCTTCTGTTTATAGGTTACATCCCAGAGTTTCCATAGAGCTGGCAGAGTGGTGGTAACGTGTTCAGCCAAACTGTGGGGCTGATGGGAAACTCTCTGCTTAGGAACCAAGGCAGAGGACTGTAGTGTGCTCATTTCCAGGTTTTATTAGTGTTTAGCAGCTCCTGTTTTTCTCTCTTTCCCCACCCAACACACCTTACAAGTAGGTGATCCTGCTCCTAGAGGAACTCAGTAGCACACATGAGCTAAAGAGGGAGCTTGATTCCCGGTTTAACCAAAGAGGAAATCAGTAGTAATCACAAACACTATCTATAGTGTGTTGGCCAAGGAATTTTGAGGAAATACTCATGAATGAGACCTTGTGCTGAACTTGCCAGCGTTTAATTTCTTCTCAAGGAAAGCCAGAGCACAGCGTAGTTTTGCCTTTTTAAAACACAGAATTTTAGTGAAGTGTGCCGGACTTAGGTCTAGGTACCTAGCATATCTGTCTGTCTAGCATATCTGCATAGAAACACTGCTTGCTTTTTTCATCAAGTTAAAGCTTAAGAAATTTCCTAGAGTTCGAAAGACTGTGGTGGAGTGTGACTTTGTTAATCTCAGAGATATTCTGAGCTACACCAGGCTGTTTCAGAGATTGGGAGTCTAGGAGTAGGCTACTCAGTTCTTGCCGCGAAGATGCAGTGCACAGTCCAGTCATCTGTCCTTAATGCAGTTAGCTAATCTGGATTTATTTACATCTTTTGCTGGATCAAGGCCAACATACCCTGCTCTTTGTTAAATAAATTGCCCAAGTTTGTATTCTACAGAAATACAATCCCTTAGCAATAAGGACATGTATTTGTTTTTTTACTGTCACTGGCCACTATAAAATCTCCTCCCTGTTGTCTTAAGCACTTGATGTGAAAATAGGCAAAAAGTACTGAAATAGGTAAGAGGCTTAGTCTGTTCTTAATTTACATTAGCATGCGTCTCAGTTTGTACGCTTTATAAACAAAGAGATTTACCAGCAACTTGTTAGATCCTCTGCAGGCACAAAGCTGGAAGGTAGTTCTATGCAAATTTTTCACGCTTTTTAAAAACTAAAGCATAAAAGTGGCAAATCCTGATGTGGCAAGAGAAACTTCAGCAAAATAAACCCAAGAAAATATTCCAAACATTTTTACTTCTTTCATGACTATTTAAATTTTGAAAAACAAGACTTGCGTGCATTTTCTGCATGTCTCAGGGGTGACCTGCATCTCTTGTATTTAAAGCTTGTCACCAGTGTTTTTGTTGAACAATGAAAAGGGTTATCTTCTATTATTATTTTTTTGTTTGCAGGTTTCTGAAATGCAGCAATTCATTTTCGTTCATAATTGCTCAAATAATCTCACCTCATTGGTTTCCAACAAAGCCACCTAGATTGACACTTCAACAAATTGAAGGTTCAGTGTGGAATAAAAGCTAGCGACAAAACCTGACTGCTTTGTACGGAGGCGTGAGATTAATGGTTAAAATTCTTTAGCTGCCATGCTTTGCCTCTGTGAAAACCAGAGCACAGAGTAATACTGATCTTATTTTGAGAGAGCTTATTTTGCACCTTCTCACCCCACTTCTAACTACTTTGTTCTTTCTTTTTTACTTTCTCTGGCCGCAGTTCGCCTCTGATAGTTTATTTGGAGATGCTGTGCCTGAAGCACGGGAAGCCCCAGCACTAGAAGCGCAGCCGGCCGGGCACTCTGGGGTGGATGCGGTCTGCTGCCCTCCCAGGTGTGCAGGTTGCAGTAGTGACACGTTTTCAGAAAGATGTCAGGAAAGCAAGACCCTCAGGGCCCACTGATATATGCAGTGTGTTGTCCCGGGAGGAATGGTGAGTATTTATTGTGAATGTATAATTTACTGGTGCAAGGAGACTGTCCTTGCAGGCTGTCACAGAATAAAACCACTTCCCCTTTTGTCTAGGGTCCTCAACTTACCTGTGATGATGTTTTTAAGGCTTTAACGTAGTGACACTCCGAACTGAAAACGTACATTAATGCAAAAACAGTCAGAGCTATTGAGCGTGTATAGAGAGAGACCTGTCCACAAACCTGTTGACGTGGATTCTTCGTAATTGCTTTTGTCTTTAAATTCTGAGACTGACTTAGTGACTCTGGGTCCTCTCTCTTGTGTCTTTGGGCTTCCAGCAGCCTTCCTTCCCAGGTGCATTATCTGCTGATCTCCCAGCTGCCATTATTTCCCATTTCACTGGCTTAAAAATTCTCATGCGCACACTGATTCGGGTCACTATTGTGAACCTGCTGTCTGGTGGGTCTCCTTATTTTTATGCATGTGGAAGTAGCTATTTCTGAATAACCTTTTGAAAAAGTCTTAGAGAGTTAAATGTGGCTGAAAAATCTGTAGCAGACTATTGTAAGGACATAATAGAATACGGCACAAAAGAAAGACCTTCCTGCAGGGCTTTCTAACCTAATTATGTAGCAAATATGTAACTGTATCAGAGGCTGTTGTTGAGCTTTTAAAAATTCTGTAGAAAAGTTAATATTTTCTGTTCCATTAATAGCAGATCAAGGTTTGTGTGTGGTTGCCAGTTTTATTGGCAGGTTTATTAACTTCCTTTCTACCATAGCTATGGCTTAGAAATAGACCTTATTTTTTTCCTCTTAAGTGTGATTGTTGTTGTTGTGGTGGGTTTTTTTGTTTGGTTTTGGTTTGTTGTTTGTTTGTTTGTTTTTTTTAAATCAGCTTTACTTATTTACTTACAACTGTAATGTCTCAGAATCCTGATTGGGGCCAGCACCCTGTTGCACTGAGTGCTGTACATTAAAGGAATGATATGTAATGTAGTAAATAAACTTGCTTGAGGCAAACTTTCTTTTTTGGGGGGGTTCAGTCTGTTGCATATGTATTCCGCAGTCTATCTAGCAAGGAAATGTTAGATCTGATTTGTCAAGGTAGTTACAGACGAGCTTAATTCCAAGTCGGTGAAAAATCCCACTGATTTCCTCAGGCTACTCATTTGTTAGAGATAGACAGGTACTAATATACAATGATAAATTGACTTCATAATATACAAATCATGCATATGCTGTTTTTGCAGGTGAATTTAAATATTATCATACACTTGTGATAAATAATTTGGAAAAATTCTTAATCACATGAGTTACCTATCCGTGCCTCTCCAGACATTAGCAGCAAAATTCCTACTTACCCAGTGATGCCAGCAGTGTGGTTTGGGATTTTCAGTGTACTGTCAAAGAGGTTTCAAGAATGGATATACTGGCAGGGTGAAAGCTGACCAGTGATGGGCAAAATAATTACTTAAATGTTAAGGGCGGGGGGGGGGACGACCCACAACCTGAAATTAAAGGCTGTTCTAGTGGCTAGTACAGAAATATTTATAGCATTATTTGATACATCTAAAAGCTTAATAATAAAGATGTTCCCAATAGAGCAGTTGTGTTCTGAGGAATTGGTTGTAGTTTCACTTAATATAAGTTTTACCCGTTATTAGGAGGTAAAAGCAGTTTCAGTGCCCTTAAAATAAGAGGAGAAGAAAACAGGAGCTGTATGTTGGGCTTTCTGGCTTCCAGAGAGCTTGTAGGTAGTTTGTAAGTAAGTGCAAAGTGCATTTTGTGGAATGGGAACTGAGGCCTTGCAGTGAGCAGGAGATGAAGGATAAATGCCAAGAAACAGTTTTCTGCTGCATCCTCCCCTGCGAGGATCTTGGTGATAATCAGCGCTGTAAGAAGCGTATCATCTGCCTGCATTGGAAAGGGGAGTAGAGTATATTCAAGGCAATGATAACAAAAAATTAGTTTCCGTTACCAAGGGGATGATGACAAAACCCTCTGAGATCATTTCCCTCCTGGTAGCTGCTCCAAAAGTCGTAGATTCTAGGTTTGTTACACAGGCCCACAAGTTGTTGCAAAATTCAGCCTGTTTTACCAGTTCTGCAGATTGGAGAAACATTCCCCCTGCCTCGTTCTTGTGTGTGCATGGAAGCGTGTACACATGCGTGTGCTTGCATGTACATTAATGCACACACAGAAAATAGAACTCGGTGGAATTCTACAGCTGCATCTGAAGTTAATTGACATGAAATTAATGCATTTCCCTTCCTTCAAGAATGAGCTTGCAAAACATTACATCCACAACAGTAAGGAAGGTCAGTTGTCTCCTTTTTGTGTCTCTCTTTCTAGACCCATAGCCTGTGGATAAAGCAATGTTACGTTTGGCTAGAGCCAGTTGCCCTTGTTCTGTACTCATGCGGTGGACTGGAAAGGTAGCCAGAGCTGCTTGAAATATCTTGTGGGCTTGTTATGGCAGGTATTTACAGACCTTGTTGTCATCTGCTGTGAAGAGCTGAGGCCAGCTTTCTGTAGCTGCCTGATGACCTGAAAGCTGTGTAGGAGTTTGGGCAGGCTTTCTTTGTCTGAGTTGGTTTTACCTTGTATTTTTGGATGAAAAGATAACCTATAGAAGATGCAAAGGTTAAAAGGAGAACCTAGCAGCAGCTGCATTTAATCTGTGGTCTGAAAATAAAATAGATTTAGATTGAAAAAACATTGCGCTGAGGTTTTTAAAAACTAAGAGAAAGTATTAGTTTAGGCATCCATTTCCATAGCACTGACATGCCAGGAGCGCAGTGTGCTGGGCACGTGTTCCCTTTCATGCCAGCCTGTGTCATGTTAATCCTTTCATCAGTGCAATTACTAGTTGTGGCCAGAATGTGTGATGGGGGTGCAGCATTTTATTTCCAGCTGTCCTGAAGAGCTGATTAACTCACACACTTGCCACACTTAAAGGAAATGGGGCATGCAGAAATAGTGGAAAGATGCCTTGTTAATTGCTGTGACCATGAGATAAATACTTCATTGAGAAATAATTATCCTGGTATTTAGAATAAGGTATTCAAAATGTCCAGGTAACTCAGAAAGTTGGGTTGACTTTTGCATTCACATCAGTAAATAAACTCGTGATGACCATTTGCTAGTCATAGCTCTGTTGATCACTGTAAAAGAAAACGAAAACTGATGCTTCCAAATGTAAATGCTCAGAGCAGCCACAAGAAAAACCCATCAACAAGCTTTAGGGTAGCTGTTACCAGTGGAATTTCAGAAATGCTTGGAAACTTAAGTCTTACTGAATAGTAGTGACTGATCTCTTAGAATTTTCAACATGTATTACTTTATACCTTGTTGCCCTTAGGACCTTACATAATGGTATGACATTAATTTAAATCTGTTTCTGCAAACTATGGTTGGTTCCCTATGTCACATTGTAACACAAAGAAGTTACTCGGGATAGTAAAGGATCTGCTATTGTGCAGACTGTATATAAATCTAATTTTCTTTAGCATCCAGTTCTGAAATAAATAAATATATTTGATACTATGTTTGTATTTTTCTGTATTACAGTTTACTAATAAAAATTTGGCAAAGGTATGGATATTAAAAATAGTTATCACCCAGGCCAAGCCATATCTCTAAAGCTGCTGCTTATCTTAAATCTGCAATGTCTGCTTTGCCAGACGAGTGCTGTGTGATGTGCTGCAGCTTACTGTGACCACGCGATGCAGAACAGGCGCGCTGGAGTGGCTGGAAGGCTCTGTGACCTTCACTCATGAGAAGCTCACTATGCTTTTTTTACCTGGTATCTGCACAAGAGCAGCACCAAATACAAAATAAGAGAAATTTTTACTTACGTAGTGTTCTGCCTTCCACAGGAGTGAGCGTCAGGCTTTTTTCCTCTCTCTTTCTTTTTAGCTTCTCCAAGAACCTTTGTTCTCCTCTATAGAAAGAGGAGAAGGGGAGCAGCTTTGTAGCAGGAATAGAGAGAAGAAACTCCTGCCTGAAGATGAGCACAATGGTGGGCAAATCAGAGCAATTTGGCTAGCCAGAGTGCTTGCTTTCTGCTTCTTCATGTTGAAGCTGGACTGCAGCAGTGTTAGCAGAGTGACTATTTATGTATGCAAATACTGCTCAAGTTAGTAATGATTTCTGGGATCAGTAACCACTGGAGTTGGTAGTAACTAATTCTTTCCTTCCGAGAAGGATGTATAATCTTATGTTACCAGTATTATGTGATTAGAGCATGGAAATTCATCTTTGACAAGCATGGCAATGCTTGTAAATATTGCTTGTATGAGTGTTTGTACATGTATTTGTTTTGCATTATTATTACATAGGCTTTTTTCAACAGTGTTTAGTGAATTACTGAGTTTTGGCAGCAATAATCATATTTACTTGGCATACCTATCTTTAAAAAAAAGTTCTGCTGTGTCCAGAGTTTTTTGAGTCGTCATCTCTCAGTGGTGTTATATTTGTAGCTGCTTTTTATAAACATTGAGGTATGAACTTCATTCTCTAAATGTAGAGAACAATAGCAAAAGGGTTGGTTTGGTTTTTTCTGAACTCAGGATAGAGTAATAGTAGTAAAATGATTTATGTGCCCTTCTCTTAAGCCATTTACAGGTGTTAATCTTTACCATATTGCTTGTTAATCCAGCTGCTGGCAAGCCAAGAGATTGTGTGGCGGGGATGAAGTAAGTTGCTTCCACTTCCTCCCTTGTATTGCCCTGTTTCTGCTAACTCTTCCATTTCCCTCTCTAAAGAAAAGGAGACAATTTCAAAGTGATTGATGATCATCTTCTTTTTTCTTTCATTAACTACTAACTACCCTAGAAAGCAGGCTTGCTGCTGTAACACCTGACAGCAGATGGTCAAATGAAATAAAATAGATAAGGAGAGCTGGAGTCCATCAGACCAATTTATACAGTGGATTGTAGAGAGGAACAAATTGGATGCTTCAAGAAGTAATACTGGGCAATCAGAGAGTGGTGGTTTTAGTTATTTAGTAATTGATAAGCCAATGGCCTTAACTCTTGTTTGAGGATCCTGAATTGTTATCAAGGATGTATCTGAAGCTCCTGGACACTGTCATCAAGATTCCCATAAAATACATTCATTAATCTGCAAAACCTAAAGTGTCCTTATATTGATTGCCTGCTCTCTAACATCCAATCAAGAAATTTTCACCAATTCATCTCTTACGTGTGCAGCTTTGTTTATGTACCATCCTCCCAAGAAGGATTTGCATTACGCTGGTGAGTGTCTACACCTACTTGTTTGTATGTAAGGTGAGACTGTGAAACAGTAGGGTTCATCGGTCTGGGGGATACTGTCATCTCCTGACAGTAATCTCTCTTGTATAACCAACAAAAAGAAATATGCTCCTCTGTAGAGAACATCAGTAGCAACATGGGCACCTCCAGCTGTGGTCTGTGAAAGGGGCTAGCTGTCCCCATGCAGTGTGGAGGGGACATAGAGGAACCAGTCTCATTACTTGAGCACCTAAAAATGCCTCCCCTAAAGTTCATAATTAGTGAAGTGAGCTTTCATTAGATACAAACAGGCATGTTGTCCTATTATTCTGGAAACCCCAAAGACAACTTGCGTTCCACAAGGATGTATCAGGAGCAGGCTGAACTCCTCGATAGTTTGTCTTTCCTAAATATGGTTTGAGCTTTTAAAACTCCAGAATTCTTTGAAAGAAAATTTCCAGGCTAAAAACTATTTCAGATCATCTAGAAAGGAAAAACTTGTAGAGCTGTTGTTCCTGTCCAACAAAATCTTATTTATTGTAGGGGAGAGTTTAGTGCTGTCAGACTTCAGTGTCTGCTTTCTTTCAGCTGGTTAATTAATCTCCTTCTGCTCCTTCACCTTCATGACGGAAACTTTCCTGGAAATATCTTTCTAGGGAGCCAAATTACAAGGCAACGTGGACCACTTTTGATGCATTTAAGGCATGTTTTCCTTCAGGCTTTCCGTGGAGAGTGCTCTAGGGCCCTGTCCTGCCATCCTGCCATCTGAACCTTGTTAATGATTCCACCAGTCTTTCTGATCAATGAGCGCATTCTTTATGCACCTCGTTATCTCCCTCCTGGATGTAATGGAGATTGGGAAGGGGGAGGGGTGTTAGATAAGCCTTCCCAGCGTGTTACTAGAAAGATGAGAATAAATGTGCTCGGAAAATGAGTAGTTTCCTTTTCTCACAGTAACTCAAAATTCATACTAAATAAATGCTCTGTGCCTTTAGAATGATTTTAATGATAACACATGGCCTAATCAAGACCATCAATAACTAGGATTTTTTCCAAGATATTTTAAACTGGAGGATTGCTAGGAACAGTCCTGGCAGAAGTCACGCTGTGCCTGCCTAGGCTGGGGAAGAGCTTCACGAGCAGCTATTCATCGCTGCCCCGTGCCCAGGGACTGCGCTTTTGGGATCAGGAGTCCCGTCTGCCTCTGTCAGGGCACTGGCTAAACTGCAAAGAGCATAAAAGCTTCCCTCCGCTTTTTTTTTCTTTCCCTGGTGATGCGGAGCGGTTGAAAGCTGAGTGAATGCCTGAATGTGTCGGAGGGCGCATCCCCAAGCCTGGCGAGGCAGCTGGGCACAGAGGGCTGATTCACGGCAGCGCCAGCCCTGGCTCCAGTTTGTTGAAGTCCCTGGTGCCGATACGGAGGGAGGACAGAGTATTTTCTGTGAGGCAGGAGGGGCTGGCTCAGGCTCCTTCCATTCTCCAGCTGCACTAATGCACTGTTAATGCACTAATCTAGATAGTCTAGCCCCATGGCAGAAAAATGGGGGGAAAATCCACATTTAAATCACTTACAGGCACATCTTGCAGCTTTTTGCAACTGCCCTGAATCTCTTTTTCCCCAAAACTCTCCGGGCTCTGTCCAAAACGACATGTCAGCTTTCCAGCCAGGCTTCCTCCTGTCCCATCCCCAGCGTGGGGGGAAGGTGAGCAACAGGGGGTGAGCATGTGGAGTGTCTGTCTGCAACTGGAGAGCTGGAAGGAGCTCATGTAAATCTTGGGATGTGATGGTAAGAGAAGACTTGAACTAAATGCTGACTCATGTTTCCAGGTGCAATTGTAGTGTCTATAATGAGAAAATTGTCTTTGCAGTGCATTTTCTTATGCTTTCTGGCTGCTTATCCAGATTATTTAGAAAGGAATGTACTTGAACATCTAAATTGCATGTTGTTTGTGCACACGTTGGGGGATTTTTCTGAGTGTGACAAATTACAGCCTTGACGCTACTCAGTCAATTATTTGGTGGGGTTTTTTTACACAGTAGGGTGGTTGTGCACACAAATTGGGTACATGGTGGTGTACCTAACTCTTAACTTCAGAACATTATTGAAGTGTTAAATGAGAATCTATTTCCAAGGGCGTTCTTTGTAATTGGAAATTGAGCCAGCCTTTGATGCAGGAAAGGACTAGGGCTAGCAGGAGGTCCTTTAACATCGTCTTCAGGTTGACTCTTTCTGATGAACTTAATCCTTCTCCTGTTTGAATCTTCCTCTTGGTTACCAACTAACTTGGCTTCTGCATGGTGAACTGAAGGCATCTGCGATGAAAAGCCACAAATAGCCACTTGGATACTCCGCTTAGGATGATGCTGTGCAGCTTCAGCACAGGTTGATTTTTTTTCCCCCGTAGCTGTTTTGCTACAGGGAATAGAGATGCTTTCTGGCGACAGTTTCCTGATGGGAAGCTCTTGGATTGCAACTGAATTACAAAGGGGAGTTGGTGGGAGAGCTGCAGTGAGCTCCAGCCACTGGTGGCCTGGTAGTGATCTTTGAAAATAAGTAAGGTCTGTGGGGCTGACGGTCCACCCAGCATGGGCCTGGTGCAGGGTCCATCTCAGCTCTCGCCTCTTCTCCCAAATCCAGCAACTGACAAATTGAAAATGTTATGGATTATTTCTTGCTCCCCAGTGTTTGTCATATTGCAGGAACATGTGGAAAAATTCATCAAAGGGTGTTTGTATTCCTCTGCTGCCTTGTCCTTGGCTTAAATCTGTGTCTTACCGCTGCAGGTGTCTCTTGCAGCAAGTCAGCATGTAGATGACTTGGTTTTCTTATCATTACTCAGTGATGGGGAACTGCAGAAAGTGTTAAGATATAGGTAATTTGTCGCCTGTTGAAGGGAAGTTAAACTCACTTAATGCTTTGGTATTCTTTTCTGATGCACTTCAGATTTTTTCTTTTAAGTTTGAAGAAATTGTTGACTTAAAATACCTTCCAGTTTGGAGACTTCCTTTTGCCTGGTTTTGGAAAGTTGTGGTAACTTGGCTCCTACTGATGTGACTGGATTCTCTCGGCTTCGTGGGTCTAATAGGTGCTAAGGTACTTGACAGATTTCTCTTCTCCCACTTAGGAGAATTGAAATCCCATAAAGAAATCAATCTCATTCAGGCCTTCTCTTCAGAAAACTGCTTATTAATTCAAGCACACCAGTTCAGGCAAAATCCT
This sequence comes from Astur gentilis, assembly GCF_929443795.1. Classification (NCBI taxonomy): domain Eukaryota; kingdom Metazoa; phylum Chordata; class Aves; order Accipitriformes; family Accipitridae; genus Astur; species Astur gentilis. The sequence continues at coordinate 22,834,037 of NC_064902.1, read as the reverse complement.
CAAGTAAAACAAAGCAAAGCTCTTGCCTTGCCCAGCCAAAGCCACAAGCGCCTTTTTCTTTGCTTCTGTCTGTCCCAGGCGCAAGAGCCACCGCTCCCCTTTGCTTGGTCTTCCCCAGTTTGGCTCAGCTCTCATTTCAGAAAATGCCTGATTCTTTATTTAAGATGCAGTATTTTAACAAGGCTACTTGGACATATGCTTCAGACATATACATGTAAACCAAAGCTTGTTGCACTCACACTGGCTTTGCCAGTGGAAACTTTGATCCTTTCTTTTAGACTATCTTGCAGTAGCTGTAGTGATCTTCTTTACTTTCAAATCGCAGATTCTCATCCTCACCATTTAGATATGGTGTTTACTGTGTTTCTGGAAAAGTTATGAGATAGTGTAAGATAAAATGTCCACTGACAGGGAGTTATTTGGATGGCTTTCACATTTAGGAGGGGGAAAGAACACCTGCTAATCTGCTTTCTTAAAAAGAAATGGGAAGATAATAAAGTAATTATTATTTTGAAAGTTTGTTATTTTTGTAAATTTGTCCTGCAAAGCCTTGCCTTCGATTTTATAACGGAGCACAAACCATTCACACTGACTTTCCATAATGCAAGTGCAAACTGGATTTATCACTCTAAATTGTACTGATATCAGAAGTAAAATATAAATTCATACTTCTCTGTGTAGACATATACTTGATCATAATATCATCATAGATGAGGTTTTCTTGAACTCTGGTGGCCATTATTGTCAGGGCTTTTTGACAAATGTAATTTTAAAAGTATTTCGAGAAGTTTTGTTCTTGTATTTTTGTTTCTGTTTTGTTTTGACAGTTGATAAACATCACAGAAGAAGATCCAGTAAAAAGACAGATGCTTACTTAGTGGGTACACAGTTTGAATGACAAACCAAGATCAACAGATCATTATTTTTCACAGCAAGCAGAGTAGAGCTGAGAGAAATGGCTTATTTTAGTGCCAACCTGTGCTGATAGTAGCTCTTGCATTCCAGAATGCTGCACAACAGGAGAAGCTCTCTCTTGCACTATTTTGAGGCTTTGCTTTGTTTGACTGCAATTACGTTTTTTATGTTCAGGCCACTACCGGTTTGCTCAGAGTACTGCCATTATAAAAAGGAGGCCGATAACCTCATCTGCTCTAATTCAAATCAGAAATAATCAGTTGTTGCATGTTTTCAAATATTTATTTTAGTTTTCTGTATTTCTACCAACTTTTGGGCTTTATTCCCAGCTTCACTGAGTTGATGCTTAGAGCAGGTCAGTTAAGCATAGCCACCGTGGTCTTTTCCGTCTCTTTTTGACAACCTTTATTGTTGAACTAGCTTAACACTAGACTAAATCTTGATGCAAGTCAAAGAACTCTGCTGCAGTTGCACATCATCTGATGTCTTCAGAAATCCCCCTATGTCCTCAGCTTCTTAAGGAAAAAAGTAGCTGATTCAGGGAAAACTCAGTGCTTGTGGAGAGCAGCTTTGGGGACTTTTTGCAACGTTCCAGTGGTTCAAGGGTATATCAGGTGTTTTCTATTTACCACCTTGTTATATATATATATGGATACAACGGTAGTGTAGTTCAAAATTCTTTGTGATTATTAAATGGATTAAATTAGTAGCATGTGGAATTGCCAGATGATATTTATTTTACGTGTCTGTGTTCGACTCCTGAGGTTTGAGTGGTAATTAGCTAGAGGGAAGTACTTGTTTCTATTTCACATTAATCATATGTTCATCATCATAATGTATGTTCATATGAGTGTTTTTCACATCTCTTAGTCTGATTTTTCTCTTCACTTTCACTGAGTTGTACAGCTGATGAAATGCATGCACTGTCTCAATTTTAAAACCAGTTTTTTACTTAATTCTTCCAGACAGGAGCTGAAGAGTTTGTTCCAACTGCTGCTACTGAGTAGCTGGTAAGGTGAAAGCACAGTCACAACCTTCCAGTAACTCATGGCTCAAAGAGCTTGGATCTGCCTTTAAATATTTGTACTTCAGGAACTACTTTATTGTTCTCTTGGATAGCAAATGGCTTGCCTGTAAATTTTTTTACCCAGTAAGGGCTGTTTTACCTGACCGCACTTGTGTTCCGCTCATAAATACTCCAGCCACTTGGGATTGCTTGAGTTGGGGACATTCTAATAAAACGAGACTGTACTGTGGGACTTCATAAACTCAGCACATTTTTCTGGAACTGCTGCACTTCTACACAGCTGCTGTTGATCTGCCCAACGCCTTTACTGTCCTTGTCCTTGGAATTTTTCTCTGCAAATGGTGTGACCATGTAACAAAACGTTAGTATCGTCCATGTTGCTGGAGCCAACCTGGACTGTGCAGACCGTTGGGAATGCACCACCATGCATTCTCAAATCCTGTGAACAGAGCAGTTGTACTGCCCAGACAGTAATTGCTGAAGTCGCTTACTTATGGTAAGCAAAAGGATTGAGACTGATGTGTTATTTAAGAGAAAATGCACAGAGGCCTGGTTTTCAAATATAAACGATAACTTGTATTGGCAGGTGAGGGATTTGGGCCCGTAGATTGCCATTTTGGTCTATCAGATGATAATTTGATCAGTTAAATGGCAAGACAAACCTGAATGTTAGAGTGTGAAGACTCTGTCTCTGGCAAACAGTGCGCCTGACACCTGCAGAATAAGGCATCTCTCACCTAAGTGGCTGCGGGCTGGTGGAGACTGCATCCATGTGAATCCAGTTGGTGCTACAAAAGGTCACAACTCTTCCTCAATCTCTTCTTGCTTTTATTCTTTGTAAGTAAATGACATTTAATTTAAACATCCTTAATATTTGGAATTAACCAGTAATTGCATGAGCTAGTTAGGTGTGAATGTTTAGCATCAATCCCTCCTAAAGACCCTTTGTCTTCTGACCTTATGCCATCGGTCCTAGAAGATAATTTATTCAAATAAATGGCTTTGAGGCAGAAAAATGCATTTGGTGTGGTCTTGATACTGTAAGTGGCCACGAGCGTGCAAGAGGATGGCCAACCAAGATGATCTCCAATCACTGCTGTTGAATCACTGCAGTCATTTTCAGAAAGGTCAGTTAAAACCCAGGAAAATGAATGAAAAAATTAATTTCTTCTTGTAGTTCAGATGACATTGTTGAAGATGTTTTGAAGAAGACATAAATCTGGTACTGATACTTAAATCTTTGAACTGGCTGGTTGGGTTACATCAATATAAATCAATGGCCAGCTGGATAAATCATAAACATCAGAAGCCTCAGAACTGGGAGGTGTAACTTCTGAGCAGCTCATGAACTGGGTGTGCTTACATCAGATCATCTCCAAAGTTAGAGACATGAGGTTACAGGCCAGCACGCTGTGCTGTGACTAGAGCAGATGCATTGTTCTCTTTCAATATAAAAAAAGTGACACCCTGCTGTTGCCCTTCCTCCTTCGCTGAGATCAGCCATCCCTAGGTTGAGCACTGAGCCTCCTCACTTTGCTTCTAAATCTGCTATTTTTCTCTGTGGTAGCGTCTCTGAGCAAAACTGCGTTTGCTGAAGGTAAGGAATAAACCAGTGTGTTCTCAGTGTCTTGGATACCCTGATTTCAGGCAATTACAGGAGAAGGGTGTAAGGAAGGCTATTTTCCTGGCACATGTGAGAGGAGAGTCATTCTTGTCTGGTTGGACCTGTTTGTGAACCTCGAGAGGGAATTGTCATGATAGATTGACAACCTGTGAAACCACGACGCTAGTATCAAATCATCCTTGTGACCTTCGTACATCTTTCCCACTACCGGCTGCTCGGCTTTCAGCATGGATATAGCAAGCAGTGTTTCCGTAGGTTGCTATGGTTGGAAATGACTTTCTACAAGTAATCACAGTTCAAAAATTGCATGATGTTTTGTGAGAGCACAGAATTTTTTTTAATAATGAATATTTGTAGGGCAATACAGTATTTCAAAAGAGAAGTTTTGTCACACCTGGAATACTATAAAGATGATGAAGAAAACCGGTCCTGGCTTTTGGAAGAAAATTTTTTTTTTATTAAATATTGTAGGTTTCAAGATCAGAGGGGAGTCCTACTGCAAAAATGAAGAGATGACTTCAAAATGGTGTAGTAGGAAGATATTTTCTAGTCTTTTGATTATGGTGCTGATCTGAATAGAAACAGCCAAATCTATTTTGACGTGATGATTGGAAACAAAGCTAACACAGTTTCCAAAAACGTCAATCATACTCGATGAAAATTTATTTCCCTCTGTCATAAAATTGTACCACCTACTGAAATTAAAACCTTTTTTTCCTTTGGTTTGCTGGTATGTCAGATAGAAGCACCGGTTTAGCTAAATTTCAAGCAATCTTTGTCTCTTTCAGTATTCAGTTTGAATTTCTGTAGTATTAAGATGCAGTGACAGTTTCACAGTAAATCCTCATTATAAATATGCATGCTAAAGAGTCTCAGCATGCACAGCTAGAGTCATTACTCGCGTAGCATATTTGTTTTCTATTTTTTAAGCTACTCTGATTCAAATGTAACTCTGTTCTTCTTGCTGTTTAACTTGATTTCAAACAGTTTGAACAATATAGCCGAAGGCGCCTGTTGTAACGCAGAGTTGAAACCATGTCTGGAATTTGTTAGAAGAAAACCCAGCTTTAAAGGACAGGTGCCTGTCCTTTAAAGGCAAAAAGTACAGTACTTCTAAAAAGTTTGCTGTAATCTCAGGGTAAGTAAAAGATGAGTAATTCTGAAGCAAGCTAGCAGGCCTGGTGAAGGGTTCATCTCTGGCAAGATGATGTGCTGTTGGTGTTCCTCAGCCTTCAAACTCCCGTGGCACTTCTGGGCCACTGTAAGTGACGCTGATGCGTGAAACACGGATAGAGGTGTATTTACATGTAGCCAGAGTCCGGTCAAAACCATGGATCAAAAATAATTGGGGTTTGAGATGGGCTTCTGTTGAGGAGACGCAATTCTGGTGAAAAGACACAAAATAAAGAGGGTTGGATCTGGTACTGTGCACTGAAGAGGGGGTCGTGCTGAGAAGTGAGGTTTGTGGGAAAACAACACTGATGATGGCAGGAGAAGGGCAGACTTGAATTCTGTCTGCCATAGTATTGCTCCAGAGGTGAGGATGATCTTTAAAGGGTTTCCCAAGATTAGGAGCTAAGAAAAGAGTTTTTATAAGAAATGGCACCTCCTGCCGTTCCTTATGGATGATGGAAAAAGTTCTTCATGGGTGAGTAGCACCATGTACAAATCCATGATAAGAAATGCTCTGGTTTTGCTCCCACCAAGCTGTACACCACCTACTTCAATATTTTGCTTTACTAGATTCGTGCTGGTGATGGACACTGTAAAATGCATTTTCCTCATTCCCCAGCAAGAGATTTCTTTTGTTCAGTAGCTTGTGGTTTTCTTTCACTTTTATTGAAGCTTCTCTTTAAGTGTTTTGAATTTATTTGTTCCTTAGCATGGTCTCTTCCCAGGACAAGACATAGAACTGGTAGGGACCAGCCAGATTACTCAATCCATTTTCCTATAACCAGTGAGGGAAGAGAGAAATGAAAAGAAATCATTCTCCAAATTTTCCCCATCTTGTGCTGTGAGGGGAGATCTGTTTTTGTGTGCAGGGAGGTGGTCATCAATATTTTCAGTTCTGAGGACTTGAGTAACAATAATAGAAAGCACTGTTTTTCTGCTGATTAATTTCCTCATACAGTGGTTATTTAAAAAAAAAAAGAAGTTCTTTTTCCATACAGAATTGAACTATAAACACAGTAGATGTACTTCTGCACAGGTCAGGTGGATGTCAGATAAGATGGCAATGAAATAACAAAGTGCTTTCAAAGAAATGAGTGCAGCTCCCAGTGAGACACAGCACAGCGAGGAGGAGAAATTGGTTGGGGAGCACCTAGAAGAATCTGAACATACAAAGAATTGAATGCAGTAATGATCCTAAAGAATTGCTTATCAGCTTGGTGAGTTCTGGTGTTTCGTTCAGACAAGTTGTAAATTGGAGATGGAAATTGGGACATTAGGGAAAAGTAAATTGGCAATTCCTGTGACTATCAGAATAATAATGGGACAGATGCCCAAATCTGTTTCTGAAGTACTTGGAGTAGACTGCAGGTCCTGTCTTAGCTCATAAAAAGGCTCGGAGGGGTTCTCTGCTTGGTGTTGGGCAAGGGAAATGCAGTTGGGATTTTTAAAGGCACGTGTAGAAGAATCCCACTTTGTAATTTTTGATGGCCCTTTATGGCTTTGAAATTTTTTGTCCCAAATGAATAATTGCAAGAAAATAAGTCTGATGGCATGAGCCAGATCCTGAATAGCTCCAAGTCAGCATGGTTCTGTTGAATTCAAGGACTGCCACAGCTTTTCTGCCATTCTTGGGTGTAGAGGAACATTGACAAGTTGCCTTAGTCCTCCACAGTATTTCAAGGGTTAATTCTTTTTCAAGTACTGTAGTGTTTAACGTTTGCTGACATTTAACTGAAACAAAGCCTATGAAATGAAAAACAAGGTAACAGGAGATTTCCTAATTTAGAATGCGTCTAGGTTGGGGGGAACTTAAGTTCTGTATTGGAAATTGCAACTTTGACCCTAGAGCTGAATTAAGCTTTGCTTCTTATTTATATTAGAATGAATCAGTTTCTAATTCTGTGGGTTTTAAGTCCAATTACTTTTCCGGTGAAGGGGTTTTTTTTGTTTTGTTTTGGGGGAGGTGTTTGGTTTTGTTTTGTTCTTTTAAAAGAATAAGGAATTATGGGGCAATATTCCACTATAATTTTTTCATGACTTGTTCTGCTTCCCTAATGTTACTTTAAATACAGTTGCTGTGCATTTGTAAATAAACACATTTTCTCCTGCAAGATGTTCCCATTACTGCTCATATGTCTCAATATAAATTTTGATGCATGCTGCACTCAAGTTGAAAAGCATCACAAATATTTCTTTCTCCCAACAATTACCAAAGGTTACTCAAAGAGCAAAGGCATTATTTAATTTAATGTTTGAGAACCATTCAGGAGAAAGTGCACTTGTTGCTTTTAAAATTGTTCCATTCTGCCTTTGCCTCCAGCCGAAGAAAAAAGGATTTCGTTTTCCTCACGGAAGGGCACTCTCGTCAGCTGTTACCACTTTATTGTTGACATTGTACCTTTGTATTACTCTGAGTTCAAGGATCATAAACTTCATCAGTCTGATTACTCACCAATTAATCTCAAATGGATTTCAGTGTCTAATCTCGTTACTTGTATTTGTCGTACGCTGCTGTACGCCTCTTGTAAGACTTCCAGCGACCGTGGTACTGGCGATGTAAGCCCTTGATTTGGAGGGAGCTATGCGTGGCATTTTCAAATGTCAAAAGTGGCACACAGTTGTTTCAGCCTGGACTCTCTTTGTGGCTGTCCCAGTTACAGGCTAGTCCTAGTCTAGGTGGTGGCTCCTCTGAGTTGCTACTTGTTGTTATACACGTTATGGGGCGATAACATTCTGTGCTGTCAGTCGCTAACTTCTGTTGGTACCAAAAAAAAGGAAGCAGGGCGGGTGGGAAAGCAACCTTGTACTCTAATTAATAAGCTCATGAAATTCTGAAGCATGCCACATTGCCTCAGTGGAAGGTCCAGGTAACAGCTGTAGGATTGGAAATATTTATTATTGTAAAGGATGAGAATATTTTAAATGCAACTTCAGAACTTATAGGTGAACAACTAGTATTAGAGTTCAGCAGAAATTGGCCTCATTTACAGGGTTCTCTGGGTACTTAATGCAAACTGCTCTGAGCAGTTCACTACAATTGGAAATCAAGGAGAATTATCCTTTCTGCTTTCTTTAATGAAAAATACATTAACTTGTGTTTCTATCTTCATTTAAGTTCTGCTTGCTAGAGCAGATCTGTAGCTAAGCCATTGGTCAATTTTTCTTCAATTAATATCCTTAATTACATTGTAATTTCATCCTTGACAGTCAGAAGCCTGTCATTAGAGTTGAATTCTCTTTAACAACCAGTATGTCAGGTTTTTGGCTTTTTTTCTTCACATGCCACAAGATATTTATGAGGCGGGGGAGGGGGAACCCCAAAACCACCTTTAAAAATTTTAATGACTTTTCTGTACAGGTATTTAAGCATTTTGTGGTGGCCGCACGGGCTGCCGTGCCCGTGCAGTGCTGCAGTTGGCGAGTCAGGTATGAATGAGTCCCTCTTGTTCGATACTTTGCTAAGTCCAGCTGCTTGTTGCCGTTACCTGAGGGTAGATGGGAATACTATACAATCATTATTTTTCTTAGAACAAAACTCCTTTGACTGTTAAATCAAAGCTTTCTGTAGCGGGTTGCCTGCCAGTCTTGTACGCCAGCAAATATTTTGGATCAAGTTATTCCATCGCTGAGTTTGGGTTCGGCACCCTGCTGCATTCGAACTATGTGCTCCTCCCTGTTCCCTCAACCTCTCCATGCTGACAACCGCGGAATTCCCAGCGTCAACTGGCCCTTTCTGCCAGGGTGTCCGAGAGATGGAACAGAGCCAAGTTAAACTCGATGGTCAGACATGGGCTGTTCATCTTTGGATCTGAGGAGGGGTGGTTGTGCTGCGCGTGGGTCTGTGTCTCCAGCCGCACCAGCGCGCCGGTGAAGGGTCGGGGGGCTGAGAGCCTTGAGCTTTCCCCAAACTACTTCCCACTTGTGAATTGGGTCTGATCCTGAGCCTGGCTGGCTGCGGTGGTAAACGTCCTCTGGGAAGGCTCGTGAGCGGCGAGTTCTCAGCTTTTTGAATAATTTAAAAGGCAGCTCATCTGTTTGTTTAGAGCCCCCTCATACTAGGTTCAGACTTGCTTGTCTCCGTGCTACAGTAGCGTTTGGGCGGCTTAATGAATTATTCATGTCACTTCGTGTAGGGTCTTGATTTTCTTTTGAAGGTTATCAATACAAATAGCGCTGCCAATTGGTACTGCTTAGCTTAGGAGCTGTGATGAGGCAAGAGCCTAAAATACATCTAGAAGTTACAAAATTACATTTTCACACGCTATTGTCATAAAAATATATTCAGAATTAGGTTAAAAAAGAGAAAGGTGAGATTGTGATATACTGCTTAGCAACACATGGTTTCAGGAAGAATTCCTGGAATTATATTATGCAAGTGCGTCACTGCTGTGAGCAGCTATGTTTCAGCAATACATTTGTTCTTGTTGAAGCCATCGTGCCCTTCGTAAAAAACAAATAGAGCAAAAAATGCCGTATGAGTTTACCCCCCAAATACCTCATGCTGTGTAACCGTTTGGAATTTTATTTGATATTCAGTGGAAGGGGTTTAAGGACACTGCTTGGTTTAGCTGGCAGGAGGTGTTTAAGCTCGGTAGCCGGGTGTTAAGTCCTGACAGTGGAGGCAACGTGTTGACCATCAGTCGTTCAGCTGCGCGTGAAGGAGGACTTCCACTGGAGACAGCCGGGTGCGTAAATGTGCTTCGAGAGACAGGGAGCCTTGTGAGAGACCAGCCTGCTTAGTATGTCTGCTCCTGCATGTCAGACTAATAGAATAAGAAAAGGTGGCAGAAAAATAATTGCATTCTCTTTACTAATGAAAGAGCATTTCAAGTCACCGATAGTTTTACTGGCTTAATTACTTTGCAATGGCAACATTCAGTGCCTTTCGAAACTCGAATCGAGTTTTGTAATAGCAGTTACATGGACTTACTAGTTCCTGGGTGAACCAGGCAATTTTTTATGCAATTACATTTGGAATGTATTTAAGTGCATAAGGAAAAGTACAGCGAAAACAGGGAGGTGAAGTAATTAGTGAGCAGAATGGGTGTGCTGGGGGGGAGGTCCCACAGCAGGCGAGAGCTGGGCTTTCGATTCCTGCTTGTTCCTCTCGTGCTTTCAGTCCCATGGTGGCTTCAGCACCTTAAGGTCTTCTGAAAATATATCTATTTATTTAGCATTAAGTTTTACGTAGAAATAAAATCCCACCTGGGTGAATGGAAGAAAGTGGAAAAAAAAAAATTAGCAACGTTTTAAAACTTTGTTATTTCAACCCCCTTGTATATAGTTTGTAAAATGTGGTCATGAAGCTCCTGTTCTTGCTTCTTTGCTGAATTCTCTGAATTCAGAGCTACAAATCAAGGTGTATGTTCAGCTTAACGAATCGTTTTGCTTTTGCTAGTTTTATAGCTGTCTGTAGAAAAATTAATTTAAAATGAAGAACAACAATGTAAAAAGGCTGTATAGTCTTAGTGGTCAGAAGTTTGTGGCGTTGGGCTCAGGGGTGCTGCCTCTGCTCGTCCTTCGGACATTGTCTCTGCCGCTGGAGAAGAGCGTCCAGAGAAGGTGGTCTTCTCGCCTCGTGGTGCTGCAGGCGGTGGCGGTGGAGAAGCCTGCTCCTGGGATGGGTGGTTGCCCTCCAGCCCTCCCACGCCGGGGCGGCTTTGTGTTCGTCCCGCTGCGGGAATCCCACCCCAGCGCAGTTCACGACAGCCGTATTGCGTGGCCTGTCCCACGTACCGCACCGTTTGGGAGAGACACAGCTTTCCTCTGGAGAAATTTCACTTCTCTGGCAGCTTACCGCTGTGGAAGGAGCATCTGCCAGCGTTAATGTGGTTTAATAATGTTCTTTCTGAGTTTGGCTCAATCCTACTTGTAATACGAAAGGCATTTCACACATTTGAAGCCATATAAATCTCTGTGTGTACATAACACAACTGATGCTATCAGGTAGGTGATAACGTATGCTCTGCCTTCAGAACTGCAGAGCATTAGCTGACATCTTTTTAACTTGATAGTAAAGTGAATTTGGATTAACCACTAATTCTGATGTGACTGAAATATTCTCTTTCTGGTGACAGCACTTGCACTCTTCTTGGAGTAAAACATTTACTCCAAGCAATAAGATGCCATGACAGACAGCACAAGAAGGAAGGTGCAAGAATCTGAGCAATAATGCTGCAGTAAAGCTGTCTTCATGGCTGGGTTTTATTGTTGTAGCTATTATGGCATGTTACTAGCCAGGTACGTTATCTAAGTTGCATTAATTATATATGTTTATATGACTGTGTATAGGTTAGTACAGTATGTGTTCTGTGTAAATGTTTTTCTGTGTTCTGCTATTTGCAAACATGAACAGTTTTTAGATTGAGCAGGGAATAAAATATATAACCCAGAGAGAAGGACACGCAATGCAATGCAAATATTGGGACCAGCAAATTTATAATAAGGATCTGTAGGGTAGACAAAGATTGATGAATGAATTAAGCATCTCACACTTTTGCATGCAAAGTGAACAGAATGTCCTAAGAGTCTCTTTCAAAGGTGATAAAAGCATTGTGTTTTATGGAGGAAGGTTAGTGTTTTCACGTTGCTGGATTTATCCTCGAGTGGTTTGCATTCTTTAGAGGGGTAGGAGCCATGCTGCATTGTATGTAAATACATGACATCAGAATTAATTATCATGTTACACTTAAAAGTTTGGGGAAAAAATGCCAAATTCAAAATTCCCTTAGATTAGTACTTGTTTGTTGAGTCAGGCTGTACATTTTTCCCTGATGATTCCAAAGGCTTTGGTCAGTACAAAAGTAATCAATGTTTTCAAGTAACATATTGGTAAGGGCAAAGTAGTCATAAATAGTTGTTGGAACAGGAATTATATTGTCACTAGACTTTTAAAATTCGAATGCATCTTTTCTGACAATATAAAAAGACCACTGCTTTTCAGATGAGGTACTCGTCGACCCAAAATCCCAGTGTACTTGTTGACCCAAAATCTCAGTGGAGTGTAGAATTCTGATTTTAAACTTAAATGATTGGGCTTTTTTCCCCTTTCAGAGCTGCAAGACAGCATGGTGCAGAGCAACTAGACATGTTCCACAACTAGAGCCTTCTACAGGGTAAGTCTTGTCTGTCTGCGAAAAATTGAAATGGTTTGCCTTGTCTTGATGCACCAAGACCCTTTGTGTCCCGTAATCATTGCTGAGAGCATGTAGTGGTGCTGACAGCCGAGGGTGCCGAGGTGGCGTTTCTTGGTGCTCTGGGGTAAATGTCTGTCCTGCGCACCAGTGAAACCAGCTGGGATTTTACGTGCCAGGGTAAAAGCCTGATACTTTTTTATTATTATAAGATTATGGATTGTGTAGTGAGTCTTACTAGGCTATACCTTTCTGTCTTCTCTGGCTTGTAATTACATACTCGCTCTGCAACTGCTTTCCCATAAAGTGGGAAGGCTTGTATTCAGCTGCGTTTTGTTAAATTGCGTATAGAACCCAGATGCAACCGTGGTCTGTGCATTTTCAGTTGTTTCTTTTTTCTTTCTGCGAGTCTTGAGGCCTGTTTGAGAGATCTGTGGTGTGGGGTGGTATCACGCCAATAATGAAATGGTGGGTTCAAAATGAAAAGCAGTCATTCCAAAACATTTTTATTTTTAGATCCTCCTTTTCTTAGTCTTGGATGCTGTTTCCCTCTGCCCTCCTTCAGCGTGATTGCTTGCCAAGCCGTGTGAGGCAACCTAAAACTGACATCCAACCACAGCTTGAAATGTGCCTTGAAATCTGTTTTAATTAGATATGAGCCATAATAATTTAATTACAGTTCCACCCACTAAATTGTCTGTTTTGAATTGTAGCAGCCACATTGTGTACAGAAACAAAAATGTTTGGAGTAGATACCTCACTGATTTCTATCAAGGGCATTCAAGCTTGGAATAAAGTACCAGAGTACTGTGACTGTTTAACCTCTAGCTTGCTAATTACCCACATTACTTGTGAAATCTGCCAGATTTATCTAGATGTAAGTCAGCTCTGGCTTCACTGCTTGCTCCTGGGGGATGAGATGCCTGGTGCATCTTGCAATGACTGAGGAAGCACCCGAGTGCGGATCACGCGTGTGCTGCTGGTGAGGAGCATGGGGCCAGCGATGGATGGCTGGAGTTTGAGAAATGTCTCATTGCTTTGTGGACAGACCTTTCAAATAATTCTTTCCCATAAATTTGAATTAAATACGTATCACACGTTTAAGATGGAATTCCATCCTTCAGTGCAGACGCATAGAGGCTGTTGTGGGAGAGGAGCCACTGCTGAGGTGTCCAGGTTGCTGTTCAGTTGCTGTCCTCTGGTAAGGACTATGAGTTATTGCTGTTTAAATTTGCAATTGACGGAAAGACTGATAGAGTATTACATCTCGCCCACATTTAATGTGTAGAGTAGGCTAAATCATATGGTAACCTGGGATCATTCATTGATGTGATACAGCAGGAGGGAGATCAATGAGCGGAGGCCGTAACTGAAGAGGAGGGACTGTATCGGAAGAGCCAGGAGCTGCAGAGGTAGGAGGAGACAAGTTGCTTAATGGAAACTTCTCGTGCGATTCTGTTGCAAAACACCACTTGCGACCCTCTGATTGATTGAATCAATCAGTCAATCATTCTGTCTGTCTATCATGGATACAAACAGTGGTGGTTAGGGTTAGTGTGAGAGCGGTGGAATTGCCTTGGGGGAAAATACTTGCAAATATGCCAAAGCAACAGCACGAACATACCGAAAATAAGCGGTTCTGGTCAAACGGGAAATAATTCATTTCATTCATTCTGAATTTTCTGAAATAAGTCTTTAAGTATATTCTTGAAGGGCTTTTTATGTTTTAGTGAGAATGTCTGAAGAAATACTGCTGTAGAAAATACTGTGGTTGATAGCACAATTTTTCTTTAGTTATTGTGGCTCCTACCCATCTTCTCATCAGTGTTATGGTGTGATGTTTCCTTTCACTTTGCTAACATACAGATTAAAGGTAATCTTTAGATCTGGAACATTTTATACCTTCATATTCACAGTTGAATAATTTTCAGTTTGGGGGGGATTTCTACTTATGTCTAAATCCTTGAGATGTTTGATGGATATTTTTTTCCAAAATCGTTGGACACTTATCCTGATGAAATCCTGTTAACGGAATTTCTTAGTGGTTAGCAGTTAAAGCTGGAAAGCTGTAAAATCTAAATTAATTCTGCTCTTGTTGTCAGTGGTATAAATTCACATTTAAATCAGCAAAATGACATTATGAAACCTGAGGGATGGGAGCGTACCTCCACGTGGGCAGGTTCTAGAAGGCAGCTGGTGTGTTGTGACGTAAGCCAGGGTATGAATGGAAACTTAGTTGTATGTTCAGAAAACTTAAAAGCAAAACATTGTTGAAATGAAACTTCTCCACAAAAGAAGGGCTGTGGCACTTGGAGAGAGAGCCCATCAGTGGGAAATCAGGGAGGCTCATGTTGCTGCAGCTGGGAAGGCCCTTGGCTCTGTGATAACAGCTGATAACCAGTTCTGGATCATTACCCTCCTGTGGAAGATTTCTCATGCACTTGGGGATAAAAGGCTGTATTCTTCTGTCTTTGGCTTTGTCGGAGACAGCTCCAAAGCAAGATGTTTTCCATTGTTTCAAATGGTAGTTACGAAGAAATAATTTGGCATTTTTATCATTATTTTTATGAACAATTCTTATTAAAAGCTCGTTGCAAGTCAGCAGGCACCATTGTGATTGAAGGCCTGATGTTTTAAGGATTAACGTGGCCATCGCCTGTTGCAGGATTGGACCGAACTGCTCATATCGGCTGCCTCTGAAGAAGGCTGAGGGATAATACTTGTCAGGTGCTTCTCTGTTTCCTTGGCTACAAGATAATTTAAATGCCGTCTATTTTATTGGCATTAATGAAAATCTTCTGGGATACACATCTTTGCATGATATGCAGTGATTTCATTTGAATCATAGGTTGTGTTAAAACATTAGCTGTAGGGCTGTAGTATTTTGGGTATCAATCTAATCACTGCTCCAAAAGGGTGAAAATGGTTTAGGAAGACAGAAATATTAATGATGTGTATTTCTCTCTATTAAATATCCTCAAATGGCATATTTTATTGTTTGAGTCTTTCCTTCCATGATACTAATATGGCACCAAGAAATTTTTTCCCCCGAAAACTCAAGTATGTGTTTCTTAGCAAACACCTATAATTAGGTCAGAATTTTATAAAAAGCTTTCTATTTGCATAGAATAGCATTAATTTTGCATTCATCTATCAAATGAAACACAGAGAAGGAACAAATAATTTATTCATGCAAAACCAACCCGCATGAATCATTTATTTACCTCTTCTGGTAATTTCACAAGCTCACTTTTTATGCATCAAGCTGCAAATTAATCAAAATTTTCTAGGAGTTGATTTTGTCCAGAAAAAAGTAATAGTGACATAAATAGCTTCCCCTGTATGGGAAATCATCAAGTGAACTTGGGCAAAAAGTCCAGCCAGGGTTGGGGTTTTTTGTTTTGTTTTGGTTTTTTTTATTAAGTAACTATCTGAAAGAACAGCTATAAGAGACAGTTTTCACTGTCTTTAACCTTCAGAAAATATTAACAGAAGAAGAATTTTATGTTCAACCCTATCAAGTTAATCCATGAATTCAGAGCAATTCCCCTGAGTTCGTTAAGAGTTTTCATCAGTGTAAATAAAACTAAACCTGGTGTAAGGGCTTTAATCTCAAATGCATGTAGAATTAAATGAGAAATGTACTGCCTTTCCTGAACTGTGCTCCATTTCCAGCATCAAAATTTAATGGAACAAGTTCGGCTCCTGCTGAGCCCAGTGACAAATGACCCACTGAGTTCTACAAGTGCAGTATTTGGCACCGTTTAAAATATACTCTTACGGGTCAGGATGGTTCTGAATTAGATGCTGTTTCCTGAAGCACCTTTGGAGTTCAGGACTGCTTTTTCTATTTTGTTACTGTTACTGATGTTTTGGTTAGAGCTGAAAGAAGCTGTGGCAGAGTAGAGAACAAGTGCTGCTTGGCGCTAGACTGTATGATAACCTACATACTCCCTGGCTACACTGATTGTAATGTTTAGATAAGTACCAAGTTTTGACCAGTGTTTTACAGAATTTTACATAGTGTCTAATGTCATGTTGATCTGTGAAGTATTTAAAAAAATGCAGCATTAAACAAAAAGGCGGTATACAGCTGACACACTGTATTAAAGAAATGTATGGTCATTGATTCCAACATACGCTTAAAGAGAAAAGTATTGTTTGGAAATATTTTTGGTATAGTGGCAGTGTTTTAAAATTAGCTAAAACCAACTTTGTAACCGTTGCAATTTCCAAAATCATTAAGAGTGTCAGAAGAGCAAGTAATGATTAGAGTTTCAGGCTTTAAAGGATTATTAATGACTGCTATCCCAGCCATCTTCTCGTTTACTGGTTTTTTTCCTATATGGCTAGATTGGCAGTTTGATTAAGTTGATATGTCAATAAGAAACATTACTTTTCCTAATTCAATAAAGGTTGTTTTGCATGTCAGTAATTAGTTTGCCTTGTAATTATGTGTTACCTAAAGTTTTATCACGACATTGCACTTACGTGCGAGCGGGAAGTCTGCTGCAGAGGTTCCAGGGTGCCAGCCTGACCTTCTCTGGAACAGTCCCTGCCTGAAAGTCTGCGTTTGAAATACGTGCCACGATGAGGAGAGCTTAATCACGGATAGGGCACTGTGAAATTCGGGAGCTTTGGTCTTCTATCTGCTAGTTGTTTTGTAAAGTATTTGCTATGAATTAAAGAACGTAAGTAATTAATTAATGACCTGGGCTTAAAACTCGTCGAGTTTGGGTTCAGCCTAAGCTTTGCCAGACTGCCTGCATGAGTAGGGCAGTTGGTGTGGCCTGAGTGTCAGATCGCCATTTGCGAAAGCAGGTTCGGTACTTCTCGGTCTATGCTCCTCTCTGTAAAACGTAAAAAGAGCTGCTCTTCTAGTGAGGAAGAATTGGTCTTGCTGAGAGCCTCCATGTCTGCCAATATCAAATTAAAAACCTGACTGGCCACGGCAGTGAGCAGCCTTCTGCAGCTTTGACCAGGAGGGTTGGACTAGGTGATCTCCAGAGCTCGTCCTCCCTCCCCATCTCGGTGATTCAGTGCTGCTGTCAAATAGTAAAGTGGAAGTGCCCAGTGAAACGACAGAAGGATGCTAGGCTATGTTGTAATTGAGAATTACTCAAGGGTATCATTTTACCCTGTGCTAAAAGCTTCACAATTGCAGGAAGATTATCTTAACAAAGATGAAAAGTAATTATTGTGCTGCCATTTTTTGCCACTATAGTCAAGGGCCTGTCAGGATTTCCATTACAACAAACATGGTTATAAAGGCTAATCTAACATGGCAGATATTTGCTTGGAATTAAAATCTGGTAGAGCAGTACAAAGCTGTTGTGTTCTGTATTCTGGTTAACTTTTTTCTTTTATTCTAGTGAATGGATAAGCTCTTGAGCCTTTCATTGATATTCTTATACGAACTCAGTTCAGGCCGCTTAAGCAAAATGCAACCCAGAATGATAGAAATTATGGAAGTTAGTGTTTGATGGATGCTTCATAGCTCTGTTAGAAATAAGTTCTCTTAAAATGGCATGTATTTATGTCACAAGAGTCATGGGCGTAATTGCAATTACCGTACTCTGTTGTCAGCGGTCTAGCAGACAAGCTGCATGCTAAATATGCATGGTGATGAAATACCTTCTTGTTCACAGAGGAGGACATTCCTGGTACTGTGTAACTACAGTGTGGTGCAGAGTTTCCTTCTTCAGTCTGTCAATTTAAATGTCTCAATATTTATGAAGTGTTAAAAAACCCCTAACCATTCAAAGTTTATCTTGAAGAAGATAGCTTTTCTTCAAAAAAGTATTCTATCCGTAGTGTCTGACCTGATTTTTATGTGTTCATTAAGGGTTCAGCACAGCTGACCAATTCATTGTTGGTTTAATCCCTTGGTCTTCGTGAAGGTACTACACCAGATGTACAGGACGAGAAGCTACACTGGGCAGAAGTATGGATGGTGTGTGTGCCACGTGCACGCGGGAGGGAAAAGGCTGGGGAGACACTCGACACTCTCAAATCAGGAGAGCCCAAACTACCTTGTACAGCTGTTACATATTTTTTTAAATGTCATGTCCATTGGCCAGACGTGCTCTTTCGTCTCCTTTGTAAAGTGTTATTTTTTAAGAACAAGTTAGCTTTCAGACCCTGTTGAATCTGGTTCTTTTCCAAGTGTGTACAAAATTCAAAAATCTCTTGATGGATTGATACTTGCTAGTCCTAAGGTTTAAAGATTTTACGCTAATACAAAGATTATGGTGTTTATTAAAGATAATACTGTACAATCCAGGGTTTTTTTTTACATGCAGACTTACTTTCCTCGCCGCTGTTGGTTGGCACGAGAGGTTTGTGCCATGAACTGGAAATTTGGTTCTGGAGGATGATGAAGGTTTGTGGATCTGGCAGCATTGCTTCTACTGCGTTGCACTCCAGTGTTCTAGGGTTCAGTACAAAGTATTTTTGTTCAGCACTTTGGCACGCAGAGCAGTAAAGAAGAACTATTTTGTATATTCTACAGTTCATTAAGCTTTTCTCATCTCTTTTTAGAGTTAGGACTGAGAACAGCTTCAGTAACAACATTTTCAACACTTCCCACTGCTGTTGGGTTTGAGGTGCTAAGCAAAGAGCCTTGGAGTGTGAAAGCATCTCCTGGCCAGCTGGGAGCTGCAAAGTGAGCGGAAGAGAGAGAGGAGGAGTTGGTTGGATCACATCTCCGTCAGCCTGGAGGAAGGGGACTCCGGGGCATTTTGGGGAAGGAGCAGTTGCTGTTTCTTCTAGAGTGGTGGAACAGCTCCCCGGGCAGGGGACAGGACCACAGGGTCGCAGACCAAAGGTTAGCAAAATGGATTCCCATCTTGGCTTGATACCTTACCTTGCTGTGGGACCTGTGGCAAATTACTTCACTGCTTTCTGGTGTCGTTCCACAAGTGAAAAATTGCTGTTGTGTCCTTTTGGTGGGATACGGAGAAACTTGCAGTGCTTTCAGGGCTTTTTGCATTCTGAAATGAGGCGAGTGGGTCGGCGTACAATTCCCTCCTGACGTGACAGCTTCAGAATTCTGGTAAATGTAGATGTTTTCCCCAAGAAACCTGTGGTCTTTTGGGAACAGCTGCTCCTTACTTGTGTCGGAGCAGTACGGTTGTGGTCGGCAGGTTCAGCAGAGTGTGGGACGTGGTGTGCGCGCTGCTGCCAGGCCCACTGGGACAATGGGACAGTGTCCTCTCCGAAGGACTTGGCTTCTGGGAGGTAGGAGGTGATGGGAGAAATACTGAACGGTCTTTAACATTCTCCACCAGGTTAATGGCAAAATCTTTTCCTCGCTCTGGTGTTGCCAACTATTAAACCCTTGTACATGGGTAACGCAAACAGTCTGATATTCTTTATGATGGTTAATTTGATTGGTAACAAAAGCACTTCAAAGTTTATTGGATCTTCACAAGGCCTAGTTTCAAGGGTAATTAAACATCTCATTATATCTGGTAATGTTAATTGCATTTTTAATTTTATTTGTACACTGACATTTGCTCTGGCTAAAAATAGTCTTTATAAATGGGACTGAAAGGGAGAACTAGAGATAGATACGTGCAAGCTTGTGAATTATAGTTAAGGGAAGAGCGTGGAGATACCCATCTCAGAAACGAAGCTGCCTACAGTGCTGGGCCTTTTTTTTAAGTTCAAAGTGTTGGTTGTTCAAAAAAAAAAAAGGGGGGGGGGGGGGCATTTTAAAATGTATTTAAACTGATCCAAGCCACATTATGGTTATTTAGATTTAAATATGGCTAACATCTTGTTTGCATAGAGGAGCTCAAAACCAGTAAATACACCGTATTTAAATCCATCGATATGCCTTAAACTGACATCAGCAGGCTCTTCCTCCTCCTCTGGAAAGGTGGTGTTGTGTTGTTGAAGCTTTGAAGCTTTAGGTTTTACAAACATGACTAAAATCTTGTAGATCTTACAGGTGAGACAATGATTTCTGTTCCCATCTATATACTTCTGTAGAATTAAAAAAAATAAGCTAAATTACCGATGCTTGATAGACTTGAATTTAAAAGGAAAAATTTTTTAAATGTATTTAAAAGCCAGAAGGACAACATGAAACAGAAGATGCAAACTTGAAAATAATTTATTTGCTTTCTGAATAATTAAAAAGTCAGTGTGAAGTACATGATAATGCATGTCAGTCCTCAGCTTGTTGGCTATGCTAATTTATTCAGTGTATTATAGTTGGCAATTAATGTTCTTTGCCTAACAATATGCCAATTAAATATTCTTGCATTTTATTAGTCGTTTCCCTTAGTCAGTTTTCCTTGAAGATAAATATTACAGTGCAGTTTTCAAACGTACACAGGTAATCCATGTGAGGTTCGTGTACGAATAGTAATGGTTTGCTCCCTGGGATGGCTGGTGGAAACAGCTTCTGAAAGGTGAATACTGATAATTCACAGGGGAAATGGCATACGGCCCACTACTACCCAGCGCGTTCATTTGCAAACTTTTAAATTGCATGCCTGTGCAGACACTGGTGTTTATCCTTTGCATGAATGTTTACACAGTTGCTGGATGCCTTCGATTCATGGTCTTGTGTGTGGTTTTGCCAATGAGTCTCGGTGAGTCTGTTCTTGCTTTTGGAGAAGTTATCCCATCTTTTAACATATCCAGATATGGGATATTTTCAGATGACACAGATAATTCTGTGTTCTATGACGTGTTTTGTAGATCAGCGTTAAGCTCTTGCTGGTACCTAGGGGCAAATTAAAGCCTGTGATAGGTGGGAAAATCTTTTCTCCAAAGTCACCAACAATGAATTAGAAAATGAGAGCTGAAGCGGATTTCTTAATAAGGCAGCCTGTTAAAGTAATAGTAAGGTGGTTTTAATGACAGCTTTTCTGCCTTGACTTGCAAAATGATTCATCAATTGCCAGAAATATTCCTGAAGATGTTTCCATTAGACTAAGAATGTGGCTTGAAGTTGTATCAGCATACATACTCTCAACCTCTCTCAAAAGAAAATACCACAATTTCTGACTCCTGTCGTCATTGGTGACCTTTGATCATTGCAGTAGCAGTGCAAGACTTACGTGTGGTTTTGCTTTGGAATAGTTCAACCTTTTGCATATATCAGGCACTCAGTTTAATAGCTTCATCTCGGCAACATCTTGAAAATATAATGAAAAATTACTTTTCTCTTGTTGCTGATTGATAGCTTTGAAGCTTGCATTTTGAAGCTGTGTTGAATGTAATAGAGTTTTCACTGGATAAACTTTAAGACAGGTTGTTCTTTTCTCTAGGAAACAGAATTGTACTGCTTTGCGTTAGTGCTGAGAGGTCCTAGCAGTCAACATCCCTCTTCTTAAGCGATGGAGTGAAAGTGGTTTCATGAGAGCATGGGAATAATCTTAATTGACATAAATCATTTGAGGTACTATCAACAGAATATTACTCCTAATCTGCTTTTTCTGTTTTGTTTAGGGATTTCTATTTCTTTTTAAGGATTAATGCAAATCACACATAATTACAGATTTTGTAGGTGGAGGCTAGTCCTTTTGATACATTAAGCAGTGTCAGATTTACTCTTCCACATAATCCTCAGGCTCCCATCTATGAAACTGTGTGAAGCAGACTTAGGGAACATGTTCAAAATGAGTTTCAAAGTTCTTGCTCAACCAATTTCTGAAACACGGTGTATTTCACTCGTAACTGCGAGCATGGTTCTCAATGGTAAGACTAACTAATCTTCTTAAATAACCTAATACTTAATATGATTGTGTTAAAGAAAACCAGAAAAGTGATCAGCAATTAAAGAAGTTGAAATAAATAAAATGAGCTTTGTCCATAGAAGTCAATTAAAATGTCACTAGGAGAATGAAAAATGACGCGCTGGAAGATTTATTATCTCAGCAAATCTAGTATTAGAAACATGAGCAATTGGTCTGCTATCAAACATGTTGAAAATGACAGTTAAAATGATTGACATGCAGATGAATTAAATAAGTTTTAGCCTACTAATTAACTGTAACTTAACACAAATCTAAATAATGCAGCTCGTCAAGAAAGTGACAGTGTCACCAGTAGAACCAGGCAGCTCTTGCAGGTTTTGTGGTGTCATGACAGATTTCTGAGGTACCTGTACTAAAAATGGGGCATCGTAGATGTTCAGTAATTTCCAATCTTGTGTACAGGATAAACTACACCCTTGAATAGCTCCTGGGTATGTCCATCTCTAGCACTCATATTTACAGCTGTAACTTTGAAGGTGATGTGGACTTGAAAAAAAAATAAAATTAAAAAAAATTTTTTTTCAATTCTGAAAACTGCACTAATATTAAATAGCAATTAAAAATCTTTGTATGTATGCAGAGGAACATCATGAAGACATTTAAAGAACAAAAAACATCATCAAAAAGAGGGTAGTGTCCTTTGTATCAACAAGCTTGTTAAGTTAAGGAATGAGATCTCTTGGCTTTGTGCCAAGGCATACAGCATCATTTATTGCAGTAATTCAACCCCAAACCCGAAATGCTAATTGTGTATCTTGGGCCTTGTGATTCACATTAACACTACTGCTTTTTAGCATGTTCTTTTTCTAATGGGAAACATGCTGTCTGGTAACAAGGTCCTTTCCCAGTTTGTTTCTTAAACCAACTAAAGCAGGAGGGAGCACATCATACACATTCCTTAAGAGATCTTCCTTATGCCTTTTATGGAAATTTGGAATATATATAAGTAAATAAATATGTATGTATGTCTGATAGCACAGCATTTAAGGCTTTGATCTTGCAGCTAATTTATGGGGAAACAGTGGAACGGTGTGTAACTAAAGGACTGATTGTTTTAATTGCTCTGAAGCAGTGACGCCTTGAGCTAGAGCCAGATGAATTCTGTCTCCCTCCAGTGTGTAAGAACTGTAGCAGTCACAGCGAGCTGCTTTCTTGCTGTTAGTGCAGCAAATTCTGCTTTTGTTTCAAGGTTGCAAACACATACTTAAGTATGTTACTTACTAGGGGTCTTAAGTTACATCCAAATGCGTGAACTGTGCCTTACACCTGCATGTATTACCTAACTGTTCAGACTTTGGTCATCAAATTTATTGCACATGATACCTAAAAACTAATGTACAACTGCTTTGTATTGTT
The DNA here is from genome assembly GCF_929443795.1 of Astur gentilis. Taxonomy (NCBI): domain Eukaryota; kingdom Metazoa; phylum Chordata; class Aves; order Accipitriformes; family Accipitridae; genus Astur; species Astur gentilis. Next base: position 22,811,036 of record NC_064902.1, on the reverse strand, counting down.
AACTAGAGAAAAGTAGTCGTGTTCAGGGAGGAGTTTTGAGGAATGGAGAAATGATGCTGCTTTGGTACAAATTTGTCGAGCCACAATTGGTAGCATGTTAGTGTGAGGATAAAATTTAGGAAAGAAAATCGAAGTGCTCTGTAAAACAAGTTAAGACTAATTTCCTACTCTGAATTGGAATAACATACTTAATACTATATAAATATTTCTAACTAAATGAAAGATTTTATAGAGCATTAAAAATTTATAGCACATCAACTGCCTTAAAAATGCATTTCCTTTCTTTTTACTGCTGTGCATTTTAGTCAGCTTGTCATTGACTGTGACTGGTTTATTATGGGCCTCTTTTTTTCTGAGCCGTCATTACAAATGCCCTTAAGTTTAAGCGAATGCATTTGTGGTGGTTGCTGTGTGATAACTGTTTTACTCTGTAAATAGACTATAAATTATGTATGGAGAATTTATGAATTAATCTGTAGTATATATCTCATACTCATAAATATTGTACAGTACCTTGCAGTCTCTTTATAACTTGCTGGTGGAGATCTTTAAGTGCAAGGTTTTTCATGCTGTTTTCTTGTATCAGAAATAAGTAGTTTTGATTTTCTGCAGTACTATTTTCGTTCATCTTTCAGTACTGTACTTTGTAATGTGCAGAGCAAAGTTGTCCACTGTGTATAATGGAGCAAGGGACGTGCCTTGCTTCACCTTTCTGTTTTGGAAAGGAGATAAATCGCGAGTTTCATACCTGTGGAGCTATTTTTTCTTTCACCTGGCTCCTCTGAATAATACAAAGTTTCCCCAGGCAGTTAATTATGGGGTGAGATTAATATGGTAGCAGATTGTAACCACAACTGAAGATCTCGGTAGCTAGCTATTAAAGCACTCTACGTGTCTGTTTAGTGCAGTGCGAAAACCTTCTGTTCACTGGAAATGAGACTTGGATGCAGTGGCATACATGAAGGAGTATTACAGGTAGGTTGGTGATACTTGAAAAAACCCCACTAGCCAGTATTTAGCTAGCCTCTGCGTCAGTTATGTTTCTCTTCAGTTAACTGGGCTAAGATAGTTGTAAACTGTAACCTTCCAGGAAGCAATTTAGGAGAAATTAGTGATCTCCAGAATTAATTTCCATGCAGCATTCTATGCAGTATCTGCTGTGATAACGCCTTGTATAAGTCACAGGTCTGCTGTAGTTTATAATCGTCGCCGAGGTGCAGGTCGGTAGCTGGGCTGGAAACTGTTATTCAAATGCCCTGAAAGAAAGCAGCAAGAAAATACTTCCCCTGTGACGTTTTCAGGTTTGTGTGATGCGATGCTGGTCCTGCCGTCTGTTCCATTCCAGAGCCAAGGCTTGGCTCGGGAAGTGGTGCTTGCAGTGATTTGGTGATCGGTGCCTCGCGCTCAGCACTTCCCACCGCACCGGGCTGAGGCTCAGATAGCTGGGGAAATAGGTGCGACGCCTGCCTCCACGCAGACGAGACGCTGACGCAGAAAAATTGAAAGAGCTTTCTGAAAATGTGTGGAAGAGCCAAGAATAGAGTTGTAGTTTCTTGATACCTAGCCCTGTGCTTTGGCTAAAAGGTGGAGGTTCCACTCAGAATATTGCAATTCACGAGCTCCACTACCGAGTTCTTTTAGTAGGACTTCCTTATCATACACCTTTAGTAAGACTATTTTAATTAGAGGAAAATACTGAATAAATATACTCATAGGAATACATTCTAGTCAAAACTGAAGGAAAATGTTGGAATAATCCACTTCCTTGTCATTTGTGATGTTCAGTCCCTATATGAATCGTTTTGGTGACGCATCATGGAAGTACCTTGTTAGTCTCTCTGTTCTCTTCCTTCTCCATCTGACAGACATCGATATTTGCCCCCACACCCCATATGTTCTGGATCACAGATCACCACAGCGTTGCACATTGTATTCCATGCTCGTGTATGACTGCAACCGCTGATGATGGTAATAGTGGTCTCGGCTACTATAGCGGGGAGTACCGTGATATTGCCCGTAAATAAGCCCAGTTCTCCGAGCGAGACTGGTAGTTGTCCTGTGTTCTTTCTGCTCCAAAGGTTGATGCTGTGAAAGCAGCAGTGCAAAGTACATGGTTTATTATAGAATTGTGCGTTAATGGTGAAGCTTTGTGGTGATTTTATTTTCTGGTGAATTGTTGTTAGAAAAATGGTGGGTAGACCTCAATTCACTTTCTTTGCTGCAAATACGGTAACTCTCTAGGTAGCTTTTGTGACTTCATGCTCATGTCTGAGAATAAAATCCAAATTATATTTACAGATATGGAAAAATTATTTATTCTGTATGAAAGTATTGCATATTGAGGTATGTCAGAAAAAATAATTTGGGGAATGCGGAAACGGCAAACATTTGAAATAAAGCTAGAAGGAACACAAGATAGTCTCTGGCTTTTGGGGGTGGGCACGCTTTGCTAAGGTTTTTTCAGCTGATCTGCCAAGATGGAGACTAGGACCAAAGGTATGTGGCTCTGCAAGAACATTTTACTTTGTTGGTATTTTCTCTTATTCATCTCGGTACGGGTACAAAAAATGAGCGTTTTGGTGATATTCCCATGACGGATAGTTAGAGGTCATCGGATGTGTTTCTCACCCTCCATCTCTTCCCTGACAACCTGTGTTTTCCTATCCATTTCTTCTGTTGGCTGTGTAGCCTCCAGCTCTGTGGGGCTTTCCTAATTCTTCATACTCCAGAGTTTGTCATCAGTCTGACAATTCTTAGTTAGAAGATATTTCATTTATCCCGTGTAGCGAAAATGCCGTGCGCTCTGCAGGGACACTGCAGTGCCAGTTATTCCATGGAGTGGGAGCAGGGGTTGTGCAGAGCTCTGCGGGGGCTGCTGGGGACACCCGGCGGGTCACCCAGCATCCCGCAAGTGCCGGAGCTCTCCTGTGTGTCAGTACAAGAAATAGGAGGGCACGAGGCATGCATTTTTGGGGGAGCTGTATCGGTGAGAACCGAAATACGGATGTCGCGGTGCTCTTCCCGTCATCACAGTAATGTGCAAAATCCCTCCAGGGATGCATATGGGAGAAAGTGTATTGATGCGTGTTAGGTTATGTATTCATGAGTATCATACACTTGACTTTCTCAGAAAGTTGTTGAAAATGGAGCAAAGCAAGTGTTAGTAATACCACTGATTTTTTTTTTTTTATTTTTTTTTTATTTTTTTTTTTATTATTTTTTTTTATTCTCGGCCCCCAGCACTGGTAACTAAGCCTCTTGGAGGGATGTGGTTTGGTGATGGTGTTAGCAATGACTGTGTATGCAAGTCCATATACTTCCAGTATAGAATTTCTGGAACATACAGAATGTTGGGGTTTTCTTCTGGTAGACGGTATGATCTTTTGAATTTGGGACTTCTTTAAAGCAAGCTCCTCATTCTGCAGTAATGCCTTGAATAGAGTGATTGTTCTTCATACTGTTCTTTATACTCGTTTCAATTCCAGCTGTAAAATTGATCTTTAAGTAGTGCTTTTCTCAGTGTGGTGAATTAACCATTAGTGCATAATGGAGGAAAATGGTTCTTGAAATACAGGGATTTTTTTATTTATTTTTTTTTAATGGCCATTAAGCAAGAAAAGAAAGTGCAAAAGGCAATTTTTGTGCCTTGGGGATGGATCTTCAGTTCTGTTCAAGAAGATGGCTTTTGGTACGTCCTAAGCCTATTGTCAAGAGACCCTGTTATTCTGGCTGTGCAAATGAAAGGTGATGTGCCTTTGAAATGCACACTAGGACTCGAGTAAACTTTCATATAAACTTAACTGAGGCAAATTTGTCTATTTTGCTTTCAGCTTACTAAACAAATCCTTTGGTTGTTTGCAGAAAGCAGTAATTTTGCTTCCAGCATGTCTATTTACTAAGAAATAATAAACACTTCTGGGTAGGTTTATCTTGCCATACAATTCTCCAGGTGCCAGTTTTTTTCATATAATTGGGATCTTCTGATATCAGTGCTTAATTTCTAAAATCTTTCTGTTTATGCATCCTGAAAAATAAATGCCTATCTACAAGTTCTGCAGTGGACAGATTTAATCACCAGTGAAAAGTGGTAAGAAATGGCAACTCGTTACTTGTTTTAACCAGACTCAGGAGGAGGGGCTGGGTGCATCAAGGACAGATTTTCCCTGTAAGTCATTAAATCTGTTGGTGCACAAGAGATGAATGTACCCGTACCAGACCCCAAGGAGTGCCGTTAGAAGGCAATGCAGAGCGGTCGGTCTTCATACTGCAGAACAAATGGGAAGAGCAGAGAATGACAGAGGACTGAGCGTCTGTTTTCAGCTCTGTGCCTACAAGACTTTTGGGGGAAGGATGGATGGATAAATGCATAACCTCAAGCTAAAACACGGTTTTCCATTAATTCCTTCAATTGAGCTTTAAAATACATTTCCAACCTACAAGATAAAATCTATTTCAGCTTTTTTAAAAACTTTAAATAAGTAAAGATTGAATGTCTCCTTAGAGACCCATGGAGAGTGAAAATCAGCAGTTCATTTTCAAATAATGTGTTAGCTTCTAGTTTTAAAATTCTTACTGATTCTAATTGAACTATAGCTATTTTCCAGAGTACAAGTCAAAACAGAGCCATCAACTCCATGTATTCACATTAGAGAGAGGTTAAAATGGTAGAGTAGAAGATAGAGATTAGATAGAGAGCATGAACCTACATTTCTGTCTTGAGGCTAAGAGTTTTCAGAAATTCTTCCACTGTTAGAAAAAGCTGAGGGATTAAAAGGGTCCATACATACTGCATGAGAATTTATCCACTGGGATTAGCACATGTAACTTTGGACATCAGCCAGTATTGTGTATTTGGAATCAGCCTGCTACTGGTCAATGAGAAAAATGACTGCTCAACCCTGAAACAACATTTGGTGAATCTCGAAGCATGTTGAGTAAAGAAAGCAAAAAAAAAAAAAAAAAAATTCTTAGTCTAGTATTGATGAAATACTGCATCTTTATTCTGTTTTTTCCCCTGAAACTTACAATAATGGTGCACAGCCATGCCGTATACAAAACAGCTTTTCTAGCGAAAAGGTGTGTTGGGCTGTGCTCAGAGACCACTGCAGTATGTTACCGGAGCCACCTTGACCATGCAGAACTCTTCTACATAATAAGCATTTTAGCTCTCCTGTTTCCATCGTGATTTTGTTGGCATCTTCAGAAGACAATCTTGGAGGAAAACCCTTTCAACAAGCTGCAGTCCAGAAAGAGAATAAATAGCTTGCTCTCGTTACATGCTTGCTCTTTCAGTCTCCCTGTTGCCCTGCAGCTGGAGAAAGCTTGAAGGTTAGAATTAAAAAACAGGTGCGTGTTGAGTGAGTATGACTTGGGAAAATAGCAAATAGGATGTTCTCAGGGTCTTTCCTGACCCTAGACTGAAGCAAAATAAGCAATAAAACACAATTAAATCATGTATTGATTTGTGTATCAGAGAGGAGTTTTGTCTTGAGCTACAAGCATGACTTCAGACTCATTTCTCTTGTAATTCAACACAGGCTAAGAGAGACAGATGTTTTTATGAAACTGTGGCATTCTGTTTTTAATGCAATCATACTTTTAAGATGTTATTTGATTAAATGGCACTTTGACTTTTAATAATAACAACGCCATGAATAATTTAAAACCAGAGTATTTCTCATTTTCAGGGAATATGAAGGAGAGGTTATTCATATCCTAGGCTTTTGTTAAAACGGAGTGAATTACTGTGTGGATGACAAATTTCAGACAGCCCGGAAGGCTGAAGGTCTGTATTTATAGAACCAATGCATCCACACAGAGGGGTTTGAGTTTCTCCACAACATCCCACCGGTGTCCGTAGGGGTGTCGCGGAGGAAAGCGGGTCGGTCTCTAAGGTGTCTGCTGAGAGGCAGCGGGAGCCCCTCGCCGTGCCAGGGTGCTCCGGTGCCTGTGAGGTCAGGGTGCTTAACCAAATGGGCTGAGCCCGTCCTTCTAATTTCACAGATGACAAGAGAGATGAAACTGCAAGTTTTCTGTTAGTCCTAATGCAAAGCGGTATGGTGCTTAAACTATTTCCCTGTCCAATTAACCAGCTCTTAGATCATCCATCACCAAGTGCTTGCTGTTAATAGCAGCAGAAGTTGATCAACTGCCAAACAACTTGGGAAGAAAATGAACTCCCTGAGCTGCAAGAACTATTTCTGGAGGTGAAACCTAATGCCAAACTCGGTGCCAATTCCAGTGATGAAATCAAAAGACTTCTGCTGGCCTCGGTGCGTTTTGTGTCAGGCTACAGTATCTGGAGATGTTACAGCAAGGAATACCACCAGTGGATGATTCCTGGCCGTGTTCCTGCGTGTGATTAGTACTGGTGGTGGCTGCAAAACTGGAGACCCAGCCTGCAGTGGAACAGTGCTTGACTCTTCCGTGGATGGTAGTTAATGGCCAGTCATACACTCTTTGGCCTGGGGTAATGTAATGTAGTGTTGAGTCCACAGGGTCCTGACTCCTGCAGAAACACAGCTGCGCTGAAGGTGGATGTGGTGTTGGAAATGCATCCACCTAATCTGTGCTTTCCAGAGACAGGTAAGATTGTAAGGGAGCTGGACATAAAGTAACTCTTTTTCTTCTGTTAAAGCTTTTGAAAAAAGGTTCTCTTATTGTGGAGAGGTTTATACTGTATTGCTGGGAAAGAGGCAGCGCTAAGTTTAATCGTGTTTTCCCAATTACACAGAAATTTAAACTGCACGATCTTTTCCTTGCCGCAAGACTGTTGTGAAGCTGGTGTTGGTCTGGTGACCGTCTCTGAGTGACGGTCACCTTTTCTGAAGGCAGCAATGCATCACTGATGCAATTCAAGTCACTGCAACAGAAGATGAACTAACCTGTTCAATATCAGAGCGCGAATAACAATTCGGAGAAAGGTAGGGTGCTTGAGTGAGTGCCTGGGGCTGGGACATAAAAGTCTTTTCATAATTAGAGGATCTAAAGGAATACAGTTTTTCCTAACTTTAAAGTTGTTTTGTCCCATAGTGTCTTGCCATGCCTACTAGGGAGGAATACAAGGCAGGGGGTGGAGAGTGATGGGCTTTCTATTGGCTGCAGATGAAATATTTCAAAGTCAACAGACTGTTTGGCAACACGAATGCTTTCCTCTGGGTGTGTTTCTTATCCATAGCACATTCATTTAGTGCAGCCTACGCATCACCTTCTCTTTTTGAACTCGAGAGTTTGGGCAAATTCAGCCCAATCCATCTCCGGCATTAGAAGATGAATTCCCAGCTGATAAAAGTTGTGCAGAATGAAACCCTGGTTCCCTTGGCCTAAATCCAACCAGTAACACAGCCAGGACTGGCGGATGGCTATCCATGAAGGAAAGGCCCCGGTGAAGAGCGGACCGATGGACCAGGCTTCTCCGCAGCCTGACGTGGTACCGGACCGGGTCAGCGCATCTGCGCTTTGAAGGACTCCAGTGTAACGAGGCTGAATGTGTGTACCCTATAATGGGAGGGTTTGTTTTATAGCCTTTAAAATGAGACTCTTTGAGGTATGCGTTTAATCCAACATTGCTCTACTCTGGGGAGAGAAATCTAACATGATTTTACCACCAGACTTCTCGCTATTTAGCATACTATTTTCTGCAGCTCAGAAACTAAAAGCTGAAGGTGGCAGACAGAGAGATTGAAGCATATGGTATACCAAATAAAATACTATTTAAGGTTAGTCTGAAATAGATAGGACAGGCAGTTGTCCTGGGATTCTAGCAATTCTCTGTATTGGAAATTCTATAAAAAACCTTCCCTTTTAGAGGAATGCAAAATAAAAGTTGATGACACAGGAATTTCTTTGTGTGTATTTTTTTATAGAATTTACACATGCAAATGACTTTTATTGAATATAAAATATGGATTGGTAGGATATTTGCATGTCTTACCCAGCGTTGGCCAAGAAGTGCTGGTGGTCTGCACTAGTGTGGAAAAGGTATATTGGTGGAATGGAAACACTTGAATTTAAAATATTTTTACTTGAAAACTTTAGTCAGTTTATAATATTACATTAAATTCTATCCATACTTACACTTCTAATAATTCTTAATGAAACTTGATAATAGAAGATTTCTCCGCTATAGCATTGTTGAAAGTGTAATTAAAAAAAAGTCATTTTTCCTTCTTATGTTATGATTTAGAAGTAACTCCTGTGTAGTCTACTAGCTTGCTCCTTACTAAGTTATGTCAGGATATTTTTGCTGCAGATGATACTGGTCTGGGCTTCTGTGACCACTGCTTCAGTCTCTTACATTTCTTAAAAAATAAAGAAGTAATTAATAGTTAAATCGAGTAGTGTCATTGAGATAAGTAACATGCAAATCACATCATCTGTCTGTGAACGGAGCTGCAGTCTGTGTACTGATGCTGTTGCTACAAATGCCACATCCCCAAGTGTTTAGCTTACCATATGTGATGGTAAATTATTCCACTTGCACAACTGCAGGTGCCTCCAGGGAGTGACAACGATAGGATGAGCGGCTGCTCATACTGATAATACTGAAATTATGAAAAATATTAAATGCATATGATAAAATCTTGGTGCCTACTCTTTGAGATAAAAGCAGCTAGTATAATGATGAGGCTATTCTTTTTCTTCACAACCGATTTTTATTGTCAAAAGGGAAATGCAATAATAAAACTTAGATTCCACTTGTATTTATTTAGAGATGTTACATTGTTATACTCTTCTAACATTTTCTGTCTGCTTATTCAAGAGCTCTTTTTCTCTGTGATCTGGAGTAACCTATTTATATTTCTCAGCTTCATTAAACTATGTTTCACTTAGGTTCCTATCTAAAAAAATTACTCCCTTGTTTTATATTTCAGCTTCTTCCGTGCTTTCTTTATATTAACTGTAACTTATTACAATCTAAAATATTTACAGATTGCTTTGTGTGGAAGATGCCATTCAAAATACCCGTATTCTTTCTAGCATGCTTCATCTGCTCTTTTATGAGGATGATGCTGAAGTTAAATTCAAGGTCAGGTTGGATGGGGCTCTGGGCAACCTGATCTAGTGAAAGATGTCCCTGCCCACGGCAGGAGTTTGGACTAGGTCATCTTTAAAAGTCCCTTCGAACCCCAGTGTTTCTGTGATTTGGTGATTTAATGGCTGGTTTGGGGTGTGTTTCTTTCCAGCACCATAGGAGCCCAGCTCCAGTCACAGAGGCCGTTTACTCCTCTCTGCACCCAGATGTTCACACACGGGCTCTTTCTAGAAGAACTGATTTTGCTTCATCTCATTGGCTTAACCCATTGCAAAAAAAGTCTGACCTCTGAATAGTCGTAATTAACTGGAAACCTTATAATCTTCGATCAAGATCTCTATTTTAATTTGCAAAGATATTTTTGATGCAAAAGTTCTTTTTTGCCCCCTTTTTGATTAAATGTACCTCTTTTCACTTTTTTGCTGGTCTGCTGTATGTTGGAGGAAGATTAAGCCTCCAGTCTCCATCCTGACATTTAACCTTTACTTATCTCATGCTAATTCCGTCAGCTTTAACAGAATTATCTTATTTCCCCCCCTGCTGATAGGCAGTGGAGGCACTTCAAATTATTAAGAAAAAAAAAAAGAGGGGGGGTGGGGAGAAAAAACTGATGACCTTCAATTAACTTTATTCTGCTAAACTTTACATTGAAATGATTCATGTATGCCACAGGATTTCACTTGCTATAGATGTGGAAATGGCTCTGTTAAATGTGTTTCCACATCATCAAAGCAACTTGAATAGATAAAGTACAACTGAGATTCTAGGTGAGTCCCGAGGATATTACCACGAAAGTATGTCTTGTATTTCCTGGTTCATTTTCTATATGTGTAAATGCATTGAGAGTTTTGTTATAAATATACAAGATTATTAATGGAAATGTTGCTGTTCAGCCCAGCAGAGGAATGGTAAATGAGTGAATGTTGTGTATCAGGTTAGAGAGGGATGGAATACCAACAAAGAGTAGAAAAAATGGAACTGATGCATTTTACCAATGGAATTGGTTGCTCCGCTGAGATGAGAAGAGAGCACCGGGGAATTCAATACAGGGCTCGTCCACCGTGCAGGATCGACTAGTAATATTGTGCACCATTAACTTGAACAAAGGAACAACTTTTGTAAAAACATTGCTTTTTGTTAATTAAGCTGCTTTGCACCCTAGGAGTGGTGAATCGTTAGCTGCTTATATTCCCCAAAGGACACAGGGCTGTTTGTGATCTCTGGAGATGCTGGCGATAAAGGGCTGTTTATTTTCCAGGCCTAGATTCATCCGATTGTTTCAAGTAAAAGTAAAAAGATTAAAAAATTGTGAACAGGCTCTGAAGTCAAATGGGAAAATGAAGCAGTTGTGTTGTCTGTAGTATCCTTCTCTCATAATGAATAGGATTAAATTTACACAGACCCTTCTCTAGGCTTTCTTTTTAATGATGGCCAGATGCTCCAAGTGTTACAAGCTTCGTTATGACCAGCAGAATCTAAAAACTTGCCATATGTATTGCTGGGTATTACGGACCTAGTTCTGATGATTGACTTTCAGCCGTTTCTGTAGCTCATTTGCTTGTAGCTCAAGTCAGCCTTCAGCATGTTGTAGACAATGCAGAAAACTTCAGAGCAAAAACCATTATAGTTGTAAACATTTAAATGCGTAGTTTCACAGTTCGCTGATCTCAGGCAACCAGCTACTTGTTTTCATCTGCCTTTTTCTTTTGTTCTGTATTTGCTCTGTATTGGGAGTGACTTCTGTATTGATTGCATCCGATGGGGTAGGATTTTTACTTTAAATTCGAACTAAAAGTTTAAGACGACTTCACTATTTTTTAATGGGATTCTTGTCAATTATAATGAGTTATTTATAGAACAGTTCAGACTAAAAAGAATCTCCTGTGGGGATTTCTAGTGTTTTCAGCAGGCTTCATTCTGCTGTTTCATTAAGCCACAGATCCAGTGGACAAACAAAAAGTTGTTTCTTCTTCCTTAGGAAGCCACGTGTTTAACGAAGCCTTGCCTTCCTTTACTACGGCCTGTTTTACCGAGGCCCAAACTCGGCGAGTCGATGAGCGAATACCAAGTTCCGCATCTTCTTTTTCCTATGGGCCTTTAATTGCTAAAAATCAATTGATTAGAGCATAATTCTCACCTGACCTGGAAAGAGATGTCTGGAAGTCCAGGCCTCCTTCCCGAATAGCCTGATCCTGTAAGGTCGTGAGCTAAAGTGATGCTCATGAAACCTGTAATAAAAAAATCCCTGGGTTGTGCCACATCTTCCACGCCTGCTCATCTCGGAGGCTGAATGTGGCGACGCCTCGCCACGCTGTTCCCATCCGTGCGAGCCGGCCCAGCGCTTACTGGTGTCACACCCGGCGTCCCGCAGGGCAGGTTTTGGGGGAGAGCTGGCCAGGGGCAGCTCGTCGTTTCGTCCGAGGGTTCCCTGAGCCTGTGCCCGCAGTGCCAGGGACAGGCGACGGCCAGCGCTCGTGTTGGGGCATGGTATGGACGCTGTACGTCCGGGCGTCCGCGTGCCGCCGCCTTGCGCGTGTGTCGTGGGTTTGTGCACTGAGGCTAGTAATAGTTTTCTCCTTTGGCCAGAACCGCCCGATTCGTCATGGATGGGACACACAAATCCGTAATATACGAGAAGGTTTATTGGTTTGTGTTTGTACTGCAATAGCGCGTGCTTTTTTGTCAATCCACTGATGGTGCTGCGAAGGGCTCGTTTACAGATAAAAGAAGGGAAATGGGGTTTCTCCAGTCAGCTTTCAGTTAGGGAGTTTGGGGGGGTTTTGCAATGTTGGGGGCTGTGCGAGGCCGTATTCCTTTTATCCATCTCTTCTTTCAGCCTCTTTTGAGCTCAGTGCCACTTCTATATAACAGAGAGTGGCCAACTGCCCACACAGCGGCAAGAGAGATGTGGAACTCAGGAGCACGTGCGAGGTTTTGTTGGGAGCTTGGCAGTTCTCCAGAGCAGCGGGCGTGAGTCTTTTTTCCCCCTTTACGTTTGTTGGTAACTAAAAGAGCTTTGGCAGGAAAAGCCAAGCAACAGTAGTTCCAAATCGCCAACTGGTTAACTGTTATTTTATTGATCAGATAAAAATTTCCAACAAGTATGCAAAACAAAAGGCTACAGAAAACAGGATGAAGACAAAAATCCAACTTACTTGCTGCTGCATCTGTGTAAAGCAATTGAATTTTAAGTGGAATTTGTCACTCTCTTAGCAAATATCTGCAGCATTCATATTTTTTTTATGAAAAGGAGATAAACGCCAACCTGTTTCATGATGGAAAAGGAAAGTTCAAAAGATGCTGCGCCTCTATGTGTCTTGGGAACCGCAGCGTTCTGAGCGAGCGAGGTGAGTAACCTTGGCTTCAGGACAACGGAGCGGGCAAGGGAGAGGGAACGCCGAGGGCTGGTGCTGCAGCGGCGGGCAGGGGAGGAGGACGGGAGCCTGGCAGCGAGGACGGAGAGAGGCAGCGGTGGGTTTGGCAGCCTGCCTGGATGGGCCAGGGATGGGGAGAGAGTCCCGACAGCTGCTCGGAAAGTCAGCTCCCGCTCTCGCTGAAACTGCTGCAATTAAACCACGCTCCGCGGCGTTGCCGTGAAAGCGCTCTGAGCGCTGAAGTTTTGCTGTTCGGGACTCCCGTTCTGAATTGACTATTTTGGTAATTAAAACCAGCTCCAACGTGGATATATTTATGAGTTGATACCTCTGCATTAGCATTGCGGTCTGGAGCAGGAGCGTGCTTTTGGAATAAATCTCGGTCCTCGCTGCCGCTCCGGTGGGTTTGCAGGAGCGTCGGGAGCACGTGGACTGAGCTCCTTTGGGATGGAGCTGAACGAGATCTGTGCTCCGGGAGCACAGCTCGTGCTGGAACCACTTACGGCCATTCAGTCTGCGGGTCAAAGGTAGCGCTGGTTTGAAGGAAAATCCCTTTGAAATGTGTGTGTTATGGATGGCAGGACCTCAGCACCAACCGTACCGCTCTACAAATCTCCTGGTCTGCACTGCTGGCTACTATAGACAAAAGCCAGTGATGTGCATGGGTGAGCTGACCATTCTTCTCTCCAGAGCGTCAAGGCTTTGCAAGGGCAGAGCCTGAAGGCAGATGCCGTTTGAATGATCAGGAGCGGTGGAATTCAAAGCCAGCTCTGCCAGCACCGTTTGGGGCTGGGGCAGGGAGGGTTGTGCCGAGGCTGTGGCTCTGCCTCTCGGCTGCGCTCCCCCAGCAGGCTGCCTGGCAGGAGAGGAGCTGTGCTGGGATCTCATTGCATGCTGTTATGACTTTTATATTCAGCCGTAAATAGAAACAGAGCTTGATATTGAGCACCAAGGAAATGATCTTCAAAGAACTTTCTTGACTAACGTCCTATTTGGCTGTCAATATCCCTCTGCAGCCTCCTCTTTTTTGCTGAGATTCCCAATTACTTGGGCTGTGCCTTGAAATCTTTTTCATAAATTATAGTCACACAGAAAAACAAGTTAAGAAAAAAATCCTCAGCGTTCATTTGTTGTCACTGTAAGCTAAGAACAGAGCAATGCAACAATCGGACCAAATGAAAAAGTTTGTTTTGGATTCAAGTTAATCAAACCAGTACGAAGAACATAAATCTTCCTAACGCTAGCGAAGATCCTCAGGAGGTGGCTGTCAATCTGATAGTAAACCACAGCCAAGTAATGTTACCATGTGGCACAAACCTTATATAAAAATAGCTGATTGCTAGAGCTTGTTTTCACCAATCCTTTCACATTTACTATCATCAGGATTAAAAATAAACTTGAATATTTTATGACTGGTATCATTGCTGTAAACAAGACGAGTTGTTATCTTTCGATTATGGAAAAAGGACATAAGGTTGTAGCTGTTTTCTGGAATCCTCATCTTGGTACAGGAGTGCTACTTCAATATTTTTCAATATGAAACCTATCTGGGTATGAGTATAGACTGCTATACATTGTGCAGGCCTCCTTTATTTTTATATTTAAATATTTTGAAAGTAATTTAATTTGGAAGTGGTGAGTCTATTTAATCAATACCCTGTCAGGTAGCTGAAGTTGTGTATGTATAAAATGTGTGTAATTTTAAGTTCTTCACTCAAATTTATACTGTTTATTTTTTCCTCACTAAGTAAATCTACAAATAATATTGCTTCCTATTATTAAGTTTTAAAAAAAGCCTGAAGCCCGTAGTAATTGGTTGAAAGGTAGCAGGAAATTAATTAGGCTGCCATAGACCACTTTCCCCCTGTCATTTGTATTGGTAATATGAACGGCTGAGGATCACGTGCCTTCATTTCATAACGCTCTTCCATGTATGTTACTGAATTCATACGTTTCGTGGCTGCAGAACTCTGTGCAGAATAATAATATGACAAGGATATGCAAATAGAGTGATGAAAGCAAACAGATGAAGTAAACGATAGCATCGTGGTGCAAGGTCATGTCTCTGAGGTGTAAGATAATGTGGAAAGATCTGAAATACAAAAGAATTTGCAGGCTGAAGGGGAGAGAAAGCATCAGCCCGTGCTAATGTACAGACTTGGAGCATGGGAACAAAAAGCTCGTGCGGATGTTTTTGTAATCTGAAGATGAAAGGAGATGGGACACAGGCTCACCTGGGGAGGTGGAAGGTGGGCGAAAAACCAGCCTGTAGAGAAAGTGGTGGTGAATATGGACCAGAGCTGACAGGACCCCAGCCGGCTCTTCCGTAGTCCCTGCGGACAGTATACCCGAGCTGAGTGTTTAAGAGTGATTTAAGGACAATGATACGGGTCTGCAGATGGTGATGGAAAGCAGCATGAGAGAGAAAGCGCAAAGGTACCTCTGGTAAAGGGAGTGAAAGTGTTTCTTTTCTGCAGGAGTTTTGAGATTTGATTTTCCCCCTTATTCTGGGTTCCAGCAGACTCTCAAAAACAGGAGTCCCAGCAGACTTGCTGGCATCTCTTCAAAACCGAAGCACAAGTCTTATACAGTGCTATAGTCTGAAGTATTTGAGATGAGGGTGGCTTGACATCTGACACGCTTCCTGCTCAGCCTATCTGAATGATAGGTTTTGGGCCTATCATTATAGCTACCTTTTAATGATTTTCGTGAACATGTAGGCTTAATTTATCTCATACTGGGCTTTCTGAACTATTACTCTTCATGCTACTTCTGTAAATTACTAATGATATTTTCTTTAGCACAGGAATGTCAATGAGCTAATAATTCAAAACAATGTGACTAGGAATAGGGTTTTTTTGCAAAATATGTATTCTGCAGGGCTACAGGAAATACCATATCTCAGTTCGACTGGCTCCATAGAACCGATGAATAGTCAGAATTTTTTATTAATTTGGATGTTAAATGTTGCAGGAATCTGACAAAGAAGTGAAGCAGTACATCATCACAATCAAAATGTGGGTGTATGTATTGGGTTTCCTAGAGATTTTGCTAAAAATGTGGCTAGGCTGTATCTTAAAAACAAACGAGTGAAATCTTAGATGCCTGAGCATTTAGATATTATTTTTCCCTTTCCCATACTGGAGGCTGTAAAGTATGTGTTGTTGCAGCTGTTCCTGTAGGTGACGAACTGCAAAACCTTTGTTTTCCTTGCACAACGAGCGAGACACGGGAAGATTTCCCTCTTGCTGCAGGTTAACGAAAGCATCAAGCTTCAAGATACGCACGTGTGCTTCCCGTTTGTGAGCCCATCCAGGTGGGAAGGGCAGCGGCCATCGGCGCGGGCTGGCTCCCCAAAACCCGTGTGTTCGTCCCCGTGCCGGGGGTCTGGCGCAGAGACCGCGTCCCGGGGGGCTTTGGGATGATGCGGCGAGCCGTGCAGTGGCTCATTGCAGAGGGTTCGGGGAGTAAAATGAAGCAGAAGGCTGAAACTTGTTGAGGATGAAGAAATTGGGGTAGGCTCTTGCTTGGTCCACGCGTCACGGAGGGCAGGGGCCGTTCGGCCCCACGCGTGAGCTGGGGCCGCGTGTGCCGGGCTGGGAGCAGGTCCCCAGCTTCGGTGTGCGGCTTGGAGTCACGCTGGGCAGAACTTCTGCCGTTACCAGCTGCAGTGGCTGCTCTCCTTTCCCCTCGTGTTTCTCTGGTTTTCATTGTTTCCCATCTTGGCTATGACTTGGGGAGGGCACAGCTCAGGCTGCCCCCGATAACAGCTCAATGCCAGGTATTAGGGTCCCACCTCAAAACGGCCAAAGCTTGTCAGGAGAGGCTTCGGAATACTCCTGCTTGAACAGTGGTTTAATTGTGACAAGGTCTTTTATTGTTTTTTCCAGCTCTTGATATAATCCTGTAGTGGATTAAGCCCTTTCAGGAGTGGTATGAAATATTTAGTATTTATGAATATTTCTAAGAGCTCCCAGTTCCAAAGAGCTGGTTTTCTTAGGCAGATGATCTTCTGCTGGGATAGGTCTGGATAATTTCTGCAATGTTATTGCTGGCTTTAAAACGTCTGGAAAAAATTGAGGCCAACATATGCTGGGATTTGCACTTTTTTCCTGCTTAGATTATTGCTTCACTAGACTTAAGAAAATAATATCTATAAATCCTTTTCTTTCATGAAAAGCGATGTACAGAATAGCTCTGGTACAGATGGGGAATGAAGGAGGAGGTGAAATACTGAGGTCCTGATAGATTTTGCCATTGTACTTATCTTTTTTTAAAAATAATTTAACAAAAATCCCATTTTTCCAGGATTACTCATCACTCGTCTTCAAGTGGGGCTTGAAAGGGAGATAATCCTGTTCTAGTTTCAAGACAATAATACTGTGGACCCTAAAAAGGAAAATGTAATGGGACTCTCAAAAATACACTCTTACTGATTGACTTACATGAACAAGACATGCTTGCTTAGTCTGAAAAAGAATTTGTCTTGTCACTGAAAGTTTGTCGTCTTTGTGGTAGGTCCTGCTTCTGGTTAGTTTTTATTAGAGAGATTACATTACTTTAGGCGAAAGTGTCCGAGTGACTTGCCAGCACCTTTCCAGTGACTTCTGAAACTTGGGATCTTGAATTGGCTTGGAAAAAGGAATCCGAACAATTACTTAGATAGCGAAAAACTTCCTTTAGAAAATGTTGGCAAATAACTGTTCTCATCCTCTCCCTTGTTCCTGTAGCTTTTTATGAAGGCAAAATCTGAAATGGAAATTATACCCCTCATCTTAACTAAGGCTTCACTGCCTCAGCTGCGGCATTTCTCTGCTCACTCAAATCTTGTCTGAGCTTGCAGAGTTTTTCCAGCACGTTTGTACGGAGGGGCCTGGTCAGACTCATTAAATGCAAAATAACCTTTAGAGGCAACCTTTATCGGGCATCCAAAAACTGTACAATTGCTCAGTTGGAGGCTAAATTTTCCAAATGATTACAGTCCATGCTAGTCAGTTTTATTCACAATTACTGCCAAAAAAATCTATTTATAGGATGGTTGCTCCCAATCAAGGAGGAGATGAAACGTCAGAGAATGTAAAGAGTGGAGGAGAACAGTTGAGATACACCGATAATTAATGCCTGAAGGGAAGCAATTCACTTTGTATGGTATTCTCATTCAGTCAACTGCATTTCAACAAATTTAACAAATATGTGTACTATATACTGATTGCAACTACAAAGCAGAAGCAAATGTCATTTTGCGGTTACTTTTTTTTTTTTTTTAAAGCAAGATTGTACAAAGATTGTCCCACATAAATTCAGGCTGTTGCTACAATATATGTCTTGTGAAAATACCATGAAAGGTTTGGTATCGTACAGACTGCTCAACTAGTTAGCATAAGCTTTAAGGTATTATTAACCGTAAAAAAAAAGAGAATATGACACTAGGTTTCTATAGATAAAAGCACACAAAATAAGGAAATGCGATTGCTTATACACCAAAAACACTTGGTGATGCTGAACACTCTGTATTTTATTTTATGCACAACTTAGGATGTAAGCCACAGTATACTGAGACATATTTAATTGGAGGAACATGGAAAGATGGTACTGGTGATGGCGTCTCCATGTTTATGCTTTCTGCCCTTCTGTGGTTTTGCCTTAGCAGCAGTAAGTTTCCTGACTCGATCTGTTTGTTTGTTTATAAGAAATGGGGAAGGTCTGTGCCATTTGCTCGCACTTCTCTTATCCCGGTTAGATTCACTCTCCTTTATTACAACGCGGTTTGCGTTCGGCTTAGCGTCACCGTGTAGGACTTAAACCAGCCCTATATCTTTGTAGGCTTGAGGCCGTGACAGCGAGGACCTCCCCAGGACCTCAGCCTGGTGGGAGCGAAGAGGCAGTGGTACCCGGCGGAGCGGGTGGGCAGAGACCTGCTGACAACCGGGGTATCTGTGTCCGTGTGTCCCCCCGCAGGCTGCGGAGCCCTCCCCGTCTGCGGGGTGACCCGCTGCTCACAGCGCCCGGGCACCGCCTTGTGCGGCTCTCGGGATTCCGGGTCTTCTGTCGCAAAATAAGCTTGACGTTTGCGCATCAGATGGCAGTTACACCTGGGGAGACCTGAAACTGTAATGCGTAGCGCGGGTTGTTTGTGTCCTGTATTGTACCTTCGTTTTTTATGGAAGAGGCGAAAGCTTTTATCTCAACTTCTGTGGAGCCGTAATAATAACCTGCTGTAAGCCCGGCTGACCCGAGTGCCACTGTTAGCTCAGGAAAACGAAATAAAGGGTATAAATCCACCCTCCTGAGTTTTTACAGCAAGTGTTGTTTTGGTCGCCTCCCTAACTTTCCTCCTCCTGCATGTTGGCATACATGCAGCAACTGTGTTTTTCTAATTAATGCCTAACATCTTTTATTTTTTTATCTAATTGATACAGTTTTGATAACTGTGGAGGCTTATGGAAATTCTTATTTAGTTTAAAACAACGTCCTTTCAGAGCAAGGCAACGTGACTTCTGGTGCGGGTACGTCACCTTAAAATTCTGCGTGTTCATAATCACAGAGTTGCTAAGTGTCTGGGTGGTTGTAGTAAATGCAAGTGGTTTTGTTCATGCTGTAACCAGTTCCCAAAAATAGTTCTGCTGGTTTGTGTGGTACCATGTCAGACAAACAGCAATTCAAATAATTTTTTACAATGTTAGGATGCAATCACCTGTGATATAAAAACAAACAACAAAAAAGTCAAGAGCATTCAATAGTACTTTGTAATAACTTGACTAAAACCAACAGAAGGACAAGAGCTTCTTATTTCGTTATTATCCTTTTTTTGAAATTCCTGTAGTGTGTACTCATAAGCTGTGGGTTTTATAGGTCAGCATGGCTTGTCCCTCAGCTGCATAGGGATAATTAATTGCTCTCTGAAATACAAAGTCTGTTCTTTCAACACTGTGAAGTACAATCACTGTGTAAAGTTCCTGCAGATGCCGAGTAGTGCTGTTGGCACTCAGACGGTGTTCGAGTTGACGTTCCCTGCCTTTCTCATTCCATGATTTTTTTTACTTCCCATTTGTTTACGGTGCCTATCGTACGGGCTTCCTCAGTTGGTTAGACTTTACACCTGGGAGCACAGAATGCAGTGGATCGCTGTGCTGTCCTTTCACCTTTATACACTAGGGTTTACGTTTTCTCACTCACAGCTAAGTGTAGATTTTATTATCCATCGAGTGTATCTTCCTTAAATCCCATCAATGGGCTCAAGGTGCCGGTGGCCAGCCTCGGACCACCGCGGGCAGCAGCTTCTGCCTTACTGGAGCTCAGCTGGTGCAACTGGAGCATCAGTATGTGGCATCGCCTATGGAGCCCTCGCCAGCACCGTGGGAGAAAGCGTAAAGAAAATCAGGGTGGTTTACCATTAAAAAGCAAGACGTGTTTTGTTGAATTGTTCCTGGCAGGGTGGCTGTTCTGGTGCGGTGATGGTTCTAATGACAGCAGATGCTTTTTCACTGAGACTCTTCCCAGGAGGAGATGCCAGGGGATAGATAATTGGACATACTGGAACCACTTAGAAACTTTTATATCGTTTTGTATTTATTGAAAAGATAATGACTGTTTCTGTCTTGAAGTGACCTAGAAACTGTAGAAAGGCAATATGCAAAAGCACGTAAAAGTTGGGTCCTGTCCGCCTCCTGTGTGAGCTGATAGACGTTTGTCAGAGGTTTCAGTATAAATTTAGTATAAACTTAAATGTACTCCTAGTTGCATGCTAATTTTGTGTATTAATGCCTGTGCCAGCCCAGATTGCCTGCAGAATGAAAGCTTGTTCTTTATATTCTGAACAGGAGCATTGCATTTCACCAAAAATGGAGTTTTAAAAAAATACATTAACAAGAAAATTGAGATCTGGAATGGCTCAAGAGCGAGCTGGAGCCTCGGTCGCTGGCAAGACCCGCTGTCCCTGGGCACGTGGACCTCTTGTACAGGACAGTGTTGAATTTCCTGACGGTCACTAGTCGGCATCGAACAGTCAGTCACCCCCTTTCTCCCAGCTGTGTTAATATTAGACTTGTCTTCTTTCTGGTTGTAGTTATTGAATTAGGAGTTTTTTGCCATCTGGCACATTTTTAATTCACTTTCTTGCAGTGATAATATTTTTAGCAGCCGAAAGCAGAATGATTTTTCTTTTGGCAATGAGAAGTGAAAGGTAAGAAGAAGAACGTGCTCCAGAAGACGGGGATGCTGTGGAAGAGATCCGGGGAGATCTGAGTGGATCTGCTCCAACACGTTTGGTACAATTCCTTGCTTTGCTTTGTCTGCAGATCTGTGGACAAATGCCGTTTCAGGCAGCGACTGGTTTGCTGGCATTAACCTAGCCTCTAGTGAATATTTTTTCTGTGTCTCTAAAATGACATTTTCTTGGAAATGGCAAGGGCTGATTTGTGCATGGCTGTGGCTGAGATAGCGGACAGCTTTGCAAATCAAAATTCAGGCTCATTAGGCATAGGGTGCCCTTGAATTTCGCTGTTATTTTGGTAGCCAGTCACCGTAGCGCTTGTGCCTGATGACAGGTTGAGTTATTGTCTGACTTCTATAAATGCAAGAAATCCACCAGATTGCAAATCTGTCTGTGAAATTTTCCTTGAAGATCCATCACGATCAAAATGTACTGGCTTCGTACCTCAGTCAGTTGAAAAATCTTACCGTCAGGGCGTGTGTATAAATCCCAATTTAGGCTTTGTTTCCAGAACCGTGCAGCCCTGCCAATTCCTTTGTGTAAATGTGGGATTCCTAATACTGGTGTCCAGTGGGAATTTTTGTACATTTTTTATTTATCTCTAGGGGTTTTTTAACTTATATCTTCATGGGGATGAAAGTGTTTTAAATTTATGGTGTAGTTAAATCTCTTGTAAGCGGTATAATGAAACTTTATAACTCCCTTCAGCTGGGGGGCTTACCGGTCATTTGTCTCCAGGAGATGTTAATTGCTGATGTGATTTTCAGTTAAGTATGATCCTGTCTATCATGCGTCTCGGTTCCAGTGTAGGCTCATTTTTGTTCCCTATTTTCCTGTGTAATTGTAATGGATTTTTTTTCATAAAAAGTCATTTTGTACCTAGGGCACTGAAGCTTAATGGTATTTATACTTTCTAGCTCTTTTTTTAAAATGCCAACGCAATATATAATGTTTAGTTCTTTTTGTGATTTTTAGGTGTTACTTAATAGAAAACCTCATAAAAATATTGCACAGAAAGCTTGTATAGAACCAGCAACATGTTTTTGAATTTCTGTGTGTGTGATAACATATATACATACAGATATATATGTATAGGAAGAGTTGTTTCTCTTCTCAGATCCTGGATTTTCTTACACGTTGATCATTAAACATCTGAAGATACCATCACATCTGCTTTTCTCCTGGTACATGTGTCTCCTTTGGTGACTGCTTTGTCTTTGCCCAAGCTATCTATTACATTAGAGTTTAGTGATTTATATTATGATCATATATTCTGTAGCACTATATTCTATGTGTAGTATAAGTATATAGTGCTATATGTAGTGTGTGTATGTAGTGCTAAGCTATATATATTATATATAAAAAATACACACAGTATACCGTCTATATGACTATATTCTGCAGTGTGTATGCCATAACTTTAGTAATGTCCTGTCACTCTGCACACACATACAAATAATAGTGCACTGAGTAGGAAATCTGCCTGAGCCTTTTCAAAACCTCATAGCTCTGAGACTGCGGATGATATCGATCACCTGAAATAAAATGAGGTAATGGACTGAAGACGACGACCAGGAGTGTATCACAGGGTGTGGAGAGACCTTCCTTCTGCATAGGTTTAGCTGAAAGTAGAGACCTTTGTAGCTGATAAAAGAGGCTGTGACAACGGTAGGTTTCTTTCCTCTGGAGAGACATTTAAAAGGGAAGAAATTTTATGGAAGATGTGTGGGTAATGTCAGTGGATGTCTTTACAAAATGTTAGGGAGCCCCTGTAAATAGTTCTGTCAGGGCTTCGCAGAAAAATGTGGCGCTCAGCATTTCTAAAACACTTTATAGATTGAGGAACAAATGACTTTGCTATGGCAGAACTGGCTCGTGATCCATCCAGCATCGTGTCTTTCGTGGTGGTCGGTCCTGGTGCAGCAGCTGCTTCGGTAACGCATGGCTTTGGGCGGCCGTTCAGAGGTCAGGAACGACACAAGCAGTTGGGAGTGACTGGTGGCAGTAAGTCGGGCTCCCCCTGCTTCCCTGGTGTCCTTATTACTTCTTCCTCCTCCTCCATTATTTGTATGCTTTAATATACAGAAGGGATATTGTTAGAAACTGATTCAACAAATTTTTCTGTAATTATTTTGTTAATAATTTTTTTTGTAACTTTGAATTCAACTTTGTCTTGGGATGTTGGTTTCCAGTTTTGTTTCCGTCTTGTTTGACTGTGCCATTATTTCCTCCTTCAGCTCTATCTAAAAGGGGAGCGAGCTCTTCAGGGCGTGGACCACGCCATGCTTAGCATATGGCAAATACAGGGCTGTGTCTCTTCGCTTAAGTCTCAGTCATTATGTGAATAAAAAAGACAGATGAATAAGTCTACAAATGTGAAAGAATGAATGCTTATTAATTTCTGTATACCAGCTGGTGGCTAATGCTGTCATTCTCGTTTCTGCAAGTGCTGTTTAATAAGCAAACATGCTAACTTTCTCCATTTTTCTCTTCCATTCTGTCATAGTGTAAGTGGCACATACAAGAGAGGAGAGGAAGAAAAATATGCAAAGTCAAACCAGTATTATTGTACTGAGAGCACTTTTCCTCCTACCTCACGACAGGAATACGTATATGTGATTTATTGCTATTTTGCATGGAAGAACACCATCTTCCTGTGTAGAATTGCAATTAAAGCAGAAAGAATCTCATCAGTCATCCAGCCATGTTTCCATGACATGTACAACTTGCAAGTCAAACACTGAAATCTTTATTTAAGCAAAATTGTCCTTTGTCACAGTGCAAATTGTGTATGAGTAAGGAGTTAATTGCACAGTTGCTAATTCTAATGAGGTGCCATATTAGGGTAGAAGCTGTCACAGTAGGACTGGCATCAGCGTGATTTTACATTTTGGTGGGTGTTTGTTTAATTCGTAGCAAACATGTTGGTATTCTGCACATACGGGTGTGCAGTCCACTCCACCATGAGTTTGTTACAGTGAATCTATGTTAATAGAAGTCTGAACAGTGGAAAAACTTACGAAAATTGAAATTACAAATGAGATTTGTTACTCATGGACATTAAAAGAAACACATGACGGGAGCTGCTTCACCAAAGACACCAGCATTCATCCATCACATGTACTTTCTCATTCAGGTTTTACGTCTTTCAGAAGTTTCTTCAAGCCTTGCCTAGTTGCACTTATTTGAAGCTAATACAGGAGGGAGTGGCTCAAATTCATGCCTGCTGCTGTATGGGAAGACAGATGGAAAGGTCCTAGCCCTTCTGGCCCTGACTTCTATCAATATATATTAATCTGTTCTTCAGTTTGCTGTTAAAGTCCAGAATAAATGATACCTCTTCCTCCCTTATGTTCTTACTCTTAGTACTGAAGTATACTTAGCACAACCCCACTTGAATGTCTTTCGCCTGAATAAGTTCCTTTTCCTTAGCCTGCCTTTCTAATCGTATTCTCTACTCCTTTGCTTGTTCTGATTTCTTTTCTTTACAAGGAAGAGGTTCAAATTGGCTTATGTATTTTTTGCTTGGGGGATCAAAACTGCGGAGGACTCCAGGTACATACGCAGGGATAGAGATGGGTTGCTGAAATTTAACATCCTCCTGAGCGCTCATGCTGGCTTTTTTCTATTCATTGTCACCCGCAGTTCTTTTTCTACTTTTGTCTCTGAAGTTCCTTGTATCAAATACATTTTCTAGCAGACTCTCCCAAGCGCTCTAGTATTTTCAAGATGTATCAGGGTGTCTGGGAATTATACCGTATAGAACATTATGTTTTGTTTTATATTAAAAAATACTGATATGTGAGTAGGATTTGAAAAGCTTGTAGATGTCTTAATTCTGTTGGCTACGAATGCAAGGGGACAGGAATTAGGCCAGTGGTTTGTTCTTGAGTCCACTCTTGTGGGACACCCCATAATCCTGACATGCGATAAATTCCAGGATCACAGGATCAGTAAACACGGATTTGATAACTCCTGAGCTTTTTGTTGTTTCATTTGTCTTCATAGCCCTTACTGTGACATGCCAAGCCACCGGTGCAAGTGCTCGTCATTACGTACCTTTGTCACAGAAATGTGTCTTCCTCCCCTTGTACTCTGTATAGACAGGTGTCTACAGGCAAGTGTCCAGACTCGAGCTGGTATCTATCTTTAATTTTCCTTTTGATCCCATCTCTAATAAATGTGGCATGTACTGAATCTTTGAATAATTATGCTGTTTAGAGATGTGGTTTTTGCTCATTCAGAATTTAGCTACAGGAAGCGCTGTTATCTCATCAACAGTCAGATTATTCTTGAATGGTGAATGGTTCAGGCAGAAATACCCTCCTGTTTATATATTCATTGGTAGATAAACAAGGAGATGCTTTTCCTTGTGTATTGACCAATTTGGGTAGCATTACCAAACCCCGGGTCAGTATTAATTGGTTTTGCTGCAGAGCATGTCACGTTGTATAAACCTCGTCATGAAAAGACAATGTTTTCTCCCAAAACTCTGCATAGATGCGGCAAGTCCTCCGTAGAGAACAACTGAAATCAGCTTTGTCTTTTAGTTTGTGTGCCAACTGCTTATCTGGAGAGATTAGAGAAAAGAAAGAGGTGAGCGCTGGGGAAGCAAAACCATTGAAGAACACAATCTGACTAATTTAACAAAAAGTTCAAGATGTGATTCGATTGCAGTATATGACTGTCTGCATAGGAGAGAGTATTGGATACTAAAGGGCTCTTTAGGGGAGAAAAGTATAAATTGGTGCACAGAGTGGCCGCAGTTAAAGCCACTATAATTGAACCAAGGCGCAAGTTTTAATGGTGGGATGATTAATATCTGAAACAAATTACCAAGGAATTGGGAAATTCTCCATTTCTTGATAGCTTCTGGATACTTTCAACGACATGGCTCAAACAAAAATGAGTTGGAGCTACTGGCACAGGGGAGATGAGTAGAAGGTTAAGTGTGGTGCTAGCGTATGTCGGGTTAGCAGGCCTCCTCCCAAATGACACGCTCTTCGTTCAGCAAGCGTTGCCCAAACAGCCACGTGTGTCTTGCCCGGCATCCTCGCAGCCTGGGCCGGGGGCTGTGGGTCGCTGCCGAAGGCACCGGCGGAGAGGCAGGGAAGAAGACCCTGAAGTGCTTGTCACGCACCCTGGTGTTTTGTACTTGAGGTATAAGATGGAGGAAAAGGGCACACCAGAGTCTGCTTTGGGATTGCAAGCACAAGGGAGCAGTGATGCAGTCGCTTTACATCCACAGGGACAGGGATAAAGCCCGTTGTCCAAGATGCTTAAACAAAAGCACTGTCATTTTTCCACGTCACTGTGTTATTGACTCTTTCCTATATTGAATCAA
This sequence comes from Astur gentilis, assembly GCF_929443795.1. Taxonomy (NCBI): domain Eukaryota; kingdom Metazoa; phylum Chordata; class Aves; order Accipitriformes; family Accipitridae; genus Astur; species Astur gentilis. Next base: position 22,785,072 of record NC_064902.1, on the reverse strand, counting down.
TCTAGAAATTGTCACTAATTTTTCATAAGAACATGCAACTTTGCTCCCTAATAGCAGCTTGACTCCTCTCTTTTCATCCACACTGAGCCTATTTGCGTTGCATGCTTAGAAGACTCTATTTCTACTAAATGGAGAGGTAGTCGTCGGTATGAGACAGCCGTGGTTCTTCACCGGCAGAACTTTAGATCATTAATAATACAAGCTCGTGCCCCCCATCTATCAATCAGCTTTTCAAATAAAATGGTAAAAATCTGATTAGCTCAATGTAGTTGAAGTAAATCAGGGACGCGTATGCACTTGCTGAAGATTGAGAGGCTGGAGGTTTTCCAGACTTCATCTTCTGGATGAATTGTTAAGGATTTATTTGCCCTTCTATTTCTTGACAGCTATTGCTTTCATTCATGGCAGAGGTTAGAACAATCTCACAGAACTATTTGAAAAATATTAAGATTAATGATTGTATGTGTAAACTATTTTTCCCCACTCGGAACGTTAAGGGATAAGAAAATGAAGAAGCTCTTCTCTTTGAGGAAGTGAGACCTCGGAGGTCTTGCCTGTCTCTCTTCAAAAGAAGAATGGAGATGGTTTCCAAAAGAACTGAGGGTCTGAATCAACTTGTGCTGTGAGAATTGTAAATGATCGTGTTTTAGGAGCATCAGAAGGACAAGCAGCTCACATGCTTGCCTCTGGGGTCAGGGAAAAGTACGTGCAGCAGAAGAAAGTAAAGAAACACTTTAGCTTAAAGGTGTTGGAGAATATTAGGGCTCTTCAGATGAGGAGACCTGAAAAAATGTTAACTCTTTAATACCATTTATTCAGTGGCCTCTGCCACTGAATGCTGGTAGTTTCTATGCAGACTTCACGATATAGATACGAAAACTTGATATTAAATACTAGAGTAGTCCTGTTTTGCATATGATTTGAATTATTAAATAGCTTTTTGATGATTTGCTGTAGGCAAAATAGTCAAAGTATGTATTTTATCTGTGATGATCATTCGACCTGTGCTATTAGGCTTGTGTTTGCTTACTGGATAAATGTGAGTGTAGAATCCGGTGAAAGATTTGTGAAGCTGCTCTGTTTTCAGTGTGTCAGAGGAGAAGGCGGCTCCTTGCCTTTATTGACATAAGGTCATGTTCTTCATGCCAGGATAACTGGAGTGTTTGTCTTGCTACGGACCTTTAGCAGAGACAAGGTACCAGTCGGTTTTACCACAACAGAAAGAAGAAGGACGGAGCTGTGCCTTTAGCCTGATGCTCACCAGTGCCAAGCTTACTTTGACATAGAATTACGCGCTCTCTTTTACAGGGAATCAGAGTCAACATGCAGTAGCTGTCTAGTAGTCAAAACATATTTTGATCAAACACAGGGAATGGGGCAATGGACAGTATTAGGGAATGATATAAAAAATTTGTTCACACAGCCTTTGTCTGAGACCTATTCAGAATGCTTCGATAGAATTTCTTTGCTCAGAGTATGATTTTTTTATTGTAATTACATTAACAAAATAGACTATCGGCATGAGTGAGTTATGGATAATGTTTTCATTTAGCTTTTTGTTTCTACTTGATAGCCAGAGATCAGCTTAGATCTTGACAGAGCAAAAAATAGGCAGCGGTTCATCCCAGGAAAAACAATAATGCTTTGTTAAAATTTTGAAGAGGGGAGAAAGAAACAAGAGAGGAGAACAGGAAAGGACTAGAAAGAAATAATGTGCACTTGTACATGGTTTGTAATGTCTTTTTTTGGTACATTTTCTGCTGCTTTTTTCCTAGTCTCTGTCTGTCAAGGCACTCTCCTATATAAATTCTCAAAGACAGTTCAAGAAGGCTGTGGAAATGAACTATTACCTATAGAAGTAGTACAGTCCTTATTGACTTCGAGAAGATAAGGATCTGAGACCTTGTGTAAGTTCAATTCCTACATTACGTGAAGGAGAATGAATCACTGGTGAAAGCAAACTAACTGAAAACTCTTTTGAGATGGGATTTTCAAATTGTTCCACGGGAAATTAGGTGTCCAGACTCCATTAAAATATAACTGAAGCTGGAGCATAACTCTCCCAGTCTTTTCTGATAAACTTAGTTCAGAAAAAGTTCATTGCGGTTAATAACCTTGGACGTTCCTAGTTCTACTATCAGCTTTAGCTGTGACATGAAAGAATTTGGAAGCCACGGAAACCACTTCTCTAACATTAGTCCCATGTGATGTGTGACAGCAAAGCTTCACGCTAGGGGAGGATGGGGAGCGGTACAATAACTGCTAACGACATCATTTTCCACAAAACCAATTTTAATCTGCTGTTTAGGGACTTGCAAATAGCCTTAAATAGCTCTTGCCATTGAAGAAGCTCATTGGAAGTGCTGTTCAGCAACGCACTTAAACATCTGCACCTTCATTTAATTGTTCTCCAAGATATGTTTAGGTCAGTCTTGAAAAGTTGCTGCGTCTAATGTTTCTGCTCCCGCCTTCAGTAGTCGAGGAGGAGTAGGGGGAGGAACAGCTGTGTACTCTGCCGGGCTTCACTCTCAGACTAAGCGTTGTTCAGTAATTGTACAAATATGAGGCTGTGCAGATGCTCATACTGTGATTTTCCCCTTTTTTGTGTATTTTGATCAGCAGAATATTAGGCTATGGTTTATTCTGCAGTTGATACAGATTAAGACACAGTCTCCTGGAACGTAGTGCTGGAGTTCAACTCTGTTTCCTGCAAAAATTGGCAGAAGTTTGCTGAACTGATGATACGAGTCAAACCAGTGAGATGATATTGTCAGTAATACATTTATTAATGCCTTTTTCTACAGAGCCACGTCAAAACAACCATGGTTTTGTTTCAGCACAGGAGAGGGAAGTGGTAAAATTGATGATGATCTGCTGTATGTACATAATCCATTCTGGGGCGAAAGAAAGAGGTAAGGCAGAGTGGAAGTAGAAATGTACTCCCACTTGCTTTTTCTTTTTCCTGCCAGTGACTGCACGGTGAAAGGCATCTCTGTTGCCACTTCTGTACATTTTTTAGGTTCTGCTTACTTTCGTCAGAATGGATTCTTGCCTACACACGCAGAGATACCCTCATAAATGCTAAGGGGCTTTATAAAGTAGTTACAACCCAATGTTACATCTGTGTGTCACAAATGGCTATGATGTACCAAGGTATTGCTGTAGATACTGTTTTGGTTTAGGACCAGCTCCTTGAACAGAAGTCCATTCTTTCCCTTAACAAACCTACTGGGAATATCTGGAGTATCTTTCCAGAAATTGGGCAAGATCTCTTCTGGAGACATTTTCTTCCTAGAAATCAGGAGCATTTTGTTGTTCCATTTATGGAACGTTAAATGTTATGCCCATGTTTTGTGACCTTAATCTTCAGCTTATTCCCAGTCTTGATAGCTTATTGTGGAGCAGGAGCTACATCCTTCTGGCTAGCTCATCAACAGGGTAATGGTAGCAGTCCCACCCCCATTTAAAGAAGAGAAATATTTCCGTTGCTGTGGATCATCCTAGAGAGGGAGAATGCCTAGTGTACAGGAGGGAGGACGGAGAAGGGGAAGCTGTGAATGGTGGTCTGAGAAGACATGGACAAAAAGCTGGGTAAGGAGACTGGACCTGGCTGCTGGCTGCGGTGGACTGTGACTTGGAGTGTGTTAGGAGAGAAGACCGGGAAAGGCTCGGAAAGGACAGGAGTGGACTCTGGCCGGAGTGGGAGAGTATGTAAAAGTGGGCCCTAAAGCATACTTGTGAAGTCCAGAACGTAACATTGCTGCGTGTTGCTGGTTTTCTGCTATTTTTGTCTGTGAAACCTGCTGACCAGTGCCCCATCTCTCTTCAGTGCTTGTCTGGTGTTAGCAGGTGCTCCATCAGTTTTAATACAAGCGTGGAAGTCCGAGTTCTGCTGTGATTCTTGTCAGTACTGCTACGGATGGAAAGTCTGGTTTGCAATTTTCTATAAGCCGTTGCTTGTATATTGTATATAAACTATGCAGTACACAGAAATCAAACGAAAAAAGGAGAATTACTAAATTATCAAAGTTGCACTGGAAGAAAATGCTAGTGGCAGTCTGCATAAGCATCATTTCTCCACCGTTCATTCATCATAGAATCATAGAACGGTTTGGGTTGGCAGGGACCTTAAAGATCATCTAGTTCCAACCTCCTGCCGTGGGCAGGGACACCTTCCACTAGAGCAGGCTGCTCAAAGCCCCATCCAGCCTGGCCTAATACATGCATTTTGTATGGGATCATCCCGTCACAGCATTGCATCACGACTTTTTCAAATGGGTTTGTTCCCAGTAGGACCTGCCCAAGTCTGCATGGAAAAGGGGGCTGCTGTCATGTCAGCTGGGCCTCCGCTTTGTGTCTCGAAGCTGAAAGGTGCGCAGGGAGCGAGGCTGGAAAGCGCGGCACAAAGGTGTTGTGAAGTTTTGGGTGGGTGAATGGTGCTCTCCAGAAACAGATCCTGGCCTCCCACTGGCAAGAGCTCCTCTGGGATGTGAGGCAGGTCAGAAAAACTTGGTCTTTTATTTATGAACAATATGAATTATATCCACCTCATTGGAGGTGTCGCAGCAGCCGCGTTTGAACATGAAATACTCTGGAAAACTCAGCATCCAGAGAAATGAAATTAGGGACCCAAACCCCTTGGCCTTAATCTACTTATATAGTCCTCTTTTCCCTGCAGTAATATTTTGAAGCTGAATTCAGTTGCATGTTTGCAGAGTGTTTTAATAGTGTACACTGAAGAGCACCAACCTCCCGGAGGGACGGCGTGCCGCAAACGAGGCCCTGGAGAGCTCTGCGGAGCAGCAAGGAGAACAAAATACTGAGCGGTTGACTCCTGAAGCGAACTGGAGCTCCCCAGCGTGGGGAGGGAGCGCTTGTCCTCTGGAAAACGTCAGCCCAGGACTGTGCTGGCACATGGATGCAGCAGGTACATCCAGGTTAGTGAAGGCCGTGGCGATGCCGTACCAAGGACATCGGTGGGCAGAACTGCCCCCGGCCCCACTCGACATCGTGGCGTGTGTGGAGAGCGATGCTGTGCAGCCTTCGCTGGTAGCAGCCTGGCTGCATCCAGCCCTACTCCCAGGGGACTGTCTGGCTGTATTAGTGTGCTCCTGATCAAATTCAGGGGAAATTGGGTAAGTCTTCTGTTTCGGTGATACGACGACAACAAAGGCAAAAGCTGAGGATGTTCGTGTTGCTCTGTTAGGAGCAAGATCTCTTTCCTCCCATGGCAGCGCTCAGAGTTGAGGCGCTGCTTTGCACGACTGCTTAATTTTAACCCGCTGTGATTTTTAGCAGTTCCCAGAGTATTTGGCATCTGGGCAGAGCACGGATCTCCAAGAGCCACCCCAACAAAAACTGCTGTACCTTTTGACAGAAATAGGTGACAACGTGTTTATTTTTTAGAAAAAGGGTAACATACATCCATAATTTGTTACTGGTTAAGGACTGTGACTTCCTGAGGTGCGTGCCATGGCAGCCTCAGTATGTAGCCACGTGAATGATGTGTCGCCATTTAAACTTCAAACGTGTGTGTTGGGTTTTTTCCTTCCTAGTCTCGCTGAAAGCATTCATTCCAGGCTGCAGCAGCTGGCTGTACATCTGTATTCCCTGGGTGTGCTTTGATTTGCAGCGAAAGACAAACATGTAATTGAGTATAGGATGTAGGATCCTTTTTTTTTATTATTATAGAGAACTCTTCAAATGGAGTATGAAGGATAAAAGGGTAATTTCATACCTGAAACCAAAAAAATTAGTCATGAACACTTTCTCTTGTTCATTTTTTAGAGCAATGGGTTTGTAAATGACCTACATTATTAGGTTGCACAGTCCTTAAACACACGGCAGTCTTTGGGGTTGTTCGCATTAAATGGTCTTGTTCAAAACTGAAAGTAGGCAATACTCCGGTGATCGATCTCCTTTGTTTCCCACCCCGCTCTTTTCTGATACATTAATTCCTGCTTGGAATCAAGTCCAGCAGAGTAGGCTGCAGTAGGAAAAGCTACTGTTTAAAAAACCTGCCAAGAACTTTTGCTCTAGTTGTGAGCAGAAACCTGGAACTGCAGTTTTTGAAGATGTAGACCTTCTTTAGATCACTGCAAATCAGTAACTCCACTGAGGATGACAGGATTTCAATCTCATCCCCCCACGCCCATAACTGATATCAAAATTATGGTTTGACGTGATTTTTGAAAAAAAATCCATGTTATAAAATTCCACAGAAAATGTTTCACAGCTGCTCAGAATTTAAGGAAAGTTAGTACTTCCAGACGCACTCGAGAAAATTCTCATTTACCTTATTTTGAACCTAACGTACCACTGAAGTTAATTAAATGTAAGCTCTTAAGTCATTTAGTTGCTTTTGAAAATTTTACTTAATGACCAATTCCAGTTTTCCAAAGTATTTATTTTCATGTATTTCAAAAACTGTTACGACGCTTTTATTATGATTCAGCATTCCTTTGGTCTACTTGACATAAATATACAATAGTACAAATTTTATGGTAAATCTCCTTTACCTTACTAAAAAGAAAAACTTAGTCTTTTGTTGCTTTCATACCAGTAGAAAACATAACAGAGGGTCATAATGTGCTCACGAATAAGGGCGGGTAGAGAACTGGAGCAGAGAGACATGGGAAGACATTTCGGGGGTTTGCTAAGTGGAAGCGAAAGTTCTGTGCATTAGCAGTAAATGGGGAGGCGGCAGGGCAGCGCCGAAACGCTGCCTGCTGGAATCGCATCCTTGATCTGACTCTTACTGACAGGCAACAGCAATTGAGGTCTCCAAGGGGAAACGGCTGAAAGAAAAACAGGGTAAGAATTAGGTGAAGGGGAGAAGGTTGGCGGAGAAAACAGGTAACTGCAAAGTTAAGTACAAATTAAAAGTCCTTTCGTGTAATCTCTTGAGATCTCATGATGACCAAGGCTGTAAAGGATTTGCCCTTGAATGGCAGAAGGGCACGGGGCAGGAGGAGACCAGGGAGAAGCTGGCTGCAGAGCAAACGTATGGGAGGGGGTGGATAAAAGTTCTCAAATGTAAAAAATAGCAATAGTTGGAAAGAGCAGAAGAGGAGAAGATTAAAAGGTTGACAGTTCAGCTGAAACACAAAACATTCTCTTCTGTATGACACTGCAAAGAAATGTTATCTAGGGGTTTTGGTAGTGGTAGTATCTTTTTTTTTTTTTGCAGGGACACAGTGCCGGTATTTTAACAAGGGCTGTGTGTAACAGCGTTTGATATCTCCAGCTCAGGCACTCTGGGTTTTCCTGAAGAAAGAAGTTCAATGGTAGCACATTCACCTTGCCCTTCGGCCTCGGGGTTTCCGTTGCTGTGGGCGCTGGGGCTGCAGCGGTTGTGCTGTCGGCACGGTGAGTGCGAGAAGGCAAATTTCAGTTGCAGCAGAATTTCATGGCATTCATTGCAGCGGTGGGTCGTGGCGCGGGATCACAGTGTAACGAACAGCTACTCCTCGTGTGTTGGGCGGATTGGGAAACGGCTCCTCTGGCACCCGTCCCATATGCCTGTGTGCTTCTCCACCACGAGTCGCCCGTGGTGCACGCGTCCATCGCGATGCTTTGCAGGATGGCGAGATGATTAGAAAGAGATGGAGATAGGCCCCAAGTGAATTGTCCTGTTCCCATAACGGGTGCATTGGCTGTGGTGGAGATGTTGCAGAAGTAGCCCCCAGCTGCTTATCCCACTTAATTTTGGGAATTTTATTGCGGTGGTTTGTCCTCCGTCTTGTTTTCAAGCTTGCCGGCACAAAGCAAAAGGAGTTGCCAGATTTGAACTCCAAAAGATGCTCATTTTATCACTTACACCCCAGCTTGTCAGTGGTAATAGGGCAAGTTTATGCACTTCTCGGTGGACCTCAAGATTAGCTGACCTCTTTCCAGTTTTAAGCCGTTTCTGAAACCGGTGGTCCAAACTGTTGGCAGCTAAATGAGAACATGCGCACGAGGCAGGGCTGGAGGGCAGATCGTAGCTCTATGAAAGTATCGGTGTATTTGTGCACTTTATTCCAAGACCACGTCCAGTATGAGTTGGTTCGTGGGTGAAAATATCCTCTCTCGGTCCAATAGCATATTATGATTTAGATGAGGAAATGAAAAGTGGATTTAGCTGGAATACTGCAAACCACACTCGAGTGAGCTATTTACTCTTCAGGGGACTGAAATATTTTATTATTGGGCAACCAAGTGGAAGTAACGCTGCAGAAGTTTAGTTGGGTATGAAATATCTGTTCTTACACAGCATTTCTAAACTGTTAGTCAAATGAAAGATAACAATGTTTTTTCCCATCCTGTTTTTAAAGTGGCCAGTCTCAGTCTCTGATTCTGAACAAACTGGGGGTGGTTTTTTATCTTCAGTGAATAGTGGATGCAAATACATTTTGAAGGCAATTAGGCAGAGTATTTTTATTTTTGCTCACAATAAACTGCAAGCACAAAATTGGTGGCACAAGGTTGAAGGTTATTCACTAAGATTACATGCCACAAGTGCTTAATCCCTTTACCCACTTTTTTTCTTTTATTACAAAATCTTAAATTTCCAGGGGATCTCCTCAGAATTCTAAGGGGTCAGATTACAAGGCTGAAAATACTTATGACTGGTGGCTGTGTGTGCAGAATATACTGCATTAATTAGGTGCTTCTTGCTGCTCAGCTGTTCCCGGGTAACCTGCATCTCTCTCTCCTGGAGTCCCAGCAGCATCAGCTGCCCTGAAATACTGCAGATCAGCACGTCCTGGAGAAGTGTACGGCTGTCACAAAGCCATTTTCTCCCGCTGTTCTTCAACAGCATTGCTCTAAAACGATAACAAATGACATAAACCTGCCAAATAGGTCTGCAGGGAACAAAAGGCCCGTTATTTCCCCAGTGGAAAGGAACATGTTAAACACGGCTTTCCTTCCCGTACCGCCCAGCTGCTGTTGGCGATTGCTGATCAAACGGCCGAGCGCTGCTTTGTCCTCCTCCGTGGCCACGTGTCCCTGCCACCTTCCTTTTTGCCAGTCACTGTGTTTCTGAAACTGCCCAGACCGCAGAAGATAGCCGGGCGAAAACAAATCCAGCCACACGGGCAGAGCGAAGTTCTCGGTGGGGTCTGTCTCCAGCAGCAGAGACCGGTGGGCTTTGCGTGATCTTCGTTACCGAGTATTCACGGGACAGCCGTACGAGTGCTGCAGGAAGCTGAGGAGATGGGGATGGAGAAGGGGGCTTGCTCTGCACCTTCTGACACCTGTTCAATTAGTTATTTTCTAAGGACAATTTTATGATGTCATACAAGATGGAAGCCATAATTTTGCTGTCAACCTTGTCCTCGGTGTCCTCTTCTCTGGAAAAAGTAGAGTGAATCTTCACTGCAAGAGAACTCAGTTTTAATTCACCATGCCTGCTATAATAATAGAGGCAGTTTTAAGGTTAGAATAGCATATAGACAGGATGATAATTATTGCTCTGAAGCTCTTCTGGAGAAGAAGGCAAGAAGAAATTTTCCATTAACATTAAAAACAAATACGGGAGAAGGTGACAAATAAATGCTTCCACCATGTTACTTCTCCATGATCAAAAGACATTTGCCTAATCCCAACGTCTAACTGTCACATGATTAAAAATGTATGAGATCTCAGGAACATATAAAAGATTGTATATAGCAGCATAAGTACTTGATTTAAATGCATAATTAATAGCTTCACTCAGCTTTATGTTGAAATGCAAGATCAACAAGGCATATATCCAAGAGACGTACTGAAGTTTTTGCACCAAAGCAGCTTATTAGTGAAACTATGTTGATAACTTTTTCACTTTTAGACAGTTGGCTGAAGAGGAAAAAGAAGTTTGAAGCTATCTGTAAATTTTGGGGGGGTCTTTGATATATTTGAGAAGCTAGTGAGTTAAAAAACTTCAAACAACCCCAAAACCCAGGCACATCCATTATTTTAACAATTAACTTTTACTTACCAAGAACGTATTTGGTATGTAAAAACATTTAAAAAGTTGCACGTTGATAGTGGTCATAAAGTGTAGAAAATTCTGTGCTTGCTGATTAGGCATCTAGTATAAGCGTAACCACGTACTTGACCAGAAACCCACCCCGCCTGTGACTTGTCTGCAGTCCCTGCGGAGAACTTCCATGGATTCAGAAAAGACAACGTACAAAGCTTCTGTAGGTTCAACTGTAAATTATGCATTTATATTATACCCAGTGCACACATAGAAACACCACTGCTTTCTGAGGTTTTGCACTTTTACCATATTAATTCAGTAAAATACTTAGAGTACCGGTTAATTTTAAGCCTGTAAAAAATACAGTTCAGTACTGGACCCAAACTTATTACTTTCTTGTTAGTTTTAGCTATCTTAATTTCTGCTTTTGAAAGAACATTAATCCAATTCACTTTATCTTTTTTAAAGTATATGCCAGGATTCAACTGTTTTATTTCAGTTTGGTAGCACTGAGTTGTTGTTTTGTGTCCTAACTGATCGTAATGACAGCTAAATGTCAGCTTCATTTATATCTTAGCTCAGAATATAAACAGAAAATTGTACAAAAAGGAAAATGTTTTGTTACATACTCTGTGAATTATTTTTGCTGTGTACCTTATGCCAAACAGTTTTGATTCTGCATGTGACTTACAGTCCAAAAGCCATACCAATACATTTTTCTGATTAAATTATTTTCAATATTTTGCATCTAGTGCAGAGAAAACACTGCTATTAAAATAAATGCATACACAAAAAAAATTTGGAACTTTGTTGAAACGTAATTCCATCAAGAAAAAACCCACAATATTTTTATACAACATTTTGGATATATTTTATGTCAAAACATGATCACCAGTCAAACTAGTGACATCTAAACCCAATACATTATTGTGACTTCTAAAATAAAAAAATCAGAACAAAACTAAATTTATTATAGCTCTGCCTTCATTAAACACCATGTGTTGGTGATTTAAACACAACAAAACTCTAGTATTCTTCAAAAGTGTCTACTAAATATAATAAAAAGAATAAGAGAACAATTAACATTTAGTCTGTTACATTAAAAAATTGGATGTACATATTTCTATTGCCTGTTAGCTTTACCTAAGCCTTTTCAACTACTACAAAAATAAAAAGAAAACAAGAAAACTCATTGTTCAAAGTCAAAAACATTCAAATCAGTTGATACAACATTACAGTACAGTCAACTAACATCATTCAAGGTCTCCTTTTCTCAGTGTACGAGTCCTTAGACCAGTGTTACAAACCTAGTTCAATGCAGTTTCAAAACCGTATGTTAGCTTTGCAAGATACTGTACTCTACTGATGGCTTCAGAAGAATGGGGTTGTGCTACTTGTGAATCACAGGGTAACCCCAGCCTCTCATTAATTTTATTCAGCACTGTAGTTAGAACAGCATTAAGTTTAGCACAAATAACTAAAAAAAGGAAGGGAAAAAAAAAAAAAAAAAGAATTGGAAGCTAGGTGAAGCTGCCATTTGTGTCAAACAATTGCGATACGCTATACTAAAAAATTCTGAAATATCCACCTGTCCTCACCGCTCTGCCACAAACTAGCAAAGTCAAAAATACAAAAGTCTTCAACTTCTCGTTTTTGCAGAATAAAGCAAAAAAGTCTTTGTGCTCCTTACTACCAGAAGCAAAATATCCTCTGAGTTACCACATGTAATAGCTTCTGGATGTGTCGACTTGGGTTGGCTTGGTCTCTGCAGAACCATCCTTGTCTTTTTCACTGTCACCTTCCCAGAGATTAATAAGTGGAGGGTAGAGCTCATTCAGTGGGATTGAAGAGGTCTTTTGCATATATTTTTTCAATGAGTGGTGGTAGTTTTTTCTCTTAAATCTTTTTGCAATATAAACAGAAATGGAGGCGAGGCTAATGACAGCAAACATGGATCCCATTACTGCTGCGAGGGCAGTGCTGGTTTCTTGGTCTGAAATATCTAGCGCAAAAGCTGCATTTTTTGTTGTAACGTTAACGCAAGACTTCTGAGTTTGCTGATGGATATTTGACACAGTTAGACACACTTCATAATCTGTCGATGGTTGTAAATGCGTGAGGTTATATTCGTGTACATCAACGGGGACCCTAGCAGTGTACGTAATGTGAGGGTTGTCAATCTTCATAGTGGCCGATGACCATTTTAAATTGGAAGTCATGACGTTGGAATTAACTTTCCAAGAAACTAAGATCGAATGCGATTCGGCTTGCTTAACGTAGATTTTCAGAACCTGGGTACCATCCAAAAGCGTTCCGTTCACCCGGATAGTAGCGACCCTTGTGTCAGCCCCCTCTATGTTTTGGGCAACACAGGTGTATCTCCCAGAGTCTTCAACCTGGATGTTAGAGATTTCCAAGGTGCCTTCACTACTCAGCTTGTATTTGTCAGAGAGACTTTCAACAGTTACTTTATTGCCGAGAGGAGTGACCCAGTAAATTTCTGGCTCGGGTTCTGCCATAGCCCGACAGTCTAAAAACACTGTCATGCCAATGTCCAAGTTTAAGTGATTTGGGAAGGTCTCATGAGAGATCATCGGAAGGCATTGTTCGCTTGAATCCTGTATTAACACTTCCTTCACCTGCTGTCCTCTGTATTCTGGAGGCATAGCGCAAAACATGGATAGAGGTTCCATGAAACGGATATTGGTTTTGTTTGAGTTGATCCAGTGAATGACACAGTCGCACCTGAGCGGGTTACTGTGGATACTGATCTCACGCAGGTTTGGAAGGGATTCCACCGTCTTTTGGTAGACTGCATTCAAGGCATTGTTGTTCAGCATCAAGCTCTCCAGGGCAGGAACGTTGCGAAACGCCAAACGGTGTATGTAAGACAGCTTTGGATTGTTGGTGGCTTCAAGCTTTGTAAGTTCAGGTAGGTTGTCCAGCGCGTACCTGTCAACCGAAACGAGTTCTCCCATATTATTGATTCCAAGCTCTTTCAATCTGAGCATGTTTTTAAAATCACCCTCCTGAATTTTATGAATCGGATTTTTGTTGAGATCCAGGAATTTTAAATTTGGAACTTTCTCAAGTGCAAGCTGAGGAACTTTTACCAATTTGTTGTCATAGAAGGAAAGACTTTCAAGACTATCCAAGCCTACCAAGGCATTGCCAGGAATGTCTGTGAGATACATACCTGCCAAAACTAGACTCCTTAAATTTGAGAGTGGTTTGAAATTCATATCTAGTATTCCAATCACTGGATTTTCTCCAATCATGAGAATCTCTAAGTTAGGAGTAGAATCAAACCAACGGCTGTCAATAACCTTTAATTTGTTGGAGTTGAGGTGTAATCTCAAAAGATTCTTCAGGCCGGAGAATGCATTTGCAGAAATGCTGCTGATCTGGTTGTGATTTATATATAGCTCCTGAAGATTGCAAAGGTCTTGCAAGCAGTAGTCGGTCATCTCCGTTATCTGGTTTTCCTCCAGGTGCAAAGTAGTAAGTTGAGTGAGATTTGAGAGCCCCACATCTTTGATACTTGTGAAGTTATTTTGTGAAAAATCCAATTCTGTTAAATTAAACAGCTGTTGGAGTTCATCTGTGGTCTTTGCAATGTTGTTGCTTTGTAACAGAAGGACTTGAGTGTCACTAGAAAGATTGCTGGGGATTTTTGTTAATCGAAGGTCATTGCAGTCAACTGTCGTGGCTTCCCTGTACGTCGACTGTGGTGTAAACCATGGCCTGATTTCACATACACAAAGCTGTGGACATTCGTTACTCTGCATGGAAGACTCGGTTAAAGAAGTCAGTAGCAATTCTAGCACCAACTGGCAAACAGTTAAAACAACTCTAACCTTCGCCATGCTGGTCAGCTATTGAGTTCAGCTCCCCAGCCCCTTAAAATAACAACAGATTGAGAGGGTGATTTGTTATCAGGCAGAAAATGTAAAGCTTAAAGTTTATGGTGAAAGGCTTGCACATCCAGAAGGTGAAAGGCGAATTTCTGAGTTTAGAGAAGACAAGAAATGGTCTGAGGACTCTCAGCTGCTCCTCTGCGTTCCACAATCTTCTGCAAATCAGTGTCTGAAGATGTCCCTGAAAACAGATTAGGGTATATGTCATGCTCATCTCATATGCAGTTCATACAGTATTTAATTTCTGCATCCTTTAAAGAAAAATATCTGAAAACAATCATTGCTTAACAGCCATATCTCTCGGGAAAATCCTGATCTGGTATAGTTAAGTTCTGTAGGGTTTGGAACCCTCTTCTACTTGGGATAGACATGAGAAAACTCTCTGATAGTTCCCAAGCGAGTGACTGTAACAATGTATGCAGTCATCTGAAAATAAAACTTTTGGGTACCTTTCAGTTTTACTCTGCAATATTTGTTTCAATGGCTCGAGAAATGCTAAAGATCGAGGATATGCTTCCAAGTGCAGCTAGGTCTCAGACGAGTGTTCACAATCCTGATGGGAGTCAGGGTGCCAGAGCTGTCCCCGAGGCTTGGATTTCAGGTGTGTGCAATTAAGGCTCAGGAAGATGTCGGTTTATAAGTTTCAAGCTAAACGCACACAAACTTTGCCAAAATTCATCTGAGTTAATCAAATCAGTTCCAGATAACAGCTTAGATTTAATCCAGCTAAGCACCAAACAATAACAGTAAATTTGATTAAATGAATGTACTGTCCTTATTTTAGCTGTTCGTGCTGCATTGTGCATCATATGTGAATTGTTTACCACAATTCCAAATTACTGTGTAAACCACACAATTTATATCTTTTTAGCCTGAAGTTATTCGTGGAAGAGTATGTTTAAAGTAACCGAACAGTGTCCAATGTACCTCGGAAAATCTGTTGTGTTGTGGGTCTTTAAACACACATTCAAGGAAAATCTAAGCCCTGAGTAAAATCTTTCTCATTCTCACTTTATTGAAGAAGTAAGCTCTGGGAAGCAGTTTGTTATCTGCAAACCTATCACTGCTGCTGTAAAAAGCATGGCTACAGTTTTGAGCGTTTCTGTATGTATATGTGTAGAAATGTGCAATTTGGGGCCTGTGCTGTTAAATACGACAGCTGCCTGTCTGTCAGTTCAGAAGCATGTTGCTTCGGTGATGGTGATGCTGCGTGCTTGTGGTGGTGATTCCACATGCCTAGCTATATTTTTCTTGGCTCGTTGTGCATATCGATATTGGCAGATAAAAGTACACCTTTACAGTATTTCACACTGAAGGTTAAACAGGTTAGTGCATGTGTTCAGCAAGCTTTGAATTAAATACAAAGCATATGCGAGCCAGGCACGTGACAAATCTGAATAAGGATTTAAAGAGCAGACCTCTTGAAATTTGAGGCGATGCTGTAAATCTCATGCTCTAATGCTTGCAGTTGAAACTTCTCAAACAACAGTTTTGTCTTTTTATGTAACTAAAATAATCAAGTTGTGCTATATCTGAGACAGAGTACCTAACAATGATAAAATGTAATAGCAGAAAGCAGGAAATAGCATCTTTTTCAATTAGAACGTAGTGAAGCCTCAACCTAGCCAAAGCCCATAAAAGATATTGCTATGTAAAATAATTGTCCTGGTTTCAGCTGGGGTAGAGTTAATTGTCTTCCTAGTAGCTGGTACAGTGCTATGTCTTGGGTTCACTATGAGAAGAATGTTGATTTCACGCTTATGTGTTCAGTTGTTGCTAAGTAGCGTTTATACCAAGTCAAGGATTTTTCAGGTTCTCCTGCCCAGCCAGCGAGAAGGCTGGAGGGGCACAAGAAGTTGGGAGGGGACACAGCCAGGGCACCTGACCCAAACTGGCCAAAGGGGTATTCCAGACCGTGTGACGTCATGCCCAGTATATAAACTGGGGGGAGCGGGGCTGGGCGCCGCTCAGGAAATAACTGGGCATCTGTCGGCATGTGGTGAGCAATTGGGTTGTGCATCACTTGTATATTCCAGCCCTTTTATTATTATTATTGTCATTTTATTATTGTTACTATTATCATTATTAGTTTCTTCCTTTCTGTTCTATTAAACTGTTCTTATCTCAACCCATGAGTTTTACTTCGTTTCCCGATTCTCTCCCCTATCCCACTGGGGGGGGAAGTGAGCGAGTGGCTGCGTGGTGCTTAATTGCTGACTGGGGTTAAACCACAACAATAATAAAACTAAATACAGCTTTTAAAAATAGTTTTAAAATAGTCATCTACATGACCAGACTAGGGCCTGTGGTGACAGGAATGCCATTTATACAATGCTTTTACTTCAAAATCCGATCAGCATATTAAATAATGAAATCACAGTATTTTATTTCAGATTATGATAAAATGCTCTAAGTAGAACACACCAAATTGCATTTTTATTTTGGCATGCTGTTACTTGTTCTGTGGTTCTGTTGGAGGAAGGGAAACAGGAATGTTGGCCAGAAAGCATTTGACCCTGTTGAGTTAGATTTTCTCTCTGGTAGCTGAGAAGACTCTGCTGGAGGGGGAGAAACCAGATGTAGTACAAACATTCCTTCTCAAATAACTTCGAACCGATGGAAGAATTGAACAAGACATTAACCATATTAAAAAAAAATAAATCCTAATGGCACCGTAATAGTAAGGAATATATTAACAAAGAGTGATGAGGAAGCTGGCATAAACTGAGTTATGCTGACTTTAATGGATGCTTCTCTCAATAACAATACATTTGTAGCTGTCCCGAAGTAGACGGTTCTGGGAATATTGATGACATCCGAAGTTTAATTGATTCAATTCCCGTTTTTTCGAATTACAGTATTTGCCAGTTAATAATGCAGGCAGTGGTTCCATCCAGTAACAATTTCAGACAGGTACCGGGGTGCTCTGAGCATCACCGGTGGGATGTTCCCTTGCGGAGGGAGATGTCCCGGCCCCGGCCGAGGCAGCACAGGGAAGCGGCACGACGGGGGGCAACAGCCTGCACCAAACCAGATGCCACTACAAGAGGCAGTACTGCACCAAACGGTCATGCCCTCGGAGTCCCTCCTGTAACTTTTTTCTAAGTAGATGAAGAGAAAGAAATCCATACCTTACAAAGCTGAGGGCCCCAATGATGGTTTAGTACTGATTTAGTTCTGATGTAGTCAGACGAATCATGTAATACTTTAAAAATGAAACTGCCCGAAAAAGACTTCAAAGCTTCTTTTAAAATATGTCGGAGCACATCTAGATTTTGAAAAAAATTGGAATTCGATCCTTCCTTTGTTGAATATTTATATCCTCTTACTTGCACATTACATTTATTGTTCATCCTTGGTAAGAAGGCATTTCTGGTTTTATTGAATAGAGTTCTGGGTTTATGATCATTGTAGACATATGATTTTACAAGTTACTAGTGACACTTTCTCTTCTCTTCTCTAGCTATTTTCTACTGCAAATAGATTTAATTTTCTTTAACTGGAAAATGTTCTTTAGCAATGACCTGCACATTACTGTCTCCAGTCTCCCCAGCCCAGGGCAGCTTGGATGAAGCTATAAATGAAAATCCAGTGTAATCAAAAAGTAAATTCTGATCGGCTCCACATGCCCCAGTCCATTTTAGTGCTGTGCTTATGTGAATGGCAGCCCAGAGGCCACAGCATGAGGGAAAAGCCAAGTCATGGACTTTTGCTTTAGCTGCTGCTTATGCTATAAAACCCCATCCGTCGCTCTGATAAAAACTAGAGGCAGCCATTATCGGTGAAGGAGTGCACTGGGGTTTTTTGTATCACTAAACGGCAATGGCTGCTTTTGTTCTGCCGTTTATATCTATATATGATACGCTTGACCATCTCGGCTCTCTGAGCGGTCACCGACAGCCGTCCCTTTGCCCCTGGATGTCTCAGCGTTCCAGTCATCGCGGTGGTGGCAGGGCTGGTCCCAGAAACCTCTGTGACATTTAGTGTCCAAAGGAATAAAATAACATGATGATTTTTGCTGGAAGACTGTTTTTGAAATCTTAAGACTCTTCTCAGGTTCTGAAGTCCTATCTGGAATTACAATCACATCTTTCCAAATAAAAACTGGACAAGATACGTATGTAGGGTTTTTTGCAGGGGGGGGAGGGTTTGTTTTGGGGTTGGTTTTTTTTGTGGATAAGCTGAAGGACAACCAGGTTTTGAAAAACAAAATCTGTGGCAGTATGCGGTGCCAAATAGCCACCAATGAGTAATCACCAAGCCCATATGGATAAACCGAGGGTGGCTCCTGGGAAAGTTCCCAAGTCTCGCTAGAATCAGTGAGATTGCATTGAGAAGAATTTGAGTGTTAGTGTATGCGCCTTTCCTGCTAGACATCTCAGCATTTTGCCCAGCGAGATCCTTTTTGTAATAAGTTATTTTTTTTTACTATAAAACTAATACAGTATGTCCCTGGTAGCCGAGTGCTGTCCAAGTGTGAGACAAGTCAGGGGATCAGTTCAGAAGATTTTGGCTTTTGAAGGCCAGGGAATGTTTCTTAAAGAAACACTGGTTCCAGAACAGGAGCAGAGCAGTGGCTCTGGGCTTTTTGGATTAAGGGAGAATATCAGTCCTCAAAACCTCCCCTAGGACTAAGTCATATCACAAAATCTTTTTTTTTTTTTTTTTTTTTTTTATTTTCTGAAAATGGTATTTAATATGGGTCATGTGATTGATGGCACTTCTTTTAATTCTGTGTTAAGAACTTCTTTTTAAAATACTGGGTGGGGAAACTTCCTCTGAACAGTAAGTAGGTATTATACCTTCTTTCAGGAGATACTGAGCTTGTAAAGGATAGCTTTTAGCATTCTCTGCCCTCCCTCTCATTTATTAAATTCCTATTTCCTAGTGTACCAAACCACTACAACAGTCATAACAGCTGTTAACTTGATATCAACAGAAATAATGGTTAATTTTATGGGAGAGGTATGGAGGGAGTTATTTTACTAGGGGCTAAATAAATGCATTTTCCATAGCACTTCTCAGTACCCAGTGCATTAAGAAACCACATTTCTGTCAGCAAGCAAACCCACAGCGGCTCTCTGGGATGTTGGCTTGTTCATGTTTCCTGTGGGCAGAAAATGGGAGCATCCTTCCTGCGTCTCCCATCCTGGAAATGCAGAGGAGAGGTTTGTGTAAGGCTTCCCCTTGTGGCTAGGTTGTGCAAACTGTTTAATGTTGAGAATGTGTTTGGCCCAAGAAATCATAATGGTGGGTATTTGGTTATGGAGCAGAAGATCCTTCATTTCACCTTTCCTGTGGGGTGGAAGGAGGTGCGCGCTGGCAGCCGTAGCCTTGCTGATGGCTGTGAAGCGTTTGTCTGGTTCAGGTGATCCGAAGAAAAAGTACATTTAAGTCCACAATGCGGTCCGAGGAGAATATGAAGGGACAATCGCGAAATGAACTGTTCATTAAAAGTGTTCATAGTTAACTTGCCAACTAGAAAAAAATCGATATTAAACATTTTTTCTTGGTAATAAGAAGACAAAGTGTTGTCACTTCCTTGACAACTGTATTAATGGTCACTATTAAAAATTGCTGAAAAAAGAAACAATGTAGTTCGCACATGGATATTTGGATGTCAGTTTTGGAACAGTGATACTACCACAGAGAGTCTGCTCTCTCCACAGTTAAGTGGTTTGTTCTTGCAAAATTTCTTTCATATTGCAAGTAGCATCAGCACAGATTTTGGTTGGCAGCCATATGTACTAAATGTGCCTAGGTAAAAGTTTGAGGGATCAGATACATGAAGAAAATTACCTCGGGCTAAGACAAGCAATTTATTCTGCACTTGCTGTGAGCCAGAAGCACACACTGATCCACAGTACCTACCCATCTCTCCACAGAAACATTTTCATATATTGAGCCTAAGTAATGTAGCTAGTCTTTCGGAAAATTGTCTGTTGTGCTAATGTTCTGCTAATGACTCGTGCAGCTTTCTTGTTTCCCCATCATCATCGTTTGTGAAACTACTGCCACACAAACACCCTCTGTCATCAGTCAGGTCGGGAAAACTTGTCCTGGGCTGCTGCATCCTGGATTCAGGTGGGTCATTAGGAAAACGCACGTTAGGCAGCGCGGCACCCGTGCCCCGGGATCTGGCGCGTGCTGCGGTGACCGAGTCTTAGTGCCGAGGCGCAGGAACTGGTGAAGGTTCAGCTAGAACACAGCGATCGTGAAAACTGAATTCAGGCTGAGATCAGTCCGAAGGGTTACTCCAGAGTCAGGGAAGGGAAGAGCCTGTTTAGACAGGGGACACTCCAAGAGGTTGGCTTGGCTGGTCTGGTGGAGATCCAGCCTGCAGCGCTGCTTCCGCGGGAAGCGATGCTGGAGACCAACTGGCCCGTAACGAGCTCAAGGTTGAGTTCATTACGGTCAGGCGAAGACAGTTGGACAAGTTTAAGGAAAGGGAGGTAAAAAGTGACTTGCCTGGCTTTGAGCTTCAGGAGGGCCTTTGCAGTTCTGTATCCACCCTTTTTCTACAGAGAAAACCTGAGCTCTCGGTGCCATACTGCAGGTGAACGATAACCTTTGAGAGCGCTTTAGGGGAAAGAGAGGCGTTGACGTACTGCCACGCATTGAATATGTACGTGCAGCCACTAAATCGCACAAGTAAGCACAACACAAAACCTGGTCTAAAATGCTGCATTATTAAAATCGGGGCTTGCTCCAGTCAAGAGCATCAGTGACCTTGTACAGCCTAGAGAAAGAGGCTGGACTTGGTCTTTGAGTTTAATAACCAGGGTATTTACAGCTAACCTACGGAATGCAGTCCTTTCCCAGGAATCAAATTTACAAGTGCAATCCTGTCTGTTTAGAAAAATACTGAGGAATCATGCCTGATAGCAAGCCTTTTATACTGAGGTTTTTTAAGTCTCCAATGTCATCAGGAAATAAGCTATTTACAAGCCTGAATTGTGTAAAATACAGAAAAGTCAAGCTGAAAATAATGTGAGTCAGTTGAAAGAGCATACCAAAATCTGAAAATGGGAGCTTGTTATTAAAAGCAAAGACAAAAACAAGGACCTATACAACATGTAATAATGGCAAAAAGCTTCAAAACACATCCTCAGGGATTTATAATATTTAAGGTTTGGGGGTTTTTTCCCTGCAAATAATGCCTACTTTTTCTTCTTGTCTGTACACACATTCCATCAAAATAAAGTCAGTGTTTAATTTTAGGGAAAGCGCTGGTGAGAAGGCGATTTGCTGTATTTCAAGACAACCTTAGCATGCTTTATCTGTGTTCTTTTGAAAAATACTAGTCTTATCTCCACAGAAGAAATGCAAAGAGCATCCTATTCATAATGCCTGCACTGCAGAAAGAGCATATTAAATCTTTGAAATTTGTAATTTATTGGGGTTTATTCTTAAGACTTGCATCTGATACAATGTTTTTCATTAAAATACTGAAGTAAATTTGCAGGAGAAAAATTATTTTCATTCATACGCTGATCTCAAGTACAAGGGGGTAGATAGCATGCAGAGTACAGCTACTGTATATTGATGACCCATCAAATCAACCATGGAATTGCAACCCAGCTTCTGTCATCGGTTTGAAAATCTCTTGCAAATTACCATTAACAAGTGATATTAGAAACATCAGGAATAATAAGTGCTTTCCAAACAGTGGGTTGTCAAATTATATAGTCTGTTTGTTTTTTCTTTAGGAAAGAAAAAACTCATAAAACCATTTAAAAGCCTTGAAAACCTGAAAGGCAAGACAAATTTGTACAGTAGTAACATTCTTACATTAGAAACCCAACTTAATATCTACTTTCTTACTACGTTTACTTTCATAAAATAGATTAATCTTGGGACGATATGGGCGGTTCTTTTATTGCCCGTGACTCTAGTTTTCATGTCCTGCTACACAGAGTCTGCCCCTGTTCAGTGCGAAGGCAGTAGTAAAGCTTTTATTCCATTCAATGGAGAAGAATCATGTCTGCGGTCATCCTCATTCCATGGAATTACCAGATAAAATTATTTGACTAGATCAGCTTTCCTAACAGCCAGCCAAATAACTTCCACTGCTAGGTTAAAAGCCAGTTTCATGAGACCCCTTCCTTGCAGCTCTTCCCTTCTCCACTGAAATTCAGGACAACTACCTGCAGTTGATGGAGGACAAACCGCTGGGGAAATTGCTTCATTTCCACCTGTACACGCTGTAATGCATTCATAGCCTTCTGTATATTTTAAATGCGAGGAGAATTTAAACCTAAATGGTTTTAGCTTATACAGTGTCTAAATTTTACGGAGCATAACTAATTTTGGAAGACCTGTTCCAACTATTTTTTGCATTTAGTGTATCTGCTGGCTGAAGAATGAGAGAGGACCAAGACTACAGCAATACTGCTTTGTCTTCTAATCATATTTAAAGGATAGAAATGGAATTCAGTCTTGGCACGCTTGGGATCTCAGAACCACATGGAAGGATCTGAACATTTTTTTACCATGGGGGCACCTACCTCATGAGTATTTCATACTAGAACAGCTTGGGTAATCTCTGCTTCTTACTGTCTATCAAGATCAGTACAGTTCAAATAAAAATTCAAAGAAAGAGAAATAGCTCTAAAAGAGGAACAAGGGTATTAGGAGATTGGGTTGGATTTTGGAGCAGAATTTCCTTTTTGGTTTTTGACTGCGCTGAGAGCCAAGGCAGCTTGGTTAGTGGAAGTGAAGTGTTAATAATAATGAAAAAGGAGCACACGAGAAACATTTTTAGCCACGAGAAATATGGATGCCAGAACTCCACAGGATTTTCACGAAGCAACAGAAAATCCTCTTCCTCTCTTTTTGCTGACTGGCTTTCTGGCAGTGTGATTATTTTGCTTCCTACACAGTTCTAGATCAAACTCCAGTTTTATGAGTCATTCAGGATCCCCCACAGTTGGGAAAGACCCCGGCGTGGAAGTAGTTGTTACTACCATAAAGAATGCCAAGAAAGCCTGTGCTAGAAATGGTAGCCAATAAATAAAAACTGAAATGAGTCAGCATCTCAGTATGTATTTATAAAATCAATATAATAGTCCTGGCTATAAGAAATGCATAAGACTTGTTATTAAAAAATTGTATGCACACGTGTGCATATGTATATGTAATAAGCCAGCCATCTATAGTTTCAATTGTTTTATCTTCAAGCAAGAAGAGAGAGAGTTCTTCTTCTGGTCCTTGTTACACTCTGCTTTGATAATTCCATTTCCTGTGGCTGTAGTGTGTTTAATTTTCAATTATTAGTGATTAAGTATTAAACTGTATTTTACTGTTAGCCTACATCTATGCAGTTTATACATGTAGCATGCTTCCACAGACTTCAGCCATTAAAATAAAATAGACTTTTATTGATTTTTTTTTCCTAGCAGTTATATGCTTGCAAGATCAAATTCTCGTGCTTTTGAGCTATATTTACATATAAATGTTAATAAAACCATATATTGACTTGACTGATATGGAGACACCTTAGTGTTCACTCAAGACTGTGAACATACCAATAACAAAATAAATGGATTTATCATGGGAGGTGCTGAGATCTAATATAAAGGCTGTTAGCACCAGGACAAAGACTTGGAACTCAACCAAGTCGAGATGTGATAGAGGTAATTCCATTAAGTGGCCACAGATTTGGTTTCGGTACTACTCGGAACTAAGGCTTTACTCTGATCTAAGAAAAAAGTTATTTTCCCTCCAGTTAGCTAGCTGTATTACATGACTCTCCTCTCCCCCTTTTCACAAGGCTTTCCGCACTTTTGAATGGGCTTCTATGTGAAGTGCTTTCTTTTTTCTGAAGAGCTCCTTCTTCCATTCACAACCGATAACCCAACGTACCATTACACTGTAATGAGAAAATACATGCTTTATGGAGTATATGTTTTCCATCATTATTTCATCCCAAATAAGTAGTATCGCTTGGAACGTAGAGCAGGTCATCTGCCATGTCATCAGGAAAGGAAGGCTCATTCAGCTGAGAATGGCGAAAATGTTAACAGCCTATATTTAGCTATTTTCCTTTATCTCAAGGATCACCTACATTTTGAGACTAACTTTGTTTCAGGCAGAAAACAGATCATAATCTTGCTTTGAGAAGTTCATTAGATGAAGAGAGAGAGAGAGAGAGAGAAAATAAGGCATATTTAATGTATTTGTATGTTTAAGAATAGACCTATAAATTGTTCCTTTAGTTGTAATCCTCAGTCTTGTCATGGCAAAGTCAGCAGTTTTTCCACAGATGGGTTTATTTCATAAGTGCTTGGAAAATATAGAGGTACTAAAATTGCTGCCTTTTGCAGAAAACATAGGAGGAGTTACTTGTCTCAAAATTTTAAGTTACTGATGCTTTATAGATAAAGTCTTTACCCAATTAAGGTGATTCATTCAGGCCCGGTAATGTTTAATTTGTATATACTAGACTTGTTTCTCTTCAAGGGGGCAGAAAGATAAAGGAAAACATTTGTCAATGAATTTATAAAGAACGCTTACTCTGGTTTTACTTGGTGCCTTATACTATGATGAAACCATTTAAAGACCTGTTTTCAAGCAGCTATTTAAAAACTTTTCTTTTTGCAATTGGTTCACTTAACTGGTTGTTCATCTATGGGTAAAATAAGTTATTTTTGCAATGCATTTACAAGTCGCTGCAATGCCTGTTGTGAGTGGTGGATCTCCGTAACTATCAATATTTACTCCATTTCTGTTAAGAGTGATGGATCATTTGTAATTTATAAATTTAGCAAGGCCAATCAGTAGCTCATCTGCATCCTCGTAATTATATGCAGCACATTAGTGAGGTATGCATTTACTAGGTATTTTTGGACTTGCTTAATCAAATAAATCGCATGATGCGTGAAATAACAGAAAACGTAGGATTCATTATATCAATGGTAAACATTTTCAAATTACAAAAAGGCAATCCAAGCTTTGATTGATATTTTATAAAAACCACAAAATCCTATTCTACCAAGTTTTGGACAAGCTCAATAATTCTCTCCGAGTAACTTCCATGTGTTTCTTAGAAGTTACTTAGTCTGATTCTTCACCATGTTGCTGACCAACCCCTGAAAACTGCAGAAAACCTGGGCTTGCTCCAAGTGGACCAAGTCTTTCGGACCATACGCAAACACGGGAGCCGAGCTGGCACTGGGGTGCACGTCCTGGAAGCGGAGCTTCCCTGTGCAGGGCTCGTCGTGCTGCTGCAGTTGGGGGTTAGCGAGGAGTTCAGCGTGAATCCAGTTTTTACATAAAGACAGACTCCAAAGATTGCATTTTGCTTGATGACTCAAGTTACGTTGACTATACAAAAGTAGTTATAAATCAAATAAAATGAGGCGTTGAGGAGTATATGATATATCAGACTCCAGTACGGAGGAGAAACCCAGGGAACGTCTCCCACGAACTGAAACAGCCCTTAGTCTTCTCCAAACCATTAATAGTATCTTTACAACCCGACTCTGATAAAATAAGGACTAGCGACCTCCGGTGAAATACTCCAGTGAAAGGGACAAAGACAGCAGTTACAGAGATGGAGATCTGGCTTAACTGCACTGTCAGCGGTGGAGTTTCTCCAGTTTTGAAAGGTACTTACTGAACACAGGGGAATCTGGGTTTGGTCTCAGCTGTAGCCTTATAACGGCTTTGGTACTGCGTAGATGAAACCAGAGCTTGGTATTTCTGGAAGGCAGCATTCAAGACATGCACAAGGAACGTCAAATGGAGATACCAGACAAAAGTCTCGTCTCTCCCAGTGCCAGCTATACCATTTTTGAGCCCTGCGCTTGACTTTCAGACCTCCTGCCTGTCTACCAAAGCAACTCTTTCGAGATGAAGCAAGTGATTCCCGGCTGACAATGCTGCTCTCGGGAGTAGAACGTGCCCGGCCAGGTCTGAGGACCCTTTGGGACCTCCCGGCCGGTGGTCCCCAGGGAAACGGGGCCGGCACCGTCCAGCCGGAGCTCAGGCTGCCAGCGGGACGGGGCGGTGACGGCTCCCACCCGCAGCGGTGGAGAAACAAGCTGGTGGGTAGCTCCTGCTCTAGCCCTGCTCCTGGAGCATCGCGGCATGAAAGGCGTCACCCACCCCGACGCCTGCCTGGAGTTTTGCCCCCTTCCCACACGAGAATTGGGAGGGAGCAGCCGCACGGGTCCCCGCGGAGGCGAGCGCTGCCGCCCCGGCGTTCGCCAATGCCGGAGGAACCGGCGAGAGGCAAACCCTGCCAAATACCTTGAGGGGGGGCTCGGCTTCCAAAAGCGGTTGGGACTCTGCTCTAATCAAAGCTGACAGATGCACCAATTGCTGGAATTGCCAGTTTGTTAAATTAAATACCTGGGAATGAGATGCTGACAATCTCGCGAATTTCTAAATAAAACCCGTAAGTAATCCTTGCTTCCAGTGTTCAACGGACCGCTTCGGTTTGTGAAGCGGCCGGGGAAAATACTGTCCTGTGTTGCCACAGAGGACTAAAGGGCAGCACCTTGGGAGAGAGAATTATGCAGCAAGACCACTGTACCCAATAAAATAAGGGAAAGAGCTGTTTCTCTATGGCACTTTTATAACTTCTGTGCATTCTCAATACAGCATCCTGTTAAATATATCAAGACCGTTACTTACAATTGCTTTGCCCTGTCGCTCTTTAAGTTAAAAAGAGCAGAAAAAAAGCAATAGGTATCTACTCCATCTCAAATACTTGATCTTTAGAAACTGTGCTCTGGGTAAAAACTAGGTCCCGTTCTTTTGATAATTCAGCCAGCTGGAAAGTCAAGAAGATGCTGGCTTGTATCACCAAATTAAGATCTTGCGAATTAGCAGGTGAAGTTATGACAACATTTTGCGGTAGAATTTAAGAGCAAGAGACTAATTCTCTTCCCACTGATGCCAAAGACTTCTGCTGTCTTCAACAGGAGGAGAATTAGGCCAATACAAAATAGGCCAATCCAGTATTTTCCTTCAGTGCCGTATGTAGAAAAGTGAAAGACAACATCTAAATAACAAAACAAAATCCGAATGAAGTCGCAGGGCTTTAAGCGGCAATGAGTAAGAGGATGTGGTTTAGAAGAACTTCAGTCTGGGTACCTCTTAAACCTGCATGGAGGCACCTGACCTTATGCAGTCCATTAGTGGAGGACTTTAATTACTCAGCTACAGGAAAAGAATGGGACTGGAAAAATCATTTACTAACTCAAGCACATCCCTCAGTAGACTGTTTCTTATCAAGTAGTCCTTTGATTTCTCTTTGCAGATTTAAGCACTGCGAATCTTAGAGAAACACCATTATTTACTAGTTTTATGACATACCAGCAAAATCAGTTTCTAAGCCAGCTCTGTGATTTTCTTTACTTTCGCCCATCTTTCTTCCCATAGCGGGTACATGTTAATTGTAGAGACAAAACGGAGCATGGGAATATTTTTCGGTGTGCTTTCTTGGATTTCCGCAGAGGCTCTGACGGAGCAGGCATGGTGGGGGGCTGGCACCTTCCCGCCCCCGCTCCCCCAGGAACCCAACAGGCATTGCCAACCCGCGTAACGCAACCGGGAGAAAAACTGTTTCAACTCAAAAGTTCTGGTTTGCGTAGACCTCGCTGTGCTGCAAGTTATTTTTAAGAAAGATGTGGTTTGTGTTTGCCATAGCGTTTAAGGGCCTGATCCTGCTAATTACTTAACTGCTCTTGACTGGAGCCTGGAATTTGCGATTCCTGGGAGCATCGTGCATCTCCCGTGATGGCATTCCAACTGGGAGAAGATGCAAAAATCGGCTGTCGTGAGGCTGAAATGCAGGTTCCCTGTCAATGAGCATTATATAAACATAGGAGGGGAAATGGATTTATGTGCTTCCAAAAAACTTTACATAGGTTTTCTTCAGTCCTGTGTCTACAAAATGTCTGCCAGGAAAAAATCTGGAGCTTGGCAGGATGAAGCCTCACACGTGTATTGTTCGTGTAACTATGGTAACCTACAAATGCCACCAGTGTTTCCATTTCATACACAAATGAGGGGACAGCTGTGGAGACCACATGTCTGCCAATGGAATAATATATGTGAACTAGGATGGCTTGGTCAGAAAATTACAACTCATTTATATTAATCAGGGCTTCAAAGAACAGTCACCTCCGTAGTTACAAAGTGTGCAGTAAAAGAAAACGGTCTCTATTTCTGAAAAGGTTTGGCTCTTCAGTAAACATTCTCAGCATCTTGCTACTTTGCTGGTTGAAAAAAAAAAAAAATGCTGTTAACAACCACTACTCTCCTATAAACGTACTTAACTTCTTTTCTTTGGTTTTGTCTTTTTCTGATGCCTGATCCTAGACTGAGCCCGACACAAAGCCCGACCTGGGATCAGGCATGCTCCAAGGCGTTTGCCTGGGGAAGCAGCAGTTCCAAAAGAGGCAGAAATAATGTGGCATAGAGCTCTAATCCAGCTGCCAAAGTGAAGGAACCTTTTTTTTTTTTTTCCCACTCATCAATATCAGAAACAGAAATAAAAGCTTCAAAACAATCCATACAAGAAATAATAAAAAAAACAAACCAAAAACAAAACCCGAAAATTATTGTTTAAATGAACTTGGAGTTTATATCATCCCTAACAACAACAACAAAAATCCATAGACGCAATAATGGAAATAAATTACCTTTTCAGTAAATATTAAACTATGCAAGCTGCAGTACCAGTAATACTTGACTGGGGTTATGATTCATCCAAGGTGCTTTAAGTGTCCCTACAAAAAAAAATAATCAAGAGCTGCTAGCTGGCGCCTGCCTTGGCAGCAGCAGCCTGCTGACAGACGGATGCAGCAGGAATACAGCAGGCCGATTAGCAAAAGTTTTCCCTGGCTTCTGCAGTGCCACGATACTGTATCGAAGTAAAACAAAAGGCTGCAGCATTCCCTCCGCGTGGGCTGCCTCCTCCGCCACCGCGCCGCGCATCCTGGCGGCAATCGGTATTTCTTCAAATACCGAGGGGTACTCGCTGTTTGTTTACGATACGACGATGAAAGCTTTTAACTAGTGCTTATTTAAGCGATCGCATTTTCTCCGCGAGTCGGAATCAGATGCACGTATGACTGGTTTTAAACCAGGGCTTCCCAGCCTCCAGGCTGGATCCGTGCCTACACAGTTGTCTGAGCCCTGGTAAATCAGACTGAACAGAAGTTTCTTTTTGCAGCATAAGTCTGGATGCGCTTAGCATTATTCCTGTCCATAAAAAAAGGTCTTTTGACGGTTAACATTGAAAAGTTTTTATCCTTTTATAGTCTCTGCGACTTGATACAAAAACGTATTTCCTTCAATGATCAGTAGTAGTATTCACGTCTGTTCTAGGTAAATGGAAAACACGTTATAGTCATCACAGTAACTGCTCCACTGAAGTCCAGAATACCTACTAGGATACGTCATTTTACAGGGACTCAATAAAATTTTATTCGGATAACTTTCCAACTGTCGAGACAAAAGTTAAAACCTCAGCTCTCGGAAAGCCGGGGTGTCACTCTCGGGGCCGTGGTACGACAGGCTGCCACAGCGCGGTGGGACGGGGGGCTGTGGGGGCACCGCCGGTTTGCGGGGGCCGAGGGGGTGTGCCAGCGCCCCCAGTCCCGTCGGACATCCCAAATCCTGCACTCCGAGCCACTTTGTCATCTGGGCAGCTTCGTGCACTGGTTTTTTTCCCTCTCTCTCTCTCTGCCTTTTAAATTAATTTAAATTCCACCTTGCCAGACTTCTGGACATACTCTGGTAGGACCCTTCAGGCAACGGTCGGGACCGATGCAGTAGGTGACTTTGGTCATTTGGAGCGTGTGTGAGATCGCGTCGCGTACTGCTAAAATCTTCCCCGTAAGAGGTTTGGAGTCGCGTTCGGCATTTTATAGGGATCCTGTAAGTCTGCAAGGAAGAGGCTGCAGAGCTCACAAACTAGTTTTTTATTGAGGAGATTCGTTACCCGGGAACTACCGCGCAGCTCCGGGACAAACCCAGGAGCATCCTGCGCCTCATCTCTCGCCTTTGGACAACGTTATTTTCCACTTCGAGCTGGATTCTGTGACTTTGCCTTCCCATCGCCTTAGCGGGAAAACCCGCACCGAACCCAACCCTAAATAACTCGGGGAAAGACGGAAAACCCCAGGCCAACATCTGGGGGGTTTCTCCCGGTGAGGCAGAGCCCGCCGCACCCCGCGCTCTCTCCGTGTCTCTCCGAGGGGCTGGCGGGGGTGGAGATGGGGGGCGACCCCCCCCCCCCCCCGGCCCTCAATAGCCCCTTTACAGCCCCCAACAAAGGGGAGGCCAGCCCGGCCGCCCCTCCGCCTGCCCCGCGGATCATTTTCGGCAACCGACTTCCCCCCAAACCCCCCCCCAAAACCCCAAACCTCCCGGTGCCGAGGGGAGCCGGCCGCCCTGCCCGCCCCACGCCGCCTTCCCGAGGGCCGAGGCCGGCGGGTTCGCCCAGGTGCGAAGCGGTCGCTCCGCCAGCATCGCCCCCCCGCCCCCCGCCGCCGACAATGAATTTGGCCCCGGGAGGAAGGTGGCGGGGCCGCCGGGACCGGGCAGCCCCCCGCTCACACTGCGCCTTTATGCCATTTTTCTGAAGGGCTATTGTTACCCTAGAAGACTCCTTGTCTTTTCAAATTCCTCCGCCTGAATGGATGAGGCAAGACATCTGCCAGGATACACTCCCCATTTGCATGCAAATGGGAGGTCGGGGACGCTGGCAGCCCTGCCGCACAGCCGGCCCCGGCTCCGCTACACCCCCCCGGTACCCGACCCACACCCCCCCCCCGGGGCCCCAGGTACGAGGTCCGGGAAAACGGGCCAGGCGGTCTTGCAAAAAAAAAAAAACAAAAAAAACAAAAAAAAACAAAACAAAAAAAACCCACCAAAACACACACACACCCCCCCAAACAAAATAAAAAAAAAAAAAAGGAAAACACACACACAAAAAAAAAAAGAAAACACACACTATAAAAAAAAAAAAAAAGCGGCGATTAACAGCAAAACTAACCCGGGGGAAGCGGAGCGCCCGGCGGGGAGGAGGGCGAGGCTGCAGCCCCCGCTGCTCCGCCGAAACACCGCATTTCCCCCCCCCTTTCCCATCGCCCCCAGGCGTTAAAATCGGTCCCCGGCGCCGGGGGCGGCACGAAATCGCCGATCGCACGGGGAGAGCGTGTTGCCCGCTGGAACTTTGCCGGCCGGGACCCGGGGCGAGGCGGGGGGAGCGGCCGGTACCGCAAACTTTCCACCCGCGCGGCCCCGTTCGGGCCGGACCGGACCCCCCCCCGGGGATCCCCCGCCCGTGTCCCGCCTCCCGCATTCCCGTCTCCCTCCCGGTAAGGACGCACTTACCGGCCACCGGGGATGGCTGCCCGCCCACCCGCGGTTCTCCCCCGGGGCTGCGCGGCGGGCGGAACATCCGCGGCTTCCCACCGCGCGCAGGACTGCGGGAGCGGAGGCGGCTCCTTAAGACGGGGGTCCGGAATTCCGGAAGAATCCTGAAATTCCTGCCTTCCGAGGAAAGGCGGAGCGGCGGGGGGGGATGCGGTGCCGCTGACCCGCCGCCCGCTCTGAGCCGCCGCCGCCGGCGCGCACCTGGGTAAGGCGCCGGCGGTCAGCTGACGGGCTGCGCTCCCATTGGCCGCCCCGGCACCATCTGCGCGAGGGGGGCGGGGCGCGGGAGGGCGGGGCGGGGGCGGGGTACCCCGCCCCCGCCCCGCCCTCCCGCGCCCCGCCCCGCCGAGGGTGGTGGGGTTGTAGCCCCGGGTTGCTCCGTCTTTAGGTTTCAGAGTTAACAGCTCCCGGAAAAAAAAAAAAAAAAAAAAAAAAAAAAAAGATTGACTCGCGTCCTCCCGCTCTTGGAAGTTGTTTATGCGCTCCGGAAAGGTTGTGGCATCGCTGATACTGCGGGCCGTTTGGGCTGACCTGGCGAAGCAAAATGTCACCCGTCGCCGTACGTAACGCCGTATCCTAAGGCAGAGTGCGGACCCGTCGGGGAACGCTGCCGGGTAACCTTCCACCTCCCCTCTGAATCCCGTCCCTAAATTTTTGACAGACTTCGTCAAAAGGCACACAAAGGTGGAATGTCAAAGCACCGCGTGTTGTAGCGGCCTTCCAGGATTCCAACATCTGATTTTCCGTCCTCTGTAGAGAGGCGGCAAACCTCCGGCCGTGGAGACGTGGCGGCGCAGTGCTGCTCGCAGTGGTAGCTGCTGAGCTGCAGTCGCTCGCTGTGCCCCGAGGCGAAGCGCAGGGCATTGCCAGTTGAGGCGTTTAAAGATAGGGGAAATTTTCCTATAGGTAGGTAAAGCAGCATTTCTCACTGAAATTACATCCGCGTATCCTCTATGGCTGCTTGACTGACAGATTGGTGAATTAGCTAGGAGAAAAATAGGCTACGACTTCAACCCTAAGAGCCATTTGAGCCTGAAATTTAAGGATTGAAAGCTGTCCATGTAAGCCCTCGGATATGTTCAGCTACCCGTTCTCTCCCGGTTTTCTGTCTTGTCTCTATTTTCAGTTTTCTTAGCATGGAGCTACTGACCTGCGCATTTCCCCGCGTTTTCTTGTCCTGACCTCGGTCCTCGCCCGCTTCGCTGGCCGAGTTCCCCGCGGGCGCTGGGGGGGGGTTCTGCAGCCGGGCGTGCGAGCGCCGTCTCCCCAGCCTAAAGCCTTCAGTGCCGCCTTCGGGGTCTCCCCGCAGGTATCGATCGCAGTACGGCACACGCACGGTCACGCAAGGGCGCGATACCCCCAGCACCAAGGGTGCTCCAAGCACGAATCCTCTGTCTGACGCCTCACGTCGGATCTTAAGGACAATTAGTCTGTGTTAGACAAGGAGTTTCTGGCTGGACTCGACGCCGAAGCTGAAGTTTTGGCAGCAGTATAACAGTCAGCTTTTCTTCCTACCTTTAAATCTTTATTTCCTATTTTTTTTATTACGCACTTAACCAACGGAAGGGAAAGCTGTCACGGGAGCGCGCTGTACTGCCTCATTCCTCGTGCCCTTTATTAGCGTAAGATAATGGGAATTCCACATACCTCAACAGGCAGCCCTAATGCTTTTGGTGACAAACACCCCAACAGAGCAAGCGGCCTGCAAGTACGTGGGACCGTTTTCACCCTCGTGCCCTGCACGAAGCCGTTGCAATCACGTAGGCAGAGTTTGCTGAGCACAGGCTGGCTGGAAAGCTGCTGCTGTCCGGGGCGGGCTGAGCTCAGCACCTCCTCCTGCGCTATACCAAAGTGATACCTTCTCAGGAAATGGGTTTTAAAATTGGTTTAAGAATTTCCAGTGAGGAAGACCCTTAATATGAGTTAACAATAAGTTAAATACGTAGCAAATACGGTCTTTAGGTAACATTTCAGATTTCCTCTCGAGGCAATGAGGTTTTTTTGCAAAAGTCCAAAAGGTCATTTGGATGACATAAAAAGTAAAGTTTTTCATATTTAAGGAAATTGAATTTTCAGAAGGAACTCATCAATGTCGTCCAGAAGGCCGCTTTTCCTTCCACAGCGTCTGTTCTCATCAGCCCGGATGTTACTTTTCCCATCTATCACTTATTCCTGATGTGGAAGTAATGTAATAGCGGATGCTTCTTGGAAAATCTGCTGTGTTGTGAATGGCTTCTGTTCTCTGCTGTTTCAGGGCAGGGAATTTATTTTCACTTTCTCGGTGGAGCAGATCCATCCTTTCACATAGTATTAGTTACATGCAGTCATCGTGCTCCTCTCTGCAAATATTTCTTTTGCCACAGAGAGAGAGAGAGAGAGAAAGGATGGGCAGCCCCCATGCAGCCGTGTCCCCCGTGGCCTTTTAAAGGGCGTTAGTGTTTTGAGGGAACGGCCTGTGCTTTATTTTTCACGCGTGCTAACAATGTTGTTGCTCGCGAGGCTGGTCTGGGTTTTTAGGAGGGCTGCTGAATCCGTCCTGTATACATACAGCAGCAGAAGAGAGCCGTAGGTTTGTAAGAGGCTTGCTAGGGGAAAAGTGTTTTCTGTCTTTAATTTTCATGTCATCGCAGGCAACGCTGTCTCCGTTCCAGGCTTTCACTGTTTCAAATCACACGCACAACAGGCCCCTCTCTCTGCCAAGATTCATAAGGAACTCGTGAAACGATCACAAATAAGCTTTTAAACCAGAGCGCGCACCTTCGAAACCCAAAGCAAGCGGGATGGGTTGCCCCATCCTTGCTCTGGGCGGTCGCGGAGCCCTCGCGGAGCCTTTCTCCGGGGCTGCGGGGACGAGCATCACCCCACGCTGCCGCTCTTCGGAGGGATGGGGACGGGACTGCTGCTCCGATGGGGAGAGGAGGTGGGGGTTAGTGTGGTGAGAAGTTGAGGGGGAAATTACGTCTTAAAGAGTAACGCCCTATGAAATACTCATTTTTTTCTAAGTGAGACAAGTTCTGTAGGTGGATTTAAAATGCTGAAAAGCTGTTACGGCTGTGCCACGGCAAACGGTTCCCTTGGCTCGGTGTGGAGCGTCCGTTCTGCATGGAACCGGGCAGAGGATCGGGACTCCGTTCCCTGCTGTTACCTCTTTACCTGCCGGTACGTGGCTGCAGGACGTCAGACCCAGCCGGGAGCAGAGGTGCGACCCAGCAGAGAGCAGCTCTGAGCACGGGGGACGGATGCACAGCGGTGCCTGGACATTGGCCAGAGCAGAACATCCACGAAATTACCTGGTTTGGAAGAGCACCTGGGACGAGGCGTGCGTCAGGTACAGTTATCCCATCGCCACACGAGCCATAGGCTAAGCTCCCGTACTGGGTCCTGTGAAGTTTGTCTTGTTACAGGCGTTGTTCATTAGTCGTTAAATCCCATTCCCCTCCCAAGGTTTTTCTTGCAGCGCAGCGGGGACACTCGCCTTGCGTAGAGAAGCGAGGCGGGATTTGTAGAGTCCGTACGGGACTGTGCCGTCCCAAAGCGGGCACAGTTCGTCTCCTGCGGCACGTGCACTCCTCTGGCGTGAGGCTGGTTTGGGATGGTGAGGTACTGGAGGCCCTGTACAGCCACGTAATTAACTCCTGACTGCACTGCCCATCTCGTCAGGCTGCCTGACGGGTCAGTGTTTTGGGAGTGCTGCAAAACTTCATAGTTTTGTAGGGATACTGGGTGGTAGTTCATGTCTTTCTTAAAATTCAAGCTTCTAGAATGATACTTACTAAGAAAATGCCAGCTTCATTTAAAAAAAACAAAACAACAGGTTTCATTCCTTCTGATTGCATAGAAAAGCTTGAAAGGCATAAACCTGATGGACCTAAACATGCAAACAAAAATGAGGCAAAATATAGTAAGCATTAAAATTTTACAATCTTAAGCTGGTGCCTGCGTTTCTAGGCAGTTTTCACAACATTAAAACATTGCGAATAAGAATAATGTGGAGATGGAAAATAAAAAATCTTTCATTCCTACAGACTACAAATGAATATTTTGTGCAGTAAAGAGAAGCAGAA
The DNA here is from genome assembly GCF_929443795.1 of Astur gentilis. NCBI lineage: Eukaryota > Metazoa > Chordata > Aves > Accipitriformes > Accipitridae > Astur > Astur gentilis. The sequence goes on along the minus strand of NC_064902.1, from coordinate 22,749,748 downwards.
GTTGTTTTTTTCCCCATCCTGGTATCCGTAAGGTAGCAAGAGCTCCAGGACCTCTTGGACTGAGGGGAAGGTTTACACTGCAGGAGAAGCAGAGCAGATTTTCCTCTCTGTGTCACCTCCCGTGAACAGCTCGAGGTACAATCTCTGCAAATACTTTCCTGTCAGCAGTATTGGGGCAGAACTGAGTACTCTCCCAAACACTCCTGCTCAAGTGGCCTTAAAAAAGAAGCTCCCAGGAAAATAGGAGATTTCCCACCATTTGGGCTGAACATTGTCCTTTTTGATTGCCTCTTTGTTCTCGTCTCCTCTCCTTCCGTGCCCTCTGGCTTCGTCCCCTTATTCCGTCAGTTCTCTTTGCATTCGGCTACTTCCCTGGTTCATCTCCATCTCCAAAAGCGTTGTGAAACGAGTATGAAGTTTGCTGCCGTCACCGTGCTCACTCCCCCGTTGAGTGCCCCGTACCTGTTTGCGCCGGCAGCTCTGGGACAGAGCCCTGCCTGCTGGTTTCCATCTGCCCGGCATTTGGGGGACCGGGCCTTTAAACCTTTAAAAGGGTCTGAATAACTTACGTTGGATAATAATAAAACAATGCAGCTCTCGGTGACCTGTCATGCATGTCACTGCCTCTTTTCTCTGAAGCAGACATCCTCCATTAAGCTGCTTAACGTCCTGAGCGTATGCATAATCCGTTCCCCTGAACTGTACTGCAGGACTCTAACGCGCCTTTCTATAAAGAAGTATAAACTGGGAAGTGATACCGAGTGGGAATGACAGGTTGAAGGGGCACCACCAAAAAGAAAAGGCTTCCTACTGGACAGGTGAAGATCTGTTGCCCTGTGTCCCAACAGTAATAGCTCCTAATCCATATGGGATTGGAATAAATCCATAAACGTAGGCAGCATTTAGCTGGAACTTTTGGAAGAAAAACACGATTATTGCTGAAGACTTACTTCTGAGCTAAGTAGAGAAAGAGGTATTACAGTTTGCATTTTGTGCCAACAGGTTTCTTAGCTTAGATGACACTTTTTGTTAGCAAGATGAAATACTGCTAGGTTTTCTTTTCACCCAGTGTTTCAGATGCTGTGCATTTATTTTCAAAATTGCATGAGTGTGCTGGATTTATTCAGAAAGGTACCAGCACTGCACATGCAAATTACCAGTGAGTAACTGTGTAAGCCAATGACCAATTACATCAATAACTGGTTATTTGCATAATGCATTCCCAATTATGCATGCAGATATAATAATTGGATGCACAAATGGTGTAAGTGATTGCAGGTGCAAAAGTGTGGATGCGATCACGTGTATACGGACTACAAAAAGCAACTCGGTGTGAACAGCAATTGCACCAGTCACCATGGTGCTGCTATACAAAACCCGAGAATTTAAGTCTTTGTTTTGACCTAGAGGGATCCTTCTACCTGCTGATTGGAATTGCTTTTTTTTTTTTTTTTTCCCCCATGAAAAATAGACCAGCTCTTCAGTAGCAATGATTATTGTGGTTCACCCTTCCTTTTATTGACAATTGTCTATACGTAGGCAGATGAGAACATCTGGATGTCTTTATGTAGAGATTTCTATAATAAGGAGCTAAAGTGACACCAGGCAGTGTTTTTAAAGCAGGTCAGTCATTTCACACACTATTCCATCTCACTTCTCTTATGTATTATTAATTGTGAAGCTTTTCCTTTTCGTTGATGTATCTTTTCCCAAATGATCTGTCGTGTGAATGTTTCATGAGGAGGGACTCTAATCTCATTTCGTCATTTTGCTAGGAACCCCCCCAAAGCTTCTTAGAAAGCCAGAGCACCTTACAGACAGTTGAAGAGTTCCATTGCAAGCATATAATCTGTATTTACTCCAAGAGTAGAAGCGATAACACGCAGGGCATGAAACCCCTGTCCACTGGATTTCCATCATGTGCTAATGGATGAACAGCCAAGAGAACATTTCTTTGCATCTTCTGATGCAAGAAGCGATGCACTGTACTCAGTCTGTCAAAAACCTGCTCTTCTCAACTACCCTGGTGTAGAGGTCATGTGTAGGCAGGGCTGAGCGTGCAGGTCTCAGAGACTCGGGTCTTTAAGAGTTGAATTTGCAATTCCTTGTGACCAGGATGTGAAGTGGTTGTTTCCGTCTCTGGGAGAAACGTTGGAGTCTCACCGTTGAACTCAAGGAGCCGAATAGGTCGGCATTTCATTTTATGCAGTCTCAAGCACGTTTGAGATGCAGTTCTCCTTTACCATGATAATGAAATGATTACAAAAGGGCTTGCATAGAAAAACCTATTATGGCACTCTGCAGAAATACCAAAATGAAGAGCTGCCTTAGATTTTGTAGGCAGCAGAGGACCGGTGTGGAAGAGGAGCGCCCTGACGATGTGCCGTGCACAGCTCTGCTGCTACAAGGGCAGGTGACCGTATTTCTAAAGAAAAAGTGGCACTGACCAAGCTCCGGGGACTGGGCAGAGGGACACGCTGTTTGAATCCCAGACTAGTTGGTGAGGCATTAAAGGGCTGGTAATATTGCCTGTGCTGTAAATACACGCAGGGCTGATGTTACTCTTTGACTCCGGTTACTGCAATGGAGTCTGCGTTGCTTCTGGCTGACACACATGAGAAAGAACACATGCAACCCCCGTGCTCGTTCCAGTTCCCGTTAGTGCCGCTGCCTTGGGTTTGCCAGGTCCAGCTGCCGCACCACCGTAGCAGAAAAAACTCTCGGATTGATTTCAGAGCCGCTTGCAAATGACATAATTAAGTATTCCTTCCCACCTAGTTCAGCTGCTGTTTTCAGTGTGCCCAGCTTAAAACCATCTTTCCCCCTTTTCTCCCCCCCTAGCTCTCTACTGGGAATATTTTGGCTATGTCAAAGAATTTGGTATTTCTAAGTGGTTTTTTTTCCTGTGGCTTGTTTGTTGAAAACCTTCTTAGTGTGAAATTAACTTTGAAACTCATGGACCTGAAGAGGTATTGAGCTGACATCGGTAGATCTAAAGACCTGCTCCATTAGAGAGAAATCCCCAATGGGATGTCACTTGGCCAAAACTAAGATCTTTTTTGCTCAATATTTCTGTGTATTAGCATCTGAATATAGCATCTCAGTTACTGGTGGAGGGACTATGTTCGGATTCTGTGTGAAAGAAATGAAAATACTCCGCAGTACGTAAACCGCAGGGGAACCCTTGAGCTTTCAAGTGGGTAGCGATACGAAACCTTGACTGTATGTATGCCGTATAGTGGCATGTTTAACAAAAAAAAAGAAATCCACTCTTTATTGCTCTCCATCCAGCTCTGAGACAAAGGTTTCTGTTCGGCAAAAAGCAGTTGTGTGTGGTTGGTGCCCACGCTGGTGCCCCGGGCAGAGGGTTGTGCTGGCGTGACGGCTGGTTAGCCGGTGCCGGCGGGATGGAGCCGCACGGAGGAGCTGGGGCTGGGCAAGGCGCGTGGGGAAGGATGAACCCGGTGCCGCCTTCGTGTCCTGCGGGGAGAAGTTGCACGTGTCTGTCTGGCACTTTTTAGTAAGACCGAGGACTCGCTCTGCTTGGAAAGCGTGAAGGTAAAAGCAGGTCGCTTTATCCGTCGCACGTGTGGGGAAGGATGTGAAGCTGCTGTGAATTACAGGCTGCGGTTTATTCGGTGGATCAGTGATCCACAACCAAAATCTTGTACTCGTGGTCAGCTAATACAATGGCAATTTGGGGTCCTGTACACTATATTAATGAGCTATGATCTTGTGTGTGTGTGTGTGTGTTGGGGGGCTAAGCAGCATTCTTTCATAGCAGGTACAGTGATATTTCTGTTTTTAATAGAAATAATTTTAAATTCAAATGTCATCTGATTTTAATGTTAAAAGACTTGATGATAAGTATGGTGTAAGACTATATGTTCTTTATGACAAAAGGAGAGGAGAAAGATAGGTAGAAATACAGATGCTGCATTGGTTTGGGTTGAGCATATGTTGACTAAACGAACTAAATCCTGGAGATTCAGCTCCCCCCAAAGCCGGACTGTGATTCTGAGGTGCCTGCAGAGAAGATCACTTAACGTTTCAACCTTGCATGCCAAAATGAAAAGAGTGCTCCTGATGCTGGCAAAGGTGCTGTGGTTGCATCGCTGCTCTGGAAAAGATGCACAGGAAAGATGCATAGGTATGAAGTAGAAGGCATGTAAGGTGTGAAAAAGGCCAGTTACAGCATTTCCTAGAAAATCTGCTGTCCCTGTGCAGGTGATAGATCTCCATTGCCGTGGCTGTGCTGCTTCGTCTCCACGGCGGAGAGGTTCTCCCCTGTGAAGGTGGACGGGTGGCAGTTTCTGGCGTCCTCGTGCTCAGACAAAGCAGCGTCTGGTGTCTCGGGCTCCTGGGTTCGGCAACTGGGCAAAGGATGAACACAGAGACAGACGGCAGAGGAGCGACCTTGCGGTTTTCCTCCCCGGTTTTGATTCGGGAGGCGTCGGTTCAGTTGCTGCGTCTGTTACAGACATGGGCATGGCCTCGGCCGAGCTGTTGAACTCTTCCTCTTCTGCGAAATGAGGATTCAAAATTTCTGCGGAATTTCCCTCTCTTGCCTGTTGTGGTTGTAGTCCCCGCAGCCTGGGAGGAAGCACAGGGAATACGTATTCCCCGAGAACTGTATTTCGCATGGCTTAGCCTGAACTGTAGCTCCATTAATACTAAGATAAATATAATTTAAATTCAATTTGACCTTAAGTGGCAGCTGTGACAAAGCATGGCATGTTTGAGGTCTGGATACAATTATTTAGAATTGCTAAACACCATACTTCAATCATGACCTTTAGATTACACGGAAGCCAGAGGACGTCCCTGATTTTAACTTCTGAACTGCAAATCACCCCGTTGGAAAGAGACTTCAGAAGCTAGTATAATCAGGGAGAATATTTTAAAGTGTGTAGAAGCTATAGGCAAAATATTTATTTTACACACTTGTCTGCATTTAATCCATAAATCTGTCTACTACGGTAGTGTTTTACTGGTGTAGATGAGGCAAGTAAGCTGAGATCATAGCAGGCATGTCCTATAAGGCTTTACAGAAAATCATTGCTTTTTAATCCCTTTATCCCTGTTATTTCCTACCACTGTGAAAATCCAGTGGCAGGGAAAGCTGGCACAGTGTAGGACAGATGCATAATATGTAATGCTAAGCAGGCAAAAATCCTTCTGTTTGTGTAATACTCCAAACACATTATAAATGTCAATGTTAGTGCTATATGTCCTACATAAATAAAAATAACTTATCAATACTCAACTGAGTATTATACATCTTTAGGCTAACCTCGTGCTGTCTTGATATCAATGACTAATCTTCTAGAGTTAGCCAGAAAAGTTGAACTGCACTAGTTTATGAAAAGCAGGTACCACCCAAGTGGCTACCTGGGTATAAAAATGAGTTGTATACTGCGTGTTATATAGCACCTGATCTCAAGCCTTTAATTTTTTTTCTTTTCCCCCATTATTTTTTCCCTGCATAAACACTGAAAACATGCTTAGACAGTAGAATTGAGCTGGAATTTCCAGAGGGCGTCTACAAATTTTCAGGTGCATGATTGCTTCCTTGATCTTCACATTAAAGCATTCTCCTGTCTGTAGTACAAATTTAATCAGCTGAGCTACATCCTCTTACGCTGAAAGGTCCGGGAGCTCTGGAAGTTGGCTGATCATGGCACTGTTTGAGACTATTTGTACTACAAGGGTGAGAATGGATTTAGTTTAAGTGCAGGACAAAGGCTTACGGTGTTGCGATGTGCCTAGTGTTTGGGGAAGGGGGAATACTTTATGAGACTTTTGAAAGGGAACATTTGAAGAGGAACTTGGCAGTAGGCGCAGTGCTGTCTGTGAAAGATTTGCATGACTAGTAACGGCAGCAGTTTTTCTCCCAAAGTAAATCGCTCTGATTTCAGGACATCCTGCCTTGCTGATACCGAGCAAGGACAGAACCTCTGCAAAACACCCAACCACCCTTTTGTTGCTTTAGGGTGTAGAGAGCCCACCGATTAGAGTGCCCCAAATCCTGTGAATTGTAAGGTTTTGAATTACAAAGATCAAAAATCTCCTGCTCTCTCACAAGGGAAGAAGTTGGACCGGCGGGCTTTTCCCACATGCTGAGCGTCACTCAATTCCTGTTGGAATCAGGAGTTTTACCATCTCCTCGATACAAGTACCACGAGGACCTGAGCTTTGCTCGACTCAGTACCTGACGGCCCAGTACGTTTGCAGCGGGACAGCCTGGTCCTCGAGCGCTCGCCCCAGCATCCCCCCGGTCCATCCCCCTCGGCTGCAGGACCCGCTGCCCTCCGGCTCCCCACCGCTCCTCTTCCTCGCCGTGAGGTTGTTGCTATTTATTTACGCAGCCGAGGGCTGCACATGGTCGCTAATTAACGCATGCAGAACCTCTTCCCCGTGTTATTAACCACGGAGGAGCAAAGCTTTCTGAACCTCCTCCTTCCTTCCTCGCCCCGTTAGAACGCCGCATGATTTTCGTGGCAGCTTTGCCGGAGCAGCTCACAGGCTGGCCGCAGGCTGGAGCACGGGTCTTCCAAAATGCTGGCTGTAGGGACGTAGCCCCACACGGATAGACGGGAATATGTGCGATCTTTTAATCTAGGGCAAGAGAACATATGGAGCAGCAGGGCAGCGTCAATTTAAGACTTTGACAACAAAAATATGGGTTCTTTCAGCCATAATAATTTAAAACAATGGTTCATTTTTCTGCTGTTCTGACGTTCAGTAGAAATTGCGAGAGAGTGACAGGTTCTCGGGCTGTTCTCATCCAACTTTAAAAACATCTGCCTTAGGAGATGACTTTGTACCTAACCTATGAGCAGTTTTCCAATTATTTTGCTAAATAAATACAAGTCCTCTGTAAAAACAGCTGCTACTCTTAGAAGATATTTTTTTTCCATAAGGTAAAGTGAATCAAAGAGAATGTGCTGCTTTTAGATAAGTGTTCCAGGAATAAATGCAAAGAGCAGAGCTGAAGAGCCGCGATGCTGAAACCCGGAGCAGGAGGAGCCCCCCGAGCCGCGGCTTGCTGCGACGGACCCGGCTCTCCCTCTGCAGCCTGGCCGGCCGCGGCTCCTGCAGCGTCCTACAGCCCCTCCAGCGGCTGCAGTTCTTAAAGTTTTACTTAACTTTTCATTTTTTTTACTTAAAGGGATAGAGACAGTTTACACCCCACCGGCGACTTTGTTGTTTGCATCTCAGCATCCCATCGCGCACATTGGAGCAGAGGCTGTGATGTTACCTCTGTTTTGGTTATGGAGAACAAACGCATCCAGAGCAGCGCAGGTATTTGGCCAGCTTCAGCTAAGTCTGTGGCAGGGCTGAGAGTTGAACCCCAAGTTTTTGAGTTGCCAATCCAGGCCTGGTTAATCACCCAACCCTGCTAGCCTTCAAAATACTTTTAAAGTGGGTTTTAGGTCTAAGACGCTACTGTGGAAACGTGCCGTTAATACTCGAGGCGAGAGATGAGCAGAGCTTCCTCCCTCTCGACCGGCTGTCTGTCCGTGGCTTCCACACGGAAATCTCACGAGCCCAGAAGAGACGGCTGCTGGCCAAAGAAATCCGCCGTACCTGTGTGCTGTGCCGCAGGGCGCGACTGCCCGTCGTCCCGGGGAGAGTCCTCAGTACCCCCCCGTACTCCTCTATTTGTCAAAATCCAGCCAGGCGCTGCACCCAAACCCCACACCTTTGCTGTGAAAACGCACACAAGGACCCCGACAGCCTCCTGGAGACCTGTTTGCCCGTGAGGAATACCGGAGCACAGGCCAAGGTGAAATCCAATAGAACAGTGAAATAGAAGTGAAAAGGCTGACTTTCCCATGGATTTTTTAAGCATTTCATAGAACTTAACAGAGCGTTATCTCTCTCGCTAAGGAATGATAAGATAGCTGTAAGAGCAGCTTCTACAGACCCTGCTCCTATAAAATCTAATTGGTTTCATATCTATTAAATTCTAAAGGCCTTTCCTTAAAGTTGTGGGGGTTTTTTAAAAATCAAATAATAGATTTATTCTTGATGTCTTGGGCACATTATTGCAGTAACCTCATCCTTGGACCACAACTTTGGCAGAACACACACATCCATAATGAGGGACTACATGTTCTGTGGAGTATTTATTACAAAAGAAAATGAACAAGTATATTAGGAAGAAAGGGGGGAGATAGAGAAGACGACTACTTTTTTGGCAACGCTTTGTATTACAGATCTCATTTCTCTGGTCGCAGCTGCCTTTAGGCACCCACTTCAGTGAGCTGCTGTATTATGCTTAACTGTAGATGCCTCTCAAATTTGCTCTTTGGTGAAACAGTCATTTGCGCAGGTTCCCCATAAAAATGACTGATTTAGGTTTTACCAAGAACTCTGGCATTTCTCCATTAGAAGAAAGGATTACATTTTTAGAGACATTCATCAAGATGGGAGTAGTGAAACAAACATTTGAAATGTCCAGTTTAATCCTCTCTCTTCCCCGAAACAAGCCTATATGGGCAGGATTTTTAGCCGTTCTGAAATGAAAGCTTCCTGAAAGAAATATATTTCCCTGTGGGACTACCCAGCTTTCAGTCCTGCTTCTGTGGGAAGGTAAGAGAGCTCTGTTTTCATTTACTATTTATGAGATGTGCATTCATATTGCCAAGTGACCATAGGATTCTGTGCTCTTACGAATCTGCAAATGAGATGAAGCTCATTATTTTTTAATGCAAAAAGGATTATTGCGATCTTAGTGCAGCGATGTGTAACCTCAGATATGTGTCTTGCTGTGGGATATATATTGAGGCTTTTGCTTTAGGAAGCCAATAAAGTACACGCAGTATTTTCCAGTCATTCTGTTCAGCATATAAAAGCAGTATTTATTAGAAATAACACTAAAGGGGACTTTTTTTTAATTGCAGACCATGACTTGTAGGAAATTGCCCTCCTCTTTGTGTGCATTTTACTTTACAGTGTTGAGATAAATGCAGGGGCACGTTTTCAAAATAAAGCTTCTCCCTAATAAGAGAAGATTCATTATTATCCACTCCTGCCTCCACACACGAGAGTTGGTCTCACGGTCCTAAGGGAAAGCAAAGTCTGATAATCAAGTAATCCCTTGTTAATTTTTCCCCCAGTAAATGAGGATTTACTTTATAGGATCATGTTACTGGGTGTCAAGCCGTGGCCCTGCTCTGACAGTGACAGGCACTTCGGTGTTTCTGCAGACGAAAGCGGTCGCGTGTGAGCCTGGCTGCCTGGGAGTGGGAGCCCCTGGTCTGGGAGATGGGGCACAATCTCTTAGGAGGAAAACCGAGCAGCGAGAGGGCCGCAAAAAAGACACCGAACCTGCTTATTGCTCCCACACTTACAATAAGCAACACCTGCGCTCTTCAGCATCACGTGTGCGTGGTCCCTTTCAGTATTTCCCTCTGCTGCATTAGAATAGTGCTCCAAAACAAATATAGAAATGGACAGGAGTGAGGAGGTTTAAGAGGGAAGACAGTTTGGTTGTGTCTATTAACCAGAAAAGATGGATTTTCACTGCTGCTTATTACTATGCCTTGATTTTGCACGCTCATACGGCCCTTATTTAAAATAACTTGTTAATAATTAATGTATTCTTGCGGCGGTTCACAGAATAACTGGAAAAATGGCACATGAGCTTTCTGGGTTTATTTCTGTCTTCCAGCTCTGCTCAGCCCCACACGTTTGCTCCTGGGTCTGGGCCGGGCAGGGAGCCGGGGCGTGCGCCGGGATGGGAGCAAAATCACAAAATTCACACATTCGCAGTCACCCGAGCAGCGGTGACTCTCGCAAATCCCATCGTTCTCCACTTACCCCCTGCAGCTGCACCTTCCCAGTGCTGGTCCTGCCGCTGCCTGGCTCTTCTTCAAACACAAACGCGACTCTCTCCCGATTTCTGGCTGCTTTGCCAACGCCAGCTGGGCTCCGAGCCTGGCCTCTGCCACGCAGCCCTGCAGGGCAGCTCGCACACAAGTTTTATGCACAACTTGAACGTTTTTCAAGCCTCTCTATCCGAGACAGAACTGTCAACAGGTAGAGAAGGCATTACGCTTTCAGGAGAAGGTACCTGATCTAACAACGTGCCAAAGACAGTTCAAGCTATTACAGAAAATAGTAAGTTTATGGGAAAATATCAGAGCTTGGCTGTATGGGGGAAGCATCAAAGGGCATTAAGCAAGAAACCAACCTCCGAGCACTTTACGGAGCCCTGGGACTGACATCGCTGCTCCCAACAGCGGCCTGGGTTCTGCAGGGAGGAGGCAGAGGCCAGCGGAGAGACCCCCCTGCCCGTCACAGCCACTGCTTTCTCTCCAGGACAGAACAGGGAAAAGTAAGGCAGCGTTTATCAAAATGCTGGTGACCAGCTCCCAGGGCACAGAGGCACTTAGAGCCCTTAGGTGCCTTTTAAGACCCCAGACTAATTTCCTTCGCCGCGTTCTTGCTCTCTTGAGCTCATGCCCCACAGATGCAGTAATTGCAAGCATTTGTTTTGAACCATACAAGCCTGAGCTCCAGAGCAAGTTTTATTTACTGCAATTATATCTGGCAGGTAATTTCTAGTAAACGCAGGAAAATGATAAACGTCTCACTAAATTCATGAACAGAAAAAGAGGGCAAATTGATCAAATAAGCTGTTTCCTACATAATAAAAAAATTATTATGTGCATAACATCCTGAAACAGAAATAGCTCTGATGAAACCATAAAGACAAGCAGGAACCTGCTAGAGGCATCTGTGCAGAGTTTTTGAATTGGGGTTCACTCCTAGCAAAGAATCTGCTTAACTCCAAACCACGAGTTGTTATTACCCGTTGCTGGCGGTGGGGCTGCTTGCACGCACACCCATAGCTTGACCCCGTCCCGTCAGAAGAGTGCTGGGTTATTTTGAGATGCAGCCTTGGAAAGCTGGAGCCCCATTTCTGCTCTTCTTGTTGTTGACTGAAGAGCAGTCTTCTTACGGGAGCAGGGAGCCTCGCTTCCTTTCCATGGTTATTGAAAATGAAACCAGAGAAAGTGTTCAAAATATAATATGTGAGATTTGTTCCACATCTTGTTTAACCGAATGTGTGATGTCACTGAATCTAAATTGCAAATAGCTGAATTCAGGTATTGGGTTTTTCTAAAATGAGCTTTTAATAATTATTGAGCTTTTTCATCTCTGCTATGTAGCTTAATTTACATTAAAAATTTGAATTTCATCTTAAATTCTCAATCTAGCAGTGTTAACACCTCTCCGAGATAAGTAAACGATTGCTACAAATTAGGTCTGGGCTTGGATGCAGCAGCTGATTAACATCACATAAGGACAATTAACAGCATTTTTAGGAGAGGGTAGGAAGGAATTATCGTGTGCAGTTGAAAGTATAAAGAGAATTTTAGGGAGGTATGTAATTAGGCAAATTAGGCTAGGGTAGTGGCTTTAACATTTATACCCCAGTGAAAAGCCTTTATGGTTTCCTGAAGGACCATATAGGTTCTTTAAGGACTCTAATCTTACATCTCTTCTAAACGATACATTTGCAAAACAATTTAAATGTCAGATTAATTCCATATTAACATCGTACCAATTCTAAATGGTCTAGCGTCGCCAGGAAAATTAATGAGAGCTTGCCTGCCTGAACTCTGAATTTCTTTCTCATTTGAGTTTGAATAAGGGGAAAAGATACCTTAGGAAATGAGAGCATACATTTAGACAGGTTAAAGAAAGCTAAAAGCAGAGCGGGATCTTTTCAATTTCCACAGTAATATCTATCTGATTCCCTTCTGATGCCATTTTCTAAAACCATTCACGGGGCAGTGGTTGAAGGAGCTGCCATAGGGCTAGGAAGGCCATGTAAAATAATACAAACATAGCTTTCCCATTTTCCAACTTAAAGCATCATTATGCGTGACCTCGTGTCACTTTATGCTTCATTATCAATCATCATCTGAGGGCTGAGGAAAGCTTTATCTGCAGCCTGGGTTGTGAAGAATGGCAGCAAATGGAAAACGAGAAAGGGTTGCTTATCGTTTGTGGGAAATGTTCTCCTTTGAAACCTCCGTCGTGCTCCCCAGACTCCGTGTGCAAGCCTAGATAGAGAATAATGTTACTCAGAGGCGCGTATTTTCCTCGTCTTTTGGAATAATGATAACCAGGAGTGACAAGCTGCGAGCTGGAAATTATCCATCACGTGGCGTCTCCGTCCTCCTCCCAGTGCACCGCTGGTTAGCCTGGGCACGGCGTGGTCCCAGTTGTTGTGGTACTGGTTTCTGCTTGCCTCGAAGCGGGGAAAATCGGGGGGGTACGCTGTTTTGGAAGGGCTCGCCCATCCTCCCGGACTTGCTCTGCCAACCCAGCGTCATCCGTGCGGTGCGCAGGTTTGAGGGTTTCTTTCTCCTTCTTGGCTGCTCCCCGGCACGGGTTCCTCTCCGAGCTTGACCGGTACCTGATTCCTATGAGTTTCCCAAACCAAGAAGAGCAATTAACGGTCTCTGATTAAAAAGCCTGAGCGGCGTGGGGTGTGCAAATCACGATAACCATTTAGCTGCAGCTCTCCCCTCCCTGCCCGTGGGGGCTTGGGCTCAGCCTCCGTGCGGGTTGCAGAGTCTTTGCTTTTTGCTGCGTTCGCAGCGGGGTGGGACGGGGGAGAGGGGCCGAGGGGGCAGCAGGGGAAGGGGCCGGCTGCGGGTCTGCCGAGGGAGATCAGGGCTGAGGCGCTGGGAGGGAGAGCTGCGGCGCTGGCCCGTCACCTGCGCGTAATGCGCTTTTGCGGCGCGTAGGTTAAGAGCGGCAGCCAAAGTGACCGTTTCTCTCCGACGCTTTGTTCGGCTTCAGGCTGAGGGCAAGCCGTCTGCTGGACTGCCCTTCCCCGTGTCCCATCCCACAGGACACCTGCCACCGCTCCTGATGGCGCTGGAAAGATAAATGTAAGTGTTTTATTTCAAGGGGAGCACTCTTCACGTAATACTGCTAGAGCTATCAACATTGCTATCAGAAGCTGAAGTACTCCTTCCTTGGGCACTAAAATAAATCAGCGAGCACGCTTGGCTAGAAGAAAAATATCTTCAGTGTCACCCTTAAAAAACACTGCTCTCCTCCGGCCCCACGGGAAGGTTTGGAAGGTAGCGTGTATTTGTGTAACTCGCCTATATACTTCATAGCATTTACATGCCTCGGGAAAGACGTCCTTGGTTGATATAAAGTGCAAGACTGAATGGATCCGAATATGGAACCCGTCTGTTCTAAAGCAAAACCGAGCTCCCGGAGGCGAGCATCGGGGTCTGTAGCAGGAACCCCGCAGTGGATGTGCCGTCGGTACCCCATCCCGGGGACAACACGGTGCTGCTCTGCGTGGCAGAGGGCAGCTTTTGTGCCTGCCGCTCTCGTCTTCCTCGGGTCTGGAGAAGCGATGCTGCTGCCGAGCCTCCGGGGAGGACAAACCGAATGTCCGACAAACTCCCCCACCTCTTCACGCCTCCGGGGATCTTGTAGAGGACCGTGCTCTCTGTGTTGCAGCAGCTGAGAAGGCCACTGGGCTGGCCAGGTCCCTGCTGGTGGGACAGGAACCAGTTAGCCCCAGTTAGTTGCTTTCACGGTTTGATCCATCACTTTGAGGTTATAACGCCCGAGATGTATGGGCTGTATGTCAGCGCGGGTCTGGAGGCAGAAGTACGGTTCTGCTGGTACTCAAATCAAAGCAGCTGCCTCCCATCAAACCAGTAGCCTTTTGGGTTTTCAACTCGCCTCGGCAGAGCGTCGTGGTCTTGGTGATGAATATCATAGTGGAGGAAGCTTCCAGGAACCACCACCTTAAATCTGTCTTTTATGACTTTTGGGTAGTTTACATAGTTTCCAGTATATCCACGTCATACTGAACAGTGTTATACAGCGTTAAATTTATCTCTTACCAGGTTACTACAAGCTCTGTCCTTTTAAATGCTTGACCAAATCCATTTTGAAATAAATTCCATGTATATTGCTGAAGTTTATTCTGCTGTTGAAACATTGTACAGAAATCCTTTATCTGTCCTGAAACTTCGAATAAATCTTTGCTTCTTTTAAAATAACCTTTGAAATGTTTTTCATCAAAATGAGTGAAATAGCAAGAATAATAGATGTTGTAGGATTTGTATCCAGTACAGTTTCCTGCTCCTCCAAACGCTTTTGGAAATGCTGATTGATTTGTAACAAAGCTTGAAATGTCACAAGGAGGAATGAATGAAAAATAGACTACTCTAACGTATGTGGAAGTTGAAATTGGCTCAAAGTTTTAACCTTTAGAGATGCTTTTTCCTTTTTTTTTTTTTGCTTTTTTAACTTTTCGCAGCAGTCAAATAGTTGGAAAGATAACTGGGAACAAAATGCACGTAGAGGAAATTAATAAATTATGCTCTTATTTTTGGCACATTTACAAGAGAGACGTGTTAGAACTCCAGTTCAGTGCCAAAAGAGAGGATTGCTCGACTTAAAATAAAACCTGTTCATTTTGGTAGAGAGGGAGGCTGCACTGCTGTGTTCTGAAGGACGTATGGCCTGGCTGCGTTTTGCAGGTCCTTTTCTTGCGAGGGGGAACAAGCCCTGACTGCGCCCGCCGGCAGGCTGCTCCGCACCCCCAGAGCCTGCGGAAAATGCCTTTACGTTGAAGGTAGGCAGGGCGGTGGGACGGTGCGGGGGCTTTTTAGCAGGATGGGACCATTCACGTCTTGGTCAATGGTTGAAACCTCGCTGGGAGAGCGAGAGCAAAGTCCTGGCAGTGTTTCCTACCCAGCTGGTTTTGTTGGTTCAACTGTAAGTGCAGTATATCAGTGAACTGGATATATGTTTGTGGATGAATAATAACAAGGGCTTTGCCTGCTCTAGAATTTGCAGTAATTGAAACTGCAAAATTAGGTACACATTGTTTGAAATCCGGCCAGTTTCTGATACAGCAAGAAGACCCTTCAGTGACATTAAGGCGGCTCCCCGGCCGCCAGCTCTTCTGCGTTTTGTCCCCGCACCCTTTTCTCACTGGTTCCATTCCAGTCTTCACAGCGCTCAACGTTTTTCACTCCTCAGGTTAGAAATGTGTGGTGCCTTCTAGGCTTTGCTTCTTTTTTATTTTTCCTGATGAATTTACTCACTGGAGTATAAAAAATAATAAAAAAAGCCTCGGGACCTATCTCACTGAAATTAGTCTGTGATTGCTTCTCGCCGGTGGAAGATTTACAGCATCTGGAGCTGCAGTGTTGGGGAGACTAGTTGTGACTCTTTGGGCCTCACTCTGCCCTGTCTTCTTCCTCGAGTAACCGCTGATATTTGGGCAGTGCAAAAGCAAAACGGGAGCCGCGGTAAGCTGTAACGGAGTGCATTTTATAGTCGCTGAGAACTAGCGTTGCACAAGCATACGTAGGTCCATCGTCCTCCCTGCATCCACAGCAGCCATGAGGTTACATCACTTGGCACGTTCAGCGCTGACTGCAGAATAGTGTAAAAATGCTGTCAAATGTGGTATTACATCTTTTGCACGGGATTTTGTGGGAGGAAACCAGGGCCCTTTTCTTCATCCAGCTCCATCTCCTGCTGTACCCAGGGCTGTTCCCTGTGCCATGACGCCGGCGTGATGGCGAGGAGAGGAGGGGAAGCAAGGGGTCCTGACCAAAACCACGTCCTCATGTTCACGTGATGGCTTACAGGTAATGCCAGAAAAAAAAAAAAAAGGTAGGGTTCCCAAGTTCCAGTTCATGCCGGTGTTGAAACTTGCTGCCCCATCAGAGGTGGAGGAACCAAACCCCTTAGTGCAGCGCGTCTGCGAACGCTGAGGGAGCTGCGTTGCAAAGAAATGAAACTCCTGCAAATGGTCTGGCTTAATCCTGGGTCTGCAATTATAGGGCTCTCTCACCTTGTTTCTAGAAAATTTTTTAGCAGATAAAGGCTCAGTGTTGAACTAGAATTTTGTGGGGAAAGAGAAGATCCGTGGAGATTACATTTCTATTTCAGTGCAATTTCATGTTTTACTGCTGCATAGAGTAGCTAGTTAATAAGGTATCCTTGAATATGAGGTCCATATTATATTGATTGCTGTGCTGGTATGTAAAAATCAATCCTTGTGATTCTTATTGGTGACCACATGCTCTATCTTTAGCGTCATTATAATTGTGTCTGTCGTTGATTGACAGCAGCCAATAATCGCAAGCGTTTTTGTAATTCTGACCCCTCGCCAAAATACAGAGGGCAGGGAGCGTCCTTGTGCCTAATGCTCTTCTCTGGCGCTCGGATGATTCCTCAGCGCCACGGTCTGCCCGTTTACTTTCATCAAGAAACTTGCTTGGCATTGAGCGAGGATGCAGCCGGGACGGCAGTGGGAGGGCTGGGCAGTGGCAGAGCTTCGCCTCTGTCTGAGACTCCTTCTCCACCGATAAAACCTTCCCTTTGGCTTTAAGGAAATCCATTCTCCCTGGAATCTAACGTGAGCCCATTGAAACACCCGACAGTAATTCTTCCCCTGACTTTGTATTGGGATAATGGGCAGTTAATGATAGTTTTGTACTTGGCTGGGGAAAAGTGATAAGGAGGGGGAAAAAATGCATCCTTTGGAGAAGCAGCACATATGTATCCTGGGTCTCTCTCTAGGCTTTTTATCTGATCTGGAGAATGCAAAGGAGATGACTTAAATGAAATTCGAGTGTGATAATCTTCTTGAAAATCTGATTAGGGTGGAAGCAGACTGCTGGAAGGAGATCAGTCCTGGGCTTCCTGGATGCGTCAGCTGAGAGATCTCAGGATCTCCGTAAGCCACCAGAGACTGCAAGGGCTCGATCCTTCGTGTTTTGAAGTCTCTATGAGTTCAGTTAGTTATAACACCCGATTACCTATTTAGCTTGCGGCATCTGATTAAAAGGGTTTGATTACTGAATTTGAACTCAGATTAATTTAGTTAAGGCACCAAAACTAATGGCATTTACATGAATTAGCTTTAGATATCAAAATCTAAGTACGGCGTATAATCTCCACCATGCCCGTAATAAGAAATACCTACTATATATTAGACCTATAGAAACTCAGTTTAGTATGTAGTGCTCATGAAAAAAAATTGCTTTTACCTGCATACATTAAATTTCTCTTCCCTTGGCTGATAATCCTCTGCATGTTAGTCTCATGACTGCTTTAAAGATTTTTGAATTAATGTTGAAATTCCTCATTTGGGTAGTAGAAGCATCTGTTTCAGTATTATATCCTTGTCTGGTATTTCTTCATTTTATATGGGATGATGCACTAGAAAGGCACTTGAGATGCAGGTTATAAAAATACCACAAAGGCACAGAAAACATTTGTTGGAAGAGTGCTCTGTGAATTCGTATGCATTTCTTTCAGAAAAGCTCACATGTAGTTGGGTAATGTTTATTATTGCTTCTTTCCAGGGCCACAGGGACTGACCAGAGAGTGGCTGCAAGGGAAGCGGCTGCCGGTAGCTGGTTCTGACACGGTTGTGGGTCGGAGGATTACGGCTTTGGTCGGTGGGAATCTGGGTTCAGAAAACAGGGAGCAGGAAAGCTGGATTCCTCAGGGACCACAGAGCTGGGCTAAATCAGCCTGGGCTGCCCAAAGGAGGAATCAGCGGTAAGTCAGTCCTGCGGGGCTCGCTGGGCGGCACTGGGAGCGGTGGATGGAGGCAGGGTGAGGTACTGGGAGGAGGTGGACGCCTTCAGCTCCCAGCGAGCCCTGGCAGGACTGCGGGACGCGGCGAGGACTGCACCCCACCGACCTCTGCTGTACGGGAATCCCGCGGTTCGGTGGGGACCGGACTTGCGGTGACGAAATCGGATGGCTGGAGATGGGGGATTTGGGGTGCGGGTTCAGCGAGGTAGGGTGAGGGCTGACACCCACGTGGGCGAGCGGGGGGGTTATGCTCAGTTCTGTGGGGTGGCTGCGTTGGGGACAATACCGTCATCACAGCTCCAGGCTTGGAAAGCAGTTTCTTGGCTGGCCATGGAAAGCCTTCAGTTAAGATTCAATCTCGTGTCCCTAAAGACAAAAGGCTTATACTGAATTTTATGTGAGCTGTAAATCAGCGGGCTATTGTTAGGGCTAAGGTTAGGTTTCGGGTTAGGGTTCAGACTAACATCCTCAGGAACCCATTTTACTCTTGATCCTCTAAATCCCTGCCAGGGATAAAAGGCTTATAGTTAGTTATCAAATGATAGTGATGGCTCCCTTGGCTGTTTTTAAGCCCAGGTTTGGTGCAGATGTTAGATGAATTTTCAGAGGAACAAAGTGCTCAAGAACTTGATTCATGGGTGGATCTTGGCCCGTGTTTTATAGGTCTTCAAGGAATCACCAGAAAACCATTTTTTCCTGCTCTTTGTTTTGAAGCCTAGCCCTATGGTACATGAACTGTTGGCATAAACTCAAATCAGAAGGAAATATGAACCATTTGTCATGGAAAGTAGCAGCACATATTTTAGCCCTACAGCCCTGCAGGCTTTCTGGTATTAGGCAGTAAAACAAGCTAGTCCACTCTTTCTTTTTGAAACCCCAAACCCAATTTTAAGTCTGTTTTCTCCTTAGGGTTCACCGTGTACCTTTTCTCCTTGGGGAAGACATCCTAGCCCCAGGAGCCTTGTCTGGCTGGGCGATAATCCTGCCCCTGTTGCCCCTTTTGGGGTGGAGCCCTAAGCCAAGCCCAAGGTCCCCGCAGGTCAAGCCTGCCAAGTTCCCCACCGGGAAGGTCCTTCTGCCCACTCCCCCATGGCTCCTGCGGTGCTGCAGCTTCAATCCTGCTCATCCTCAGTGCCTCAGAGTAATTCAGGCTTTGCATTCGTTCGAGGAGAGGCAGTTGAGCGCGGGAAATGGGGAAGAGAAGAAGAAAGAGGAAGGAAACAGGAGCAGTGTGAGAACGAAGGCTGGAAGGAATTTTGGGGGGGCTTCTCATGTTTCCCAACCTCCTGCAGTTGCTCCACATCTCCTTGAGGATGCACACTTCAGAGCTGAGAGCAACTGATCTCCGCAGCCTGAGGTTTTCTTGGCTTGAGATTCTGTTCTGGGCCAAATTCCAAGCATTTACTCATTTAGATTAATAAATCTAAGAGAAATTAAATATGAAGATGTATTATCAGAGCCTTTAGTTTCTGTGTAATATTGGTGCATGCCTATGATTTTGTCATTACATCAGTTCTTGAGAACTAGAAATTGCTTTCAGTAATTTAATTCTTACTCTATTTTATTGCATTCTTGCATTGCTTCCTTGACCTCATGTCTCTTCGTTGAGTTATAATAGGTTTTTACAAATATTCCTTGAATATCTGTTTCTTCAGGAGCATCAAATGACCGAATGGCATATCCATTCTCTTTCATTCGTAACCCAACATGAAAACTGGGTTTATATATATAGTTCATAGAGCTTAAGACTGGAGAGGACCATCTGACCATCTGTTCTGACCTCACCTGTGTCACAGGTTATACATTTCTGCCTCCTGCCCTTGTATTGACTGCAGTAGCTTATATTTGACTAAAATCTTAAGTGAAGGTATGTGGTTTTCATTTGGAGTCTGTAAAAGATGGACAACACTCTGCTTTCCAAAGCGATTTGTTAATTATTAGCATTGACAAGTATTTATGCTGTATTTCTGGTTTGAGTTTATCCACGCTATAGCATCTTCCGATATTGTTTCCTGTTACTCCTTCATTTGGTGTTTTTCTCCAGGAAAACACTAACTTCAGTAACAGAGACCTCTCGTTCTCTCCACGCAGAGCCAGGCTACCCACACGCAGGCTTCTGTGTCCTCACCTGAAAGATGCTCTCTCCAGCCACAGTGGTAACCTTGTGCCAGATTTCCACACTTTCTCCAGTTTTCTCATTTTTTTTGAAAACGCGTGGATCGGAGAACTGCGGAGAGCATGCCAGTGCTCGGGGTATGTGCTGGGACTGTGCCTGGGGTGAAGCACAGGCAGGGTGACTGGGGAGGCAGTCACTCTTTTAAAGCATCTTTTAAAGTAAATGGGATTTTTCACCCAGCAAGCACTAACTTTCATTCATTTCGTTTATCCTGAGCCAGTTTGGTTTGGTTCAAAGCAAAATACTCTTACCAAATTTTTTTTTGCGGGGGGTGTGATGTTTTAATGATCATGAAAATTGATTTCTGTGTCAGGTATGGATGATAAAAAGGGCCTGGCTCACATGCTTAAATAGCCTCTTCTGTTGCCATCATCACAGGCAGAATAGTGTGCTGGAGGGGCCACTCATCTAATCCAGAAGAACTTTTCTTGTGTTCATATTTTAGGATCTAAAACTTGCATTCTAATAACTTTCTGGTGACTATTCACAAAGTACTATTGCTTCTTTGACAACAGCTTGTTCCAGCTTGCCCAAGGACTACAACGTTCATTTTGGCTGGGCTTGCTCAAGGCCTGCTTTGCATACTGCCTTTCATCAAGCGTAACGTAGCACCACACTTAATTAAAAGTATACACTCCACTGCCAGCGTTGGAGCAGAGCTGAGTTCATATCCTGAGTTCTGCTTCAAAGGAAATCATCATGGGAAATCATGTATTTTGTATCACTGTCCTTTATATAATGGTTAATACCAGTGATTATTATGGAGCAGAAAAACATCTCTTGTATTTTGTCCTTTAAACAAAAGGATTTAAAGATTTAAAGATACCAGCCCATTAAAAATCATCCTTCCTTTTAGAAAATAAGTAAAGGCTCGTACCTCTTGCTGTGCAATACAGAATGGGATATTTGATGCTTCAGAGTTTTTCAAGAAATGATACTGTAACGTGTCATTAAGCACTTCTCCATCACGAGTAAGAGTATCATCAACGTGAACGTTACCCAGGATTACCCTGTAATCCCCATGGACAGACTGCCATACCTGCAGAAATCCCAATGCCGCACCGAGTCTTAAAGGTATTGATTCAGTGAAGGCAGTCGTGATTGTGTTTAATGCAACGTGCACGTGTGTGCTAGGATGTCCTCGTTAGCGTGGAATTAAATCCCAGCTGTGTGTTGTGAGTCTGACCCAGCTCATGCTCTTCTTCAACCCCGGCAGCGTCCGTGTTCCTGAAGAACCAGACGCACCTCCTGCCCCCCAAATCCCCGTCAGTCTGCGAGCCACCTCTGTACCGGGTAGGTGAGATGCCTGCGTCTGGCGGGGAGGCTGATGCTCAGCGGCACTCGCACGTTCTCCATTTTTGTACCTGAAGACTCCATGGGCAGCGTCGTGTCTGGCAGCTGGCATCGCAGCCAGTCACGTAGTAAAAAGGATTATGCGTTTGCATTTGTTTCGGAAATGGATCTGATCCTCTGCGGCACGGCTTTGCAGGGTGAACGTCCATCAGCTGAACAGCTGGCATCCTCTTCGGCCGCTAACGCCGCCTCGTCTTTGGCTGCACGGGGAAAAGGCTCGCACGCGGCCAGGACGCGGCAGTGACTTTGCCTGGGAACGTAGCGGCATCCCTGAGCAAGTCGGACACGCAGGATTCTCAGGGGTTTTTCAACGGCCATGTTTCTTGTGAAAAGGAACTTTTTTTTGACTGTTTCCAAATGATTTAGGAAGCCTAGGTGTGTTTAAATGCGATTTGTAAAAATGTTCCTGCTGGCGTCTACATTTATGATGTCTGTGAGGTTTCCTCCCGAGTGCTCCGATCGCAGTCCTGGTGGTGTATTTTTCTAGCCTGAAATCCCAAGCGATCCGGGGGCTGGGCTGGATTCTTTACTTCTCACATCTGGTCCACATTAAGCAAACCCTTAATGGTGCCCAGGCTGAGTCACAAGGGCAGCACCTGCAGCACCGGGCAGAGCAGACCACAGCTGGGGTGAGGTATATATAACCCCAGCAGCTTTTGCTTTAGCCTCAGCTGGGTGCTTGGCCCTAATATCTGCCGGTGTCTGGCCAAGCGAGGTTGCAGTTGAGAGAAGTTGTGGAGCCTCTTTGTCCTTTTTCTTGCATGCCGAGGTGCTGGTTCCTCAAAAGCAGCTAGCTGGTAATGTGCTTAAGGTAAGACTTGAAACAGCGGATGGCTACTGTAATTTCACTGTGTGATCTTGCTGATAATAAGCAAAACAAGTTTGGGTTTTTTTCTGACAGTGAAAGGGATGCCTAGAAAAACAAGAGTATGGCATTAAAAATAGCTACAGGGAATCTGCTGTGCTCCTAGCAGCTTCTGTATTGTTATGCTATTAATAATGTGCTTCAGATATCCATAGAGCTTCCACTCCTTCTTCCAGCAGGTGCTGAGGAACAATAGATAACCCAGCATTATCAAACTTGTGCTGCCATGCAAAACTTTAATAGGGACCCACGCATTTATATGCTGACAGATAAGTACGTTATCACCAAGCATTTCATGCAAATGAAGGGTTATTCTGCTGTAACATTGTCAGATCATTACAATTTTCTGTTTTAATAACTCCTTAAAGGGGCTATAAAATCTTTGGTTGAATTTCAGGTGAAAGCCCTATGTTACAGGTACCTGTTCCTCTTCAGTCTGTATTTGCGCCCCGAGCCAACAAAATGCTGTTGGGAAAGGTGGGGTTGTGCCCTGCTGGGCTGCGCTTTTACAATCTGCAGCAATCATTTTGGAGATGTCTTGGCGAGCTGTCCCCAAGTGTAAAATTGCAGTGTACCCCGTGCAGCGCTGTTCTTGGTCTGTGTGTATGTAATCATTTTGGTTAAATAGAAAAAGTAATATTCTATTCATTTAAATATTGTAACATCTGACATAGCTGCAACGCTCCAATATTAATGGCTCACTTGAGGCCAATTCTTCTACTCGAAGGGCTTTTTCCATTGCAAATTCATCATGCGGGCATCAGGCAAAGAGTTATCTTTCACTTTTTTTTCATGAAGGACAGATATTGATATTCTCCCAAGATGTGAAAATAGATCCCCTTATCAGCACTGTTTAGCATACAGGCTGTGCGCAGAGGCAATACTGTACGGTTGAGAGGCCCTGTGTAGCATCAGAGAGCTCCGCTTTCCCATAGAGCAGTCATGGGAACGCTCGGATGTTCCATCTCCAGCCTAAAAAGCTGGATTTCTGTTGAGTTTTGTGTTCTTCATTCCCTGTGTCTAGCAGGATGCATATTTTGATCTGGGTAATGCGAGTTCCCATGCTTCGAAATCGCTTGAATGTTAGTTGGAGACAAGGACGGGTGTCTTTGAGTAGCCCAAGGCATTGCTCATGGGGGACGAGGACCAGAACAAGGGCTGCTCCTGGGCCGCGGAGCTGGGCTTAACTTGCAGCTCTTCTCCAGTCTCCCAGTGAGACTTTGAACAAGTTGCTGAGGCTTGTGCTTCCATTTTTCATTGCTGAAATGCGTAAAATAGCATTTTTCCTTCCATGTGCAATTCTCTCACGTGCTGACAAGGAATGCTGTGGGACAGAAATCTTTTTTAGCGCGTGTTTACGTGTGTAGCACAACAGGCGCTTTCCCGTGGTTGAGGTCTCAGCTGCAGCAACGATGTCCTGCTGCCGGCCTCCCAGGACTTGCCCAACAGCGCGGATGCCAATGGAAACGAGGACTGAAATGCTGTTGTTCCTGCTCAGCTGTGTGCTGAAATTGCCTGTGGAATGTGAAGACCTCCAAGGCTGACAGCTTCTTGCAGGCTGCGAGCAGGGCTTTCAGCCTCCCCGCTTCGGGAGCTGGACATGCCGGAGGCAACGGTCTCCTGAAGCCTGCATCCCAGGCTTATATAAAATGCAAGGCAAGGTATTATTAAAAACCCAAGCCTGTATGGTTTTTGAGAAGTCCAAGAACATTCTCCTACGGTAGCGTCCCAGGTTTGCTTAAGAAAGTATCTAGTAAATGCCAGTAAAATTAATGAATTGCTTTTGGCTGGTGGATCTCCAGTGATGGGTCATTTGGAGTAGCAATGAACACGCAGTCTTGGTGCTGCCAGCTGAGGGCTGAGCATTATTAGGTAGGGCAGAATTGATTGATTTCCTTGTCTAAATTATTCGCAAGCTTAGTCATTACTTTTGTAGCTGATAATTTCACTGGAGCTTGGGACCTGCCGTATTATGGCTTATAAAAGTTTAACCATCAGTGAACTCACAGGCAATAAATCACTGTGGTGCTGTATTGCTCTTAAAACTTCACTGAAGCACATGGTTGAAACACCAGGAGAAGCGCAGAGGATTGCAGGGTATGGCATTTAACACTGAGACACGGCAGCAAGTTTCAGGATTCACGTCCTGATCCAGTACAACCCTCACCTATGGGTCTGACTTTAAGCTTGTGCCTTCTTGAAGTGTCATCCTACGGCGCTCTGCGAGGTTCAAATCCTACTTTGCAGATGACCTGGTGGTTACTCTTCTGCAGGCTTTTTTCTGCTGGTCCCAAGCGTTTATGGCAAGGCCCCTGTTGACTCTCTTGGCCGAGAGCATTTAGCTCACCAGTGATTGCCCGAGGGTCTCATGGTTGCCCTCAACAAGCCTGAGCAGTGTCAGGGAATGTCTCCTCCGGGGCAGGGTGGGTTTCAACAGAGCTGTACCAAGGCAAGCTTTTCAGTGTTGGTTGGGTTTTTTTAATTTATACTTGGCTATTTTTCTGCTTTTCACTTCCAAAAGCCATATGGCTGCGGAGAGCGCTGTGAAATTATTTGAAATGTCTGAGACAACAGAGCCTGGGCTGGTCCGTAGGTGATATATTTATTTAATAATACATATATATTTGTAATTCCAGTGACTGCAGTTTTGTACTGAGCACTGTACTGCGAAGCATGTGCCTCTTGTGCTGGTGTTTGGGTCATTTGGGGGGGAGTTTTGTTTAGTTTTGATTTTTGGTTTGTGTCTTACCCATGGCTAGTTAAAGCCTAGCTAAGGTTGCGTGTTCATTTAAGCACAAAGCATGCTTAAGTCTAGAATCACCTGAAATGGATCACACTTGATTCTTGCAGTTTTAAGAAGCTCCTTTTGAATGTAATTAGACTACTTGGCAGAAAAATGGAAATTTAAAAATTCAGTGAACAATGTAACTGGGTTCCCTAATTTAGTAGGGCACTGTAGGTGTGTTAATATCTACAGTCCCTTGTGGTGACCTACCTTCTCATTAATAGAAATGCCCGTGATACTGCACACTTCATCCTGGGGAAAAAAATGGGTTTTCTGCTCACAAAGAGGTCCAGGGCCCCTGGTCACACCGCCCCTGCAAAAATCTCCTGACCCTCTTACTGTGGTCAACAGATGCATTTTATTTCTATGGCTTCCTCTCCACAACTAAAACTAATAAAAAGTAACTAAACCATATTCTGTAGTCTGGTAAATAGTTTTTGTGCTTAGGCTGGTAATTTTTGGTTATGGTTTTACAAACCTACATTTCGGAGGTACTTACCTATGTAGATAGTACAGGAAAGCATCACTACTTTTAAGAAATCATGTTGCCTTCTGACAGCTGATCTGGAATTGGCACCTCGCAGGCTGATAGGAGTGAAGAAGGGATGCCATTCACTCCATCAGAAGTTATTGCAGTGTGTCAAAAAAATTGCCATTTTTTCATAGCATACAGAGTGGTACATGCCTTCCTTTATAACATGACCTATATAAAGGCAGTGTCAAAGCTACCCTTGTTACATGCTGGAGGTTCTGTGTTTCTGGGTTTATTCAGAAAAAAAAAATCAATTAATAGCAGACTTGCGTGAACATGCAGTGGAGAATCCAGCCCCGTCAGCCTTCCTTGCTCCTCTTTTACACGGATCAGCTCTTCTCAGTAATGACCTGTAAATGAGGTTCCATGCCATGATAATCATAAGAGCTGGGCTAATTTTTCTTGTAGCAAAAATAATAATAATTTTAAAAGACTGAGAAAAAGAAAAATAGTAGCTGTTAAAATTCTGCCATTATTGTTCATTTGTTGTCTCTGAGCTGTCTCCCCTACCCATCTCTCCTATTTCTCCATTCTGGTTAGAGCTGTAAGACCCTATTTATCAAACTGCAAGTCCATAGTAAACATCTTGATAATCATGTCCTGCCAACGCCAGCTGAAAGCTGCTAATGGTTCAAAACCACCTGACTTTATAGAGCAATTTTCCATATGTAGCACGTTCTGCCTGCTCCTTAAGGAGAGTGCGGATTCATACCGGTGTACGGTCATCTGGAAAGCAGCTTTTTGATGGATAAGAGTTTGAAATGGGAACCTGGTGGTAGTGGTTCTGCAGGACTTTCTCCGACACGGGCGCTTAATTGCCATGGGGCTCGAGTCCGAGGTGTGCTGGAGGTGGACATCACGTGAGAACCTCATTTGGGAAGTTGCTTTACCAAATGCTTCGCCTTCAGCT
This sequence comes from Astur gentilis, assembly GCF_929443795.1. Lineage (NCBI taxonomy): Eukaryota > Metazoa > Chordata > Aves > Accipitriformes > Accipitridae > Astur > Astur gentilis. The sequence goes on along the minus strand of NC_064902.1, from coordinate 22,723,499 downwards.
CTTCCCTGCGTAAACTGGGTCCCCTCCGAGGGCCAGGATGGGCTGGAGAGAAGAGGAATGGCATTTGGGGCTGGTAAAGTGGCTGTTATTTGTGCGTGTGCTCGTGTACACCCACACACCTAATGCAGACGGGCAACGCGTGGTTATCACCAAATTAATCACGTAATTAAAATCACTGTGGGGCAGCAGCCGTGAACGCGATATGACACAGAGCGGTCGGAGGGCTGGAGATGGTGGAAAGGTAGTGGTGGGCTCGAAGGGGCAACCTGGGCTCCAAAAGGGAGGAGGAGGAGGAATTGCAAGTGCGGTTTGGGAAGGCAGCAATAGATGAGCATCGGCCGCAGGTTGCGGAACAGCTTCCCACCTCTTCTGGGGTTGGGGCGTCCGTCCTGCTGGCGGTGCCGTCCTTCCTCGGCACGGCGGGGTTCGGGGCATCTGCCCCTGCGTCGGTCTCGTAGGACGCGATGCTCTGTGCTGCTGCAGGCTGTAGCGTGTCTCGTTGGGTACCACTTAATTTGCAGCTTACAGCTGCGTCTTTCCAATTGCAATATATTTATTAGTGTAGAGGACTTTTCCTGACAATTTAATGATGCTGATTCAGCTCTCTAGTCTAGAAGAAGCCTGTCCATTCTTTGTCCAGAGTGGATCTACTCATCGGGATATCGGGAGGTTTTTGATGGACAAAGACTATTTCTGGTCAGGAACAGATTTCCAGAGAGCTTTGCCAGGCCTGCTAAACCATTGGGAAATGCACTAAAAACGTAAAGGGTATTTTCTTGCATATATTTCTGCGTGTTCAAAGGGAGGGAAAATCATTAGAAACTTGAAAGCATGTTTTCTTACCACCCATGGAATTACTATTTAATATTGGAGTTTATTGTGTAAATTACCAGCACGAGAGATGACTGGGGAACCTGCAGCTAAACTCCCTCATGAGGCTTTGCAGTCGGCTGTAAATCTTTTGAATTGTACTCTCCAAGCTTATGATGTATTTAGAGCCCCTTGAGGAAATTACAGATTTGCATTACTTCCCTATAATTTCCTATATAAGCACACAGTTGTTATTAGTTCTGTTTTATTATAAAAACTCTTCGGTATACGTAGAGAGAGAATGAAATGGCGCTAATTGACCTCAATTCTGGTAGTGGTTCTGGGTGGGTCTAATTTCGCTTATGTTGAGAAATCCTACCCTTCCTTTCCCATTCTGATTCTCATGTAATATTGCCATTTAACCACACGCGTGGGGTTTGCGACAAATTCGTCACCATTTGTCTGCCTTGGCTCCTTCTGTTCTGTCTTGGTCCCTGTGACAGTTTGTGCATCTTTGAGTTAGTTGGGGTTATTGGAGGAATTTACCGTTCGTCCTAGCATGACATATTCATACAGAACCTTGAAATACTTTTAGCTGTTTCTCTGCTTTTTCTGTTCTATCTACATAATTAAAGAAGTTAAAATCTGCAAAGATGGACACCGAATCAACCCAGAGAGATAAAGATGTCTACTCATATTTATTTTTCCTGCAAAGTATATTCTTTATAAATCCTTCATGGCACATTAAATATTGACTCTTCCTTGTCTCGGTGAACAAAATAATTGTGCATCACCGAATTTCTCCTTCGAAAGCACAGAATGGATTGCTATGGCACTTTACTCAATATTTAATTAAATTCGGGGTTTTTTCAAAAAATAGAGAAAAACTCATTCTGATATATGAGGAACCCAGGAACTTCAAACCTGCAGTTGGTTTAACAGCAGCAAGCAGTTTCTTCAAGGATGCTCTCTGAAGCATGGCTAACGCAGGGTATTAGGAAAGATAGTTAGGAAATGCATCAATACTTAGAAACCATAAGTGAAGAATCTCATTTTAAAAAAAATCCTACCTGTAGACAATAGAAGTGTATTGCTGAAATTAGCAAGTCTGGATCTTAAAGAAAGCATTAACCTTGCTTTGATTGCAAGCGCTTGTTAGCCATGGCACAGCCCTTGTTTTATGGGCTGGCACTTAGCGTGCGATGAATGCTTCACGCTTGCCTGCGATAATTCCCTCGGACGGCCGGGAAGCACCAGCCTCTCTCAGCAGGAGGTTTGCTGAACATGGAGCCTTTCAGAAGGAAGGAAAAGGTGATTTTCCTAGTGCTTGAAAGAAAACATGAAAGCATACCTCATGCTGTAGCTTTAAGTCGCCTTAAGTTTTCCTTTACTTTTTTTTGAGTGCAGGCTGAAAAATGACTGGTCTAGAGAAAATGCAGAATTCCAGGGAAGCTTCAGCAAGGGTAGTATACTTAGAGAAAAGTTAAGTGGCAGGACCTGCACTCGTAATAGAAAGTTTGCCACTCTCGCCATCCTCTCCTTCGGACTGTGTGTGCGGTGGGGTGTTCTGCTAGTGTTCGTGAGGACACTGTCCGTAGCCGTGCCTTCTTCCCAGTGTCTTCCTTGGAGAAGGTAAGCCAAGAAGAGCCCCATACTTGGAGCAGAAGATGTTAGTTTTTGCAGTAGTATCTAGATCCGAGATGACCGTCTCCAGCAGAGGCAGCTTTATCCTTGTCAGCAGAGTTTATATTCCACCGAGGGACAGAGTTCGGAGGCTTGGGTGGTCGTTTGGTTATCCTAATTAAGTGCCGGGCAGCTGAAAGGGTGAGAAGACTCTTCTTGTCACCTAAAGCGCTGCCATACAAGCTCCCTCCCACCACTCGATGTGGTTTGATTAAAGAACGTTGCAGATAGCGTGCTGGTAATGGAGCTGTTTAGTGTGGGTTCGTTATCAACGTCTGTTCAGCATGAAGGTAAAGTCAACCAACGTAACTTCCCCGTAGACCATAAAATGGCATCAAGGTGTGATGTTTGGTGTCTTCCAACAGATAATTCAACCGATACTTCAGAAATGCAGTGTTGGTATGAGGGTGTGCGTGGGGCTGAGGAGAGGGAAATGGCAGCTTTAAAATGACCGTGATGAATGCCTGCCATCGTAGGCTTCGCTTTCATCTCGTATAAATAAGGTCAGTCCTTTTGTGGTACATTTAACACAAGATTGAAAAAGAAATTAAATATGTTGGGTTTACCATATCACAACACATTTCTGGGAGTGTTTAAACAGGGAGAGCAAAATACATAATAAGGTATAATATTGAATGAAAATGGAGGTTTTCTTATTCTTTTTTCAGGTGAAAGTTTTGAACTAAAATAAAATTAATTAAAAAAGGAAGAAATATCACCACTGAGTTGTGAAAATCATGTCTCGGGACCTAACAAAACACAGGATTAACTTAAATCTCATGATTTTAGAATTTAATTAAATTTTGGCTCAGGAAAAGGTGGGGATAAGCCTCTGGGGTATACCTAGGTAGTGCTTTGAAACTTCTTTCTTCCACTGCAAAAGCTTTAAATGTGTGTATTTACGTGAAGAGAAAGCCAAGGTCATGCAGAAATAAAGTCACCTCAGGGCCAGGACCCGAAGGATGTCACTGCTATCCGAAACTGGGAAGTGGCAGTGTCGGGAACGCGTTGGGTCCTGTGAAAACCGATATCTCTCGTGTGGCTAAATAGGATTAATAACTTGGTATTGTTTGTATCTTTGGCTGAGCTATTTGGGAGCGCTGGATGTAATTCATGGACTGTGCTCAGCAGTGTGCAGGTGTAGGTCGAAGAGGTGGCCAAAGGTCCTGATGAGGAGCGGCACAGCCCTGGTGTTAATTTTCTGAAGCCTTCTCCTCATTTACTGACCAGCAGATGTTTCCAAGGGGCCAGTGGTTCTCCTACTTGCCTGTCCAGGGCACGTGGCAGCTGCAGCCACGGTGCTCGGTAATACAGTCTGTCGAGAAGAAACCCAAAGGTTTAGACAGGGATATTGTGCCAAAATGTGACACGTCACGTCTCGTGCTGCTGTGATTTGGTGTGATGCGGTGCACGCTGTGTACGGCTCCTGGGAAAGCTGGTGATGAAGGCATCAGTGACACAAAATACTGACTGAATTTAAAAAAAAAATAATTTTTTTTCATTTTAGAAGAAACTGGGATTTGTTTTGAGAGTACTGTTTTGAAATGAGGGAGAACAGTTAGGCAAGAGATGCCATCAAAATGATACCTTTCCATCCCAAAAAAACCTTTGGCAAAGCAGCACGTTTTAGATGAGAAAAAAAACCCCAACCTCTTTCAACAAAGGTTTTAGCCAGCTCTAGCTTAACATCCTTGTCCTCTACCTAGGACCTGTGGTACTTTGTTAACAGTTAAACCTGTAGGCTCTCTATATGGTGGGTGTGCATATAATGTGCAGCTGTGGTTGCGTTGAGGTTCTGCTCCCCACCTCCAGCCCATGAGGTTTGACCCCTTACAGCCCGGACGGGGCTCTCGGACCTGCCGCAAGGTGACCGCGTCCCTGCTCGGCTACAGGGCTCTGCCCTTAAATAAAATCCCGCTCCTTGCCTGTGGCAGCACTGCTTTGTGGTGCCGTTGGAGTGCAATTGCAGTGTTTACAGAGAACAGGGAATGCCATTTTTAATAAATAATCATGCTTCCCTTATGTATTAAATTGTAAAATGAATTAACCTAACTTTCCGCAAAATGCGTTTTAAAACAAATTTTATGCCTGCAATACTGGCATATACTGAAATCTATGGGGAGGAACTCAGTAAAATGCTGGCAGCCTGGGAATTTATTATTTATGTAATTTTTGAAGGTTTTCATCTTTCTGCAGCCTGTAAGCAGATGGGCTTATAGCATTTGATTTCCCTGGATCCTAATTAAAGCTGGGAACATTGAAGTTAAGGAATTAAGTGACCATTACTTAATTTTTCTCCCATTAAGATTTTTCTTTTTGCTTTTTTCACTCTCTCCAAGACTGCACCGACTTTTCATTTATTTTGACAGCATTTTGCAGTCATAATGTGATTCAGGGGGAGGTTGAAGCAGTGTTTGTGTTGACACGCCATTTCTGAAAATGTACATGCCGAATCACTTTGTGCAGTATATTCGCAGCGGCCATGGGACTGACGGTGCGACAGCAGCGCTGGGCACTTTGTGAGCGTGAGTTCTTCTGTCCTCGTCACCCCTGTGAGGCAGGAATGGGCCCTCGCACCTCTGGGTGGAAGAGATGGAAGGGTTGGATGGAGGTTTTTAAAGAGGTTTGCAGAGGTGCAAGGTCCCTCATGTCTCTGTGCTTCCTCCTGCTTTTGGTGTACGCAGACCCTACGATCACACTTCATGTTCAATGCTGTTGCTCACCAGGTGCATTAGGTGTCTGTTGAAACTGTTTGCAGCCTGGCAAATAAAAAAAAAAAAAAACCAACAAAAAAACCACCAAAAAAAACCCCCCCAAACCAAACACCCAACAGATGAATCCCATTGCTTCTATGTGAAACATAACCTTGGGCGTGCCGCTGAGTTTCGGACCCCACCAGCCTTGCTGACGCAGAGTAAACTGTTCATCGCGCCGTCCCTTAGCAGATGACAACCGACAGCCCTGTATGACGATGTTATTAAGTTAAATTGTGAGTTAGAAATGTACCTTGGAGTTTAATGCTTTCTGATGGGTACAGCTTTACATTTATGACATTGATTTTTGCTGGGTCATCACTGACAAAGTTTGAAACATTAATAATTACAGTGTGGCCGTTTCGACACTGGGGGGTGGCTTCTGCTGTTCTTCTGGAGAAAGGCTTACAGGTGTGGGTCTAGACCCAGCTGCAACACTGACTTATGCCACTTTTTTGAAGTCTCAAATCCACATCTGCATTCCTTACAAGACACGGGCTCAAGCTAATAGAACAGCAGAGCTTTGTGTAAGTAGATGTGATGCTAAAAAATCAAATGTGCAAACCAGACCTCCCCAGCACAAAAGGCAGGGGGGATTACAGCTGAAAAATAGCTTATGTAGAAGGTGTTTACTGGGTGTTGGGTTTTGCTCTCTGGCAGCACGGCGCTCATATTGCAGTCTGTTATTGTATAGCCTGACAAACAAGTATTCTTAGGAGCCTGCAAGGAGCTCCCGGAGAAGTATTTTTAAAATTAAGTGGCAAAAAAGTAATTGTTTGTATTTCCAGCTGTTATTCCTATCAAGGGGGTTTGAAACGGCACAAAGCATTTCCACGAGTGTTAGGAATGGGTTTTCTAATGAGGTTGTTAGGTATGTCTGATCCCGCTTGGACACACAGCTACCTTGTTTAGACATTTCTCTTCTGTTAATTGCTCTGGGCTTCTAATGACCACAGATGTGGTCATGGTTATGGCTCTGTGTCACTGAAAGTGGAGTAACACAAGATCAAGATGGGGGCTGTGAGGCAGAGACCATACTGGAAACCGGGATGAATTAATTGCTAACATTAAAAAAAGGGAATTATACAACCACACTAATGAAACTCATGATTCAGACCCCAAGCTGATTGCTTGAGAAGGTCAACAAGAAATGCCTTACCCAGATACTTTATTGCTCAACTGGCTGGCTGGCCCTACACTAAGGTGCCTGAATGTGTTTGAGTCATTCAGCTATGGAGATTAGACCAGAACAACTGCGTCTGGAGTTGAGTGAGTGGTAGATACAATATATTGTTTGGGGGGGTCTCTGCCATCCCTCTTATTTTGCTTTCGGCGTGGTTTAAAAGCCCTGCGTCCCAGCGTGCCGGTTACCCACTGGCTGATGCGCAGCAGCTGCCTCGGACGGCGCAGAACTGGGGGTCCTGGGCTGGACACTGTCAAACCTCATCAAGGCACACTGCAATGGCCATAATTACTGCTTGTAGTTGGGCAGGTTCTGCCCAGATACCCAGCAACAGGCGTAAAACAGAGCCACTTTTGTCATTGGTATGGTAAGTTGACGGGTTTTGAAGGCATAAAGCAAGCCTAGCAATGTAGTGTCACCTTCCTGGAGATTTAGAGTTTATCTGAGTGTTTCCCATCTGCCTCTGGAGTGATCTGCCTTTTTTTAATTTTCATATGTTAGAAACAGAAGAATTTGGGGACTTTTTTTAAAAGGAAAAAACTAACAGCTAAGCATCTAGACATTGAGAGAAAGCGTGAATCTTTTAAGGAGCTCCAATAAGTTGTATATAGTAAGTAGTCCCACGCAGTTTCATATGTAATTTAGTGCTTCAAAATGGTTAATTTTCCAAAGATGAGGAAAATTGCAAGCAAAATTGACCAAGATAAAAAATGTAGAGGTAAACACGTGAATGAAATTTGGAAGTATCTTACAGAGTTTTATTAGATGATTAAAAAGATTGTGATTCCACAGTCTGGAAACATGACAGCTTTTGCTAAAA